>NC_138125.1:60789621-62229621 GCF_964188305.1 Podarcis bocagei | reverse complement strand
TAAATAGATTTTTAAAATAACAATTTTAGAGTTTCTTTCCAGAATCCACTGTGTGCAAAAAGGACATTTTAAAATATAGACAATGACATTAGTTCTTGGCGTTTCTGAAAACATCTTTCATCAGCTCCAGTCCTGCAAGCTTGGCTGCTCTGTTCATTGGGCCTTTTCCTGCACTCGGGTAAAGTTATTATCCTTTTTTTATATACTGCACTTCGTGCCCTTATGAACCTGTTGAAAAGTAGTGAAAGAGAGTTGAAAAGTACCACTGGCTCCTAAAAATAGTGCTGACTATGAGGCAGAAAAGGGGAACTCCGGTTTTATTCAGTGCTAAAGATAACACCATACAGAATGATAGACTCCTCTGAATTGTTTGTTCCCCTTCAGCTATTGTTTCTCCGTCACTGAATGAGCCTCTTAGCCGCACTTGAGGGCCTGTCACAGGTAGGCAACCAACAGAGATAATTCCCAGCCTATGCTTGATTGCCCCCTTATAGACACTCACTCATGATTCTGAAAAGCCTCAGACACTGTTGAATAAACTCCTACTCGCTTCCATAAACTTTTTCTCCCACTGAATTTTCCGGGGATGTGAGCAGCTCCCAGCCAAGCCTGAGGATGCTGCTGAATGCACTCCTGTTCTGAATCAAAGTTTGACAACCCCAGCCTCTTTATAAAAGCAAGAGAAGAAATGGGGCCATCCTTCTGGAGGAATTTGCTTTCTTCTGCAGGTGAAGGCAGAGCCTCTGTAACTTTTGTTTTTGCACTCTTCTGCTCGGCACTTGAATATTTGCAAATTTACTTTCTGCAGCGTATCCTTCCAGAAGTGTCTGGATGGAAAGATGCTTTGCAATTCTAGTGTTTTGGGTGATCAACCGCAATGAACAACACTAGCATGTGGGTGTTCATCGGAACAAATGCCTGTCTCTTTCGCTTGTTCACTTTTGCTGCTGTAGCATGGGTGTGACTGATAGAATCCGTGCCACATCTGATGCCTGGTGGCAGATGTTTGAGGCCGCAGAGCCTTTTAAGTCGGCCTTTTGGAAATTTGTGAAAAGAATCAGTGTTACGGCACAGGTTTGAGGAGGGAATGCAGCTCAGTGGCAGCGTTCATGCTTTGCATGCAGCCAACCCTGGGTTTAATCCCTGGGCATCTGCAGGTAGGGCTAGGAAAATACTCCTGCCTGAAACCCTGGTCAATATAGACAATACTGAGATGGAAGTACCAAAGGTCTGACTTGGTACATGGCAGCACCAGCATGTATGTTTTAAAACATACATTGGTTTAAAACAGTGAATTTGGCGCTTGTTTTACAAGTAACATACAAAGTACAAAAGATGTTGCATGCCACAATACTACTACTGCTACTATTCAAGCACATGTACAAAAATAAAAGCATGTTCATAGCTGGCATAGTCTCAGTGATTTATTGATTTCATTAAATGTATACACTGCTTGACTGCAACAACAACAACAACCTTCAAGGCAGTTTACAAAAAGTATCGCATTGACTGAACTGTTGGATAATGTGCAAAAGATGGTTTTGAGTCAATAACAGAAACTAGTGATACAGAAATATTTTGGATCTAATGGCATATCATTGATTGTACCAGCCTAAGAATAAATGTATAGTAAACATATGCTACTCATGCTGCTTGTTTTCTGAATATTTGATATTGGGAGATTCTTAGAGATGGGTTTCGATTTATAGAAGCTAAGGATTTCCAGGATACAGTAGTTACATAATTGTTTCATCTTGCAGAACTAGCTTCTTCATTCTGCCTTATATTATCCTGAAGAGATGTGAGAGGAGCCTGAAGGTATGGAGCCTGACCCCATGAAGATTTATTCTGAAGTAATTTCTACTGAAATCAAATAAACATGCACAGGATTTTAGCCTTGGGTTGTATATATAGACAACTTTTTTTAAAAAAAAGAATAAGATCAGATTATACTATTTCTGGGACTCCAGGCTTCTCCCCTCCAGATACTCCTGCAAAGCCCTCATGTAAATAGGATTCCCTTTTCACTTCAGTGGAAAGAGACTTCCACATGTTCGCTCCTTTGCAGACCCCACCCAGTGAAGCGAATAGATGATACGTATTGTGGCTTGCTTGTAAAGCTTTTCTGATTAATTTTTAAGAGCTGTTTGCACAGGGTTGTGTTCTTTGTGAACAAAAGTTGTGTGCTGCATTATTTATCTTTAGCCAGTATGCTGGCTAGGCAGTAGCTTGCCTTGTACAGTGGCAGAATGGTGGGACAAACTTTTGCTTCATTCCTCTGAAGGGTTTGTTGTGGGTTTTTGGCATCTGTTTAGTGTGCTAAACTGTGACAAGCATCAAGTTTGTTTGTTTGTTTGCTTGTTTGCTTGCTTGCTTTTAACAACCAATTATCTATGTTTGTACTGTGCACAGAACTGCAAGAGGCAGGTACTATGAGGCAGGGACTTGCAAAAACAGTTTGCTCTTCCTCAAACAACTGAAGCTGTTTTCCCCTAACTTGGCAGTTACCTGACTCCACAGAAAAGAAATGACATGGAGAAGTAGTGGTGGGAAGCATTTACGTATAAGCACTCCATGTGCCTTCTCTGCTTCCAATTAGGCTCTGCATTTATCCTCCTCTATGCAGCTGGTGGCTATAAGATGTCATTTAATTGTTGAACTGTTAACCGGAGACAGCTAGTGGGGCATAGTGGCCAGAGATTTGACTGGGCCAGGTTCAAATCTCACTCAGCCATGAGGCACACTGGGCCAGTCACTCTCTCAGGCTATACCCACAGGGTTGCTGGAATGCTGAAATATACAGCACATGAGGAACTTGTAGGAAAGGCTGGATAGAAATGTTAATGATATTGTTGCTGTTACTAGGCACTTTTCTATGGGGTTCATCTACAGAAAGGCCTACAACCACTTGGTTGGACTAGTCATGTAGACCTTTGCCCTGGAATCAGCACTTCACCAGAGCTGCAGGTTTTTAAAAATTACCAATGCCCTTCATTGAACCCACAAAAGAATGCCTACCACACTATAATTTTTAAATGGCACTTGAGGAAGCAGTACTAACTCCCCACAATCTTCACTCCTGGAGGGGGTTATGATCCAGTGGATGTCGTCTACAGGCCTCCCTCCTTTGGCCTCCACTGGTGTAGGTGATTCATTGCCACAAATGTATTCATTGTATTCAAGGGAAGCACAGTGGAAATAATGTAAGACATGTCAGGGGTACAGCTGGCCCAGCCAAGGATCCTCTGTATCCTAGGCTAGTTCAACTCTCAAAGAGGCTACCTGTCCCTACCCGGACACCTTACTATGGACCACAAATGTTTTTCTAAAAGTCACACAGTGATGGAAGCAAAAAAAGTGGCACTGCTCTTGTAGACCTTGTTTGCACAGAGCATTAAGCCAAACTATGTCTAAGCATGAATGAGCCAGCATGCAGGTACTCAGAACAAAAATCTTAGCTGCTTTGCTTCTTCCCTAGTCTTGCTGCTGCCACACTACCCCAAACTAAGCCATGGTTTGGCTTAGCATTATGCCTGAACTTTAATGTAGTTAATCTTCACATATACACTCAGTTAGGAAAACTCTGTATTATGTATGAACATTATAACACAAAGATTATGGTCAATCAGAAACAGAAATGCTAATATCCTGAAATGTAGTTTAGCAGTCTAACCAAATGGCATTTCTTGAATACAATGTCCATATTTTGCACTGGTTTTTGTACCTTTGAAATGAAACCATAGTTTTCTTAAAGTAGCTCTACATGCTGCTCTGTTTAAATTTGCAGTGTTTCCAGGCTATGTAGTAGCATTAAAGCATAACAAATAAAATCTTATAATCACTTCAGTGCTATGGATACAGGCATAGTGAATATATGTGGTAATGACACACAAGCAGTGTCTCTTTACTTGGTGCAAGGTTGCCTCGAAAATTTCAGCAAGCTATTGTGCATCTTGTGAAAAACCTAGTCATTTGGGGTGGCGCTTATGCCAAACATAGACTAGATAAACTCTAGTCATCACCTCACAATTCCTTTTTATTATTATTAATCTTTAAAAGGACAGGCTGCTGGTTAACTGAGAAGTCCCTTGCTTGATTGACAGTATCTGTCAGAGGCAATGAACTCCACTTGAACATTGCCTTTATGTTGCTGTGTAAAGTTGTTCAACTGTGACCCTTCCATCTGTTCCAGCTAATCTGAAAGTCATTTAGACCCGCTTTACCATTCATCCTAAACATAGCGCATTCTCCTGTTAACACACATATGCAAAGTTGGGCTGTCAGCAATGCAAGGGATTTTTTTTCCTCCATAAAAGTCTCATTTATGGTATGTATGTAAACATTTAGTTTACGAATTCATGAAAAAAACTGTTCACTTGAATCCACTTCATATCGGGTCAATTTTTATTTATTTGTGTTCATGACTCAACCAGTTTCCTAGTTATCAGTCCTTAAAACTGATGTATTTTGAGATACATATGCAACTTTTAAAAGATGTAAACAGATATAAATTTCTGCCGTTTTAAATGTGTGTCGCTCTGGTTTTTAATAGTGATTTAATCTCTTATATTATAGCAGTTTACATCATAGATCGATAGGTAGTTTTCTGCTTTAGCTTACTGAAGCTGATCATATGATTTTGAAGAGCAGGTTTCAAATTCACAGACTTGAGGTTGAATATTCATTTCATTTGATGAGCATTTGAATTTGCATTATGTGAATGCAAACAAATTGTTTAATTCAGCATTTACAATAAAGCTTTGTCTCAGTGCTAATTTACATGTCTAAGCATTGCTTTCATAAAAGCAGTAAACAGCTTGGGTGTTGCAGACCTCAGAAACTGCCTTCTCCCTTATGTCTTATTGCAATCCTTAGAGGCCACTAAGAGCTGCTCTCCAGTCATGGCATTTGTTGGGAAGCCAACTCTCCTGATTTTGTCTGGGCAAGCCAGTAAAATCATTATCATTCTAAAGAAAAAAGTCTTCCCTTTCAGGAAAGGGAAATATCCTGGATTAAAAACAACATGCAGGAACAGAAAATAATACTTAGCTTGATTCAATCTCTCTTTTAGTACACTTTTTGTAAGGTACATATAAAGTGCTTAGTTATGAAAGGGCTTCTGTGTTTATTGCAGTGATGGGGGTGAGAGCAGCATTGTGCAGGAACCCTTGCCTGGATAGAGTTTCTTTACCACCAAAGGGGGTAGGGAAGTGATCTCATGTTGGAACTTCTTAGAACTGTGCATGTGTTGCTTACGCATAGATTCAATTTATAACACAATAATCTGGCTCCACCCTTCTGCTATGAGTGTTCAGTATAGTGACAGCGCAGTATATGTGTGTTCAAAGTGTAAACACATTTGCAAGGCATTTCAAAAATAAATACACTCATATTTGTTCTAATCTTGATGTCACATTTGGTAGTTTCTGGTGAGCCATCCAGAACTCAGGTTGTTTGGGATTGGTTTCAATTACTGTGGCCTGGGGATTTGGACAAGAGGTTAGATGGAGTCTGGCCTACTACTTGTTCTCTTGACCCTTGACTTTTAAAAAGTAGTCAAAGAGGTTGATTATGTGGGTCTAGGAAGTAGTGAATGTCACACTCCAGTGTGCATGTGTTGTTCCTTCCACCTTAAAAGTGATGGTGATTCCCTCTCTGGACACCGAGGTTTTTGTAGCACCTACCATCCAATAACAAATATTCCTTTTATAGTGAAAGTTCTTGAGAGGGTTGTTGACCAGGCAACTTCCGGCATGTGCAGATGAAGCAGAATTTCTTGATACATTTCAATACTGTTTCAGCACTAAGATAGCTTGGGTCACTCTGGTTGGTTTGGAATTCTGCATCATAGAATCATAGAATCATAGAGTTGGAATAGACCACAAGGGCCATCGAGTCCAACACCCTGCCAAGCAGGAAACACCATCAGAGCACTCCTGACATATGGTTGTCAAGCCTCTGCTTAAAGACCTCCAAAGTAGGAGACTCCACCACACTCCTTGGCAGTAAATTCCACTGTCAAACAGCTCTTACTGTCAGGAAGCTCTTCCTAATGTTTAGGTGGAATCTTCTTTCTTGTAGTTTGGATCCATTGCTCCGTATCCGCTTCTCTGGAGCAGCAGAAAACATTTCTCCCTCCTCTATATGACATCCTTTTATATATTTGAACATGGCTATCATATCACCCCTTAACCTCCTCTTCTCCAGGCTAAACATGCCCAGCTCCCTTAGCCGTTCCTCATAAGGCATCGTTTCCAGACTTTTGACCATTTTGGTTGCCCTCCTCTGGACACGTTCCAGTTTGTCAGTGTCCTTCTTGAACTGTGGTGCCCAGAACTGGACACAGTACTCCAGGTGAGGTCTGACCAGAGCAGAATACAGTGGCACTATTACTTCCCTTGATCTAGATGCTATACTCCTATTGATGCAGCCCAGAATTGCATTGGCTTTTTTAGCTGCCGCGTCACACTTTTGGCTCATGTCAAGTTTGTGGTCAACCAAGACTGTTGTGCGTCACCAATATGCAGATGACACCTGGTCCCCACCCTTGTCATTTCACCTGAACCAAATGAGGCTATGTTGATGATGAACTAGTGCCTGGAGGCAGTAGTGAGTTGAATGAGGGCTGACAAAATGAAGCTGAATTCTGGCGAAATGAGGACTCTGCTGGTGAGAGGGTCCCATGTTCAGAAATTAGGTGTGGGGCCTGTTCTTGAAGGGGCTGCCCTTCCCCTAAAGGAGCATGTCTGTAGTCTTGGGGTGGGGTCAGCGGTACCCCTGGATCAGTGCTGGAACTTGAGGCCCAGTTGACTTCATGGGTGAAAAGTACCTACCTGTTCTGTCTGGTGCTCCAGCTACAACCATTCCTAGATTAGGATAACCTGGCCATTGTGGTGCATGTTTTTGTAATCTCACATCTAGACTACTGCAATGTGCTCTCCTTTTGGCCTCCTTCAGATATGATCCAGAGATCTGTTGTATTGACGGATGCATTGGCACTTAGTTTTACAACATTCAGTTCCCCATTCTGTGAGAACTGCAATGGCTGTCAATTTAAGGTATTTAGTGTCGACTTTTACAGCTCTAAATAACCTGGGACCCAGTTATTTGTCTGAGTGACTCCTCCCTTATCAACCAGCCCTGACCCTACAGGACAGGGCTTTCTCTGCAGCTGTGTCCTGACCAGGGCATGAATGATGACAATTTTGTTGCAATGCTTCTGTCAAGTTCAAGCTTATCTGTTCCCCTGGACCTTTGGTGGAAATTGGGTCATTTAGCTGTATAAGGTCTCATGTTTTAATCTGCGCTGCTATGCTTTTATTGTAGATTAGTTTTAATTACTGTATTTTACTGTTGTTTTTATGGGATATGATATTGTTTTACAATATGTTGGAAACCACCCTTGGTCACTATTTGTGATTAAGAGTGGTCTAGATATTTTGTAAATAAGTATTCCTAAGTAACATCTGCACAGTCCTCTTCTGTGCATCAGGAAACCAAGAAACCATTGGAACAGGAAAAAAACATTTGTACTGTTAAAATAAATTATTTACTCTCTTCCTATATTCAGGCTATGAGTTTCATTTCTTATGTAGCCAAAATGATACCATCCATGCACAAGAAGAAGGTGCCAACATGTTTGGGGAAACCAAGGGTTTCCGAAGGACCAAAAACCACCCAAAACAATATTTACCAAAAAGAAACCCCCCCACTAACGTTTTGTAGGGACTTGGAAAATAGCTGAATTATGAGTGAGTGTGCTCAGGGCCACTGGCCATGAAATACTGAGGGGCCATCTGCTCTATATACTTTTAAAACACCGTTTTACCATTTTAAACAGCCATGGTTTTCCCCAAAGAATCCTGGGAACTGGAGTTTGTTAAAGGGGCACTACTGAGATTTGTTAGGGGACTCCTATTCCCTTCACAGAGCTACAATCCTCTGAGTTCTTAGATTGTAAGAATCCACTCAGTAGCAAAGGTCTCTTTTCTAATGCAATTTTTTTTAAAAAAAAAAAAAAATCATGTAGTATCAAGGTCTGTGGTTTTGTAGTGTCTGCAAACTATTCTGGATTGATGCTTTTCCAGTTTTAGAAATTAATTTTCCTGGGCATCCCTGTTCTGGGACTGCTAATGGAGTTATCATGTTTATATGGTCTTTGGGGAGGGGGGCGCAGGAAGGCAGGAGATTGGAGCATCAACCTGCTTTCCACAATCCCATTTCATTCCAGCTCTTCTATTCTCACCCAATGATCTGTTCCAGTGACCTTCTTAGATAATGAAAATATGTTTTAAAATGCAAACATTCAAGTCTACATACTAGCAAAAAATCCATATTTGACCACCCATTCAGATCCACTAATAACTACCAAAGCAGATGAGAGCTTTGAAGATTTGCATTTGCTATGAAAAAGCATCTCCATCTAGGTCACAAGTTCTTCTTTAACCCACCACTTCACACCCAAATGAGCAACATCGTAGCTGAATGTACTGCAAGCCACAAATAAAAAATTAGGACATTAAAAAGCAGTCTAGCTAAGGCAACATTATTTTGATGTATTTGTATATTTGTGATTTATGCCTGTTGTTGTTGTTGTTGGACAGTTTACAGCATAAAATACAAAATGAAAAACAGAATTCCTATCACAACAACAACTACTACAAATAACCACCCTCCCACAAACACATTTAAAAGGCCACAGATTGTTTATTTAGCCATTAATATCATTACTGTCATTATTAATATGCCTTAATGAAAACAAATGCTTTCAAACATTTCAACAAACGTTTACAACAAATGTAAACAAATGCTTTCAAACTCGAATACCATACCGATTTCTGGTTCTCTGAAACAGACATGTACTTATGCAACTATTGTTTACAAAGTATATGTCTGAACCCACATGCATGGGTACCACTCATGTGTATTCACACACACTATTAAGAGGTTAAGGGCTTGATACACATAACTCAGGCATACTTTCAATGAGTTCTTTTTGTCTAATGACTGTTGGCCAACTCCTTAAATGTTAGGTTTGATATTGCAGTTTATCCTTGGTCTTTGTCACTGTTTGCCTCCTTGTTGGCTTCTCTGCTTGACTTTGTCACTAGGAGGGCCATGAACCGCTGCGTCCCTGATGGAATCAGAGGCATGCCAAGAGTATGTCAAGAGGAGTTGGCAGCAACCGGGAGGTAGCCCAGATGGCTGCTTCTTCTTAATCTGTGATCAAGTCGTAATCAGTTAATCAAACCAATTAACTGATTATTGCTTTGCTCTGGGCAGAAATCAGATCATCTAATGAATCATTTGAAAACTGAAAAAGGATTGATTAACCTGATAATTCATCCACACACTGAATAATTTAACCAATTTTATATGGGGAATATCTTGTGTTAAAGAAAATTCAGCGTCTTGATTTGGTGAGATGTTGAACAGCAAGACTCAAAGAAATATTCTATCCAATTAGTTCCCTTGCAAGCCGGAACTGGAAAGCAAGTATCACTGTACCAATGTCACGGTTTAGAATCTGATAGCTTCACACTAATAACTGCAGTTTATTTGTGTCTGTGTATGACATAAAATAGCTTCATGGCATGAAAATGAAGACATTAAAAGTGCATGCTCAATGGAATAGAGAAATAATTGGCCTGCCCATTGGAAAGGTTCAGTATAAAAGCTTTAAATTAGGTTTACAAAACAACAGCATTTGTCATTTTCATGCCATTGCATAGAGTGGTGCATTTAGTTGCAATCCACACCAACAGTCATTTAGGTTGGCTTGCTGATTCACATTACCCTAAATGTCAATTGATTAGACTATGTGCTAAGAATAGAATTCTGAAGCAGAAGGCATCCCAGTTGGAAATATAGATGCTGACTCACCCCAATTTTAAAGGGGAGAAAGGAGTTATTACCTTTTGTTTAACTTCCACTGCCAAGGTCATTGGTATAACCTGGTCTAAAATCATGGGATAAGTAAGAGATATTTTAAAACAAATGATATATTATGTATCATTATATTTCTCTGAAAATTTGTCTTGATATTGAAGCCAAAATTAACTTGGATTTAATCCTAAAATAGATCATAAGCATGCTTACCCTCACTAATTCACATATATATTACTAGATACTACACTCTGGCTTCTGTCACGGTGTTCCATTGCACCAGAAGCAGTTTAGTCATGCTGGCCACATGACCCGGAAAGCTGTCTGTGGACAAACGCTGGCTCCCTCGGCCTGAAAGCAAGATGAGCACCAAAACCCCAGAGTCGTCTGTGACTGGACTTAACCATCTAGGGGTCATTTACCTATTACCTGTCTTATCTAAGTAGCTTGGGTGATATCTATTGCATTTGGATGGTTAAATTTAGATGAAAATGAACATTTAGGTTTCTCATGGAACTATGGAGATGATGACCCACTTAATAGCAACTTTCCCACATGATATAAATCTTGGAATGGGAAACAGTGACTGCAAATCCAACCTCCATGCATGCATAACCATGTCTAAAAGCAGCTCATGTGCCCTCCTAGTCTTGTCTTTCTTACAATCATATGATTTATGAAAGGGGGTAATGAATTTTCATAATAAGAACTGCATATTATTAGCAAAGATGCTCAATGGAGGTGAAAGGATTTAGTGATGATAATAATGCCAAAAGGGTATTGATGTTTCTACAGCAACCAGAAATGTACACCATTGTTTCAAAATCATTATGTGTAATTCCGTTAACAGCTTTTTCAGCAACTACAGTTGTAATGTGAAAACCAATGTAAAAGGTAGCACAGCCAAACATAAGGCAAGTCGACTGAGCTACTGAATGAAAACGTGTGTTTGTATCCCACCCCCCATCCCCCGGCTTCATTACATTAGCAGGGCCTATGTTAAAAAAAAGTACGATTGAAACTTCATTTCGAGATGATTTTTCTGTTTTGCAGAAGACTAGAAATACCTCAGATATGCAGATGACACAACCTTGATGGCAGAAAGTGAAGAGGAATTAAAGAACCTTTTAATGAGGGTGAAAGAGGAGAGCGCAAAATATGGTCTGAAGCTCAACATCAAAAAAACGAAGATCATGGCCACTGGGCCCATCACCTCCTGGCAAATAGAAGGAGAAGAAATGGAGGCAGTGAGAGATTTTACTTTCTTGGGCTCCATGATCAGTGCAGATGGTGACAGCAGTCACGAAATTAAAAGACGCCTGCTCCTTGGGAGAAAGGCGATGGCAAACCTAGACAACATCTTAAAAAGCAGAGACATCACCTTGCCAACAAAGGTCCGTATAGTAAAAGCCATGGTTTTCCCAGTAGTGATGTATGGAAGTGAGAGCTGGACCATAAAGAAGGCTGATTGCCGAAGAATTGATGCTTTTGAATTATGGTGCTGGAGGAAACTCTTGAGAGTCCCATGGACTGCAAGAAGATCAAACCTCTCCATTCTGAAGGAAATCAGCCCTGAGCGCTCACTGGAAGGACAGATCGTGAAGCTGAGGCTCCAATACTTTGGCCACCTCATGAGAAGAGAAGACTCCCTGGAAAAGACCCTGATGTTGGGAAAGATGGAGGGCACAAGGAGAAGGGGACGACAGAGAATGAGATGGTTGGATGGTGTTCTTGAAGCTACCAGCATGAGTTTGATCAAACTGCGGGAGGCAGTGGAGGACAGAAGTGCCTGGCGTGCTCTGGTCCATGGGGTCACGAAGAGTCGGACACGACTAAACGACTAAACAACAACAGAAATGCCTATTCAGTCTTTTCACACTCCTTCAGCTGTTGCTTTGCTGCCTCCCTAACTCAGTATTTTTGGTCAACTCTGAGAGCATTTGCACTCGCTCTCACCAGTGGACATGGAGTCTATGAAAAGTTTTGTCTGTTTTGCCTTTCTTCATTATTTCAGAACATGACTGCAACAACACTAAACGAATATCAGCTGCCTACGCTGTAAAACATCTTACTGTGCTGCAAAGGCTCTTCACTGCCTTAAAGTCTCTAATTTTCCAGCCCTGGTCCCAGGAAATATGTCTATGTGGTCCTTACGACATCATTTCTGGGTGACATGCCAAGCAGATGAGCAATAGGGTGGGAAACATTGAACTTCATCCATTAAGAAGTATTAAAAGGCAACTTTATTAAACTTAACATTTTTTTATTTTTTATTTTTTGCAGTGAGGTAACAGCTTATAGTGTCTTGCAAAGAGATATGAGAAAGGGCAGGTTTTTCTTATCTTTTGTTATTGGAATTGACCCTCAGGATCTTTAGGCCTCAGCGAGAGCTTAAGCAAGCTTAGATCAAGGAAGGATTTTGAAATTGAATTTATTCAGATTAGCAAAACCTTCCATGACAGGATTTACTCTCAACAAGCTGTTGCCAAGTTGGAGCATACAAAGCGCAACCCATTTTGCTGGTATACAATCAACTCGTTCTAGGGAGGGAGGGAAGGAGGGAGAAAAGAAAGCTGCTGGCTGGCATCAATAAAAACATATAACTGAAATGTAAATATAGGTACTGGAGGAAAATGTTTTCTATTTGATCTTCCCTTTTCTGTGTGTGTGTTTTTAATTTAAAAATGTATTGTATATTTTCTTCAAAGAAACACTAGACCAAAAATCAAAATCATAGCTGAACACTGTCTTCAGTTAAGAAGGATCTTAACAAAATTAACAAACATACAAAAATTATACAGAAATGAGGGATGCAGCACCTATATACACACTTGCCTAGAAGGAAACCCCAGTGAGCTCAATGAGACCTATTTCTTCTGAGAAGACATGTAGGACTGAAGCCTTCAAAAAAGATAGGCATAGATTTAAGAAATGCTCTATTGAAGAATTATTGTTGAACTAAGAAATAATCATAAACCATTTACCAGAAAACAGTTTGCTTAGGGATGGAATAGTAGAGCTTCTTTCCATGTTTTGTTATACTGTATTATCTTAAAGTAGGGACGCGGGTGGCACTGTGGTCTATACCACAGAGCCTAGGGCTTGCCGATCAGAAGGTCGGCATTTCGAATCCCCACAACGGGGTGAGCTCCCGTTGTTTGGTCCCAGCTCCTGTCCACCTAGCAGTTCAAAAGCACATCAAGTGCAAGTAGATAAACAGGAAGGTAAACGGCATTTCCGTGCGCTGCTCTGCTTTGCCAGAAGTGGCTTAGACATGCTGGCCACATGATCCAGAAGCTGTCTGCAGACGAAAGCTGGTTCCTTCGGCCTATAGAGCGAGAGTCGTCCGCAACTGGACCTAGTGGTCAGGGGTAACTTTACCTTTGTTATCTTAAAAATAAGGTTACCATATTTCAAAAAGTAAAAACCAGGACAGCTTGAAAGCCAAAATGGGGCCTAAACCCCAATTCAAATGGCTCTTGAAAATCAGTTTCCTCCAAGAGCACCTGAATCTAGTCCAACTGGGTATGCAGCAGCTGAGGTGCACTTGCAGAGTCCTGTTAGAAATGCAGCAACTGCTTTCCAGCCTTGCCAAATAGACTGGTGCAAGAAGAATTAAATTGGGTAGACCTTTTTCCCCATCCCAAAGAGCTGATCAGCATGATCATTGATTTTCTAATGCACTTCAGCATCCACAGCACAGGTAGCTGAATTGGAGAGAGAAGCAGCATATAGCAGCCATTTGTGTGCCTGCTTCCTCATCCAGCAAGTGATAGCTGTACTCCCATGGATCATGGGAATATAGGAAGCTGCCTTATACCATTGGTCCATGGGGCTCAGCATCATCACTTCTGACTGACAATGGCTCTCCAAGGTTTCAGGCTGGAGTCTTTACCAGCCGCACCTAGAGACTCTACCAAAGATTGAACCTGGGTCCTTCTGGGTGCTAAGCATGTTCTCCATCACTGAGCTACAGTGCTTCCTCAAAAGCACAAATCATATCAACTGGATCAAGTCATAAAGATTTAGCTGGCTAATACTAATTAATACTTTGCATGTCTTAAATTTTCATGATAATCAGTACTGGGCTTCACAGAAGAAGTTTGGGGGCCTCTGTTCAGTCACACATGATGTTTCAAAGCCCTTATCTGTGCTTGAGATTGTCCATGGAGGACTCACTCTGGTACTCCTACCCTCAGAGGTTAAGTAAGGACAGAATCTGTCATGGCACCCAATCATGGAATTTCCCCCAGAATCGTTGCTTGTGACCTAAGCACTCTTCATACACACATACTGTATCTGAAGAAGTGTGCATGCACACGAAAGCTCATACCAAGAACTAACTTAGTTGGTCTTTAAGGTGCTACTAGAAGGATTTTTTTTTAATTTTTGACTATGGCAGACCAACACGGCTACCTATCTGTAACTGACACATACTGTATGTTAGAGTGAAAAAGAACTTTATTTCAGAAGTTAGCTCTAAACATATGAAGGCCTGGGCAGAGCCATGTGACCTTGGGGGCAGGACTTAATTGGCCCTGCACCTGCTTTGTATACATATTGCTCCTTCATGTGGGTAGTATGGGGAGTGGGCTTACTTTATTATCATTTAGGCATCTGGTGGAAACTGTTTTGGGCTGTTATTCTGTCTGCATACTTATTTAAGAGTAGACATGTAAAATACTGTCTTGTTATTCTTGTTTCCTGCTTGGCAGGGGGTTGGACTCAATGGCCCTTGTGGTCTATTCCAACTCTATGATTCTATGAGTCTATTGTTCCAACCTTTGCAGTGCTATATTTAATTGTGATCTTTTGGGTTTTATTGCCATGGTGCTGTAATTTTGATTTTTAGCTGTTAAGTGATTTTAAATTGTTATTTTTTTATTCTATTTGCATACCCTTAGGACGTCCTAAGGAAAAGTGGGACATTCTGGGATCAAATCAGAAACTGGGATGACATCTCTTAATCAGGGATGTCCCTGGAAAATAAGGACACATGGAGGGTGTGTATTTGTATTATTGTTCTTAATTTCTGTTTGTAACCTGCCACAAAAGCTATGTGCAGAAAATAGGGAGATATCTTACTCTGCAATCTAATGCATACTTACTCAGGAGTACCACTGTGTTCACTGGGGCTTATTCCCAAGAAAATGTGCACAAGAAGCTTATATAAAAATAATAACTCAGCTCCCAAAGAGTTTAGTTTCTTTCATACCTAGAAATTAGCAATAAATATTTAATTTTTAAAATTTAATGTGACTTCTGAATAGAAATGAATAGAATAGAAAATATACACTCATTTATTTTATTTAGAATCATTTATTTTTTATTGTTTTAATTTATGAATTGCCTTCTTCATGTGTGTCAAACAATTTACAAGTTATAGTTGTAGAGTAAGAATATCGCACCATATGTATTAAGTATTCTAAAGCCCAATAATGTTTATTTTACAATGTTTATCTTCTTTTTATTTTTATATTCATGTAAAGCCTAAAGTTTATTCAGCTCAGATGGTAGATCCATTCCTGGGAAATCTAGAGACTTTTTTCTTGTTTCGTTTCATCCTTTCCTATTAATTCATGCTTTTCAAACCCTGTTTAGGACAAATTGGATTTTCTTTTGATTTGTAAAACCTGTTACTTCATATATTTAATGAAAGGCTAATTTCCATCCGTAAATGAAATGTTTTTAAAAGAAAATGGTTTCCCTTACCATTAACACATACTTTATAAGTTATTTCTGTGTGGGGGTTTTTAATACCCATGAAATACTTGTGCCTTGAATAGCCCTTTTAAATTTAACCAGAATATCTTTTTTTATAATTGATTTTAGCATTGAGTACTATTTGGCGCTACTTCAATCAGCTTCTCTTTTAAAACAAAATAACTAATTCTCCTGCTTTTAAGAGCAATTGGATTATTGCTCATTCAAAGTCTATTATACTCTCCAACCCCATTTTTGTTCATAAATGAGCTGGAAGTATATGACATATTTTGAATGAGTTAAAACTGGATGGGTATTCAGCAGTGGTACAGTATAAAATTATTAATAAATTTAGAATATTAAAGACAAACAATGTTCCATGCTAAAACAGAGAACTTCTGCGGGGGTTTGTTTTCAAATGTTTCAACATCTGTTAAGTTCTACTAACAATACAATGCTTGGATACAAACCTTCCAACTAAAATAAAATGCTTGCTTCATGCAAATACAATAACCTTGCTTTTAAATTTGAAAAAAAAAGAAACCTGAAAGGCGCTATTTTCACAGACTGCTTTATGTATACAAAATTGAAACCAGAGAATTAATATTAAACCGACCGTAATTATTAACCTTGGATTAAATTTTATCTTTTATAGAGAGCCAGAGCAACTGCCACCAAAATACACTGGAACAGTATTTTATATATGAGCTCACATAACTTTCTTGCTTCCCTGCTGGAGTATACGTATGCATAGATTGCAAATTATTAATTTGTATACATGCCTAGTTACGATTCCATTGGCTCTGACATTAGGCTTGTTTCTCATAATAAAGGCCACTGTTGTATGTATACTATCTTAAATGGTCTTTTTGTGACCTTGGTCTGTACCCTCCAACAAATGAGCAGGATTTTTTTTTTCCTGATGGACATTGGGAGGGGGGGGGGGGAATCATCATTATCCATGCGGTGCACCAAGGCATACAAACTTCCTTGTGACCGTATTTAAAGAAACGGACACAAAGAAATAGTCATTGCAGTTACAATAGGGGAAATCTAGTATGCATTTCCAAGGAATCACATTTTGGGGAGAATTACAGAATAATTACACATATGCTTAGATCACGAGCATTCAATGAAGCGGACAATATTTTGGGGATTTAAGATGTTGGTGTTGTGGTCGTCTCTAAGAAACCAGGATAATTCAGACATTCAAATGCAAAAATGCACCATTTGGAGAGTGTAATGCGGTCTGTTCTGGTCAGTGTTACAAATTCGGAAAGGATTCCCTGGCTGCAGACATTAGCCACTTAATACTTAAATCTGTTTCCAAATGTAAAGCATAGAACAAAAGTGCTTTGCATTAATGAAATGTATCCTAACACTAGGTGTAGTGACACATTTCATTAATGTGTCACACTGGTGACATAAAATATAATTACAAAAGATATGCCTGTCGCAGAGACTGATAGAATCTTTGGATTGTACCAAAAATAGATAGAAATGTCTGAAGAACTTTAAATAAAAGCCAGGATGTGCAAACTGTTAACAGGAGTTTTGAGAGCCATGAATATGTGCATTGACTTTATTTGGGTTATAGGATCAAACCATGAAAAATAGTCCAGAGCAAAACAAATAAGGGGGAAAATAGAAGTAGGCAATAATAAAATATTTCTAAATTATTACAATGTAATTGGCACCCTGTACTTAACTCCGAGCTCTCTGAATTTTGCCTTCTAATTCCCATTCTTTCTCCCTAGCAGATGATTGGTGATTTTTGCATACAACCTGATCAGAGCTAGCTCTGCATGTGCAACCCTGACTCCTCAATCAAACGTCCAATCCCTGGGAAATGTGAGCACATAGCTGTTTGTGCGTACATTTCCTGCTGTTGGATCAGGGCCAACAAGTGCAGCAGCCTTGAGAGTATAACAATAAGCAGCATTGAGTTATGAAAAGTGCATTTGTGGTAACTGGTATTCAGAAGTGACCAGCTTATTTTTTTCCATAAGGAGGGATATTAACAGCAATATTGATTGTGTAATAGAAGGGAGCTCATGTAATGTTAAAAATGGTTGGCTAATTTCAGCATGTAAGTAGGGCTTTCAGAAGGATCACAGCATTTCTAAACCATTGTTTTTTAACACATTGAATTATATACATAGAAGGAAGTTAACTGGCTTCCTTGGAGTTCTGAAACAGAGAGAATTTAGTAGTTAGGTAAAAATAGCAGTGCTGATAAGCAGTCCAATCCAACTTATTGAAGAGTTATTAATTCTCTCTGATCACCGAGAATGTTAATACCAATGTTAACACCATCACCATATTTAATTAATTACTTTTAGGTGGATTCAAGTTACAAGCAAGGAGATTCCAACTAAACATCAGGAAGAATTTTCTGATGGTAAGATCTGTTTGACAGTGGAACGGACTCTCTTGGAAGCTGATGGACTCTCCTTCCTTGGAGGTTTTTAAGCAGAGGTTTGATAGTCATCTGTCACAAATGCTTTAGTTGAGATTCCTGCATCACAGGGGGTTCGACTAGGGGCTAGATGATCTTCAGGGTCTCATCCAACTCTACAATTCTATGATTGTATGTGCTGTTGGAGGGAGAGATTGAGAGAGAGCTTAGTTTGGGCTTTGTAAGCATCTTAGGGTGCTGACTTTCCCTAGAGATCTGATATGTTTGAGCAGTGATTCTGGTCATCTGTGAAGTGTTCAAGCTGCGTGTTTCCACTTTTGCTCAACCTGTATATCTATAAAGAAACATCAGTATTGCAAAATGGCAATAAGCCTCCAACAACTTCCTTCCAAACAGAACCAAACCCGAGTTATTGCTGCAATCCTGAAACGTCTTACCTCAGTGGGATGAGCATGACAATATCATTACAGGTTTGCAAAGTACAGTAAGAGTAAACAAATGGACCTAATTCGTAAACAACTAAATGCCAACCATAATTCATAAGAAAGAAAAAGCAAGTGTGAATATATAAAAGCACTTGTATAGCAAGTTTTGTTCAGGTGTAATATTTAGTTACAGCAGGTTGCAACCTTAATTTTTTAAGCCTTGTCATTCCTGCTGCTTTTCAGTTTGTCAAGAGGACTGAAGCTTAAACATTTAATTATTTTGATCCCACTCTCCACACATTAGTCTTAAATGCTCTTAATTTATTCTACTTGGAGTTGATAACTGTTTTTTCCATTGCACTAGTTGATCATGAGTGTGTGCATTTGTGCATCTTTTTGCATTTTGTTCTAGTTCAGATTCAGGTTCTGTTCCATTTTTTATTTTGTCTCAGGCTCAAGTTCAGTTTGAATCCCTGCTCAAAGGAACTGATACACACGGGGAAATTTTCTTTTGTGTACTCTTGCCCCTGTGTATTGAATGTGAAGCTGAATGCCAGTAAGTTCAGGAGTTATAACAGGAAATTGATCATTCCAGCATACATATGAAATGTGCAGTCATAAGTTTAAGGTATTCTTTAGGGAACTGGATAAATTCATGGAATATGGCTCTGTCAACAACTATTAGCTAAATGCAAGCCACCGAATACTAAATTCTGAGGAGCAACAGCAGGAAACATCCCTTTTTGTGACCATACTGGCCTTCGTTGACTGCTATTAAAAACAGGTTAAGTTCTACAGGTTTCAGTGGTGCTTACTCCCAGGTAAGTGGAAATAAGATTGCAGCCTTAGTTTGATTTAGCAATACAAGACCTATAACCTCCTTGCCTCTGTCACCAGATGGCAATGCCAAGATCTTGTTGACTTGATCGTATATCCTGATAACCTCTTACCAAACAAACAGATAACAAAAAGGGATGCTCTTGGCACCATCATTTGCTCTTCCTTTGCCTTTGTTTTCGCCTCAAGAATAATTAACAATGTCCTTTCCTCAGGTAGGCTCCTTTAAATGTCACGGAAAGAGCACATCAACCAAGACACCAAGCAGGGGAGGAGTGTGATTCTCTTTTTGTCTAAAGAAGTAAGACCATTGATTCAGAATGATTAACCTTTGAATCACACATATTCTGGCTCCAGGAACATAATAAACATATCTTAAAAGAGTCTGGTGGGAGCAGATGCATGTAAATGCAGCAAGCATAATCAGTGCTCACTTCTTTGCCCTGCAGATGGCTCCAAATACAAAGGGAGCCAGACACAGGAACACAGGAAGCGGACTCAGTATGAGGCCCATTGGTCCATCCAACTCAGTATTGTCTACACTGACTGGCAGTGGCTCTCCAGGATTTCAGGCCGGAAATCATTCCCAGCCCTATGCTGGGGATTGAACCTGTGACCATCTGCATTGCATGCTAGGCAGCTGCCCAACCATTGAGCCACAGCTCTTCATAGCTACTAGCCATGATCTCATGGACTCATATGTCAGCGGAATAGTTTAGATGTGCAGAACACATATATCCATATACAGTGATACCTTGGGTTATGAACTTAATTTGTTCCGGAGGTCCGTTCTTAACTCGAAACTGTTCTTAACCTGAGGTGCGCTTTTGCTAATAGGGCCTCCTGCCGCTGTGTGATTTCCGTTCTCATCCTGGGGCAAGGTTCTCAACCCGAGGTACTACTTCCAGGTTAGCGAAGTCTGTAACCCAAAGCGTTTGTAACCCAAAGCATTTGTAACCCCAGGTACCACTGTACCTGCATAAGAAAAAGGCTAAGAAAAAGAAAAAGGCTCAGGATTTGCATCTGGTACCCTTGCTAATTAAGAAGGGAAATATGAAATCTGCTCCATACTTTGGGGTAGATTTTTGTGCTCCTTATTCTTCTAGTGAAAAATTAAGTCACTTAATTTTTTGTTTTGTTTTTGTTTGTTTTTCTGCTAGTCTAGACATGGTAATGCCAAGCATTCATACCCAAAAGCATGGAAAAAATCTATGAAACTTCTGTCTTCTCAGAGAAATAAAGCAGCAATCAGAAAGAAGTCTCCATTTGTGCCAGTATCCTGGTGGCAACACTTTAAACAGGTTTATGAATGTGCTGAACAAAGGTCAAACCGAAAGACACACAAATAATTAAGTAGCTGAAGGCTGCATTTGGGTAGTTCTGAGTGTAGTATTTCTGTGATTTCTGTGATTGATAGCTCTGAACTATACCTGGGGGTTTCAGCAGTATCACTTTATTCCAAAACAAATTCACAGCTATTTGTTTACAGTTGATTCAGCCATTTTTCCTGAGGGCAGAGTCTCTGCTGTAAAGGTACCAGAGTTTCCCTTCCTTCAAGCTGCAATATTTTATTGCTTGAAAAATGACGCCTCCTATTTTGTTAGGGCAATCTGTGCTAAAACAGTTGTTGAGTGGTATGTGAGTGTGTGAAACTGTCATGGACCTACCGTATATGTGGTGTGAGTGAAATTATAGGACACAGTATCCATTCTGCTGTAGGCTGACCCTGCCAGTCACATTGAGCTGTACCAGACTAAACATTTGATGAAGTTCAGTCTATTTCAGGTGCATCAAGGAAGCCACTACCATCCTAAAAGAAAACATTACATAGGAACTCTGTATAGATCATGTGTCCCCCCCCCTTGTCTTTTTCTCGAAATGAAATAGCCCCATATGTTGTAATCTTTTATCATTGGGTAGTTGTTCCAGCCCATTGATAAAAACTATGCCAACTCCACCATATCCTTTTAGAGATGCCCTTTGGAACCAAGATCATACCCTTAGCATATGCCTGTCATCAAATGAAAAGCTAATGGACATAGAAATAGAAAAGCAGATAGCTGAAGTGATGGAGGTATGGTATCTTGGGGACACCAGGGTCTAGCAAATTTGTCATTTATGGTTATACCCTCCTCCCAATGGTTATCTTACTTAGAATCATAGAGTTGGAAGGGACCCAAGAGTCATCTAGTCCAACCCCCTGCAATGCAGGAATCTCCGCTAAAGCATCCATGACAGATGGCCATCCAACCTCTGCTTAAAAACCTCCAAGGAAGGAGAGTCCACCACTTCCCAAGGGAGACCGTTCCACTGTTGATCAGCTCTTACTGTCAGAAAGTGCTTGTAACTTGAAGCCATTGGTTCAAGTCCTACCCTCCTGCTCTTCCTTAGTTGCTGCCTACTTCCCCTGGTTGTGGGAAAGAGTGGGAACAACTTTTTAGTTTGGCTATGGTAGTAACTTGAATCACACCACCATTATCAGTAATATATAAAACAGTGAAAAATGTAAATTGGTGGCATGTCCATGGTACAGGTATATAAACAACCAGAAAATAAGGTGAGTTTTTGTTGGTTATTTTATTTTTATTTTTATTGTCCTTGTTGAAAGATTAGTGTAGTAAGTTGTGGCCAATTTAGTGCACCATATAAGAACAAAAGGGGGAAGAGGGAAATGGAGCATTTTGCAGTGGAATCCTTTCCAGTGCTATATTTCTAGAAAAAGAAGCGCCAGAGCTTAACATGAACTTCTCCCTTGTTTTTTTGAATGACAATGGTGCCCACCTGAGAGGTGCCAGAGCTGAGCTCCAATGAGCTTCAGCTGGGGGGGGGGCAAATCTTTCTATGAGTATTGTATACTCCTATGGCTGTTACTTGCATTGGGAAGAAATTTCCTATTGGCATCAACATGTCTTTTCCCTTCTATGCAAATAGCATGGGGGGAGGTGAACAATACTGGGACCATGCTGAAGGAAAGGGTTACATCCCCCCCCCCAGGCCATGGTTCTGATCTGGATCCCCCCCTTTCCACTCAACAGTCTGAAATTCAGAACAGAGAGCAGAATCTAAACAATTAGATGATGTCTGGGACATCCCCTTGGCTGTGGCCTTACTCTTAGGAATACTTAACATAATGGATAATCAAGCCCTGCTTCAGCTGCACTTCTGCAATGAGACAATCTGTAATAGCAACAGCTTAGACAAATTGTGACCGGAAGATTAATGCTACTTGATATAATATATGGCAGCACTGAGCAGAACTGAAGGAATACATTTATTTAAATTTGTTTATTATCATCTTGCCAATTAAGGCAATGTGCAGTTTGCCAAAATATGTATCAAGCCACCTCTCTCCTTGATTGTGACTAATCTCATCCTGTTCATTTTTATTGTTTGGTCCAGATATACATCATACAATGCCCAAGGGCCATTCATATTTGGAAGCTGATCAGCTGCGACTGATTGTAAAAGAAAATAAAAATAAATGCAATCTGAGGTCATCATAAATACTTATGTTCTGCATTTGTAAGAAATCAATCATTTAGCATGGCAACACCTACACTCTAAGGGACGCGGGTGGCGCTGTGGGTAAAACCTCAGCGCCTAGGGCTTGCCGATCAGAAGGTCAGCAGTTCGAATCCCCGCGGCGGGGTGAGCTCCCGTCTTTCGGTCCCAGCTCCTGCCCACCTAGCAGTTCGAAAGCACCCCTAAGTGCAAGTAGATAAATAGGTACCGCTTTATAGCGGGAAGGTAAACGGCGTTTCCGTATGCTGCGCTGGTGCTGGCTCGCCAGAGCAGCGATGTCACACTGGCCACGTGACCCGGAAGTGTCTCCAGACAGCGCTGGCCCCCGGCCTCTTAAGTGAGATGGGCGAACAACCCTAGAGTCGGACACGACTGGCCCGTACGGGCAGGAGTACCTTTACCTTTAACCTACACTCTAGAACTCACTTCCTTATTCACATCAGGCAGGAGGTGCCTAAAAGCATTTCTGTTCAGGCAAGCCTATCCAGACATGCAGAAGTCAACATGTGTTTGAAACTATTTCTAGCTTTTTGTAGATTTTCATTATTATTACTTGTTTTGTGTTTTTTGTGTTTGTTTGTTTTTTGTACATTGTTTAGAGGTTCTGTTTACAATCAAGTATTATATACGTTATGATAAATGAATGAATGAATGAAATTTTATAATCTGCTTTAGTTACAAATTTAGCCCATGCAGTCCTTCTGAAGTTAAGAGTAACCTTTCCCAGTCAAGCCACCATTCACCAATGGTCCCAGGGTAGGTGGCTTATTTTGTAAAACTGATTAAAATACGGCATACCACTTAATGGTGAATGGCATGGTGGGGCGGCAGCTGCTTCAATGTGAAGAGTGTGCATGTATTTCTGTGGAGCTACTCAAAGCTATCCGGAACCTCTAGGAGGTTCATGTTTTGAAAATAGTTGGGCTTAAAGTGCATAACTAGGTTTAATCTTGCCTTTATGGGCATCGAAAATCTCATTCTTTCCAGCAATTGATGCAATTACTGCTACACAAAAAGAAAATGACAAAATGTTATATAGCACTATTGCCACAAATAGACCATGGACAACATCCTACTGATCCCTACCTCCACTTACCTCCCTTATCTGCTGTTCTTCCATAGCTGTCAACTTTTCCCTTTTCTTGCGAGGAATCCTATTCGGAATAAGGGAATTTCCTTTTAAAAAAGGGAAAAGTTGATAGCTATGTGTTCTTCCTGTGCTGAATTTTACCTTAAGGCTCCTTCTGGCAGGGGCCTGTCATATTCTATATGCTCTTATGCTCTATGCACACTGTCAGCGTTGTATAAAATATTGTGATTGCCTCATGTTATTTTACATGGTAGCATTATATTCTCTGCATAATAACACTTCCAGCTTGAGTTATTCTAGCATTCCATAGAAGCAGACTACCTCAATATGACAGGCCAGAAGAAGGACACCAAACAGCCTATGCACACCAAGTAGCTCATGGCTTTTCAGGCCTGGATGAGTAGCACTTAAGGATTGGTGCAGTTCTTCCCAACATGGAATGACCAGGGAATGGAACGTTCTTACCTTCCTGCTCTCTCTCTCTCTCCCCATGTAACAAGGAATAATACTCAAGTCAAAGCTTCTCTGTGTACTCTTCAGTATCGGACCCAACCTTGAATGTGCCTTGATTGAACTAATTATACCGCTAGGGGGTAGGAGGTTGCAGTTCATTGCAAATGCACATGGCAAAATAGAGATAATAAAAAAGGCTTTTATATCTCTAATCTCCAACACAGCAGAATCATTTTATGAGGCTTTAGAATACACTCTTGGTCTTGGTGATGCATAGAGGGGGGAAAGCAAATATTTTAGCCAACTTTCAATAGGCAAAACCAATTATAATGTAGCAAACAGTCTTACAATATGCAAGTTCACTGGAATTCTTATTCCATCCCTCCTCCTTTTTTGCTTCTGTTCTTCAAAGCCTGTAGATCACTCCCACACACTGACGGAAGGGAAAGCTGAAATTGTGAACAAGTCACTTTTCTTCTTTGCCTCTATTTCCTTTTCAACCCTTTCTTTCTTTTCGGTGTAAGTTGTAAGCTCTTTGGAACCAAAGCTGTCCTTTTCTATAAATATATGCCATGTCTAACACAATGGCCCCCATGATCTCGCTTGTTGCCTCTCAGTGCTGCAATAATACAAATAATCATGTCTTTCTACTAGCTGTTCTAAACCTACATGCTTCACACCCTCTTCCTTACGGTGTCCGCTTCCATTTGTCAGGGAGTGAATGCATGGGTTTGATTTATGCGGAGAAAGCATGATATAGACAGCATCACTTATGCTGAAACTTCATCTGTGGCTCCTTGCAGCTTAAACCTACAAGACCCAGTCAAGAAATAGACAGGTGGATTTCATCTCCTGTGCTGAGCACAAATGTTCCTTCTCTGCAGTTGCAGTTTTCGTAGAATTAGATTTAGATTTTGCCTTCAGGGCTGATCCACATGGAGCTCAGCTTTGGTACACTTTTCTAAACATGATGTAAATGTATGCTTCCCAGCTAGTAAATCTGATCACTCTGACATCATAGATTGAGAGTTCTGTTGCATCACTTCAGATTCAAATGCATGCTTTCAAGATGTGCAGTGTGCTTCAGATCATGCTGGTCCTCTCCCCACTAACCTGAGTCAGTATAAAGAGTCTAATCCATATATATCTTGTTGCACTAATTATGGCAAGGAAACTGAAAAAACAAACATCCATATTTTGCTAGGACAATTCTGCATTGTGTGTTGTATGCTCACAGGAGGAGACCTGGTAGCCACAAATCTTTCCAGGACTGTGGAAACGAATTATGTAGTGAGTTCAATTCACAAAAGGTGAGCACTTGATAGGTGCCACATAGTAGGAAAATGATCTGTGCAGTCAGGAAAAGTTATTTCAGATTCAGAGCACTTCATCATTCACGTTCAGGATATACACAAGAATGTAAATGCTCATCTAGTTCCTCTGAAAAAGAATTCAACTTGACATTTTCAAAATTAAACAGAATATCTACCTACCTACCTACCTACCTATCTACCTACCTACCTACCTACCTATCTATCTATCTCTGGGGCTCAAACACTGACAATGTAATCGTTAAGAGATTTTAATGGCATTGTCATTTTGGCTATTGACACAGTTTTTTAACCTGTTCAAAAGTCCTTTGTGAAACCTCCAGCTTGCCTGGGTTACATTGCCCTTTCAGTTTCCAAACCCCTTTAAAGAGAAGCAAAATTGGTTTCATTTAATAGGTGATGTTAAAAGACTTCCCCAGTGAACTCGATAGAAAGGAGGAATAGGGAAACCCAACTTTTTGCCCTCTCTGACAGAAATCATTCCAGTTTGACCACCTGATGGGCTCTTGGGGTTAATTAGAAAATCCCCATCAAGAGCTCAGAGGCCAATATCAGCTGTCAAAATCCCACATTCCCCTTCTTTCAAGTGCAAAACAACCTGTGTCTGAAGATGTGCCAGAGTATAAAAGGGCACGCCACCACCACTGTGGGCTCTGACTTAGCTCTATTCACAGCCTCACTACTATGAATACAGCAAAATCTCAAATGAAAGTTTTAATCTCCCCAATGCATTCATCCCAAAGAGAAAAGGGTTTCCCTTTTAACAATTTTCCTCCTTAAACCTTTTGTGTTGGTCCGCTTTGGTGCGTGGGGGGAGAGGTTTTTACTCTGACCCAGCAAGGGCTTTTGCTATAGAAAGCACTGCACCTCACCCTTTTATGCTGGAATCAGAGTAAAGGTCTCCTCAGACCAAAAGTAACTAACGCAAAAGGGCTTAAATGCAGACTGAACATGGCCAGAATGGTTTTTTAAAAAACACACACACACACCCCAAGAAAGAGGCACCTGATTTCAGTAAACTTACCTATTTGTGCCTTTCCACCTTTCTCCCATCAATCTATTAGCAGCCAACGTGCTGGATAGGAATTCCTGTGTAAAGAGTGAGAGACCTTGATGGAAAAAATAGTTGGGGGGAAATGGACAGCAGTATACCTCTCCACAGAATGCAAGTCTGAAGCCTGCAGCCCCTCTGCAGAAGAGGCAAATCTGTAAATAGTAAACCTAATTTAATTATTATCAGAGCTACACAGAGCATGACCAAAGCCATTCCGATATCAAATTTACTAATGGTTAATTTCACCTTTCCACATCACGAGAAGTTAAGTTTATTGCATTTTAGCTTTTCTTTACATACTGCAAGTTATCTTAGCTATATAATGTTTACATTACAGTGGTACCTCTGGTTACATACTTAATTCGTTCTGAAGGTCCGTTCTTAACCTGAAACTGTTCTTAACCTGAAGGACCACTTTAGCTAATGGGGCCTCCTGCTGCCGCCGCGCCGCCGGAGCCCAATTTCTGTTCTTATCCTGAAGCAAAGTTCTTAACCCGAGGTACTATTTCTGGGTTAGTGGAGTCTGTAACCTGAAGCGTATGTAACCTGAAGCGTATGTAACCTGAGGGAACACTGTATATAAGAGAGAAGAAAAAGAAAGGCCAGCTTACAAAAATGCCCCTAGCTTGCATTGCATCCTTTTGACACTGAGTGACTTATTTTAAACAAATTTTCCCTTAAGTTCAGCATCTAGATACAGAAAATAGCATAATTAAAAAAAAATATGGGTTAACCAAAACATCCAACTTCACTTATTAATCCTTATTCAGGATTGAGAACAACCTCTTCTGCCTAATCTATGGAATGGAATATTAACAAATAATGTGAAAGATCTTGAAGATTCAGATTCACATAAATAACATTATTATTGGGGGGACAGGGCAGAAATGTGCCTCATTCTACATGCAGCACACTCATTTTAACTATTTTTTTTTAAAAAAAAAACTAGCTATAGGCCACTGCTTATATATGTCACCACTTTGCCCACATTTATACATTTATGGCAAACAAAATTTATCTGTGCTAACATGTCCTGTTATAAAAGAAGCACCTACTATATATCATAAGACCCCAGCGTTTGCATTATTATGGCAGAGAAGTGTGTGTGTGTGTGTGTGTGTGTGTGTGTGAGAGAGAGAGAGAGAGAGAGAGAGAGAGAGAGAGAGAGAGAGAAATCCCATAGCCCACATTCGTTATTTTAAAAGGCATTTGTAGAGATGTTAATGGTGGATATCCACGCAGGCAGGCAGGCGTAGTGGAAGGGGTCTTTGTATTAAAATGCATCTCCTCTGTGCATCTTTAGAAGTGCTACTTGGTCTTTTTGAGGGTTATTTCACTGTAAAATGCCCACCGATTGACTCACAAAACCAAGGCAGATGCTATTCCAATCTCATTTAGAATAGCTCGGTGCTTTCAAAGAGCTCTCCCGACCCCCTGAAAGTACCATTCGAAGTCACCTTTTGTACCATGTCCCTCTTACTGATATGAAGGAGGCATGATTTTATGAGTGAGTGAGAACACTGCCCTCCCCTCCGCAGGACTGAGCTCCCTTCAAGTGATTATTGTTTTGTTTCTTTCCCTCAGAGCAGTAACACCTACATTGTATGAGGAGAGACAGAAAGCATTCATACCCTTCAGAAAACCATTCACTTAAAGGCAGCTGGACGGACTAAAGTGTTCAGCTTGCCCCCTTCACTCTTGGATGAGTTTTGTGCAAAGCCCGGGCTTGGAGGCCTTCCCTTCACAGATCCGAGCAATTAATGAGAGAATGATTGTATTAAAATAAAAAAAGGGGGAAAGGAAAATGTTGTAGTGTTTGGTCTGCCTCGATCATTTGGGTTTGTAATTAAATTATACTCCTGAAGTCCCCCACCATTATGGGGAAATGGCTGGTCTTTTCCTTTCTTTCTTTTTTAATGCCCGATGAAAAAGTAATGCTGTTTACGTAATTAATAGCCATGTGTGGCTTTTCTTTCATATTAAAGGGCTAATAAGGGTTTGAATATAGGGCCTACTGTTAATCCAGCAGCAATTGGAATTAATACTTCCCCAGCCAGATTCTTAGTCAAACAAGATGCAGGGGGAGGGCATTAATTTAGCATCACTCCCCCCTTAATTCTGACAGGCTAGTGAATCAGTTCCTTTCAAAGGAAGTTTTTGTAGCATGAACAGAGTTCAAAAGGTCCTAACGGAATGTTAAGGACCTCTCTGCCCCGAGGTCTGTGTGTTACTGACCAGGATCACATTCCCTAGAAACACTGTGGCTGTTCACTTCTTAAAAGTCCATTAAAAAGACAACAATCCTTTCTCTCCTCCTGCTCATCTCCCTGTCTCCCCGCTTTCATTTTCAAGCTAGTTATTCCTGGCAAGACATACTGCTTGTTTTTTACTTTTCACAATGCAGTCGGTATATAAGACATCCTACCATCAGATCACTTGACAATATTTGACCATTTTTGTAAGCTAGTTTGCACTCTGGCTTCTCTTTCATCTGTCAGCTTCATGAGATTTATTTTGGCTTCTTCCATATGTTGGATTGTCGGGTCACCACCAGTTCGTAGTTTCAGTATAATTCTACCAATAAGGAAATAATAACAATAGTAATAGTAGTAGTAGTAATAGTAATGAATAGAATATATTTCTGCCATTTCTATATGGTGGAACTGTGTGTCTGAACTATCAGTTCTGCTTTTACTAATATAATAATGACTATGATGCATGCTGGAGAGAAATGGACTTCCAGATGCAGCAAACAACAGATGTACATTCTAAACTCTGCCTCAAATATCACTATGGGAAAGGAACATGGCTCAGTGGTTGATCACATGATTTGCAGGCATAAGGTCCCAGGTTCAATCCCTGGCTTCTTCAAGTAGGAGTGGGAAATACTCTTGTCTGAAACCCTGGAGAACCACCATCAGTCAGTGTAGACCAGGAGTAGCCAACACGGTGACCTCTAGAAATCTTAGACTGCAAATCCGATCTGCTCCAGCCAGCATGGCCAGTGGTCATAGATAATGGGGAGCTGCCCTCTGCAACATTATTTGTTTTTTGGTGTGGGGGGGTACCCAAATGGTATAGGCAATACCGAGTTATAAGGTTGGATTTGGTATAAGCTATCTTCCTTTGTTTCTAATAAGGGTAAATTATTTGATAGACATATAATACATAATGTTATTTTTTCCATATTTTGAAAAATGGCATTGCTCTATAGGAAAATAAGGGGGGATTGTGGCCAGTTGGAACTGTGACCAGTTTTCCAGGGCCATATGACATGTGATACTGGAGAAAAATGGAAGATCACACCAAACAGGCCTCCATGGAATAGTTGAGGTGGTTCAGTTGACATGAGAGCAAACTGTGTGATACTCCTCCCAGTCACTGTATGCACCGTAACTAATTCTGCCTTCTATTGAAACTTCTGGTTGCAAGTAGTAGATATCATGGCCCACTTTGCTGTGATGGTTCCAAATCGCACCAGCCTGGATGCCTCTGAAGATATGATCACCCAATTTGGAGTGACAGTTCCGAAGAGTGAGGAGTGGGTTTTGGTCTACACTTGAATACTGTTGACTCCAGGTGGTGGACTGAACCATTCCAAAAAGATGACTGTTCTGAACTATGCCAATTTGGATGCTTCTGAAAACATCATGGCCCAATTTGGCATCACATAACCCAATTTGGCATGATGGTTCCAAACTCTGCCAGTTTAAAATGCTCTGAAGATATCATCATTCCAATTGGATGTGATGGTTCCTGAGATTAAGGTACAGGTTTTGGTTTATTGTTTAGATACCATTGGATGCCTTTTTGAATCAAGGTGGCAGACTGAACTGTTCCAAACCGCAGTGATTTGGACATCTCTGAGGATAATGTTGCCCAGTTTGGCATAATGTTTTTCTGGACATGAAGAAGCGGTTCTTCATGAGCAGCCTCACCACCAAATTATTAATGACAATTGAATTTTTTGCCTTTCACAAAGAGATGTTTGTTATCTTCTAGATTCAGCTGGTCAACCCACTTTTGCTAGTCAAGAAGGACAATGGTCAAGAAGACATATAGCAGGCCACATTCATTCAAGCCCCCTCTTCACAGCCCAAAGCTGCAAAAACAAAAATGCATCCCATAACCCCATAACTTAATGGTGCCATAGATACATCCACTGTCTGAAGTTCTGAACAAGTCCAGGTCAAGGTAAATGCAAAAGCCTTTATTTTCAAAGTACTTAGCAAACTTATCTTAGTGACTCTCCAAAGTTTCTCTAATGCCACCAATTTGCCCAAGTTGAAGTAGGCCCTGAACAACTTGGAAAAGCGCCACTGGGTGGCACCCCGAGGATGCAATGGTGGCTTGACAAGTCATGCTTTTTCACTGCAATCCAGGGCCAGCTGCCTTAGGTGGCATTTCTGTCGCATTGTCTTCTGCCCCTTAAGCTAGCCTACTGCTCTCAGATACCATGGAAGATGCTGTTGGGTCACCAGTGTTGAAGGAACATTAAGCTGCTAGCTTTATTAGCCATCATACATGGACTGGGTGAGACACTATATTTTTCATTGCCTCAAGCAGCAAAGGACTTAAAATGGCTTTGTCACCATCACTGTCACTCAGTAGGCTCAGTAATGAGCTCTTTTCTGGCTTCAGTCAAATTCACTTTGAGACTTTCACCATTAATATTGTACTCATCTCTTAGAAAGCTTCACTGCTTGGAGCTCCTCAGAAAGCCAATGAGAAGACTGAGCTCTGCAAAGTGGGAGAGGCACTTGGGAGTGATGGTGACTACCACTGCTATTCCAGAGAGGAACCATGACTTCAACAGGCATTCTGAGGGCAGTGAGGAGAGAGAGAAGAAATACAAATCTTTCTGCAACCAGGTGTTCTCCTACAACTCCCATCATCCATGACTATTGGCCATGCTGGCTAGGGTGGATGGGAATTGTTGTCCAAAACATTTGGAGTACACTAGTTTAAGGAAGGCTGCTATAGGCTATAATGCTCTCTCACCAACCAATTCTCATGCATATATTAGTGTTATAGGGAAACTCAGCTGACCCTAGGCAAACACCGCTGCTGAGAAATCAGTTTCTCCCAGCTTACACACCCACATCTCAGTAATACACAGTATGTCAGTTCCCTTACTCATGATTAAGTCATGGGTGGTAGGTATATAGCCCTGAAATCAAACAACAATTCTCCAGGGGCCTTATGACAAGTTGGGAGGGAAATTTATGTTACGGTGGCTGGAGGAATAGTGGATGGACCTCAAATGTTGATCCTAAATATCTTAACACAGATTTAGTTATCACAGACAAGGTTTCTTTATAGCACTAATTCGGGGGATGCCAATGGAAGCCAGCACAGTGGTAAACATATCACAATAGCTGCCACTTCAGTTATCACATTAATTAGCTATTTGCTTCTTTATAAAATGTCCTGTGCAAAATCTGAGATGCAACTTTGCAGAATAAGGTGGCTTGCTTGCTTAAAATGGATTAATTTATATCCTCCGAGATTAAGGTCATATCGATATCATGCATGATCTCTATCAGCTTTACGGATTCCTGAACTTAATGTTCAGGCTCACTAAGGCCTATTCATACTTGGCAGATTGATATAGGAACTGACAATTCATTGCCACCCAAGTGTATCTTAGCCTACAAAGCTCACATAAATATTGCTGAACATATCCCATTGTAGAATGGCTAGTTAGTTATGCTAGTCATTCAGCTTCCTGCAACTCTGAGTAAAAGAGCATTTTCCTCAATGATTCACCTAAAAGAACTAAATGTACTATTGTTCTTTTGCTGTTTTTTTTTCTTCACCAATTAATAGCACTTAAGAAAATAGATTTATCTGTCAATCAGCGGAAAATTGAAGGAAGACGTGGAACAGGACCTGAAACTGGATCGAGGGGGGGGGATGATGGGAGTAAGATGGAAGCATAGTAATAATAATAATAATAACAACAACAACTATTACTAATGGTTCACTGAGCATTCTAGTCAAGCACTTTCTAGTTTGGCAGGTAGCAGTTCTCTAAGGCATCAGACTATGTCTCAACTTTCCTGAGATCCTTTTTATAGCTGGCCTGGGTGCTGAATCTTGGACATGAGTCACAGTACATCTGATGATATGGACTAGAAGAAGAAGAAGAAGAAGAGTTTGGATTTGATATCCCGCTTTTCACTCCCTTTTTAAGGAGTCTCAAAGCGGCTAACATTCTCCTTTCCCTTCCTCCCCCACAACAAACACTCTGTGACGTGAGTGGGGCTGAGAGACTTCAGAGAAGTGTGACTGGCCCAAGGTCGCCCAGCAGCTGCATGTGGAGGAGTGGAGACGCGAACCCGGTTCCCCAGATTACGAGACTACCGCTCTTAACCACTACACCACACTGGCTCTACAAAAGGTTATGCCTCAATAACGCTTTCTTCTACAGGATACTTATTGGTGGTTAATACTAATGGTTGGGTCACCTTCCTAAATCAGTGAAAGCTGGACTGCTTTAATTCCAGGCAAAACCAAGTGAGCCAAAATCAATCATTTTTGGTACAAAAGTAACTGGCTAATTGGGCTAGAAAGTGGTCACAGGAAGAAGATGGGCTTCTGTTTGGGAAGCAGATGTCTTAGTGTTTGCCTCAGTATTGTTTGCTGATGACAAACACCACAGCAAATCAGCAGGGCCACCATTATCCTGTGACAATGTTCTATTAATTAGGCATGCCATTCTAACTTTTAAGTATACAGTCAAAAGGCAGCTGTTCTATAAGCACTGTTATGAGGCAGTGAATTGGAGGGACCACACCTGGTAGCCAGAGCCTTAAGTGTCATCAAGTCCTGCCCTGAAGAGATCGCTCTCCCCCCGCCCCCCTACACGCACCAGAAACTTCAATTTGTGAGGAAAATCTGAGCTCACCACCAGTTCCCTCAAGGCTAATTCAAGCACCATACTCATGTCAGATTCACTTCAAAAGTCCCTCAGTTACTTCACTAATAGCCCCCCCAAAAAGAGAAGGAAATCCCAAAATGCTGAACAAACCATGAAGAACATTGGTGGTGCCTAACACATTTTGGTTATATAATGGCTGTGTACACACCATACATTTAAAGCACATTTAAAGCATATGACTTCCCTCAAAGTATCCTGGGAACTGTAGTTTGTCAAGAGTGCTGGGAACTATGGGTCTGTAAAGTACATTTTCCAAGATTCTATGGTGTGCTCACAGTAATTTACCCACCTTCAGAGTTCTGCCCCAGTCCTTCAGAGATTAGTTGTTTTTCCTTCTGGGTTAATTTTTTTTTTTTTTTTAGAATAATGAAGGTAATGTGAGATTCCCACTTTAACAAAGTTCCTTAAATCTTCTGAATCTATCTATCTACCTACTGCATTTATATCCCACCTTATTCTCCAAGGAGCTCAAGGTGACATAGATGGTCCTCCCCCTCCTCATTTAATCGCCACAACAATCCTGTGGGGTAGGATTAGACTGAGAGGCAGCGACTCGCCCATCTTCACCCAGTGGGCTTCATGCCTGAGTGGGGATTTAAACCCCAGACTCCCAGTCTGGCACACTAATGACTAGCCACTCCACCACACTGACTTTTGCATCTGGAGAGAAAGCAGCTCTTGCACCTTGTGTTTACTCCCTTCCCTATCTGCCATCCCTCCCACCAGACACAAGCATTCTTTGTGCCATAGAGCAAAGGAGTAAATGGAGGCTGATACTACAACTGACAAGAGAAACAGCAAGAAAAAGAAACTGCTTTCATTTTGTTTTGGGAAGTTTAAAGGAACCAGCCTATTGTCCCATTTGTAAGGTAATACTATGTAAGTAAGAGTCAAGGGCAGAAGGTAAGAGTTAAAGGATAGTAGCTCTCCAGCTGCGAGAAGAAACTTTTCACCGTATTGGTCCTTGTGTGTAGTATATCCTTTCTGTCAGTGACCAATACCTTTCCTTGTCTAACCAACACATGAAAATTGGTAGCAGCCATGTAATAGTCAAGAATGAATAAATATTCAGAGAAGAAATTAGGCACGTATTCATTTTCTGGTACGCAGTATAATCCAATGTAAATAGCACCCCATTTAGCTAATCTTCTGATGACCCACAACTATTTAATAACTTCAGGCCCATTTAGCTTAATGAGATTATACTGTACATTATTCTGAGGCAATCAGGTTTGATAAATCATACTAAATTGCTCTGGAGTTGCAATTTTGTCCTTCCCTCCTTCCTTCCTTCCTTCCTTCATGCATTCTCTCTCCAGAATAATGTCACTGTAAAGGATACTAGAAGCCAAAGCAAATGCTTCTCCTTTATTTTTTTTTTAAAAATTAAATTTTGCAAATGGTAGGTGCAGTAAATTCTATATATTTTAAGGGACAGGGGAAGGTCACATTCCAGTCTTTACACATGACAGAAACAGAAATCAACAAATGTTATGCAGGCTAGTTGATTCCAGAAGATAAAAGCAAATCCCTATATTCAAATCATAGACTATAGGGAAAGTAAAATACAATGCATGCATATGTAGCAGGAGGCAACATCTGCTTCTGTAGAAGCATGAGTCTCCAGTCTGTAAAATATAACAGCAGTGTCACCTAAAAAACTAAGGCTGCTTCATACTATACCTTTAATGCACATTCAAACCATAATCTTTCCCTCAAAGAATTCTGGGCATTGTAGTTTACCTCTCACAGAATTACAATTCCCAGCAAGCCTTAAACTACAGTGCTCAGAATTATTTGAGGGGTCAAAATGTGCTTCAGATGTCCTTTAGAGGTACAGTGTGTGCACAGTCTAAGGTTGCAGTCCTCTGGTCTCTCAGAGGGCATCCCAGAGGCTGTTAGACTATTTTGCTTCTCTCTCTCTCCAAGAATGGAGAAAGAGGTCCCTGGAGATAGTTGGTGCTCTACCAACACCAGATCTTAGACTCCAGAAACGGCAAAAATAAGGCATTCTGGGAGAAACTGGATCCCAAGCTATCTTGTTTCCCCAAAACACTCATGGAATTGGGGAATAGCATCATTTATTTCCCAGAAGAGAAGCCTATGGCTACCTTGGGTTTGGATATGAAGCTTCCTCTGCCTTTGATTCCTCCTATTCCTACCCCAAAGGATTGCTCTATAATTCCTGTACTGTATTTTGGAATGAGCTACTGCATCAGATGCTTGTCTTGTAAGCATCTGTGGGTGTGGAGTAGAACAATGACCCATTTACACCGGCCGACAAAAAAACTGCAGCAACAAAAAACCAATGACCCATTCCTTATTTTTATGTAGGAATCACTATTTAATGTATACTTGCATTAGTACTACTAGTGAGAATTCCTAATTCTTATTTATCCATTAATCATGTGCTTATAACGCCAATCATCCTGAAGAGGGGTGACCTGTCTGGACATGTATTATTGCATCAAAAGCGTTGCTGTGGTAAATGGCCCAATATGCCTTCAGCCTATCTTAGTATATGGTCCATGAAAGAAAGAAAAATGGTGGGAATGGAGCACACTTTTGAAAGCAAAGGACACACAACAGACATAAAGGAGACAAAAATGCAGCCCTTTTTTGGTGCAACCAAATTCAGACACCCTTAGAATTTAGCCCATCGGCCTCTTTCTAAAAATGGCTTCAGAAGCCCTATAGAGGTAGTTCAGCTTCTCTGACTTCTCACACAATATTCTTTTAAATGAATTTAAAGCTTTTCAGAATCCCTGCAAAATAACCATGGTGCAGTTCCCCTCGTACTATTATGCAAATAGATTAATCAGCCAATGCTTCAGTAGAATTAATTTATATTTGAATCAAATGAGCCCTAGACGCTTTATAATTGAACCCTTAGGCCAAGGCCTGGGCTAGGTAGCAACCCCATATTATTCATTTGACGAAACGTGAACTGACATAAATACTATGGCTAACTTTCAATCCGATTACTCCGTTACCTCACATCAATGCTATCCCAGCCATCAGACTCTGGCGTCCCTCCTTTCATTGGCTTTGCTAACAACTGACAACTCCTGCCTGATAAACAAGCACCCACGCTGCCATCTCGTACCCCCTCTCTTAACCCATAATTCCTGCTCAATGGGCCCTATTCGACAAGGTACTTTATTTTGTTTGTAGGAATCAAGGACTAAACAGGGTGTGTTTTGTGCTTTTTTTAAATTTTTAAAAAAAGTTCTGTTGGTGTGGCTACAATTCAGAACTTCTCACTCACAGCTGCTAACTATTTTGAGTCCTAACAACCAAAAAGCATGGGTGCTCAGCTCTTAATTTTAACAGTTATCCAAATTTATTATGGTCTTTTAAAGTCTTCCCACACCTTCCTTTATATGCCATTTTTTGATAACTGTGAGTAAAGGTCAACGTAAAGTGAACCCACATTTAAACAGCACCCGTATACCAAACTCATGTTGACAACCACCACATTCTTTCAATTGCATTGCACAGGAACTTGTATGGGGTGTATGTTTTAAGGAAAAAAGTTTTCCCCCTGTAAAGCCACAGGCATTTAAAAAGATTGACCAAACAATCCACCAGGTGTGAGAAAAGCCTCCCCCCGCCACTCTCTGTAGGCAGCTCTCTGGCAGAGAACTTACACTCTCTAATTAGATTATCAGGCCAGCTTTGAAACTCTTATCAAAACATTTTCTCTGCTGTACTGTTCATTGTGCATAGTTGATAACTAAGCTTCTCAAAAGCTCCAGTTAAAAACCTGTTTTCAAATAAGTTGAAGGAAGTATGGAGAAGAAAAAGAAAACAAGACTTCCATTTACTTGAAAAAGCATGGGTCGCTAGGGATTATTTTACAAGGCATGTTCTAAACATATCATATGATTTGTAGTTCAGCCTTTAGGGTGCACATTACATAGGGAAGGTTAAACACAGCCATTCAAAGCTCTCTTAAAGTTGGCCCCATGCTACCATTTGTGGTGAAGAGAGGTCATCTTTGTGCGTGGTACTATGCAAAGAGGTAGGCGAGGTTGCAGTGAGCACCAAAATACTTGGGACTGTGAAATTTCAAGCAGACTGTGAATCATTCCAAAAGGATTTATTCACACTATATTCAATGCTGCTCACATTTTTCAGTCATATATGTTAAGGGGGTATAAATTGTCTTCACCCCACCAGAAATAAACCAGAGCTGAAAACTCAGTGAAACTGAGGAATTGAAAATTTTAAAAACCAAGTGTTTTAATATTACTCACTTGCATAAAGCTTACATAATGTCTATATACAGCACGGCCATTGTTGTTGTTGTTTAGTCATTGAGTCATGTCCGACTCTTCATGACCCCATGGACCAGAGCACGCCGGGCACTCCTGTCTTCCACTGCTTCCCGCAGTTTGGTCAGACTCATGTTTGTAGCTTCAAGAACACTGTCCAACCAACTGGTCCTCTGCCGTCCCCTTCTCCTTGTGCCCTCAATCTTTCCCAACATCAGGGTCTTTTCCAGGGAGTCTTCTCTTCTCATGAGGTGGCCCAATATTGGAGCCTCAGCTTCAGGATCTGTCCTTCCAGTGAGCACTCAGGGCTGATTTCCTTAAGAATGGATAGGTTTGATCTGCTTGCAGTCCATAGGACTCTCAAGAGTCTCCTCCAGCACCATCATTCAAAAACATCAATTCTTCAGCGATCAGCCTTCTTTATGGTCCCGCTCTCACTTCCATACATCACTACTGGGAAAACCATAGCTTTAACTATACGGGCCTTCTGGTTTGGTTGTCTAGGATATTATTGAATGAAGGGAAACTGAATATGGTTATTAGTGATCAGCTGGGTTGAAGCACCATTATTACGAAGAAAAGCTTAAGAAATTATGTATTTATATATTTCTAGAATATCTGTATACCACTTTTCAACAGTATGTTCTCAACATGGCTTAGATAGTACAAAGTAGCTTATGAATGTTTTAATAGCATTTACAGTCTCAGCATTAACATAATTCCATGTGTAGATTGTCCACCCTAGAACAGTTTCACTCTCATTAGGATTTAACCAGTATCCAGAGATGGTACATATACCTGACATATACTGGGTCTCAACTGGTATTAGAGTGAATTGTATCAATGCTGTGCAACAAAGGTAAGGGCCGTATTGAGTGCTGGACTAGATGATCCTTTGGCAAGCATTTATTATGTTCTTCTAGTCCAGACTTCAGTTACTGTAATCATTGATTGACCTTGTAAATGTGGTGCAGGAAATCACAGCAAGGATTGCAAGAGCTTCCTAAAACTTAGCATTCAAGATTATGCTTGTTCTTGTGTTAGTATGTATCATACAGAAGGATTAAGTCTTGCTTCTTACTTCTGTGTAACTTACTGTGTGATCAAGTTCTTCAGTGCTGATGGAGCTGTAGTCCTAAACATCTAGAGAGCATCAGGTTGGGGAAGGCTGGCATAGGCTGTTGATGTGCTCATCTGACACATTAGAAACTGAAACTGGATGAGCAGGACTAGGTGATGGACTCCCAATGAAGCTGATGAGCTTGAAGCCCTATGCTCCGTCTACTTGTGGACCACAGTCATGACTGCTCAGCTGTTTGCAGGGGGAAGGCTTGGACGATGCTTAATCTCTGCTTGATTGCTTTGCGTGGCTTAAAAGCTGAGGAAAATATATGTAGAGATAGAGATCGAATTAATACCAACAATAACCAGACACATGACAAATGGGAAAATAAAATTCAAAGTAGACAAGAGAAACACATTAAGAAGAGAAGGGACAAATTAACTAGCCTCACAGTTGGCCTGGCAAAGAAACAGGGACAAAACTCCAGTGAATTACTTTTGACCTGATCACATCCTTCGTCTGTGTATTTGAGAACATGGTCGTTCAGGGTTGGCCAGTCTGAATGGAAGGGGTGGAAGCATGTAACTCTCGCCTCCAGGTTCCTTTGCCAAGTCTCGTCTCTGCTGTTTTATCCGAGATCCCTTCTTTCTTTGGGGCAGGGAGAGAAAAAGAAGAGAAAAAGGGGGGGAAACACCACACAGTTAACCACCTGTCAGGGCTGAGGACACAATAAGACAGCCCCCAAAAGAGCTTTTCATGCATGCGTAATATATTTGTTCAGCTATTCACTTAATGAAGCTGATAAATGTGATGCAAAACAATAGTCAAGTTAATCTATTTAGTAAAATGTTTTGAGACTTTCAGGCGATGTTAAGGAGGGTAGTGTATGCAAGCCATTTTCATTTCAATGCACTCATCTCTCCCCCCTCTTTGGGGGAATAGAGGGAGGAGGGGGGTAGATTCAGACAACCTATGTGAATATAATTTCTTATAAATGTGTCTTTAATGGGTTTAATTCACCCTTGCCAGCTGTTTTTGGAGCTGGTTTGAAAGAGCAAAACAAACGTGCCAGGTTTGGAAAGCTAGTTAAAATTAGTTTCGGTCATTGGGGCCAAGCTATATTTCCTGCAAACCATCTGCTTGATTGGCACAATAGAGGGATTTTCAAGGGGGGAAAAACAGGGAGGGAGGGAGGAGGGAGGAGGAGGTGGTGGGGGAAAGACCAGCAAAGCTTTGAAGGACCCAACAGTTACTGTTCCTTGTGCTGAATTCTAAAGGTGAACGTCTTAGGTGTCTTAATACAGCATGTCCCATTCAGGTATTCAGCAAGGCCAATGAGCATCAATAAGGGCACCTAGAAAGGTATTAAAACTCCACACAGAGAACCTTCATCCTTACCTGCCCCCCTCTAGAAAGAAACAAAAATAGAGAAATCTCTCTGTGTGTTTTAGATAGCCTAGAATTGAGCGAGAAGGGCATTAGCCAAAGGCGCCCGGGTGGAGAAGCCTGGCCACCAGCAGGAAAGGCATTCAGGTCCAAATGATTTCCTAGCCTCTCTTGTTCCATCAGATGCTAACGTGTTTGGAATATGAGTTATCACAGGAAGGCAAAACAAGCAAAATGTGCCAAGCAGTTGCTTCTTCCCCTGCCCCTAAACTAAACTTCCCCTGCCCCTAAACATTGCAAAAGGGTTGCCATCAAGAGCAGTCTTATTTAAATGGATGATGCTTCCTGATTTGGACTTGGGTTCTAAGCTCCCTTACCTGCCCAACCTAAACATAAATTAAATGACACACATCAGCTTACCGGAATCGCTGCATAAATGAGTTCCCATAGTGGTCTGTGCTAAGCTGCCAAGGTGAGCCCATTCACAGCTATTTCTGCATATAGTGAATGTCATACAGCAGACGGGTAATTGTTGATGTTTTTACTGCTCTTGCATGCTGAGGGACCAGGCATTGTTTGGATTGACCCTGCACAAGTGTAACCATTCACAGGACTGGGCTTGTGTCACACCACTGTCAACCCACAATTGCTTAGTGCCTTTTAAAACAAATTGTTAGCAGTAGGGCTTCTAGGTACCCAGGTTTGATGGGGGTGTATGCACAACACTGGCTCCCTAGGAAAAGTTATGTGCAGCAATTGCAAGGGAACTTCCAGCAGCCTTCATATGCCTGTATGTCCATGTAGTAGGGCTCAATTTGAACTCTCTGTAATGTAAGCAAACGAAAGATAAATAATGGAATGTACTTCCATTAAAATTATGCATAAATCGTTCCATGCCAGTTTACAATAGGATGATAGACTACAATCCAAAACTTAGTTCTGTAGTAGTAAATGTATCGTATCTATTTTCATTGATGAATTATTATTTACAAGCGAACCTTTTCAATGTTTCAGCCAACCAGCCATGCCCTCCTGCATATTCCATTCCGTTTATCCAGCCTCCAGTTTTCTGCCCCACCATAAATCATAGAATTATAGAAATAGAACTGTAGAATTGGAAGGAACCCTGAGGATCATCTACTCCAACCCCCTGGAGACACACAGCTTGAACACTTACTAGATGGCCAGAAGCACAGCTCAGCATATATCAGATCTCTAGGGCAGGCATGGCCAAACTTGGCCCTCCAGCTGTTTTGGGACTACAGCTCCCATCATCCCTAGCTAGCAGGACCAGTGGTCGGGGATGATGGGAGTTGTAGTCCCAAAACAGCTGGAGGGCCAAGTTTGGCCATGCCTGCTCTAGAGACACTCAGCACCCCAAGATGCTTACAAAGCCCAAACTAAGCTTCCTCTCAGTCTCTCCCCCCTCCCAACAGGACATAGAATCATAGAATTGTAGAGTTGGAAGGGACCCCGAAGGTAATAAAGTCCAACCCAACTAAAGCATCCATGATAGATGGGCATTCAACCTCTGCTTGAAGACCTCCAAGGAAGGAGAGCCCACCACTCTCTGAGGGAGTCTGTTCTGCTGTCAAACATACCTTACCATCAGAAAGCTCTTCCAAATGTTTAGTCAGAATCTCCTTTCTTGTAACTTGAATCTGTTGGTTCAGGTCCTACCCTCTAGAGCAGTGTTTCCCAACCTTTTTTGGGCAAAGGCACACTTGTTTCATGAAAAAAATCTCGAGGCAAGCCACGCCCCCTCCAGCCAGCCGATTGGCTGGCCAGGAGGCGTGGCCTTTGATTCCCCTGCTCTCACGGGGGCTGAGATGGGATTCCCCGCTCACGTGGGGGCGGATGGGATTCCCCGCTCACGTGGGGAAGGGCGTGATGCCCGCAACCCCACCTCCTGGGGCAGGCCCAGTAGCGAGCGGATGCGCAGGCCAAGTAGCGAGCGGCGATGGGATGTGGGAGCTCGCTCGCTCGTCGCCCCGCGTGTGCTCGCCGCCGCCGCCCCGCCTCTCACCGCCCGACTCGCCCGCCTCCACGGAACACAAGGCAAAGTTCCACGGCACACTACTGTGCCGTGGAACACCGGTTGGGAAACACTGCTCTAGAGCAGGAGAAAACAAGCCTGCTCCATCTTCCATGTGACAGCCCTTGAGCTATTTGGAGATGGCTATTATATCTCCTCTCGGTCTCCTCTCATCCAGGCTAAACATACCCAACTCCTTCAACTATTCCTCATGAGGTTTGGTTTCCGGAGCCTTGACCATCTTAGTCACCTCCTCTGTACACATTTCAGCTTGTCAATATCCCTCTTAAATTGTGGTGCCCAGACCTGTATTCCAGGTGAGGTTTGACAAAGGCAGAATAGAGTGGTACTATTACTTCCCTTGATCAGGACACTATACATCTGTCAATGCAGCCTAGAATAGAATCTGCTCTTTTTGCTGTGGCATCACACGGTTGACTCATGCTAAGCTTGTGGTCCACCGAGACTCCAAGATCCTTTTCACATGTACTGCTGGCAATCCAGGTGTCTCCCATCTTATATTTGTGCAGCTGGTTCTTCCTACCTAAGTGTAAAACCTTACATTCATCCCTATTGAAATTCATTTTTTTAGTTTTGACCCAGTTGGTCAATCTGTTAATGTCATCTTGAATCCTGATTCTGTCCTCTGCAGCATTAACTACTCTTCCCAGTTTGAAATCTGCAGATTTCATTGTCATCCTCTCAGTTACTTCATCTAAGTCGTTTATAAAGATGCTGAACAACAAAGGACCCAGGACAGAAGTCTGTGGCACCCGTTTGTCACTTTCCCCAAGGATTTGGAACCATTAGTGAACACTCTTTGGGTTAGGTCAAATAGCTACAAATCCAGTTAACAGGTACCTCATCCAGCCCACATTTTACCAGTTTCTCTGCAAGAATTATCATGGGGAACTTTGTCTTACAGAAATCAATATAGACTATTTCCACAGTTTTCCCCTGATCCACCAAGCCTGTAACTTTATCAAAATTTCATCTAGCATGACTTGTTTTTAAGAAACCCATGTTGGGTCTTAGGTAATCACAGTATCATTTTTTAAGTGCTCACAGACTGACCATTTAATTATCTGTTCTATGACATTTCCTGGTATCGACATCAAGCTGACCAGTCAATAGTTACCTGGCTTTTCTTTTTCCTCCTTTTTGAAGATGGGGACAACATTTGTCCATCTTCAGGGACCTTATCTGCAGGTCCAAGATAATAATCCCCTTGTTGCTTCTTTCCCCTTCTGGGAAATGAAATTGTCAGCGGAGCAATTGAAAAATTCGTTGCATATTACATTATTGGCAGAGTTTGAGTTCCAAGAGATATCAGGGTAGTTGAAGTCTCCCATGACTGCTATATCTCTCCTTTTTTAATGTTTGGTGTTCTGCTGCAGGAAGGCTTCATCCAAGTCTTCAGTCTGGCATGGTGGTCTTTAGCAGACACCCAAAGTAATGTCTCTGTTGTTTCCCTCTCCTACATTTTTACCCATATGCTGTCTTCCATGCTCATGGATCTCTTTACAAGTGTATACATCCTTTATATATAATGCTGCTACTCCTCACTTCCTGTTTGAGCTATTCCTTTTGAACAGGTTATATCCCTCAGTTTCTGCATTCCAGTCATGAATCTCATCCCAGTAATGCCCATTAGGTAATATTTACCATCCTGTATTAAGAGCTTAAATTTGTCTTGCTTGTTTCCCATACTCTGTGCATTAGTATAGAGACAACTGAAACCATGAGTCATTCCCTCCAGCTGCTTCCTTCTTGTAGTTTCCTGCCCTTTAGCATGTTTCTGTAGCACTACCTCAGTTTCCTGTGCATCAATGAAGCTATTATACCCAGTACCAGGTGTTCCCCTGCAATCTGTAATATTGTCTCCTCCCCCCTCAGCATTTAGTTTAAAAATCTCCTGATCAGGTTCACAAGACTCTAAGCAAACAGATTGTTGCCAACTACTGTGAGGTGTAACCCATTTCTTGCCAGAAGTTCTTCCTATATTTTGCTATACCAGTGAAACAGCATGGATCCTGATTGTTCTGCTTCTATGTGTCACGCTCCTCCAGGGTTTCATCTCCTGCAGTGGATGATCTTCCTTCTCTCTAGGGGCAACCCATCTGCCTCACTGTTCAAGGACAGTCCACTCTGCTCTATCAAGAAATTCGTCATCTTACCTAGTAGCTCAAAGTGTGGATAGACAAGCCTCAAGTTGCTGTACCTTCTCTACTCTTAGACCCTGTGCTCTAGCAGAGGCCACACACAAACAAACTTACAATCAAACCTCCAAACAGCTCAAGCAACCAGCCTTAATCCAAAAGACACAAGCTCATTCTCTTCCTTCTCCTTCACCAATCCCTGACAAACATCCAAGATGGATGTAGTAATGGAGGTGAAACTCAGGAAATTAATGTGGTAATAAAGAACTCTGAGGAGACTGGTTCCAGAAGAACCATGGATCTAGGCGAATTCTAAGAAACTGACTAGTACATGCTATCAAACGTCCTACCAGGGATGTCCAACAGGTTGATCGTGATCGACTGGTCAATCCCTGGGAGGTTCTGGTTGATCACTGGCTCCTTTTCCTTTGCGGTGGCATAAGAGCATCTGGTCCCGCCCCCTCACCCCGTCCTCCATTTTTGCATGAACGCTGGAACGGAAGATGCAGATAGTTTCTCCTTAGCTGAACCCAAAAAACCCAGGAAATTCCTCCCTTAAAAAAGCTCAACAACTTTGACCTGAAACACCCCCCCCCAAAAAAAAGGGGTAGATCACTGCCAGTTTTTTATCCTGTGAGTAGATCACAGTCTCTTGGGAGTTGGATGTCCCTGGACTAGGACAACTAACTTGGCATTTTGGGTCAGGAACGGCTATCACCCACAGTGCCCTTTTGGTTAGTAGTTTCCATCAACCTTGCATAACAGCTGGCCCTGTAGATCCATTGAAATTGAAAAACTTGAAGTTGTTCTACTCCATTCTTTCCACAGGTCTATGCTGTGTATAACTGACATTGGGTCCAGGAACTCTCAGCTGGCCTCCAAGCAGCAGCTTTACTGCCTGGAGGGTACAGGCAGGATCAGAGCCTGGGTGAGGTTGGGGTAGCAGCAGAGCACAGACAGAGCCCATCTGGCGTCTCACCAGACTGTCCTGGTAAGTGGCAGGGATGTTGCTACTGAAGCACTGGTCGGTGGCACCAATCTGTTGTGACTGGCTGTTCACTGCCTGGAAGTGGAAGAGGTGATTGTGGGCTTTGGGGACCTGGAGCCTTAATGGGAGGGGTGAAAGATGCTTAGTCCCAGGCAACAATATGTTTTTGGGGCCGGGCCCTGCCTGGATCCCTCCATCCCTCTGTGCATGTTCCAAGTTCCACCAGCAACACCCCCCAATTTGATATTTTTTTTAGCCATAAAGGGGAAGGAGAGGCGGACAACGGCAACAAAGCCGCCGAGTGACAGTTAAGGAAGAAAGTTGGGAGATCAGGACATGGAAATGAATGGTAGGACGCAGCACCCCGCCCTCTCCCCGCGCCGCCGATCCCAGGTCAAGCGGCATTCGTCACAGGTTTTAGAGGGAGAAGTCCCTTCCCTTCCACCCCCAGCGCCTTTGAAAAGACACTTCCAAAGGAATCGCTGAAAAGGAAGATCCTTTCCCTCCGATTTCTGGGCTTCTTGGGCGGCGGCCTTCCCTTCTCAATAGCTCCTCGGGCCCCTTTCGCCGCGCTGCTTAAGAGAAGTCTCCTGCGCGCCCCAGAAACATAGCCCGGGACCCGGGGCCACGTGGGCGCCGCCGCGGGCGGCGGACCCAGATAAGAGACAATGCAAAGGTTCGCCTCCCGGCAGCCCGACGGGGCCATGGCAGCTCCCACGAAAGGGCATGCGCCTGCCTGCCTGCCTGGGACGCAATTCCGCCTTTCGCCTCCGGTTCCCTGAAGCCCGGGCAAGTCGCTGGAGCTGCAGTGGCGCGTCACCGGATCTGCGCTGATTCAGAAGCCCGTCCTTCTCCCTGGGGGCTCCGCGGGTCTTTCCGTCGGACTGCAGCCTCGAACGTCACATATTTTCGGGGTTGTGAATGGGGCTGGCAGACACGCCAGACCTGTCTCAGAAAGTTATGGCCGTCACCTGTTGCCTCCAGGTACCCCAGCGTCGGTGGGACTGTGGATTGCGCTCCGATTCTTGGGATGTGGCGCCTGCTCGCTCACTGCGTTTACACGCGTTATGACCAAAGCGAATTATAAACAGAAAGGTTTCTAAGGATAACAGCGCGTAAATACTTTCCCATTTTAATCACCTCCCCACCCGAAACAATGGGTTGTGGCAATCTGCATCCTCCTAGCGGCAACCAGATCCTTCAAATGTCCCTATTTTCCAGGGACATCCCTGATTTAGAGAAGCCATCCCGGTTTCTGATTTGCTCCCGGAATGTCCCACTTTTCCTTAGGATGGCCCTGTTTTCATTGGAGAAATGTTGGAGGTATGGAGTTATCCGACCCCTGAGCTGTCGGATAGGAGGGTTTTTTAAATGTTTTATTATGCTTATATATATATGCCCAGATTTGCTGGGGCAACCCAGTAAGATGTGTGGGGGTATAAACAGTAAAATTATCATTATGGAATGGGACGTCCTTCTTTTCATCGGAGAAATGTTGGAGGGTATGCAAAACATGAATGGCCAAGGGGTTCGGGTTTTCTGAAACTCTTGCGCTTAGAAGTCTGCTCACTTCAAGAAGGTCGGGGGCCTAAGTCGGACTAAAGCCTATTGGGTCGGCGTCCCAAATTTGCTTCAAAATGCGGTCGCTACCCATTCAGCTTTATCCCAGGAACGTCTGTTCTCACTGGCTTGATTTCTTGACATGAGTTGAAATAACAGAAATATCGTAAACCGTATCCCCCCCTCTCCATTTCCTCGAGGTATGGCATTAAATAATGGCAAACCTTTAGTAGCCCAGCGTGAGGAACCACAAATGCTCTTCCTTCTTTCCAGTGCTAGAAATAAAATAAGCGCAACCTGAAAGTGAACATGCCCTAAAGGGCTAGTAGTTACGCACTACAGCATGGGCGTAGCCAAGGGGGGGCAGCTGCCCCCCATTAAGTAAAACAATAGAAATACTTAAGTAACTGACCAATCACATCTGCCCCCCCTAACAAAAGTCCTGTTCCCCCCAACAAAAATCATGGCTCCGCCCATGCGCACTAGTGACTCCTCAAGCACATTTAACCAGCTTTGTCTTATTCATTACCCGCGCGTAAAGGATGGTAAGGATCCCCTCCCTTCTTGTGCTTATGAATGACCTGGTGATTTCTCATTCGTATCAGGAAGTACAAAGCCGGAGTATTTGTTTCTGATCAGTTGCTTCATGTCTGAACTTGAGGAAGGATCATTTCCTTAGGTTCAGCCTAATTCTGAGCAGCCCTTTCTCTTCCAACAAAGATAACCTCATATCCTTTAGATCCGTCTTAATTATTACACCTAAATAACAGCCGCTATATAATTATTGCACCTGAATAACAGCTGCTATGTGCAGCCTGTGCCTTTCCATGACTTAATAGGACGTACTACTAAGCAAATGTCCTCAGCGCAAACACGAATAACTTTCCAGTCTCCAGAAGCGCGACTGGATGCCAAAGATCGAATAAATCTTCTGCAGCTTCCAAATGCTAACCTCCAAAGACTTCCAAGATTTATTTATTTTTAAAAGTCATGGTTCTAGTGGTCTTCGGTGTCCTCTCTCATTTACTTACATTGAATCGGTCTCTGCAAAATTGTTGCAAAAAAGGAACCACACTAGAAACAAATCCGAATGCTATTAAGAACTCTGCAGCAGCTTTTGACTTCTCATTTAGAACTGCTCCGGAGTCAGTGGGTGCCAGGAGCTAGCCTGGTCCGTTACTACCTGGAAATATGCGCCACTGGATTCAGTGGGATGAACTTGTACACCATCCCATCCCCACCCCGTCAATTAGCCATACTCAGTCCTGTCCATTAATTTCAATGGGTCTCCTCTAACTTAGGTCTCCCCACCCACAAATGCCCCTACCCAACTGGGAGTAAGTAAGCACTGGCCCGAGGTCCATTGATTTAGTGGGTCTTTACTGAGTATAGCCAACGTTGGACACCACTCAAAGGGGACTTCTCCCCGCCCATCAGTGCAGCTTTCCAAATATGTCCCCTTGGCATCTGCGCTATGGGACTTAATTCGAAGTCACTGCGCTTGAAGCTTCGGAGAGCATTTGCTCCCTCCCTCCCCCCTTGCAGTTTACGATCAAGCTGCTAGTTAGAATAGTAGATGGAGCAGTGGAACTTCCTGCCGCAGGAGCACAAAAGAGCTGCGGAGCCACAGCGAGAGCCAGCCCACTGCGAGCATTGGAAAGTGAGGATTATTTATATTCAGAGCCCAAACTCTGCTCTTTTTGCAAGAGATATCCGTTGTCCCCCTGTTCCATATCTTAGGCTTTTTTCTTTGTTTTCACCAAAATACATAGTAATGCGTGGAAATCGCGCCTTAAACCACTCGATTTGCTGTCAGCTCGGGCCAATGCTTACTTACTCCCAGTTGGGTAGGGGTATTTGTGGGTGGGGAGACCTCGGTGGGAGCAGGAGGGGCTTCTAACACCACCATATTATTTCGTAGACTAATCCCCTTCGCCTTCCCTCAAATAACTTTTTGATTTGTATCGAGGGAGAGGTTGAACAGACGTTCTTTCTTCGCTAATGTGATATAAATCACAGATGCACTTTCTCCCCCCCCCTCCGAATGGTTAAAGCATGGAGACATGGAGATCATGAGCGCACGCACGCACACCCCCAAGAAAGAAAGGAAAAGACGAAGGCCCGGACCCCAAAGGAAAACCACCGAAAGAAAGTAAAGCTGGTTAATAAGATTTTTTTGGAAGGAAGAAAGCTTTGTGTCCCCAAGTTAAAAAAAAGAGGGGTGTTGAAACAGCTGAAGGTGACAGTTAGTTCATGCTTAATAGGATCAGGGCTGCCTGCCTCGGGCTGCACGCTTTTGCCGGCTAAAAGTTCAGCACCAAAAGGCTGAATAGGGTGCTTTTAAAACATACGACGATTTAACACATCTGTTAGAGATTCTGCAACGGAGAGGTTCAAAAAGAGAAAAGAAAAGAAAAGGGAAAGAAAGCCTTTGCAACGACCTCTTTGCAGTGTTAACTGCCCTCAATTTTCGACTGCCCAGCACGTTTGGGTTGGTTTTTCTTTTATGCATTCACCCACCAACGATTTTTCTTGAATACCAGAATATGGCTTTTTTTCCAGTGAGTTGGGGTAGGGGCTTTGTGCTAAATTTCCCATTCGATAGCCAGGGCAGACTTCCCTGTTCGCAGTCTTGCCTCTCTCCCAGACACCTGCAATTCAGCATAACGATGCATCTTGAGGAAGTGCGCTGCAGCACGCGGAATTTCTGCCATAATAAATGTGTCAGTCTTCAGGACTCTTCGGTCTCGCTCCGAGCCTAGTCCTACTGCCCCTCCAGAGAGGTGTTTTCAGAAAGTCTGCTAAAAAGCCGCTTAGAGGCTAGAGGGCTGAAACATCAAGCAAATAGTTATGCGATCAGCCTGTACAGGGAGCGACAGTGGCAGTGCAGTCTTGTCCACTGTTCCTCGGAAGCCAAGTCCCATCGCATTACATATTGGGCATACGCCTGGGGCTTACCTTGGTGTGCCTTGCAGCGTGGGTCTGTTTGAAAAGAAAGCGCCGTTGAGATGCACAACCCAGTACGATGGCAGCAGCCCTTGCGGCTGACGCCGATTTTGGTCGCCTCCAAATGGAGGCGAATCCGCTTGAAATCAAGCAATGGAACTTCGACGTGAGTTGAAATAGGAACTTACCTTCCATAACAGCAAATAAATGGTTTTGTTTCCAAGGAACATATTTAGGATCGCAGCGCAAATCGGCTAAAGTCTTTTTTTTTAAAAAAAGCGATGCTTTATTTTATTGCCCAAAATAAAACATTAAATTTAAAAATCGGTACATAATATGAATTAGTAATCGTATGCGATGTAAGGCTGTTTCCCAAAATGGGTAAGATTTTGTCTTCAGCAAATTGTTTTTTAATAAAGAAAGCTACATTTTTGCTTTCCAGGATGTCTCAAAGCCAGGCACAAAGTGGTTACGACGAACATGTAGTTCTAATTTCCATTATATACAGACCTATATATAGTTTTGCTTTGGATAAGTTTAAAATACACACCAAAACACTCCATCCCAGAACGCTGATTTATGACTAGGTCTTTAACCGCAGCAATCGTGGGAGCCCGTTTAAACCTTAGCAACTGGAAACTTGTTCCGAGACGCAGACACTCTGGGGAGCAGCCCAATTTAAGTTTAGCAAGTAACACCCCCCACAACAAAGCCCCCGCAAATGCACAGCGGATCATATATCATATATATATATAAACCTTTTCATCTGCGGCAAAGATTTCACTTCACGTTGCCTCATTTGTATTTTCTATTCTGCAGAAAGCTCCGTGATAAGTTTATATGAATATTTATTGCTTTATTTCCTGAGAGCCAGCGGGGGTGGGGGTGAGAGACACAGAGAGAGCGCGCGCAAATAAATTTAATGCTTTTCTTAAAATAATTCCCCCCTTTTTCCCTTAGGAGTGTGGGGGAGAAAATGTCCCTGGAAACTTTTTGTAAATATATAAATAAATAAGAAATACGCATTTAATTATCCGTCCCGTGTGCGCGCGCCTTGCATCGGAACAAAACCCCGCTGGTCGCCCTCGGAGCGACGCCTTTCCCCCAAGAGGCGGTCAATATGCAAAATTGATGCCTGCCCCTTCTTTGTGGCGGGCCCATTGTGCGGGGCTTGCAGATGAAGCCTAATCCAATCCTAAATTGCGCCCCCGGACCAATCAGGGAGCCCCGAGTGCCCGATGAATGAAACTCAAGGGGAGAACCCCATTGTGGGAGCTGTCACTTCGGGAAGCGCCTGAGCGGCCTGGACCCCTATAAAACCCCATTGCGCCAGAGAAAGGCCGAGGAGAAGAAGCCTGCCAGTCTCGCTTAGGTGGATCTCGAGAGAAAAGGAGACAGAGCAAGACCATTTGTTTAAAAAATAAAAAAGCGGGAGGGGGGAGGAAAAAGGAAGCGGGGCGAAGACTACTTTGGGAAAGCAACAGCCAGCCCTTCCAAGTTGAGGCTTGGACCCTTGGCCAGGCGGGCGCTTCCTCTGCCTCCCTCCCCGTCTCCTGCCATGATGTTCCCCAGCCTGATCGCGCCTCCCGCCGTCTACCCGAGTCTGCTGCGGCCCACGCCGACCCTCACGCTGCCGCAGTCACTGCAGTCCGCCTTCTCCGGCCACTCCAGCTTCCTGGTGGAAGACCTCATCCGCATCAGCCGGCCCGCCGCTTACCTGCCTCGCGGCGGTGGCGCCCCGCCGCCGGCCAGCCTGTCCCCACCGCCACCGCCTCTGTCGGGCGCCAGCCCCGCCCGGACGGGCCCGCCAGGACCCTCGTCGGCCGAGCCGGCCAACTCCGACGGCGCTGCGCGACGGGGCTGCTCGGCGCCCGCCTCCGCCTCGCCCGCCAGCGACGCGCCCTTCCTCAAGTTCGGCGTGCACGCCATCCTGTCGTCGGCGCCCCGGACAGGTGAGCGCGCTGCGCCGTCGGGGGGAAGCTGAGGGAGGGAGCCTCCGCTCGGGTTGGCTCAGGGAAGGAGGCCTTGCCAATGGGAGGAGCGGGGAGGTGCCAGGTGTGTGTGTGTAAGAGAGAGACTTGACGAGAGGGGCAGGAGCTTCCTCCTTTGCGCACCCATTCAGGCGAGAAGGAGCTGGGGGGGGGGGACAGACACTCGTATAGCAGTAGGGAGGATCGCGCCACAAACCAGGTGTGGGGAGAGTTAAAAGGGGGGACGATTCTCGGGGGCTGGGTTGGGAGAGAGCCTGCATTTGCTCCTTTAGCACCACCGACGTGACAAAAAAGAGAGAGATGTCACTTCTAGTAATGCTTTGTCAATGTGATTCATTAGTTGCACAGGAAGCTAGGTGGAGGAGGACCACTGTCCCAGCATCGTGACATTGTCTCTCCGGGGTTTCAGGCTTGGGAGGGGAGAGGCGTCTCTTTCGATCCTGCTACCTGGAGATGACAAGAACTGAACAATCGGAAACCCTTAGCATTTTAGTGCCTGCGCTCTAACCACTAAGCCGCAGCCCTTCCTTGCCTTCAACCCGTCCTTACTAATGTGCATTTTCTCTGCTCTCCCCAGAAACCTCCCACGCGCTGATGCAGAACGTCCCTCCCAAGACTTTCACTTTCCCGTATTTCGAAGGATCCTTCCAACCTTTCATCAGGTCTTCTTATTTTCCAGGTAGGTCTGGGGTCCTCCTCCTCGGCGCTCGCCCCCCCCCCCCCGCCACCCACTGCTCCTTCATTGTTGCAGGCATCAAAAGCGAATTATATCTTTCGGAGGGTCCGGGAGGTGGTGGCGGTGGATGGGTGGTGGTTGGGGGAGGGGGGAGGCCGTTGCTCGTCCTCCAGTTCAGAGGTTGGACGGGATACAACATTCAAGAATCCGTCGCGCCAATTTGATGCCCTATTTAGCACAAGCGCGGTGGCTGCTTGACATTTTCGTTCCCAATTTCTCTTCTCTCCCCCCCCCACGCCCCTCCCCTGCTCGACAAATTAGCTGGGATTGTCACGGTCCGAATGCGAGGCGGTTCAATTCTGACACAGAAATGCTGTCCGGCCTCCTCTTCAGGGCGGCAGTTTTCCCACAGAGCCGGTGATCGGCAACAAAAGTTTCAGCACCATGACCAATTTGGTCAGCTCCCTCCGGGCAACCACACACAGACCAAGCGCTGACTCCGCCGTGCTGCTGATAGACATTTACCAGCCATGGGCTAATTTCCCTTTAAAGGTCATTCGCTTTGCCAACGTTTTCACAAGGCCACATGGAGCGCTCCCTTGTTTGGGAATTCGGTGTGGCCGAAGCCAAACCCCCACCTCCAAATCTTTTGCTCTGAGAAAGTTATTACCTACCTCCATCTCAAAGGGACCTCAGAAGCAGGTGGGTCCCAGACTCTGCAGAATCAGGCTGGGAGGCCAGGACCAATTCACACCCTACTACCTTGATGATTGCCAACTTTCCTGCTAAATGATGTTACTTGACCATTGCAACCTCTGCCACCCAAAGTATTAAAACTCAACATATAGCGCCTGGTGTGAGCCTGGGATCACCTGGTGCTACAGCATTGCTACAGTTAGGCAGGTGGTTTGGAAAGGAGATCAATAGAGCCTTTCCCCAGGTAAGCTCCCCCAAGTTTTCAAAAGAAAGAGAGGCACAAAAGAAGCACCTATAGATACCACATTTCCACACTGAAGTTATGTTCCACCGCCAGTTTGGGTTTTCAACTTTTTCTATGGAGTGTGTAGAATCCTACACAGAGGATACCTCTCACATTACACATCTATAATCCTCTACTGGTGTCGAACTGAAATTAAATATGTTTAGAAGAATATGCCCCAAAATTATCACACACAGATCTACTCTAATCCGCTGTTGGTGTTCAACTGATTTGGAGCATATTCTTTTAAACATTTTCAAGTTAGGAATGCCTAGGCAAGTTAACTCCAAATCTTAATTTTGAAGCTGAGAAAAGTGACGGTTAAGAAGAATGACTCTCAAAAATATCACTCTACCAACAAGCTGCTAATATACTTTGTACCAAAAGCCAAGAGCTCCTTCATTCACTCTCCTGATAATGGAATTTGCTTCCTTTCTCCAGCATTTGAATGGCCCAACAAAAACAACTTGAGCCTTATATATAGCTTTTCATGTCCATTTAATGAAAATGATTTGGGGAAAGAGAAGGCTGTGTCATCAGTATTCTCTCCAAGGAGCTTGGCATGCAGTTGTGTTTAGTTTGAAAGTGTAAATCTCTTTTGTTCCAATAATATATGGCTTTAGCTGCTTGTCCTCAGTCTTTTTCTGTTAGTTCATTACTACACAATTACCATTCACGCTTCATTAGAATCTCTGTTTCTCTTTGGGAGTTTTTCTTTCCGCTTAAAGGCGAAACTCTGCCCTTTTTATCATACCAATTCCATTGGGAACCAGTCAATGTGCTAATTAGCTGTTACTTTTCATGTCTCCAGAGTGAATTCTGCAAGTTTTGTAAGGAAGAGGTGGGGGCAGGGGAGGAAAGATTCATATATTAAAAAGATGAATACTGATTGATCAAAACTTGCCACTTAAAAGGACTTTTTTGTTCCTGTAAGAAAAGTCCCTTATTTTAATCTGGGGTAAAATAAAGTTCCTGCAATGGGGGGTGGGGGCGGGGGACTTCTGAACATTTAAATACTCAGACAAGAGAGAGAGAGAGAGTTCTTACCCCCTTCCCTCCCCCCCCCCCTTTTAAAAGTATACCTCTATCTTCCTGGCCTTTTCTTTTGAAAGTTAAGATCTTTGAATCTGGTAACAAAACAAACCAACTATAGATACATTCACTTGGTGTATCTAATCAAATCTGGTTACCATTGGCTGAAAAGGACAGTTAAGTTAAGCGTAAACTCCCTTTCACAAAACCAGGTTCATAGGTGCTGATCTGCTTAATTCAGCCGAGAGTACAGAAAGGAAAAAAGAGATGGCAAGAAAGAGAAAGAAGAGAGAAATCTATGGGCATGCAAATGAAAGGGAGATTTGCTCCTTGACTTCAGTGGGATGGGGATTCTATCTTTTGGAGCAGGACTTTTGGAACCAAGCTTGTCTTTCTTTAAAAAAAAAAAAGCTGATCCAGCCTGTTTCAGTGCTTTCTTTTTTCCTTTTCTCACAGCTTCATCTGTGGTGCCTATTCCTGGCACTTTCTCTTGGCCTCTGGCTGCCCGGGGGAAACCACGCAGAGGTATGCTCCGCAGGGCTGTCTTCTCAGATGTGCAGCGCAAAGCCCTGGAGAAAATGTTCCAGAAGCAGAAGTACATCAGCAAACCAGACAGGAAGAAACTGGCAGCCAAGCTGGGCTTGAAGGACTCCCAGGTAAACTCCTCTTCTTTCTCCCCCTAGACAATCACAGAGAATGTGAAGCCACAGGTTGGAAAGAGGTTGGCGGTGGTGGCGTTAGACATTTAACCTTCACTTCTCAAAAACAAGACCACTCCTCCTCAAAGAGAAGTGTGAGTATAAGGAGACTTTCTGAACAGGAGCCAAAGACTCCATCCAGATAATGTTGGCGGCAGTTAAGAGCAATAGACATGACCCCCTGGCTCTGTGGTAGGAGGAACTTTGAACCTGACAATCTGAAAGTTGCTCAGTGTGGTATTGTACTCCCACTGACTTCAGTGAGATGTAAGCATGACAGTCTTTTGATTACTGGCACTTTTTAAAATGAACAAATTTATTATAGTTATATCAGGCATCCCCAAACCCAGCCCTCCAGATGTTTTGGGACTACAACTCCCATCATCCTTGACCACTGGGCCTGTTAGCTAGGGATGATGGGAGTTGTAGTCCCAAGACATCTGGAGGGCTGAGTTTGCCTATGCCTGGCATAGCACTATACTGTTTACCTGCAAGTAGGCCCCACTGAAATAAATGGGACTTAGTTTTGAGTATGCATGCATGGCTACCTCTAAGTATTATTATTTCTTAAATGGGGCCATGGAGAGTTTTGCATGAATAGGTTAGTCTCAATCAAATCAATGCGACTAATTTCTCAAGTTGATCCCTGGCTTGGGCTTGGGGAGGAGAGGAAGGGGAAGTCTCCTTCCTTGTGTGAATGAAAGGTCATTCTGCAAGTAGACTGTTAGGTGTCATACAATTAGTTGCTGAAAACAAATAAACAAAAAACACTATATTATCCTTTATTGCATTTCTTGGTTGCTTTCCACCAGAAAATGGTCTCAAAGCAGCTTGACAGAATAGAAATGTTTATTGCAGCCCAATGCGCATCACCCTCAGGTTTATTTTCACAGTCCCCTTTGAGAATTTCATGAGGTCTCCTTGGGCTAGTCCAACATATTAACTTGCATTTCTGGCACAAGGGTGGGGAATGAGATCTTCACCAAGGAAAAACCTGAAAATTGGTAAAATTTGGAAGTGCTGGCTGCCACCAGATATATGAGCTTTCCTGAGTTGCTGCCCTGAATGCAGACCTGGAGCACCTTAGAATGGTAGTGTCTATTATGCATACTTTAAAAAAATGCAAAAACTCCCACTTTCTTGCAACAGCGAGGCATTAGCTCATGAAACTTGACTTTCCCTTCTCTCCACCCCCTTGCATCCCTCCACTATGCCCCCCAAATCTGCTTTGGAGGCCCCCAACCTTTAGAGCAGATTTTGAGGGTGCACAAGGGGCTGCAGGGAGGAGGGAAGGAAAGTCCCATTGTGCAAATGCATGCTTCTTCTACTGCCACCACATTGGGACAGGATATAACCCATTTTGTTTTTGGACAACCCAAGTAATTTTCAAAGAATTGTACGACTGTTTCTTTGTGGAGTCATCTTTGATGCTTAGTGCAGCTCACTTAGGGAGTGGCCCTTGAGGATCTTGTGCGGGGTGGGTAGAGGTAAGGATTCTGCTCTTCAAATGTGTCTCCGCATGTGTACTTGATGGTTGGTGTTAGTCATGTAGCAGTTGCCTTAATGCTGCAAAACCTTATTTGTGTACCCTTGAAAACTCTAGGTGAAGATCTGGTTTCAAAACAGGAGGATGAAGTGGAGAAACTCCAAAGAGAGAGAGCTGCTGTCATCTGGCGGCTGCCGGGAGCAGACTTTACCCACCAAGTTCAACCCTCACCCAGATCTCAGTGACGTAGGCAAGAAAGGTTCTGGAGAGGAGGAGGAAGAAGCAGCCTCACCCCGGTGCCCAGCCAGCCCCAGGCATTCCTTAACATATCACCAGTCCACAGATGACCCACGCCTGAGAGACAGGTTGGACTCCCACATGCTCCCTTCCCCCACCCATTCCAGCAGCCCCAGCAAACCGTCAGACTTCTCAGACTCTGAGGAAGAGGATGAAGAGGGGGAGGAGGATGAAGAAGAGATCACGGTCTCATAGAGACCCTTCTTGCTATCATGAAAGGGGACATTGCAAAGATGTAAATAAACTAAGGGCTATCTAATTGAAGAGGTGGTGTCCTTCCACACCCACATGGTTCAAACAGACAATGTACCGATCATCATGCAACCTTGGGGTTTCTGTATGACATATTCCAGAACTACCCTGATTAGGAACCCCTTGCCTCAATATCCTCCTGTTGTGATCACTGACTAATCACCCAGCCTTGCACTTTTCAATTGAAAACTATAGACTAGAAAGCCATTAAAACATACACACCCCTTTGGTATTAAGATCATGTTGATTTAGAAGCAGAATAACTAGCCTAATTCAGTTGTGATTCGCTTAGCTAATTCCAGGATGTGTTAATTTCTCTGAAAATAACAGCAATCTTTTTCCCATAAGCCCTAATCTGTTGCGATGCTGATGCGATGCTGCAAAATCCAAGTGGTTGTTAATGATTTGAGACCAGCCTCGTGTGCTGAGCTCTAAAATGCAGCCAGTGTGAATTGGGGTGGTGCTGGTGGGTTGCTATTCCAGAGAGCACACTTACTGAGTGTGGGTATGTGAACTGGAGCTGCCCCTGAAACCATCCATGTGCACCCACAAGAACCATGGCCCCTGGCTTGGTTCCAGTGTTGAACATCTCTGTGTTAATTTATGCATCTGTCTGCTTCATACCATTTCCACATTTGTCCCCAGCTCTTTGGCCATCTCCTTGTTTTGTGACTGATGCAGGTGCAATGTGTGGATGCAGGGAACTGGACCTGCCTCTTTGATTGTTGACTGAACTTTGCTGTCTTTGCACAGCTTCTATGATCTGTACACTATTTTGTACTCTTACACTGTATGGATATTTTATACCAAGGCAATTGCAAGTATGCAGATGGAAGAATATTATATTTTGTCTGGGTTGTCTTTTTTTTTTGGTGTGATTTTTCTTTGGGGGGGGGTTAACTCAAAGAGAAGCTTAGCTTCTAACTGTGTAACTTATAAAAAAACATTGTCTATTTTGTATTTTTACTTTGTACATATTTTAAATATGTATATATAACAAATGAAGCAAATGCCAAATTAAAAAAAAAAAAAGGTGTGCAAGGCCTATCATTTCTGAAGCTTGGGGATTACATTTCATGCATTCCTAGTCATGCATTAACAACCATAGCCTGGCTAGAGTGGTGCATATTCTAAGCTGAAGTGGGTCGTGATTCAGAACACACTTTATGTAGAAGTAACTTCTGTTGATATCAGATGTGCTTAAAAGCCTCCTGTCGGTGGAACTCCTGCATGTTGATACTGCCCCAGTGGCTTTCCTATGCATGTGCAAATAGCTGGATTAGTGGTGCTAAGCCATCTGGAAACAGCACAGGATCACAGGACATGGACCCTTTGGAGGCAGCAAAAAATGAAGATGAGCAATTATAATGTCCCAGAAGAAGAGGGGTGTACCTGCATGTTCCACTTGGCTGTAGCAATTCCTAGGATGCAGCTGCATTTTGCACACATGGACAAATGTCCTTCAACAGATAAAGATGTTAAATGATCAGCAGTGCTGGTAGGGAATTTTAAACTCTGGACTTTATGGTCTTGAAAGGCACGCCCCTTGCTTTGGATGGTCATGTATATTACTTCACTTACTTCAACATTTACTTATTCAGGACATTTATTTATCACTTGATTCCCCCCCCCCAAAAAAAAAACCCCTCCCTCCCCTCCAAGCCTTACTCCATTGGGGGCCCTGGGTGTCTATTTCAAAGTCTTGTCCTGATAGCACCACTGAAAACAGTTCTTCCTTTCCTATGGGGGAGTCTGTGCAGGCAAGAAGAATTTGGAGTGGAAGGGTGACAAGTTAACAGGGCTTGCTGACAGCTACTTCCCACTGACTTGGGAGCTGCATCAGCTTTAAAGGTTGTTTGTAGTTTTAACAACAATCCTTTCTTTGAAATGCCTCACCTGCATTGATCCTGCTAATCTCCCGGCCCTCTATTTCCACCAGGGATGATGCTCCATACAAAAATATAAAAATTGCACAGTCTGAAAGGGAAGCATGAAGATCCTGCATGCAGGGTTACGTATTCAGATGCATATTGCTCTTGCAGCCTGCAATCTTCAGGTATCTTCAGGAGGAAAGTGTGAGATCTACAGTATTACTTGCAAACAAAGGAAGTAATTAAATACCCACATGACATATAGAAAACATAAAATTCCAAGGTGTATTAAAAACAAAACGAAATTCAGGAGGGTTTTTCTCTCTGCCACTTTGTCTCATTATACCTTGCACTAGTGTAAACTTTGTGTGTGTCTGCAGAAGTGCAGGTAAATGTCAGGTGTGACTCATAACCAATTCTCACATTAGTTATCATTCATCCTGTGATGGAAAAAGCAATGCAAGAAACAAATCTTCAGACAAGCCCTTGCTACCCAACTATGTTGTAATATTGAATTAACAACCACTGTGGGGGGAAATGGTCCCTGGATAAATTATGAATTTGGTCTGAAAAGCGAATGAATCAGAAAAGAGTACATAAAATAAGCACAATTAAAAATGTATAATTATGCCATAACACACACTTCTCATCTGTAAAAAGATAAATAATTTTCATTTTATAATGCTGTCAGGGGTTTAGGAGCAGAGGCACGGGCAAGGGAGGAAACAGAGAGCGAAGGGGAGGAGGCAGAAGAAAAGATGAGTGATGACGACGACCCGAGATCTCCTAGTCTTTCCAGTGAATCAGAGGATTCACAGAAAGGAGCACCAGTGGCCAGGGCAAGGGGGGAGTCAAGGGGGGCACCCCAGGAAGATAGAGCCAGAAGGGACTCAGGGGGGAGCAGCTGGAAATCGGGACCAGCGTCACCGCCAGGAAGCAGGGAAGAGGAAGGGAGCCAGGGGGGAAGCGCTGGCAGCTCACCACAGGAGGGAGGGCATGAGTCAGGAGTGGCCACACCTCCATCGGGGAGCGAAGAAACGGTTAAGAGGAAGGTGGAAGGTTGGGCGCGCGCGCCAAGTTCAAATGCAGAGGAAGGCGGCGCAGTAAGCAGCCCCGAAAGGGAACCAGGTCCTAAAGCCCGGCGCAAGGAGGCAGGAGGGTCCGGGTCAGCGTCAGAAGAATCCCGGAAGGAAGAAGCCCCGGGGGGTAGAGGGACCCAGAGGAGGACAGTCAGGCGGAAAAGGTGGAGCAAGGCTAGGATATTAAGTTGGTGCACACGGGGCGGAGACTCAGACGGAGCTTCGCCGATCTAGCTACTAGACGTAGAGTTTGCGCGCAGCAGCGTGAGAATGGAAACTGTAATTCAATAAAGACTTTTACTTAATGATCGCTGGCTAGCGTGATCCTCTGTGAGCTAGGATCTTCAAGCAGCTCTGACAGTAAGCTCCGTCTCACCATTGTGGGCATCTACAGCCTCGAGGAGGGGAGAGAAACAGGTGCCTACTAGCGAGCTCACGAACGGCAGACGACATGACGGCTGAGCAGCAGATAGAGGACCTCAGAAAAGCAGTGGCACAACTGAACGCCGAGGTTCTCGCATCCAGGAAGAGAGAGGAGGAGGCAGCTGCCGCCTGCAGGGATCTCCAGGTCAGGTTAGACGTGCTGACAAAGCAGACACCCCGGCAGGAGGGAATTGGGTTGGCGAGACGGACAGGCGGGCTGGTCTCTCACTTCGATGGGAACCTGCAACAGTATCCCAACTTTAGAGCCGACGTACTGTGTGCACTGCAACTGCTGCATAAAGACTTTAGAGATGAACAAGAGAGAGTGGGGTTCATCATGTCCCATCTGCATGGGGATGCGAAAGCATGGCTACGCAATTTATGGAGAGATAAGGATCCGGCGCTCCAGAATGCGGATGCCTTTATTAAAGCGATGGATGGGTGCTTTTTATCAAGTATTGACGTGGATCTTGCACGGAAGGAGGTGCATGGGCTGGGACAAGGGAGGGCCAGCGTCAGGCAGTATCATGCCCGCTTTTTCGCCTTGGTCAGTGCCCTGGAATGGGACAGAGATTCGGCTCCTGTAAGAGACCTCTTTTGGGAGGGGCTGCACAACTCGATTAAAGATGAGATCGCGAGGGGGGAGAGACCCCGAACCACCCAGGAGGTCGTTCAGAGGGCACTGGCAGTGGGGGTGAGGCTGGAAGGACGTCCGTGGAGCAAGGACGAAGGGCGTGGAGGGCGCGAACCAGCCGGGGGCCCCTCCTTCCTTCCCAGAGAAGCAGCGCGGGCGCAATCCACGCCTCCGCCAGGAGGAGGAGCCGAACCTATGGAGGTTGGAGGTGCAAGGGCTCAGTCAGCAACCAGAGCCCTAGCACCGGCAGCAGTGAAAGCGAAGCCTCCTAGAGGGAACAGGAAGTGTTACGTCTGTGAGGAACCAGGGCATATGGCAAAAGAGTGTCCCCAGAGGCCCCACAAGCTCACTGCAGCCTCAGCAATGGTGACTGCAGCAACGCAGCAAGGAGGACCACAGCAGGGAAACGACGCAGTCTGGCTGGAGGAAGAGGCACTGGGGCCCAGCCAGACGTGTTAGTGACGCAGTCCCCAGAGATTTTACAGCCCGTGAACCCCCTCCCGCCCAAACCAGTAGTGAGGCTCACAGCATCTCTCCAGCTGCCCAATGGAATCACCATAGACGTGCCAATCACCATTGACTCAGGCAGCAATGCGGACTTTATAGGGCAGGACTTTGTCGACAGGCACGCTGTGCAGTTGCTGCCGGCCACACTGCCCCTGCAGGTTGTCACGGTGGATGGTAGGGAGCTGCTCGGGGGGCAAGTGGTGAAGCAGACGCCACCAATGGTGATGCGCCTTGGGAATCACAGAGAAATCATCAGCTTCAACGTCACTCAACTATCTGACACGCCCGTTGTATTGGGCATGAGTTGGCTGGACAAGCACAGCCCAACGATGGCTTGGTACCAGAGGCAGCTGACCTTCGGCTCTTCCTTTTGTGCTGAACACTGCATCGTGCCCAGGCAGGAAGGAGAGGAAGAGGAGTCACAGCTGCTGCTAGGCACGCTGCAAGCGATTCCCCACAAGTACGCTGAATTTTTGGAAGTTTTCTGCGAGAAGGAGGCAGACAGGCTACCCCCTCACAGACCATATGACTGCAAAATTGACCTGCTGCCGGGGGCGGCGCTGCCTAAAGGGAGACTGTATTCCATGTCAGAGGACGAACTGCAAGAACTCAAGGAGTTCATTGATCATAATTTGCAGCGCGGCTTCATCCGGGAGTCCAAGGCAGTGGGGGGCAGTCCCGTATTCTTTGTTAAGAAGCGGGACACGCCCCAAAAGAGACTCGTAGTGGATTACAGGATTTTGAACAGTGTGACTAGGCCATCGGACTTCCCCATGCCCCGAATTGACGACCTCCTCGCAAAGGTACGGAAGGGCAGAGTGTTCACCAAGTTGGACCTGCGGGGGGCGTACAACCTCATTCGCATGCGGGAGGGGGATGAGTGGAAGACGGCCATGTTCACGCCACTGGGGACCTACGAATATAGAGTTATGCCTTTTGGATTGCAAAATGGCTCCCACGTTTTTCAAGCATTTATGCATCACGTGTTGGCGGGACTTCTCTACAAGACGTGCGTCTGTTTCTTAGATGACATCCTGATCTTTTCGGAGTCGCAGCAGGAGCATGACAAACACGTCAAGGAAGTGCTGAGCAGGCTAAAGCAACATAGGCTCTACGCCAAGCTGGAGAAGTGCCAATTTGACGTGACGGAGGTGGATTTTCTGGGCTACAAGCTGTCTGACAAGGGGCTCGCCATGGACAGCGCCAAGGTTCGAGCGGTGTTGGATTGGAAGAGCCCGCGCAACCGGAAGGAGGTCCAACGGTTTGTCGGCTTTGCGAACTTCTATCGCAAGTTTATCAAGGGCTTCGCGATGCAGACGGCGGCCATCACTGACACGCTTAGCTCCAAGAAAAAGAAGTTCATTTGGACAGAGCAGGCGGAGCAGTCCTTTCAGGCACTCAAGCGTCTCTTCGCGTCGGAAGAGCAGCTGCTTCATGTCAACCCCAGCAAGCCGATGAGGGTGGAGACAGACGCTTCGGACAGAGCCGTGGGGGCGGTCCTGCTGCAGAAAGACCCGCAGGGGGTGTGGCGACCGGGAGCGTTTTACTCCAGGAAGCTCAGCAAGTCCGAGCAGAACTACACCATATGGGACAGGGAGTTGCTGGCCATTCACGCAGCGTTCAAGGCGTGGAGGCACTTTCTGATCGGCGCCAAGCACACGGTGCAGGTTTGCACGGACCACAAGAATCTAGAGCACTGGCGCACGGCACAGTTCCTGAACCAAAGGCAGATACGTTGGGCTGAGTTCTTTGCGAACTTCGACTTCCGAATAGAGTATGTCCCGGGGGACACCAACATCATGGCAGACGCTCTCTCCCATAAGCCACAGTATCTGGAGGACGCAACACCAGCGGCCGCCATGCACATCTTCGCACCGACAGTGTGGGCGTGCGCCGCGGCGACCGTGGACCTAGAGGCGGTGCGACGAGCGTTGCAGGATGACTCCTTCGCGCAAGCAAAGATGGCAGAGGTGCAAAGGGGCAAGGCAGCGGCCGACGGTTTCCAGCTAAGAGATGGATTGCTCATCCGTAAAGGGGCCATCTACGTGCCGGGAGACGAACTTCGAGCCAAGGTGCTGCAGCAGCTGCACGACGCGCCCACGGCCGGGCACTTTGGCAAGGAGAAGACGGTGGAATTAGTAGCCAGGGATTTCTGGTGGCCTGGAATGAGAGGGGAGGTCGCAGACTACGTGGCGAGGTGTGACACCTGCCAGAGGGCCAAACCAGTGCACAAACCGCCGGCCGGACTGTTGGAACCCCTGCAAACTCCGGTCGAACCTTGGGAAAGGGTGGCCCTGGACTTTGTCACGGGTCTGCCCAGCTCAAGGGGCAAGACGGCAGTGCTGGTGGTGGTGGACCTGTTTTCCAAGATGGCCCATTTCATTCCGTGTGCTAAGGTGGCCACGGCGGAGCAAACCGCCAAACTGTTCATAGACCACGTGTTCAAGGTTCACGGTCTGCCACGGTCTATTCTGTCCGACCGGGGGCGGCAGTTCATCTCGAATTTCTGGCAGAAGCTGATGGGCTTCCTGAACGTCAAGATCAACCTGGCGTCGGCGAGACACCCGCAGACCAACGGGCAAGCGGAGCGGGTCAATGCCATCATGCAGCAGTACCTGAGATGTTATGCAAATCAACAGCCTGCGACGTGGGTGGATTACCTGCCGCTTGCCGAGTTCGCCTACAACAACACGAAGCACGTGTCCACGGGGGTCACGCCGTTCTTCGCCAACAACGGAAGGCACCCCAGAACCTTCCCGGGACTGGAAAGAATGGGGGAGGGGGAGCCGCAGACAGCAGATGCGTTCGCGTCGGAGCTGCAGGAAGTCCACGATCAGCTGAGGCGCCACCTGGAGCTGGCCAAGCACGCATACAAGGTACAAGCAGACAAGCACAGAAGGGTTGGAGAAGAGCTCCACGTGGGAGACTGGGTTTGGTTAGCAGCCAACGCAGTGCCGGCCAGGTCGTTGGCCAAGAAGAAACTAGGGCATAAGCAACTGGGGCCCTACCAAGTCGAAGAGCAAGTCAACCCGGTAGCTTTCAGACTGGCACTTCCGGAGGGTTCCAGAATGCATCCGGTATTCCACAGATCGGTGCTCACTCCCTACAAGGCACCGCACAGGTTCCAGGAACCCGGAACGGCGCCGAGTCCGGCCAGAGACAGAACAGGGCACGCGGGAGTGGCACAGAAGGAGCGCATCAACGAAGTCACGGAGATTTTGGACTCCAGATGGGGGGAAGAGGGGGTAGAATACTTTCTCGCCAAGGAGGGCACCCCGGCCAGTGCGAACAGCTGGGTGCCGGGCTACGCCTTAGACGAACCTCTGCTCAAAGACGAGTTTCATGCCCTCTTCCCACATAGACCTATGCCAGCAGACTTTTTCGACGACTGGCTTTTCACGCCCACGCTTTCGGCCAGCACGTTCCGGGGGTTCGACTCGGACGAGGAACCGACACGAGACGTCCGTTCCCCGGAGGGGTCACCCTCGGGATCCGCCTCAGAACCCTCGTATTGGTGGGACGATAGGCCAGAGGAGCAGTTCCGCAGAAAGTGGCTGGAATGCTCAAGACGAGCAACGCCGCCAGGAGGAAGTGAGGGAGAGACGGACATGGACATTTTCGGGGACGACCCTGGTTTCGAGCACGGCGGCACAGAGATGGAAGCGGAGGTGACCGTCGTCGACGAGAGCAGGGAGGAAGAACCGGAAGACTTCAGATGGAGGCCCGCCACGGGAAGCGACCGATATCCGACGTTCGTCCCTTTGCAACAGCAGCCCCCAGCTCCAGCACTGGAAGGAGGGGAGGGGGGAATGGGGGGCTTCGAGGGGGGGATGGATGTCAGGGGTTTAGGAGCAGAGGCACGGGCAAGGGAGGAAACAGAGAGCGAAGGGGAGGAGGCAGAAGAAAAGATGAGTGATGACGACGACCCGAGATCTCCTAGTCTTTCCAGTGAATCAGAGGATTCACAGAAAGGAGCACCAGTGGCCAGGGCAAGGGGGGAGTCAAGGGGGGCACCCCAGGAAGATAGAGCCAGAAGGGACTCAGGGGGGAGCAGCTGGAAATCGGGACCAGCGTCACCGCCAGGAAGCAGGGAAGAGGAAGGGAGCCAGGGGGGAAGCGCTGGCAGCTCACCACAGGAGGGAGGGCATGAGTCAGGAGTGGCCACACCTCCATCGGGGAGCGAAGAAACGGTTAAGAGGAAGGTGGAAGGTTGGGCGCGCGCGCCAAGTTCAAATGCAGAGGAAGGCGGCGCAGTAAGCAGCCCCGAAAGGGAACCAGGTCCTAAAGCCCGGCGCAAGGAGGCAGGAGGGTCCGGGTCAGCGTCAGAAGAATCCCGGAAGGAAGAAGCCCCGGGGGGTAGAGGGACCCAGAGGAGGACAGTCAGGCGGAAAAGGTGGAGCAAGGCTAGGATATTAAGTTGGTGCACACGGGGCGGAGACTCAGACGGAGCTTCGCCGATCTAGCTACTAGACGTAGAGTTTGCGCGCAGCAGCGTGAGAATGGAAACTGTAATTCAATAAAGACTTTTACTTAATGATCGCTGGCTAGCGTGATCCTCTGTGAGCTAGGATCTTCAAGCAGCTCTGACAAATGCATATAAATCAGAGAGAACAATTACGTGCAGCTAAAAATAAGGTCCTACATTTCAGTCTTCATTGCTACTGTCACTCAACCTGTGAGTGAGAAAGTGCCAAGAAGCTGATGACCTAAGAGACTGATGAAAAGCAGGGTAGTAAGAAGTGGGAACAGAGTTGCTATTTAGTGCCATCAAGAAAGAAAGAAAGAAAGAAAGAAAGAAAGAAAGAAGGAAGGAAGGAAGGAAGGAAGGAAGGAAGGAAGGAAGGAAGGAAGGAAGGAAGGAAGGAAGGAAGGAAGGAGCACCCAACTCTGGGGTTGTACTGTGTGGGGGAGCTAACAACCACCAAATGACATGAATGCTTCTCCACAAAAATATTAAAGGAGTGAGATGGTAAACTATGCTGTTTGCAGTGTGGTAAGTGTTACAAATGCCATCTACTTCACTCCTGCCACTATGTTCCATACAACCATCAAACAGGATGTGTCATCAAGGGGAAAAAAATCAGACACTGCACTTTAGCAGGTTCAACAAACTCAACAAAGCACTAAGCAGATTTCTCTCCTAGCACAAGCATTTCTGCTTGTGTGCTGTTCTGGGGGTTTCCCCCACTAACTCAGAGCCAATTTGGGGAGGGGGGCACGCAGTGGGCTAGCGGAGAGGGGATGAAAGCCCCATTGTGCTAGCAGAAGACTTGCATAAGCTTCTGCTGGGTGGGGCTCATTAGTTAAATCTCACCCTATATATGTTTAATTATGGATCAATGCGACCCCCCCCCCATTCCCCTGACACAGCTACCAAGTTCCCTGGGAGCTGTAGCTCTGTGAGGGGAATGGGGAGTGGGGGTTCCTCAACACTTTCCCATAATTTTGGGGGTGAAGCCATGGCTGTTTAAAGTGCTGCAATATTGCTTTAAATGTGTGGTGCAGGCAGGGCCTCAGTGATTTCTAGAACTCATTCCAGCCATGCAACAGAGGTGTAGCCAAAGCAATCTTGAGCAGTGTTTTAGCAGTGCATTGCATTTATTATTGTTATTATTATCCTTCCCTTCATCTCAGAGGAGCCCATACTGTAGTTTTATTGTGGTTTCTCAGTTTCATTGTTATGATGTACTTGTTATTTTGTAAATTACTTCGAGAGACTGCCTTAAGTATTAAGCAGTATATTTGTTGTTGTTTAGTCGTTTAGTCGAGTCCGACTCTTCGTGTCCCCATGGACCAGAGCACACCAGGCACTCCTGTCTTCCACTGCCTCCCGCAGTTTGGTCAGACTCATGTTTGTAGCTTCGAGAACACTGTCCAACCATCTCGTCCTCTGTCATCCCCTTCTCCTTGTGCCCTCAATCTTTCCCAACATCAGGGTCTTTTCCAGGGAGTCTTCTCTTCTCATGAGGTGGCCAAAGTGTTGGAGCCTCAGCTTCATGATCTGTCCTTCCAGTGAGCACTCAGGGCTGATTTCCTTCAGAATGGATAGGTTTGATCTTCTTGCAGTCCATGGGACTCTCAAGAGTCTCCTCCAGCACCATAATTCAAAAGCATCAATTCTTCAGCGAGCAGTATATTACTATGTAAAAATAAATTATGGTCAGCCTGTGTAAGGCATCTTCCCATGTTCTAAAGGTATACAAAATGTGCCCCCAAATCTCTTATTTTGAAACTTTTAAATGCAAGTGCTGGGAGTGTACATTTTCTTTTTTTGTGCACTTCTAAATGCTTTAGTGTTTTCAATGCAGTTTTTAATAGAGTTTTTTGTTTTGTGTTTTTTACACTGCTTGTGTATTTTTAGTTGCATTTGTTTCCATTCTTGTTGTGAGCCACATTGGGACCTGCACTGGGAGAAAGGAGGGAGGGAGGGAGCGAGCGAGAGCGAGCTTGAGTTTATATGAAGATTTGGTCACTTAAGCAACCAAGCAAAGCCCAATTTCAGTTAGCTTGAGTTTGCTGCCATCTGGTGGTCAGGTTGAGATAATTACAAGAGCTGAGAGCTCTTCATATCCTAATGTGTGTGTTTTGGAGGGTGTCAGTCTGGCTGCTGTCCTGAGTCCATTTCAACTATTGCAAGGCTGCAATAAACCAGTTCCTTTGTTGAAGTAATGATTTGGGCTAGCTAGTAAAGTCACAACAATTAGCAGAACCGGAGATGTTGCTCTGTGCCATGGAACAAATGGATAGGCTTTATCCCCACCCCAAACTAGCTGTCAGAGTGACTGAGTTGAGCTGGAAGCAGACTGGAAGCTGGAGACACAGGGACATGCTTGCTCTGTGCTGGAGCCAAAGCTGTGATTAATGGAGAAGCAAGATCATTGGGGATGTTAATGCTGTGAATCCCTCTCTCATATGTGCAGGTTGTATATATGTGTAAACAAACCATATATCCTATAAAAATCCCAGTCTTACTAACCTTCATTCCAAAGACTCCAAACCCGGGGCAAACACTGGAACCCCTGGATTCTCTCACCACTCAGAGACAGGGACGGTGTACATAACAATACTAAATAATTTTGGGATCAAACCAGACAAGGCTAAGCAGTTTTATAATCCTATTCATTAATGCTTAAATCACTATAGCTTACACCAATGAGATTTAAGGCAGCTTATTTTCTGGATCACACGTCTCATTCACATTGTAAATGACTGGATTCTATGCTATCTCTAGGTTTGCTGATAAAATGCTGCCTACAAACATTTGAACGCCTCTACCTCACCTTTCTCCACTAGTTGTTTCCCGAGGACAGTTATGGCAGAAAAACATGTTTGATCATTTAGGGTGCAATCTTGGACTCAGTTACCAAGAAGAAAAGTCCCATTGAACTCAAAGAGGCTGCCTTAACAACATAAGAACCTTGCTGGTTCAGATATAAGACTCATCTAGTCCAGCATCTGCAGAGTGGTCAACCACTCAGTACTCTACTGCCTGATACTAGAGGTAATGTAGACACCATGACTAGTAGACATGTTTCTCCATGAATTTACTCTTTTGGCAGCAAATTTGTAACTTGCTCTATGTGCTATGTGAAGAAGTACAGTGCTTCCTTTTTTCTTTGTATCCACTGTTTCCCACCATTCAACTAGGGTGGTGCTGTGGTCTAAACCACTGGGCCTCTTGGGCTTGACGATCGGAAGGTCGGTAGTTCGAATCCCCATGATGGGGTGAGCTCCTGTTGCTCTGTCCCAGCTCCTGCCAACCTAGCAGTTCGAAAGCACGCCAGTGCAAGTAGATAAATAGGTACCAATGCGGTGAGAAGGTAAATGGCATTTCCATCTGCTCTGGCTTCCATCACGGTGTTCCGTTGTGCCAGTAGCGGTTTAGTCATGCTGGCCACATGACCCAGAAAGCTGTCTGTGGACAAACACCGGCTACCTCGGCCTGAAAGCAAGGTGAGAGCCGCAACCCCATAGTCACCTTTGACTGGACTTAACCCTCCAGGAGTCCTTAACCTCTTTTCTTTTTTTTTAAACCATTCAGCTTTATTGGATTACAAATGGTTCTAGTTCTTATGAGGGAGAAACACTTCTCATGACCCACTTTCTTCAGCCCATGCGTAACTTTACACACTCCTACAACATGTCCCCTTTTCACTTGGCACTTTAAAATGTTTTTACAGGAACACTAGTAATGTTTGTATACTTGCAGATCCCATGTGGGCAAGTGGGAGACCCATGCATTGTCCACCTGAGTGGACACTGCAAACCTTGTTTAGGGTGTGCATCCCTTGGCTTGTGACTCTGCACAGTTAAAACACTCTGATTCATCAAGTATCTGTTCTTAAAGTTCTGTGGGCTTGAAATGAGCCTTGAACATTCTCTTCGGCAGCATGTGCAGATTGTTGTTGCTGGGAGTATGGCAACGTGGCTTTAATAATAAAGAAGATGAAAGGATCTGAATCCAAAACACACAGATAATTGGACTGGTGAATGCGGCACATCACCTAACTACTGCTGCTATTATAGTTTATATGGCATATGAACTATGGGGAATTTTGCTCCAACCCTTACAGCAGTAAAAACGGCAGTAAGACCAACCAATCTGAATAAATAATCATCAAATTTATTGAATCATGAATAATTTAAGACTGGTACAATCATTAGCTTTATTCTCCATGACACAGGACAGGGGTGAGAAGGGCAGGCCAGAGGGAGGCATGGTCCAGAACAGACCAACGGCAGATTCCAATCCTAAATGGTAACAGAAAATTAAATAGGGATGGTAGGGCGGAGGTAAACATCATACTGTACACAAAATACTCAATTCCTAGTTTTTCTCTTTAAAAATGGCTAGAAAAAATTCATCAAAATGCAGCACTTGTAATCAAATATTTACAGTTCTATGTTACAATGAAAAAAAATGTACATCTTAAAAGAGAACTTTTCTCATAAATGGTTCCACTGGAAACAACTAGATCAAAACAGCAACCTTCCATTTAATCTCCACAATTCTTTTCCATGTGTTTCCCCCCCCCCTCGTTCTCTCCTTTTCCTTAAAAGGGAATTGTCATATTTAGACAAGTTTCAAGACACAGAATATCAAAAATGTCAGCATCACCAATGCAATATTGTAAGGGGTTTATTTGTCTCTCCAAAATATACCAAAAAGGAGGAGGAACTAACCAACCCCTCCCTGTTTCTGCACCATCACCCTAAAAAAAAAAAAGAAATCCAATATATGACTTGTACAATTCTTGACAGTTATGAAGGAAAGAAATATTTTGCATGCTTCCAATTTATAACAAAACACGACTGTTGCATAGAGTCTTGCACTAAAAACCAAGAAGTAATTCCAATTTGTGGGGTGGGTTGAGGGAAGGCAAAACTGGAAGCAACTCAGATGAATTATTTCATCATTCTAAAAAGGGAAGGAATTTTTAGTTATCGATGTTGAAAAGAAGAGCTAGGTAAGAAATGTGCACAACAGGTAACCCCGAATCCCGAAGTTTCAGAAAGGATACTGAAGTTGTCTGATCATCCAAAAGGATGAAGTTGCTCAATGTAAATTATTTTTCAGTGACACAAACTATGGTAATAAGAAGATAGAATTCATTTCCTGTTCATGGCAACAGGATATGCAGGAGAGGGGAAAAACCTGAATACCCAGCATAAGAGATTTTGTAAAGGGAGTCAAATAGGCTATATATCTGATGTCAGTCGAGATCCCACATACTGCTTTCCCCAGCCACATCATTCCTGTAAATAATTCTTGTGTGTCTTGATGCTTGTGAAATCTCAATGCTCCCAATTCAGTCTGGCTGGACAACAAAGCCTTCAGCTAAATAAAATTTCTCCACACATTTCACTGGAGAGATCAGCTCCATACGTGGTTTTTGCTTTCTACATATGAAGAGTTGCTCTTTCCTTTGAAATGGACCAGACAGCAGAAACATGCATGGAATCACTGCATCAGGATAAATTTGTGGCACTTTTATAAGAAAGTTTCTGGATTTACGCAACAGGGTAAAGTTGTTAATGTACCTTCACAGAAACCACTTTTCAGAGGAGGCAACTTGACTGGAAATGACAAATAGCAAACTTTAAATGTCAATTCCAAACAGATACAAGGGGTGGTGGTGGTGGTTGGGAATCAAATTGTATAATTTAACCACTGGGGCACAACTGTAATAAACATTGTTTACCCAGATTTATACACAATACATTTATTCCTCAGGCCAGTTTCTATATTGGGTAAGGTGAGCAGAATCCTTGAATGTTTCTTATGAGCCTATGCATACACACATCAAGAACCCGATTCCACAGTTCCCTTAGGAAAAAAGTCCCCACTGGCTGGGAAAAAAACCCCTCATTGGTTGGTTTACTTTAAACAGGATCCCTCTGTTTTTAGCAGAGAAAAGGCAGGAGATGATGGGAACCCTTCTAGGGCATACTTTTCTTGGCACTATTAACTATGTGGCAATGATGCTTTCAGCAAGACTTTAAAATGTTGCATGCTAAACACATGGCAGCTGGGAATCACTCATGCTACACAGTTCCATGCAGATCTTGCCATACAGGTACAATGCCTGACTCCAACCTGCACTATATCATCACTTGGGGTGGACTTCCAACACTGTGCTAACTGGGGTACACACGCAGGGAACAAGGTCTGCTTGCACAATGAGTTTTCTTCTTCTCTCCCCTGTACCCCCCAAACCTGTTCTATGGTCTCCCTCAACCCTCCAGAACAGATTTATGGGATGCAGAGGGAGGAAGGTCCCATTGCATGAGCAGACCTCATTCATTGTACACAGCAACTTAGGTGAATCTTCCCCTAGTTTGTAAATCCCAGACTTGGGGGAAAGCCTCACATATACAACAAAATATATTGCCCGTAAGACGTGCACCTCCTTCTAGGCAAGCTCTGGGTTCCAGGTAGGGTGTGTGGTTGCTACTGAATCATGCAAGTCAGGGTATGAATTTAGGAACTCTGCAAGACTCCAGACGTATGGGTCGCCAACTACAACATCCATGGGGTGCGAAACAGAAACTGCTTAAAAACATGCAATGTAGAAACCAATCTCCAATGGGACACAGATGGGTCTTTCCCAATGCAAGTGGTTTTCCTCTAAACTTCTTTTTCCTTCAAAATTATTTCAACGGAGAACACATATTCCTATGAAGGAAAGTGCTATGCTGAAATAAGTCCAGACTGTGTTCAATGTTGGGTATGATGAATCTATTCAAACATTTATAAAAGGCATGCAGTACAAATTTCCTGGGACTATACCATTCAAAATGTACATGGATCTCCTATTTTAATGCTGGTTCTTGGTTTGTTTGTTTTTTTTAAAAAAACCTGCAAGTGTAAAGATAGCACTTCAGGGAGAAGGCAAAGAAAGAATCATTTTCTAGGATGATGATTTCCATATGAAGGGAACTTTTGACCTGGGAGAACCTTTCAAATCTGTCCCACAAGAGGTTCTAAGAAGCAGGGAGCTAAAAAACTAGCTTTCTCCAGCATGTTAGACGGATCTGCTTAGGGCTGTGGATCACTGTGGCCCATTATCAGCAACCAGGTGAGAATTAAGAAGGTTAGCTAAGTACCCTCCTTCTATCTTGTTATGATGAAACACTCAAGCAATTCTGGTTCAACAGTTCAACAGGCCATTAGTTCTAGAAAAACATAATGGGAGCAAGTTCACAAAAAACTCCAAAACACAACAGATTAAATTCACACGTCACCAAAAGCAGAAAGTTATGAGGTATAATAAAAAAACCCTTACTCTTTCATGAGACATGGTAGCATAACCATAGTCCTCTTCAGGCATTACAAAGTTAGAATCACAGGTGATAATTAGAAACATAGAATTGTAGAGATGGAAGGGACTCTGAATGTCATCTAGTCTGACCCACTTCATTGCAGGAATCTCAACACATGGTCTCCCATTCAATTTGAAATCATAGCAGATCATGCTTAGCTTTGCAAATCTGCTAGCAGTTTCATTGCTGCACCACCAGGTTCTGGATGTTTCGGAGGCAGGGAACACTGTATAGTGTTCCTGCTCCCCTCCACCCGACTTTGCTGTGTTGAATGGTAAGAATTGAAGTGGGATTGTAAGTTTGCTCACCTGAACATGCTGACAAACCTCTGCACAACTGGGGTTCCTGATTGCAGAGAGGCTTGTAAATATGCCCAGGGGTGTCCATTTACAAGCCCCCTATACACCTTGCTGCTCAACACAACAAGGTTGGAAGTGGGGCAAGAGCTCTTACGTTGCCCTTTGCCAGCCTGGTGCCCTCTAAAACTTCTGGAAGGCACCAGGTTGCTGAAGACTGTCTTATACGCTTTGACATTTATAATGTCTGAAGAGGGCTCTTGTGTCTGTTGCATCATATTAACCCTACAAAGATTTAACACTTTCTTTTCAAAATGGTGACAAACATCTAACCTGCATGTTCTAAAACAAAACAAAAGATTCTAGCAATGATGCTGCACAGCATCCTAGAATATTTGTTTTTGCCTCCATTAGATAAACATCTGTCCAATGAACTGTTAGCTGTAAGTTGATATGGACATTCTGAAAAGCCCTCTCCCTCTCTTATTTTTTCACTCTCTTAGTTATTGTCACATTTTTTAAAAAAACAACAGAAGAAATCTCAATTATCTTATTACAAACAGTACTCACAGCAACTCACATAATTGTACTCCAAGAGATGACTCCTATAGCCCTGTTTTGTTTAAATAAAAAACCCCCATCATATGCAGCACTAATGGAATTCAAACACAATTAGTAGAAAGTAGGTAAGGCATCACTTTAAAAAAAATCAGCACCCAAAGATAGCTGAAAAGGCGTGTGTGTGTGTGTGTGTGTGTTTTGACTGTGGCTCTAGCTGTGGTACAGCCTGAGACAGCTGACTAGTTGTTGTATATTTCAAACAGAAAAACACAAACCAGAATGCAATTCTTTGTGAGGTGTTCTTGTTCCCCAGCAGAAGCACCAAGATTAAAAAAAAAAAAACAATTCAAAAAACACGAATCTTTACTTTGTGCGTTTGGCCAAGGAGGAAAAGGAGAATCTGAGAACCAGATAGGTTCAAAAACATGACCCTTCAAAGAAACAAACAAAATATTTAAAGACACAGTTCTCCTTTACGCAAGACCTGGCTTAATAAAAATGATTTTAAAAGTTCCAGGAGTCCAAATAGGCTTTAGAGTTTTTGTACTGAAAAACAGTGGATTCTCATTCCTCATGACAAGTGGCTTTTGAAAATGAGGGCGTTTCAAAAATAGTTTATTTTGAGGCATGAGGATGAAGTGTTAAAAAACTGTACTTGGGCAGCGTGAAGGCTAAACAATTGCTGCCTCAAAACTTTTGGTAAATGTTTGTGTTAAGTAACAGTGTAACTAAAACCGGAAGTGTTCATTAAGGGTGTTTTCACCCTTCAGGTATGGGCAGCTATGCAAAGAACAGATGTGCATCCATGGGTGATGAAATCCACACTGGAGTTTTGCTTCCAGTCTTCCCTGATGCAGATCCTATTCCTGAAGAGACAAGCTGCAATCTAGTTTTAAAAGCCACTTGCCTTTTCAGTGGTGACAACTGCTGAAGCAAAAAGTGGAAGTAAAACACAGGTTGTGGGTATGTTTGTTTTCTTACGCATTACTTTGAATCCTGGCCAAAATGGTCGTAGTCCACAACATGCTGCTGTGGCTCAAAGGTTCATGGCTCCATTGAAAAGTAGCAAATGATGTGCAACATCTGTGTTCGGGGTGGATTAAGCCTCACATCTGCAGCTATATAAAGAAAACTAAATACATAAACATAAAAAGCCAGATCTCTAACTAGAGAACACCCATAAGTGTGTGTGTGTGTGTGTGTGTGTGTGTGTGTGTTTATGTGTGTGTGTGTGTTTGTGTTTGTGTGTGTATGTGTTTTCCCTGTTTCTCAGCTCTTTGCCTTTTGTGGAACATTATCAAGGCAAGCAAATATTTTATAGCACCAGAACTATCTGTAGATGAGGTTAGACTGAAAGATGATGTTTAAGTTCAGCGAATACTGAATGAGTTTGGTCAGAAGCAGCATAGGCAAGATCCACTCCCTTTTCTCCCTTTCTGGACAGTACATGGCACAAAGCTCTTTTGCTTCATAGCTTTGTAGGTGAGTATTTTTTGTTCCTTCTTCCCCCACGCCCACCACAAATTACTATGACTAATGTAATTGTTGGTATGGAAAAAAAATATGTATTCAGTGTCTTAGGCATGTGAGCTCACAGCAATGTCGAAAAAAACAAAAACATAGTAGTGCAGTTCTAATTATCAAGGAAAATAAAAACACAATTCAAAAACATCAACTGGGTTGCCTGCACCCATATTTGAGACTGAAAAGGGGGTGGTTGGGGGAGAAACAGAAGGGGCGGAATAGTGTCTCTATTGTTCTTGCAGCTCTAATACTGAGATGTCCAGCTGGACTAAAGACCAGTGATCTTCATGGTTTGGTGATTATGTCTTCTAATCAAGGCAGGAGATGGACCATGGGAAATAACCCACTTCTGCTATTGTCACATCATAATGTTGATTCCAGAGATGAATCGAGGATGTCGTCGTGATGGCTATTGCTGTTGGAGTCACTGTCGTAACTCTGTGGGCTTGAATAGTTAGCTGCCTCCTGCAATCTCATCAGCATGTTCATCTGAGGAAATATCACAAGAGGACAAGCGGTGTTACTTGAATGTTGGCTCTATTTCCACATTTATTTATTGGCCTGTTTAAGCACTTGCTCTGCTTGCTGCATAAGACCCACAATTAGCATTCAATGCCACAAGAAGTCCAGCACCTATACAAGCAGGGTAGACCCGGCAACCAATTCCTCCTTGGTGTTTATGGACTACTGGCAGTAGCTATGAGGTGGAAACAGAATTGGAGTTAGGCTGGGCGGGGTGGAACTAGCTTGCTGGACAAGCTAGAAAAACCCTTCTGTCCTAGTAGCAGATCATGCCAAACATTTCAACCTTTCTCTGGAGGTTATAAATTACCCATCTCCATCACATCATGCAATGCAGGGTCAGGGAACACTTGGATCTGTTGCGGCTCACATGCCAATGTTGGGCAGGGCGAAAAACAGTGTTTGTCAAGGGTCCACCCCTTCCTTTCCCTTCTCAGTGGGCTGCCAGGGAAGGGTTTGATTGCTCTTGCTGGAAGTGTGAACTGACTGCTTGCAAACACCCTCCTTCCATCACTTTGTTTATTTTTATGTTCTCCTGGGTCCGTCCCCCTGCCCCCGCCCATCTCCTCTCTCTTGGCTCCTCAGACTTGCATCAAGTTAGGGATGCATGCAGTCTCAGGGGATTAGATTCCCCACCCCTCATCTAAGTCCCTTTTGCAAGTCACATGTAATGTCATTGATGCTGAAGTGGTGTTTTTTTGCAGCCAGTTGAGAGTATAAGAGATTTTGGGTCCCACGTGATTGGTCCTGCCCATTTGTTTGTAATGGGCAAGACCACTCACATAACAGTGCCATCTGATGAATCCATGGAAAAAGCAGCTTCTGTGGTGCTGTTGTAACATGAAAAGGGCACCATTCCCATAGTGTGCTCAGTGAAAGAATTTGCAGACGGCATGGCCTTGAGAGAAGTTTCCAAGCTGGTTTGTAATCACTGTTTTACTCCCTCCAAAACTTAAGAGATGCTTCTCAAAGAACATGTTTACGGTCAGGACAGCATACACAAAGCAATCACACAGACATTGCAAGCCAAGTAGACACCATCACATCTGCAACACAATTCTAAACTTCTAGGATGAGCCACAAACCACACATGGTGCTAGACTGGAGTCATCTGTGTGTACATTATACAGACCACCTGTGCCTTCCTGGACCAAGTCTCAATGCTTTCAAATAATACAACATTCAACACAATAAAATTTGTGCTGCTGACTAGCTGAGAAATCTCACCAGAGGATCTCCTTCGGCATCACTAGGTGGAACTTGCTTGCTGGTTGAACCTTCCCGAGGCATGGAGTACCCATCAAATCCAACATCTTCTGGCCGCAGTTGCAGCAAAGGAGGCCATTCGTGGTGTTGTGGGGTGGCTGCCCACGGGTAAGTGTCCATTACCCATTTGGCAGGGTCTTCCCATGGTGCTCTTCTTCCATACAACTGCAAGCAAGAACAAGACATGGTCCCTCATTAAAATATAATTTTTTTTCAATATACAGGTCCTTTAAAAAAAAACAAAAACAAATTTCTATTAAAGATTTCCTAGTTTTCAAAAATATGTGCATTGTCTCATTTTTAAGTTGTGATTTCTACAGATCAGTTTTCTTTGTTGCGAGGAATTAGTGCTGCATGCAGTATAAAGTTGGAAAGAAAAGAGGCGGAGGGGTGGAGGATGGTGAGTGCGGTGGGGATATATAGGCCTTTAAGGTATAGCCTCTTGGTTTGTCATGACATTTCACAAGAGGAATCTCCCATTGTGTAAAAAATGTCTGGGCCAAGAACAGCCAGAGCTCTGTGTGCTTCCTCCTTTAAGCACCAAGCTCTAACTGTTCCTGGGTTGCCTGTTCATTGCAACTGATGTGGAATGGTGATTCCCAAGCATTTGGAGGTGTCCGAGCATCTAGATTTCTAGGTACCTAGGATGAACTCTTAGTACATGTGAATTGAAAGTAAGGACTAATGGGGCATGTGCAACGAGTCAAGAAAAAGAAGAATGCACATGGAAGTGCGGGATAACATTTGGTTTCACATAATGTCATCAGCGCCTCCCCCCCACAACCCCTCAATTCATAATGAATGGTCTTTAAATAGTCTCCCTGCAAACAAATCAAGATGAATGCTCAATAAACAGGTTGTCTGGAAGCACTCAGGGATAGACAACCGTCTCCTCTGAGAATTTGTAAACAACATAAGAGGTATGAAGCTTCTCTGATCTCCTGTCCTTTTAGACCAAATGTGTTTAAAGCTTCAGAAGTGCCCTTGCCAAACTGTTTGCTTGAATGTTTGGCTTCAAAGTCATCAAAGAACTACAGTTCAGTGTTTGGCAAGCTTCCCCAGCTTTGGTGCCAAAAAGCTTCCAAGGAACAGGTGATTCCACACATTTTAGTCTTTGACTTCAAACACGCATGCCCTCGCCACTTTGAAGAGGCGGTTTGATTTGACTGTAGCTTGCAAAAAGACACCACAAACCCTGCTCTGTGGAGCCATGGCTTTTTGTGAATGTATTTACATGAAGCGTCTTGGGCCAGCCAAAACCATTTGAGCAAGATGAAAGCTGAAGTTACAGAAAGTGGTTTCTAGAGGAAAATGAATGCTCATGTTTTCATGCTTGTAATACAGTTTAAGGTGGCTGCCCTTTTGGGGATTGTTTTTCACTTGCTATGCTTCTCTGTTCTGACAGCTTACATGGTGGAACATTAAGCAGACCCACCCCACGGGGAGCAAAGATACATTATGAGAACATCAGAATGTCATTAGCGTTCCAGGCATAAAGATTTCAAGAGCAACCCATGACTGCAGTGGGTTACATGACAAAAAAAAAGTCCTATTCCTATTCATCTCTTTCATAACCTAAGTGTTAAATTTTAACTTAAGTTTTAAAATAAAATACTGGAGAGCTCTCAACAGTCTTCCTTCGAACCAGTCAATTAGTTAAAACAAAAATCGGGTGGTACATTTATTCATTTGGCCATTACAGTCTCTCTCTCTCTCTCTCTCTCTCTCTCTCTCTCTCTCTCTCTCTCTCTCTATATATATATATATATATATATATTATGGTGAACATTCTCTTGCCCAAGGCATTTAGAAACACAAGAGGGGGAAATACTGAACCATACACTTGAGGTAGACGGAATCTCTGTCTACGTATTTCGCTACCTTTGGATTCTGACAGTTTGAAGCTTCTGTAGGACATATCTGATTTGACAACATTTAGGAACCTATATAGCATGGTGTTGCTACAAAGTATATTCTTCCTCTATCCAGAATTGTTCTACAAACATTACGGTATGTATGAAATAAAACAATTCTATATACAGTGAAATATGCTTTGTAGAGATTTCTCAGAAAGCAGGGTGTGTGTTTAAATAATTAACAGAATTCACGCTTTACTCTGAGAGCACGCCAAATGGTTACTGAGCAAATTTGTCCGCTAGGTGGTGCCATGTAATCCAAAATCAGGGACTCTCACCCAAACAAATGGTATGTCAGAAGAACCCACCATGAAGCACAGGACACCAGGTGGAACAAGGAGAGAAGAGGATATCTACTCCAAAGACAGAGATTCAACCTGGCAAATGGATGCTTATAAAATTCCAGTTCCACTTTCAAGTCTCCTTTCCCAAAAATGTGGAATAATATCTTAAATCTTAAAGTTAAGGTTATAAACTTATCACACTATTTCCCCTTTTCTTCTTCTTTATTCAAGGCCATTTAAGTGTCTGAAATATGCTTTCAGATCACCGTGCATCCAGCAAGTTATGACACTGAAAAACCACAGGAATCCCCATACATTCCTATGGGAAACAATCAGCAGCAAATGGTGTCCTTTCTTACAAGACTGAGATGGTTACTGACTTGTTGAGGATGGGAACATGAAACACAAAATAGATTAAGATGCAGAGTCACCAGCAGTTATCATGTCTGTTTCACAGATATGCTGGCTGAGATAACAATAGCAGTGTTGTCTGAGCTGATTGAAACTGCTGAACAATTAGAACTTGTAATAAGATACTAAGCACTATCAGTTCAATCAGTCCTAAAAGACTCCTAAATCACTTTAATGACTCCTAAAGCACCATAAAGGAATTTAATATATATTTCTTTTTTTAAAAAAAAACCTCTACAAAAATGTTACAACTAGTTTAATTACATTGCTTTTGCTTTGTTCTTCTGAATGATAAGACAAACAAAACTACCTGAATTACGGAGAGAAGTGTCCTTTCCCCACATCTTACTCCAATGCAAAGAATACTGTGTTGTTAAAAAGATAGTAACAAATGGAGTGAGATAGCTCCAGACATGTGCTTGCATGAAAAGAAAAGCTAATTTAGTTAGCAGAATCTGATCCAGTGGAGGCTCCAACACTGTGAGTGTCGCCCAACAGAGCATAGAGAGGGCTGCAGGAGGAATTGGTGAAAATCGCTTTCCTCCAGTAGATGAGTCCCATTAACAGAGTTGTGTTCCCACCAAGTCTAGGTCTAACCCACTGGGTATTGGTGCAATTCCTTTCCAAGCTAAAGAAAGCATTAATGCAAGTCTGCCTAACTCGTGACTCCAAAAGCCAAACAATGTCAAAAGTGGGGGAAGGAAATACTCTTCTTTTCAATGCCTGTCAGGGACTTGTTGCTGAGTGAGTTTGCCCAACATTAATGCTCTCATAGGTCTGTGACTGGCTTGAAGGAGAGACAGTGTGGTGTAGTGGTTAGAGGGTTGGGCTGGTACCTGGGAGACCAGGGTTCAAATCTGAGCAAATAAAACACACCTGGGGGCGGGGGAGCAGATCTTGGGCCGGTCATGGCCTCTCAGCCTAAGCTACCTCCCAGGGTTGTTGTGAGGATAAAACAGGGAGGAAGAGAACCATCTACACCACCTTGAGCTCCTTGAAGGAAAGGTGGGGTATAAACAGAGTAAAACAAAACAAATAAATGAGACGTGAAGACCTAGGTTGTGCTGTATCTGCTATTCCCCCATGCCCACACTCTTTGAGTAGGTGTAGTTCATATGCAAGCTCCTTACCTGTAGCCCTTCTCTGACAGCCTCAAGAAGATAGGGAACAATAGAGTAGTTCCACAGGTCAGTAAACCAAACCCTAGAACCGTCGACATCTATAGGGCAGGAGAGAAAGAGTCTTGGACCTGTGAGAAAAAAGGAGAAGGTTACATATGCCAAGCATCTTTGGTGAATATGGATTTAATTACAGCCACAACATCAAGCAAAAAATGACAAGAGAGGAGAAACACTTAGGATAAAGCACTGCACCAACAAAGGAGCCAGTTAACCCATAATAATAGACTAGGATTTATCTACAAGTTGAACATTTGCTATGGCATCTTTAGTGAGCAGGCATTTAAAATCAAGCTCCCTCAATAGTTGGGCACAGCCTATTTTTATAGGGTTCACATTATAACAAAAAGCGTAATGTACCTGATTCCATGCTTCATAAAGCTCTCATTTTTAATGTAATTAGGACACTAAGGAAAAAGTAAACTATTATCTTATGTAGAGATGAAATCTATGTTCTCGACCAAGTGTTTAGAAATGCGTCAAGAGCTCTAACAGATAATTCTGAGTTCTCACCAATAGTAACATCTGAAGAGCTGTGGGCCTCTAAGAACTTGTTGAGATGCTGCCAGACTTTGGGAATCCAGTCTATAATTTTAATTAGTTCCGCATTTCTCATACGGCCACCAATCTCCGTTTCAATGAGCTTTCTTCTCAAGAAACGGCCAAGGAAGCCCTTGACTGGCTCAGTGTGGTTGGCACACAGCACCCATCTGAAGTTGTGGTGGAGCTGAAGGTTTGGTGTAGAGGAAGTTGCCTGGTTCATAGTTCCAATAATGTAGGGGCTGTGGGAAACAGATCAGTCAGTATTAACGTCTAGAAAACACAGTATGTAAAAAAAAGAAAAGAAAATCTTTAAGTAATCACATTATCTACTTTTTTGCTACTACCACTGGCATGTGAAGGAAAACTATCTGAGCCTAAACAACAATGATCAGACCTCTCCATCCCTCACACAGTATTGGCTGAGAGTATCTGTGATTTTACAGAACATTTCAGAATATTTCATCTGCTTAAGAAACAGAAGGTACAGAATCTGTGAATGAATAATGGGGGGTGGGGGGAGAATACTGCACAGGGTGGATAAATTCCACATTTTAATATCAACTAACCCACCAGCCTACTAAATCTTTGGTTGCAGGTCTTATACATTTTATTTATTCTGGGTTGGACCAAGATGGGCAGAAAAAATCAGCCCCCATGCCAGGCTGGGGTGGTGGTTTGGATTAGGCAGAGATGTCTCTCCACAAGCTTTCCTGGCTCAACTAGGCTCCTGCTGAACATGCCGGTGGTCAGGAAGCCCCATTACTGGGGTCTTCACTGGCATGAACCACCAGAAAGCCTCAGAACTGGGTGTTCCAAGGGTGAGGCTGAGCAAGCGCAGGAACCACTGGATCCCAAGCAAATCTTAATGTCATTGAAAACAGCATGGCCTCGAATTATCCTGAACCCTGCACCTTCTGCTGCCATGACTGATAGGGCTGAGGATGAGACAGTGGCCTTGCTGCTCTGCAAAGCCACACTACTGGTGGTATTGGGGAGTTTGCATTACGCCCTAAAAAAGGTCACTTCAGTTAAATCCCACTGATTTCAATGGGAACTAAGCCATGGCTAATTTTTCACGTTTGATTTCAATAGTATCACGAGCAACTAATGAGTTGGATCCAGCCAGGTCAAGTCTCAAGGAATGCTCCTGGAGCAAACACACTTTCCTTTCATGAAAGTTTGAGGCAGAACATGCTGTTACCATTTGTGGTACTTGCAGTTCAAGAGCCCATTGAAGATCTCTCCCAGGGAGCTGACATGGTGCAAGTTGTCCAGGATGATCACAAGAGGCATCTCCACATCATTGTTTTCACTATTGCATTGGTCGGCAAGGTTGGAGAGGTATTGGCGGAGTTCCTGTGATGCAGATGCAAAAGAGAAAATTGGCTTTCAGACATTTCTTTTGAAGATCTTGAAAGAAATGAAAGTGGCTGGATTCAGTGGTAGAACAGTCTTCTGTTAAGGGTGTGATAGCAAACTACACAGCGCCAACATTCTCCCAAGAGAAATAAGCTTTTGAATAGAGTGTATAATAGCTCAGATAAATTTGACATCTTGCTTAGAATCTTAATTGAAAAGCTGACTATGATCCCACTAAATGCTATTTCACACGAGACAGGAAAAGGTGGTCCTCTTTCATTCTGGGGCAGTTCACAGATGTCCCCTGATACCCCTAAAGAATTGAGATTGCCTCTGTAGACATTAACAGATCTCTCTTGAAGTGATCATGTAATGAGGGGTGGTGTCTGGGGACAGGGTGAAGCCAGGACCATGAAAAGCATGCATTACATGACAGGATGAGGGTAACAAAATTGGGGCTGCCAGCTTTGGCCAGGTAAAGTCACCAAGGTATCAACTAGTTTTCTGCACAAAGCCTTCTACAGAAAGCTACCAGGTCCAAGAATGTCATTGCACAGGACACAGGCTCAGAATTACAAAATGGAGGACTCCTAGGAGGACATTAATTAGTAACTGAATACTATTCTTCACTAGACAGAAAAAGTGGTCCTCTTGCAGGCCTTTTTCCACATGGCCTGGGAGGGCAGGGCCCTGACTGATTCCAGCTACAAAAGCTAAGGCTGCTGAACAGAATCTTAGGCTGAGGTATTGTTGAGGGCTTTTTGTTGGGGTGTGGTTGTTGCTGCTGTTATTTTTTTGTATCTTTATTTCAGATCTTGTGATTTAGGTGGAAATCTGGCTCCATTTGTTATGTTTGTAGTTATGTAACTTTTTATACGTTGTAAACCGCCTTGAACATGGTCTTAAAGTTGGAAAGGCAGCATACAAACAAAATGACTGACTGGTTGATTTCATGCTGGGGAGTTCACGGGTGTCTCCTAAGATTACAGTCCTTCAGATCCCACCTAGAAGAAACATCAGCTCACCCTACAAGAATAGTGTCACCTGCATGCCTGCAAGGCAGGCAAATGCATCAGAGCCTTTATTGCACCAATCAGCTGCTCAGGAACAAATTATTTTGATTTGTAAATAGTAAACTTGGGGGGGGGGGAGTCAATTATATGAATACTCACCTTACTGGACTTGTGATCCACATTAAATGTTGCAATAGCACCATCAGCCAGCTCCCTGCCCTCTCTAAGGACCATGTACTCTGACAGACGATTGGCTAGGTAGGTCTTTCCTGTGCCGCTTGGGCCAGATAAGATGATTCTCCTGTGCTCCATCAGGAGTGACACATAGCGCTGCAGAATAGGCTTGGGGATCAGGGACTCAAACACCAGGCAGTCCAAACTATTCTCTGCAATCCCTGTAACAACAGAAGACATGGCATTCAAAACTTAAGAACTAAAAGTTATCTCCAGAAGATTTTATTTAACAAAATTTATAGACCACTTTATTGTAGCACAATCTCTAAGTGGTTTACAACAACTATTTAAATTATAAGAAAAACCATTTAAATATAATTTAAACCAACCATAAAATAGATTAAAACACTTCAGCATCTACATGTCTGGATAGGCTTTCCTAAACTTGCTCACTTCAGGGGAGTGCAACTCTGTCCAGAACAAGCTGCCTTCCCACCTCTCAAACTGAGGATACTTAATACACCTGTCTGATAAGGATTCAGCTTTAATGTATTCCACCATGGCCAGAACACACTTGAAGTCCTGTGATTATCAAGGGGCTGGAAATCAAGCTTATGAGGAATGGTTGAGGGAGTTTAGCCTGGTTAAGAGGGGAGGAGATCCGATAGCCATCTTCAAATATCTAAAGCAGGCATAGGCAAACTCGGCCCTCCAGATGTTTTGAGACTACAATTCCCATCATTCCTGACCAGCTAGGGATGATGGGAGCTGTAGTCCCAAAACATCTGGAGGGCCGAGTTTGCCTATGCCTGATCTAAAGGACTCTTGTATGGAAGATAGAGCAAGCTTGTTTTCTCCTGCTCCAAAGGCTAGGACCCGAAGCAACGGCTTCAAATTACAAGAAAGGAGATTCCAACTAAACATCAGGAAGAACTTTCTGACGGTAAGAGCTGTTGAACAATGGAATGAACTCCCTTGGAAGCTGATGGACTCTCCTTCTTAGGAAGTCTTTAAGCAGAGGTTGGACGGCCATCTGTCATGGGTGCTTTAGCTGAGATTCCTGCATTGGGGTTGGACCAGATGACCCTTGGGGTCTCTTCCAACTCGATATTTCTGTGCTTCTAGATAATTGTTATGTACTTCTAGGTTTACAGGAGGGAACACACCAGTGCCTCCATCAAGGTGGATGGTACTTCCAATGAAGCACTGATCACTTCCTGGACCCACACAGTAGTCACTCCCCTTAGACTAGCTCTAAGAAGCCAAGGCTCAAGAGGGTAGATTCATGCTTCCAGATTCTACACATTTACGATGATTGTCATGTAAATATGCCACATTTTGCTCACTTTAAAACAGCATCCCCGCCTCCACCCCATAAAAACTTCCTCTGAATTCAAAATACTTCTCTTTCCCCTGAAAAACCAAGTGATATGTTGAATCTTGTTTTGTACATTATGGGATAAACAAGGGAGACTACAATGAAACATTGCAGTGTGGATTTTTTCTGTTCAGAATTCCAACTAGCCAGCTAGCCATGGCAGGGTTCTCATTAGCCACGACAATTTGTTCCATTGCCCCTTGCCCCTTTTCTGTGGGTTCCCCCTCCCTCCAACTGATATTCAATATTTCATGGTTACCCCAGGGTGGTGGTGGTTCTCTCTTAGCTTTAAAAATATTTTCTTCCTCCATATTTTTTTGTTTAGAAATGTATCTGCACACATATTTTTGTAAACCAAGGCATTCTTCTAAGCATATTGATACTTCCCTTCTGTTTCTTAGTGGCTGTGTTTTGACTACATAGCTGTTGGCACTCGATGCCAAAGTTTAATATTAGAGGGAATGTTATGTTTTCTGGCAGAAAAACTTCCACCGGGGGGGTGGGGTGGGGGGAGAGAATACAAGCAATGTCAGCAGGGAGAATTGACTGTGAAAAAGGTCAGCAATTCTTAGAATCCCGCAGATGGAACTTCAGCTGGGAGAATACATAGGGATGGAATGTTTATCACCTGCTAAAAATTATCAAGCTTAAACATTTGTATGAACAGCTGTATATCTGGAAGGTAGAAATGTTACCATGAAACGACTTAAAAAGCACTTTGATCGTATAAAAATATATGTACTATAACCTGATTCTTAAAATCCAGCATTAGCATAGTTCTTGAAATGCCTAAATAAACAACTTGAAATATACATAAATATACATAAAGTCGAAGCTTGCCTGATAGTCAACAATTACAAACAAGCAAAAATACTGGCTGAAATTCCATCTTCTATACAGCAGTTCCAAGGTGTAAGATCCCTGTTCCTTTTTTTTATGCAACCACCCTAACGTCAGTGAACATGAATGCTTCTTCATTTGGAACTTTTCACTCAAAGAAAGACATGAAAAGGATAGGAAGAAGAAAGAAACTCATGAAAATGTCTCTTGCTCCTCTGAGGTTTCTCCAACGCCTGGCAAAACCTGTAATTACAAAGAACAGTAACAAATGGATCACCTATAATTTACCTTTGATAGTCACCGATATGGTATTGTTTTCACCAACCAGATAGCCACAGGGAAGCAGCTCAGGTGTCTCCATGCTATTTGTGCGAACGATTTCCCCAATGCTGTATCCCAGGACGCTGTCTGAGTTCAACCCTAGCTGACTCGCAGGATCAACATGAATGATGTATTCCTGTGAAAGGGAAGTAGAAAAGAATAATAACAATACATCAACCTTATCTTCAAGGGTCTTGGTTCCCTAATATTGAAATTTCACAACTGCATTTTTCATTTTGAAAATGAACTAATTTGTGCAATGAAGAAAGGCAAACCCAAAGTCTACTTTAATCAAAGAGTAAAGAGAGGGAAAGGGTAACAGATATATGCAAAAACCACATAGCATATCAGCAGACCCACTAGAGATTTCAGTACTTGTTGCACCATCACACTCAGTTTCCATGTAAGAGAGTTAATATAGGACTTTTCTGTCTATGTGAAATGTATTGTATATGCACTGTATATTTAAATTAAGAGGTGCAGACACATATGAAGCCCTGTATACATTATGAAAAGAGGCCAGGTGCTGGACAAAAACAACAGCAACAGGGGGTGTTGCCATCTCCCTACACTGGTTGTGAACTTTCAGAGGCATCTGGCAGGCTACTTTTGGACAAGGTGTTTCCCGGATGTTGAGTCCTTGAATGTTCTTGGACTCCCAGCTCCTATCAGCTCCAGCCAGCAAAAGCTTTAGAGATGATGGGAGGAGTGGTTCAACAACATAGGTGGGGAAGAATGAATTAGGTGGAATTTTGACCTCACCCAGCAAGGTATTTCTTACAGTCCTCCATTTCAGGCTATGGCATAATGCATGAAACCTCTTCCTTCAGTGAGATCACAAGTATCAGAGGAAAAGTGTCAGTTGCCACACTGCATATTACAATGGAAGTACAGTGGTACCTCGGGTAAAGTACTTAATTCATTCTGGAGGTCCGTTCTTAACCTGAAACTGTTCTTAACCTGAAGCACCACTTTAGCTAATGGGGCCTTCCACTGCTGCCCCGCCGCTGGAGCATGATTTCTGTTCTCATCCTGAAGCAAAGTTCTTAACCCGAGGTAATATTTCTGGGTTAGCAGAGTCTGTAACCTGAAGCATATGTAACCTGAAGTGTATGTAACCCGAGGTACCACTCTACAGGTCTTGAATATCCTCAGTTGGCATTTATTTGAACCTCTGGAGCTGGGAGGCTGCAGTGGTCAAGAAGGATGTACCATATGACCAGATATACATTGTGCATTTGGTCTTCTCTTTTGCCTTTTTTTGTTTTAAAGATAGGAATGTTGAAATAAAGTAAGATTATTTAGCACACACTGCAGCCAGTACTTAATGACTTTTCAGAAGCCTACATTATATACGGTGTAAAAAAAATAATGTATACAACATAAAGAGAAATACGATGCTCCAGTTAGTATGTTTTGCAGGCTGCGGTACATCAGGCCTTGGGGAAGCCTCACTTTAAACTGATGAAGCAAAGGAACCTGTCAGAAGAGTTTTCTGCCTAAATAAAAAATAATAGCTTTCAAAGCTATCCAAGTTGTTAGAAGTAACAAAAATAACAATGTTCACCTTAAACAGCCTTCTAACAACGCCATCAAGAACATCCCATTTGGTCTTTCCACTGACGCCTATGCAGCCGATAAGGAAGAGGCGAGGCCTGGAATCCTAAAGGCATACAAATATGTTAAAAGAAAGGCAAATATGGTGCTGTTGCAGCACTATATAAATTATTTCACCATCATCCAAGCTACTTTGGTGTACATCCCTGGGCCGAGACATAACCCCTACATGTGTGCCATTGCAGACCTGATCTATTCTTTGACTAGGAAAGCATGTACGCTGGGGATTTCTCACGCAAATAGGGCACAAAGAATTCTGTATGCTCACTGGCACCTTGTCAAATTATGTGCCAAGTTCCTAAACACTATTGCAGTCAATTTAACCACTTTGCTAACTGAAATATATGGGGGGGGGGGTTGTGAAATGATTTATTGAATTATGACCAGAATTAAATTATATCCAGAGAATTTCCATAATCCACTAATTTAGGAATCCAATCTAAAAACACAGGTAGGATTAGTCTGGAAGGAACCATTTGTGTCAAACCTGTGCTGACTTCTGCAAATCATTCTTACCATGAAGCTTACAACAGATCCCTTTAGAAGTCAAAAAATGTGCTCCCATGTGACATTACAAGCCTTCTAAACCTAGGAGGCGAGTTCTGCAGATAAACAGGTGCCTCTCTCATTACCCTGCACCTGATCTAGGTCTTGGATCACTCGTCACTAGTAATGTTTATTTTAAAAGTTAATTTAAAACCAGTGAACAGGAGAAAGGGCATGTTTCAGCTTATACAAGACAGATCTTGAAAACTTCCTCCAAGCTAAGCATGTTTGGTTCAATTCCTCTTTTATTCATGCCAAGTTCCTAGGGTACTAGCAGGTCTGGACTTCACAACATCCATGGCTGCTGGCACTGTGTCTAGACTAGAACTCCAAGCATATTCATCCCATTAGAAGCCGTGATAAAGGAAAAGTCCTAGTGGGAACCAGGCCAAAGCTGATCTTTTGAGAATGGAAGTACTTCTGAGGGCGGGGTTGGAGAGTCCTTTTTTTCTTAGTCTTTGAAAACTAAGGAAATAGTTGGATGCAACCCACTAAAATAAAGTTTCAACAGAGCAGACCCACTGAAATGAATTGACCTAGGTTAATCATGTCCATTCATTTCAATGGGATTACTCAAGAGTATGACTAATATTGCATACAACTTATTTCTGTAGATTTTCCACTGGAGTATTCCGTAGTTCTGCTCTCCCCACAAGGGGAACTTTTTTATGCAGCTGATCAAAGGATTACAGCAAAGCCCTGAAGGGATTGTCTTTGAAGTTGTTTCACCTGAAATCAGGTGAGTAACAGGTGGTCAGCCAAAATTGGTCTCCAGGGGTTGGAGGAGTTCAGGATCTGGCCCACTGGCCAGATCCTCATTTTTGTTCCTGCATTAAACCCTTTTTTGTATGCTTCAATAACCTTCCATTCATTTAAGCATAACATTATTCTTATGATCAGCCATTGGGTCATTAGTCATTTCCTAGAAGCAAACTTCTAGGGACGCGGGTGGCGCTGTGGGTAAAACCTCAGCGCCTAGGACTTGCCGATCGCATGGTTGGCAGTTCGAATCCCCGCGGCGGGGTGCGCTCCCGCTGCTCGGTCCCAGCGCCTGCCAACCTAGCAGTTTGATAGCACCCCCGGGTGCAAGTAGATAAATAGGGACCGCTTACTAGCGGGAAGGTAAACGGCGTTTCCGTGTGCGGCTCTGGCTCGCCAGAGCAGCTTCGTCACGCTGGCCACGTGACCCGGAAGTGTCTGCAGACAGCGCTGGCTCCCGGCCTATAGAGTGAGATGAGTGCACAACCCTAGAGTCGGACACGACTGGCCCGTATGGGCAGGGGTACCTTTACCTAGAAGCAAACTAGTGACAAAACCTGAGTCTTGACTGCATTGCTTCAGACTACAGATAGGACTTCAAGTGACAAAAATACTTAAAATAGTGAACGATGTGGGTTTCCTCGCAAAAACTTCAGTCTACGTAGCATGCCAACAGACCTAGTCTCTGATAACGTGTAATGGAAAAAGGTGAAAAGCAAACTCCACACATAACTCACTTCTCTCCATTTAACTTCATCCTGAAAACTGACAACTATTTTAACATGCCTGCCACCTTCTTTTCGAGAAGAACCATCGCTGGGGTCATCCAGCAGCATGTCTGTTGACAGGAAACACAAATTCTTTTTTAGTTACAAATGGTGAGCTGGGAAAATACGCTCATATGGTTATTTATTTCATTTATAAAATAATTTACGAGTTGGCTTTCAGCTCAAAAAGGGTCCCCGAGCTACTTAAAGGTTTTAAATTTGTAACTTTTTTTTTTAACATACAACCCTATCTAATTCTACTAAGAGTGGACCCACTGAAATTAATAAGACATGAGTCTATTAATTTCAGTGGGTCTTCTCTGAGTAGGACTAGCATTGGATACAACCCAAGACAATGACAAACAGATTCAGAACAAAGGTGGGGGTGAGAATCACCTTTGAAGAGAGAGAGTAAAATGAGTGACATTCAAAAGCTGTGTGTGGACCAAATAAGTTTTAAGGACCCACCCACAACTAAAGAAAGATGAAGTCAACCTAACCTCTCCTAGTGGTGAGACAAATAGCAGGACTTCTGAAGCAGATATTAATTTGTGAACTTAAAGGGCAGGTTCATAGTCTTGATTTACCCTGCTACAAAAAAATAAAAAATACCCTACAGTATTACTCTTTTTGTGAATATATGCAAGGCTGTGTTTACTCCAGCCCTTACAGATAGATGAAAATTATGCACCAAGAAAAGTGTAGGTGCAAGTGTTTATATTACACAAACTTTCAAACAGTTGCTTGCTTTGGATAATTAGGTTTTTAATTGCTTGATTCTGTGAACACTGCCAGGTTTGGTGCTTTCGAAATTGTGAAGCGCACACTTCTTGGAATGTACGTAAGACCTGAAATAATGGAAAGACATTCCTCTCGCAATCTGGAACAGACATGGAAGAAATGAGGGAAGACCACAGAAAAATTAACAGCGTTTTCTCTCGAAAGAAATTTTATTTTGGCAAATCGGTGCAATTAAACCGACTCCCAACATGATTTTGCACAGCTGAAGTCATAGCTGGAATGCTACGCTTCAAAGTGAAACAGAGCTGCCAATGATATTGTAATGGAAGGGTTTGTCCCAGCCCTTCCACCTTCACACCTTAGCCACCAGCGATTATTTACAGCTATTATTTATTTACGGCTACAGGATAAAACCTGTTGGCTGCCCTACTCACCAAGACTCGCTGACTCTGTGAGGTTCAGGCTGTGCTGGGAAAGACCCATGGACTGCCTTGGAGAGGATGAAATGGAAACCTGAGATTGGGCCCTGCTGCAGCTGCCTTGATTTTCTGACTTCAGCCGGTCATTTTCTGCTTTTAGTTTCTCGATCTCACTCTACATTAGAACAAGAAAACAGCCAGTAAAGGGAATGGAAGGTGGATGCCCTTTCAGCTTTTTTTATACACAAAGAGAGATAAAAATCTCTTACACACACAAAACAAACAAACAAACAAACAAACAAACAAACAAACAAACAAACAAACAAGAGATACAGCTTACCAGCTGGTTAACTGTCTCTCACTATCCCCAACAGCTTTCAATCAAAGTCGTTTCCTTTTCAAGCTTTGCTAGTAGACCAGGCTTCCCCACTTTATCCATCCCCTCACCTTGGCCTTCCCAAAGTCAATCTTCCCCCAATCAGGCAGAATTACACATGAGAGCTGATAAAATTTTCATGGCAATCTTCTTTGAATTGTAATGAGACCTGCAGGGATCTCTGCACTTTTTGTAGCTGTCCTGTTTTTTCTTTCTGAATGATGTGGTGGCTGTTGTGCCCTCTCTCTCTCTCTCGAGTAGCCACTGAACCTCAAGGCTGAATGGGGATCTGAACTCTGGCCTCCCAGGTCCTAGTCCAGCACTCTAACCACTACACCACACTGGCTCTCACATTTCCATGTAACAAGGCCCAAAAGCACAACAGAGATGCACCAAAAGAGAAGCTAACTTCAGAGAAACACATTTTTCAAGTCTTGCTTTAAATGGGCTTTCTGACAATGGGTGTGGTTCTACTCTGCTGCATATATGGTTTTTTGGTATTATCGTTTTCAGAACATTTTCTAGGTTTTAATATATGTTTGGATGTCACTTTGAACACCCATGTTGAATAAATAACAAAGCCATAAACTGCAAGTAAAATAAATGAATTATAATTAAAACGGTGGGATCGAAGAGCCAGATTTATGAAGCGGAAATGACAGACACGTGGGGATGTATAATATCTATATATTCATGGCAGAATGTAGCCAAAGAGTGACCACCTTGCCTCGCCCTATGGCTCATCCACACACTTTGGTGACAATTAGTGGCCACTTTAATGAGCATGGCTCAAGGGTCTTGCCTTGGCATTTGCTCTGGAATGAAAAATATAGTGTTACGTAAAATCTTTACAGAGAAGCTCTAATTTTAGGTTTGGCGTGTAGATGTGTGTGTTGATATGGATCAGTAACAACTGAATAAACAATAGGAATCACAGAGTAAAAATAAACGGACAGTTTTCCCAATGGAGATATATATATATATAGGTAGTGTAGTTCCCTGAGGTTCAGTTTTGGGAATTGTGCTTTTTAACTTTCCACAGATTATATGGAGTTAGGAGAGAGCAGTGAGGTAACCAAGTTTTGTTGGTGATACCTAACTGTTCAGGGCAGTTAAAACAAAAGGTCGTAGTGAGATGCTTGGAAAGGATCTCTCCTAACTAGGTAAGTGGAGAGGAAAATGGCAAATGCATTTCAATGTAAGCAAGTGTAGAGTGATGCGGGGGGGGGGGGACTAAATTTCACATATTTGCTCATGGGGTCTGAACTGACAGTGACTGACCAAGGAAGAGACTCTGGGGTTGTAGTGCACAGCTCGATGAAGGCGATGACCCAGCGTGCTGCTGCTGTGTAAAAGGCAAATGCCACGCTAGGGAATTATTAGGAAAGGGACTGAAAATAAAACTTCCGATATCACCTTTAAAAAAGGGAGACCTGATAGAGGTTCGTAACATGATGCAAAGTGTGGGGAAAGTGGATATAGAAATGTTTTTCTCCTTCTCTCATAAAAGCAGAGCAATGAAGGACAGTTCAGGAGGGACAAAATAATGCTTTGGGAGTCAGTATGCCTCTGAACGCCATCTGCTGAGAATCACAAGCAGGGAGAGTGATGTTGCACTCAGGTCCTGCTTGGGGGGGGGGGTTCCCACAGGCATCTGTTTGCCCCTGTTTGTGAGAATGCTGGGCTAAGCAAGCCCAGCAGGGCTTTTCTAAAGTTTGCATGTGTGTTGCTGCAGTTCCTTCCTACCTGCATTCTGTTCATAGCTTCCCGAAGTTGGTCAAGTTGGTGGGCGGAGCTGAGGGCCTCCAAACGGATATCAGTTAGCTTCATCTCTTTGTCTCTCAGCTCATTTCGCAACTGCATGACTGTTTCCGCTTCACTATCGATACATTCTGAAATTCTGGGAAAAGATAATAACGAGCCGTTCACCGAAGAGCTTGAGAAGCAAAAATTCTGAACGTCAGCAAAAATCAAAAGTGTCATTGCTCTGCTTTCAACCAGATTTTTGTTTGTTCGGGGGGACTTGGCAAAAATGGTGAGATGAAGGGGACCCTATCATTAGGAATGGTCTCAGCCTGCCCAAGGAAAAAAAGTATGATGACAGCCAGCGGAATGAGGGCAGAGAAACTACCATTTTGGTTGTGACCTATACAGAGTTTGTTAAGCTGCTGTTAAACGTACAGTTGTTCATTGGGAAATCTATTCAGCTTGAAAATCTCAGGTAAATTAAGGAGGCATAGTAGCAGCAGTCATTTGGAGATTGATGGCCTCAAAGAAAGATTTAGTACTCAGCAGGTGTAGTGCACAGCTGGGCGCCCCGTATGATTCTGGAGGGCTTTGGAATCCTATACCTTTTCAGCTTACTCTGAACTGTTCAGGCTTTTTTTAAAAAAGAAAGAAAGAAGTACCGTATTTTTCGCCCCATAAGACGCACTTTTTCCCCTCCAAAAATGAAGGGGAAATCGGGGTGCGTCTTATGGGGCGAATGCCTGCAAGCCTCGCACGCCCGGCAGGAGGTCCCACCGGGTGCGCGAGGCTTGGGGCGGCAGCCTGTCGCCCGAAGCACAGGGAGCCCTCGGGAGGGCTCCCCCTGCTTCGGGCGAGTGTCTGCAAGCCTCGCGCACCCGGCAGGAGGTCCCACCGGGTGCGCGAGGCTTGGGGCGGCAGCCTGTCGCCCGAAGCACGGGGAGCCCTCGGGAGGGCTCCCCCTGCTTCGGGCGAGTGTCTGCAAGCCTCGCGCACCCGGCAGGAGGTCCCACCGGGTGCGCGAGGCTTGGGGCGGCAGCCTGTCACCCGAAGCACGGGGAGCCCTCGGGAGCTGCGCTGCGCTGGGCGGCCGCTGCGCTGTCCCTCCCCCAGATAGTCCCTCGCTCTCTCTCCGCACCGCACGCCTGGCACCCACCCCCTCCACGGTGGGCGGCGACCCAGCGGCTCGGATCGGATTCGCACAGCCAGCACTGCAGTGAGAGAGAGTGAGTGAGCCAGGTAGGGGCAGAGAGCTGCGAGTGCGAGCGCCCCCCCAGATGTTGCGGCCGGCCCCCCCTGCACCCCCCACGCTACGCCACTGCCTAAGCCAGTGCCACAGCGGGCTCCCTCTGTGCCCCTTGACCCATGTGCTATTTAGATACTGCCATATTAGGGATGCTTCCCAAGTTCTTTCAGTTCAGGCTAAGAAACTAACTTTGAGGGCCTGCCTCGAATGCAAGGATTTTTTTTAAAGTTTGAGGTTCTTTTGTTCCAAAGTTGTTGAAGCTGGAGAATTCCTAGCTTCTCCTTGGCTGTTTCTGCTAGCCTTCCCCTTCTCCAAAGATCATCCTTGCCTGCTGACATCCTTCAAACCATATCCCCCCATCCTTTTCCTGCCTTGAAGCTGCTGCAGTAGTAGCAGCAATGGTGCATGGTGAGGGGAAGAGGAGGGTGGTTCCCTCCCCTCTCTTTCAGTCTCCCAGACTTTCTGGGTAACAGTGAGGTGTAAGACCATGGAGCACTATGGAAAATATTGCTTCTAACTACTTTCCAGTCCAATGAATATTTTTAAAAAATCCCTTAGTTTGGGAATTCTGTGTTCACAATGGAGTACTTGCCAACTTTTGGTTTTGTTAAGACTGACAAAACTGATGACAGAAACATAAAGTGCCGAGGACTAAGTGATATCAGCAAAGTGCAACCAACTCAAGAAATTCAACTATATAAAGAAACTTTGGATTTCAAGCATTGATACAATACATCTTGATAAAATACAGTCTTTGCTTACATGACTGTCAGGCTGAAAATATTATGTAGGCTGAATCTGGGTAACATTAACACTACATATATCTATTCATAGTGCTCTTCTGCTTTCTAATAAAGGGTACACTCAGAAGCCAAATAAATCAGTGCTGAAGCCCTAGGCAGCCTAGTGCTCTGCTTTTCTCCTCCTTAATTCTGTAGGCCTGTTTATTCCTCAGGTACTTGGTACTTGTCAAGACACGTCACATGCATACTTTGACTGATGACAGGCACCATCATAAAAGACATGATGGATTACATGGCTTTAAGCTTTTGCTCACCATTCAGTACTACAGGGATAGGATAGGCTAGTTTCAGAGTGATGAAAATGAGATAACATAGATAAGTGAGAATTTTAAAAATAAAAATATATGATTCTATGATATCTTAATCTACAGGGCTTTTAATTTCAGGAATGCAAATTTTAGTAATGCCTGATTTTCTCAGAGTCAAGTATTCCCTGTTTTCTAATCTCTACTAAATTCTGTATCTTACCATCACACAGTGATGCAGTGGAAAATCATCTTAACCAAAATCATCTTAACCATGGAGGTTGCATGGAAGAAGAATATTCAACCTTTGCAACACTGTTTACATTCACCATTTCCTGAACCCCTTCAACAACTTTTGACAGCTTCTCCTGAGCCTTATAGTCTTCCTCAAAGCTACAATCTAGAGTGGACGTTTAAAAAATGTCCTCTCAAGATCACTTTGGTGACTTCTGGGTCTGATTTAGCAATTTAAGGTATACTGTGGATAAGTAAGTTTCACTGTATAAATGAACAGCCAAAAGCAAGCAAGAAAAAAGATAAAGCAAATACCCACATTATAGTTGGCCCTGGCTTCAGGTATCTGACTAAATAAACCTCAGCTGAAGAAAATCTACTTAATCCTTAGTGTCTTGTTCTTTTATAGAGTCCACAGAAAAACGGACTCCAATTCCAGCATAAAACAACAGCAACATATCAACAGGAACTCTTTTTTAACATGCAAACTCAACTCACAGTGAATTAGAATGGGACGTTCTCAGTAATGGCGTAGAGACAACTGAACCATTGTGATGCAGTTTTGGCGATGAAGGCAGGGAACAATCCGTCATCTCCTCAATATCTGAATGAGAAGATGCTGATTTGGGGGACTTCTTTTTACCAAATGCTTGTTTGAAGGAACTACGCAGCTGAAAGAAAAAGAGCAGAACAAGAAAGATTATACATAAAACAAACTCTGCTTTATGACGATAAGTAAGGAACAGGAGAAAATAGTTAGCATGCAACACTTTAAAAAATGGTTACAAAAGTCCATTTTGGGCAGTACAAATTGACAATGGAAGTACAGATTGCCACCTTTCTGTTCTGGAAATCTTTACACTGTGTTTAAGAAGGACATTGTCTGAGACACTGCAAAAGTGCTGGCTGTTGACAAGCCCTGTTCTGAAGCACACCTTTCCACTCTGAGACATTGCAAATTCTTTTCGGCTCAAGGACAATTTTATTACGGTGTTATCACAGGTTGCAGTTATGAAATGACATGGCTCAGATGAGGTTATTGATGCTGACAGAGTTAATCATGTAAATGGATTAGTTAGCTTTGTATTTTAAAATTTAAAATACATCTTTCTTACCTCGTTGACCTGCCAGAGGAAGTACAAGCAAAAAGGGAAGCGGGAAGGAAAAAAAGACAAGTTTTAACAGATAAAGCCTGTGACAGGGAAAGTGCCGGATTTCTCAGACAAACATGAACCCCACCCATCCACAAAAGCACACACACACACACAAAACAAATCATTTTACCATGGAAAATAATATTGTAAAGCATGTCATCTTATGATCAGAATAGGCCTGGGACATTTCACAGAGCTGAAAGGATGATGTACAGAGTTCAATATAAATTCACATTGGATGGGATTCACCTAGCCAGTACTGTCAGCAGAAGCCCTGTGTAAGGAGTTCTGCTTGCACAATTGTGCTCTGCCTCCCTGTGCCCCACCTGAAATTGGCTTGGCTGGGGTCAAGGTAACCCCCAGGACAGCATGTGGCGGAGAAGAGGGGGTATTGTTCCATCAGGGAAGCTGCAACGCTTATGCAGACAGAATGATTAGAAGAGCATTATGATGAATTCCACCCATTATATTTTGCAAGTCACCCAAATTATTTCCTACCAACCCAACAAAGGATCTCACATAATCCTTCAAAATGACTTTGCACAAAAGCACCATTCTCAACTTCTCCAACATACATTTGGTCAAGTGCACATTTGTCGGATCTGAACATAATCCCTCAGAATTACTGTACACAAAAACTCTATGCTCATATTGTCTGCCACACATTCTGGTAAGTATATATTTGTAGGGCCTGTACACATGACCATAATCTCTCAGAATCACTGTGCACAAAAGCCCTGTACACAATCCATCAAAGTTACTGACCATAATAACCCTATTCTCATTTTTTCAAGCACATGTTTTGTCAACTATACATTTGTAGAACCTCCTGCACACAACCAGGTCTCCAATCCTGAACACATGCCCTGCATGTATAAAACTGTACATGCGTAGAGACCCTTTCCACTCTTGGTCGGAGGTGCAGAGGTCAGGGAGCCTCAAGGGGAGACAATTCCTCTCCATGTGCTGATTAAAAGAATGCAGGAGGTGAGACTCTGTAAAGTTTCATTGTTGCAGGGGTGGGGAAGTCAACCTTTTCCAAGGAAAAAACCTTAGTGGGCTGAATAGGATCTACAAGTCTTATGTTAGCTAACCCTTTTTATAGGGATAGGAGGCAACATCTCTTTATTTGCTTACAACACACAAAATCCAAAGATGCAAAGGGACTACAGGAACTAAGTTCATCTGTTCAAACTACGATAAAAGCAACGTCACGATGGCAGAGGTAGTATCACAAAAAACGGGATTCGATATCAGATACCTTTCCTCCAGCACATGGGACCTTGCATACAATAAGCGGCGAGCAATGAAGAAATGGGAAGTGAAAATGGTTATTTTGAAGGCTTCTACCACAAATTAAGTTTAAAGACTGATACACGTAGGTCTCACTTTCCGAACGCAATGCATTCCCAGGAAATCATTCATTAGGTTTGCATAGTGAGTTGTTTCCTATGGGAACACTTCTATTCAGTGCTTTCTCCTGCCATGCTTTTTTGCCCGAAATTGCAGCCACCAATCAGCAAAAGCCAAACAAAGGAAAAGCTGATTTGTCCAATCACTCCTGCTCCCTGATTGTACCAAACTCTCTCCCTCTGCCTGTAATGGTTGCCACCGACCAGCAAAAAAACAAGGACGGGTTGGACAAACTCTGGCTATTTGGATATCTGAATCAGCCAATTGTATAGCAAGGTTTGGGTATAATTCTTTGCATTTGGACAACTGAGATTTTGGATAACAAATGTTCTGGTTGCAGGACCTGTGTGTATTTTTGTTTTGCCAAGGCAATAGTCAAAAGAGGGTCCAAGCTATAATGAACATAATACTTTTACTAAGACTACTCAAGAGAGTGGAGCTTTTCCTTATGCAGACAGCTTACACACACATTTATCATGGACACAAATACTAATTACTATGTGACTGCTAGATTTTAGCAACTGATTTCTATTTAAAGTAAAATCCACCACTTCCAACTCCCTGTGCAGATGAACAGCATAACACTCAGTCATAGAATTACTTTATGCTATACTTGATCTTAGCCAAAAGGCTGGTGATTACTTTTTGATGTGAATTCTTAACAAGTATTGTACTGAAATTCACATTTCCACACCTATGGCATGAAAAATTCATCTGGAGGAGCAGTGTGTGTGTGTGTGTGTGTGTGTGTGTGTGTGTGAGAGAGAGAGAGAGAGAGAGAGAGAGAGAGAGAGAGAAACTAATTCTTCCCTTGCATACCATTTTTCCAGTCAGAATTCTTTCCCCTTCTAGGCTGCTGTTGGCCCCATTATATTAAAAATACACCAATTTTGGTGACCATAAGCTGAGACAGAGTCCATACTTCACTGAACAGCACAGTGTAAGGGGTTAAACCACCACTTCAGCTGCTCTGAAATTAGAAACCTTGTAGATGCATTTCAGGGAGGAGGGGGGGGGGGAATTGAGAGATCCATTCACAGATCTCCTGTGGTACATGTTGTCTGGATGTCAACCACTTCCAGCCAAAACTTTGTCAAGTCCTAAAAATGGGCATAAGTTAATATTTATTCACTGGATGTCCATCATACTCATTTTAGTTCAAGGCAGTGCATTTACACAGACTACTTGGCTCATGTACTGTGTTTTCTGTAATGCTGATAAGACACACACACTTCAGTTCATTTGATCTGCTCTGTTGAAGCATACATACCCAGTTCTTTCTTTTCTTTTTCTTGGAGTCACATTCTATGTTGCTTCCCACACTGGAATGGCTGGTTGCGCTGTTAATGCTAGAGACACTGTCCGAGGAGTGCTGCCTCCGGATCCGCAAATCAGTGGTTTGCGCAGTCCCACTTCCTACATGGTAATTAAACCTAGTTAAATGCATTCAGAAATGGCATCTTCCTTTTTCTTCCTATACATGGACATTCTCCCTTGCTGCCCCTTGCTATCACATGCAATCAAAATTGCCTGCCCCACCTTCTTCAGAGCCAGCCCAGAGAACTATAATAGTCCTGTGCTGGTACTGGCTGGGGCACATGATACCGTATTTTTTCGTGTATAAGACTAATATAAGACTAGGTTTCCCCCCTAAAAAATAATGTCAAAATTAGGGGGTGTCTTATAGACGGATACATCCCCCCACTTTCTTAAATCCGAGTCCCCCAAAATAGGGGACGTCTTATACATGGGGGTGTCTTATAGACGGAAAAATACGGTAGTTGTAGCCAAAATATCTGGAGAGTTTAATCACTGAAACTCTGTTCCTCCTACCATACTATATCCTAGCATGGATCCAGAATTGGCCTCCATAGTCACTTACGGACACATCATTAAGACAGTGTTCATGGAAGACAACCTTACTTGGCCATGATTGATTGCCAAAGAAGAAGAAAGAAGACTATCCTAGCATGGCAGAATAACATCACTATGTGGGTGATGGAGCAGGAAGTGAATCTTGACTGCTGAAACAACAGAGCAGCGGTGGTTATGTTAGATGGAAGAGGCAAAGCAATGCTGACTACTGGGTATGGGGACTGTGGCACTGGAAAAGAAACTGCTAGGGAGATGTGGGTTGCAGCAAGGGACTCTACTGTAATATTGTGGGGATTCCTAAGCTACAAGTCTATAAACAGTATTAGTAACAATAGACCTACCACTGCAAGAAATAAAGTTCAGTTTGATGATTAAACACATAGCCTATCTCTGGAAAAAGAACTCTGCAAAACTTTGCATCAGCTATTACCAAGGGGATGAATGCCCTCAGAGCGTTACACTGTTATTGAAAGGGAAGGCTGAAATCTTTCCTTTACCTTTGCAGGTGAGCTCAGGTGTGTTAATTACACCATTTATGGCAGCCTGAGCAGCAGCGTTTTGTTTTTTCAGTAGTTCAATAGTTTTTCTTAACTCATTCAGTTCTGAATCCTGCAACACACAAAAAAACAAACAAACAGAATGAATGAATGAATGTTGCCTCTGGATTTTCTCCAAAGAGTGGCCAAGCAGCCTGTACAGCACTAAAAGTTGAGACCATGCAGTCAAGCTGGATGGATGTTTAATGGGGACTCTAAGGTGAGTCTGAATCTAGTACCTGAGCAGTGGTCAGCATTCGTAACCTGAGGTGTGACTGCACAAGATAAAATTCATAGAAAATGCATTATTTGTAGTTTGCATATATATTACAAACACATGCAAAAAAGCTAAATTAATAGTAATAAAATACTAAGGGAGTGTAATATTAGCCCAGAATACAGCCTGAAGACATCAGTTGGTGTTCTACTGCTGGAACTAAGCAGGTCTGGTCCTGTAAACTCTCTTGAGAATGAAAGACCACCTGGGAACCAGAGGGAAGCTGCTTAGGGCTCTTTGGAGGAAAAACAGGATACAACTGAAATAAGTATTTATTGCTTCCAGTCATTGCATAATTGGTCTCTGCGACCCCTCTAATGTACAGGCACTGACATGCTCATTTTGTGAAAACGATGAGAGACAGGATGAATGTCAGGTTTAAAACATGGACTCAAGAAAGTGCAGGGAATAGGAACTAGTGTCACCAGATAACGTTTAGTTGCTAGTGCAAATGGTCTAATACCTCATTTTCACCCCACCACTAACCAGAGAGAAAGTTTATACTCAGTTGTCACTGGAACGTCAGCAGCACATAGATGCCTGAGAAGTTTTGCTTTATTCTGCAGCCCAATCCCAAAGACATCACTTTACTGCGAACCCAGTTTTAAAAGTTCTACTATGGAATCTATGCTCATGAAAAATGTACAAGGGAGCTTCAGACTTGCCTTCTGTTCTGCTGTCATGGTAAGGCTTTGTAGTCTAATGGTCATATTTCCTAAGCTCTGTTCAAATGCTGCCACGAGGTGAGCCTGTAAGTTGAATTGCATTACACAATCAAGACTGTACCTTTGTAGACTGTTTGCAGAATAATGCAGAAGATAACATGCATGCAGAATGTAATCCACAACCAGCTAGTCAAGAAAGAACAGCACAGACAATTGAAACCTGGCAAACCTAACATTCCTGAGATGACAAAACCATCAAACTAAGTACAGTGGTGCCTCGCAAGACGAAATTAATTCGTTCCGCAAGTCTCTTCGTCTTGCGGGTTTTTCGTCTTGCGATGCACGGTTTCCCATAGGAATGCAGTGAAAATCAATTAATGCGTTCCTAGGGAAACCGCCTTCAGACCAGGTCCGGGGACAGTCTGTCCCCGGACCTCTTCTGAAGGCTGGGGGGGGGACAAGGGCTTTTCTTCCCACCCCCAGCATTTTAAAAAACCCCGGGACAGCGGAGGACTTCTCCGCTGTCCGGGCGATCTTAAAATGCTGGCGGGCGGCATTTTAAAATCGCCCCGGGACAGCGGAGGACTTCTCCGCTGTCCGGGGCGATGTAAAAGCCCCTGGGAAGGCAGGCAGGGGGGACAAAGACTTTCGCCCCCCGCCCGCCTTCAGATGGTGTTCCCGCCCCCCCGCCCGGCTTCGGAGCAGCGTTCCAAAGCGGGGCGGCGGGGGCAGGTGTTCCCGCCCCCCCGCCCGGCTTCGGAGCAGCGTTCCAAAGCGGGGCGGCGGGGGCAGGCGTTCCCGCCCCCCCGCCCGGCTTCGGAGCAGCGTTCTGAAGCGGGGCGGCGGGGGCAGGTGTTCCCGCCCCACCGCCCGGCTTCGGAGCAGCGTTCCGAAGCGGGGCGGCGGGGGCAGGTGTTCCCGCCCCACCGCCCGGCTTCGGAGGAGGTCCGAGGACAGTGGGGAAGACACGATGCGCTTCCCCGCTGTCCTGGATATTTCCCTATGGGCTGTCGTCTTGCGAAGCAAGCCCATAGGGAAATTCGTCTTGCGAAGCGCCTCCAAAACGGAAAACCCTTTCGTCTAGCGGGTTTTCCATCTTGCGAGGCGTTCGTCTTGCGAGGTACCACTGTAGCCACAAAATAACCACTGATGCTTCTGCATCTGGGTCTAAGTGTCACCTGCCATGAGCTTGCAGTTCCTGGCTTGGAGCTGTGGTAACTGCTCCAATCAGTCATAGCAAAGTGTCATAAACTGACCTATGAAGTCTCTTCTGGCCTCAGGTATGTTTATACATGGTGAATCAGCTTAGGATGGCAACTTTATAACCACTTCCTCCAAGCTAAGGAAAAGCCATGACAAATATTTATCCCGTATCAATGTGGTACAGTAAAGCCTTGTGCAGTCATTCCAGCATTGTTCATCATCAGCACATAGTTGCCTTAACCTAACTAACTGTTCTCACATTCACCGTGAAAACAACCATGAAGAGTATGATAACACTGGGATATGTGGCTCTTGCTCCCTCTGGCCCCTATAAAAACAAGCCTGGCTGAACAAGTGAGAAAAAAATGGGAGAAAATAAAACAAGCTTAGAATTGACTACATGTGTTATGAAGCTAAAATGTTTACTTAAAAAATACTGGAGCGAGTAATTCCCGCTTGAAAAGATCTGCCAACAATTCAAAGAACCAGCGAAGAGTCTCAATTCAAATATTAGTAGGAAAAGAGGCATTTAAAGGGGGAACAGTTAGTACATTCCAGAGTGCTGATTAAGGTGATCTCTCTGTTAGATTTGGATAGTTGATGTGAAACCAGCCCAAAGGATCAAAAGATGTTGCTCTTTGACAATTGTTCCAAGGATAATATCTTAGTGGGTGTTAATTAGTACTGTATTAATTAATTGATCAACACAACCACCCCACCCTATGCCCCCCCAGATCTACTAGAGGGCTTGGGGAGCCCCTAGAACAGTTTTAGGGGGACACAGGGAGAGGAGGGGGGAGAGACTCTGCTGCACAAGCGTAAATACTCACAGTAATGGGACACATTATTTGGATACCACCCAGTTAGTCTAAAATGTGTTATGTTTAATAGTTAATGTATTTTTGATACCAAACTATATCCGAAATTCTTATAAACCAGCTCACTGTTTATCACCAGATTGCTTCTGTCTGTCTGTCTGTCTGTCTGTCTGTCTATCTATCTATCTATCTATCTATCTATCTATCTATCTGTATTGTACTCACATTGGCAGTCAACTGTGTTGTCAGAGCCGAGACTTTCTCTTGGGATGCATCCAACTCCCTCCTTAGCTTGCGAATCTAAGTATTATATTTCAAAGGAATATTTTGTTTGATGAAACAATTTTCAAAATTAAGTTACACAAAAATGAGAAAACGTATCTACCTGCTTTTGAAAAAGATGAGAGAGGAAAATGTAAACAGGAATCCATATCCAGACCAAACTTGAAATGACAATATTCATAAACTAGTAGGCAGAGGTTGGGAATGACTTTTTGGCAGAGGGCTGGATCAAATAGTGCCCAACCCTCCACGAAAGCAGCTGGATTTGCATTTGGCTCCAAATTTAAACAGCGATTAATGTGAGCTGAGGTTGCAAAGGAACAACTGGGCTTGTGTGGCTTAAGGCTGTGCTTCTGATTGTTCCTTTGCAGCCATGCCTTGCATTTGGTGTTTTTAAAATCTGGTGCCAAATGGAAACTGTGCTGATTTTGGCAGGGATCAGATTCATTTGGGAAGTGTGACTGGGAGCTCTTGAGCACAATCAATCCCACCTGACAGAAGTGTGGCTTGAATTTGGTGCCAAACTGAAATGGCACACCACTGCTGCAAAAGAACTCTTGGGCCTCCACACTGTTTTTTAAAACACAAAGGAAGCAGCTATACCCACACCATGCAAATTAGATGATAAGGTCTGTAGAAAACTGAGATAAGCACTAAAAAAGAAACCCAACAAGGAAATTCAAACAACACACACTTAACAGTGTGAAGAATACTGCAAAGCATACACACTGGTGGGTTTTCTCTCTCCAGCAGGAACTGGTAAGTACTGATCCCATGCCCAGTTCTTTGCTGAGGCAGGGCCAGAGATTCCTAAGGTATGTTGTTTGACCATGACTGAAGGATTGCTTGAACTGAAGTGATGGTTTGAACTCCATCATTTTTCTAGTCTTCCCCCAGCTCTTGTCACTGAAACAAAAGTTTACACTTGAAGATGGGGAGTAATATTACTGTACAGATGCCTAGCCAGGCTGTTCAGTGCCTTTAATTCCAGTGTGTCTAGTCTAGTTTTGGTCTGGAAAATGAACAGCCTGAAACTTGGAAAAGGAGACACAAAATAATGGGTGCCAAACTGAGTCTGAAAACATCTAAGACCAGTGATGAACTGCGGACATCAATAAGTACAATAGCCTTTTCTTAGCCTACGAACTTAATGTAACTCTCAAGGCCAAGAAATACAAATATGCAAGAACCTTTTTTTTGTATGAGCCAGTCTGTGTACCATTTATGACACTGGGTACATACAGCCCTCTTACATGCACAGTTCTGCATATAGGAGGGAGCCTGACAGAGTTGGCAAGAAGAGATTTACTCATGTGGGAAAAACATATGGGAAAGGGCAGGATACTGCAAGACACTGTCTTAGGGTCATTGATTTTACAAAAGCTGAGACTATTGCCACCATGAATGCCAGACATGTTATTTTTTAAGTGTGCCTGCCACTGAAGGTGGAAAGGTTACTAATATGAAAGACAAGGAACTCTTCCTTACCTCTGACTGACATTTCTCTTCAGGCTGGAAAAAAGAATTAAAAATGCTTTGTTAAAGTCATATGGATTATTTATTTGATACCAAATAATATTGTCCAAAAACAAAGGGAGGAAATTAGATGATTTCACATGCTTACGTATCATAGAAAGTAACAGGATGTAAGGGCACTGCTAAGCACAGAAATTCTTTTGGTGCAATTTAAGTACCGTATTTTTCGCACCATAGGGCGCACCGGACCATAGGGCGCACCCAGTTTTTAGGGGGGGAATTCAAGAAAAAAAATCTTTTTCCCCCCCGCAGCCCCAAAGAGCAGCGTACAGGCTGCACACAACCTCTCCCTGCCGGAGGGGTTGCGTGCAGCTATGGATCAAGCCAAGGCAGCGAGCGGGATGGATCCCGCTCGCTGTTTTGGCTTCCCCTAGCCCCGTGCAGCCTCTCCCTCTCTCCTTGGCAGAGGGGTTGCGCGCAGCTATGGAGGAAGCCAAGGCAGCGAGCGGGATGGATCCCGCTCGCTGTTTTGGCTTCCCCTTTAGCCCCGTGCAGCCTCTCCTTGGCGGAGGGGCTGCACAGGGCTTTCCTGGCTTTACTGGGAGGTGGGGGGATTCCCTCACCTCTCCCAAAAGCTCGCAGAAGCCGTGCAAACCCTTTAAAGAGATCGCGGCTTCTCCTGGCTTTCCTGGGAGGCGGGGGGATTCCGCCGCCTCCCGCAAAACCGGCAGAAGCCGCGCGCCTTTTAAAAGGGCTGCACGGCTTCTCCTGGATTTCCTGGGAGGCAGGGGGATTCCCCCGCCTCCCGCAAAACCGGCAGAAGCCGCGCCCCTTTTAAAAGGGCTGCACGGCTTCTCCTGGATTTCCTGGGAGGCGGGGGGATTCCCCCGCCTCCCGCAAAACCGGCAGAAGCCGCGCGCCTTTTAAAAGGGCTGCATGGCTTCTCCTGGATTTCCTGGGAGGCGGGGGGATTCCCCCACCTCCCGCGAAACCGGCAGAAGCCGCGCGCCTTTTAAAAGGGCTGCACGGCTTCTCCTGGATTTCCTGGGAGGCGGGGGGATTCCCCCACCTCCCGCGAAACCGGCAGAAGCCGCGCGCCTTTTAAAAGGGCTGCACGGCTTCTCCTGGATTTCCTGGGAGGCGGGGGGATTCCCCCACCTCCCGCGAAACCGGCAGAAGCCGCGCGCCTTTTAAAAGGGCTGCACGGCTTCTCCTGGATTTCCTGGGTGGCGGGGGGATTCCCCCACCTCCCGCGAAACCGGCAGAAGCCGCACGCCTTTTAAAAGGGCTGCACGGCTTCTCCTGGCTTTCCTGGGAGGCGGGGGGATTCCCCCGCCTCCCGCAAAACCAGGCTCCCCCCCCGCCAGCCTTCTAACCAAGTCGGGGGACAGCGGGAAGGGCGCGCTGCGCCCCTGCCGCTTTCTCCCGAGTTTGCGGGGCTGGCGACGGGGAGGAGCAGGCTTCTCCCCCCGCCAGCCTTCTAGCCAAGTCAGGGGACAGCGGGAATGGCGCGCTGCGCCTCTCCCGCTGTCTCCCGAGTTTGCGGGGCTGGCGACGGGGAGGAGCAGGCTTCTCCCCCCGCCAGCCTTCTAACCAAGTCGGGGGACAGCGGGAAGGGCGCGCTGCGCCTCTCCCGCTGTCCCCCGAGCTTGTGGGGCTGGCGGTGGGGCTCTCCTGAAGCCTGGAGAGCGAGAGGGGTCAGTGCGCACCGACCCCTCTCGCTCTCCAGGCTTCAGCGAAAGCCTGCATTCGCACCATAGGACGCACACACATTTCCCCTTCAGTTTTGGAGGGGAAAAAGTGCGTCCTATAGTGCGAAAAATACGGTATGTTTAACATTTTGTGTGCCCAGTTCTGAGCATTAAGATAGTCATTTCCGTTTTATGACACTCACCGTTGAGTAAATAGATGATGTGCTTGAAACCAAAGAGAGAGAGGATCCATGCACTAAAGGAAACATAAAATAAGCAAATTGCTCAACTGATTCCTTGTGTACAACACAGTAAATGACAGCAGATAATTCACTGTGGATGCTGCTAGCAGGTTTAACATTTCATCAGCAGCCTATTAAAAAATTGCATCACCAGTCATAAACATATTTACTCAAAAAAATCTTTGCAGAAGTGTCAAGAAGTAAGCTGAAATAAATGGAAGCATTATACAGAGCATACCCAAAAATGATCTCAAAATAAAGCTTTTTTTAAATTTAAAAAATCATTATTGGGATGTAAACATTTGCCTGCCTCTTATGTTTCATACATTACAAAGTTATGATAGTGCATGAAAAATGAAACAGAAGATGATGAGAAGCAGACAAAGTAAAGGTTAAACTGACCAGTCCAGTTTCACCATATGGTTGGCCTGAAGCATAAACAGCAAAAGGGAGTTAAAAGGTTTTATAAATAAAGAAGGCTGAATATTTAGGTGTTAATATAGGTAAAGACTCATATTAAGACAGCAAAGAGGAAAAAATGAATATATTTTGACATTTTCTCTAGTGCGGGTTTCCCCATTCTGGTGCCTTCCAGATGATGCTTTAGCCGAGATTCCTGCACTGCAGGGGGTTGGACTAGATGTCCCTTGGGGTCCCTTCCAACTCTACAATTCTATGATTCTAGGGACACAATATTAACATCTGGAGGGCACCAAGTTGGGGAAGTCTTTTCAAGGGGGATAAAAGTGGGGGAAATACAAAAAATATGCTATTGCAAAATAAACAATTCAACTGGTTTAGAAACAGATTTTGCTGTAAAAAGTAAGTTTCTTCTAATGCTATGAGTACGCAATAAAGCTGTGTTATGCAAAATGCAATTGCCTTAAGCATGTCTAGATATGTGGCTGAAAATCTGCCATCAGCAATAACTAGTACAGAGGCCACGAGACAAGCTGCTTCATTATTGGCCATCCCACTTCTCTCCCTTGCAACAAGACAGAACCTATAGATCCTGTTTCTTTTACACAGGATCCCCTTAACCTCCCTCCCGCCTCTGTACCAGAAAAGACGTTTCAAACCAAGGTCCCAGCATGTTGCTTTTCTTATAAAACACATTAATAGCCTGTGCTACTTCAGAGACCGCTGAACTCACATCAGTCCAAAGAGCACAACCAATGTTCAAGGATGATGAAGTTGCAGTCCAACACCATCTGGAGGGCCACAAGTTCCCCATCCCTGCAGTAGAACATTAAAACACCCACCCACCCACCCACCCACCCACCCACAGGCTTTGGGCTAATTAAGCAATTTATGCCTTTTAAACCATAAAGTATTGTTTTTGTTTGTTACTTATGTTATGTATTTTTTGTGCTTTTTCTATCGTGAACTGGCCTGTGATCCTTGGATGAAGGACAGTATAGAAATTTAATAAGCAAAATAGTAAAATAGCAAATCAAAAAGAGCTTCCCTGAGGCAAGACTTAACAACTGCGTGTTTATTGCACTAAAGAAAATAAATAAATAAAAATCTGGAAGTGCCAATAAACAAACAACAAACAAAAGGGGGGAAAGCCCCAAGAACCAATCTGTATTATTAAAAACGATTTCCACAATGACAAAGAAAGAAGTTTAATATGCAATTTACATCATGGGTTGAATCAAGTTTAGAGTACACAAACTAAAATCAATGGAACTTTAAACTGGAAGTGGTTCTATGCGCATGATACAAATTTAGCCCAGTTCAGGAGCTTAGTCCCCATGGGACTATTGAAAAGATGCAGGCTAGCTCTACCTGAAGGCACATGATCAATTTTAAACTGAAGTGGGCTTGGTTGTATGGTCATTCTACATGGATGGGAATCGAAATCCCAATTGCCGTCCTTGCTGAAGGAGCATCACCTGTGTGCATCCATAGCTCTGCTGTCCTTCAGAATGATGCTGACCACATGTCATCTGGATGTGTGGCTGGCATATGTCTCAGTGTCAAAGGGGCACAGCTAGCCTGTGCGTTCTCAATATAGTGGTACCTCGGGTTAAGAACTGAATTTGTTCCAGAGGTCTGTTCTTAACCTGAAACAGTTCTTAACCTGAGGCGTGCTTTCATTAATGGGGCCTCCCACTGCCGCTGCACCGCTGGCACGCAATTTCCGTTCTTGTCCTGGGCCAAAGTTCTTAACCTGGAGCAACCACTTCCTGGTTAGCAGAGTTTGTAACCCGAAGCATCTGTAACCAAGCGTCTGTAACCCGAGGTACCACTGTAGAGAGTACCTGATTCGGGCTACAGTAATATTACATTTCACAAGCCCAGTAACCATATATCATTAAGTTCTTTCTTTCAGTAGCAGCTCCATTCTGCTATGTCTGGCTTCTTTGGAATTTTTTCTTGTAAATTTGAAATAAGATTGTGTTAGACATTTCCAACTATTTGTAAGGGGACCTTTCCAGGAAAATAAATTCTATGGTGTGCTCATAATCCCCAAGTAAGAAAATGATTCTGTCTTAAGTAATTTAATTTTAAATTAATCAAATACAACTAATATTTTGGTAGCTTCTTAGTAGACCTAAATGTGTGTGTGTGTGTATAAATATATATGAAAATCTGAATACTGATTGTGATTTTCTCTTGCTTCAGAACTGTATATTAAATTACTCTACTTTTGGACTTATATTAATCTTGGCATGCCAAGCATTTTGCATATTTCATTCTGTATTGTGATGGGATGATTAGCTGCTTGTGCGTAAAATCGTGGTCCCTCTGAGTTTGTGCAACTCCACAAACCGCTGTGTGTGACAGAGCTCCTCAAACATGTCTGCCCTAGTCACTTGTAGATTCCGACAGTGGTTTTTTTCGGAATCGTCTCCAGCATAAGAGCTCCTTAACGGAAACCCGCCTTCTGGACTCACGGCGTGACAGTTTCCGGCGAGGCGTGGGTCTCCCTATGGGAGCTTCAGATACCTCCCCACTGTTCTCGCTGGAAGCGTCTCTGAGCCCTCCCTCCTGCTCGCATTCCCTCAGAGATCCACTCCTCCCCCTGCTGGTTCCTGCTTCGGCTGTTGAGTCTCTTCCTTCCTCCCTGAGCCCCTCCACCACCTGTTCCTCCGATGGCAGTTCCCTGACATCCACCTCCCCTCCAGGGCCCCCCTCACCCCTCCCATTTCCTCTCCTCTGGGAGGTGAAGAGGTAAAACCCCGAAAAGAATCTTCTTCATCTTCCGACGTCTCGAACAATTCCCTCCATCGATCGCCGTCCTGGCTCGCTGAATCCTCCTCCTCCTCGGAATCTGTGAACCCCTCCAACTCCTCTTCTTCGTCGGTGGTGGCAAAGTATTCCCTCCGGAACCTCGCTACAGGCTGAGGTTTACGTGGGAACCTCTGATGAAAAGTTTCTATTAAAACTTCGTCATTGACATCCTCTGCCCTAACCCAGGTGTTTTCCGACTCCGGTTCCCCTTCCCACATTACCAAATACTCTACTTGATCTCCCTTCCACCTGGAATCGAGGATCTCCGCTACATTGTAGCTTTGTTCCCTTTCCTCCATTGCTGGTCCCCGAGTGACCCTCCCTTCTCTGTCCCCTTTATACAGTGACAGCAATGACCTGTGGAAAACTGGGTGCAGCTTCATGTGGTTCGGTAACCGGAGTCTGAAAGCCACTGGATTGACCTGTTGTGTGATTTCAAATGGGCCCAGTCTTTTGGGTCTTAACTTCTTACAACCCCCTTTGAAGGGTAACCCTTGGGTTGACAGCCACACTTGGTCCCCCACCCTAATGGTTTCACCTTCTCTCCTGTGTTTGTCTGCCTGCCTCTTATATTCCTCCTTGGCCCTGTCTAAGTTAAGTTGGAGCTGGCGATGGATAGCTTCCATTTCTTCTACGAACTGTTCGGCAGCTGGAACGCTCCATCTCTCCCCTTCCCCCCCTGGGAAAGCCCTGGGATGGCACCCGTAATTTGCCAAAAAGGGGCTCATCCCCGTGGACACGTTCTCCGCATTGTTGTAGGCAAATTCCGCCAATGCCAACTTCTCCACCCAATCATTCTCTCTGTCATTGACGTAACACCTCAAATATTGTTGGAGGATGCCATTGGCTCTTTCCGCCTGCCCATTGGTTTCAGGATGCCGGGCAGTCGAGAAATTTACCTCTACATGCAGTAAGCTCATGAGCTTCCTCCAGAACCTGGAAGTAAATTGTTTCCCCCGGTCTGAAACCACCCTCAAGGGGGCGCCATGCAACCTAAACACATTTTCTACAAACAATTTAGCGGTTTCTTCTGCCGTGACCGCATGCGAGCAGGCTATAAAGTGTGCCATTTTGGTTAACAGGTCAACCACAACCATGATGGCTGTTTTCCCTCTGGACCTTGGCAGATCAGTCATGAAATCTATAGCCACTGCTTCCCATGGTCTTTCTGGTGTGGGTAGCGGTTCTAATAACCCTGCCAGCGCCCGCCTTTACCCTTTGGCTCGCTGGCATTGGTCACAACTCCTCACATACTCCCGCACGTCTTCCCTGACCTTAGGCCACCAAAATTCCCTGGTCACCAGCCACATGGTTCTGTGTTGCCCAAAATGCCCCGCTGTGGGGCTATCGTGCAGCTGCTTGAGTACCTTCCCCCTCAACTCTCCTTCAGGTATATATAACGCTCCCTTGTAGTACAACGCCCCGTTTCTCTCCTCAAAACCTCCGGGTTTATCTCCCTCCCTCCTGAGTCCCCTGAGTTTGTCCTGTGCGTATTCATCGTTCTCCGTTCCCTCTACCAGTTCTCTTTGCCCCACCAATGCCGCCCCACACACCCAGCGGTCCTCTGGAATGACATGTCTCTCTTCGGGTGCTCCCTCCCCCTCCAAATATTCAGGTTTACGTGAGAGAGCGTCCGCCCTAACGTTCTCTGGGCCTGGCACATAACAAATCTCAAAGTTAAATCTGGAGAACTCCTGGGCCCATCTCAACTGCCGTTGGTTGAGCACTCGTGCCGTTCTCCAATACTCTAGGTTCTTGTGGTCAGTGCACACTTGCACCTTATGTTGTGCGCCAATTAGCAGGTGCCTCCATCTCCGAAAAGCCTCATGGATAGCAAGAAGTTCTCGATCGTACACCGTGTAGTTCCTCTCGGATTTGTTCAGTTTTCGTGAAAAAAAAGCACACGGTCTCCACTCTGACTCCTCCCCCCCTGGCTGCAGGAGAAGCACCGCCCCAATGGCTCTGTCTGATGCGTCTGTTTCGACTCTCATCTTTTTTTGTAAATCCACATGCAGAAGTTGTTCTTCAGAGGCGAAGGCCCTTTTTAGCTCCTCAAAAGCTCGCTCCGCCTCCTCAGTCCAAACAAATTTCTTCTTACTGCTGAGACAGTCCGTTATGGGCGCCGTCAGGTGGGCAAAGTTTCGGATGAACTTACGGTAAAAGTTCCCAAACCCTAGGAACCTCTGCACATCCTTCTTTGTTTTGGGAGTTTTCCATTCCAGCACTGCCTGGACCTTGCCGGGATCCATAGCCAATCCCTTGTCTGACAGGCGGTATCCCAGGAACTCTACCTCCTTGGTATGAAACTGACACTTCTCCAGTTTCACCCACAGCCGGTTGTCTAGCAGCCTGCGCAACACTTCTCTGACGTCCCTCACATGCTGCTCCTCATTCTCAGAATACACCAACACGTCATCCAGGAAGGCCACGCAATTCTTGTAAAGCAAAGGCCCTAGTACGTGGTTCATCAGCGATTGAAAGCACGCTGAGCCTGCTTGTAATCCAAATGGCATAACGAGATATTCAAATGCCCCCAAAGGGGTGAACATGGTGGTTTTCCATTCATCCCCTTTCCTTATACGTATCAGATTGTACGCCCCCCTTAGGTCCAGCTTGGTAAAAATCTTTCCCTTCCGCACCCTGTTCAAAATGTCATCTATTCTAGGCATGGGAAAGGCCAATGGTTCTTACACTGCGTTTAAGGCCCTAAAGTCACACACAAGTCTCGGCTTGTCCGTGTTTTTTTTATCCACAAAAAACACTGGGCTACCTCCCACTGCCCTTGACTCTCTGATGAAACCCCTCTTCAGGTTCTTGTCAATGAATTCTCGTAACTCCTGCATTTCTCTGTCTGACATGGCATACAACTTGCCTGCGGGGAGCTGCGCCCCAGGCAGTAAATTGATTTGACAATCAAAGGGTCTATGCGGGGGTAGTTGGTCAGCTTCCCTTTCGCTGAACACATCGCTGAGATCTGCGTATTGTCGTGGTACCATCACCTTCTCCGTTACTTCCGTCCCTGCTAGGGTAGCTTGGGCTCCTGCTGAACCCTTTCCCTCCCTGCAGTGTTCTAAGCAATGTGCGGAACCAAAGGAAACCACTCTCTGATGCCAGCCCACCCGTGGATCATGTAACGCCAGCCAGCTCATCCCCAAAATAATGGGAGCCCCTCCCAAGGTGGCCACATTAAACGCTATCAGTTCTGTGTGCCTTGCCACCTTCATTATCATTGGGACGGTCTGCAAGCTGACTTCCCCTCCCAACAGCTCCCTGCCATCGATCATAGTCACCTGTAGGGGGTTGCTTAAAGGGATCGTCTGTATCTGGTGCTCAGCTGCAAACTCTTTGCTCATGAAATTGCAGGAGCTGCCTGAGTCCAACAGCGCCTTAATCTTCAGAGGGTATCCGTTTTGCAACTCTAGTGACACTTCTATCACTAGGGCAGGTTTGGGAGGTTCTGGCGTGGGCACTTTCACTGCTCTTTGGCCTGGCTGCTGTGCCCCGACGGTGGCAGCCAGGCGTTGGCTTTTACTTGCTCCGATATCTCTTCCACTCCTCCCTCAACAGCTCCCACCATTCCTTGCCATTCCTTCCTCTGGGGGCAGACTCTGGCAAAGTGACCTGGCTGTTGGCAGAGATAGCATTTCCGGGCGCCTTTTCCCTCCTTCCTACCCCCTTCGCTGGGCTTTGAAACTGCGCGCGCGCTGTTCCGATTTCCATCGGCTCTGCCGGCGGGAAAGCTGGCTCAGGAATGTCTGGAATGCGGAACTCCTTCCAACGTTCCCCTTTACCTTCCCGCCTCTCCAAGGCTCTCGCCTCCTGGCGCGCTCCTATGGTCAGCGCAGATTTGGTCAGCTGATCCATAGACACCGCCCTGGGGCTCCGGGACAGTTCGTCTTTCACAGCCGAAGAAAGACCTTCTTCAAATAGCATCTGAATGGGTGCCGCCGATAAGTCCCACCCCAATCTGTGAACCAGCATGGTGAACTCAGTCCAGTACTCACGGACAGATCGGCTTCCCTGCTTGCAAGCCATTAGCTGTCTGCGCACCACTCCCTCCTCAATATCGCTGGAAAACATGAGATCCATTGCACGAAAGAACTTCATGGTGTCCTTTAGGACGTCATTGTGTGTTGCCATCAGGGGTCGAACCCAGTCCCTCGCTCCCCTCTCAAGATGCCCAATCACGAAAGCAACTCGCGATTCCTCGTCAGGGAATTCATCAAACTGCACATTGAGGGCATATTGCATCTCTGTCCTAAAGGCATGGTAGTCCTTCGGGTCCCCCCCAAACTTCTGCACCAATCCTGGTACCTTTCTGGTGAACTGGGTGGCTCTCCCCTTCTTGTCTGCATCCTGAGCCCTTCTCTCCTCCAGCCTAGCCGTCTGCAGCGCCAATTGGATTTCCAACACTCGGTACCTTTCTTCCAAGCTTGGACCAGCTCCAACCCCTGCTCCTTCGGTTCCGGCTGGGTCGCTCATGATGCCTTCTCCTGCACAGGCAGCGTACAGAGACTGTCAGAATGCTGTGATGGGATGATTAGCTGCTTGTGCGTAAAATCGTGGTCCCTCTGAGTTTGTGCAACTCCACAAACCTCTGTGTGTGACAGAGCTCCTCAAACATGTCTGCCCTAGTCACTTGTAGATTCCGACAGTGGTTTTTTTTGGAATCGTCTCCAGCATAAGAGCTCCTTAACGGAAACCCGCCTTCTGGACTCACGGCGTGACAGTTTCCGGCGAGGCGTGGGTCTCCCTATGGGAGCTTCAGATACCTCCCCACTGTTCTCGCTGGAAGCGTCTCTGAGCCCTCCCTCCTGCTCGCATTCCCTCAGAGATCCACTCCTCCCCCTGCTGGTTCCTGCTTCGGCTGTTGAGTCTCTTCCTTCCTCCCTGAGCCCCTCCACCACCTGTTCCTCCGATGGCAGTTCCCTGACATGTATGCTCTCAATTTCTCCTTTATTACAGGTTATAATTCTCATAGCGTGCCATAGCCAAAGGAATGAAAATAGTTTTAAATGCTATTATGAATTAAACTAAAAATACATTCATTGCCACTGTTGCATTGTCCACATAATTTGTGGGAAAGGGCAAATCAGAATATCATATTGGCCTATTGATGATTTAATAGTTTGACATGAAAGTCAAGAAGCAAAGGAATTTTTTTGTCTTAACTCATGCCCTTAAAACAACTATTTGTTTTGCTTTCTTCCATGGCATTCATAATAATTTTATAACATGTATTGCAATACATACAAGGACACAGCAAATTCTAACTTTGGCTGGGAAATTTGGCAGTGTGAAATGGAGCGGTAGAGCCACCACCATATTCGAAGCCCTGACACTAATGCTGACCAAGTAAGGAGGAGGGGGCACTGTTTTTAATTTTTTCACTGTACCAATTCCAGGCTGATGCAGCAAACATGATTAGAGAGCTCTTTGAGAGCCAGAAACCAGCAGTTCCTTGAACGGTCCACCTTCACCCGACTGCCACCTATTAGGGCCTAGAACTGCAGCACGAAATAGCCAACTGATTGATCTCTCTCAGCAAGACAATGCTTAAACTAGGTGAACAGGTTATGAATCCAAACCAGCACTTCAGCTTTTGAAAAATAGCTGGTTTCTAGGCAACATTGCAACTTCAAAGGAAAATCCTGAAAATATGATGTTGCATGTGCCATAACTGAACTTTCTCAGGTGAAATCATTATCCACAACGACAGGCACTCACAATCGACATCTGACAGACAGTATGAGAAAGAAGCCTGAACTATGGAAGACAAAGATCTACACTGTTCAAGTTGGGAAATTGCTACTTGGAACATCTTGAACTGAAAGGTAAAGGAAATGAATTTTAGAGGCTCTTAAAAGGTACAGAAAATGGCACCATTCACATTTATATACAGAGGGAAACAATAAGCAGTTGATTATGAAATGTTGTGCATCTTAAAATGCAAGGACACAAATATTTATGCAAGGATATTATTTAGTAAGAACCATTAGGATTTTACGAGGTATTTGACAGAATGTGTTGACATCTGAAAGCAAAGGTTAAATGTTTTAGTGGTCTTAGGCAAATTAGTATCACATTAGGACTCAAGTAAAACATTCCCATCACCTCTGTTTACCTCAATTAACAATTTTTTTAAAAAAAAAACACCTAGATTTTATATTTGCAATTTTACTTAAATATAAACAAGTCAATGTTAATCAACATTATGGTTAAACACTTGAGAAACTTTAATAATGTTTGATTCAGTTTATCCCCCAGCAAATTTCAATCGGAAACTTGATCCAACTTTTGAAAAAGATTTTCAGCTCACTTACCCTCTTCAAAGCCATCCCGGAATGACCCCGAACGGCTCATTGTCCTGCTCTTTTCATCCAGTGACATTGAGCTGTTCCGGAACCGGGTGTCACTGTAAGGATCATAAGGGCCATCCGCATTAGAAAGACTGTGCGTCCGTAGCATGGTTGGGTTTGACAAGCTCATCTGGGCTGCTGTGGTGGGGCTTGCTAGAAAGCAAGGCAGACACAGAAAGTTCAAAAATCTATGCACATGCAACTACCAAAAGCAGCAACTCTATCACTACAAAAAGGTATCAGTCTCTGTCTACATCTAATTAACTGAAAAGCTATACAAAGCCGACAATGGTACACAGTTGATTTCAACACATGACATTGAGCTCATTGAGCAATCTTCTAATCACAGACATTCATATTCCACACAGCCTTTCATGTTTCCTCCTCCCCTCACTCCCATGTCCCCTTGAATTTTGGAGTTAGCTTGGTTTGGGTTACTCCTGCATCAGCATCAAGACTAATTATGATTTGTCAAAATGTTGCTATAGCACTAGCTTTGAGCAGTGATCAAGGCAGAGGGAAGGCAAGCAAAGGTCCCCAAGAACTCTGGGGTGCAGAGACAAGGATTGCAGATGCCTAGGTACAGGCCCCAACACAACTCCAGACCTCACCTGAGATGGGTCCTTCTGAGTCAAAACCCCTAGAACAACACTCCTGAGTCAGAACATATTTAAAAGAACCACTACTGTCATCACTAAGGGCCTTTCTATCTTCAGTCTGCCACCTGGCAAAGAAGCTAATGCACCTGGGCATATATAACTGAGCAGCAAAAGAGTGCAAAGACGCCGCTTTAAACATTTTTAGATACTAATGGCATACGGGAGTGGGTGGCGCTGTGGTCTAAACCACTGAGCCTCTTGGGTCTGCCAATCAGAAGGTCGGCAGTTCAAATCTGTGCAACGGGGTCAGCTCCCATTGCTCTGTCCCAGTTCCTGCCAACCTAGCAGTTCGAAAGCATACCAGTGTGAGTAGATAAATAAGTACCACTGTGGCGGGAAGGTAAACACCATTTCTATGCACTCTGGTTTCCATCACAGTGTTCCGTTGTGCCAGAAGCGGTTTAGACATGCTAGCCGCATGACCCAGAAAGCTGTCTGTGAACAAATGCCAGCTCCCTCGGCCTGAAACGAGATGAGTGCCTCACCCCATAGTTGCCTTTGACTGAACTTAACGATCCAGGGGTCCTTTACCTTTTACCTTACTAATGACATATGTGGGTCTTGTTTGAGCAAGGTGTCTTGCTTGGAGCTGTCCATGGTACTGCTGTCCCTACACATTCTGACTGATTAATAGTTGCCATCCCTTTGACTTCCTAACACCGTGTCTGTTTCCTACCATCTACTGAAACCCTATTCTACCTACAGCTGCACACTCTAGCTTGGAGCTAATCCAGATCAGTGAAAATACTGGTGAAAGCATAATACTAATTATGGTTAGCTCCAAAAACCTTAAAGAAGGGAATTTTACATGCAAGAGCAGGGCAGAGAAAAGAGTGCAAGTCCATGGGGCACTCAAGTACAGTTAGAAGACTGGATGGCATTATACCTACACTGGTCTTCATTGGTAAGCTACATCAAACAAATGTCTCCTCATTTCTGTCTCCGCATCAATTCTGTAATCATCAGTGGAATAATTTTCTATCAGACAAAATCCATCACCCAAAGTAACGAAAATGATGATTTGTACAGAGAATGAGTGCTGCTTGTAATTCATTCTAGTTCCAAGAATTAAAGCTCCACTTCCCATTTCATATAGAGTTAGCACTAGCTTAGAATAAAATGGACTCAAGTTTTCCCATCATACTAGCAAATCTGATGGGACGAGAGAAACAAAAAGCAATCCCTGCAAAAGGCATGAATCCTAAGTTGTTCACTGCAGGTGTGGTCTGGCTTATTTCTTCTATCCTTTCAAGAAAGCACAAGTTCTAAACAAGCAGTAAAAGCTCCAGGAACAGGCAATATAGGCTTGCATCTCTTACAACATGTGTTTTAATCAGATTTTATTGCAGTGTCTTGGCATTTTATTGTATGTCATTACTGTTGGTAGCTATGTTAGGCACTGGTTGATGGAAAGGTGGGGTACAAATTTAACAAAGAAATAAATTATATGGTAAATATATAATCTTAATCAAGAACTTTGACACTTTATTAACAGGATTCCTTGAAATACACTTTTTAAAAAAGCTCCTTAAAGATGGAACTACATCAATGCAGAAATCATTAAATTACAAGGATAGGCAACAGGTTTCTGCAAGTCACAAAGCAATGCCCCATGGGTGTACACTTAGCTTTTTCATATACTTTATAGTCATTCTTGTAAACTGGTGAATGTATTTAAACAGTCAAACAAGAGCAAAGTACTCCAGGGTTTGTTTTTAGGGAGATATCAAAAATGGAAACGTACAATATTTCATAATTAGTATCTGGAATTAAGACGGGTATATATGTATGGAGTTTTCCTTCTTGAGGTAAGGCATTTACAGGACTGTGTTCCCAGGATGAAGACTGTGTTAATATAGCTGGAGCTCAGGCTATAGTCCAAGTGAGCTTTAAAGGACAGGAAGAGTATGGGGTTTGAGAAACCTGAATGCGAATGATATGGCTGTTAAGCCACACACTGATAGGGGAGGTTCCTTACTGGTTTGTCAAATAACACTTTTTTAATATTCAAGTTCATAAGTTTACTGTTCTAACCCAATGTCATGACAAACTTATAGAATTAGTGCTAATACAATAATACAGAACATACATCACCAAAATAAGCCAACTTCCATGATGAAAGACAGGGAAGATATCATAGACACCAACAACCTCAAATCTAGCTTGATTTCAGATTATACCTCCAAATCTCCAAAACAACTTATAGCGATTTTTCCCATCTTCTTTTTTTGCAGCCACTGCATAGAGGGCCATTCAAGATTACTTATTTTGAAAGAAACCTTCAGGTTTTGTTCTAAGATTAGCTATAATGTTCCTTTTTATAACACTTCACTTCTATTGTTACTTATTGTGGCAGATCATAAAAAATCTTAATAAACTGTTGAATATTAAGTATCTATATATGCATTAAAGGTAAAGGTAAAGGTACCCCTGCCCATACGGGCCAGTCTTGCCAGACTCTAGGGTTGTGCACTCATCTCACTCTAGAGGCCGGGAGCCAGTGCTGTCCGCAGACACTTCCGGGTCACGTGGCCAGCGTGACAAGCTGCATCTGGCGAGCCAGCGCAGCACACGGAACGCCGTTTACCTTCTCGCTAGTAAGTGGTCCCTATTTATCTACTTGCACCCGGGGGTGCTTTCGAACTGCTAGGTTGGCAGGCGCTGGGACCGAACGACGGGAGCACACCCCGCCGCGGGAATTCGAACCCCCGACCATGCGATCGGCAAGTCCTAGGCGCTGAGGTTTTACCCACAGCGCCACCCGCGTCCCATGTATGCATTAAATAACCTCTATTTTTTATATCAGCAGCAATGCCATACACATCCACAGGGGAAAAAATGCCTAATTAACTACCCTTCCTACTTTTCTTCTCCTGGAATTTCCTGACAACTGGTTTTGTACTTCACTCTTATTTTAGTGATTTACTTGGCAACCTTGGCAGCAAATTTTCTTAGCATCTCAGTTATTTGGTCTCTGGACCAAATAACACTGTGGCAACATGACTACACAAACAGGGCAGTAGTATCTTTTGCTAGCATTAGATGTCATCAGGCAAGAGCAATTAATGCCATATATGGAGTACCATCAGTGTGAAGATCTCCTTGGTCATGGAGCATGGATAAATTGCAATTAAGTGTGATTAGGACTGTTGTGTAGCAGAATCCTCTGCTCGCAGAAGAGAAGGGCGTGAACTGAATATCACCCACAAGAGATGGCAGCTACTTCCCTTCCCAAGCTCTGAAGCTGGAATGGCCATTGCTATTCAGGCCCTTTTCGCCATGTTTGGTTAAATTATAGTCTCTTTGTTTGAGATGATAGTGCTACAGCGCCTACTTTTGCCTCTTGCCTTACTGACCACCATTGTGTGGCCCTCAGATGGCTGTCCAGAAGGAACTCTGGCCCTTGTTTCCCACCCCGGGAAACATCCCATGCTAATATACCCTTAAGGACATGACAAAACTGCCTATTTTCCCTCTGGCACTCTCCTCTCTCAGATTGCTAGGCCAGTTACTGCTGGCCTTCTTAAGGCCTCCTTTGCAGATACATCTGTCCTGGGTTTTAAAATCTTTGTGTTTGGCTTCTCTCATGCCTAACTCTCTGTACTTGCCTACGGACTTCCTAGCTTGACCTTTTTCCTCTGATTACGGTATACCTCATAATGTAGCCTGCCATATTGAAAGGCCTAGAGAGTTGCTAAGCATTCCATTCTGGGCGATGAAATGATAAATAAAACATTACAGTGATGTAGAGGAGGGGAACAACTGAATTTAAATAAAATTATTTTTAGAAAATATTTGATTCTGAGTACTATCACCATACAGTTGTGCAGGCAGAGATCCCACTTTAGTTTGTGGCGAGGAAAAAAATCAATGCACTATCTGCTACTTTGCAAAGGTAAGCATGCTAAACATGTTCCAGTTATGAAAAGCAAAGAGTTCACTCACCCAGTTGGGAGAAGTTAAATCTAGTTCCAGAAGGTGATGTGATGCTGGAACCAGAGGAAAATGGAGAACTGACAACTGTATCCTGAAGTCCTCCTGCAGAGTGGGAACGCAGCCACTCTTTTGCTTCTTCTTGACTGCGAAGTTGTGATGAAGGAGTATACCTGTGCAGACAAAATAAGCTTTAGCATTTGCTCAAAAAATGTTTCGTTTACCGAAAATCCATAAGCACGTGTACAGGAAAACAGGCAGCGAGCCTGAAAGAAGTCTCCTGCCTACCAGAGGCCTTTTCTTTTCTTTTCTACATTGGATTGTGCCAGAAGGAAGTTAAATGGGGTGGGTGGGGGAGACTTTGGGAGTCTTAAAAATGGCTTTTCTTATATTCAAGCCATGTAAATGATCAGAATTTCACTTTTCACAAGACAAAATGTTTTAATTTCATTTTACAAATGTTGGCCGAGTATCCAATCTCATGTGAAATGCTACTTTTCAGCACAGGACAAACATGTTGTTGGAAAGGTGGGTGAAGGATCTGTAGAAAGAGGACATAGTGAAGCAAAATGAGATGCATATAAGCATCCATGAAAAGAAATAGTGTGAATTGAGAGGAAGCTTTCACATGGCTAGAGATTAACAAAGCAATCGCTTCCTGGGGCTGCCCAGCCACAGGGATAATTGGAGTGGAGAAATCACAACTGCATCCTAAGCTTCAGACTGGTGTGGCAGAGGAAACCACTCAGAGGAGCCCAGTTCCCGCTCAATGGGCTGGCTCAGGTCCCAGCAGATCTTTAGCCTGCCCTGCTCTGCTTCACTTTGAAAGACCTCATTGAAAGGCCTTGTGTTGGCTTCTGCTGATGGCAAGATTTCTGGCAGCAGCTCCCAAACAGCCAGCATTTCCTGTGGCGGCGAAGCCTCCTTGACTACAAAACCTGGCAGAGTTGGTCAGAAGGACACCTTCACCTAATCATAAACCCTATCAGGGGTGTAGATGTATCCCTAAGAAAGCTACACCAAGCTTGTAAATAGGCACTTACATAAGGTGCACATAAAAGTACAAACTGTCTCCAGACAACTGGGCAAAGATGTTAGCTCTTCCCTGCTTTTCGGGCTGCTGGTTAGAGTATAGGATAGGGTTGCCATACATCCAGAATTTCTCAGATATAGCTAGAATACGGCAGTCGGAAGCAGTGTCTAGGCAGAAATCACTGTAATGTCCAGATGTATGGCAACCCATGTCAGAAGTCTAGATTTTCAGATTTTGTAAAAAAAAGAAAGCAAGCTCAACAACTTTTTGTGTGTCCGGATTTTCACTTTTTGAAATATGCCAACCCTAGTATAGGACCAGGAACGGAAAGACTAGATTAAAATTCCCACTTAATCATGAAAGTCAGTGGTAAGCCACTGTCATTATTGCTCAGTTTAGCTAACCTCACATGATAGTTGTATAGGTAATGTGGGGCTTGAGTGAGGGTGGCGGGGTAACATCCTCCCCATTCAGGGAGAAAAGAATATAGAGCTAATAAATTTTAAAACACACAACAGAGGTCTACTGGTATTTGCAAGACTGGGATTACTGGTCCTTACAAAACAAAAAGCAACAAAAAACAAAAAATGGGGAGGAGGAACCCAGGTAAAGCCTATTTATATGCAAATATAAATTTTGTGCATGGCAGGTTCTGGATCACAGTGATCATCATCACATCCTCAGTTATTTTTTAGTCTTTGAAGTAAATGAGAATGCACAACTTTTAAAAGGGTACTGGCAACACCACTGTCTTCCTGCCATTAGCCTTGAATTTTGAGTATTGGTTTCAGATACTGACGATAAAAGTCATTCATGTGTATAGATCTTTCAGGGATTGAAGCCATAAACAGGCACACAAAATTTAGCACAATATGCTAAAGAACAAACATATAAATACCTACCTCTTTGACATTCAAATACTTTAAACTTAAAAGATGTCATTCATTATTTAGCTGGAGACATTTGACAGGCACAGAAAACAATTCAGACCGACCAATCTCTCCCCACCATCACCCCACAAATTAGCAAAATGCTTTTAGCACCTAGCTCAGTGTGACAATCAAAGCTGCTGCAAAGAACAATGTCTTTGTAGTGCAGAATAAATTGCAGCTCTAATGTAAAGCCATCATTTCTGTTATCTAAAAAAGTATTTATAATACAGTCTGAAATTGAACTGTTTTGCCAGATACTTTCCACTGAGTGAATTCAGCACTTTCATTTTGTTGTATTCAAGTTAATGAACCTAGTAAACCTAGTAAACATGTTTAAAGTCTACTTTCTTTACAAAAGAAACATATTCTTCTGTGTAATTTCTCTTAATGTCAAATCACATGTATTATATGTTTTGGAAGCAGACATTTATGGAGCACCTGATTGGTTTGATACTTTTTTGTATTTAAAGTACTAGTACAGCTCCAACTGTTGTATTGTAAAATGTGCATTTTTAATGACCTCTAAATTCCTCTTGATCCGCATTTCAGAACTTACACTGTGAGAATATCATCAACTAGTTACTACTTTGGTCGTAAAAGCTGCAAATTATTGCTTGCAAATCAAGCTCAGTGATGGTTTGTGAGATGCACTTTTCGAAGAGCCAGCCAGCTACTGTTGAAGTCCCTGCTCAAGCTGAGACGTTATCAGATGGAAAGAAGCATGTAGGGTAAAGGAAAGGGGGCAATGACCTGCTTCAAAGAGGCTGAGGGAGAAAGGAGGAAGAGATTGCAGCCAGGCACTGCAAAAGCTGAGACCACCACCACCACCAGCACTACTGACGGCCACAAGAGACACACAAAGCAAAGCTCCAAAAACCACATGGAAAACTGCTTATGCTATGTGGAAACACCAATACCTGAGTCCTTTCTTAGGCAAAGTGTTCCTATCAAGATGAGGGTCGCTGTAGAAAAGTTAAAAGAAAAGAACTTCAGAAGAAAAGAACGAAAAGAGGAGGATTAAAGATCAGCTTGAAAGAGAGGAGAATTTACTATTAAACAGCTGCACCATGGTACTGGAAAAGATAACGAGAGCCCCTGCCAAGCTGACATGCAAAAAACCTTCTTACCACGTGTGGGTTGTGTTATATACAGAACATGCACAAGGGACCATGCAAGATGAAGACTTTGGACCCTCAAACCACTTAACTCCGTGTAAGCACCATTTTACTTTTATATGACTTTTTATGGTCATTTGAAGGTAGGGATCACACAGTGACCTCCCTGTTTCTGGATGTGGCTGGAAGAAGCTAGCTTTTAATATGAAGTGTACATGCCTAAGATGAATGCATTTAGGACACAGATGGCCACAATCTTTTTTTCTATCTCTAACAAATGCACATCACTGAAAATGGCGACTAGGCAAATGACCAACCAACAGGGATCCGAGTTTCCACTTTCAGGAGACCAGGGTACTACTGTGGTGCAGATCACATGTGATTGTTCCTGGCATCCTATACATAGTAGGAACGGCTACTGTTATAAATTCTCACAAGGGCCACCAATAGCAACAAATACATTTGCTTTAAATAAGGTGTGACAGGTGGGTGTTGATAATGCCACTGTATGATACATTTAAAAAGCAGTTGCAACAAATGCTCTTAAAATATACTGCTTTAAACAAACTAATAATAACAATCTTGGATTCTCCAATCACAAGACTTTCAATCTAGCTGAAAAGGTTTCCCCACCTACTGAAATCTGAAATGGTACCCGTGCAGGAGACATAGAAGCATTAGAATTAATTCTCTATCAGTTACTGGTGTCAGATGAACAAAGCACAGATGACAGCAACAGCACTTCTGACATACCTTGCTTCCTTGCATTTACAAGGACACACACACACCCCTACGATCCTCCCTCTCCCACCCCACAAGCTAAAATGGGTGAGCATCTTGTAACAGGAAATATATTTCAGCCACGGTGGGAGGTTGGGGGATAGAGGGATCAAGACAAAAAGGTGATACGGCCTGAAACGTGAGGGAAAGCAGCATGCCACCAGAATGCCGAAATGCTAGTGAGAGTTTACGCTGGCAAATAAAATTATGGAACTTTAAAGAGATTGTTCATTTTGTTCTTGGAAAAACTGCCTCTCCCCAGAGTAAACTGGGACACAGTGCTGTAAAATGGTCTCTCACTGGCATGTCTTTTGAGTGACGGTTTACACATCCCAGTGAAACACACACACTCTTCACTGAGCACAGTCTTGCACAATACACTTTTGGCTTCTCAAGTGTGAAAATGAACCTTCTCGGCTGTTTGTGCATTCTACTGCCCTGAGACAGCATTACCTGTCCTGCCTCCTGGGTAAAGTATTTCTGCAGAATTTGGGACTAGCAGCAGGGGAAGAGAGAGGGCTAGAAGAATAAAGTCCAACAAGACAAAAACAAAAACAACAAAAAGAGAGAGGAATATTAGCACAAAAGGAAGAAAGGGAAAGAGTTTTTGTATGTTACGATGCCACAGCAAATTAGAATGTTCTAAGTGGGAAAATGGTCTACAACGGGGTTAGACAGCTTCAAAATTTCTTTCAACTCCTGTGGTTTTCACTGGAGAAACATTTAACATCAGTTCCAACTTCTTTGTTTTGTGGTTTCTTATCCATACAATGGTTGCATGAGAACCATTTTCCATAGGAATGCAAACTGACAAGGATCTTGAACAAATGGGTAAGTTGGCATGCCGTTGCAGATCCATGACCATAAAACGAAGTTGATAGGTGCCATTCCCAAGCCAAAACAATCTGAGGAACTGCAGATACTAGAACCCAACTTTTGCTTTGAGTGGTGAACCAACCATTGAAATGGATCTGGGAAAGATCTAAATACATGGGTCTGCCTATTTCTGGGGTGGATATGGAGGGCAGAGAACAAGTGAGAGCATTCTGGTGAAAATGCTTTTATTTAGGACAACAAACCTCCCCAGCTGCCATAGCCCAAGGTGGGTAGGAATCGTATCATTCCTATGTTCTGTAGAAGGCTCAGCACATCTCTTTTGCAAGAAAAGGTAAATGTAGCAATATAGCTACAGCAGCAGTAGCATAGCACAAAAGCTCATACTATCATCAATTATACAAGAAAAAGTGACATATCCAATTTGTCTTTGTTTAGCTCCTGGTGCCTACCTTCTAACTTGCCCTTACTCATCAGATCAAAATTGTGGTAGTAAGTAAGATCAATGAAAATAGCTCACTTTTGCAATCAAAATAAATATAGGGTGACAAAATTAAACTGGATTACTTAGTCATCATAACTGTGATGGCTATGTCCAGAAAGGAACAACAGATACTAAATCTTAGGGCCAAACTACACGTGAGGTTAAGAACATCATTAAATGCATCTTTGCAGCTAATGTCCAGGTTTCTAAAAATACAAATTACACCATATTGATAATTAATGGGAACAGAATAGATATGAAGAGGGAATTTAAGTCTTTCATCTTCTGCAATCCTAAAGAAAATCTCTCTTCTGAAGTTGGTATTTGCTTTGGGTAAAACCTCCATGGGCATTAATGGAATAGTTTCTTCCACATCAAATACCAGCAACACAGGAAGGATTTTTCTCAGGACTGCAGCAGAGGCTTAAATTCCATATTCTGGTCTGTCCTGGTCCAGTTAATTATTTGTTAATTAAACCAGATAATGCAATCTGCATTTATTTTAATGGCACATTAAATGTCGTATGTAGTTTGGCCCCTAGTATTTCAAAGTACTTAACATTCATTATCTCAGTAATTACCAATAGGCCAGTATTACTGTCCACATGTTAAAAAGGAAAGAATAAAGTGGATTGATAATGGCTTGCCTAAGATTATCTAGCAAATTTGTGGCTGAGCTGAGATTTGAACTAAATCCTTCCCAACTCACATCTCTCCCTATGTCTCGGGCACTATGCTTTATGTTGAGTTTTTATGCCTTGATCTATGAAATTATAACCTACACTGATTTATTGGCCTAATACAGTACTGAAAAGTAATGTACTGATGTGATCCTAGCTGAGATCTAAATGGCAGAACAGGATGCCCATCGAATGGATGGACACGACAAGGCATGCTGCTCTTTTCAAGCATTGTCTGACAGGAAATAAAGCATGTTCTTCATGGTTGCCACACTATGTCAAGGTGTATGCCAAGCCTTACTCATGGCTGTAGTTCTCACTGGTGAAATCTGACTTGTGACGATACAGTTCATATATGAGGTGGTTTGTTATTACCCGTCTGAAAATCTAGGCACTTTTCATCATACATGTTTGGGAGCCCAGAGTTAACAGAGATTTTTTAAAGGATGACAGGCACAGTGGGCACAGTGATCACAGCCATCTGTTGAACACCCTAGATTAATTCATGCTTGCACAACAACTTCTCCATCAATCCTTATTTACCTCATAGGAATGTCAAACTGAACAAAAATAAGTTATCCTGAATGACACTTGAACTCAGTGGGAATAATTCACAGTGAAACATGTCATGATTAAGCTACCGATTACATAAACCACAGTATGTATCACAAAGGTCTTCGGGGGGGGGGGCGGAATCTCACCTCTCTGACAATGTTGTCTTTACACTGTTGGTTCTAACAAAGGGAGTCAGCGAGTCATCTTTAGAAGCTGCAATCAAGCCACTGGACGAGTTGTGGCTCAGGCCGCCTCCACTGCTGAGTGAAATATCTATGGATTCACAACTGGTGTGCAGGCTGCTAACAGACTGGTATCCAATCCCATCCTTGCTAACAGCAGAAGAACTACTGGCATTAGTGCCCCAGGTTAAGCTGTTGGAAGGAGCCGAATGAGCTGAACTGGGACTAGAAGCTAATGGAGACTGGTTCATGTCTGCATTCTTGCTATAAAGGGGACTACTACCACCACTGCTCAGTATGCCACTGCCAGGAGAATCCAGGTTCCCCTGTTGGTTCATGGTTGCATGTGGGTTGGAGATGACCACTGAGTTTTTCATGCTTTCTGCAGTAGTGATGGGAGCTTGTTTACTTGGCTTTCCACCAAAAAGTCTGAAGAAGGGAAGAAAAGGAAAGAAAGTCAGGAAACATACTAAGAACCTTTGAGTTTAAACTTTTTTTTCATATTTTACTTGGCTCAAACACATTTGAGAGAAATCCTTATTTGTCAGATTAATGGGATACATTAGAGATTATTTCGTTCTGATCTATACTGTGTGTAGATGGACATCCACAGAGTATAACTTGCACTCAAAATAGGCAAATTGGTGTCAGTGCACCAATGAGTGAGGCATACTAATGCTGACTTGGATCTGAATGAAGTGTGATAGCTTCCCCCTTTCCTCTATGTTCACCTCTGTCACTAAATGCTGGATCAAATAAGGTCATTCTAGGATTTCCCTCTGCCCATGCACACCTCTAATTATTCTGCCATTGTGTAAATACGTAAGTATTCATATTAACATACTTTTCAGGATGTGCATCATGTACTTTCTCCTAGATTCATGTTGGGCAAGCTACTGTCCCACTTAATATTGGGGGGGAAGGGGGAGGAAATGGGCACCAAGCTCACCTATAAAGTATATGCAATCTTGGCTAGGATCACCAGAATGACTGTTTCTAGCTATGAACAGGTCTGCAATGACGGTGTTTTAGCAAATCTGGCATGCAAAACATGTATTCTTTACAAAAGGAAAGGAAAATTTCATTTTCAGAAGAGGTGATCTTTTGGATTTCATCCAGAATGGCAGTGTAACAGAGGATTTATTGTGGCTAACGTCGTTCCCAGAGAATATTTCATTCAGTGTTTCACTCTGTTTTTACTTTATACACTGCTTTTATGGCTTTATGCCATGAAGCTGTCTATACATCATCATCATCATCATCATCATCATCATCATCATCATCATCATCAATTTCTGTTTAAAGAATGTCAAAGTCAGAATATAACCCTCCAAAGCGTCTGAACTCCTTTCAGGCACTGCACAATTGAACAAGCTCTACATACCTGCGCAAGGTAGGGGAGGCTACATCTGGGTACTTGACTCCTTGCTGGTGAGCACTCTGGGATGCACTTGAAACCGGCTGAGATGCTGGGTTCATTTTAACAGAATTACAAGAGATTACACTTTCGTTGTCCGATGAGATCCCTTTCTCTTTATCCGTTTGGTTGACTAAACCTGGCAGAGAGCTCCCAAGGGCAACTTTGGCTGGCTCTCTCATTTTAGGAACAGGCAAGCCTGCTGACTTACTACTTATGTTGGAATCTATGCTACTGGTGCTAGATCTATTGCCAGCTCCGCTTCTGCTGCTGGATTTGCTGGGCCTGGGTAAACTCCGGTACTGAAGATTGCTTCGAGTACTAATGGCTAAGTAACCATCGTCCTGATTCTGTGAGCCATCAACACTAGTCTTCCGACCAGTAGACCGTCCCATAAGTCCAGATGACTTAGGGATTTTGCCCAGGGTAGCTGATCTACTAGTGATAGCTGCCCCACTAGCTGTTATTATGGTCATGCCTACAGCTGACCCACTCTGTTTTTTAAATCCAAATGCATTTGTGTTAGCAGCAGCTGTTCTAGAGTTATTTGCAGAAGGTTTCTTTGATTCATCACCACTGCTCCGTCCTGCATCTGATGGGGAACGTTTAATGTGTCCGGATTTGGGAGAAATTCTACCCTTTTCCGATACCTTGGCATCATCAGTTTTTCCTAGGAAAAAAGGAAAGTAAGTTCAAATATTGGATGGTACCAAACACTGTGCACATTAGTATAACGAAGTGATGAAAAAGCTTAAAACACATGAAAAACAAGAGTATGTGGAAGCATTCTAATTTTGCTTAATTTCTAGAAATCAATAGCACTATGCACAGGAATGACAGGATAATATAACTGCTCTGTTTAAAAGTGAAATTTGAGCACATGGGCCCAATGATTCAAACCAAGTGAACACGATATCCTTAGGGCAGATGTGGCAAAACTTTGGCTCTCAGGTGTTGCTGAACTACAACTCCCATTGGCCCCAGCAAGTACAGCCAATGGCCAAGGATGATAGGAACGGTAGTCCAAAGGTTCCCCACACTTACCCAAGGGCAGTGCTATTTTTCTAGAAAATGAGGTGCCGGAACTAACCATGAATACCTCCACCTGAGAGGTGCCAGAACTGAGTATCATTGAGTTCCAGGTGAAAAAAAGCCCTGCCCTAGGGTATGAAAAATTGGGGCAACTGGAGGTGGTTGTGCAAGAATGAGGCAAGGCAGTGCATCAACCACAGTGGTCGCCTCCAGCCACACCCCTCCTCTCCTCACCCCCATCTCTTAGTTTAAAGTTCTTCTGTCCATACTAACATGCCAGCAGCCCTGGTACTCTCACTCTCCCTTGCTCTGAACAGGGGGTGCATCCTAAGTGCAAGGCCTTCTGGGTGATGTAGGCCACAGAGAGCCTGTGCTGCTATTGTTTCACAGTGGTAGTTAGAAAATACTTTTTTGCACTTAGTTTTGAACAGGGGGCAGCAAACTACGACCCGCGGGCCAGACATGGCCCATGGGGGTCGTTAAATCGGCCCCTTGCCCTTGCCGCCCGCTCAGTCAGTCCCCGCGTGGAGCTAAACCAGCGCAGTGCGTTGGTTTAGGTCTGCGTGGGAACTGACTTCCAGGACGCAGCCACGGCTTCCTATTGGCTGCAGGAAGCTTCTGCAGCCAATAGGAAGCCGCAGACGCCACCTCCTCCCTCGCCATGGCTCCGAAAGCCCGCGGGGAAAGAGCAGTGGGCTGACACACATTTGCACGGGTGCGCACACTCCCATGCACGGGTGATCCGGCCCACCGGCGGAAAAGTTTGCCAACCCCTGGTTTAGAACCTCAAAGTTACTTTAAAATTAAGGGTACCTATAAACCAGGCTAAAGGTGCCTACACACTCAGTTTCTCTTGCTATATTTCATTTGCAATGGCATGCAGTGTTAAGAAATGTGCAGGGACAATTAGTTATCACAGCTGGATATGATGCTTGCAAGGCGATAGGTTGCATATGCAACTTAGACACATTTTCTAATTAAGTAGATTGTTATTTTAAAAAAAGAACAAGCTGGTCTTAACTAAGCATTCAAAGGTGCCTTCAGATTTATTTACACTTTCAAGAAAACACATGAGTTCTACTGCTTAGCACATACATCATCCATTCAATTTCACCCCAGTTACAAGACACTATTGAGTCGACATCATTGTTGGCAGGACCTCTTCAGTTTGGCACTGGTACACAACGGCAGAGATTTATTGCACAGTTCTCCATCAAAGACAAGCAGAGATCAAAATGCAGTTGAAATCCTGACAGAGGAAATTTTCTTCTAACTGCACAAATTCTTGGCCTGCATTGCTTGTCTGTTGGCTGTGCATTCCTCACCTGTTCCAGGTGTCTTCAAAGTTCCTGAGGTGGCTGCCGTTTTTGTCCTTGGTGTGGTAATGCCAACCTGAGCTGACATGCCCCGTCTCCAGGAACCCGTCTGCGAAATGACTGTGTTCTTCCTCCCAGAATTGCTTTTATCAGATTCATCAGACACATCAGAGGGATTCCTTCTCCATTTAGACCCAGGCTCCATCTTCACACCACTGTCTGAGCCACCATCGGATTTCTTGATTTCGTCGCCAGACCACAAGGAATTCCGCTCCACTTGGGAATGCTTTTCAGCATCAGTCTGAAGAGAAAAAGGAAATCATAAACTTGTAAACTTTTTCTTCCCCCAGCATCAAAAATCTAACCCTTGAAAACTTCACTAATTATTTAAAGACCTCACTAAGGACTTTTTACTTAAGTTATTTTTTCTCCTTTACAATATTTTTTTTTTTAAAAAATCAGTTCTAAATACAAACAATAATTAAACTGAATCACATTTTCTGTAAATTCATTTCTAATGCACTTAAGCAAAAAAAGTCACTAAATAAAAGACATAAAAACAAGATTTATAAAGGTGAGAAATCAACTGATTCATCCTGAGCTTCCTCACAATATCTTTTACTACAAGACAGGAACCCACTTCAAATCTGTGTTGTGAGCTTCTTCCTTTGTTCTGCTTTCCTATCCCCTTACTGGCAATGTGATCTGTGGAGTATGAAGAAGCAGCTTTTCGCAAGACTGAAATGTGTGCTTCCCGCACACCCACAGCCTCACTCTAACTTTATCATCAACTGAGGTGAGAAATTTTCAGAAGTGGCAATGCTTCACATCTGATGACTAAATTTAAATTTGTGATTACCTAGAATCTCCTAAAAGCCTGGTTTATTTATTCCTCACAATTAATTCTCTCCCCTTTTCCTCCAAATGAATGCTACAAGGCAGCCCTGTTTCGGGAAGCTTTTAATGTTTGATGTATTATAGTATTTTAATATTCTTTTGGAAGCCGCCCAGAGTGGCTGGGGAAGCCCAGCCAGATGGGGGGGTATAAAAAATAAATTATTATTATTATTATTATCATTATTATTATTATTATTATTATTATTATTATTATTATTATTACAAGCTAGGACCCTTCAAGTACAATATTATTATTTTTTCTTCATATGATAACCAAGGGAAGGGACCCTTTTCTGGGATGTATTCTTTATCTGCACTCTTTTGTTTCACTTGCACTGGCTTCACCATCCATCCGAAATGATTTGCAATTCAAATCCCCCACATGGAGACTGACAGCCACAAATGCCAAAATAGCTGAAAAAGCTGTGAACCTGCTACACATATGGGAACCCAAAATTGCAGGCGCTGGGGGAATCTGTGTCTTTGGGCACTCTATTTATTCCTTATCCTGCTGAGTGGGTCCTTTTATTTCCTGCCCTGTTTACATAAATAAAACATTTCAAAATGCAAAATAGGCAACATTTTTCTTCAGACATGAGGCATGATCTTACAAACTAAAGGTGACCTGGGCTCATGTTTCATGGGTGGGGGAGCATTTTAGGCCATTTTCAGATGTGGAAGGAGAGCAACTGCCACATTTTCAGAGGGGTGGAATGGCAGAGGCTTCTATTTTCCTTTTTTAAATAAAACATTTTTTAAAAATAATTCTGCCACAGCAGCTACACTCCTCCAAACAGCCTGTGAGGAGCATCCCTGTAATGTATCACCTGAAAACATGACATCATGGTGTATGATTGTTCTGAGTGCACTGGTGAGGGGAAATATTCTTTTGACCAAGGAACAGCAGCCATTTCCATTCAAGGAAGAGAAGCTGCACTCACAGAAGGACTCATTCAGTTGAGTGCAATTCTTGAAAATACAGTGGTACCTCGGGTTAGATACACTTCAGGTTACAGACTCCGCTAACCCAGAAATAGTACCTCGGGTTAAGAACTTTGCTTCAGGATGAGAACAGAAATCATGCTCCGGCGGCATGGTGGCAGCAGGAGGCCCCATTAACTAAATTGGTGCTTCAGGTTAAGAACAGTTTCAGGTTAAGAACTGACCTCCGGAACGAATTAAGTACTTAACCCAAGGTACCACTGTATAATGAAAATGCTAGATGCAACCCACAGTCCTACTGATGCTAAACCTCACAGTGTAATCATACAAATTCGGCAAACTGAGTGAAGGTGCACATGCCCTGAGGTGAGGCAAGAGGCTTCCCTCCAGAAACTTAGCTTACTTCAGCAGCCCTTACTCCGCTGGATTGGTTTTTATTCTGCAGGTCTTCAAACTGTTGTATTTTAATAAACATGACCTTGCCCTGACACGCTGTGGCTTGTTTCCTCTTTTGGGGTGTGGGGGCAATGGTGCTTCTGCCTTTAGCAGGCATGGGTTTGGCCCACCCACCCCTCACCTAGGAAGAGACATGATTTGTTTTCTCCTGGGGTTAAGGGTTGCTAGCTCACCTGGGCTGGAATGCTCAGTTAGGAAAGGCAAGACTGACTGGATTCACCAATGTCATTCTTCCCCCTGCTCATTCTTAAATAATTGATTAACCTTTATATGCCACTTAAGGAGCTCCAGGTGCTGTACATGGTTCCGCTTCTTCCCTTTTCCCTTCACAAAAATCCCTGTGAGGTATGTTAAGCTGAGAGGCAGTGGCTGGTCCAGTGAGCTTCACGGCTGAGTGAGGAGTCGAACCCTGGTCTCCCGGGTCATAGTTCAATGCTCTAACCATTACACCAAACTAGCTTTCCTTTATTTTCATGGTGCGTGGCCTCCTGCCCTCTTTTTCACAGCCTGGGCTTGTGCTAGCTGCTTTTCTAGAGGAACTGCATAGGAATTTTGTGGGGAGCCCCTGATTGGCATCTGGGACTCCTCTTCTTATTGTTACATTTCCTCAACTTGTCATGTATCAATTCTTCTGGGGTGTGGGGGCAACTAGGCACCACCAATTTAAAACACACATGAAAACTCTTGATGCACAACTAGAGGCAAAACTCTTTAACGCAGCCACAGCTATGCACTTCATGGCAAGAGAACGAAGAGTAACACTTCATGGCAACCGAACTGTTATATTAAAAACTGCTATTAAAATATTTTCACGTTTCAATTAAAAGAAAAGAAAAGAAGTGAAATAATAGCAGCACAGAAATATTTACGAAACAGCAACGGTTAGAAAGCATGAACAAATTGCCTTTGACTTGTGAAAACCCCTAAATTATTGCATTCTTCAAAGAAGTTTTAGATGTAATCAGGTTGTATCCACTTTGGAAAGCAAAAGAGAATGCAAATTCTTACAGCTCATCTTGGGGACAGAAAATTTCCAAATTGCATACTGATGCAAAATTCTTTACTGTTTTTGGGTCTGTTGGCTAGGAACACTGGAAGCTCCTAGAATGCCACCTACAGACATTAAATATAAATTTCTTGTGAAACGCTGCCAAAAGACTGGATAGCTAGTAACAACATGCAACCTTGGAAAATAATAGTGCATTTCATTAAGTAGACAGGTTTACATTTCCGCTGAAAGTGTAATCATCTTTACACTTTTATTTGAACTAAATTAAAAATCTATTCCTTAATTAATAGTAGATTATACAGTTTCAGTGTCAAAGAAAGAAAAAGAACTATTTGTTAGATGTGTGTGGTCTTACTCTTTTTTCAAGTTCAGCACCTAATTGTTACATTTCTGTGGAAGCTGAAAAGCCACTGATCCTCAGCACAGACAAAGGTTGCTGTGTCTTTCAACTCTCAATGCTGGGACACTGCCTTGAGACAGACTGCAATAGGTGAAGTGTGTTTTTATTTTAAAATAGTTGGCCTTGGATGTAACCTCCGTTTGTGACAACGTGAGAAAAGGATGTCTGTGTATATTTCACACTTGGTATGTATGAGTGAAGTCTCCATGAAAAGAAAAGAAAAGTTTCTAATCTTGAATGTGGACCTTTGGCATGTTCAGTTGTATATGTGTAGATAACACATGGGTTTGGGGGGCAGAGGTAGGCAGAATGGTCTAGTCTTACTCCCCCCCCCCCAATATGTTTGGTCAACAGTCAATACTCTCTTAACCACACAGTTTAAGGCAATTATTTCATTCATCCAGACCAATGTAAGATCATTCAGGGAAAGGAAGAATCGGCATATCAAATATTACTGAAAGCCACCTACTGTAGCGCAACATAGGCAACATATAAAATAAGCAAACATAAAAAATATTGTATCAATTTTTAAAAGCACATGACAATCACCAAAACATATAGGGGCATCAACAATTCATTATTCTAGCCTGGTCGTGTCTCTGCTCTGATCTCTAGGAGCAGTCAGGAAACATCAGAATCTGGAAACTGATCTATGTTTTCTTAGAAGTAGGTCCCATTGTATGGAATGGGGTATACTCTTTAGGACGGCAGCCTTGAAATGCAGAAGCTTCAAATGAAATAAGTCCTTAATTCTCTTTTGGTAAAGCAACAATATACACAGGCTCATGAGGCACTGAAGGTAATGAATATCTCCAACACTATTAAAACATGTCTGATATAGAAAGGAAACCTTACCTGGGAATCTATATTCTTACGAGAGGATGCAGGTGTGTTGGCATAGGAGCTGATGGAGGAGCTTGTGTTAATGTCATCGGTGCTGAGGTTATCTATGGTGTCACTGATCCCACTGCTGACAGAACTGCTGTCATCCCAGCTGAGGGGAGGAAAAAAAGCCACAAAAACTTCATAACTCAAACAAACAATAGCCACAGCTACACCAAGAAGCCAGGTGACACACAAGGGAGCTTTAAAACATCTCAGGGTCTCACAGCAATTATTGATTTAGGCCTCTAGAAACAGTTTCAAACAGAATCAAATATCAATTCAGGCAACTTCCCTAAGTGCTTTTTTTTAAAGAACGCTGACATTATTGCTGTTGTAGCTTTCTTACTTTTACACAACACAAAATCATGCTAGCAGATTTTAACACAGAAAGTGAGAGAAAAGATGGCAATTTGGAGGAAGGTGGGCAATGAACTTCATTCTGGATTTTTGCTAAAGTGAAATGAACCACTTGGAGCTTGGTATTTCTTTACAATGTTCTGGCATAGACTTACTTCTATTACCTACCGGTTATTTTATCATTTTGTTTTACAGTGATTTACAGTGGTTTGTCTGTTGGGAATCCTGTGAGGCAGACAATTACTAGTTACAAGTTACAGAAGGGGCAAAGAGCTAGGGGCTTGCTCCTGACCACACAACTGAGGTGGACCAATGGCCTGACTCTGTGTGAGGCCACGGCCTATATAGCCCTCAGGAAGAGCTTCTGGAAAAAGTAACACATGAAGCAAATCTTTACCGGTTCAAAGACAAATGTGATCTCATACAGAAGGCCTCTCTGTGCAAGTCACAGGGTGCTCTTATTAAGTGTACCTGACAGGATGATATGCCCTTTCATCAACCTCTCAAGAGCTAGATATGCAGTATCACTTCTAAACTCAGTTGGGGTTGGCGGGGGGAAGGCGGAGATGAAGCAGAAATTCATTCAGGAGCTGCCAGCTGGATTCAGTTTCTAAAGTTACACCATGCGCAAAAACAAAGACTTACTATGTAAGACTTGCCTCTTCAAGCAAGAGACAATAGTGTGTTTTTTAAATCCTCCGAGCATGGAATGCAACATAGAATAAAAGCACATATGCAAAAGTTGTAACTGATAACACATGAACTGATTTAAATATGAACTACTAGTGGAGAGATTTGTAAACAGGAATATAATATTTAAAAAGTCTTCAGAGAAGGCCCTAGAGAATTATTAGGCAGTGGCCCAGCTGTTTGCAATATGTTTTGGGACATATCGCATAAAGGACAGCTGGGATAGGCACACTCTAAACTCATCCCCCTGGGGTTAAGTTTCACCAATTTCAATGGAAGTTGTGCCAGACTAAGGTCTGGTTCTGATACTGTATCTTTTATCTCCAAATCATGGCTTGGAAATGGGACATGAGCTACTGTCTTGCAGACTCCTCATTGCTCTCAGAAAAATGCCCCCTGCCTTCCAGTTTGCTTTAGCCACTCTTCCAACATGTTATTTCAGTTCTGGTTCACAGTGAATGCAAAAACTGGGCCCCTGATTAGCGTTAACCATGTTTATTTTTGTTATTAACCTTGCATTGAGCTAAACTGTGTCAGTCAGCAATAAATAATAGGATCACTATCTCCTGAACAGACAGACACAGACACACAATTTGGAGAGGGAGAGAGATTAACAACTAACCATAGTTAAAACCATCAGTGACTTCTGCATGCAAGGGGGGGAAAGACTGGAGGAAAAGGACTCTACTTCCATGGTTCACATCCTTAATCATGGTGAAAGAACTGGCAGTGTTCTTTACTTTTTACTTAGATAGCAGCCAATTAACATATTAGCTGCTGCAGAACTAGAGAAAGGTATAAACATAGTACACAGTAGTTGCTTCATAATATTTCTGTGTTATTACACCATTAATATTCCTTTCCTTCCAGCAAACATAGTCTTCCTAATGAACTGTAAACAGCATATAATCTAACCAATAGAAGAACAAGCTCATGAAAATTATGGACAGCAAAATGTTTGATAGATCTAAGAATGCACGCAAGCACTCTTTTCCTCAGTAGAAACCAACTCCAGAATGTAGTTTTATACCAATTTTATACCACTTCATTACACATATTGTTTTAAAATTTTGCCCATGCTTCAGTTTCTCAGTGGTTGCATTCAAACGCAAATGGAAAGGAAGGGAAATGTAACAGCCCTCCTAATTACAGCATTCTATGCTCGGTGAACAATGATAAAATCTTCGTAATTTAGCTGGGGCAATCAATAACTTCTGATGCCAACAAAAGTCCACTCAGCCATAACTTGAGACCCTGTCTTATTTCCTTTTAGTCACTTGATCAATCAAATGAAATCTACTTTCAATGCTGGAAAATTATGTGAGTGCTGAGAGACAAAGTCATTTTCCTTCCTGTTGTGGAAAGCCATTTTAAAACTGAAAATAAAGCTGAAATTCAATCAGACAGGTAAGACATTACAATTTGAAAGAGAAGAAATGAAGCCTCATAAGATGACTGAGGTAAGTCCTCATATAGGACTGAACTTGTTTAAGAACGCAAATCTTCCCTACTCCAGCCTACAATTAAATAAAAATTGCAGGTGCCAAGTGAAGAATGAAGGATTCTGTCAAATAGCACGGGCTCAATCCCAGAAGGGAGGGGAGATTTGTCTAAATATCCAAATCTTAACCAAAACCTTTTAAGACCTCAAATATTAACCAAGAATCTGTTCTGTTTCAGCCAAAATACTAGTTTCCTGTGAACTTTGGGAGCCCCCCAAAAACAATCTCAACTGGTCCTTAACAAACATTTCACTGCCAGATTCCTAGTACACAACACGCAGCCACAAAAAATGGAAAGAACATTACCAGAAGGATAAAAGACATGTTTAAACATGCAGATTAGTGTAGCAATCAAAGGTTAAAAGCACTATCACTGGCTAGTACATCGTTAACCAGAAGCCTTTAGCCAAGTTAGTCTTCTGCCTGCCTTACCTCTAAGACACTTAAAATTATTTGGGTCTCCAACATCATAACTGATTCTTTACATTTACGTATTAATCAAGTCTCAAGCCCATGCTTCTTTCAATAGTAGGTTGAGTCATTTATCTTCACTGAAATCCTGTAAGTTAGGTGTACCTGAAAAACTGTGATTTCCAAAAGCTATCCAGTCAGTGAGGTTTTGAACCTAGGATTCCCCAGTCAAACTCAACACTGTAAACACTACAACCAGAAAACTTAAATCTGTAGAGGTAGTAGCTTCTCTGAGCCATTAGCTTTTACTTTTCCCAAGTTTCAATTTACAACAAAGAGTAGCTCTTCATTGGCTATACACAGGGCAATGCCGCATACGCAATGGTTAAAGTCCATCGCATTTGCCATAAAAAAGTACCATATGCAAGTCGCATATTTTTTGTGACATGCTCAGAAGTAACGCTCAACTGAAAATCTGACCTCAGTTAAAGGTTCTTGTGTAGTGTTGGCAAGTGCACCACTGTATTTTGCTCATACTATCATATTCCTCCCATGCCAAATTGACTGTTTACAAACTTTGCTAGATTTTGAATGCTCACTGCAGCCAACCGCAGGAATCCAGCCTCTTCAGAAAAGGAATATAACAAATTGGATCCTTTTAAATACCAGTTGGTGGAAGAAACAAACTTGATTCCCAACAGACAAACTATTCAAAGCTCTGCAAATACCAAAACCACATGTGTATACACAACTGAAAAAGGTAACTTTAATATGGTACAGTCCATCATCATTTTACCGGGATGCATAATTACTACCTTTCGTTTGTTTGTTTGTTTGCATGGCTTGTCTACTGGGAACATGAAGGTGTATTTATTCTCCCACAAACAGAAATTCTCCATGTCTCTTCTATTTCAAGCAAGAGGAATAAGAGTAATATACAGGTGCTTTTTGGATGTTTACTGACCTGGAGAAAGGTGTGACATATTTACACATGTATCACCAACCAAGTCAGATATTAATAGTCCAAGTTTAATATGGAACTCTCCTATTAGTACCAAAAGAAGGCTATTTTACACTACATGGGCATGCAACATTTCAACTGGAAACTTAGTGATTCTTCCTAAAACATTAGCTATTCATTTGTTCAATGACAGATACAAGACATCACAGCCTAAAAGAGAAATTCTTCTGAGAAAAGAAAAACCACAAAGCGTCTTAAACTGTACTATAAAACAAAGTGAGAATAGCTGTTTCCATTGTTTTTCTTTGGGACACCCATCAGATGCTGACATCACGGCACGAGGAATTCTAGGAACGATAACAATGACTGCATGGGGTTTATATCAAAATGTTGAATCATCCGTCTGAAGAATAAATGATGGCATGATTTCAGCTCCAAAACAGTTGCACAGAATGAATACACAAACATACACTCATGGCAGAGCTTGGGGTGTGTGTGTGTGTGTGTGTGTGTAGTTAATATGATTATCAAAGCCAACTCAAATGGAAACGTCCATAAATAGAAGGCAAAATATGAACATGACAGGGTTTAATAATTATGGTTTATTTCAAGGTTGTTGGAAACTGTATCCCAATTTGACTATGTAACAGGTACATGGTTTACCACTCCAGTACAGTGGTACCTTGGGTTAAGTACTTAATTCGTTCCAGAGGTCTGTTCTTAACCTGAAACTGTTCTTAACCTGAAGCACCACTTTAGCTAATGGGGCCTCCTGCTGCTGCCGTGCCGCCAGAGAATGATTTCTGTTCTCATCCTGAAGCAAAGTTCTTAACCCGAGGTACTATTTATGGGTTAGAAGAATCTGTAACCTGAAGCGTATGTAACCTGAAGTGTATGTAACCTGAGCTACCACTGTAATCATGATTTTTTCTCTTATCTACACGCTGATGATGGTCAGGGGTGTAATGGGCAACACTGGTCTCTGTCCTTCTTTCCTTTCCTCCCTCCTCTAGCATCTCTGCCTCCCAAAAGCTTGAACAACTGTTTGTTGCAGCAGCCCTGGCTACAAGCTCCCCAGGCAAATGGTGTCTCTGGTGCTGACCAGGGGGTGCTTCCCAGGCCGTTGTGGGGCAGTGGGAGAGGGGACCTCTCTTTGGGGCAGGGGGGCAGCTCAGAGACCAGGGGAGGCAGCTGTGGATGGCCAGAGCACTCCCAAGGAGAGGGGAGAAGAGAGGGGCTGAGGGAACACTCCACAAGGGTGTTCAAAAAAGGGTGAGGGGCTTCTCACAGTTGGCAGGGGGGTTGGGGATTTGCTGCAGTGTAGGCACAACCTCTCCCCAAGCTAGCTGTAAGCAGCCTTCCCACTGGCAGAATATAGCAAGAAACCCCAAAGTGAGTCATTTTGGGGCAGGGTTGGAGTGGGATCCCCCAAGGGACCCAATCGTCAGTTCCTAATCTGCAACAACCCTTGATTTGATGCAACAAAAATGGGCACATGCACCCTTTTCTTTCCTGATTGACAGTAGCCGGGGTGTGTGTGGATACAGTGGCTCTGCTGTTTCAGTTGTCCCAGGCCCATTCAGACAGCTCTGCCCATTCTCATCTTGCTGACATGTGAGTCTGCACCAGTTCCTCTTCTATACACACTGTCAGGTATGCAGAGGTACACACTGGGAGGGGCAGGGGGAGAGAATGTTGCATTCAGAGTCTGCAACATCCATATGGTTTTCAGTCTAAATACTTTCATACCTACTGCTTTCTCAGTCTTCCTAAGCATGTGATGAAAAAGATACTTAAGTTGATTGTGGCACGAGTTTTCACATGCAGCATCAGCCTAAGGTTAGTTTCAGCTGGGTTAAGGGTTCTGCACTGAATTGTGTAAACTTTTTTGCTACTAAAATCTATTACTGATATTATTCCAAGACCAAGGGTGTACAGATTTGATTAAGAATTCACTAAGCAACTACCAGCATAACAGAATACTTCAAAGAAATTAAAATACATGTTAAAAGAAGATTTGGCAATGATAAGATTTTTTGTTTAGGCGAAGGCATTGCTCAAGAACTGAAAATGCTGAGGAGAAACAGGCTCTCTGCCTCCCTTATCACAGCCCGTTTATTGGTTCTTAAATACACTGCCCCTCCTCTCTCTTCTGCTCTTTTCAATCTTCACTATGCTGTTAACCACCAACATTACTATCAGCTGATTTAAGTTATAAACTCCACTATCAAAAGATCACAGTAGAGAATAATAGAAGTGCATTTTTAGAGAGATTGGGATATTTCTCAAATTGAAAATGAAAACTCAGTGTAATAGGATAAGCTTTTTCTCTTCAGCTTGCACTTATGCTTGGAGAATAATTCGTAACTAGTGGAACTTGTTTTCTGGGAATCATTCAACACAAAGCTTTCCGAAATGCCTTAAGGGACAGGAGATAAATCAGGAAGTAGTAAAGTGTCAAACCCAAAGGTAGGATTAACACTAACCTGCAGAAAAGAGATCAGAATACTATGCAAAGATTTCATTCAGACATATTATGGGTAGGTGTGTTGAATTCATGTTTTAATTCTAAATATTTGTGTGAGTCTCCTGACTGGAATGAACATCAAGGATTCACTGAAACCGTGAAAGGGTCTCACTGAAACTGTTGGGATTTAAATGTGCTTACCATTCAGCTGGTTCAAGACTATGTACATCTGGTCTATTCCTAAATCTCCGGGCAGAAAGTGCTGAGCATCACAGACAACTGAAAGTCTTGCTGCTACAGACTGAACAATTTTAAAGTTGTACAGAAGTATGGGACATAAATAGCTCAGTTTATTACTGCCAAGACTGCTCCCATTTTATACTATATACAGCAGGGGACTGCACATTCTTTTCAGTGACCTGGCCTTTTTAGATTTTCTCTTCACAAAATCACCTCCCTCCCCCTTATATGAGGTCCAGGTCTCATGTTCATTTTTGCCATGCAAAATCACTGCAGTGGTGGCTTTTAGTCACTTATTTTTGAGTTAATATATGTACTGTCAATTATTGTGATAGATGTGTTATGTCTACTGTTTTTAAGGTCTGGTTTTATTGCTATTTTAGTTTATCATATGATATGCAACATGCTTATGTTTTTAGAATTAAGTGGTGTGTACACACACACACACACACACACACGTATATCCATAATGTTTGCAGTTCCCACCCTACCCTGAGGTGGTTGCTGAGAGGCAGTGCATACGGGCTGAAAGGGGACTTGGCAAAGATTGACTCCCGCTCCCTTTCTCAAATGTGCTTCCTCTCCTGGATCTCTGTGTAAATGGAAGAGGACTTGCCATCCATGGAACAGACCATTTCGAACCAGCCCTATGCTTCTAATGTGTCATGAATGATGACTCCAACATTAAAATAAAAGAACTAAATAAAAGAGCACACAAAACTTATTACAGTAATTTATACACTGGCCCACAGCCTCCTAGGAGACTAAGGATGACATCATCAATTGTCTGCTTAAAATAAATGGCATAGTGAAGTGTTTTATCAGGCAATGCCCTATTTCCATTCCACCAAGCCTCCAATGACGCTTCTCCTCATAGCAGACCTTTAATATCTTATTTCCATAGTCAGTCCCCCCCCCCCGAGAAAGGGTACCAGATTTGCCTTAAGGCATCATTTATAACTCTGGGCTCAAGTGCACAATTACCGGTACTTCTTAACAATAGTGGGGGAGGCAGCTGTAAGCTTCCAGCCTACCTATAACCTAAGCAACATCCCAGAGAGAAAATATTTCAGAGATAAAAATACAAGAGCCTGGTCTGTTGGGAGTTGTTAGGAATGGAAGAAATCACCAAAAAGAGCATTTTATGAAGAAAAGAGAAAGACTGCAGAACTATATCAGCACTTACGTTACAATGTGAAAAAATGCCAGAATACCTAAGAATTCCTGAGCTTCCCTCACTGTAATAAAGCCCTGCCAAGTTGTTTGCTAGGCTGGATTTCTGCTGGTTTAATATAAATAAAAAGAGAAGCCTATTAATTATTGAAGTCATTTCTGCACCATGCTGCAGTTCAAAAATTTTCAAAGTAGTTTGCAATAACTCATAAAACAAAGAATAGTAAAAGTTGGATCATACACACACACACTCCACTCATGAACCGTATTGACATATATATATATATAATATATATATATATATATATATATATATATATATATATATATGTGTGTGTGTGTGTGTGTGTGTGTGTGTGTGTGTGTGTGTGTGTGTGGATGTAGAAATGATGAGATGGAAGGTGCATGGACATAGCCAGCAGTGATTTCCATGATCACAACATGATCTAAAAGCAAATATTTGATGTATATATAGTGATTTTGCTTCATATACAGATCCGGGACATATGCAGCTACGTTTATCAGAGGCTTTCCTCAGATTATGTAAAATAGGCTACATCAGCCCAAGATAGGAAAAGAGGTAGTAAGGGAACACCTAGCTACTTTAAATGCATTCAAATCTTCAGGGCCTCGTGAGCTGCATCCAAGGGTACTAAAGGAGCTTGTGCATGTTATTTCAGAGCCTTTGATAATTATCTTTGAGAATTCTTAGAGAACAGGTGAAGTCCCTACAGACTGGAGATGGGCAAATGCTGTCCCCATCTTCAAAGGGGGGGAGACCCAGGTGAGTTTGACATTGATACCAGGAAAGGTCCTAGAACAGATCATTCAACAGTCGGTCTGTGAGCATTTAGAAAAGGATGCTGTGATTACAAAGACCCAGCATGAGTTTTTCAAAAATAAGTCATGGCATACCAATCTCTTTTTTGATGGAATTACAAACTTGTCCACCATGATATTCTGGCGAGGAAGCTGGTAAAATGTGGGTTGAATGAGGTAACTGTTAGGTGGATTTGTAGCTGGTTGACTGACCAAACCCCAAGAGTACTCATTAATGGTTCCTCGTCATCCTGGGAAAAGTGACAAGTGGGGTGCTGCAGGGTTCTGTCCTTGGTCCACTGTTGTTTAACATCTCTACAAATGACTTGGACAAAGGAATTGAGGGGATGCTCATCAAATTTGCAAGTGATACCAAACCGGGGGGGGGGGGGTTTGCTAATGCTGCAGAAGACAAGCAGAATTCAAAATGACATGAACAGATTGGAGAACTTGGCACAAGCTAACAAAATGAACTTCAATAGGGACAAATGTAAAGGTCTGCACTTAGTCAGGAAGAACCAGATGCACAAATATAAGATGGGAGACGCCTGGCTTACTAGCAGTACATGTGAAAAGAATCTAGGGGTCTTGGTGGACCACAAGCTGAACATGAGTAAAAAATGTGATGCAGCCGCCCCCCCCCCAAAAAAGCTAATGCTATTCTAGGCTGCATCAATAAAAGTATAGTGTCCAGATCAAGGGAAATAATAGTACCACTCTATTCTGCCTTAGACCACACTTGGAATACTGTGTCCAAATCTGGGCACCACAATTTCAGAAAGATGTTGACAAGCTGGAAAGTGTACAGGAGGGCCACCAAGATGATCAAGGGTCTGGAAACTAAGCCTTATGAGGAGTGCTTGAAGGAGCTGGGTATGTTTAGCCTGGAAAAAGAGAGACTGAAAAAAGATATGATAGCTATCTTCAAAAATCTTAAGGACTTTTACATGCAGGAGGGAGCATGCTTGTTTTCTCCTGCTCTTGAGGGTAGGACTCCAATGGCTTCAAGCTGCAAGAAAGGAGATTCTGACTAAACATTTGCGAAAACTTTATGACAGTTAGAGCTGTTTGGCAGTGGAACAGACTCCCGTGAGAGGTGGTGGACTCTCTTTCCTTGGAGGTTTTTAAGCAGAGGTTGGATGGCCATCTGTCACGGATGCTTTAGCTGAGATTCCTCATTGCAGGGGGCTGGGCTAGATGGCCCTTGGGATCCCTTCCAACTCTATGATTCTAAATTCTATAAAACTGCAATATCATGATGAAGTATACAGAAAACTATCAAGTTGCCAACGGATCTTAAGTTTATGGCTACCTACTTTTGAAGAGGAAAAAAATGTTAAACATAGCATCATCATCATCTGTTAATAATTACTTTACATTACTTCTTATTTTGTCTTGATGTTGCTTGTTGTTCTTTAAAAAAAATCTCCAAACAAACAACTGTACAAGAACTAACAACTGCCACCTGATTTCAGAGCTTTTTGCTGGCTATATCAAAGTAGTGACTGTCTCACACATTTCTCTACATGATAACAAGCACACCCAAAGCAATGCAAACACCCAGCTGAAATCATTCTCCTGGGGTTGCCTGGAAGCAAATGTTTGGTTTGGGAAAGGGACTGCTGCACAATTCCCCCACCCAGCTGTTCCTAGATGTGTAGCCAGTACACAGCAGATGCCTGCCACTGCCTCCTGCACTTATTGCAGAGTTTTCTTTTAAAATGCACTGAACCTGCATTATACAGTACCACCCAGTTTGTTAACAGCCACATAGAGACCAACACCAAATACGCACATATTTTATATGGAAGACTGAAGTGTCGCAGCTGTGACAGAGTGAGAGCCAGGAGTCATTATGAAGCTGCTAGTGGGCAGCAGCTGGGATCCAAATCCCATACATATTTGCAGACAGTTTCTGGAATTGCGATCAAATTGGTCTCAGTCAGTCAGGCCTATCTGAGTATACCCTGAAGCAGTATGCAGAAACTCAGTGACTGTCCATCAAGCAAGGTAAAAGTTACATCAAGATGAGAGAGGGAACGAACAGGTAGGGGACACTGCTCCAGATTTTTGTAGCATGGCTGCTCACGTTGTCCACCACCGGCTGGGCCACCCAGGTTATTTATTCATTTAAGATCATTTCTATACCACTTGATTGTAAAAAACCTCAAAGTGGCAAAAGAAGAAAATCAGGGGGTGGGGTGGGGAAATCACAATAATACTTTAAGATGTAGGTAAAGGTAAACGGACCCCTGACCATTAGGTCTAGTCATGACCGACTCTGGGGTTGTGGCGCTCATCTCGCTTTATTGGCCGAGGTGAGGGAGCCAACATACAGCTTCCGGGTCATGTGGCCAGCATGACTAAGCTGCTTCTGGTGAAGCAGAGCACCGCATGGAAACGCCGTTTACCTTCCCGCCAGAGCGGTACCTATTTATCTACTTGCACTTTGGTGTGCTTTCGAACTGCAAGGTTGGCAGGAGCAAGGACTGAGCAACGTGAGCTCACCCCGTCGTGGGGATTCATAGAATCATAGAATCATAGAATCATAGAATCATAGAGTTGGAAGAGACCACAAGGGCCATCGAGTCCAACCCCCTGCCAAGCAGGAAACACCATCAGAGCACTCCTGACATATGGTTGTCAAGCCTCTGCTTAAAGACCTCCAAAGTAGGAGACTCCACCACACTCCTTGGCAGCAAATTCCACTGTCGAACAGCTCTTACTGTCAGGAAGTTCTTCCTAATGTTTAGGTGGAATCTTCTTTCTTGTAGTTTGGATCCATTGCTCCGTGTCCGCTTCTCTGGAGCAGCAGAAAACAACCTTTCTCCCTCCTCTATGTGACATCCTTTTATATATTTGAACATGGCTATCATATCACCCCTTAACCTCCTCTTCTCCAGGCTAAACATGCCCAGCTCCCTTAGCCGTTCCTCATAAGGCATCGTTTCCAGGCCTTTGACCATTTTGGTTGCCCTCCTCTGGACACGTTCCAGTTTGTCAGTGTCCTTCTTGAATTGTGGTGCCCAGAACTGGACACAGTACTCCAGGTGTGGTCTGACCAGAGCAGAATACAGTGGCACTATTACTTCCCTTGATCTAGATGCTATACTCCTATTGATGCAGCCCAGAATTGCATTGGCTTTTTTAGCTGCCGCGTCACACTGTTGGCTCATGTCAAGTTTGTGGTCAACCAAGACTCCTAGATCCTTTTCACATGTACTGCTCTCAAGCCAGGTGTCACCCATCTTGTATTTGTGCCTCTCATTTTTTTTGCCCAAGTGCAATACTTTACATTTCTCCCTGTTAAAATTCATTTTGTTTGTTTTTGCCCAGTTCTCTAATCTGTCAAGGTCGTTTTGAAGTGTGATCCTGTCCTCTGGGGTGTTAGCCACCCCTCCCAGTTTGGTGTCATCTGCAAATTTGATCAGGATGCCCTTGAGTCCATCATCCAAGTCGTTGATAAAGATGTTAAATAAGACCGGGCCCAAGACAGAACCCTGTGGCACCCCACTAGTCACTCTTCTCCAGGATGAAGAGGAACCATTGATGAGCACCCTTTGGGTTCGGTCAGTCAGCCAGTTACAACCTTCTGATCGGCAAGTCCTAGGCTCTATGGTTTAACCCACAGCACCACCTGTGTCCCATACTTTAAGATGTACAAAAGTTTAAATACAAAAATGGATTAAAATTACCTCAACTTTCTAAACCTCTGGGTAGGCTTGTCTAAACACGAATGATTTTTAGCAGGTGTCAAAAGGAGTACAGTGAAGGTGCTTGCTTGATCTCAATAGGCTGGGAGTTCCAGTGTGCAGCTGCTGCCACAGTAAACAACTGAGTTCTTACAAATGTGGAATGGGTATAATGTGGCACCTGTATGATGTTTTCTGACCACCTGAAAACTTAAACTAGTTGATATATTCATCTGAGTCTGGTTTAGCACAAGTTTGCATATGTGGCCAAGAGTCTACTATAAATGAAACAATGCAGTTTAACTGGTCTATCATATGTTGGGATGTTGTCTTTCTTGCATCAAATTTACAAGACCTGCTCCCACTGAAAGGTAACTCGACTCTTGCACTCAAAACAGCAACAAGCAAAACAAAAGGCAATGTGCTTCACCTGTAGATTGGGTACAAGTCAGGCACAGAGTCCAGCAAAAAGCCGCCTAACAACAGGATACCCATTTTGTGAGGTGTCATCATCATTACCATCATTTTTAATAAAAGAATTTAGATACTGCCTTTCATTTTGAGAATGCCAAGGTGGTTCACAAGCAAATAAAAGCAAGCAAGAATAAAAGGAACATACTTGGGGATTCCAAGTGTACAACAATTTTAAAAGCTTTTCAGAATGTTTTGTGGTCTGCCTCCCTGGCTTCTTTGGGAGGAAAGGGAGAATAGAAATGTAACAAACAAACATGCCACAATAGCCAGCCTCCACTAGGGCACATTTTCATCTAGATTTACATACAGGAATAAGGTACATTGCTAATTTTACAATGTAAGGCTTTCCTGGTGGCCTGTCCTCATATAGGGGATACCAGTGTGGATACAAGACTTATCTGCCTAGCTGTCTAAAACTATCACAAGTCCAGTTTCAAGCACTTGGATTGGGACACAATATGATTGCATTTGCTATGGGAAACTGGAGAATCTGAACAGATTTCAGCCAGGTAGACAAAGCAAACTGTAGAGGAGACCGCAGGTTTTTATCCTAGGGAACAGGAGCATGGGCAGAGAAACTTCAAAGAAAGTCTCCACCTGCAGGATAGGGAAGGGAAAGCATTTGGAACATCAAGCAAAAGAAGTCTGGAATTGCTGGAACATTATTCTTTGACTTGCAAAGTCTTTGCTGTGTTTGCCATCACAACAATCCCTCTGAGATAGTTACTGTTCCCGTTTTTGTACGCAATACTTGCTGCAGACCACACAGCAATGTGGGTTTGAAACTAGTCCCAATTTACAGTCATTGAACAATAACTCTGTTGTTACACACACATACATGGGGGGGGGGAGATGTTTTAAAAACCTGACTACGTTCCAAATATCCTTATTGTTAGATGTTTTGACTAATAAGTGAATATAATTGTAGTAAGTTGCACAAGAAAAGCATTTTTAAAAAAACATTCTCACTCTCTACTTCCATAGTAGAGAGCAATTTTAATTGTGTATTTAGATTATTATTTTCATTTATATACTGCCATTCTTCCTAAGGACCCCAAGGTTTCCATCTGTCAACTGCACACATCCACCCCCTAAAATGCGTTTATTACATTGAAAATCAAAGTAATAAAAGTCAGATTTCATTCATTGTTCCAACTTCAATTCGGTGCCGTAGCTTACGGCATTTCAGCAAGGAGAATTCTTACGCCAGTGCTGCAAAGATTCAGTCACCTACTCAAATAAAATCTCAACATTCCTCCTTTGCTACTCTCCCTTTACCCACCACATGAAGACCATCCTTATTCGAAGTGCAAAAAAGAAGTAGAATATTCCTACCTTGCCAGGTCCCTAGGCCAAAGCATTTCTCCACTTTGCTGCCCATGAAGAACTCTAGAGAAAGGGGCCAGATTTATTTTACAGGTTGACACCTTCATTTGGCTGCCATCAAAACACTCCAGCAGGAAGGGGTAAAAAAAAAGAGTTTACGATCTTGGGATGCCCGGTGACACACAGGAGAAAACAAGGCTGCTTCTCTCAAACAGCACACACAGTGGCTCCGCACGAGGCTGGGAAAGAAGCAAGCTAGCTAGAAGGTGGATACTATAAACGGCCCTAGAAAGTAATCTGATCCCTCTGTGAAATTAACCTCTGAAATGCTGGGGGAGAATGAGACCGAGCCATTTCCCGGGACTAGGTCGGCTGCGGAAGAGTTTCGACACGCCTGGCTTTCAAGAAGCAGACAAGGTTGTGCAAAGCCTTCAGATCAGATACAGTAACTCTGTTACCCTCATGTGGGCAGCACAATCTGATCACAGCCAGCAGACCTCAGTCTGCAGAGAACAAACAAACCAGACCACATAATCCTAACCTAGTCTGATTTAAAACAGGTCTGATACACTTCTCAACATTTCCAGTGGATTTTATCAGGCTGCGCCCAATGTAACCTTTCTTTGTTTCTCCGTAGAGAAAAAGCTGTAGAGAAACATTATTTTGGATTTTGAAGAAAAGGTCTCAAAAGCAGAGATTCTTGCCTTCTTGGAACTTCTGTGAAGGGCAAACAATACAATCAGAACTGGCCCTCTCAAACACTGAAATCACTGTACAAACACTTGCATTTGAATACACTAAATTCCTTTAATATTTTCGTTTGTTAGAACATAACTGATATGTTGCCCAGTTGCCTTGCACAATACCATACATCTGGCCTTTTATGGACACAACGCACAGAGAACACATACTTGATTGCTATAATTTGAGTGAGCGATATAAACCGTACTGGAAAAACCACAAGGTAGTACAGCATCAGGCTGAAGCATTGGTTTGATCCGAGTCAGAATACGTATTATTATTGGCTCATGCAAGCAAAGTCCCCGGTTTAATTTGCTAGTTTCACATTCTGCTTCACATTTTGCGGGCCACAGACCCCGCTAGCCACAGGTATGGCCGCAATAAGAATGGGCCCTGTGTGTGTGCATCTATTGAAGTTCTCTAGAATTGTCCTGACTGGTGTAGAGGATCCTTCCTTACATGAAGGAACTCAACACACATCTCTTTCATGGTCACCCAACAAGTGGAGGAAGTGTGACCATTGCATGAGAGGATTGATTTGAACTCTTCTGTTATTGACTGCAACACATTCAACAATTTTCCTTGAAAACTGAGACACTGGGATGAAAAAGTGAGCACATTCATGACAAAGTTCTTTATCATAATCATAATTAAGGCATTTGAAGTGTGGATTGTTGAACACTGTGCTGTTCATCAGAATTGACATTAATTCCTTTTTACAAATAGCCAAAAGCAGGCCTGAATCACCTGTGACACAGCAGCCTGACTGCAGCTGACCAGACTTGTAATTATGGTGTTGAGGTGCTTGAAAACCTCCCTGTGGCTGCCATATGCAATTGGTGAGTTTTGTTTGGCTTGTCAGGTTGCAAGGCCTGACTTAGCCAACACCTTGAACCTGAGATGAATACACCTGAGGTATGCCAAGCTTATTAATACACAGATTTTGGAGTGCTTTGCATCCTTTTTTTGTAACATTTGGTTTCCAAGTGAAAATTGGTGGAGAATAATTCAAAACCCGTAACCTTTAGAAAACCAAAAATAGAGAACACAGGTCATTAAAAGCCCTTCACAATTCTCATTTTTATTTCCATACTTAGGCAGTAATGGCTGGTTCTTTTCCTAGGGTTGCTTGGCTCAGAACTATTTCTCCAAAGACTGAGAAATAGCTTGGTTTATTCCCCAAGTGATCTGAATTGTGTTTTTGCCCACCCTCACCGCTTCTACACAGTCACTTCTACCCCCTCCATCGACCAGTTCTCCAAACTTCTTCCACCTTTCCTCTGAGTCCACTTACTTTGCAGTGGCAAGAAGCAACAAGCAGGAGGAAAAGAAGCCATCTCTCCCCTCTGGCATCTGTTATTTAATACCACAGGTGCAAACAGCCTCTGGAAAATGTAGTTTCCCCCAGGTACGGTACCTGTATTGTCACGTGTGAAAGGGGGACAGATCTCCCTCCCTTTCCTTCTGCTGTCCGAAAATAAGTGGGGTAAGGAAGACAATAGGGCCTTGGGGGTGGGGTGGTTCAAATTGAAAGGGGGAAATTTAGATTAAAATCAAACCTGTACAATAATGCAGAGGGTCGTAATGATTACCTCATATCTGAGGAATGCAGTACAAGCTTGCAAGCTTAATATTTCCGAGCCAAATACAAGTTTCGATAGTGTCATTAGCTTACTTGCTAGCACAGGAGCAAGAATTCCCCATCCCCTGCAAAAAAGGATGGGGGGAATTTGGCAGCTTTGGGCAAATAATGGCGCATTCTAATAATTCAGGAGGAAGGTTGCATTTGAATTCTTATAATTGGAGAGACACTGTGGATGAGGTGCCTGACAGTTTTTTCTTTTCTTTTTTTTTACACACACACACACACACACACACAATTTGCTGCCACTGGCAATGCTGATAGTAGCCTTCCTAATTAAAAAAACAGATTGTGTCAATGGGAATGACACTGCATCATGATGTAAAGCAATTCCCAGGGGCACTGGCTGCTCCCATACACCCCCAATATAATAATAATAATAATAATAATAATAATAATAATAATAATAATAATAATAATAATAATAATGGCATCATGGTGGCAGTTGTCATTTCCAGTTGATTATACACTTATCAAGTTCACCTCTGTGTAATGTGTGCCATGCACTTAAATCACACCTAAAAGGTTAATTGTTTCCAGGCTACGTAGTTTGCCATGATGTAAAACACACAACCTAATAAATCCTAAAGACTTTCACTGTTTTAATGGGTTAAAACTGTATGTTCTCCAAAGAGTTATAAAAATACCGACTTCAGGAAACAAAGAACTGCAAATCTAATTCAATATATATGCCTGCACTTGCCTCTTCTTTCCTCAGTCTATGGTTTAGTGGCTATTGTGTCACTATGGCAACATGAAAGACTGCTTATTTAGAGGTTGCATGTGACAATTTGCTATTTTTAAATAAACAAAAAAAATCACAGCCGTTCAGAAAAGCCGAGTTTAAAAAAACCAGATGATTGTGTTTTTAGGATGAAAAGAAAGAGTGTTAATGAAATTCCTTCCTGCAGCTGGACCATTATCGCATTAAACTAGATTAGCTATGAATATAAAAAGACAGGAGCGCTCTAGTCTCTCGCCACATATTTGTATAATGACAGAGCTAGGGACTGTCTTAGCTGGGTGGATGCTAGATGAGTAGATATCAAAGGCAGACTGTGAACTGAATGAAATAGCTGCTCCTTCATACAAGGGAGCGTCTACCACCGAGATTGATTTCTCTGTGCAAGAAAAATAATGTCTGGTGTAACCTCTGAAGTGTGACACTAGAATTTTTTTCTCCCTAGATTATACAAACTGGGCAGCCACTGCGTACGTTGGTTGCCTGATCAGTATACCTCCGGCAGCAAAGTAAAACAGAAAACAGAAAACAACAACCATATTTTGGCAGTGACATGCTAGCAAATGAAGTCCAGGGCCAATTCCTGCTTGCTGAGGGGTGACATCTGCTTCCCTCTCTGTCCAGCTACCAAACTAGATGCAAGAGAAATCTGTGAAAGGAGGAGTGCTGGCTGGGGGTGGGGGGAGCTTTGGTCCACCATTCTTCACTGCCTCTTCAAAGCTGACCCCACAGTCACTGAGGATGGACTTCATTAAGGAAATTCCAAAATATTAATCAGTTTATGTACAGAGGTACAGTCGAACCTTGGATCCCAAACGCCTTGGTACTTGGACGTTTTAGCTCCCGAACGCCGTAAAACCAGAAGTCAGTGTTCCAGTTTGCGAACGTCCTTTGGAACCTGAACATCCGATGGGGCTCCCACAGCTTCCAATGGGCTGCAGGAAGCTCCTGCAGCCAATCAGAAGCCATGTTTTGGTTTCCGAACATTTTGGAAGTCGAACGGACTTCTGGAATGGATTCTGTTCGACTTCCAAGGTACGAATGTACTTTGAAATCCTGGATTATAACACGCATGCTGCCTGAAAAGTCTCAAACCCCTGAGAGATAGATTTTTTTTATCTTGATTTTTTATTTTTATCATTCAAAAAAAAAAAAAGTTGAGACTGGTCAAAACTGTCCACTCATATTCCATATACACTGAATCACAGTACCAACAATAGCATGTTCTAAATGTAGTGCAGTCTGTACAACTAGAAACTCATTGGCTCCTTCCAGTGACAAGGCAAACGAAAAACAGCATCTTGCTTAATAAAAATAACTGCACTGCCTGATTTGTCCCAGTCCATGAAGCCCCCAAACAAAAGCATAGCCTATGAGCTTCAATGAGTTTTAATTTTCTTGAGCTCCTCTGAAGTCAGATGAATTTGCTGCATTTATTCAGTGAATGGAGAATGAACATGTATTTATTTTACTTAATAACCTGTGTGAGATTAGTTGTGAATCAGTTTATAAGGATTTGGTTTATAACAAGTGTGTTTGAAAATTATAATTAAAAAAAAAATCCAAATAGCAAACCGGTGAGTAAGTTTTACATTAAAGGTCTGTTCCAGTAGTTAAAATTGTGGATAGAAGTAAAGAGGCCCCAGGTATTAATTTACCTAAAGAGCAGCTGTTAGAAAACACACTGCATTGTGTCATACATGCCTAGTGTAATGAAACCACAGACAAATAAGCCAAAGAATCACTGGTTTAGGGTTTAAGCCTCCTGCCTAAGCATGTGTTCAGCTCCTTTATAAATTAATGGGAACTGGATCCAGCCTGCACTGAAAGGGGATTGTGGCACATTACCACAGTAATGTAAAAAGTCAACTTAATACTTTTATTTCCTGTCTTGAAGTGCAAAGTTTGGTGTCCATATTGAACCCACATGAAGTTGGAAATCATTTCTCAGAGAGCAGGAGAGAGACTTAACACACATTTATTTTAAATTTCTTATATATATTTCCTGCCATAACTTGTTTCAAATTATCCAGCTTGACTTTATCATTCCTTTGGACTAATTCAGAACATGACCCTACTAAGTATCATTAAATTTATTTTAAAATGTATTTGTTGGGGTTTTTTTCTATAAAGCACATGAAGAAAATTAAGAAAACAGTTAAAAGTATATGTGGTGTTTTTAGACATAGCACCATATATACAGCTTAATTCATCTTAAAATAGGTGATTGGCATGCCTTTTCCCAGCTCATTCTCATTTACCACTTGCTGGGGCAGAGGAAGGAGGTGCGGTGGGTGTGGACCACCCCAGATGTCACCACTGAGGGGGGTGACAAAATGTTGGGTGTCTCTCACCATGGGACCTGCAGCTCGCCTGAGCTACATGTCTCTCTTGGGAGAGACACTGTGGCTTGGGCGCGTGCAGGCTCCGCGCTGCCCAAATGGTCCGCCTGCTGCCTCCTCACCAGCTGTAGGGCAGCTGAGTGGAAGAGGCGGGCAGACTCCAGAGGCCCTGCGGTGCACCCTATCCCTCTGGCAGGTGACAGAGCGGCTTCCTCTGCTGCTGCCACTTGCAACCCTTTCTAGAAAAAGCAGGTTTTGCCTCCTAGCGCACCCTGGCTACATCCAAAATAAACTACTGCAACAAGCTCCAAGTGGGTCTGCCTTTAAATAGGATTCAGAAACTTTGCATGGTAAAGAATACAGCTGTTAGGATGCTTGTGGCAATAAGTATCCAGATCATGTAATATCAGTCAGTACCAGCTGCACATGACTAATTTAGGCCCATTTATTTCAAGGGGTCTACTCTGAGTAAAACTTAGTTGAATATCATTCTTTGGAACCAGGTTATTTCAAGGACTCCCTGCACCCTCAAGTTCAAGTCTCTGTTCACAGCCATACTTTCAAGATCCATCAGACAGATGGGCACGAAAGAAGAGTTTTTTAGTTGTGGCCCCATAATCCAAGCAATACGTATGACCTAATCTTTCTTAGTTTTTTGGGCAGACCTCAATAATTTACGGTATTTGCTTCGGCCTGGAGTCTGTTAAAAGTGTAGTGAGTTTAGTTTTTAGCTTTTGTTACTGGATCGCTTCATGTGTAGTTTACGGAACTCTCACTTTTTGAAAAAGTCTTTAAAATCTTGTCCCTTCTCTAAAGCTTTTATTAATATGTAATAGGTGAAGGCGTCTTACTGGGACATGATTAAGTTGCTGCTGTTCTCAGGCTTGTTTTATTTTATTGTGGTTACTCGCATGTGGTTCCTTTACTTACATGTGGTCCGTTTGAAATATGCGGCTTTGTGAAGGAACACCTCAAAAAGCTGTGTATTATTTTTTTAAAAAAAATATTTATTAAGTTTCTATACCACCCTTCATCCGAGGATCACAGGGAGGTTTAATGCAGTAACACAAAAATGCATAAAATAGTTATTAACAAAAACAATAACCCCACTCCCAGTTTAAAAGGCCATAGATTGTTTAATTAGCCAGAGGCTTGGGAGAAGGGGAACATTTGATGATTGAAGTTAGGCTATCCCTGTGCAAGCAGGACCAGCAGCCAAAATTGATAGAAGACACTCTGCATGGGCACGGCCACTTGAGCCTCAAGTGACAGTAATGAATCCAGAAGTCCCCGCAAGTTGCGTACCCGCTACTTCAGAGAGTGTAACCCCATCAAGAGCAGGACACTTCCCATCCATCCAGTCTAGGGAACCGCCCACTAACAGTGCCTCTGTCTTATCCGGATTGAGCCTCAGTTTATTGGCTCTCATCCAGTCCATTACCGAGGCAAAACACTGGCCCAGCACATCCACTGCCTCACCTGCAGATGTCCAGGAGAAGTAGAGCTGTGTGTCAGCATATTGCTGACGTTATACTCCAAAACTCCAGATGACTCCACTCAGCAGTTTCATGTAGATGTTAAACAGCATGTGAAATAAGACTGAACCCTGAAGAACCCCACACTGATAGCTCCACAGGGCTGAAGAGCATGCCACAAGCATCACTCCTTTGGAAACGACATCCAAGTAGATCTGAAACCACTGCAAAGCAGTGCCACCAACCCTTAATTTGGACAGTTGCTCCAGAATGATACCAATGTTGACAGTATCAAACGCTGCTGAGGTTAAGGAGAATTAGCAAGGACACAGTCCCCCTGTCTCTCTCCTGACATAGGTAATCATACAGGGTGACCTTTTAAAACTTGTTTATTTGGTTTTAAAAATAATTGTTTCAGTTACCATGTGTAAGCCACCTTGGGGAGGCTTTACACTGAAGGGAAGCACACAAGTACTTTAAATAAATAAATATCATCCAGAAGATTGCACCCCTAATATTTATTTTCATTTATTACATTCATATCTCACCTTTTCTCCAAAGAGCTCAAGGTTCTTCCCCTTCCACCATTTCATCCTCAGAACAACTACACAAAGGTTAGGTTGAGAGAGAATTATGCCCTCTCTTTCCAAATTATGTCTTTTATTGTAATTTGTTCCACCTAAAATGGATTTTTCCATCTAACTTTGATTTTAACCTAAATTCGATTCCTATAGCATTACACAATGTAAACTGTGAAGGATAACTTTCCAGATTAATTTCCTTGGTTAAGGAAGAAAATTCCATTATTTTAGGTTAATGCAACAGACCAGAATATTACTTTGCTTTCTTATCCTACAATACCCCCTTGTCTTTTGCAGCTGTTAATATTTGACTAGGTCCTCTGGACTACAAAAAGGGTTATCAAAACAACTGAATTCTCTCCCCCTCCCTACTGCCCTAGTTTCAATAGTAGTAAAGTATGAGGAACTATGATCAATACGGTAGATTATGTAGAATAGTATTTAAATAAACAATCCACCTGAATCTGAGTAAACAATTGTGATTGTTAGTGTTTGGGATTCAGTCTGGTTAATTAAAGCTCTGAATTACAAAAGAAATTGGCTAGAGAACAGTCCTAAAGTATTTCTGAGCCTAACACTATTCAACAACTAACACTAACACGTCTTGGAGTCAATGGGTGCTTCTATCCAGGGCTTTCTTTTAGAATTGGACAGTCCTTTTTTTAAGAATTGGACAGTCCTCAGTGCATCCAATCACAACAGTAAAAGGCCTTGTGGCTACAGTTACAGGATCAATTCCTGATATCTCCAGACTAGGCTGAGACAGACTCTTGTCTGAAACCCAGCTGTCAGTCAATGCAGACAGTACTGAGCTAGATGGACCAATGGTCTGACTCAGTATAAGGCAGCTTTCTATGTTCCTAAGTAGCAGCCAAGCCATGAACACTATCCACTGTCTTTTCTTATACGTGTACATGTGCATGACAGAAGGAAATAATGACAGATCTAACAGGGGTTCAAATATTCAAGCCATAATGCATGAAGTATCAGCGCACCATTTATTACTGAATCTGCCAAAGGTCCTACCTGGACATGACATGATTCCCGGTTTCTTTTCTGCCTCTCCAAGCTGTTTTTATTGATTTATATCCCTTCATGGGCTCAAATAATAGATTATAAAAAGGTAAAAATAAAGGACCCCTGGACGGTTAAGTCCAGTCAAAGGCGACTATGGGGTTGCGGCGCTCATCTCGCTTTCAAGCCGAGGGAGTCAGCGTTTGTCCACAGACATCTTTCCAGGTCATGTGGCCAGCATGACTAAACCACTTCTGGCTCAATGGAACACAGTGACAGAAACCAGAGTGCACGTAAATACCGTTTACCTTCCCGCCGCAGTGGTACCTTCGAACTGCTAGGTTGGCAGGAGCTGGGACAGAGCAACGGGAGCTCACCCTGTCGCAGGGATTCGAACCGCCAAACTTCTGATCTGCAAGCCCAAGAGGCTTAGTGGTTTAGACCACAGCACCAAGGAGATTGTGGAGTTAGGATGCATAATAGCCCTGCCCACTGCTGCCAATGTTTGTGCAGTCCATTGTGCAGTGCAGTGACATACGCAGACATTGGTATACATGCAGAGTTCATTCAAATGGCTGCCAAATGACCACCTGATTGGAGTTCTGGACAGTGCATATTGTCATGACATGAAATCATGTGAGCATGATCCTGCAACCCTCTCACACTTTCTTGTAACACATGATATTTAACAATGGAATCATTTTCTATTCACATATAAATCTCAGGCAGGAATTTTTGTTCATGCAAGGGGGGTGATTTCAAACTATCTTGGGAGTTTGTATATTCTTCCCCCTTTAAGTCTTTCCATGCAACAGGTTTCATACCTACAATAGACTAGTTGGCCCTCAGGGTCCCTTCCAACTCTTCAATTCTATGCAGTGGAACTTCAATACATATGTTACTTAAGACTTCAGATAACTTCATTTCCTCTGTCTTGCAAAATTCCATCATGCCCGTACACGAGCTTGATGTTTTCCTCTCATTCTCAGTGAAAGAATAGCTTATCAGAAATATGACAAGCATTATTTCTTCCCAACAGTAGTTGTCTCACAAGTGAACACATTTGAAAAGGAAACCCCTTTTCAGACTGTCATTGTTGGAGCTTTAGCTCATAACACTAGAACTCGGGGACATCCAATGAATCTGAACGCTAGAAGATTCAGAAGAGACAAAAGAAAGGACGTACTTCTTCACACAGAGCATAGTTAAAACTATGAAATTCACTTCCCCAAGATGTGGTGATGCTCACCAACTTGGATGGCTTTAAGAGGATTAAACAAATTCATGAAGGGTAAGCTTATCAGCAGCTACTAGATGCAAAGGCTTTCTTCTTCCTCCATGCCCCTGGATGCCAGCTACTAAGAACCACTAGTGGGGAGAGTGCTGTTGCATTCAAGTCCTGCTTACGGGCTTCCCATAGGTTGTCCACTGTAAGAACAGGAAGCAGGACTAGACAGGCCATTGCTCTGATCCAGTACGCTATTTGTATGTTTTTATTAACGAATATAACAATTCCATGCCTGTCCCCATCTAGATGACATACATCCTTATAATGAAGCAGGAAGAGATTCCTAAGCTTCCTAAACTAAGTAAAGCTTTGAAAATTCCGCAAGAATTCAAGCCACTGAATTGAAATATGCCCTAAATGAAATCTATTCAGCCTTACACGACCACTTACACATTAACAAACTGTTACAGAGAACTATTGTGTAATAAAATATCTGGTCAAGCCCTTTCTGTTATTTGAGAATATTAACAGTCTTACAAGGCAAGGTATGACTAAGCGTATCAGCTTCAATGAGTTTTATTGGAAAGAAACCACAGCCCACAAAAAATGCAAAGATCAAATGGCTCAAATTTTCACTTCACGGTCAGTAAGCTCTTTATTGATAGCTTTGCACCGAGAATTAATGCCTCCTCTCAATTCTTGACAAGCCCTTTTTTGGCGCCCAAATGGTATGGTTGCTGTACATATAATGGGGGGAATGATACCTAATGGTAAATTATGCAAAAGCTACCCATAAGGCTTTCATTTTTCCAAATCATCCCGTTTTCCATGTAACACATAAACATTTTCTGAGATTGTCAGGCTTCTAGAACTTTTAAGTGTGCAAAGTACGGTATCGCTTGACTCACTACCATCAAATTCCTACTGGTTCTATTTTTCTATTCCTATTTTTTGTGCTATTTGCCTTTCTGCAAGTGACTTCAGGTATTATGTTAAGGTGTTTAGTAAATATGTGAGGGGGTGGGGGAAAGCAGGGACAAGTGTACTAACTCTACCTTTCAGAGTAATAGATTCACTGAAGTAGAGAGACCCTTGAACGTCTAGAGGCTCCCTATACATTTTAGAACTCTGTTTATAAAACATACATGTAATCTCCAGGAGTATAGGAAGCCCTCCACCTCAGATGGCTGCCCTCTTACAAATATGGCAAGCAGAGCTAGAGAGCTCCTCCCTGGTGCCTCCTTGTGTGTTTACTGAACTGAAGAGGGCTTATCGCTAAGTAAGATTTTAGCTGGTACACTGGTATTAGAAAATTTATACAATGGATTCAGAAGCTTGTCAGGGAGCTTCCAGTGTATTCTGGATGTGCAGTGACAGTTGCCTTCCAGTCTCAATGCAATACACTATCTGTGTAACAAAGCTCAGTACCGTATGTAAAATTTCTTGCACTCAAGCACATCAATGACTTCTGTGGTGCAAAGTAACTTAATCAGGGCCGATTTACCTGCCAATCTCACCGAGTGGTAATGCAAATATAGAGTTGCTTCAGGAGATGAAAAACTTTACCATGAGTGCTCCCTGGCAATAGAAAGTGCATCTCATGTCATTATTATCAGACTGACAGCTCTGGCTCGATATGGAGAAAGGGTTCAACAAATGCAGTTACAGTGGTACCTCTGGATGCGAACAGAATCCGTTCCGGAGCCCCGCTCGCATCCTGAGTAGAACGTAACACGCGACTGCGCATGTGCAGGTCGCGTTTCGCCACTTCTGCACGTGACGTCATTTTGAGCGTCTGCGCATGCGGCGAAACCCGGAAGTAACGTGTTCCGTTACTTCTGGGTCACCACGGAGCGTAACCTGAAAACGCTCAACCCGAAGCTACTTTAACCCAAGGCATGACTGTATTAAGGTGGTGATATTTTCTTTACTGAAGAGTGCCTGGTTATAGGTAGCAGAAACACTGTAAGAAGAAAAGCTACTAGTTTGTTGGTAACATGAACTATAATTGTTTTGGCCCAACTAATACCTTTGGCTTTGTGTATTTAACAGTTCTGCTTATTCACATTTTTTATTTTTTTTATTTACAAGATCACTTCACCAGCATCTCATCAGAGATCTAGATTTGTTAACGTGATTCATGTAATGTCATCTGACAATGATCTGCAAAACTATTTTCTTTTAGCTGCCTATAAAGTAAATGTCTCCATTATGTACCTTATAAACGGAGTTAAATATTTACTTTGGATCGCCATAAGACAAATGTCCGTCTGTAAGAAACTCTTCCTCTTACCCCTCATTAAAATTGTTCACTCAAGCTTTTAATGAGTGTCACCAACTTAGTCATTGGAAGCAAGATACTATCTGGGAATGAAAACTCCAGTAAATATTTAAGCAGACAAGGTAACATAGAACTAAATAAAGACCTAAAAATGACTATTAGCTCCATCTTCTAAGGTAGTATACCTTGGAATACCAGATACTGTAGAAGAACAACCATGAACATAACTCTGTGTGTTATATTCTAGAGACATCTCAAACGCTAGATAGCTATTTGATATAGTAATGATTCAGTAAGGCAACTCTGAGGTTCAGTGGGAGATTACATGTTTTTAGTGTGAAAATGGCAGTTTCAACTGCACCTTCCTTTGTACTGAATAAAGTAGTTGTAATAAGGCCTCTACAACAGGAATTCCAGCTATGCCAACTCTTTTGCTTGCCTGCTATGAGCAGGCCATGATTCTTCACACAAGTGAGGAAGTTGCAGTGCTTCTACAAAAGCCTAATAACCCTGCTATTGGCAGCATTATGGTAAATAACCAGGTCAAAGAGGAGAGATTATTGCAGCTCCCTATTAGCAGCTATCTGCTTAAGTGGAAATCATAGGCAGGCCAGTCTTGTGTATCTGATGGATGGTATTCTTGCAAAATTGGAATCTTTAGAAATATCACATTATACATGACACTGTACTGTACTGTACCTAGAGGAATTCTGGTATCATTCAAATTTGTGGTTCTGCTCTGTAATAGACCCAGGATTATTCCAATAAGGTTCCTACCTTTCCTGTGCTCCTGGGCCTGCCATTTCCTGTAACGAACTGCGTTTCCAACACTGCTCCCTCTATGGGATTAAGGGGAGGTACATTTCTCTTGCCTGAGCCTTAACAGACATAAACTGCTCCTGAAAGCTTTAATGGGCCTTGCTCTTAATTATTAACACTCAAGATATTGACATGTGTTGGTACATCTTATATGCTATATGTATTTAGGAGGCAGGTCTCAAGTGACCAAGGAGAGAGAAGGAACAACCCATTGCCTTATGCCCTCCATTGTTCCACTGTTGCCAGCTTCATTGCTTTCCACATGTTGGGAGGGATGATACGGGGTGTGTGGCACAGGGGAACTGGAGAATTGGTGAAAGATGTCTTTCGCCTCCACCAGCTGGGTGGAAAAAGCAAGAAGGGAAAAGCATTTCCATTCATAGAACACAAAGTAAGTCTGGATCTAATTTTATGAAAATGGTTAAATAACAGAACATGAATATATTAGTTATAAATGTATGGGGGTGGGTGGGAATCAGGCATAAAGGAAAACATGTACAGAAGCTAGACCCAGCTTACTCCTTCCATTGTCTCCATCCAAAGTACTGCTAACTAGCTGAACAGAAAATAATTCAGAACCTAGTATTATTAAAGAAGATAAAACTGACTCCAGCTACAAAAGCTGAGGCTGCTGAAGAGGCCAGAGATCATCTTGGCTGTGAGTCCTGGAAGACCTGCTCCCTGCCTTGCAGGCCTTTCCCCACCTGGCCTGGGGAGTCAAGGCCCTGACTGATGACTGGCTAACTATAGCTACAAAAGCTGAGGCTGCCAAACAGACTCTTGGGCTGGAGTATTGTTTAGGACTTTTTGTTTGGGGTTGTTGCTGCTGTTATTGATACTAATCTTTATTTGAGATCTTACTATGATTTATGTGGAAATTGTTTCATTTGGTTGTGCATTTTTTAAAGTTTTATTTATTGTTCATGACTACTTTTGTTGTCTTTTTTTCATGTTGCAAGTGGGCTTGAGCATTGGTGAACTATGGAAATAAAATGATGTATGCTTGAATAGTTAGACTAAGAAAACAAAAGGTAGACAACAGTGTGAAGTGACAACACATTGAGCTGAATGCCCCACCTGATCCATTAGAGATTTTTAAAGTGTTGACCAAAATAATTTAAAGCTTAAATCTTTACTCAGATAGACTCAAGTGCTCACTTGTCACCATTTCAAGCTATTCATTGACTGTTCAAATCCTGATATACATCAGTGCAGCCTTCAGCAATGTGATAATTTCCAGAAGGTCAGTAGGTCTTAGTTCCCAAAGCACGTACATCAATCACATGAGAAGTGATATTCCTTTCAAAAACATCACCATACTTGCTTTTCTTGCAGTTTCTATCAGTGGATCCAAGAACTCAGCACATCACCCGCCGAGGTCAACAATGATGCAAAACAACATGAAAAACTGACGTAAGGACAGTCCTTGGGGTGAGACTGTACAGATTAGTCCGATACATGTTTATTTGGAAGTCCCACTGGTGCTACATAATAATTCTCACTAAATCTACTGCACCTTAACTTCCAGCCAAGTGTAGTTATGCAGCCTTAGCTTATCACTGTTACTTGAGAGCGCACAATTCACTGACAACTAATTATATTGCATGCCTTCATCCACAAAAGTAGAGTTCATAAGGGTTGAAAATTAGGCACACCCTTCCCCAGTGATTTATCATATATTTGCTTGAATGCTCAAAAGTGCACTTGCTTGTTGTTTGATTGCCTTTACATATGACCTTATTGCCTCACAAGATACCCAAGTCCGAATGAAAGCTCCAAATGTATGAAAACAGTGTTTGCACTTTGGAAGCTGAACAGATAACCTCAACAACAGGGAAATCCCAGGATCAGAGGTTACTGAAGCAGCTGTCTGGAGACTTTTGTTGATGTTGTTGCCATTAGATGTGAAAAGCCAAATAACAGTTTCTGCTCTGTGTCATCCTTCAGCTTGTCTTGCAAAGCACAAAGGACCTGCCTACTGTGCTTAATTTTGGATAGCAAACCTACTTTGCCCACTTGCTCTGCTGAGTTTGAAAAGCCACTATATGTTAATATTTGCAGTGATCTGGTAACTTCCTGACTAGATTACTATAATGCATTGTACAAGGTGCTGTCCTTGAAAACGACTCATAGGCTTTAATTAGCGTAGAATGCGACTGCCAGAATTTTAAGTGGGGCAGTCAGATGGAATCACAGTGCTTATTTTTCCTGTTTTCAAGTAGGATACATAGAAGAGGATGGCCATAGTTGGATGGAAGGCAGATATAGTTGTACTGTACTAGGAATGTCTTTAGTACAAGCCTAATTTCAATGCTCCTTACAAAAAAAAGATAGTATTGGAATATTGTGCCCTGTCCATGTCTTTGTAAATGTGCATATATTTTAACTCAACTTTTTGACACAAAGGTTAACGCTGTTGAAAAGGCTGCACTTAAACCTTTATGCTTGACAGAATAGTGCTATCCTATCCACCTTATTGGGCTCTAAAGGAGAAAAAACGGGTCTATAATTTTGGCAGCTAATCCAAACATTGTGGTTGTCAGGATTCTAGCCCTTCACCAGTTTAGAACCAGAAAAGGTTGGCAGGGAGCTTGGAGCACCACAGCATCCAAACAGCTCTTCCTCCAAATCTTGAAGCTGAAGGAAGTTAGGGAATCACTGTCCAGTTGCGAGGATGATCCCCTGCCCCTTCTGTAGTTTTGGCTTTGGGGGGGATGCTGGGGTTCTTCATGCTCCTCAAAGGGTAACTCTGGGGCGGGCATACTGAGTTAAGGCATACGAAAAATCTCACCTATAAAATGAAGGCCTTTTCTATTGTTATTGCTAGTCATTGTAACCAGACAATCATCTTTCTAGAATGCAAGAGTTCAAAAGAACTCTTGATGGGAATTCCCTTTGTTCTTCTTTTTGCATCTGATTTACAAGATAAAAGTTGTCTTTCTAAGGCAGAGGGAGATTATCTCTCCATGCACTCAAGTATAACTTTACTTTGAGAGCAGGGTTGTTTTGAGCCAGCTGATAAAACCAAACCAGACAGCTACATGAGGAGTGGGGTTTTCTGGGTTGAAGGTTTAAGTGGTCCTTTGATTTCTCTGTTACAGCAGCTATAAATATTCATATATTACAGTCTAGGTGGCTAAACTGGGATACATGATCACTTCCAAGGGCCAGGGTGTCAACAAATACCCAGAGATGAAAGCCAGAGAAGAGTAGTGATGCTGCTCTGTAGTAGCAAAATTACAGAGTGTTCTGCCTTGCTGTCTCATAATGCAGCAGCTGAACCAGGCTACGATCTACAGTAAAATGACTTTAGTTTTACCTGTCTGACTTTTGTGTTCTTTTGAGCTCAGACATAATCCAATATCCTTCAGTCTTGCTGAATTCAGTGAGATAAACACACCACTAAAAGTTTATATGCCAACATGTTCTGGCTTAACTTTGTGGCTGCTTATTTGATGTGTTCAGTATACTTGTATCAGTAATGAATCAGTGATGGGACACCTGTGTCCTTCCAGGTATTGTTGGAGTTCAATTTCCATCAGCCCCAGCCATCCTGGACAGGGATGATGGGTGTTTAGGTACAACACTATCTGGAGGGCCACAGGTTCCCCATTTCTGATTTATATCCTGTATTCCTTCATCATGAAACTCAAGGCAGCATAAGTAATGTTCCCTGGCAGTTTCCCATCCAGGCACTGATCACACCATGACCCACTTAGCATTAGCAAGACACTGCATCACTTTCCTTAAGATCATGCATCTGAACAAAACTGTTCTTTATTACATTTGATAATGCCCTTCACCAAAATAGCTCAGGTCAATGGACGTTGTCCTCCTCTGGTCTCATTTTACCATCACAACATCCCTGTGAAGTAGGTTAGGCTGAAAGAACGATGGAATAGCTGGCTCATACAGAGCGGAGAGTTGAATTTGTGTCTTATTTGGTCCTAGTTTGGCACTCAAACCACAGTGGCTTCTTTTGTGAAATGAAAGCCAGGAAAGTGCTATTTGCAGCGGAAAAGCTATAAACAAGAAGAGGACACTTATCCTTCCACTTGCTTCTGCACCTCCACCCAGCTCAGATCTAGACTCGTGTTACTTTTAAAGGAGCCACAAGTCTTTTATAGTGTGTTTGGGATATAAGAACAGTATACCCCTCTTTTATCAAAGATTGGGTATCATGCCCTAGAGGGAACAATAAAGAATAGACTTATTAGTTACATATCATATTTTTTCCCTGCAAGGTATATCCACTAGCTCCATCAACTGACTTGTTTGTACTTTGCAGGAAACAATGCTTGATTTCTTTATGTGCACTTACAAGATATCAAAAGATATTACACGATTTGTCAGCTACAAGAAATACTGCTTTTCACAAGAACATTCAGAAACATGTGTTAAGAGATGGTGGATTAAAATATGGGGGCATGAATGAGAGTTGTGTAGGTGGACCCTACATGCCACACATATATTTAGAGTTAAAGATATACTACTAAAATAAAATTTCCCACACATTGACTTTGAAAGCAGCTGCCCATGTATCCTCTAAGCTTATAAAAGCATGGACAACTTTAACGGTTAAATTAAATTATAGCCCAACAGTTAGCATAATGAATTATAAACACTCCCTGTCATGATATAGGCCTATAATTGCCATGGTTTCTCAGGTCTGGCCAGCTTCCATTTTACAAAAAGTGGAAACTCTACTGTGGAAGTTAACAATGCTAGCAAAGCAGTTAGTCCGACCAGTTTGAACGCAGTATGTTCCATTCCTTTGTCTGAATCCTGTTGTCACCTACAGGGATTCAGGTTGTGGATTGTCCTCTGCCTGGCCTCATGTTTTTGCAATGTAAATACTAATTAAAGCTGCTGCTAGGCAGAACTCATTTGTCCTGCTCTAGTGCATGATGTCCTGCATGCCTTCCTCTGTCTAACTGGCTACAGGCCTTTCCTCCAGCCTATTTCAACTGTACATTTCAGAAGAGTATTTTATCAAAATTTTGTACAGGCGTCCCCCCTGCCCCCACTTACTTACGCACGATTGATGTGTATGTGTGACCATATATATGTGCAGGGCTGGGTTCTTATTGAAGAAGGTTTAACAACAACAATGCAGCTATAAAACCCCCCCAAAAAGATGAAAGGCCTTTTAAAATAAGAATGTTTTACTAGCCTCCTAAAAGAAGAAAGAGATGAGGCCTGGAGATCCTCAGTGGGCAGAAAATTCCACCAGAAGAAGACAGAAGAATAAGAAAGAAAACAGCGAAGATTCGGAATTTCTTCCTATCCTGACAACCTTTCCCTGTTAAAGGGTGGCACCTGGGAGGTGTGCAGATCTGGCAGCTGGTGTTTTTCCAACCTTCTTGCACATTCACTTTTGTAACAAACAAAGGCCTTGGGATCTAGATTTGGAAAACAGAGTTTAATTCCTAGAACTCTGTACCTACACCTATGTCTCAGGGGTGATGTATCCCGTTTTGCCACTTGAGGCAAAAGGGGGAAATGCTGCCCTGCTCCACTGCCTCTGGCGGTCAGCGCTGGTTTCTGGCCAAATATCACCAATTTCCAGTGAGATTTTGCCGGATATTGGCGCTGCTGCTGCTATTTCTCCAGTAGTGATGGGGTGGGTTGCCGTCGCCTGAGGCAGTGGCTTCACTCTACCTCTTAGGAGGGCCGGACCTGGTATGTCTAGTCTCTTTTACCATTCTGTGACCAAAAAAAGAGAGAGAAGTCTTTGGCTTGCACAGGTGTTGAAATTAATTAATAACTCCCAGAACCAGGTGGGTAAACCCAACACAGTAAATAAAGAAAAGCTGAAACTATTTTTGTCTGTTTTACATCCTTTTAAAATAAACAAAACAAATCTAAATTAAAGGGGGCTTTCAGATGCTATTCATTGTGAGTGGCGTGTATGCCTGTGCACACAAAAATACAAATAAACTGGTAAGCTCAGCTGTTATTAAGGTAATCCCCATTAACCTAGCAATCAGACATTAAATTAATTTTCCACATCCAGATCTGCTGGTCTGCTGCAAGGGGAAATGTATCTTGTAAGGGCCATGTTTGATGCTAATACAGTTAATATGGAGAAATCTTCATTCTATCTACAACTAATGAGATAGCACAAGTAAGCTGAGCAGCTGGAAACGAAAAAGCTCCACTGGGGATATCTTAGCAATAAGCCATTTTACTGTGACATTCAAGTCCAGTGTTGGATTGGCTCAGTCTTGGGACATTCAGCTTTATACAGTTTCAAAGGGAAATAAATCCAGTCTCTAGAATATTCTTTCATAAATCATGATTAAGAGCAAGTTAATAATGTTTTAATTATAGCTAGGGCTGAGTGGAAATGCCTCTCCAACAAATTTGCCAGCCCTGTTCGCAAATTATGTGAACTGGAATGGCAATTTTGGCAGTTTTCGGAGTTGGGATTAAGTATTAAAAATTATTTTGCAGGCCGTGCTGTTTCCTTTCCCCTCCCCTCATCTTTCTAACAGTAATGCTAAATATGCTGTCTACTGCTACCCCCCTCCACCCTTTATGTTTGAAAGTCTAGCAAAAGTGCCACTTCCCACTACTGTGATGTGGCCAGTTGCCACCATTTTTCTCTCAAATGCCTTACAGAGTAAAACAGCATAACACTACTAGCATTATAATTAGAGGGGTTGAGATTCAAGATGGGGGAAAATATGGTGGCAGACAGAGTAAGGGTTGTTTTTTCCACGCTTTAAAAATCTGTTGACATCACAAGAAGAAGAAGAAGAGTTTGGATTTGATATCCCGCCTTTCAGTCCCTTTAAGGAGTCTCAAAGCGGCTAACATTCTCCTTTCCCTTCCTCCCCCACAACAAACACTCTGTGAGGTGAGTGAGGCTGAGAGACTTTAAAGAAGTGTGACTGGCCCAAGGTCACCCAGCAGCTGCATGTGGAGGAGCGGAGACGCGAACCCGGTTCACCAGATTACGAGACTACCGCTCTTAACCACTACACCATCACAAGTGAAATTCAATCCAGACACAAAAGTTGTTGAGCCAAAATCTACACTTCTGACATGGGTTGCCATACGTCCTGATTCTCCCAGACATTTAAGCTGTTTCCGCCCAGGCACTTTTTCCGATGGCCAAATCATGGCTATGTCCAGGAAATTCCAGACATATGGCAACCCTATCATAGGTTGACTTTGGGTATTGGGAAGGATAGAGCTGACTTTGAATAATAAGCAAGTTATCTCTTGGTGTGGCTCAGGAAAAGAGTTTGCTTTTTGGTCTCCAGGTCTTATGGACTGGCATGAGGTCAGAAAAATACGTTCCCACAGTTTGACTGAAGACTCTGGGGCAGGGTGAGAACTTGCATGGCCTTCTTCAATTGGTTCAGCCATACGGCTTTGTTTTCAGTCAACGTCTCTACACTGCAGACACCATTTATTTATTTATTTATTTATTTCATTTCATTTCATTTCATTCTGAGGTCACACAGTGCAGGGGAAACAGGGTAGATGAAATCTCACCTCTGCCACAAACTCTTCAACAAGCTACTGTGTCTCAGTTTTATTCCATTACCAATTAACCATCAAAATAACTGTCCAGATGTGCTGTCATAGAAAATGTGCCTAATTTCCACTCCACTTAAATACCTTAACTCAAGTATCCTCAGAAGATCCCACTCAAAATCACAACGGCCAAATTCCACTTCCTTGCAATATATTCGCAGGCTATTCAAAAGGCACAAGTTTTCCTTTGTGCTTGCAGTGGAAGACAGTTCATAAGAGTGTAAAAATACAGAATGTAAAAATAAAGAATGGCAGGTGCAGGCCTACCTGTCTGCATCGCCCTGGCCCAGCGAGGTGTTGCGTTGCAGAGTTTCCCGTACAGCAGCCATCCCATCCGGAAGTCGGTTTAGCCTTCGAGTGTAAAGGCCCAATCCACCATCTGTCATGTACCTTTGAAAACACCAGAAATACATTTGTGTTGCAAGTTTACCAGATCAGTCAACCTAGCTAGCTAGCAATTCATTTTTATATTATCCTTCACCAAAAAAGTCAAAGGGTAACAATAGGATAGAAAAATGCATGCACATCATATAATCACTAAATTCAACACTGAGAGATGTAAAGTTGGAGCACATTTACTTGAAACTAAATTTTGCCAAGGAATAAAACACAAGAGCTTTTTTACACGTTACATTTAGCATGAATTCTGTTAAAAGTCAGTTTTAGGGGGGAATGTGGCATGTTAGAAGCTACCTTGATGTACTGAGCTCTGCAGGTGAGGGCCTCTTGCAAATACCATCTTATCAGGAGGTCCATTCTGCACAATATAGGAACCAAGCATATAGTATTTTAACATCTACCCTTCAGAATTCCCTTCCCTTGAATATTAGATGACATATCTGCTGTCTTTTTTGTGCCTACTGTAGACTTTCCCATATCGTTCTCAGTTTACATGTGTACGGGAATTGCTTTTAAGTTGTTTTTATTGTATGGACACTTCTTGTTTGCTGCCCTGGGCTCCTTTGGAAGGAGAGGTAGGATATCAATGTAATTAATTGATTGAGTAATAATGTCTTCCAACTAGGAATGGGCTGGTAATATTGTGAGGTTATCTTCATAAGTAAATGGGTAAGAAAACTTATTTTTCAGGCAGGATTATCCTTCCAGTATCTTCATATAATTGGGAATACAGGGTAAAAAGGAAATTATTCCAGTGGTAGCAGGGGCTGGTAATATCAGCAATAGACTTCTCATTGCCACTGGGTGTCATACAGCTTGCATAACATTTTGGAATTGAGAGGCTCTTGCTTGAAAATGTTGGAATTACTACTGCATATTTTCTGTCATCAAAACACCCACTTCCATGTCTGCAGTATGCAATCACACTCACACATGAACTCTTCAGTATATTAGCCGGCTATAGCATCACTATGTTCATTTCATGGAGTTTAACAGAGTGTAAATTTGTCACACTTAAGAACTTAAAACAAGTTATGAATATAGTTTATCTCTTTGGAAAAGACAGGATAAAATAAAACACTGGCATTGAAATAAAAGGAGCATCTCTGACAAACAACATTAAAAATGCTTTATAATGGTTTAAAATGATAAAGTAAGTGTTATTACCATCCTTTACCCCTAAAGAATAAATATCTATATCAAACCAGTCCAGCTGAAATTAAAATATATCTATTAAGCTGAATATATTAAAAGTAAAATAAATGCAAATAATTCATCCAAACACATACACATGTAAAATATGCTTGGCTATAAGATAGAGATTGATGCATATATTGTTGTTTTTTGCAAACAGGAGTATGAATGAATAAGCTTATGAACACTGGAGAAAAAACTCTAAATGCATGGTATATGTGCACTTTCCCCCTTCTTCTAGATTGTTTCCAAATTGGCAATACAATCCAAATCTACATCAAATAAACAATAGGAAAACCAACAAACTGATAAGCTTGGTAAACTTCCAATAAAATAACATACTTGACTAAACTGTAACCTGAAGAGCTATTTCCTTCCAATGCAGTTCTGGAAACAGTGACCAAATTATCTGAAGAGGCTGAAGACGTCCTTTAGTTTTGCAAAGTTCATTGCCACTCACTGATTTTTCTTCTAGAGACTTATCTTTGCTCGTGAGTAAGAGAAAAAGAAGCCTTCCCCCATCACACGGCCAGTCCAAATGCTGTTAAAGTTGATAATCTTGAAGTGACTAACAGAAAACAACCCTTAGTCCACAGAAGCACTAACCCATTTTTTGAAACCCTAGTGTTATAATGTCAACATTAAGAGACAAAACCTGACTGTGCTGCCTAACTCAATTATTAAACTTCTCATGCAACAGGAAGGCAAGAAAAAAAGTGCAATGGATGTAAGTTAGCTTTGTGAGTCTCTACTGGGTTCAAGAACAAAAGACAATTGCCCCTCTGGGGTTTCACAAAGAGGTTGCTAAGCTAGTTAAACTAGGGACAGGGCTATTCTCAGTTCTGCTTTGTCCATGGGGACAAGACACAATACTTTCTCTCAACTGCATAAACAAGGAGTCCAGTTTCAATGGCACTAATAGAAGCTAGCTTGCCACTAGTCCTCCATTCATTTATTTGTCAGGAGCTTACAAAAATCAACCTTTAAAGTGGAAGAAGAAAACTCAGCAGTTATGTAACAGACCAAGTTAAAAGTGCTCGTATTTAAGGACATTTCATTCAACATGGAATAAGTGCCACAGAGAACATATACACAAATATAAACAAATACACACATATATTCCACAGTAACTAACAGGTTTGCCACCAAGGCAGTATTTAACAGAATACTGCAGCCATCCTAATGGTCTGACCAATGTCTTTCTTCCATGCACATTAAAACACCTTTTTGTTGCGTTCAAACTTAATGTATTTAGATGTATACAGTTTTAAAATCTCAGGTGCACATACAAAATGTGTACTAGACAAGTCAATCAAATCTGAGAACACTGAAACCCTGATGATGTCAGTGGGGCAGGAAAGCACATGCTTAAATCTCTCCACTGATATCAATCGGATTTTGGCCAACAATCTATGAGGCTAGACTTTGTCCAATCAGTTAATATACATTTTAGAAATAAACAAAAGCATGAGTGAACTCCATTTCTGTTATTCCAGCTGCTGCTTACCCCTCCCCTCAACAGAGTTAGCTTCTCTTGCCTAATAGGCAGATCCTTTCTTGTTTATAGACATTTCCATCTTATCCTTCCAGTTCCTATTCACTTAAAACCACTTAAAAACACTAATATAACCACAAGCCTCTTTTCCTGCACCAGCAACGTTTGCTACGGCGCTACATTGCATTGAAAAAACGAAACACTGAATGAACTTTGACTTTCCCACATGTCACAATGACAGGGCATTCCATCCCCAACCCCCCTTTAGGTAGTTGGTGCCTATTTATCACCACCTTTCTGGACATACGTGTTGGAACAGGAAAGGAAACAGAACCTCATGAGTGTAGCTCAAATCAGTGGAATATCTGCATGTGTGTGTGTGTGTGTGTGTGTGAGAGAGAGAGAGAGAGAGAGAGAGGGAGAGAGAGAGAGAGAGAGGCCATCTTTTTAGTTTTCATTATTTTAAGTGAAACACGTGTGCCTCTTTTGGCAGACCTATGCAGACAGAGCACATGAATAAGAAAAATGGCTTTCCAAATGTATGCATGTTTATGGTGTAATCTTTGTGCTTGTCCGAAAACAGCAGCAGCCACCATTCTTCACTATCAGGACATATTTTGTACCCAAATATTTGATTAAAAATAACAGTGTGAATAGCTATGAATAATGTGCTGTTCTGCTTCCTTCAACAATAACACCCCCCTCACCAAGATACATTGTGTGTATTTGTGTGTAGGCATCTTAGATTTTGCAATTAGCAAAACTATTGGGAAAACAGAGCAAATGGACTTCTCATACCCAATAAAGCTCTCTTTCTTAAGGTTGTCATAAATGAAGAAGCTATTGATTTGGGGTTAGGGCCAGTGTGCCAGAGGAATTGTAAATAACAAATTCCCCCATTTGCTCTGCTGAATTATTGCTCCACAGAAGCACAGCTTTTGAGGGGGAAGTTTACTTAACTTTAGCAGGCAGGTTACGACAAAGTCTGTGACCCTCTGGCACAACAAGAAGTTGCAACATGTATTGGAGATATAAACAGAGATTTGAATGATTGGTTATCCAAAATGTATTTCACTGGGATATGTATTGAACTCATCTGTGGAATCCTCATACAATCATGAATACAAACAACCAGTAGATGAAAATAGATTATGGACATATTTAATGATTGCTACCTGGTTATCTATCTATCTATCTATCTATCTATTTATTTATTTATTTATTTATTTATTTATTTATTTATTTATTTAATCTCACTATTCTAGTGCAAAAACACCAATTTTTTTTAATAACACATAACATTACCATTTCATAAAACAATTGCAAGAAAGAGGTAGTAATTAAGCACTGTGATGCTTAGATGCTTCTGTTTCAGAACTTCCCTAACAATCAAAAACCACCTTAGAGAACCAGTATGATATAATGAACAAAATGCACCAGTTTTTCAGTCAGCCTCAGTAACTGTGTCTTTAACAGCAGCAGCATGCAATAATAGGTGCCTTCTTTTAACCAAATGTAGAAAAAGATTATCACTTGTGGATGGTTACATAGGAAGCTGCAGTTAAAATAATGTCTACAGAGGCCTGGTTCCCACAGTCATGCTAAGCCAATTCACTTTGTTCCTTTCCAGTCATTTTGCTGCTACACTGAGCACTGGGTCATGGCTTAGCTCTCCCAGACAAAGCCCAAACTGTAAACTCTACAGGACAAATCTCGGGTTACAGTTTGTGGTCAGACTCTGGAGAGAACTGAACCATGAGCCAGGGTTCAGAGAGCACATTAAGTCAAACCATGGCTTACCTCAGCACAGTACAGCAGCAACAGCAGCAGAGGTGCAAAGTGGCTGCAATTTCCTCTTCCAGAGCCTACGTGCTCATTTAGGCTAAGCCATGGTTTGCCTTAGCATAAAGTACAAATTAGGCCAATGTAGATTGAAACGTTGATAGCTTTAGGATTGGACTGGAGAAGTATCGGTTAAAATCCGGATCAGCTGTCAAGCTCACTGGGTGAATTTAGGCTATTCAACCTAACCTACCCCACAGGGTTCCTCTGAAGATAAAGCATGATGGCTATATTCTACTTCCAGAGTCAGAAGCAATATGTCTCTGCATACCATTCACTGGCAGATACAAGTGGGGAAGAGTGCTGTTGTACTAAGATCCTGCTTGCAGGGTTTCCATAGGCATCTGATTGACCGCTGTAAGAACAGGATGATGGGCTAGATGGACCTTTGATCTGATGGCTTTTGTGTTCTTAAAGTAACTCAACACACACTGCCTAAACCCATTTGAATAATGGAAAGTGCAAATGACACACTGAGGCATTTTGGTTTTACAGTGGTGCCTCGCAAGACGAACGCCTCGCAAAACAAAAAACTCGCAAGACGAAAGAGCTTTCCGTTTTTGAGTCGTTCCGCAAGACGAATTTCCCTATGGGCTTGCTTCGCAAGACGAAAGCCCATAGGGAAATCTCCGGGGACCTCTTTTAAAATGCTGGCAGTCGGGAGCAAAGACTTTCGCTCACCGCCGGCCTTCAGAAGAGGTCCAGGACCTCTTCTGAAGGCTGACGGGGGGCAAAAGTCTTTTCTCCCCCCCCCCGCCTGCCTTCCCGGGACAGCGGAGACTTCTCCGCTGTCCCGGGCGATCTTAAAATGCTGGCGGGCGGCAGCGAAGCCTTTGCTGGCGTGCGGCAGCGAAGCCTGTGCTGCCGCCCGCCAGCATTTTAAAATCGCCCCGGGACAGCGGAGGCTTCGCTGCCGCCCGCCAGCATTTTAAAATCGCCCCGGGACAGCGGGGGCTTTTAAAATGCTGGCGGTCGGCAGCAAAGCCCTCCTGTCCCCGGAGCTTGCGGGGCGGGAGGTGGGGAGAAGGGCTTTTCCTCCCACCACCAGCCTTCAGAACAGCCTTCTGAAGGCTGGCGGTGGGAAGAAAAGCCCTTGTCCCCCCCCCCAGCCTTCAGAAGAGGTCGGGGGACAGACTGTCCCCGGACCTGGTCTGAAGGCGGTTTCCATAGGAACGCATTGATTGATTTTAAATGCATTCCTATGGGAAACCGTGCTTCGCAAGACGAAAAACTCGCAAGAAGAAAAAACTTGCGGAACGAATTAATTTCGTCTTGCGAGGCACCACTGTATTGCATTTGGGGAGCTAACCCAGAGAAGCCCTTCAACTTTTGTGATTTCTATGCAAATTATTAAATTTCAGCACTTTCTCAAAACATCTAAAGGGTGTTTAGCATAGCTTAAAAGTGGCAGATGGGAATGACAGAAATTAATTAATGAATTAAGCATAAACTACGAAAATAATTCTCTGATTCATTTCCTTGATTATCTCAGGATTTTTCTCAATGACAGTGCTATTCTACAACTAGTAATGGGTCATAAAATTCATTTTCTACAGTCGCATTCAGTGTACAACCTTTATTTATCCAACTGTTATTAATAGAGCATTAAAAGGACTTACCGCAAATGGAAATTCAACCTCATACATATATTTATATATGCTTTTCTAGGCAAAAAAGGGGGGTGCTTCCCCCCTCCTCTGTTCCTAATTTACTGGCATAAACCAACTGCTTCTGAGTTCCCTTGGCAACTTAAACTCTTGAACTTTTCTCTCCTTTTGCCAGCTGCTTGCGCCTCAAACATTTTGTTTGGTACAGCAAAGTCATTCCAAGTCATTGTTTGTTTTTGTTTTTTAAAAAGATGCCTTAAGTAATGCTTTTCACTCCTACTTCCATTCACTGAATGAGATCAAGTACAGTAGGTTTCAGTTTAGCAATCTAAATCTTGCCTATTTTTCAGTTGCCAATTTACAGGAGCACCTGACATTATCTAATGCAGAATCAAACCTGTTGAAAACATTTTACAAAGAGATGACAACAGCTGGAGGAATTGACTAGACCTTCTCTGTTATGGAGCCAACATTCTGGGATGGGCTTTTGGGGGAGGTATATAAATGATGGCTTACGCTTTCAGATAGGATGGAAGATAGTTTGAGGGAAAGTGCATCAAACAGCAGTATTTCTCCAAATAACTGCAGGATAGGTACAGATTGTGGCTAAGGTCATGTGTACACAGCTTCAAACACCAACACTGGGAGTGTGCTGGAGCCTGAATAACTGGCAATGTGTACACAGCCTAAGTTTTTATTACTATTTTGTCATCACTTCTCTCCTGTCCCCTCCTCCTCTGGTGGTTTTATGTTTGACTTGTGTTTTAAGTAATTTTCTTCTATTTATAAATATAATTCCTATTAAGGTGAACAAAGAAAGTTGAATGTTTGAACCCATGTTTACTTTGTTCTAGTCTGCCTGGGTTAAATCCAGTGCTGACATGCTGGTTGAAGAATGGCTTTTGATCCAGCACAGACGTCGGTTGACATAAAAAATGAGAGGTGGTTTTCTGTGAATTCATCTTCCCTCTGCAGTGCTACCTTTCATTATGGAGGGTCCTCCAAACCTAGGACATTTGTCACATGGATTTTTTACTCAGCAAAATTTATATACTGCTCTCTCTTATTTTTAATAAACAGCGTATATAAAATAATGACACCACAGATAAAATCAGCAATTTTTAAAAAACAAGTATATGTAACTAAATTATATGTCTGAGTAGGATTGCTGAAATAATATTTTTTATTAAGCAGGCGTCTAGCAAGGGTGCCCACCACATGAAAAGATACGACTTCTAACTGTGGAATGAACATTATATGGAACTTGTAGAAGTGCAAGTTCCACAGCTTGAAGTGGTCAAGTGGGCAAGTATGGAGCAAGGCAATCCGTGAGACAAGCTGGTCCCAAGCTGGTATGGGCTTTAAATACAAATAGGAAAACTCTGATTTGGGCAAAATTTTGGAGGAGGTCAGGGGGGTCCACACAAAAGTACAGAGAAGATTCCCCTTTCTCTTATGCCCTCCTTTGATTTTTGGCCTCCTACAGGGTGCCACTGAAATTTGAAAGACCAAAATCCTGATGACGCCCACCTGCTGTCAAGTGAGGTGAGGTACAAACACAACTACAAAGGAAAAACTAGGAGCTTAGAGTGTGCTCCTAATTGTTCCTTTGCAAGCAGGGATGCTTATTTAATATGCTGTGGCTTTGGGTGGGTTATCCATTAAATCACAATTGGCTTCCCAACTGGAATGCAGCAGGAGTTGGATTTGGAAGTCCATGTGGTAACTTTAAAGTAAGAACCTATGCTGGCCCACAAGGATTGCTGTGCCAAAAGATGGGCAGCAGCGCTCAAAAAAATGAGAGAGCAAAGCCCCATAATTTCTCTAGAACTACTGGAAACCTGACACGTCAGTTCAGAATAGTTTTGTTTTTCTTTCTTTTTTTCTTGGCTAAATTTCTGTGCCAAACCATATTTTATTCCCTTAGTCTGTCAACCCATCAGTCTTAACTGACCACCATCTCCTTTCAACTTGATCTTTCTGGACAAAGAGTAGTATGTGAAGTCTGCCCACAAGTTTTGTCAATGTGAAAACTAAGAAATATATAGCCAGATGGCTAGGGTCAATTCAAGTTTTAGTCTACAAAACTTGAACTGATGAATGAAGTCAGGCAGAGTGTAGTTTGGTCATGAACTTGTCCATGGCTTTGTCGTCATAAGGCCACAGTGTTTAGTCAACTCCAAAGACCTTCTTTGAGTACATATCCACGACGAAGAGTGAGGCCGAGGAGGGGCTGGCGCTGCCGTATTAAGGCTGCTGTACACGCCCCCTCGGAGGCACCTGGTTGGGTGCCTGCCGATGGGCATGGGCACCAGCCAGGTGAGTGGGAAGCAGGGGGCTAATGCCCCCTGCTAGAGGCGGGGCTCGGGCTCCCGCCCACAACCACTCCCCTCCCTTCAGGAGGAGAGCCTTTGTCACAAGGCCACAGTGTTTAGTCAACTCCAAAGACCTTCTTTGAGTACATAGCCACTCAACATACTCTAAGCATTAGCTTTTAATCTAATAGTACAATCTAGCCTTGCTATGTGGTATCTTAGATGAGCTTCAAACTGCATAAGAAATTGTTTTGTAAGTGGCATAGTCTGAAAAATAAGCTTATAGGAAGGGAAGACCTATGAGGAAAACAACCAAGACAAACAGAGGTCACTGAATATTATGACAGGGATGTGCAACAGTCCCTTGTCCTGGCAGAGCCCCCACAGAAAAGATCACTGAGTCACAAATCTTCAGGAGGCACCATCACATGCCTAGAACATGAATGAAGGATATCTCTTTGGAGAAACGTTGAGACATTCATGTCCCAGTCCTCCATTGCTCTTTGAGCTCCGCTTCACAAGCACACCCAGCTGTATGGGAGCTGTTTCACTGTGACATGATCCCCCACAGGTGGAGAAAGTGTGTGAATATTAACAATCATGATGGTGGGGTTTATCCCACCCAGTCAGCATCCTGCTAAGATCGATGGTGACAACTGGGCTGTTCTTTCACATTGCTGGAATAGGAAATGGGATAGTGAGTATGAAACATAACAAAGTACAGTGGTACCTCGGGTTAAGTACTTAATTCGTTCCAGAAACTGTTCTTAACCTGAAACTGTTCTTAACCTGAAGCACTATTTCTGGGTTAGCGGAGTGTGTAACCTGAAGCGTATGTAACCTGAAGCGTATGTAACCCGAGGTACCACTGTACAATGCCACTTTCATTTTATTTGTTTATTAGATTTCTATTGCACCTTTTCTCCAAGGAGCTCAAGGTGGTGGTATACATGCCGCCCCAATAAATGAATGCCATACAAAAGTTATTACTGTTATTGTAAAAAAATAATACTTCTACAACGTGTGTGTTTGTGTATGTATATACCCAAAAAAACCTAATTAAAAATAGAACCCAGGGTCCTAAAACCACATGATACCTATTATCCATTAGTGCTATGTTGGCTTGTGGTTTCAAGGTAGGAATTTCAATACAAAGGATATCAAAACATAACAAACTTTAAGAACTTGGTGCTTCTTAAAATATATGTTCACTGGATTGTATAACAATAGATGCCATTGGGATTGAATGAGACATATATTAGGTCAAACAGAGCTTCAAAATTTATCTCCATAATAATGAGGTTATAATGTGTTGCCCACCTGCACCCCCCCTTTAAAAAAAATATTCAGCTGAGGAAGGTTAAGAACAAAGCGACTTTTGCCTAGAGTCGGTTTTCAGGCCTAGTATCGCCCAGCTTGTTTGAAATGAACAGAGATGAAACTGCGTGCACCCATTTTTCTGTATGGCCAGGGGCAAATAAACTTCCAATGACCTCACGGTGGGGAGAGATTTGAATTAAAATTGAAAGCTCAGGTATGCTAAAAATGAAATAACCAGCCTGTTTTTCTGTTATCCCTTTTCAGGCTTAAGCCAGAAAACAAGTACTGAAGAGACAATATTGGTTTTACTACCTTGAGGAATAAAACAATGGAAAATCTCAAACAAAATATGCAGTCCGTTGAATTCCACTGACTTGCTGTTCTTGATCACATTTCCCTCTAGTGGACACATCCAATGTACAGTATTGTAACAGGCAGCAAGCCTTTCACTGAAATGGCAGCAGCATGGACTCATTAATTTATTGCCTATATATTTACAGTGGTACCTCGGGTTAAGTACTTAATTCATTCCAGAGGTCCGTTCTTAACCTGAAACTGTTCTTAACCTGAAGCACCACTTTAGCTGGGGCCTCCTGCTGCCACTGCCGCCCTGCCGCTGGAGCACGATTTCTGTTCTCATCCTGAAGCAAAGTTCTTAACCCAAGGTAATATTTCTGGGTTAGCGGATTCTGTAACCTAAAGCGTATGTAACCTGAAGCATATGTAACCCAAGGTACCACTGTATCTCACTTTTCATTACACAAGGAGACACGCCCGCCCCCCGGACTATTTATGCGTAGCATTGAGAACAATCTCCTGCTTATCACAAATACGGATCTAGCTCTGATCTTGCAACAGCACCAGTATCTTGAGAGCTGTCTCAAACCCTAGCCCTCAGAGCTGACGCAATGTAATGGAGTGTATGGAGGTGAAAAGGGAAGTATGTGCACTGACATTCTGGAGAAGAGTTAGCAGAAACTCCCAAAGCCAGCCTTTCTGTCCCACTGTGTATTTAGTTGCAATGCTTCAATATTTAACAAAATCAGCAGAAAGCCTGCTCCAACAGAAAGCAATTCAAACAAACACCACATTCAGAAAAGATAACATAAATGACATTGTAATTATTATGAATCACGTTGAAATCATACAGCCATATACGGTATATAAGTAGAGTTTTCAGCTCTCTTCATTAGTCAGCAAGATCAAGTCCTGTTCCTCTAAGCCAAGCTGTTTAATGTTACTGTGCCTTTTGAACTGACCAAGTTGCGCTAATTTATTTTTAACACTGTTGAGGGGCCCCGGTATGAAATGCTGGAAAGGTTACAAAGTTCAAATTGCACTTGAGTTTGATTACACTGCAGTTCAGCCTTCACCAAGTGAGATTTGTTAGCATTAGGATCTAAGCCAATTGCTTCAGAGTTTTGGACCCTGAAAATCTTCCACACACGTCTCAAGGCAACAGACAAAATGCAATAAAACAAACCCACAGAAAACAGCAGATAAAATGTAAAAGCAGTACCTAGTAGACACCCGTGGCAGAGACCTATTCATCCAGCTCAGAAAGCTCGTCAGAACAAATATATCTTCACTTGATTACAGAAAGTGCAGAGATCTTTGGAACTTGCAGGAGAAGCTCTCCTGCAGACCACAGTGACTTACTGGATATATAAGGAATACGGCAGTCTCTCAAGTAACCTGGTCCTCAGTGACATAGGACCTTATATATTGGTGCCAAACCAATTTGAATTTGGCCCATAGCAGATTGCCAGTCAGTGCAAATCCTACAAGCAAGGTGTTCTATGCCAGTGGTAGTTTGCCACTACAAATAATCTGTTCTACACCAGCTGCAGTCTCTGGATCATCCTCAATGGTAGCCCCACATATAGAACACACTGCAGTAATCCAATCTTGGGGTTACCAATGCATGGCAATTGTGGTAAAACTATCCTGGTTGCAGCTTTCTTCCCAATTGATGTTGAGAACAAGACACCTGTGCCTCCAATGACAGATCTGAATCCAGGAGCACCCCCAAACAACACACTCGCACCTTCAGTGAGAGTGTGACCCCATCCAGGGCAGGCAAGTTAACTACTGTACCTCCTAAACCCGGAAACCACTCACCCACAAAGGCTCCATCTTGCCAGGATTCAGCTTATTAGCCCTCATCCAGCCTACCACTGCACCCAGACCTGAGCCTTCTCTGCCATTCCCAGTTCAGCTGTTACAGAGAAATAGAGTTGGGTATCATTGGCATACCAATGATACCTCACTCCCGATGACCACCCACAACAGCTCCATGCAGATGTTAAATAGCACTTGAAACAGTAGTGCTGTGTGACACCCTGTAAGAAGATAAAGAGAGCCTGCTGGCTCAGGCCAATGGCCCATCTAGTCCAGAATCCTGTTCTCGCTGTGGGAAGCCAGCCAGCAGTATTCAAGCACAGGATCGCTCTCCCCTGCTGTGGTTTCCAGCACTGTATCCAGAAGCATTTCCGCCTCCATATGTGGGGGCAAAGCAAGCATAGTCATCATGGTTAATAGCCATTGATAGCTGTCTCCTCTATGAAGCTGTTTAATCCTCCTTTAAAGCCAATATTACAAGGTTAGCTCAGAGGGAGGAGGCTGAGAAACACTCAGCCAATGCTACCTTCTGGAGCCATGGTAGACGGTAACAAAGACCAAAAAGATGTCTCGTAAGAGCAACAGGATCACATTCCCCACATCCCTCTTCTGATAACAGTTCATTCATCAGGGCAAGCAAGTCAGATTCACTCCTGAGCCCAGAGTGGAATGGGCCTATATAATCATTTTCACTCAGGAATGTCTGTGGCTGCATCGCCATGGCTTTTTGAGTATCTTGCCTGAAAGAGGGGGGTGGTATATGTGATCAGGTTGTAGTTGTTAAATACCATTAGGTTAGGCACTTATTTTTTTGGCTTACTAAACTCTATAGAATGTCATACACATTCATGGACAGGTAGGTGGTATGGTATCGTTATTATTTATATTCCTCCCCTTTTAAAAACCCCTAAGCTTCAGCTACCCAACATTTACAGCATGATGAGTACAAGGGGAAAAGGGAGGGAAAGAGCATGATGAGTCAATGTATAGAGATGAATATAAAAGGCATTCACCCTAAGCAAAGATTAAATAAACTCTCAATCTAAAGTGGCAGGTGGAAATGTACAGCTGATGCTTTCCAGACAATATTGACATGAACAATGAGACTGATATGAAGCATCCATCACAAGGGGCACCAGACACACATCAGAATATTGCTCATGTTACTCAACACTCAAGCAAATCCACGCTCTATCTTGCTTCACAAGCACTGCTACATTCTTATCTCCACCCAAACAAATCTAACATATTCAAACTCAACTTATGACCTACTTCAACAACCATATATTCAGTATGGGCTTTCATCCTCTAGATCAGTGGTTCCCGATTAGCTAATTACTGAGGACCCCCTATTTTTCAAAAGTAAAGTCACAGACCCCCTACTTTTGAATTTTTTTGATAACTCTATGGTAGTTACCTCTGCAAAGCATTTATTTAAAAAACAAAATGTGGGGTAGCCTCTAATAAGCATTGGACTTTTGGTATACTAAAAAACAGACTAGGGCTGAGCAATATCTGGTTTTCAGCATCATGATATACCAGCAGCTAAACACTGCATATCATGATGTCTGAAACTGGAGATCAGGCGTGCGGATGAGGGAAGGAGCAGTCACAGAAATAGCATTTACCACCATTGATGCAATGCAGCAGTGGCACAGGCATTCTCTGGGGCCAGCTTACCTGCAATGCCTTATTCTGAGGAGGGGCCCCCAGTTGTGGTGGTCTGAAGAGCACAACTGCCAGCTGCTTTCCATTATCAGTAGAAAGACTCTAGGGTGAATGAGGGCGAGTCACAGTTGCTGCCACCACTGCTGCCACCGCAACATTAATCACAGTAGGCAGAAAAGTAGGCTGCCAGCCAACCATGCTGGTGACAACAACAGGCAGCTTCACAGACAGCAGATGGAAAGTGCAATTTGCCAAGACGCACACCTCATTATATGGTTGGCCTTGCTCACAAATCCTTGAATTTTTAAGGGGGAAGGGACATCAACTGATAGCTGCGTGATGTTGCTCCTTTAAAGTTCTCTTGTAAATGCAAGCAATTGGGAAGCACCTCCTAGTGTTTACATTCAGAAACCTGTACCCTCTGGCCCAGAGTGTAATTAAGGAGCTCATACATATTTTCCAATGTCCTGTGAATCATCAGATGTTCACACGCATACTTAGGTGGAGACAGAGTTGAACTGGTTGTAAAATTTATGTGATTACATTTGTAAAAAACAGAAATTAGCACTGCTGTGAAAAGTCAGGTGCCCTGTGCTGGGCTTAGGAACTACAGTCAAACATTGCACATCCAAAAGAAGATGTAGTCTGAGCTGCACTGTGCGAATGGGATGTGCTTTCTGATATGCATCCCAATCCACTTTTTTTTTAATGCATCACTAGTTGCACATTTACAGCTTGTGTTACACATGAGTAGGGCTGGATTTGGCATACTCTAAAGAGAAGATAGAGATACACAAGGATCTTGTTTATATCCCCTCTCTACATTGCTTGGCTGTGTTGATTTCTGGTATCTATGGCAAAGCAACTCCCCTGGGTGGGTCAACCAGTTTCAGAACAAGCACCTGTGGCCTCCTAAAGTTTGCAGAGGCATACAAGGTCATAGATATATTCAGATATTTACAAACCAAGAGGAATTCAATTCCTTCTAACCTCAAGATACCAAAATTGCTGCCTGCCAGAACTTTGCTTGGACAGACCTGTAAGTGAGGCCTCACAAAATTTCCCATGACCCAAGATAGATCAGCGAGGGATCTGAGAACATGTGGCTGCAATGGTTTATCTTGGCCACTGGGTTTGTTTTGGCTGTAACAAATATTTTGGCTCACTTTCCTATCTAGTTGCCAGTAAAAACACAGATACTTGCCATTCTGAGAATGACAGTGGAGCACATGCCAGCTGACAAAAGGGCATTCGTACTGTAATTTTTTTTCAAGCCTCCTGTTATTATCTGTACCCCAAGACACAGCAAAGAATTTGTACACATTTGTTCTGCTGCTTCTCTCAAGCTGTTTTCATACTAGTCCCTCTTCTCACTTTTAAGTGCCCTTGTGGGGAGGAAGAAACCTTTTTTGAAACCTACTTAATTAATCCTGGAAGCAACTGTTCTTTGCTCCTCAGTTTAAATCAGAGCAACATGCTTCTGCCAATTAACCAAGGCTAGTGTGCAACTCCTGTTTGTCTGATATATCAGTGGTTTTTGCTCCACCCTCTCGTTTCACAAGATTTCTTGCAAAAGACAACCACAATTTTTCTCCCATTTCAGAAAGTGAGCAGCGGCCAAGCAAGAAAAGACTGTTATAGGGGTTACATGAGTAGAATGAGGGTGTTGCAACATTTGTATACAGGAATTAATAGCAAGCCTCATCATTGCTCTTTTCCAAAGAAGTGCTGCTCCACATTTTGTGGGGTAGAGGCACTTTCAGCATGGACACCATGAGTGATGCTCAGAAGTGGGGTGTATACCTGGAAACAAATGAGAGATGTGCAACTGACATGCTTTAGGAACCACTATTGAAAATACCTGGCCAAATAAACAAAAGTTCACCTAGTTTAGCATTATGGCCACATTAACACTATACATTTAAAGTGCTATGATACCCCTTTAAACAATCATACCCCCACCCCTGAATTCTGGGAACAGTAGTTCGTTAAAGTTGCTGAGAGTTGTTAGCAGACCCCTTTCTTGCAGAGCAACGATTCTCCGAGTTCTTTGTGGAGAAGAGTTGATTGTTAAACTACTTTGCAAACTGTAGTTCTATAAGGGGAATAGGGGTCTCCTAACAACTCTCAGCAACCTTAACAAACCACAACTCCCAGAATTCTTGGGGGGAAGCTATGACTGTTCAATTTGTATAGTGGTGCTTTCAGTGTAGGATGTGAATGTGGCCTATGTTTCCCTCAGTAGCCAGCCATCTCTTCTGGATACTCTCAAAGAGGGCATGAAGCAAATTGTCCCCATCATCTGGTACTCTGAGACACGCTGTTTTCAACATATGAAAACCAAAGCTACCTGGCATGGGGAGAAGGTTGTGTGATAGGGAAGAGCCATGGAGCTGTCCTCTTTACACCAGTATTCTTGCAGCTTACCCAGACAGTGCTGGCGGGAGTAGGGTGGCGGATATGCCAGCAGAACCAACCTGGAGGCACTCCCACCTGTCCGTGCATCTACACAGTTACAGCCCTGACCTTGCTGCCACCCTGTTCTACCCCAGTACTGTCCAAGCTGCGGTGATGCTATGCAGTGCTACCCAACCACACCAGCTGCTACTGCATGCTTTCCCCCTGCAAGCCACATGATGGGTACATTGAAAATACACCTGAGTGAAACACCCAGGATTGTTTCCTGGGGCACATCTAATTGTGCAGATGTGCACAGCGGCATTATTTCTCTCGCAGTGAGAAATATGGCTTCCTCGTTTTCTCTTGTCGTGTGTTGCGGATGTCCAAAAGCCATGTCTCATGAAACTGATGCTACAGAAACATCTGTTTGCACTGCAGACAACCCTCTTCCAGCAGTTTTAGGTGCCTGCATTGTTCGCTAAGGTAACACCCTTCCCCTAGAGGCGGAAGAGTTTATGTCCCATAACAGTTTTTGAGATGTTATCCAGTTGCGTCATTGCAACACGGTACTGGAATGCTGCCTTCCTCTGGGGCAAACATGAATATGAGCTTATATATCAAATTAAAAAGTCCAAAATCAACACTGCTGGGATTGAGTTTCCCTGCCCCACCGCTACAATTTCTTGATTTCAATTGCTTCTAAGCAAATATGGCATTTGCTTATCCCCAAAACACCAACAAGCTCATATTCAGTCATTAATCTAACAGTCCAAGGGGCTTGCCAATGGATATGAGTAACTATCAATCTGTCATTTTATTAGGCACAGAGCCAGAGAGAGGGAGTCTAGCTTGGCTGGCTGCTGGTAGAGAAGGAGTATTGGACTATACAGACCTTTGGCCCAATCCAGGAAACCAATACAATTGTGGAGTATAATTATTTCTCTGCGTCTGTTAATGTTTAACCCAGAAACTCTTTCATGAGCACCAAGATAATTGCTGAAACATATACCGTCTACTTAACACTGGAATTGTTTACAAAAACAAAACCCACACAATGAAATAATATGTGTTATTCCAGTCACATAAGTAAGGATGCACATATAGAGTAGTATTATTAGCTAGAGTGTCAAACAGATGCTTATGGGCGCTGCTTGGAAAAACCAAGATCGACTGACTGCCTTTCCATTTTTTCACACTATATTGGTTTTATTTCTGTCCAGTAAACTGCATAACACACTGTTCACGCTAGATACATCTGTTTATTTACTCAGAGATTTATATTCTGTCCTGTTACTGCATTCACAGCAGTTTACAGCAATTAAAATAGTTAATAAGAACTACAATATATGAAACAAACAGTAGAAAAATGCAAACATTTTAAGTGGTAGTAGCTACAGTTCAGTAATTGCAGTCAGCATTTGCTATGTTGGATTTACTAGTTATAATTATGCTCTGCAGGCAAGCCACAAGTTAGGAAACTACCAGTCTGTGGTAGAAACAGTGATGCTGAATTTTTCATCTATTTTTGCTCCTGAGGGTTTCACATTCAAGAATAGGAAACTGCAATGCTACCTGACAGTAACAGGTTTGCTGTACAACACTTGAGTTTCACAGGCATATGCAAATATATTAACGAAATCATCCACCACTAGATGGAGCTACAAACAAACAAAAAAACCAAAACTTGTACAAAGCATAGGCATCTGTCTCTGCAAGTGCATGTGCAAAGGTATCCTAAGAAATAAGACAACCATCTATAGGAAGCCTATAATTTTCCCCAATTCAATTGAATGTGCATATGCATATATTTTATTGACCAAAGACATTCCTTTGATGAAAGGATTCACAATCATTTAAAATAAACTCTCTTGGAAATAAAATGCATTCCAAATGCAGTTTCAGGTAAAGGTCATTTGCTTTGCAAATATTAGCACAAGAAACACTGAAAAACAAAGTCTTGCACTACTTTATTTGCAGAAACATGGGGTGGGCAAGCCGTGTGTTTGCTAGACCACTGCTTGCTAAAGGGTTCTTTTGATAATCATTTCCTAAACCTTTTGCAGGATAGAATTTTTATTTGTGTGCGTGTCCGTTTTTTTTTACAATGTGCTTTTGAAACTGTCAGAGTAAAAATCAGCAGCCTCAAATTCAAGATGTTTCAGGTAAGGACCAAACTAGACAAGATGCCAGGAGATCCATGATTACATTTCCTATGGACTTGAAGTTGTTTTTAGTTCAAAACAGTCAGAGGGATGATTTGATCAGGGAGCCAATGCTGGACCAGGGCACTAAATCCATTCCCCTCCACTTTTTACCTTGGTGTACCTGCAACAGTTTACATTTATATGGGACTGACACACCTAAAACCCATGGACAAGACAGTAATTTCAACACAAAAGTCACTTCCATGAAGGCACCAGCCAAACTGTGATCCTAGTGTATGTGGTTTGTACCATATACTGAGACTAGCCAACTGGCAAACAGGTAGTACTTGGTGGGAATTTTATGTCCCTTAAATCTGGCAAGAGATCCTAAGGAATCTCTACTACTTCTTTTTATCTTGGCCGATTAATTTGATCCATAAAAACTGTTATAAACCATTTCTTGAATCAAACACACATTTCATTTGCACCTGCTCTCTACTTAATGACATCAGATTGCGATAGGTACATCTGTATTTAGGGGGGCAAGGAAGGAGAGACAAATAAGGATGGGGTCCATAATGTTCAATGTGTGGAGAGCCCAGATTTTGTAACTGAAGTTTTTTAGAGGTTCTCCTGGTCCGACACACCTTTTAAAAAAGCACCAGCCTTTTTAATTCTGTTTTCTTGAAGTAATTATTTTCCTATAAAGATGTGTGTTTAAATAAATAACATTATTTGGTTTCATAAAACGGATTTGTATACCATGTATACAATACTAAAAGTGATCATTTTCTGATCAATGTTTCCTTCCTTCCTTCCTTCCTTTTCTGTAGGAATACTTCCACATTATTAATGTTTTTTGATAAATCATTTCACTGAAGGCCCATCAAGTGTATTCAAAATCTTCACCTACAAGCAGTATATGTTGCATAACAAACATAATATCCACGTAATGATAATCTCCTGTATTAACTTGCCAGCATCTAGATTTTTAAAATAATTCTGAAAAAGCTCTTGTTGAACTAAGAGTAGAAATATGCACCCCCTTGTGGTGTCAGGGAATGGTGCAGCAATTCTTTTTTAAGGAAAAGGTAAAGGTACCCCTGCCCGTACGGGCCAGTCATGACTGACTCTGGGGTTGCGTGCTCATCTCGCTTAAGAGGCCTGGAGCCAGCGCTGTCTGAAGACACTTCCGGGTCACGTGGCCAGCATGACGAAGCTGCTCTGGCGAGTCAGCACCAGAGCAGCGCACGGAAACGCCGTTTACCTTCCCGCTATAAAGCGGTACCTATTTATCTACTTGCACTTAAGGGTGCTTTCAAACTGCTAGGTGACCAGGAGCTGGGACCGAACGGCAGGAGCTCACCCCACCGTGGGGATTCGAACCGCTGACCATACGATTGGCAAGTCCTGGGCACTGAGGTTTTACCCACAGCGCCACCCGCGTCCCTCTTTTAGACACCCACTAAAATACAACACACCCCTTCACTATAATCTGCTTGAGTGCAGGAAGCTTTTGCAACCAATCGGAACCGTGCGTCAGTTGTCAAACATTTCGGAAGCCAAACAGGCTTCCGGAATGGATTACATTTGACAACCGAGGTTTGACTGTATAGTTAAGGCAGAGGTGTTAAATTTAATTCTACCATTATAGGCTGTGAGCATTCTAAAATGTTTCTAAAATGCAAACTATTTGTACAAATTTTCTGAAGAATGGTGGCAAGAAAACATATCCCCCCAAGAATTTGAAACTTTATAGTAGTCAATAATTCAACATGCTGCTTCAGTGTCCTACCATGCCACAATATACTAGGGAGGAGTGGCGTGTTTGCTGTGGGGTGTCCCATTAACCTGAAAAAACCAAATACAGTGGTACCTCAGGTTACATACGCTTCAGGTTACATATGCTTCAGGTTACAGACTCCGCTAACCCATAAATAGTACCTCGGGTTAAGAACTTTGCTTCAGGATGAGAATAGAAATCGTGCAGCAGCGGTGTGGCAGCAGCGGGAGGCCCCATTAGCTAAAGTGGTACCTCAGGTTAAGAACAGTTTCAGGTTAAGAACGGACTTCCAGAACGAATTAAGTTCTTAACCCAAGGTACCACTATAACTCAACCAACTGCTTTACAGATCCTTGTAATAGACTGTAGTGTTCTTAAGAGACATATCACTATAAAAGTGTCTGCATCAGTCATGCATAACAGGAACAAAATCTACATTCTTATGGAAGTGCTTGAACATCTGCATCCTGTGTCAAGCAAACAAAGTACATCTGATAATTTATTAGTCCTGATGCCTTTATGGCCACCTGCAGCTCTTCTTGCTCCTCCCTTCTCCTGTAGGGAAGAGCCTAAAATCTAGACTTGGATCATCAGCTTCATGGAACCAGTTGAAGCTACCATAAACACACACGTCCATGTATCTTTAATACTACGTATTTTCATAAAGTATTGTAATGGTTATAAAATGCTCTGTGAGCCAATTCTGGCTTAAAGGAAGATTATACAATTATTATTATTATTATTATTATTATTATTATTATTATTATTATTAATAATAATATTATTATATCAGTAAACTTGAATGTACTCACCCACTTGTAATATCATCAGTCCTTATATTTTTCCCCAGAACGTCTCCATCACTCATGTAACCCGTGGCATCCATGTTGATTCCTTCAAGATCTATTTCATCACCTCCTTTGTCGGTGATATCCACATGACAAACGTTACTGCCCCGCGATGCTAGCTGTCTTCTTAAGGGAGCTGAATACATATAACGCCCTGATTCTGCATTGATGAACCGGCTGGCATTGGCTCTTGGAGGATATCCATTGCCAACTGATGGAGCATCACCTGCCTGAAGGCGGGGACTAGACTGCCCAAGTCTCCATGATAAGGGTGTTGGCCTTCCGGTCATACTGAGAATACTGCGTCCGCTTATTTCAGTGGTGACATTGGTATCAAAGGTGGTCTCCAAGGTGCTTGAAAGAATAAGAAATCAAAATTATGAAAGAAATTAAAACTGGGAAACTTTTAATCAAAATGCATTGCATTTGTAGTGAATAACAAGCCCCCCCCATTGTTACAAATACAGCTGATTGTTTGTACTTGCAATGTGCTACACTTTGAAGACCCTATCAGCTGATAGTTAGGACTCCAAAATGTCTTGCAAACCCCCTTTTGGGCCAAATGGGGCTGCTTGGAAGGCCTAATCAGGCCTTTGGGAAGGAGGTTTCCCATGCCTGTTATAAAGGGATTTAATAGAAACACAATTGTATTTTTAAAATACTGGATTCATTTCAAACCTCTTTTGCTGAAATTATGCTTAGATACATTGAACTCTAGCCTAACTCTTAAAAAAACCAAAAACCTAAGGGTTAAGTTAATATTCACTATTCTGGTCTCCCTCATTCCAATTTTAACCTGCAGCCTTGTTTTGTGTTAAGACCTCTATGACCTACAACACTGAAAGGACAGAAATATATTTGCATATACTGTGAATATGGAGGTAGGCACTTAATTAAAAATCTTCATCCTTGCTGAAGGAATCCTACAGGGAACATATTTGAGCAACACATGCTTCATCACTGTGACTAAGTGAAAGCTTTACACCTCTCAAGACAAGAAATACTTTAAAAATACAATTTAGGCTATTGCATTTTTTCCTTGGAGGTTGAAAAGGGAGCTTGGATTCCTAATGTTATAATATGGTGTGCTGGGTGATTTAACAGCTGCAAATCACAGAATGTCACATTCTTGTGGTTTTATTAGCTTCCTTTAACAGTTAGCTGAAATGCTAATTTGATCATCAAAAAATTGGATTAAGTGTATACAATGGCCTGGATTCAGTGATATTGCGAATGAATTTTATGTTTGATTTCATTTCCCCATCTGCAGTGCCCTATGTCCCCTGAAAATCTGCGCTGGAATATTGAAGGACCCTCCAGACCTGTGTGGTAGGTGATCCTGGAAGATGCAGAGAAAGGATGGGAGGAAATTGCCTTCACTATATTGCCAGCCCTTTTGAAAATGGAAGGACCACTCTCGTCCCAAGGCAGTGTTTTAAGGTTTCTTGCAGTAAGATCCAAGTATTCTTCCAGATTTTATATTTGTTTGTGGATGTGTACTGGGAGCAGCCTTTCTTTGATTAACAAGAAACATTGTACACTATTCTTCAATCATTTCCTACAGTTACTGCTTGAAAAGAGGAACTTGGGAATCTGAGTTATACCATGTCAAACCATTGATCCATCAAACTCCATGTCATTGAATGGTGCCAGGTGTCCAGGATTTCAGGCAGGAGTCTTTCCCAGCCCTACCTAGAGATACTGAGGCACATTTTGCATGCAAAGCATTTGCTCTACCATTGAACTATATGGGTCTTCATTATTTCTTTTGTGGCTGATTTTATTTCCTAGTTACATAACGTATACTATAAGAACGGGCACTGAAACATGCAAAATGCCTCCATTCTGACTATCTGCCAGAACAATAAGTATTCTACAGGGTTCTGAGCAAGTCTAATGACTCCATAGTAATTGTCATTAATCACACTGAGCCACTGTATTAATTTAAACTTCAAAAGGAAAACTGATGTGCTGGAAGTTCCTAAGTGCAGGAACTAAATTAATTGAATTTTCCAGGCAAACTTTCAAATGTTGAATTCATTTGAGATCTTATGCTAAGAGGTATCCAACCGCTTAACAGTCAAATTAAACTAGCTCTTGAATGTCTTTGCACGTCATATTCCTTCCAAAACCTTTTGTTAAAAACTTAAGTTGGCAATCTAACTGAGTATTGGCTTAACAACAGACATTTTGTTTTATCTCTGAAATGTTACTGGAGAGTCCTAAAAGTTGCTTTTCTCTTAAAAATCATATACATGTACATCACTTAAAAAAATTATAAGGCTTTGTTTGACCAAAGAGCAGGTAGGAATTCAAGCTATGCACCTTATCAAACAGGTCACGTAAAGTTCAGCTGCTTGTTTAAACACAATATTGTAAATCTGGTAAAAATGCATTGAAGTCTCTCGTAAGTAACATTTTAAGTAGTAACCTTTGCACATTTTTATTCAAACATCACCTAAAGTATGTAACAAGCATTTATTGAGGGTTAGGCTTCTATATACAGTCTGGTTTTCTCCACTAGCAAAATTTACTCCATCACCTTTAGACAGTTTAGAACCTGGGCTTTTAGTTTTAAAAAAGAATAAAGCACAATACATACTTAGTTTAGTCAATGCTTGTCATTACCAGTCTTAAATCGTTTCTCGGGGCAAAAACTGAGTCAAGGACAGGAAAAACAGGCCCCCACAGTTCTTCTTCTATTTGAACAGAGAAGCAATTCATTCCTCCCACCTGTGAGAAACCTGGGTCCCGCGTAAGCTTGACATGGTCTCCTCCAAGTTTTGTCGAAGATCAGCGATATTCTTGACAGTTCGCAATCGTCGAGCTTCTGGATCTTCCCCTATGAAAAAATATAATTGTTAGAGAGGAAAACAACTAGATTTTATTACCAACAGAAATTGTCATCTTTTTATGGCTCCAGCCCAAATGTAGTTTCCTTCTTTTACAGTTAATGCACACTGGCATCAGTTTTATATGGAATGGGTACCTACTGTTGATGTACAATAGCACATTAATGACATTAGGAGGATCCCTTCCACAACGACCAGTATCAAATGCTTAATATACCAAAATATTATTGTTGCTTCTGACAAGGTCTTTTTCCTAAGCCATATTCTTGATCACTTAATTGTTAAAGCAAATAGTGCATTTCAGAAGAATATAGTACAGCACAATAAAGACTGTAGTTTGAAAGCGCTGATAACTGGAATACTTCAGTCACTTTTGAACATAAGATGCTTACCTTTTTAAAAAATAAAATAAAAAATGCTGCTTATAGGAGCCTGAACAGACTTAGTTGACCAAACAGTTCTTTAGCTTGAAAAATTATGAATTTTCTCGCTCAACACATCCTTGCATCGTATCAGTTATCATGCTGGCTGACTGAAAGGGAAACAACTAAACCCTCACCAGTATGAGGACTGTAACAAAGGATCATATTCCAAAAATCTACTTTTATGAGTCTTGATTTAAAATGAACTACAGAGTAGCTTTTGCAATCCTGTAAGTTTTAGTGATCCAGGTTTTTTTGGGTGTGTGTGTGTTAAAGACACTACGAGGACTCCTCAGTCTTGCAAAACTGTTATTCTCTTTTATAATATGAATTCTTGTGCAAGAAATTAAAGTAGACATCTTCTTGGCATACTTTCCTCACATTTTGAATTTTGTAGGAAAATGTGGAAGTTGCATAATATTTGAGGAATTTTTAACAATGATCTTTTGTACAACAAATACTTGTCTTGCAAAACGGAAAGGAGAACTCTGTTAATTCATGGAATGAATCACAGATTCAAAGTGAAAAATCATTTTCATGTGTTCATTAACCTAAGTGAACCCTGAGTTTTTAATACATTACTTATTTGATCTGATGAGGGTACCCTAGGAAGAGATGAGAAAGCTTGTCCTAAAGTGGTTTTTATTAACTATACAGATTCAGAAGCTCATTCATTCTTTATCTCCATACTGCTTCTTCCTCACCCTAATTTATTTTGCTAGCGGCCTACAATTTATAAGACTATCTGCTGAATGCCACTAACCATCTGTCTTTGCGAAACTGTTGTCCCACTTCTCATGGTGCTTGATCAAAAGTTACAGTGTGCTAAAATAAAACATTTCCAGTTTTGATGACAAAGGACCAATACGAGTTAGCTATTATTTGCTTTTTGTAGATGTGTAACTCAGGTCTGGAAGATTTCCTGAGGCACCACTACATGGGAAATGCATATCTTTCCTTACTGGTTATGCTGATATGTGTTTCTATATACCTTAGGTAGCCAATCTCTCACTAGAAGCCCAGATGGCAACAGTTGCTTGGCTTGCCCATTGTCATTTCAGTTGGTTCAACAGCTATGATCACTCCCAGACAAGAGCAGCCTCGCCACAGTTGGCCATGCACTTGTAACCCTCTCTAGATTACTGTAATGTGCAGTATGTGGAGCTACCCTTCTGCCTAGTTCACCAGCATAATCTAGTACAAAGTGGGACACCCAGCTTTGCACAATTGCACTGGTGTTGAAAGATCCTGGCTACAGAGCCAGGTTCGATGCTTTGTTGTTGATATTTAAGACCCTGAACAATTGCTTAGAAGCCATATTGGCAAGTAAGTGGTATATAAATTAATAAATAATAACAGCAGACTGCCTCCTCCAGCATAGACCAAGATGAGCCTCGAAATCTTCTGCTGAAGCTCTGCTAGCAATTTCTTAACCAACATACTATCACTTGGTTCCAGCACAGAAGTGGACTTTCTTGGTGATAGATCCACCATTTGGAATGCCCTTCAGTTAGTTCAAGCAGCAGAGTAAAGTAACCAGCCTTAATCACCTCTTTAAGTTATGTATGTCTAGTCAAGCTTTCCAGGGCTCTATGCACTGCTAAGTATTATATATGGTATATAGTATTGCTCTGCTTGTATTTCGCTTTCAAAAAGTCTTATTCGAATATTGTTATTCTACTTTTATACTGATACCTTCATGGTTATATTTTATGTAAACCATATAGAGATTTATTTTTACATCAACTAACAAACGTATTGAATAAATAAACAGGACTCCCACTGTTTGCCATGGTGGCAAAAAGGAGTAATAAAATAATAAATTTAATGAAGACAGAGAATGTTCTCTACTGGTCATGCAATGTGAATCTCCCAGCCCCTAAATTTTAAGGATTTATCCAGCCCATCCTGGAAAAGTGGTCCCCACATTTGCAGCCAAAGAACAGGACTGGGAAGGTTAGGCAGGGCCTTTTCACCCAGAATCAGAATAAAAATGCACACTAATCTCCTTCCCATCACAGAAGGGAGATAGTGGTAACTAATGATGTCATTTAGCCCCATCCTTTTTTCCTCTGTATTAACAAAGTCAACACATGTAAGTCTTACCAGAAAGATCTTCTAAAATAGGCTGTGTAGTTTTAGTGTAAGGAGCAGAATCCATGCTCGTGCTCATCCCTCCAGTGCTGGGCTCAGCCGTTACATTCCCTTCATTGTCTGTCTGGGATCTTAAGTTCAAAATATGAGAGAGAGAGAGAGAGAGAGAGAGAGAGAGAGAGAGAGAGAGAGAGAAATGTAGTCATTCATATGGCAAAAAAGAATTCCAGCACCAATACAAGTACACTTGCCATCTCGCATTGTGTCCTCTCCCCAGGATATACTAGCAGACTGACTTTACATAATTCATTAGTCCCATGTTGAGCTATGTCCTAGAAATGGAAACAAGCACTCAACTGTAAAAAATATATGAAATATTCACTGTCAAATACAGGCTTTGCAGGCCCACAGACTGGCTATACAAATACCTTCACATTTTTAAATTAAGCGTTCAGCCTGGTCAACAACCTTTATTGCTGTTTTATGATCCAGCCATCACTGATGACAACTTTAGGCAATGTGATGCAGGCTGTTTGTGTCAGTTTCTTTTTTTATTTAAAGTATTTGTTCCATTTGTATACCACCTTTCCTCTAAGAGGCATAGTGTTTTAGATCTATCATATTAAAGCAGCATATAACTTCCTAGTGCTTTAAAAAAAATCTCTGTTAATTTTTATTCTAGAATTTAGGGGCTGGTTTACTTGTGATGGTGACCACATGACAGCTGCTATAACATGGTTCACTCTTTGTGTGAAGTGGCTCAGCATGTGGTTTGGATGATTTTCTTAATGCTTGTGCAAGGTTGGTATAGAAGAAGAAATCAACTCCTCGGCTGGGTTGGGTATGAGCCACAATGTGTGAATAGTTTACTCTTGACTAACAATCAGTGCATGTCAATCTATGCTGACTTTCATGTTGGAACTATACAGAAGGTGCCTTTCTTTACATATCCCACTGCCATGTGAGAGATGCTAAAACAGATAGGAATCCTTTTGATGCAAAGTTAAGCAGATGGCTTATTTCCATGGGCTCATTCACTACAGAATGACATATGCTGGGAAGGAGTATTCTTATTATGAGCATTCCTATTTATTCTTATTTTTAGAAGGATTGAATATATCTTATGTTCTCAAATGAACACAAAGTATCAGAAAATCCAGTCTAGATATTGCTTCATTTATGACCCTCTAAGTACATTACACACTTTGTCAGAGTCCTCAGAAATAAATCAAAGATGTTCCCAATACTGCAAGAAGAAATTTAAAGTCATCAGCAACGTCCAGACATTACAAGAAACTACGTTTTCTCATGACAGCAACCAGCTAATTTCCCTTAAGCTTGTGCACTCCCTAGTCTGCTCTCCTCCTCCAGTGAAGCCACAAGGAGGAGTTGGGAAGCTTTCACTTCTGACTGCAGCTAACCACGGTTTAGCTTATGTCCAAACACAAAACTGTAGTTAATCTTAACTATAGGTTGTTGAAGCAAGCTAGCTTCATAAAACACAGTTTGAAATTGGCTTGTTTTAAACAAATCACAGTTTGGTGGGTTCAGACAACCTGATAAGATGCAGTGAAAGCTTCTGAGAGCCTCATCACAGTTGCATTGGAAGAACCTGCTGGATCAGACCAATGACCATCTAGTCCAGCACACTGTGACAACCCACCAGATGCCTGTGGGAAACCCACAAGCACGACCCAAACCCAAGAGCACAACCCCCTCCTATGGTTTCCCTCAACTGGCATTCAGGAGCATTGCTGCCTCCAACTGTGGAGAGGGGCAGGGGAGTGTACAAGCCTGGGGGGTACTATATGTGCAGTTTATCATGATAGTGGGATGTAGCCATTAACTGATTAGTCTGTTAACCTTGAATTAAATGTTTGTGCATTTAAAAAAGCATTTCAGCCAGAGTCAGTTGATTAACTTTATGAATTGCCACAGCAATACAGTAGAAAATATATAAACCTATTAAAAATATAATAAGAGAAAATGCCCAGGTGAAAAAATCTTTGTCTGGTACCAAAACAATGCCAGGTTGACACCAGGCTGTCCTGGGGAGAGCATTCCATAGATGAGGAGCTCCTACAGGAAAGGCCTGCTCTTTCACTGTCACTCTCCAAACCTCCCCTGAAGGTGGCACACAGAGAAAGGTCTCACATGATGATCTCAGGTTCTGGACAGATTTATATGGGGAAATGCAGTCCTTTAGGCATAGGAGTCCTGATTTGTATATGACAGTAAAGGTGAAAACCTGCACTTTGAATTTGGCCCAGAAACAAATCAGCAGCCAGCACAATTGGGTTAGAACTATATGGTAATGCCTTTCTCTCCCAGTTAACAACTGAGCTCCCATAGTTTTGCGCTAATTGTAGTTTCCAAACCAACTTCAAAGGCAGCCCCATGTACAATGCACTGCACTAGTCTAACTTGGAGGTTACCAGAACATAGGCAGCCAAAGCCAGCTGGGCTTCCAGCCAAAGCTAGTAGGAGGTGCTTCATACCACTGAGACCCCTTTTGCATCCAATGACAATGCCAGATCCAACAGTATCCCCAAGTTACACAGCTACTCCTTCAAGGGGAGTGTCATTCCATCCAGAACAGGATGTAATTTACTCATCTAGGCTGAGAAACCTACCACTAACAGCATCTGTGTCTTATCTGGATTCAGCAATCTGCTTTAAACATTTCTGCCAATTTCCAAACATCTCTATAATCGCTATATAGTTGTGGTGAGGGATTTTTCATTTTGTACCTTGAACAGCCCCGTGTTATTAAGGTTTGGCACAAAATGTAACCAAACCATAATCTTACCATTATTATTATTATTATTACAGTTGTATTTCTTCTTTTGTGTCGCTTTCACTGTTAACTTGAGACACAAATAAAAAGAAGCTCTGTCCTACGCACACCACAAGTCTGCTGCTTATTAGGATCTGGAACGCTCGTTTGGGGTGGAAACCAAACTCAAGTTGTTATTGTAGGTTTTTTCCTACTTCTAGAGAAAGCATGCCACAGAAGAAGCAGACTAGGCTAAGCGAGTCAGACTTGACACACCCTGCTTAAAAAGTTACTCCTACCTGTACATGAATGGTGCTACTGTGGCAGTATTCGGGTGGCTGTATTGCTGTTGCGGATGAGGTAGCTGAACACTCACAGTATTGCTTCCTGTGGTCTGTGTGGTACTGCCTGTGGGCCCATTGACAGCCTGGGTACTGCTACTAGTACTCAGAGCAGGCACCCCTCCAATGCCTCTCCCTTCAGAGGAGGCCAAACTTGACGTGGAACTGGAATTCCTGCCGTCCAGCTGGGGCTTCTGATGAGAGAGGCCTGAGGCAGGCTTCCCACTGCGGCTTCTCTCGCCATCCTTTGCCGAACAGCTTGGGGCACTTGAGGATTTCCCTGTGGCGGTTTTCAACCCTGGTTTTGGTATTCCACTGTGCGAAGGGGCAGGTGCCTCCTTCTTGGCACTGTTTAGCTTTCCTCCTTTAGGGATAAAGCTTGCGATCTTGGAGGATTTTTTTGGCATCTCGGTTGTAGCTGGTGGGATCTGTTCTTCTTTCGGCTCCTCTTTCACGTCTGCTTTCTCGGTTACGGATATTCTCTTGGCAACGTCTTTGCCCTTTTCCTTTTCTTTATCCTTCTGCTTCTCTTTTTCTTTCTCATTGCCCTTTGGGGAACTCTTCTTATTGGTCAGTGCCCGACTGAACGTTCTTTGTGCAATTCCCTTGAGTGCAATTTTGGGACTGTTTGATGGGGGGTTGTTTGCGTTCCGATTCGCAGCTTCAATCTCTTCACTTTCCTCAAAGCTAGGGAGGGCCTCTAGCCTTTCACAACTAGTGTCCCGAGACCCCGGACATTCAAGGGATGACCCTCCTGCTTTGGAGCCCCCTTTTGTATTAAAAAGTTTCAGCTTTTCCAGCATGGATTTCTGACCGTTGGGAGTTGGTTTGACCATCTCTGGAGAGGGTTTCGGAGGTTCCTGGACCTGCTGTTTTACTGATAATATGGAAGACGTAGCTGTGTGCTTGGCACTGAGTGACTTGCTGCGCCAGGGTTTAACGGCAGAGTTGGGCTGAGGGATGGCTGAGGAGTTATTGCAACCGGCAATGTTGTTGCTACTGCTGCTTTGGGTTGAAGGTGGTGCATTTTCATTCATTCCTGTGGGCGGAGAGGCTAAATTGTCTGCTGGCTCTGGAGACAGAGAACAAAAAGAAAAGAAAATCATGATGCCTTGGTTTTTGGAAAGTCTTCAGGTGAACACAGCTTGCTTTCACAAAATGCTGACATCTAACAGCAGCTATGAAATACTGAGGTAACGTTTTATATGACCTGAACACAACACTATGTCATTCAAAACAAAATCTGTTTTATTTTTGTTTTGGTCGTGGGGGGGGGGCAGTAAAATAATAGCATGATCAAATCATCAACAATTAAAATTGTTAAGTTTTGTTTTTTTAAGCCTTCTGGCAGGGACCTTCTGTTTCTTATTGCTATGAATCACCTTGTCTACTTTTAGTTGCTTACCAAATAATAGAGAATAATGTATTTTAGATGTTACCTAACAGCAATTACATTCAAATAAATGCACATGGTCAGTGTGTGTCAGAGTATCCTGATCAGACACTAACAGCATACTATCAGAAAATTAAAAAATATTAAAACTTTATAACCCAAACTGTCTGCTTTATACTGAGCAGAATTAGCTCTGCTGAAGTTTGCGACTTGGCAAAAATCCAACTGTAACATGGATCAAACAGCACAACACACACATGCACACTCTATCAGAAGATCCTTCTGATAACTGCAAGCTCAGTTTCTAGTCCAGTAAAACACTGAATCAAACCCAAATCCACAAAACCGAAACTCATCATATCCTTATTCACGCAGCAACAATAAACGATACTTCTTTATCTCATAATTGAAACCAGCTGGAGTAAAAAGAGCTAGCTGAAAATGCTTCCTTGGCAAGTCCAAATCTCTTATTGATTCTGTCTGTTTGAAAGCGTCTCATTCAATGAATACGAGAGCATAAGAACCACACTTGCTTACCCACCTCTTGAGAGCCACTTCTTTTCTAAAGTTACTCTTTGCAAACTCTCTCTTCTGGAGACATTACATCCCAATTACTGCAAATATGTCTTCTGTTATGCTGCTCATGTTTCCAATTAACTTTTGTCATCTCTGACTGTTAGTCTGCCCAGGAGCTTGCTGGGGATTAACGGCTTTTACCTGCCGTCCCAGATCCTCTAGCAATAAACGGCATATAGCGCTTCTCAAGCTGGTTTTTTTATAAAAAGAAAAAAAGAAAAAATTTGAACTTAAAAATAAACAACGGCTGAGAGTGAATGTTTGCAGCAGTTTGTGGGGGGGAAACTGTGAATGCTGTTCTGTGAATCACTAACTGCTGCTGCAGCCACACAGAGGCTGTTTTGCTTCACTTTTGGCTGCTCACTGAAGATAAAGCTCTGTTAACCTCCCTCGCATGATCCATACCAGACCACCTCAAATTTCCAAGCACACCCATCTTCCTTACGTAGCAGGGATGTGAATTTCCAGGAGAACCCTCTTGTAATAAGCCCATGGTCATTTCACACTGTTACGTCCTAACTAGAAGAGCAGATGTGTACGCTTGTTTTATAGAAAGAAGGCATTGCTAGGATGTGGGAAGATTTCCAGTGTGTTGGATTATTAACCACAACCCGTTAAAACTGGACGGTCTCTGCTGCAGTTTCCTCCCCAGAAAGCGTTATGCCAGGAGCCACAAAAAGGCATGGCACAGGAGAAATTTTATTAACAGACCCAGATGCAGGGAGAAGAGCCTTTCGTGGATTAATTAGCACACACATTAAATTGGTGAATTGTCAACCCATATGGGCTCTTTCACAAGTTATGCTAAATGCACCTAAAAAGGCAGAGCTCAAGGGTACCATTGACTGTAAACCAACATACAGTGGTGCCTCGCAAGACGAAATTAATCCGTTCTGCAAGTCTCTTCGTCTTGCGGTTTTTTCGTCTTGCGAAGCATGGCTATTAGCAGCTATTAGCGGCTTAGCGGCTATTAACGGCTTAGCGGCTTTAAGAAAAAGGAAACAAACTCGCAAGAACTCGCAAGACGTTTCGTCTTGCAAAGCAAGCCCATAGGGAAATTCGTCTTGCGGAACGACTCAAAAAACGGAAAACTCTTTCGTCTTGCGCGTTTTTCATCTTGCGAGGCATTCGTCTTGCAAGGTACCACTGTAGTATGTGCACAGACCTCAGATCTGTCTTAATGCCGAAGTGTCAATTAAGCCTTTAAGCCACTAAGGATTTATTGATATGTTTCAGTAAAAGATGCATTCTTACTATGTTTTTCATGTAGTTGCCTCTGATAAGAAAGAATCAAATCTAGGTAGGGCTAAATGCTTTTCGGTCCTCTCAACATCTAGCAATGAATGAGCAGCAGGCTAGTAAAAGTTCCTGTTCACTTGTAAATTTGTAAAATTTATTTGCAAAAGCTGCTGTGGTGTTTAAAGGAGAGATTTTTGGAAACTTTTTTGTAATTTATTAAGTAGCCCTGAACTGTGCAAAGCTATTCTTCATCCATCCCACCCATAACTTGTTGTCTCCTGTACCATTCCCTGATCCTCATTTTCTCTCTCCCTACTTACTCTCAATTCTTATCCTCTTCTCCCATCTCCCACTCTTATTTTATCTCTCTAGTCTTCCTTTTCCTCACAACTATAAACTGCAGCCATCACACATTGCCTTCTCAATTAAAAATAAACAATGCCCTCATCCTTAAATCTGTTATATCTGTATCTGTATGATGAGAATTGTATCACCTCATCATAAAACCTAATGGGGATTGCTTTTATGTATACATTATGTTTTATTCTCTGAAGAAACTTCTAGTGGTCAGAGAGCGGAATATGGGAAACTTTAAGCCACAACTTTGTTATGGATGGACTTGTCTTGCTCATCATCAGCTCCCAATATGGAGTTTCTGGAAGAAGATGCACTTGCCTGAGGACTTTACCACATGCCTGCCTCCATCTCTTGGTCAGTTTTTACTTAAAAAAATTTGCTGCTCAGTGTGGTAAATTGTTTTGGCCCTATCTCAACAATACATCATAAAAAAATTCACTTCCTAAAGAAAGTTTCATTTCAATTAGCTCTGACTTTGTCCTGCTGAACACTCAACTGATTTTATGATGAGTTAAAATCCCATTTGTCTTATTTTGTGAAGCTGTATTCTTTTTGCAGAACCATTGCTGACTTTTAGCGACAACAAATGAAATGTCTTCAAATTCAAAATACAGCTAGGCTGAATAACCACTCACTTTGCCTCTTTCATAGACAAGTGCTGTGCCTAGAGTTTATTTAATTCCAAGTGTTTCTGTTACACAGATGATGGTGGTCTTGTTTGAATGCCAATATACACTGCAGTACAGCTAGGTTGGATTTCATCCGCTCCTGTAATGTCTTCACTGCAAACGCAAGCCTAACCATTTGCAATGAGAAGATGCATATGGTTTGAATTGTTCTGTGAAATGCTAGAGAGATTGCACTATAATAAATGCCACAGAAAATATATGCAATTTCCCATCATTTGTCAAACACAAGCTGCTCTCTCACTATCTATGTAACTTTGCTAGAAGTAACCAAAAATGCCTCTAAATATTACCAAACATAGTTCTAGGCAGACTCACAGTGAGTACCCAAAAAGAAACATAAATATAAGAGATTTTCATAAAGCAAATATAGTTAAATGGTGTCTGGAATTTATCAACACAAGAAAGCAGAAACTAAAGAAAATACAGCAGAAAATAAAATTAGATCAGTTTAACAATTCTTTAATGCATATGACTATCTGGTCTATTCGCCAAACACCACTCAGAGCATGCTGGGTTGTGCACATAAAGTAACCTGGGCCAATTTCATTCACACACAGCAGATTGTGTGAAGCCAGACACCATATGACACAGTTCAGGTCTTAGTTAAAACACATAAAGGGAATCTTCAGCAACAACTTTACATTTTAGTCTACAAAAATAAATATACCCAGAGATGGAAATACAGTAGTCATGTTACTAATTCAGAGAAAAAAGCAGTGCATTTCAACAGAGATCTGGGTGAGGCAGGGGGAAATAGAAGCATGACTGATTCATGCTTCTGATTAGCTACATCTGCAGTAACATTTAGTAACATAGGTGCCATCTTGCACTGAAGATTGTGGGTGTCTGCAACATAATGCAGATGTTTAATGTCACACAAACATCCTGCATGTAGTACATGTGATGTCACACACACCGACCAGCAGTTGCGGCTCCTCTTCTTCCTCCTCCCTCACTGACCAGAGCCAGACACAGCAGTCCCTCCTCTCTCACGTTGAAGAGATGGGGACAGTGGGGAAGGGCTTCAACTTTGCCATTGATTTTTTTGGGGGGGCAGCCCCCACATGTATAGTATTGTGGGTGCCAAAGCACCCACGGCCCCCTGGATTTAGCTCCAGAGTTTAATATGGAGATCTTAGATGAGCCATAATGAGATGCATGAACACCACCTTCCCTCAGGATCTCCCTGTAGCTACTACGTCAAAGTCATACTTCGAATGCCACTGCAGAAGGGAATATTCAGTCAGCTGGATCAGTCATGAGGTTCCAACTTACTGAAGGACATTTGGATAGGTAGATGGAAAGATAGCCACCCAACATTTCCACCCTGGCTTTTGTCCTATTGCTCAAGGCGGTTGGTTGGCTTACAGTAAGAAGCAAAAACAATGCACAATAATTAAACAAAAATACAGCAAAAATGACAATCGGAATCACAGATTTAAATGACAAAACAGACTTTTAAAAGGCAGTAAATGATGGACACATTTATTCAAGGATCTATGACCTAATTTATTTTGATAGTTCAGTTCTGAAAACGAAACCCAAAATGTGTCAGTCAAAAATACCTATAAAGAAGCACATTTCCCTCTTGGATCTAAAGCAGAACTACACCAAACTAACTATCCCTTGATAGTCGCCATTCCATCAGGGAACAATGTGAAGCAAGGCTGTTCCATCAGCTCTGCTGTGAGACCAGCTTAATTTGGCTCCTTTTGTCCCTCAACCATTTCCATTCCAGCTGAGAATCAAGAACTAATATGTTAAGAATTGGTCCTTGGGCCTACTTGTTTCCCTCCTTCCTCCTCATCCCCCCCTTTTTTTTTGCTTCTCTGCGATTTATTTTCCACTGCAAGCCTGTAAAAAAAAAGAGACTCCCTTGTTTTTATTTGTTCGTTTTATTCACTTTGGAAATCCTTTTGGCTAAAAAGCAGGGTAAAAACACTTTAAATTGACTAATAAATAAGCAAACTTTAACTGTTTGCTTACCATATTTTTCACCCTATAGGACGCTCTTTTTCCCCTCCAAAAATGAAGGGGAAATCTGTGTGCGTCCTATGGGGCGAATACAGGCTTTCACTAAAGCTTGGAGAGCGAGAGGGGTCGGTGCGCACCGACCCCTCTCGCTCTCCAGGCTTCAGGAAGCTATCAGCAAGCCTGGGGAGCCTCCGGGAGTTCCCACAGGGCTCCCTAGGCTGCAGATAGCAGCCTGCCACCCGGCGCGCGGGGCGCCCTGAAGCAGAGCGCCGTGCGCACCGGGCAAACATCCGCAGCGTGGGGAGTCCTGCGGGAGTTCCAGGCAGACATCGGCCAGCCCCACAAACTCGGGGGACAGCAGGGAGGCGCAGCACCGCCATCCCGCTGTTCCCCGACCTGGTTTTGGGGGGGAAATAAAGGAAATTTCCCCCCCTTTATTTCCCCCCCCAAAAAACTAGGTGCGTCCTATGGGACGGAGCATCCTATGGGACGAAAAATACGGTATTTCATTAACGTTTCATTGTTCCACCAAGCTGTTTCCACCGCTAAAAAGCATCTTGTTTCTACACATAATTCTGGCCCTCTATATATTATCACAGGCAGAAACTCATATTATGTTTCAGTAAATATGTCACCCCATGGTGCTTCCGAGAAGAAACACCATGGCTGGGGAGATCTGCCAAATTGAAAAGATGTGAACTGCCACTGTACAGTAAATATTTCCCAGCCCCTCTTAAACCTGTGCTCTTTTACTGTAGCTCACTTGCTTAAGACATTGAGTAGTAACAGAGAGTTTTTAGTCATACGATATTGTCTATACCCTTAAGAGACAGTGTGGTGCTGAAGATGGGACTTCAACCATGGAGAGCAGATGTCAACTCCCTGCTCTGCAGGGTCCTTGGGCTACTCAGTGCCTCGCAGTGATAGCTGAACCTTCCTCACAATATTGTTGACAGAATGAAATGAGGGGAGGATGCAGCCCTGAGCTTCCAAGAGGATGGGTGGGGTGGGGGAATATAAATGCAATAAATAAAATGGAACTGTGCTTACACAGAGAAGAAAGGGGCTTCTGGCTGTGAGAACTACCTTTGAAAGGTGAGGAGGGAACCCCACAATGCTACAATACAGGCATATTTATTTCCTTGTCTGGCCTTAAGTGACTACAATTTCTTATTGTCTTTGTTTAAACACTGTATAAGTACTTGAAATGCTAGAGGCACTCCTATCATCCCATTATGCAACAATAGAAGATGTGAGGTGCTTTTAAAAACTGAACAAGACTTGCCCCTCCATGTAGTCTTTCAGGATTTAAGTCATTTGTAATAACAAACACTGACAGGTTTGAGATGACAGAGCCCTCCAAAGAGCCCTTGGAAGGCTGATTCTCCTTGGACCCTGACTGAATGTTTTAATGAAACTCCACAGAGAGAGGTCTGGCATACAATCTATAAGGCACTAGAAAGACTTGAAACAATCATGGAAACCTGTCAGTCATGGGCATCAAGTTAGACAACATTTTTGTCACTGAAGAATAACCAGGAAATGAAAGCATGCTATAATAATCCAGATGCAAAAAGAGAAAAGAGTAATCAAAATGTTTGCTTCAAATGGCATTGAAATATTAAAAACAGCAGGGGTTTAACAAAGCTTTTATTCCTAGATACAACCAACCCAGCAAATACCCACACTTTGCTTTTCTTTCAGTTCTTACACCTGCATTCTTTGCTGTGTTCAACCACACACATCCTTATTACATCCCTCCATACACATTCATCTGTGTTAGCCTCTATTTTTAGTATTCTTCAGCTAGCTTCTTCTTCCTGTTGTTTCCTTCTATACACATCCCTCTCTGCTCTCGTGGACGCAATCATACCTTCTTCCATAGCTCAATACCAAAGTATCTCACACTGTAGGACATAAAATTTTGAGTGCCATTGCTGCTTCATAGAGTCATAGAGAGTCAGCAGCTTCATAGTTCCTTGGGTCACCTGACCACTACTGATCTGGAAGTGATAGTATGACTGAGTTGCCTTCTGCTGCCCTTTCCTGGAGAACACTGACCAGATCCCTATTCCACACCAGTTGGTCACTTCAGGATTGGATTACTAGAGATGAAATACTCCAGGGAGCAATAAAGTTATGGCCATTTCCTACCCCTCTGTAAAGATACCACCATAAAGAACTCTTCAAGGCTTCCTACGTGGATTCTACCATGCTTTTCACTAATTTGGATAGCTTTAAACAACAATAGACAAATTTGTGGAGGCTGCAAATGCCTACAAGCCATAATGGCTATATGCTACCTTGACTGTTTGAAGCAGCATGTCAGAAGCAGCTTCTGAATACTAGCTATCAGGGATCACAAATGGTGAGAGAGCTTAGGTCCTGCTTGTGAGGTTTCCACAGGCATCTGGTTGGCCACTGTGAGAACAGAATAACAGACTAGATGGGCTCCTGATCCAGCAGAATTCTCCTTATGTTCTTAGACCTTTAAAAAGGCCCATAGGTGGGGTCCCATTATGAAGGTTTAGTTTTAAATCTGTTTTGTGGCCTTTTTAAAAGGGTGGGAATTAAGAAACCTACATCAACTATATTCCTTGGCTCTTGTCAGTTCATTGAAGTGTATTTAAATATAGTTTTATTTTACTCTAATATTTCAACAAGTTTATACCAAGTATGGCAAAGCTTTCACTATTTCAGCTGCTATTGAAACTTTAGCCTCTTTATGTTTAAATAAAAGAACTGGGTATGTTTCAAAATGCCAAAAAAGGGCCAAATTTAGCTTGTTAAAAGAGACATAAGATTAAACAGCATGATTTACGGCCTGCTTGTATCTTGTCCTCTAACTGCATTGGGCCTTGGATTTGCTGTGCCCCATGGCACATCTCCAATATAAATAAGCTGTCAAGACTGACTCAGACAAGCCAGTTGTATTCTTAAGATAATGTTAATAAGTCACATCAAATAATAATAGTATAACGGCTGTAAGAAAACTGAAGTATCAATAGAAACAATTGAACAAAAAAGGGCAAGATTCACATTCCTGTCTCAACTGCTTAATTCTAGTGACTATAATGGAGGAAGGAGAATATTAGCCAGCCGCTCCTATCTAATAAATATTTTACAGAATTGTAGAGTTGGAAGGGACCCAAAGGGTCATCTAGTCCAACCCCCCTGCAATGCACGAATCTCAGCTAAAGCATCGAACAATTTCATCACAGTTTTTCAAAAACTGTCCACCCTCCCAGCTAAACACCATCTAAAACACTAGGTGTCCTTACTGAGACTAACTATTGAAGGGCAGCATCCAAAAGACTAGTCACAGGGCAGCCATCTTCAGATATCTAAAGGTCTGTGACATGGAAGATGGAACAAGCTTGTGTTCTCCTACTCTGGAGGCTAGGACGCAAACCAGTGGCCTCAGGTTACAAGAAAGAAGATTCCGACTAAACACCAGGAAGAACTTTCTGATGGTAAGAGCTGTTCAACAGTGGAGCAGGCTCCCTCCAAAGGTGGTGGATTCTCCTTCCTCGGAGGTTTTTAAGCGGAGGTTGGATGGTCATCTGTCATGTATTATCTAGCTGAGATTCCCGCATAGCGGGGGGTTGGGCTAGATGACCTTTGGGATGCCTTCCAACTCTACAATTCTATGATTCTATAAGAGGGGCTTGTAGTTTCCCAAACAGAATTTATCTTACTGCAATTGTTCTGCAGCCTGTGTTTTATGCTCAGTTGGGCTAATGGGACAGAAACTGGGAATGTAATGATTACAAAAAAGAATCCCAATGTGTGCTTCATAATGAGGAGAGGAACTGAATGCACTAGTTTATAAATATGTTGTCTATGCCATTTTTCTATAAATTGCTATGACCTATTCACTGTGCTGTATTTGCTATAGTGTTCACTTTTTTAGAGCAGGAGCTTCTGCAGTGATTGGACTGCAGTGATATCGACTTCTAAGTATGATAATGTAATGCTTGCTTAGCACCCAACTGGGATATAGCACTTTAGACAGTTATTCGGCACATGGACACATAAAAGCAAGCCTGCAACTCTGATATGCACACTGGTGCTGCTGCAGTTTTACTAGACAGAAACCCAGCACTGGACTCGATGCCGCACCATAGTTTCAAACTCCATGTTCTTGACTGAAAATGCAGGAGAGGTTTTCAGCTTCAGTTTAGCTGGCATTATTTTTCAGCTTGGGTTTTTAGTGCTTTGTGATACTAAACATGTGTTTCTGTGGCTACAAACCCTTATAAATAAAATGCAAAAATATTAATACTAAAAGCAAGCATTTAGGAAGCAGAATCCCATTAAAAACAGAAAGCATGGTGAAATTTTTATAATAAGATGAAAAACTTACCACAGCACTTTAAGAAGTAAACACCGAGAAAGATCAAAGTAAATCGCCCACCGTTTTCCAAGTGTATGAAATAGTAAAGCATTCATCCTTTTATCATGAAGGAAGCTAAACATATTTAACTTACTGCTTTGGAGTGTTTGAGCCAAACTATTTCGTTCTATAATTGCTGCTGCTGGTTTCCCTCTGCATGCACTAATGCAGCATTCACCAACAACTAAAACGATCTCTACCTAAAAACCTCTACTTAAGTTTTGCAGCTGAGCAAACTGCTGTTAATCCCGTTCAGTTTCTGAAAATTTATCATCATTCCCCTCTCACCCCTCCTCCCTTGTCCAGCTAACACACTTGGATTCAATGCTACAGGGAATTTGGCACAGTCCAAAATCAATTTCACTGATGATCTGGCAGTTGTCCAGAAAGGGTCACTGGCTTTTCAAGATCAATTAAAGTATCTCAGAGTTCTCATTGGCAAATGACAATAATGTGTACAGTTCACAAAAGAGGCCAGTACAGATATCTGTTTCCACAGTTATACTTTTCTTTCATATATCAGATGCAAATTTATTTATAGTGGTAAAGAACACCAAAAAACCTTTCTGGAGATAACGAAGCTGGTTAATAGTACTTTCTCCAATGAATATATAGATTAGCTAAGAAATATTGACAAAACAAATACTGATGAAGCAAATAAAAGGAAAGTTTTTATTCACAAATTTAATAAGGAAAAAAAGAGACAGATGAGAAGCCCCTCTCAACATAATAATAATTTACAAAAGTACTAATAATAGCACTGTATCTCCAGTGTGAACTGATGGTGGTCTACTGTTATTATTGATTAAAGAAACTTTAAATAAATACATCCAGAAGATTGTCAAAATTATTATTATTATTATTATTATTATTATTATTATTATTATTATTATTATTAATACTCCGCCCATCTGGCTGGGTTTCCACAGCCACTCTGGGCAGCTTCCAACAAAATATTTAAAATACAATAAATCATCAAACACTAAAAACTTCCCTAAACAGGGCTGCCTTCAGATGTCTTCTAAAAGTCACATAGTTGTTTATTTCCTAGATGTCTGATGGGAGGGTGTTCCACAGAGTTTTGGCTAGCCTCCATGGTAGGAAGTTTCATTGTTGTGAACAAGTCACTGAAATTATTTTTAATAAATTCTATCTGTACATGGGTGCGATCATCAAATACCAGGAAACCCAGGTATTCTATCCGATATTCAAACGTACTTTTAATAGAACCTCACAGAAACAATTACTTTTTTATTGACATTTAATGAATACTCATAAGAGAGAGAACATTTTTAGTATGTAACAGAGTAATGGTCACCTCTGTTTTTATTAAATATACCACACATCCTACATTAACATTTAATTCTCACTGAAATGAAAATGATTTTTGGTTTCATCTGCATTTCTGCTGCCACCTGCAGGATTATTTTCAAGTCAGTATTTTATAACAAAGTGAAGCATTTCAAAGAAAACAGTGTTCTTTTGTTACAGAGCACTGCACAGGCGTGCTAAGACAGATTTACAGAGCATAGCTTTGTGGTCAAGTAAAGGTTGGGGCACAACCAAGACAACCAAACAATGCAGTTAAGCAAGTGCATTGACCAGTCAGAACAAGCTCATAGCACTGAAGTTTGCTAGTCCATATGAACAAGACATATGAGCACTGCTGTTTTTCTTAGCTGTTTCTTGCAATTCAAACTATAAAAGAAACATCCATTTTTAATGGGAATATACCTCTGGATACTGAACATGGATTGGAACAACTGTACTGTTATTTAAATGACAATATATAATGAGAAATATCTATAGGAATATGAAATGCAAAGAAATATATGTACCTCAAGGGACAAAGCGCAGACTGATGAATGAAAAGGCTTGCATGTAGTGCATGTTTGTTTAGACTGCACAGAAATGTCTCAAGTAATTAAGAAGAATCCAACAATGACCTTGTCCAGAGGGCACATGTTTCTTATGCTGTGGTTTATTCACAGTCTGTCTTGTAAAAGAGACAAACCAGACAGGGGGTACATTTGGATAAGCAATGGGTAAGTGACAGTGACAATTCAGATGTGGATTACAAGGTTTTAATTACACAGAAGCGAGTGGGTGACATCAGAAATCACAACCTTGAATGCTTCATCACTTTCTTTGTAACCCTAAGTTATAATTACAGCTCTGCTCAGCTGCTTGACCATTAAAAAATAAACAAACCCAACCCTTCACCAGGCCAAGTAGTGCAACAATTCACATCAAAATGCAGTGTCTAAACTGTGGATTGCTAATTAAAATGCTATTGAGCACAGTGAAAATGAACGGAAAAAATTAAACTAAGGAAGGTTATGGCATAATTATGCTGTGTAAGGAATTTTCACTTTCAATTTCTATTCATAGAGGTCTGTGCTTTAACACAAGGAGTTATGAAATAACATGTGGAGCACACAGGACACCAGTGGAGCTTTTCTTCTAGGTGGATTTCAATTTCTGATAAATGTTAGCAATGCGGTGTTATCAAGGCCACTGGTACTACCATGTTTAAATAGATGTCCGTATCGTAAAGGGGCTTGAGATACAGTATAGTCTTTTCAATTTACTTGCACAATTTTAGGTCATTTGTACCTTTAAAAAATGCTTGGGCTGATAGAGCATTCAACCTATGCTTGCCATTCTCCTTCGGAGGGCTGTGCTCCAATAGTCTTGGTGGATCAACTTCCACTGATTACATGCACCTTATATATATTCAGAGTGTAGTGGAGTTCTTACTTTGTGCTATATTTCTTCTCCAACTTCCTAGTATTTATAACTTTTATTTTATCATTACTGAATTACTTCTTATGAAATACAGTATTACTGGGAGTGTATGTCAGGATCGTCCTACTCGCGTGTAGGACCCTGGCAGAGACACATGCCCGACTGGCATGTTCTCTCCCTCCTGGTCAGTCGTTAGGGAGCTTCAAAAGCTTTCTCCAGCCCAAACATCACAGTGACTGATACCAAAGGGCATCAGCACGCTTACGGAACCTGCAGAGTATTAGCGGTTTGCATAACAAACTCAGCAGCACAGCAGTTCGGCTAATCTACTTTTATTTACATATAATACACTCGGAGCATTCTGACTTAGCTCCTTCCTCTTTCTCATCAGACAGCAAAGAGAAAGAACAAAGGACAATAGTCCCACAACACAGAAACACAGTAACACAAACATCCTCTCTCCATCACTTCCCACTATGTGGAATGAAAACATACACCGTCATGTGACATAAAACAATCCCATGACTGCAAGCACAGAGCAAAAATCCTAACATGGGGAGGGGGGGGAATGGAAAGACTTGGAGACTGTGGTTGGCTACTTCCCACAGCTATATTTGTGATTGTTACACTTTTATCAGCACCTTGAAAATGTTCTGCAGTAGTTTGTAAGGGCTCATATGAAATTGACCACTTCTAGAAAACAAGAGGAAGGCCTCTTTGTGTAAAGGAGGCATTACTGAATATGGCATGTGGCTTTGGCAGAGAACCTAACTTGGAGCTGTAGGATGGCTAGAGGCGAAGAGGACACATTTTCTGAAATATGGTTTCCGTTTACTGCGTATGTTCACTTCAGTGGCAATGTGCCGTGGTCCCCAGCCTCTCAGGTGTATTTCTGGATAGATTCGCTCATGAGATAAATTACTGCTAGTGCTAACCTGTTATGGACTATATCGCTCCTTACCTGCTTTTTCTGCAGGCAAAAAACTGCAGACATGTACTGTTTGTTTACTGTTTCTGTTTGTTGTTAAAAGTCAATAACAAGTCAGGTTTTTTTTAAAAGGAAGCACATGTTGCTATGAGCTAAAGAATGGTAAAAGGTAACAAAACTGGACAGAATCTAATCATGCGCTTCCCAGTATTTTTGAATGCACAAATATTGATAGACTTCATCAAGCACAACTATCAAGCTTTTGCTGATCTTATGTGAATGTGCAGCCTCATTCTGTGAAGTTGCTTGAAAATACAAGCTCTGGTAAACATTTTGAAAATATAATAATGTACAGAGAAAAAATACACCATATGGTAAAAGTTACTTATGCTATGCAAGTACACGAAAACTGCAGCTGTATCTTAAATAAAATCAACCATGTTACATACACAGTATTGGTATACCGAAAGGATGGGTAACCTGTGGCCCTCCAAGTGTTGTTCAACTCCAACTTCCATCAGCCCTAGCCATCATGGCCAATGGTCAAGGATGATGGGACTTACAGTCCAAAAAATGTCTGGAGGGTCTTGGCTTCCCCATTCCTGAGCTAAAGTATCAAATCTATATTTTAGTCCCTGGAGAAGTTATATCAGTCTCTCTCACTAGGGGGCAGCAACATTTCAAACAGGTATGTTCTCTCACTTTCTTCTACACCATCTTTTCTACATATGGCCACCAGATGCAGGCAGTAGCTGATTTTTGCTAAGCATCCAGTGACAGAAGAGCAGACAACAATTCTTTATCTAACCACTTTTTTTAAAAAGTACATGAGGAGATGAAAGAGACATTTGCCTGCCGGCCAGTCACATCATAGTATTCCAAGTTGCTTACGGCAGTTCACATGGGATTTTTATCCTCACAAAATGCCTAGAATGTAAGTTAAGCTTCCAGATCATGATTAGGCCAAAGTCACCAAGGGAGTTTCATGGCTGAGCAGGCATTGGTCAAATGCTATAACCCTATGTGAGTAGGCCCCACTGAATTCAGTAGGATGTCAGCATGGGCATAGCCAGGATTTTTGTGGGGGAGGCAAGCTTTTGCTAGGGGTGGGCAGAACCTCAGATTTGTATTGATTTCTATTGATGTTTATTGATGGGGGGCAGATGTCCCCCTCCCTCCCCCCTTGGCTACGTCCATGTATGTCAGATACTCTGCCCACCATATCTCACTGGTACAGTGGTACCTTGGGTTACAGACGCTTCAGGTTACCGACTCCGCTAACCCAGAAATAGTACCTCAGGTTAAGAACTTTGCTTCAGGATGAGAACAGAAATCGCGCAGCGGCAGCGTGAGGCCCCATTAGCTAAAGTGGTGCTTCAGGTTAAGAACAGTTTCAGGTTAAGAACAGACCTCCAGAACGAATTAAGTTCTTAACCTGAGGTACCACTGTACTCATGTGCTGCTGGTGATTAGAAGCTCCTCCAAGGATTACAAGACAAAGAAGCAGCATCCCAAATACAAACAGCCAGATAATTGCAGAACTGTAATTGTCAAATGGGAAAGAAAAGCTGGCCCTGATAACATTCAAGCAGAGTGAAGTTATGAATAGAGACAGCCCAGCTTTGTGTGGAACAAACAAGTTTTTACAGAGTTTTCAACTCTTGCTGAAGGTTTTTTAAAATATGTTTAGCTCTTCTGCTTTATTTTCCATTCTTAGTTTTACCTGACCTTAGTTTGGAGCTTGTTTTAATTATGCTGTATCACATTTATTATACTATTCTATTACTGTTGTTGTTGTTTACCTGTTTGCCCTTTTTGTGTAAGTGGACCTGAGAATTTTTTTTTTATTTGGTGGCCTATGCACTTTTAAAATACTATTATACTACAGATCCAGGCGCAGCAATCCAAAGCCCCAGCCAGGAGCCATTGGGTGGAATGGGGTGGGGGGCAGATTCACTGCCGAATGAGATTCATTTGAAACCAGGTAACAGCCAGGCAGATGGTAGGAGGAGGAGGAGGAGGTTACTTTATCTTTATTACTGCACTTGCTCCAGGATGCCTGGCTTTCACTAAGAGCAGAGGAAGCCTCCACAGGGCCAAAGGAATACCTTTTTCTGTTCATAAACCCCCAGATTGAGGGCTAGTGCTGTACTGTAAGACACCAGTTCAGGTTCTGAATATCTTATCAAGTTATTTAAGTTTGGTGAAACAACCATTTGCGGCGGGGGCGGGGGGGGGGGCGACCATATTCTCTTAGGGAAACACTGTATTTGGCATTCATGATGAGCTGCCTCATTTCTCTGTAACATTTATAAAGCTATAGCACATCTTCAGCTATCTAGCCTGTATCCAATGATCCTTGAAATTAAATTTAAATCAGGTACATTTGGTACTTTTTACCCTTGCTGTAGAAAGTGGAGGAGAGGAGAGGGTGGAGGCAACAGGCTTATTTGTCATAGAAAAAGTCTGAGGATGTCTCCACTGGTTATTTTTCAATTCCTGTTAATCAAATATATCTATCTATATATTTATTTTTTACTTCCCATTTGCCTCCACTTTTAAAAAAACCAAAGTAAAAATCACAGGGCAATAGGAGTCATTGGCAGGATTTGCAGGCACATATATGCTGATGAGGAAGGTTGTTTAACAATAAGGAGATTTGCTTCAATTATGCTGAACCACAAATATATACACTTTGCGGCTGAAGTCGCCAGCTGGTTTTAAATGGTAAATGCTATACACATACCATTCAATTTATCTTTTTCTCTAGCAGCTAAGAACTATGGTACAGAGCAGGGTTCAGATAGTCAGCAGGAGTAAGAGTAGGAGAAATTCATTTGCAGGTGCTTGAATGTCATCTACAAAGAACTTTCTAATAATTGAAGTGACCTTCCTCCTTTCAGCACAAGGACTAGAGATTAAGCATAAATGGCTCTGTTTTCTGATAGCAGAAGGGCAATATGAAACAGAAAAGCAGCAGTGGGTGGGTGAGGGTGTGCTTAATGCTTTTCCCAACTAGCATGTTTCTGTTCTATATTCCTGCTGGAACTGCATTTCCTTCTGAGGCCCCAAGCATGTATTTATCCCTGCAAATGTTCCTTTGGAAATCTGCTGTGGTGTTGGGAAGTTCTTGGAAGAAATGATTTGGAGAAGTGCTATAATGGATCACAAGCAGAAAGCAGACACAAGCGTAGCGCACTGTTTCAAGGTGCCCACAAAATAGATGACAAGCTTCAAGGGGGGAAGGGAGGACAACCTAGCTGAAATTCCATGCCAGTCTCTGATACAACAAACAACTTGACTAGATAGCCAAATCCAACCATCAACTTCCTCTGATTTTGGGGTCAAGATTTCCTGTTTATTGAAGCCACTCTTTTCCTGACCTCCAAGTATTTGTGGAGCCATAACTGTTCCCTCCCACCACATGGCAACAAATCTAAAAATATCAGTGTCAAAAATTTAATCCAAGCTCACTTCCTAAATGTTATGAATAGTGTTATTTTGTATCATTTGCTTACATATGGAAATTTATCAAATTTTCTAAGCAGGAAACAAATGAGACCAGAAAACCATCTGAACTCTGCTAGATCCAGAAACACATACAAAAGTTAAAATAAACTCCATGTATGGTAATTTCTGTGGAGATTCATTAGACTACGAACTGTATTATGGGAGAGTCTGTGAGAACACTCCAGTCAAAGTAAAGTGCATTTGAAGTTGATTTGATTTCAATAAGACAAATGCACATGTTTTAAATGCTTACTTTTGAATACATCACACCCTGTATTTCCAACTGTTTTTAAAAGCTAGATAGATATTCTACTTTTGAGAGTACAATACAGATCAGAATAACATATACTTCACATACCTTTCTCATTGCTATTTGATAGAAGGGATGGTGGGCTTGTGGGTTTGGATTTGTCGTAGTTGTTAAAGCTCTGGCTGCGCCGGTTGTTGGCATTAACTGAACCACGAGTTTTTGCTTCGCTGCCTGCAGCTGAAACCCTCGTAGGACCTGGAAGTCTGTTTTTGAGGTTGAAAAAAAGAAGAATAAGCAAATGTTTCCCTAAAGCACATGAATGAATTCAAGTTAAACACAGTCAAATTGGAGGAATGTTTACCTCCCGTAAAAGACAACTTGCCAGGTGAAGAGCTCCGTGTGTGCCCTTTTGTTTACATGGAGCTCCAATGAAAGGACTTTCCTGGTTACTTTAGTGGAGAGAGCAGTTCTGTGCATGCAAATAATCTGTCCATGGAACTTGAGTATTGAGTCAATGGAACTTGAGCTCTTGAGTATTGGAGCATCCACTAAAATGTAGCCCAGAATGACTAGGTATCCAGTCTATGTCATTTTGGAAGCTTGACTAACTGCAAATGATTTTTGAAAAGTTATGCTATAAGGTTGCCTCAGTGGATTCAGTTATCTTAGTGGATTCAGGTGCCAGTCAATTTCCAGTTGATCTTCATGCCCACTGCCTAGTTGATTTTAATGCCCCCCAAAGGTCACCATATTAGACTTGGTGTTTCCCAGTTGGAACCTGGATAGTGTGCCTAACTGAATGTTGCAGAGGTCATCTACAGTGGTGCCCCGCAAGACGAATGCCTCGCAAGACGGAAAACTCGCTAGACGAAAGAGTTTTCCATTTTGGAGGTGCTTCGCAAAACGAATCTCCTATGGGCTTGCTTTGCAAGACGAAAATGTCTTGCGAGATCCTGCGGGGTTTTTCCCCTCCCCCCTTTTTTCTAAGCCGCTAAGCCGCTTATCAGCTGATCCGATAAGCCGCTAAAAGCCACTAATAGTGCTAATAGCGCTAATCTGCTAATCCGTCAATGGGCTTGCTTCGCAAGACGAAAAAACCGCTAGACGAAGAGAATCACAGAATGGATTCTTTTCGTCTTGCGAGGCACCACTGTACTTATGAAAATGCTTGATACATTAGTTGGGAAACATTTTTTCTTAGCTGAATTTCACAAACTCTGAGATGTCAAAATAAACCGTTAGCCTGTATGGGTCTAGATACACTGGCTGTAACATTGCACATGGTTGCATTGCCCTAAATCACATTGGGTGATATCCAGTTGTGCCCATTGCTAGTGGAGCAGACTTTTGCTCATGCAGTGAGATGTCCCTTCCTATCTTATCCCCAAAAGTCTCTCTGAGTCTGCACCCACCAATTCTGTTTGAGAGGGGTAGGAGATCCTCTGGGCCATATTTGGGGAAATGTGGAGGCTGCAGGAGAAGGAGAGGAAGGGGAAACCAGCTTGTACAACACTGGATATAACCCATTGATTTCTACCAGGTATAACTACTATATGTGCTTGATTACAGCCCTAGGCTACAATTCAGAGAATCAAATCCTTGCATAAGCCCATTGACAAGTATGCGCATGAAACACGAGCTAGCAAGGCTCTTTTAGCTAGCAATATGCATTCCATTCCAAAGGTCCAGAGCACAGAGTTTCCATGCAGGGCCCCAGATTGTAGCCATGCAACATAATCCAAAACCTCTCAATTCAGAAATCAGTATGCTTAGAATTTCTGCCAAATTTTTGAAGCGGTCATTTGATCAAATCTATACAGTGCAGTAAAACTCAAAATGCAAAACAGTGCACTAGATGGAATGTTGCAGAATTTTTTGAACATAATACTGTGTGGTGGTCCTTTTTGTTCTAAGGCTTAAAAAATAAAAATAGCTCACTTTGGTACAAACTGCCTAGATTTCCCCCCACCCTGCACATCATACAGGTTGTTATCACAATGGCTTGTGCAGGAGTTCCCAGTGGCCAAAGGCTTTAATTTATAGTAGCAAATTATTTACCCCATTGTTTTAATGAATTATAATATTATTCAATAGCTTACTTTTTTCCTTTTACTTGCTCAATACAGAAGTAAACCATAAAACCAATAGGCAGCATTGATTCGTATACAGTTTCCTGAAGGCAGAATTCCCATCTGATTAGCAACATTACAAACCTTTGGTACTTGAATGGCACTTTTAGAGCTGGGAAGAAAAGAGGATTAGTGATTTCTTCCCAACAAATTCATAAGATTGATCAGAAGGAGGATAGATGGGGAGAAGAAAAGAAGCACATAAGTCTCAGCAAATACATGCACATGCTTTCAAAGCTTAAAGCTGGCAAGTTTGCACGCAACCCATTTAGTTCCACATCACCACAGACCACTAAAACATAGAACTGTGTAAAGTTTGCTTCCTTGCTTTCCCAAAGGCAGACTCTTCTGCTCTCAAGTGCATGTGAAATAAACCTAGGAAACCAAAGCAAGAGGAACGCTAGAAAGTTTCACATAGCAGTCATCACAAAGACACAACCAACCAACCCTGGATACAGAAACAGCCCACAGAAAGGCTACAGAGGAAGGCACAGAGGAACCCAGGGTGAAAGGCTAGGGAAAAATAAGGTTCTTTTTCACTTTCCATGCTTTTGTGTAAGATTTGACACTGACATGGCAATGACATTCATGCAGAGCTCATGCTGGTTGAAAGGTAAAGAGAAAAAGTGTTGAAGCATAATCTTTTCACACAAAAGGGACATTTCCCCCTAGTCTTTATCTCCCCACCCTGGCTTCTAGGATATTTGTTTGTCTTCCTAAAAAAACATATAAAGTGTTCTCCCACTAGGAGAACCCAGACATGGACATTAAGTATGTGGCCAAACTTTGTAAATGTGTAGGAATTACAAGCAAAAGAAGAGATTGACTACAGCAATGATGGAGAACTGAGATGTCAATCAAAGTAGAGTGGAAGTGTTGACAATTCTCAAATATTCACCTGGTAAGGATAGTTTTGTTTTGCTTTTTGAACATCTCGCTTTTTGTGACATCTCTCTAAGTACCCCATCATTCAATGTTTTAAAGTGGAGGGACTATAGGAAGTTGCAGATATATCCCTGTGAATTCTCAATAAAATAAAATTATCAGTAAAAGAAACCTGTATATCTCCTTTGCAAGGAGAAAAAAAGCTTGGAGAGATCAATTTGATCAGAAAAAAATAGACTGCACAAGGAGTTAAGTGCACAGCATCAGTAAAATTTGGCTCCCATCACTTCTACTTCTCTATCTCAGTCTTAAAATAAGTCAGTAGGTTACTCCTGCAAGGACTCATGTCTTGTCCAGTTTCTCTCTAAAACTGTGAAAGAAGTTGTTGACTGAAATGCTGAAATAGGTGAAAAGGCATGAATTGGTAAATAATTGAGATGAAGGAAGATTAAAAATCAGTGAAGGAGAGGGGATCCTATACTAGTACCAAGGCAAAATTATGGAACAAAGAATGATTTAGAATAAAGGAATCTAAATCACAAAGTAAAAATATTATAGTATAGTTTGCGCACAAAACAGGATAAACCGTGGTGCCTTATATAGAGAGAGGTGTTAGGGGTATTTCTAATGCAGCACAGCATGGTAAAAGTAGCATTCATCTCAAGAAAACCTAGGATGAATATCACAGGTATTAATAAAGATTAGAGCTGCATTTTTGAAGTGCTGCAGTGAGGTGCTCGTAGGAGTCAGAATGCATGTCAAGCTGTGGCTTAGAGCAAGATAAATGGGCTGAAACACCTATTATTCATTCTCAGAGAGATTAGATGTTCCCCAGTACAGGACACGGAGGAATCCAGAATAGAGACGACACACCTATCTACGCTGCTGTGTTATATTATCTGATAGTAGTCATACTCATTACTCTTTTTCACCCATGAGAAAATAAGTTGGACCTTACAAGCGTGATCTATAAACAGAAATTAACAAGGAAGTTAGAGCAAGGGGAAGGAGAGAGTGTCCAAACACATTCATGTATTTATTTTTTCAAGACGGAAAATTCACAGGAATTGAGTCCCCTTCACACGTGAATTGCCAGAAGGGAATATAATGCTGTTAACTACGGAACGCACTGCATTGTTGCCCCAACCTAAGATGTCAACGAACGGCATGGACAACTGAACTGCCAGTGCTCATGCATTAGCTTCCTGGTGTTCAGCACTCAGATCACATGGAAGCCTCCAAACAAATAGCTGCTCATGCACAAGCTTTGTCAGTTCAGTCATCCAGGGACAGGGGCAGCACTGTGCAGCACAGAATGAAGATCACGTGATGCGCTCATCATGTGATTCACCTATGAAGGGGGCTATTATGCTACTATCCCCCAAACTAGCAATATGAAGTACAGATTTTAATTGTGAGTCATTTCAGGACATATACTGATGACATTGTTGTTAAAAAAAACCACCATCCTCAGCCCCAAAGACAGGGAGGGGTATGATCAGGGGTCGGCAAGGTTTACCGGCCATGGTCTGGATCACTCCCATGGAGATCATCCATGGGCTGGACTGGTGAAGTGCGACACCGGAAACCGTGTCTGTGCATGTCCGCAGCGCCGGAAATCGTGTCTGCACATGCCCAGATGCCGAAAATCGCTTCTGCACAGGCGTGGTTTTTGGCATCTGAGCATGCGCAGAAAATTTCCGGTGCTGTGGACATGAGCAGACGCAATTTCCGGCGTCACTCGGCGAGTCCCCGCGCCGTGATGCGCTGGTTTAGCACAGCGCACGGGGGACTCGTCAAGTGGGTAGCTCAGTTCAGGGGCAGCTTATAGGCTGGTAAAACAGTCTTCATGGGCCACATCCGGCCCTTGGGCTGCATGTTGCCGACCCCTGGGTATAATACAGAATAAAATAGCTCTCTTTGCTTTGGTTTTTTCTTAAATGTTTGGTTTGAAACCAACAGGTAAGCAGTGGTAAGGTGAGCCTTGAGACATGCAAACTGGGGTTCTTGCAAGGAGGGTTTTCCATGCTTTGCATTAGAGGAAGAAACGCTAACCTAGAAGCCTTTTTCTGACCGAGAGTGAATCGGATGATTTTGCTTTGAGATGAGTCCCTGGGTGATGCACTGCACAACAAGAAAGAAAAAAAAGTGGAAGATGTGAGTGAGTAAAGAAGATACATTCGCACATGAACCCACTGAGCTGACAAAGGTGTGGGGGGTTTTTTGGAACGAGATTAATCCAAGTGTTTCAGAAGGGAAAAACAATCCCTCTCAGCCAAATAAAACATTCAGGTGTAGTATCTTTGGATTTATCAAAGCAGCAATAGTAAGAGAGGCAACAGTATGCATGCAAGCAAATTTACTTCAGGGTCATGTGAATGAACTTTCATAAAAAAATGCTGTCTATATGCACATTTCTGAATTTGAAAAATATCCATGGTATGATCTGATGTTCACCATGTCGAAGAGCACATTTTGGTCAAGCAGACTTTCCTTTAGTTTAGTTTTTGTCGTGGTGATAAATACCATATTTCACCACATGAGGGTGTGTTCCAATGAAAGCTTTCACCTTGTAAAAGGGATGAAATTATTTATTTTCAAATACCATGAAAAGGATACAAAAAGTAATGCAAGACTCAAGCTTAAATGGTACATTATAGTTCAACATTTATGATCTCCACATTCAAAATGTATATAAAATATTTATCATCTGGGTTTTAATTCTGAGGAAAACAAAATTCAACCAGCCAAGATTCAGTGATAGCAATTTTGTTACAAAATGAAAAAGTAAGCATTCAAAAAGTTTTGATTTTTGAGTCAGCTATATAATTGGGTTGAATTTAAGTCTGCAAATAATTTGTAAGGGCTATAAAAGGGTTTTATAGCTCAGTTTGAAATTCGACAGAGATCATATATACTGTTATGTTGAAAAATATGCAAACTGTGTGTCATGTATGGATATATTAAGATTTCTATATGAACACATGCTTTGAAGGTATTATGGAAGGTTATTCTGCAGAGAGGCTATTTCAAATAAACCAGAAAATATTATGTTCCCCAATTCATTAGGGCTGATCAAAAGAACTGAGGTCTGGATCTGATTTAACCACAATCTCTGTACTGGATCACAAGAAAAAACAAAAGAGAGACAGCAGAAGGCATCTATTTAAGAGCAGCTTTTTGGGGTGTGCGTGCATGAATTGGCTCAAGGGAAGGATCTGACCAGTATCATTTTTTTTCAAAAATCCACCTTGCCAGAGTTGCTATTAAAAGACAGGTGCTTGTTTCTCCTAAATAGTAAAGCTAACAGGAATGGGGAGGGCAGGAGGAGGATTTCAAGTAGGAGGTGGCATGTAGGAGAAAGATTAAATTGCTCCTCCCTTGAGCCAATTTGCCCCTGTGCTGCTTTTACGCTTTAAAGGAGACCCAGTCATGGATCTCCCACATCAAATGTATTTTGGGTCTACAAGTACATTGGTACACCTTAAGCATCACAAATGGAGTATAGCACATGTAGCTGAATGGAGACTGAAGAATCAGAATATGAACTCTCCAATCAATCATTAGCCTGCAACCACACTGAATTTACACATAGCCAATCCAATCCAGCTGGGGGTCATGTGGTTCTGGAAGAAGGATTCAGCACCTGTATCCCAAGGAATGAGGAAATCTGTGTGCACAGGGCTGCTGCAGACACAGTTCCTTTAATAAAACAGGAATTGCACAGCTAGCTGTTTAAGAGGAGGAGTGCAGGGACTCGATTGAGCAACGCCTGCTCCCACATCCACACCAAAGCACTCAGCAGTGTACACTGGCCTTTCTAACTTCTATTTTTAGGATGTTTTCTTTTGTTCCACCTCTATCTGATGCATGCATTTTAAAAAATTGACCGACATTCCAAATCCATTACCCAGGTGAAAAAGAAATAGAGCTACTTCATGTTAGCTACAGTTATTTCCAGGCGCAAAGATTTCAAAGTAAGATGCTATTTTAGCATCCGTGAAACACTTGACATTTTAAAACAAAAAGAAGATTTTGAAAAGGAACACCCACCTGGACTGCATTTCTGGTTGTGCTTTTAACTGAGGATGTGGTGCTTGCTGGGGTTGTTGGCACTGAGACTGGGGTGATGCTGGCACAGATTGTGGTGGTTGCTGCTGCTGCTGCTGCTGTTCTTGTTGGATTTGCTGTTCTTGCAGCCCAAATTGGCACTGGGATGGAGGCCTTACTTGCTGGGGTGATGTGGGAGGTTGCTGGGATGGGTGGGGCTGTGAATATTGTTTAGGGGGCTGCTGTTGCTGCTGCTTATATCGTGACAGACTGAAGAAAAGGCCTAAGATAGCCTTTAAATTTCCATTCCTGATTTCTGCAAGACAAATCACAAGTCATTTATATCAGCATCCAATGCACTTTATACATTCAGTAGAGTTGCTTGTTTAAGCCTTAACACTATTCATAGTACTACTGACAGCTCCCTGAAAACCTAATTGCTGTCACAATTGATTAAAACTGGGCATCATCCGCTGAGCAAATTAGTTATTTCTCCCCTGCAGAAACTAAATGCAGACAGGGAGCTTGGTACTATGGCAGAGAAGATTTAGTGAGCTAGGCATCCATCAGCACTAAAGTGCACAATGGAACCTGCCATGCCTATGGCAGATCCATTCCTTAATCCAGACCAGGATTCCAGAATGCTCTGGGCTAAACATAGTCTACTTCATTCCAGGACTTTCAGAGAATTATGCAAGGAAGAATCGTAGTTTGCATGTAACCATAAGAAAAGAACTCTGAAATAAACCTTTCCGTCTAGCAAGCATAGTCTGAGTCCAGGTTCTTATTTCTAAGACTCCCAGGCCTCTAAGCACAATATGACCTACTGCAGGGGAAGGGGGAGATATATATTTCACTTTCCTTGGCTCCTTCTGAAGACATGTCAATCCCCATGCAAGCACATTTCAGGATCATGGCAAACACTTCTCAATTAAAGAAAAACCAAGAAGAATATACTGTTAGGCTGCATTCACATGGCAGTTTATTCCATTTTCATGATGTTTTGCTAACTTAATTTTCACATTCTATTTGAGCTTTCACATGATGTAAAAGCCACTTCCAGAACAATAGTGGAAATGGAGTGGAGTGGAGAATGCAATGCTAATAACCAATACCAAGGATGAAGGTCTACCAGGCTTGCATGTTGAGCATGCTGCTTTATGGAAGAGAGTCATGGGTAATTTACACCTGCCAGGACTGATGCCTCAATACCTTTCATATGTGCTGCATCATGAAGAATTTGGACATCCCATGGCAGGACAGTCTCACACAAAGATGTGCTCTCCCAAGTCCACATTCCCAGCATGTTTGTACTTGAGTCTCAGAAATGTCCTGGTCATGCCCATAGAATGGAAGATGCAGGATCCCCAAGGCTGTGCTCTACAGGGAGCTGGCTTTAGGCACCAGACCCATTGGCAGGCTAGCTCTGCATTACAAAGATGTCTGCAAACGTGGCATGAAGACTGACAACATTAATCGTGCCGTGTGGGAACCCCTTGCAGATAACCTATCAGTGCCCATGGCAGCTGTGGATATAGCGAATGGCCATGTGAAGTGGCCTTTTCTTGCCACAGGGTCAATCAGGATTCGTAATTTGCATGAGGGAAGACTGCATAATTCACATAGCCACCAAACACTTGGCTGGTGAGAGAGGCAAGATTATCCTATTGGTTTAGCATGCACAGGGCTAGCTAGCTGGTGAGACTCCACAAACCCTCTCGTGTGCTTTCAGTGAGGAAGTTCATGTGGACCCACCCTATGACATTGTGGCCAGAATAACTAGATGAGTGCCAATTAAGTTCTAATACAATTCATGTCCCAGTAACATGCATCTTCTGATAAGCGATACAGGTAACACACCCTAAAAATTAAGCCCAAGCCCAACGAACGGCGTAGCAAAATATTACAGTGGTGCCTCGCAAGACGAACGCCTCGCAAAACGAAAAACTCGCAAGACGAAAAAGTTTTCCGTTTTTGACTCGTTCCGCAAGACGAATTTCCCTATGGGTTTGCTTTGCAAGAAGAAAGCCCATAGGGAAATCTCTGGGGACCTCTTTTAAAATGCTGGCGGTCGGGAGCAAAGACTTTCGCCCACCGCCGGCCTTCAGAAGAGGTCCTGGACCTCTTCTGAAGGCCGGCGGGGGGCAAAAGTCTTTGCTCCCCCCCCGCCTGCCTTCCCAGCATCGGAGACTTCTCCGCTGTCCCGGGCGATCTTAAAATGCTGGCGGGCGGCAGTGAAGCCTTCGCTGCCGACCCCCAGCATTTTAAAAGCCCCTGGGGCAGCGGAGACTTCTCCGCTGTCCCGGGTGATCTTAAAATGCTGGGGGGCGGCAGCGAAGCCTTCGCTGCCGCCCTCCAGCATTTTAAAATCGCCCCGGGACAGCGGAGGCTTCGCTGCCGCCCGCCAGCATTTTAAAATCGCCCCGGGACAGCGGGGGCTTTTAAAATGCTGGCGGTCGGCAGCAAAGCGCTCCTGTCGCCGGAGCTTGCGGGGCGGGAGGTGGGGAGAAGGGCTTTTCTTCCCACCGCCAGCCTTCAGAACAGCCTTCTGAAGGCTGGCGGTGGGAAGAAAAGCCCTTGTCCCCCCCAGCCTTCAGAAGAGGTCGGGGGACAGACTGTCCCCAGACCTGGTCTGAAGGCGGTTTCCATAGGAACGCATTGATTGATTTTCAATGTATTCCTATGGGAAACCGTGCTTCGCAAGATGAAAAACTCGCAAGAAGAAAAAACTTGCGGAACGAATTAATTTCGTCTTGCGAGGCACCACTGTACTGGACTTTGTAGAGTGCTGGTTTAAAAGTAAGCCATAAACTAGGTTTCAAATAATCGCTACAGATGCATTTCCTGTTAAGTTATCTCAGGAGATGGACTGAGGTAATTCACCTGGCACTATGCCACTGGACTTTGCACATAGAGGGCACATCAACCTCTTTGTTTTTTGCCGACTAGTACAGTCTGAATTACTTCCTCTTGCTGCTCCCTTCTGTCCTGTGTGTCTGTTTAAATATATACACATAGGTTTTGTCGGTGTGAGTCTGTAGCCCAGTCATTTCCATTTTGGCCACACAAAAGGGTATTTTTAAAAACTGAAAACAAAATACTGCCAGATGTTCTGGGGTTTTTTAGGGCAGGGAGGGTTTCTTTTTTCAGTCTGGTGTTTGGAAGCTTCCATGCTGTGAGGTTTCTGTTGTCTTGGATGCCTTGATCTCCTTTACTTCAGTTTTTTATATTATTTCTCGTCTTCTTTTCCCCTTGTGACACAAACCACTCAAATCACAATTGGGAACAAAAGAAGCCACACAGAAAGTTAGCTGAAGAGGCTCAGTACTAAGCAAGGAGGAGGAGGAGGAGGAGGAGGAAGAGAAGAAGAAGTAGCAGCAGCATGGAGGAACAGACTTGCATGTGAAAATGTGCTTTCCTGGGAGGACTTTCATATAATTTTATATCAACAACATAATGCTTTTCAATGGAGTCACTCAGCTGCGATTCAACAAATTTTGATGGTGTAAAGGCATGTGTGAACCAGCCCTTAACTGGAAGAAACCCTTTCCTGAAAAACTCGAAAGCTATCATGTCCTTGTACAGGGAAAAACAAAAAAATGACTTGTTGAATTTCTAGGCTCCCCTTGTTTTGGATTTGAAAGTTATATTTTGTATGTACAGTACTTGTCTGCCACTTAGTGCTCTTACTTTAAACATAAACATAATTCAGCCTGAGAGTGGAAGACAGAAAGAAAAAGTATAATTATCCCATTGGCATAAGCAGCTGGGATTCCCTCCATGCTCAGTGTTCTTGTTTAGAGCCAGGAGATTCCATTTGCTGGCAACCGGGATTCTCCTACCCAGGGAATGAGGGAATCTTTCCCATGTCAGCCGAGAGTTGATCTGTTGATCTTCCATTTAAGCATTCTGGCAGCTGACATGTATAAATGTGCTCTCAAAGCAGCAGTGTGAACTCAAGGAAATTGTGGCAGCTTTTGCTGTCAAGGTAAACCTTATTCGCAAGTAAAAATGCATACAAAACTCACACAATCTGTCTTTCACATAAATGACCAAGAATAAAACAGGCTCACCTGTATTTGCAAATCCAACTGCTAATTTTGAGAATAGTGAGGAGGGGTAAGAGAAAGCGTTCAGCGGCAGATTTAACTGCCATTTATTGAAGTGGCTCACTCCTGCTTCCGCTTGCAAACATGCAAGTGAAAGTAAAATAGCAACTCAGAGCTGTGATGAACATACAAATAGCTTCGCCACGCAGCCCAATCAAGGATCACCTTTTGTGTGCACAATGACTCTGATGCAAACAAGAGTTTCCCTATTGACCTCATAGCACCAGGAACAGCTCAACGTGTCTATCCCAAGTGAATATCAGGAGTTGCCCACAGAGCTTGGATAAGAGCCAGACAACATACAGCTTGTTTTTAATTAAGCAGGCATGAAACATACCTAATTCATGATTATGCCATGAAGGAGTTTAAACAATTACAGTCTGAGCATTGGATTATTTTATATCAGCACCTTTAAGACATATGACCTCTATAGAAAAATTAACCACAAAGCACAATTCATTGCCTGAATCTGGTTTGGCCAACTGAGTGCACACAAATCAGTCAAAGTCAAAATTGTGTCACCGTTACAATGATAAACAAGCTAACTTCTATTTATACTGTACACCTAGTATTAGGTGAAACAGATACACTGCTATCTTGAACTCTAATAGACATGAATGCAGGTTACGATATAAAATATTTATTCACACTGACAGTGGTTATTATTATTATTTTGTCATCATCGTAATCTATAAGACTGTCCTGTAGCTCCACTAATCTTGTTGCTATATAAATACTACAAATACGGACTCACCTTCTGCAGACAGTCCCTGTATGTTTATTCCTTTGGCAGCCAAAAAACTCAGGCACGCATCTATATTTTCAATCTTAAAAAGAGAAAAAGAGGGAGAAAGAGAGAGGGAATGAGAGATAAATGAAAATGCATTACTGCACCCTTTGGACTTCATTCTACTATTCATGTGAAATCAACTTGTCAGGCAGAAGTTCGTGTCAAAATCCTCTGCTTAATACTTTACGTTACTATTTATTACAATTATAATCCTCCTTTTCTCCCAAGGAGCTACACCAACATGACACCTTCTGAACAGGCCATAGTGAATTGCTTATGTTTGTCACAATACCTTATGCTCTTATCACTCACATAATAGAAAGACAATGCAGACCTGCCCTTAACTTGTATTAGATACCACAGGGAGAATAAGCCCCATGGGAAGTGGTTTGTGTGACACAGTTCCACATGTGGTTCGGGTGGTTCAGGTAACAAAATCTTTATTTGGGGGAACCTTTTTATGACACAGTTAAGACTGCCTCAACCAAATAAGGATCTCTCTCTCAGACACGCATATGCCTGCCAACTGATTTAGAGCCAGTTTGTTCCCAGCTGTGCCACGCTACCAGCCCAATATACAAATGGGTCCCAAGAGTAACTTTTCCAATGTTTCTTGTCACTGTCTGCTGAAAATAAACACGGGGCACCATATTTGTTTGATGTGAGGAAAGTTTCTCATTTACTCCTAAGTGGGACAGCTGGCAGAAATTTCCAGTCATGGAGGCAGTAGAATTCAAAAATGGAAAATAGAAACCTCAACTGGAATCCAGAGCATGTTTACTCACATCATTCTCTAAATGGTATGAATAGCAGCTGATTACTGAAGGCAACGGCTGTTTCTCATGGTGAGTCTCTTCTTCATTTAAAATAAAGAGAACTACAATATGGGATATGCAGATACAGTGGTACCTCGGGTTACATACGCTTCAGGTTACATACGCTTCAGGTTACACACTCCACTAACCCAGAAATAGTGCTTCAGGTTAAGAACTTTGCTTCAGGATGAGAACAGAAATTGTGCTCTGGTGGTGCGGCAGCGGCAGGAGGCCCCATTAGCTAAAGTGGTGCTTCAGGTTAAGAACAGTTTCAGGTTAAGTACGGACCTCCAGAAGGAATTAAGTACTTAACCCGAGGTACCACTGTATTTCTCTCTGTCCTCTTATTTAAAGGCACACCAGCTCCAAGTTCAATTACCACCAGGTATCTAAACAGAAACTGAAAGTATTGCTTTTGAGACTAAAGAAGAGCTATCCCTCTCTCCTCTCCCCCAGCAAAAAATATCTCTGGGTTTTCTAATTTATATGACCTGGTCAAGACACGCAGAAGAAGGAAATAGTAGAATCCTGAGGTGATAAAGTGAGCTATGCCACTTCAGGCTGAAGAAGGGGAGCACCATTTTTAATGCTCCTGCATGGAAACCAACAACCCTCCAGAGCAAAACCCAAGACCCTATTATTAATGTTTTTAACCTAGCCTGTTCCTATTGTGCTGGATTTCTTTTTGCAGGAGGTTTTTGTTTTCTTAACACAAGAAATGTGATTGCCTAACTGCAGTTGGTATAATCCATTCTACCAGGTGAGAATTCTGCTACCTTATTCTTACCTCATTATGCTGTGTGTGTAAACCAGGCCTATATTATGCAAGAGAAACTTCCGCAACTTCTAACTGCAAGTAAGGGAACCGGTTTTGAAACTAATCCTCCATATAAAAAGCTCATTATGTACAGTAAAATAGCACACACAATAAAAATGTTTACCCTAATATTATAAAACATTTTAGTATATGACCACAATATGGATAGTATCATATAGTTTAATCAGTAGGTGGTACTGGAGTTATATCTGGGTGGAGTGTGAAGTTTCCTGTAAATGTTCTTGTTTAATGCACAAAAGAGTTATTGGCTATGTACACACTTCAGTTTACTCTGCATCCTGTATGCTACCACTGCTGGTTTGGGAAGCAGTGTACACGCAACATTAGCCACAATCCATATCTATCCTGTTTTTTACTTATGAAACACTGCATATTGATGAATTTCCCCCAAAACCAGCTTTGATCCAAATTAAGAAAAGGAATGTCTGAGCGGCATTTTACGCCTGTAATGTGACTCAGTCCTTGCCTTGCTATGTGACAGTCTTCATCCAAATCTTCAATGACAAACACCATACATCTGTAGTCCATCATTTATTCTGCACATTCATACTAAAACACACACTTTCAATTTTACTATACAGGGCTTAATGTTTTACTGTACACACACACAGTGCTTTTTTCTGGGGGGGACACACGGGTACATATACCCCTAAACATTTTGTGGATCTAAGTTTGGCCTCACTGAGGGACAGTATTTCAATATGAATAGGAAAATGAGAGTACCCCTAAACATTTATTTAAGAAAAAAACACTGTGTGTGTGTGTGTGTGTGTGTGTGTGTGTGTGTGTGTGTGTGTGTGAGAGAGAGAGAGAGAGAGAGAGAGAGAGAGAGAGAGAGAGAGAGAGAGAGAGAGCTACAACTAAAACTATATTTGGTCACATATCGTTTAATAGCAAACCTGCCTTGCTGCAAAGTGCACATAATGTAGGCTTAAACAGCAGCCAATAAAGATCTGAGCTGGAAAAAGCATAAGTAGTAAAATCTTTCTAGCTTAGTAAGCATGTCTGGTAAATGTCACTAATCACAGCAGAGAGAAGACTTAAAAAACGGTTTGTGTAGCCTCTTCTTGGCCATCAGTTAGCACATCTAGAGTTAAGATACACTGTTCAATCTATTCTTTCACCTCAGTTACCATTGTCTAAGTCTGACAAATATGAAAAGTGAAGAAACCAGGAAGAGAGTGTGCAGAAGGTTGCATATGTTTCAAGTAATGGGTGTTAAACAAAGTATCCACATGGGAGTCCGGAAATGCAACTAGGCATGCCCTATTTCCTTGCACAGTCACAGCTGATTTCAGGGCATCAAAATTGTTATTAAGACCCAAAATCCACTATGAAGCATGAAGGAACCAGAAAGGTTCGTTCTGTAGTGGCTTCCTGCATCCTGCAACCCTCCATTGTCAGAATCCTATGCAGCTGATATACAAGTCCCATCCTCTAGCTTCCAAGTGCCCAGCATGAAATCTAGTAAGTTGCATACCCTTAACAAATGATGTAGGACACTGTGGACCATCTTGGGTGTGAGTCCTGAAAGACCTGGCTCCCTGCCTTGCAGGCCTTTTCCACCTGGCCTGAGACAGCGGGGACCTTGACTGACTTCAGCTACGAAAACTGAGGCTGTTGAACAGACACTTGGGTTGGGGTATTATTTAAGGAGTTTCTGTTGAGAGGAGGGTTGTTGCTGTTATTGAAAATATTTTTTTGGTATTTTTATTTTTAGATCTTATTATGATTTAGTGCGGAAATTGTTGATTTGGTTGTGTACCTTTTGATGCGTTGTTTTTATTTTTTATGACTATTTTTGTTATATTTGCAAATTATGAGATTTTTTTCATGTTATGCATGATCTGAATTATGGAAAGGTGGCGTGCAAAGAAAAGGTGTGTGTGTGTGTGTGTGTGTGTGTGTGTGTGTGTGTGTGTGAGAGAGAGAGAGAGAGAGAGAGAGAGAGAGAGAGAGAGATCCTAACCCAACAGGACACCATCATGTGCACTTGGTCCTCTGACCCAAAGTTTTTTTTAAAAAAGAACTTTTTGTACTCATTTCAGAAAGCAACTAGAGCTAGTTCACAAACCCTGCCAGTAGCCATTTATTAAAGACTTGATGTCAGATCAGACAGAAAATAAGCCAGCACCCATAGAAGAAAGGGAAGGATTCATCCCTTTTACCCTCTTCAAATATATGATTGGTTCTACCATTGCTGAATACAGTACTGTGCATGTTTCACCAATCCAACAAGAGGAACATGCTTGCAGTTGTAGATATTTGGCAGGAATACAACAAAGAACACCCCGAATATATATCCTGCTGGAGATAAAGGAACCCAGAGAGATGCAGCCTTTGATGAATTGGGGAGATCATACTTTTAAAATGTGTGTGAAAGAGTTTGCCCCATGATACATATGAAAGATCTTAACATTAAAAAAAACAAAACCCTAAACTTTAAACATCATTCAACTTGGCTGGAAGCCAAAATGAAGCACTAAAAATTCAGGTGGGTTATTTACTAAGGCAAGCATCTTGACAGTGCAGATATTTCTATTAAAAACAAAAGTATTGAGGTTAAAAGTTTACTGATGTTAAGTGCAATTTTAAATAAGGCCCACAAGACTCATTGTCCTCCTACATAATTCTATTTTGATGCCCCTTTATTAATACAACTTGAATGCTAGTTCCTGACGGCCACCAGCATGTTTCTTCCAGGAAATCTGTTTTGATTCATAACATTTGAGTGGAGCCCCAAAATATTTTACAAATCACAAAAGGGCAGGACATCACTGAATGTTTGTTCCGTATCTTAGAGACAAGAAAAATACCATCTGTTGTGGCAGTTGTCATGGTATCATTTTCCTAGGAATACTTAACACGACAACTTCATGTAAATTATCCATGCTAGCAGGATAGGACGTGGAGAGAGAGAGAGAGAGCCATACCATTGTCTCAAGCTACATCCAGCATTTCAGGTACAACAGTGAAAATGCAAAGTATATAAAAAGACTTGAAATCATAACAACAGCACTAAAGTGTAGGTGCCTGGAATATTAGTTTTCTTTGGACACCTTTACTTTTTACCAATAAAACCAACAAAAAACATTAAACAGATTGTCCATTAGCAAGTTCTTTACCGATCACTTCTTAAAACATTGTTGATACAGCTTTTTTAAAACCTGAGTGCCACTTTAAGGTACAACAAAGAACACAACTCAGATTTGCTGAAACAAATATGGAGTTTTACACCTGGGTAAAAGCTGGTTTGGCAAGCTCCTTTTGGACTGGATTCTACAGAGAAGGTGCCATTATGGAGTAGGCCAAATTCTCTGCCACAACTTCATGGCAGCGACACTCAGAAAAAAGGCCTCCATAGTGAAAGGAATTCAAGCAGAACTGAAGTTCCTAACAACTTTGCAGGACTGTGAAGCCAAACCTTTCAACCTATGTGTGTTCTATATGGTCCCTATTCCTGATAAGGCTTAGTTTCCAGACCCTTCATCATCTTGGTTGCCCTCCTCTGCACACATTCCAGCTTGTCAATATCCTTCCTAAATTGTGGTGCCCAGAATTGGACACAGTACTCCAGGTGTGGTCTGATCAAGGCAGAATTGAGTGGGACTATTCCTTTCCTTTATCAGGACACTAAACTTCTATTGATGCAGCCTAGAATAACATTAGCTTTCTTTGCTGCTGCACCACACTGTTGATTCATGTTAAGCTTGTCATTCCCCATCTTCTGTTTGTGCAGCTGGTTATTCCTTCCTAAATGTAGAATTTTACATTTGTTCCTATCAAAATTCATTTTGATAGCTTTGGCCCAGTTCTCCAAACTGTACTCATGCAAGATTGTATGTGCATCTAGGCAGCCTTAAAGAGTTGCTTGGCTGTGCAAGAAAGTCTCTGCAGGGATGCAGCTTGCACAGGTGTGGGAACCATTCATGAACTTTTTGGACCAAGGGTTTGCCTTATTTACCCTTCTACAACACTCCACAGGCTGCATGCCAGTTGCAGGTGTGGCCACCTTGTACTCGTGCATGCACACACACACAACACACACACATAGGCAAGCAGATCACCCGAGTGGGGAGGATTACTGCCCCTCCCTGCTCATCAAATTATTGGTCTGATAAATCTGTGACAGGTGTCTTGCATCACTATCAGGGTACTGAACTGGGCAGAGAGTTTAGATCAAAGTGCTGGTTTTGACCTATAAAGCTTTTAACAACTCAATACCGCTATACCTCAAGGACCGCCCTTCCCCATATAAACTGCCCCAGACTCTGCATTCATCATCCGAGGCCCTTCTTCACGTACCTCCTCCATGTGAAGTCTGGAGGATGGCAACACAAGAACGGGCTTTTTCTGCAGTGGCTCCCCATTTGTGGAATGCTCTCCCCAAGGAAGTTTGCCTGGCGCCATCATTATATATATATTTAAGCGCCAGGCGAAAACACTCCTCTTCAACCAGGCCTTTTAACCCACAGCCTTTTAAATGTATCTGTGGGAAGGGGAGGTGTTCTTGTTTTGTTGACTTTAATTATTTACTTGTGTTTTATCTTGTATTTTATTATGTGAACTGCCCTGAGATCTTTTGATGAAGGGTGCTATATAAATTTAATTAAAAATAATAATAATAATAAAATAATAAATCCAACACCCCAGCGCTATGTCTTTGTAAAACAACAACAACACATATTTTCCTCCCACTGTCAAACAGTGGCAGGGGAGGGGTGGCTGCAGGGGGGGGAATGCTTAGTGGGGTTGAATCAGGCCTCCAAACAGAGGACTAGTCACTCCTGCATCAAATGCTTTATTGTACAGTGGTACCTCGGGTTACATACTGTCAGGAAACTGACATCGGAGCAACAGGAGAAGGAGAGGCTCTCCGATTCTGCAGGAGAAGGTACCAGCACAAGGGGGAGACGCAGCTTGATAGAGGGGGAAGGAAATCAGCGTAACACCAAGGATCCAGGAGAGCAAATGGGGGAAGAGGGGAAAGGGCTCCGGGATTCTTCCCTGGATGTCAGTGAAGAGAGCACTGGTCCTCCACTACCCACGCCCTCCCTGCGCAGAAGACTTCCGCGCAATGAGAGGCGGAGACGATTGGGTGTCAAACAGCTTTTATGCTGGCAAAGGTTTAAGAAACGCCCACAGACAGATTCTGCTAGCGACTGAGACAGCGGAGATGGGCTGTGCAGTCAAGACGGTTTACCCAGGCCGTTAAGCTCCCAAACAGGGACAGTTTACGCACGAGTAACTCCAAACCACTACACATACGCTTCAGGTTACATACGCTTCAGGTTACACACTCCACTAACCCAGAAATAGTGCTTCAGGTTAAGAACTTTGCTTCAGGATAAGAACAGAAATTATGCCCCGGCGGCGTGGCGGCAGCAGGAGGCCCCATTAGCTAAAGTGGTGCTTCAGGTTAAGAACAGTTTCAGGTTAAGAACAGACCTCCGGAACGCATTAAGTACTTAACCCGAGGTACCACTATATGTGTAGGCAGTGCTTATGTGATGGAGGCTTTTCTGAGTCTCCTTAGTGACCTCCTGGCTGGCTCAAGCAAGTTTCAAGCAGTGGCTTCTTTGCTCACCCTCTTAGCCATGTCATTGCAGCAGTTTGTAACTTCATGGTAAAGGAGTGTATTTTCGTGTGTTGTATGTTTTTGGAGAAATGCAAATGTGGAAAGCAATCCTATAGTTACACAGCTATGGGCAGGGGTGTGGGGAGTGATGTGTGAATCAGCTCCCAGTTGGGAAGGCCTATACCAGGGGTCAGCAACCTTTTTCAGCCGTGGGCCGCTCTACCGCCCCTCAGAACATGTGGGGGCCGGACTATATATTTTTTTTGGGGGGGGGGGATGAATGAATTCCTATGCCCCACAAATAACCCAGAGATGCATTTTAAATAAAAGCCCACATTCTACTGATTCCCGGACCGTCCGCAGGCCGGATTAAGAAGGCGATTGGCCTTAGGTTTCCTAGCCCTGGCCTATACTTAAACCTTTCATTTCTTAAGTTTTCTGCCCTGGGCCAAGGCTGCACACTATCCAAAACAAACACAACAAAGTCTGTTGATTTGCCAAAATGAGATTCTGTGTTTTCTTTTACTTTTTGAACAAATCTGGCATCCAGTTCTGATTTTCAACAGTCCTGCACCTCCTCCTCATTTTGAGGGCCACTTTATAGTACAGCAAAGAAAAAGAGGTAGAGATGAGCACTGGAACACTCCCTTTCTAAACACATGGGCAGAATCAGCACCAGAGAATTGAAGGGGGGCAGATTGAAAAATGGCACATCCAGAACAATGTTGCTTTGAAGATGAACATCTGTAAACAGTTCAAAATACCTCAAGATAAAGCGCAAGAACATGGTGTCTGGGTGCTATTATATTTCTTCTTAAGACTCTGCAACATTGTTTGAAGAGCTTTGCTATTTATTTGCATGAACTCATATCCTGATTTGACCTGGAGGCTTGTCCATTGACTTCACTTGGTCTACTCTGAGCTCTACTCTACATCACTCCAAATGCCAGCCAAAAAAGAAAGTTCTTATGATCTTTAACATTCATATTGTAATGTGGAATAATCTTTGCAGGTATTTCTGCACAGCACCTGGTGGTTTCCAGTCAGATGGGTGGCATATAAATGATGCTGATGCTGAATAATGTCCACAGTTTTCCTTCTATCCATCATGTCTGTCTAGAGAAGCATAATGGCTGTAATAGCAAAAATGAAATACTTCCTGGCAAATCTGGTATGTGGTAAGAACTGAGATGGTGAACCTGTAGCACTCCAGATATTGTTAGACTATGGGAGGGATTCACCTAATGAATCCTGTTGTGCAAGGTCTTCCACTTGAACATTCCCCCTGTCTTCTCCCCATGCACCCCCTGCAGGTGCATAGTTGGGGGTCAGGAAACCCCAAAACAGCATGCATGGGAAACCCAGCCAGATGGGTGGGGTATAAATAATATATTATTATTATTATTATTATTATTATTATTATTATTATTATTATTATTATTGAAATCCTTCCAACTGACAAGCTGAAAAGCTTGCGCTGATGGAATGCTCAACATAGTGCAACATTGAATTTCATCCTCTGAGTCCCATTATTTCTGAAAATTGGCCAGGTGGCTGCAGCTGAGGCGAGTTGAAGGCCAGCAGCATCTGGAAGACCACAGGTTCCCCAGACCTGGTGTAGTCTCGGTGAGCCAGCAGAATTGCCCTAACCTACATGTTGCCGCAACCCCAGAGTCGTCCACGACTGGACCTAACGGTCAGGGGTACCTTTACCTTTACCTTTACATGTTGCTGTTAGTCCATACAGTGAGGCTTCTGGTCTATACAGTGAAGGAACCTGATATATGCAGGTTGAACTTAGCACCTGCATTCTGACTAGCTTACAACACAAAGCTAAAATTCTATCTCTGCGCACGCCAGAGTAGGCATACAATCATGCCTTCTTCTCCCAGCATATGAATGGCTATCCCCAGATATGCTATTGTGCCCATGTCTAGCTTGCAGGCTTCTCACAGACATCTGGTTGGCCACCGTGAGAACTGGATGCTGGACTAAGTGGTGGGCCATTGGCCTGATCCAACAGGCTCATCTTATACTCTTACATGTTCCAGTGGGTTTGTGCACAGGTCCTTACCCTCTTTATAAAATGTTTTCTTTACTAACCAGTAAAGAGGAAGAAAGCTCAGAAAGGTGGACCAGTTACTGAGATCCATCCCAGCCAGATTTATTCCAGTTCATTTTGTGTTTATACACTCCACCCTGGGGAGAAGAAGCAGTCTTTCTTCACTCCCTTTTGTGGCCACCCTTTTGCTCTCTGCCAGGATCCATTTCCCATATCTGTTTAAAGTAGAGAAACTATTGTCTCACAACAAATATAACTGATCTGTAGAAAACATAACCTGAAAATAGAGACAGTGCGTGTGCTTTTGTAAATGAGAAAAATATTTAATAAAAAGTATCCTTTAAAAAGGTAGAGAAACAATTTAAAAGTATATTTAAAATGAGAATGTCAGCATCTTACATTTTAAAAATGTGAGCTGGATTTATATGCAATACCAGAATCATCACTAGAAATGAATATGAAAAATACCAAACAGGAAATGGAAAAGTCTGGCTGAATGTGCTGAAATCACTGGGCTCAGATCTTTCAGCTGGATACATGCATCCCATGTATGCTTTTCTTCCAATTCCCATCTGTGTCCATTCCACTACAACTTGGAAGAAGTCTCTGTCTCGGTTTTGATTTTTATACTCCCTGCTATGCATTTCTAAGATTTTGTACTAAAACAGCCCCACAGGATTTTGTTGGCCACACAACTGACAAACCTGCTGTGTTAGAAAGACAATGGAAACACACTCAGGCTTATACAAGAAAGTAGGAAAATTTGACTCTTTAACTCATGGGTAGGCAAACTAAGGCCCGGGGGCCGGATCTGGCCCAATCACCTTCTAAATCCAGCCCGCGGACAGTCCGGGAATCAGCATGTTTTTACATGAGTAGAATGTGCCCTTTTATTTAAAATGCATCTCTGGGTTTTTTGCGGGGCATATGAATTCATTCATTTCCCCCCTTCAAAATATAGTCTGGCTTTCCACAAGGTCTGAGGGACAGTGGATGTCCCCCCTGCTGAAAAAGTTTGCTGACCCCTGCTTTAGCCCTTCACAAGCTATAGCACATAGAATTATGGGGTTGAAAGGTAAAAGCAAAGTCTGAAGCTAAAATAGACAGGAACCTATAAACTGCCTTATGCTGTGTTAGACCATGGACCCTCAAGTCCGTAATTGTCTACTCTGAGTTGAAGAAGCTCTTCAAGATCTCAGCACAGGTCTTTTCCCATCACCCACTGCCTGGTCCTTTCAACGGTTTGAGCCCAGGACACAGAGCACACAAAGCTTGTGCCCTGCCACTGAGTTGTGAACCATTTGTGCAACCATGCAAGAGAGCCACACGCCTCCCAAGGGGTTGCAAACACATTTCCCTCCCAGATCACAGGTGTTTTCTGCAACACACACTAGTGTAACACTTGGAGCCAGTTCAGACTATCATAGTTCATATCAACACAGGCCTTCAAACTGTGGTTTAATATCCTGGTTTGTTCTGAAGCTGGTAACCATCGTTTCCTCTTTTGAATGAAAGGGGGAACTATGGTTATTTAGAAGCTTCCTGGTTTTACTGCAGCTCATATTACAAGGGCAGGGGTTACAAGGGCAGGGAAACTGCTTATGCATATCTTGGTTTTGCAAGCTAAGATAGACTTGTCCAAATGCTTGATGTAGCTTGAATACCAAATAAAGTGTGAAGCATTTCAAATTTAGAATGTAGCTCAGAACGTTTGTGACATGCAGAGGAATCCTACACTTGTGTACATTACTGGTCTTCTAAGGAGCATTAGTTTGCATAGGATGGCAGCCTTGGATATATGTAAAATTCTGAACCATTCTAAATTTTTAACAAAACATTCTAGAAAAATATGTAAAATAATCAATGCAGGAAGACCCTTACTGCAAAGTTGAGGAGATCTCTATTTCTCAGCACAGCAACAGAACAGGACAATGCTACTAAATTGTGGCCAAAAGTGTTAAAAGTAAATTGCAAAGTAGTAGTAGAATAAGAAGACTCCTTCCATTCAGAGGATTTAGGAGTTTGGAAATATAGAGAAAGGATATTACTTCTGCCTTCAATAGAATGCCAATTTCAGGTGTGAAAACCTCAGTAGTAGGTACTCTATAAATAGAGGCATATTTAAATAGTCAGAGCAGCCTAGGTGGAAGCAGTTGTATAAAGAGTTCTGCCATAAAATTAAATCCCTGTCAAGGTTCCCCCCTCACATTCTGATGTGGCACGAAGAATTGCAGGCTGCCTCACTGTATATTGTTTAACAGACTATAGAAATAATAGGGTTCTATTAATATAATCCAGAAACCAGAGCACACATTTGGAATTAGAAAAAGGCATTTTGGACTATGCAAGCATAAGCATTGTGGATCCGTCTAAATTACAAAGCGCTGTAGCCTCCACATTTTTACTTGGGAAATGCTGTGTACAGGGATAACACTTTCCTTTCCACACAAACAATGGATGGAATTCAACATAGCACTAAGTGGGATGAAAGCATCCCAAATGCTAGGTGAAGGGTTATAGCATTCCAATACAGTACTCTGATGTCATACACCTTCTGCCAGAGACAGTTATGGCAGTTGGTACAGTTATGGCAGTTATTAACGGTCTTTTTGAGCAGCTGAGAAGTAGGTCTGTTCTGTTGTGCTGCTGTCTGCTTCAGAGTTAATCTGCAACAGTTTTTGTCTTAGATACCACTCTATGTAATATGTATTAGTAACATAAGTAACACCTGCCTGTCTTGTATCTTTAAACCGACAAGTGCAAGTACACTGAGTAAAAGTTATTTGTTATTTGAACTTTAAAAGAGAGTTTCCTGTGTATTTTTTAGGGAGGGAAAAGGGAACTAATTAAAGGGTGAAACTACCCGCTCTCTTCCTTTTGCATAGCTCTGTAAATGGGAACTAGAATCAAATTCCCACAGGGAATACCTATGGGGAACAAGGTCTGCTCGCACAATGGGACTTCCCTCACTGCCCTCCCCAATGCCCTTGTAGCTGTTCCACAAATCTCCAGAGCAGATTTAAGAGGTGCAGAGAGAACAGGAGGAGGGTCTCATTCTGTGAGTGGACCGCATTCCATGAATGCCACAATTTAGTGGAATCCCACCTCTAAGGCTGTAGGAGTTGCTAGGAGACCCCTGTTTCTCTCGCAGAGCTACAATTCCCAAGATCCTGGGCAGAGGGATTAGTGCTGAATATCGTAACTCTGTGAGGGGAACAGTACCCTTAACAAACTACACTTCCCAGCGTTCTTTGGTAGTTAAACCATGATAGTTTAAAGTGGTATGATATTGCATTAAATGTGTAGGTCAGATGGAGCCTTTTAAAACAGGGATTAAATCACAGACCCACGGTTCCCAGCACCCTCAACAAGCTACAGTTCTTGGATTCTCCATGAGGTGAAAGTGGTATAAGGGTGCTTTAAAATATGATGTAAATGTGACTTCAGGCACTTAGCAGCAACTGTGTCATCTGAATTATGTTTGAAGCAGGTCTAGGTGTAACGCAGGTGGCTTATATTCTTGTAATATTCAGAATGCCCCTTCTCCTTTCAAAGAGTATATAGATGTACTTCGAAGGGTATTTTAACGTCCCTACTGTAGCTAAAGATGCTATGACCATACTAAAAACTTGGAGCCCCTAAAGCAAGTCCCATTGAGTTAAATATGGCTTATTTCCAATTAAGTTTGCATAGGTTGCAATTTTACAACAGCTGCTTGGTTCAGAATACTACTGCCAGTCTCTTGGCAGGGGCTAGTCATTTGGAGTATGTGACTCCACTGCTATTTAATCTGTGTTGGCTTTTGGTATGCTCAATTCAAAGTGATGGCTGTTACTTTTAATATTCTATATAGTTTCAGTCTGGAATATTTGAAAGACTACCTTCCCCCACATTACTCTCCCACCTGTGGAGACTATGCTCTCATCTTTCTCCTATCTGAGATATGTTTAGTGCATTCATTGGGACAGGGTCTTCTCAGTGGTGGTGCCTACACTCTAGATCTCGCTCCTCAGAAGGCTCATTTAGCACTTCCCCTCCCAGCCGTCAAGAAGATTGGCAAAGCAGTCTTGTTCAGTCATGCTTTTTTGTGCTGTTTGAGAACCAGAGTTTTATTTATGATGCTGCAGTGTTGCTCATTTTAAAAACTGAGGTTACTGTTATTGTTTTCTTATATTTACAAACTGCTTTGAGAGGACATGCTGGGGTGAAAGGCAGCATATAAATATTTATATTAATAAATAAATATACATTTGCAAATATATATGAAGTAAATGAGAAAGTTTAACTGAGGATGTTTTTTTCTGGGCAGGGGGCGGTTGGTTACTACAGCTATACTATTGCTAATGCTTCTAAATACATTCCTGTCTGGAATTTGCAGGGCAAAAAAATTGTCTCTAATGCTTTTGAACTTTTTGTTGCCCCCTCTGTGATTCCCCTGTAACAGTTTTCAAAGCCAACTAAACCCTTGGTGTTAGAAAGATGAATTTTATTCTCAATCTTAAAATTCTCCTGGGAGGGTTTCATTGTAATAGTTAGTACAGCTGGCTACATTCATTCAAACTGCCTCTTGAAGTCTTTAGGGTGTGATATTTCAGTAATCCCAAATTGAGATTAAATGAAACAAAAATTGGTGAGAATGTACAGCCACAGAGAAGCCAAAGGCACCCTCTCTATGAACATCTAGGCTCAGCTCTGCACACTTTAGATTCACCACTTTACCACAAGCACCACACAGTCACCACAGTTATTTCCTGTTCTTATTATAAGATAAATTTGTGGTTTCTTTGTCAAGGCTGCATTTCTTTCTGCCTGTCTGATATTACTGCTTGGATGTTCCACAGCTTCTTTCACTTTCCTCTGGCTACATCTCTCTTTCCTATCTTTTGGTTCAATTGTTCTGCTTTCTCCATCTTTCATGCTGGCCTGATACAGAAGTAGTGTTAAACTATGTGCTCTAATGAACGTTCTGTCAACTTTAAAAGCAAGTTTTACATCATTTTCACTCTAGGTATCATTCGGCCTGTTTTATCACCTGTAACTCCTCAGAGTACTAAGGAGTATCACAGGTCCTAAGCACAAGAAGGGGCACTGGGGAACAATTGTGTCAATGGCCTATCACATTTCACCATTCCAAGGTGACATTAGAACCTCAACAGATTATTTATTCACTTATTTACCACTTAAATGCCATTCATGTCAAAAAAATTCCTAGGGTATTTAGGAATCCAACAGATTTCATATGTCTCCAGAGGTGGACCATCTTAATGGAGCCACAACTTAGTGGAGGAACTGCCATTGTTGACCAGGAAATTGTCTGACTATGACAATGGGATTATCTCACCTCCTCCTATCTCCACACCATCACATTCATATCAGATGATTCAAAGACTAAGGGCAGGCAACAAAGTCCCATGGTTGTCATGAAGGCCATGAAATCTTGAGCTGGATCATTAACGGCAGTCTCAGTGTGAATGTTGAAGTTCCCCAAGACAATGGTCCTGAAGTTCTTCAGCATCATGCCAGAGACCACCTCAACCAGCTTCACTTTCCTAGGGTTAAGAATAACACCCAATGCTTTCTGGCTGTGTTAGCCTTTTAGAAATGGTACCTGCATCTTTTTCAAAACTTAATCATTATTATTTTTATTTTAAAAAAACACTTTCATTTTATTAGCAGAACTTAAAAACCATCATAAAAACCATTAACCCCAAAGTCCTAGCTCCATATATTGAACACATAGTTCATTTATTTGAAATAGTTTTAATCCAGCCTTTATCAATACATGATAATAGGGTGGGGTGCAATCACTTAAAAATCAAACATACAATCAGCATGCACCAAGATAAAGGGACCAGACAAAATCATAACCAGATTGGCAGTAGCAGAAAAGTTAACAAACAACAACAAAACTGGTCAATTTATTTTATCATCATAAAAGCCCACTGGAATAAGTTGCTGTTCAACCGTCACCTGAAACTACTCAAGAGATGGCACCAAAAACTACTCAGGATTGGCACCAGTCATATACCTGGGGGGCGGCATTCCATAATCAGGGTGCCATTGCAGAGTAATCCTAGTCTCTGGTTGCCACATAACAGATGTCCTTTGGGTGCAGAACAACTTAACTTTAATGCCATTAACTAAAGACAGGGCCTTCATTGAACATACAAGGGATAGGATAAAGCACTTTTTGAATCAGCCTTTAAGATAAAGGAGGTTATTAATGTTATGTTTTTGATGGCTCAGCCAGCTGTACCATGTCATATAGTAATGTGACTTTAGTTCATCAATGAAAACTTCCCAGCCCTGGATGGAATTCAACATCACAGTATTACAAGCATTCCATTTGCATAAGGATATAAGCTTGCCAGACAGAATGATTCCCCTTTCCCTCCCATCATGTGCTGTTTTTTTGAGTTATTCCCCCCCCCCCCGAGTCTACTTCAGAGGGAATAGGGGGTGCACACAGGGGAAGGAGAGGGGGGAAAGCTCTATTGTGCAAGCATATAGCATAGGAAAAATGTATAACTTTTAAGCGAACGGTTCACATAACAAATATCAATGTAATAAATGCATTACATTGATGTATATTAAATGTTTGCATACTTTCCCCATACTATTTTTAAATATTCTATAAAATGAATTAAAAACTCTACGTCCAATACACTTGCATTAATATTCTAAACTGTGCTGCTAAACAAGCCTATACAGTAGGGGTTGCAGCTAAGATTCAATCACAATGTGTGAATAACAAGTTAATAAACAGAAGATGCAATTATTGTAATTAATTTAATGATTTCCATGTGATCTGATTTGATATATTGTATGGCTGTGCAATAAAGCAATATTGGTTGATTGATTAAATGTTAAATATGCCATCATGTCTGCAGCTAAACCCAAACAGGTTTCTTCAGAAGTAAGTCCCACTGAGCTCAAAGAAACTCACTTCCTCTTAAGTATGCCTAGAGGAAAACACAGTGAAGACAAAACACATTTAATTTTTCACTTACCATTTGAGATCTATTCTTTGGACAGCCATTGATGTCTTCGATTTTCTCATTTGCTAAAAATGAACAGACAGAATTATTTCAAAACAAAACCTATTGTAAAGACACCTGGTGCAGTTATTCTCAGAGCACTTGTTGCAACTAAATCAAACAGCCTAGAGCTATGGTTGCCCAATCAAAACAAATGTGTGAAACACCCAGAGCCATCCGGTGAAATTCTTCTTCTGAGCCATTCCTCTAGAGACAGCTGGAGAAGGTCACCACCATTTCAAAAAGAGACAACTGGGCTGACAGCAATTCTTAAAGTGATGGGTAATCTTTGCCAGACCGATTGTTTCAAATCTGGAAGCCACATCACTCTTTATGCATGAGTGCATGGCTGGTTTGCTTAATAAGCCATGCAGATGTACAAGTCAGATGTAAATAAATTACATTTTTTAAAATTCTCATTTACTTTACAAGCAGTGGGTGAAGTCTGTTGTTGATGACACATTTCCAAGATCTAGCAACTAACCTGAACCTACAAAGTATAAATGCACATGGTGCAAATATATTCCGCTACTGTGCAATTTAGTCCAGAGGTGTTGATGATACTCAATATTCTGATTCACAGGATTCCACAATTCCTTGACTCAATCATCTTTCTCTCCCAATTCTTTCAAAGTATTTTGTGCCATCATAGTTGTTGGGACAGTGGCAGCATATGAATTAAAGGAGTTGGGAGGCCAAGACTCTGAGGCCTACCCAGTTGATCCTATGAATTGTCATAAGGAACTGAAAGGCTGTGGGCTGGTAACTGAAGAAGTGTTAACATATTAAGATAAATCAGGAATGCTCCCACTGGCTACACCCCAGATGCTGATGTCCACCTGAACATGCCTCCAGGTGGCTACATATCTGATTTTAGTGAGAAAGTGGCCTTGCATATGTGTGGCATATGGCTCCTCCATAACTCTGGCCTGTGCAGCAAATCTAGTTTACCAGAAAGTTGTAACCCCTAGTACGTTGTACATGTTGGGATACTGCCAGGGAGACATCATCCATCAAAGCCCCACATCGATTCCGGATGATCCATCGGTCTCCCGTAGACACGCAGTATCATTCAATTAGCGACACGGGCCCCAGAAATAGCTTCCCACATTCCAGAGCTCTTGCACGCTCTATCAGCAGATAAGGCACAGCGAAAGATGCACGCAGGAGAGCATTATTTACAATTTTATTCAGCGTTGGTCAGAACAAAGAAAACATGACTGCCTGCTTTGGTGTCTCAGGCACAGAGAGAGAAACGAAAGCATAGACACAACAGAAACATCCTGTGAACAGGAAATACGCAGGCTGTGACTCACAACAGCCTGTCCCGTTTTTAAGGTGGAACGGAAATATCCTAACAGTACATGCAGAAGGGCCCTCTTCCATTACTGCCAGATGTGCAGCCACTGAGAGCCCAGAGAACATGCTGGCATCAGGAGGGGTGGCCAGTGGGCACACTCCCACTCACATGGACATCCAGTGACTCAACTCACAAGTTTCACACAGGCCATTAGTGACAAAACATTGGCTTCATTCACACATCATAGTAAGCCGCAGTCTAAGAAAAACTATGGTTTACCACAGTGTGATGTGCACGCTGGTCAATCGTGGCCACTTTGCTCCTCTCCGGAGACAGCTCAAAAACAAACTGTGGAGTGGCTGGCTTACTGTTCTGTGTGAACCAGCACTTGAGGCTTGTTTCTCTTGAAGTCAAAGTTTGTTCTTGGCTTCGTGTTGTGTGGGTTCACACGTAGTGGTAAGCCAAACACTGTACAGTGGTACCTCGGGTTACATACGCTTCAGGTTACATACGCTTCAGGTTACAGACTCTGCTAACCCAGAAATAGTGCTTCAGGTTAAGCACTTTGCTTCAGGATGAGAACAGAAATCGGGCTCCGGCAGCACGGCAGCACCAGGAAGCCCCATTAGCTAAAGTGGTGCTTCAGGTTAAGAACAGTTTCAGGTTAAGTACGGACCTCCAGAACGAATTAAGTACTTAACCTGAGGTACCACTGTATTATTTGTTTTCTGGCTCTGGTCAGGGTAGACCAAAGCAAGCATGGTTCGGAACCATGCACCAGCACTCCACTCATTCGTGGTAAGCCACAGGTTATTTCTAGCCATGGCTTACTGTTACAAGGAAAGAGGGCAGTACGTTAGCCAACGGCTTCAAAGTGGGAGAGAAAGCAGAGAAAGAAATAGTAAGAGTGGTAGACAATTATTTTAATATTCCAGATGGCTCGAGAGATATATCTTGCTCAAACAACTTCATCTAAACAATGTATCTTCAACCTTTTCAGACCCAGGACCCACATTTAACCCAAACATGCATTTGGGACCCATTTCTCAATCTTTTACCATATAGCTGTATGGTGGTAGCCTTCTGTGACCCACCTTGCATCAGGGTACATGATCCACCAGTTGAAGACCAGTGATTTACACTATAGGTATAGGTTTGGATTTTAACTGCAGTCTTTCAGACACAAGTACAGCATATCATCCAGTAGAACACACTAGTCCCCTACTTTTAGGGCAAAAAACTATCAGTTTAAGCAGCATACTATACAGATATTAAACAGATCTCTGTGCATCCGCTCTCTAGCATAACAAGAACAAAATAATTGCATGGCAGAAATATCTACATTCGCAAACAATATTTCTGTTTTCTCCCACTATGCTACATGCTACACATACATAAATATGGCAACTGGGTGAAAACATGCCTTAAATAAAATAATGGTCTTTTTAAGTACTCATTCCATACATTCTCAGAAGATGAATTATGGCTTCTTTCTTCTTCATGTCAAAAGAGCAAATTAAATGGCTTAACTCCACATTAAAGCAGACTGTGGATTGGCCTAACTTTTGCTTCTCGTACACTGAGCGGATCAAAAACTGGAAGGCAGCCTAAAAGAGTGCTTTTCTTCAACTCTTTGGTGACAGGCACATTCCAAGACTACTAGCTTCTACATGGAGACGCAGAGTATTAAATGTATATGGCAACATCTCCTCTATGCTATAAGCGACAGCGAAGTATTCCTGAAATAGCTTTGCTGGGCAGCTGCTGGTTTCTCCAAACTTATATATAGAAATGAAAAGTCACCAGCAAACAAAATCCCTTACATCTGCCAGCAGCATTTTGCAGGCTGTCTGTAGGTAGGATGAACCTTGTTTGGTCCTGCTTTTGCATGGATCATACCATATTCACAACTAGATAAGTACATGTAGGAGGGTGTCTATCCATAGTTAGCAGAAAGTTTTATCAGACTACCATGCTCTCCACTTCCCTTCAATCATAAAATACAACCATATGCCATGAAAGGAGGGGCTTTCAAACACTAATGTCGTGTTCAATCTGTTCCTTTCCCATGTAGGAGTCGGGGGTGGAATCCAAAGGAGTGAGAGGATGGAGTACGAGTAGTGAAAGCACTAAGACCAGCCAGTCAAAACCATGGCTCTCCTCTCACAAAAAGAAAGGGAGGGGACATGAGCTGTGCAGTGTAGGACCTGGAAACTCACACAAGAGGTACTGATGCATATGAGCCATGATTAATGCTCCCCTGCTGGTCTCAGCAAAGCCTGATGATAACGCATGCTGATGGCTTTGAGATGTGGTAGCAGCTGAAAGCTGTCTTTTGGGTGTTCACAATTCAAAATGATAATCACACTAATAGGGTGTGTTAGGGCCTTTTAAAAAAATGCTCATTCCAGTGAATTTCTTCCAAAATTATTATGACTCTGGCAAGTCCTGGAACTGTGTGTGTGTGCGTGCGTGTGCGTGCACACGTACGCGCGCACACACTTGCATAAACTGCCTGTTGACTTGGGAGATATAGCTTGAGCAAGAGATTTGTCATGCTGTTCTGATCCATCTACACAGTTCTTATATTCTTCTGGAGGTCATTTTGCTTCTTTATAAAGTGCCCTCATTCATAAAGAGCTGCATTATACATTTCATTCACATTAAAAGTAAATTTCCTTTATAGGTTTTTCTTATTTTCCCCCCAATATGCAGTCTGTATGAAAGTGGATCTTTTCTGTACTGATTAAAAATCCACTTCAAGTTTTCCACAAGCTCTAGTATATCAGAATCTGGAGATGTTCCAATCCAGGTTTTATTGTGGACTGAGTCTTTCCATTGACTATTAACAACATTCATTTACAGAAGAGCTAAAATATGAATTTAGGGTCATGTGTGGAAAGGTTCTAAGTGGTAATTTTGACTGGTATGAAGTGCAACAGTACTAAGGATGTTGGTGAACATGGAGCATACAGTAGTGTGTCAATAGCAGTCTTCTCAAAATCTTGGAAAATATGAAGACATACTGAAAGTTTATGTTCGTGCTGCCCCTGCCAGTTTAATCCTTGCACGTCTCTAGTCATCGTAGAATTGTCCAAGAAAAACAAAACAGTTCTGATTGTCTTTTTTAAAAGAATAACAATACTAGAGACAGGGTAACACCCCCTCCTCCCCAAGAAACTTGAACAAGAAGTAAGCTGTTCTCTCTTCTTTCCATTCATCACAAAACTGGCAGCAAACAAGTATATTTTCCCTCTTCAGATTGCCTACAATGGATTAAGTATTGCGAAGTACCTTCGCCAGGACTCCTGAACAAATTCCAGACAAACCATGTTTGTCTGTAGCAAGAAAATTCCAGACAAACCACGTTTGTAGCAAGAAAAAAGGCAACACACACAAACACACACACCACCACCACCACTAAGTAACCCATGGTATTTTAGGTCATGTTCATATATACAGGTGGGGGTTATGTTCTGGGCCCCGACATGCATAAGTGAAATTGCATAAAGAGGGGAGCAGCCTCTAAATGCCTATTTCACCCTGCTCTCCAGCTCTCTCTCCTGCTATCTCTCCAATCCAGACCAATATATCTAGAGCTCTGGGGTTATCTTTCTGGATGAGTTGTGATGTTGTAGCTTCCATTTCATTAGCTATACTGAAACTGTGATCACAATCACTATAGGTGCTTATTATCACCTCAGATGTGACAATGATATTCACTTTGACTACAGCTAGTACTGTATATGGGATACAAAGGACTACAATTTTTTAGTGTCAAATTGAGAGATTAAAATAGGAGCAGGTGTGCTTAAAGATGAGTTTTCTTTTTAATGGAAATGGGTGGTGGTAGAATCTTATGTATTAACAATTCAGTGTTCTTAAACAACTGAACCCAAAGGTATTAAAGCAATGGGAAGAGGAAATGGAAAAAGTGAATCAAGTCAATTGTTCCTACTCTTGAAAATATACAACTTTCTTTCCTGTCTATATTGTATTTTTCATGGGTAAAAACTATTGGTCTGCACGGAAGGCAAGATTTGGTTTGCATTCTGTTTTGGAAAATGGGTCAGTTCACAAACCCCTCAGACAGCTTTGAGTACCACTTTGCTTTGCCTTGGGTCTGAAGCCTTGCTTTAGAAAATCAAAGGTTTCAGATGTATATGCATTGAATAACATGAATAAATACACAGGGGAAACCTTTTTACTTTCTTTTCAGAACTAGGTGAACTTTTCAGGAACAGGAACAGTTTCTGAGTTATAGAGGCTGCCAAATTGCATATAAATATGTGTAGGAGGTTTTTTGTTGTCGAAATTTACAGTTTGAGGGTTTGTTTTTAAAGTGAAACTTATAACAGAAAAGATATAGGAAGAATTGGATGGAATTTGCAGACATAGCCACCCCTTCTGAAGGGATGAAGCTTGCTAAATTTCAGGCAAAAGGGTTTTTATGCAAAAGTCTTGGGGAAGTGGATTTTCATACCTAACCCATATGTGATTCTGGGGGCACTTTTTATGAAAATGGCATACATAGCACAGGTAACACTAGGTTAGTAACTTCCAAAATTTCAGAAAGATAGGTGCAGGGGTTATGGAATTATGATGAATGAAAACCCATGTGAGGCTGTGCTTTTGCTTTATGTTCATTTAACAGTAAGTGGTAAATTCCTTCCACATTCTCTCCTGTTCTGCTGGGACTGGGGCCCTTGGGGATACATGGTAATGAATACCAGAGCCTCTTCCATCCCAGGTCTGGTTTGGTGGAAGGCAAAGCAAATCAGGACCCTGGGCAGCTCCTGGTAGGCCCTGCTAGTTGAGTTCGGGAACTGATGCATTAGTTGAACTGATGCATTAGTTGAAATATTCTTGTTGAAGTTAGGAAACAAGAATTGTACACCGTGTTCAAAGTTTAGTCACACCATAGATTTGTATAACAGCAGGTAAAGGTAAAGGACCCCTGGACGGTTAAGTCCAGTCAAATTCGATTATTAGGTTCACTTTCTTTTCTTTTTTTAAATAATTTTTATTAACCGGCCAATCACATCAAATCAAATCACATCACATAAATTCTGAATTACAAAGCCGAATTTTAAATTTTGTTGAGGGAACCCATATTTCAAGATCCGAAGGGGGATTCTGATCATCTTCTTGCTACTGCGTTAATGTCCAAATCAGTCCAAACAAAGTTCATAATTCTATCCAGACTTATCTTGTTCATATATTTTCTCTTTTTTCTTTATGATCTCTTCTGATAGTCTCCTTAAGCCGATAAACACCAATAATAATCCTGTGTGAATTTTTCCGTTCTTCCAGTCCTCAAATCAAGATGGTTTCCATATATCATCGCCTTCATAGATAACAGCGCTCTTTCCATCATTAATTACAGAACTGTCATTCTTAAGTCCCACTGAGGAGTTTCATCCACAATATAAAAACAGCTCTATTTCTCTATTTCTCCTCTCAGACTTAAGTCCTCCAACAGAACTTCCCAATATGGCGACGGTATTTTTAACTGCGTCATTCCAAAGCCCTTATACATTTCACGCTCTTGTTAAAACATGCTCTGGTTCAAAAGTTTATCTCCACACAGCCTTAAATCCACAGCTTAAGTCCTTAAAACGACATTTCTGACTTGTGGGTGGGAGGGATTCTTGTTTAATCACATAAAGGAAAGAAAGGAAAGTTTTTTCCCCCTCCCCCATCAGTCCCTTTGCCATACCGAGTCTTGGCGTATCTTCTCATGATCTATACTTATTCCTCCGACTCGTCTTGTTTTATCAGAGATCTCTTCTGTTAGCAGTCTTTACTCCCCCCTTCTTCCTTGAAATATGTGCATTAGCTTCATCCAAATTATTTCTTTTGAAGTTCTTGCAGCTAGTGGCGCAGAACAGAGACGGCGTCCAGGAGTGCCGAAATCCCACAGGAGGGCATTGTGCCTAGTGCCCCCATCCCCACAAATTCGGGGGTGGTATAGGGCACAGCAGGCAAGGGCAGTCCCCCACCACAATCCTGGGGGGTAGGGAGGCTATTTACTCCCATCACAGCCTCCAATTTACCTCGTGTGGGTCGGAGAGATGTTATTGTCAGCCATCTTCTGATGCGCCCCTAGTGGTCCCTTATTAGGTTCACTTTCAGGCTGAGGGAGCAGACAGTTTTCCCGGGTCACGTGGCCAGTGCACAGAACACTGTGATGAGTGCCAGAGTGCTCAGAAATGCCATTTACCTTCCCACCGCAGCAGTCCCTATTTATCTCCTGTGCTGCTTTGCCTTCAGACTGCTAGGTTGGCGGGAGCTGGGACAAAGCAAGAGGAGCTTACCCTGCTGCACGGATTCGAACTGCTGACCTTAGCAGTTTTATTTTCAGTTCCTTTCCTAATTATCACTAACCTGGAATTCACCTTTTTCACAGCTGCCACAGCTGGGTTGTCATCTTCATCCAGCTATGCACTATGAGCCCAACGTCTCATTCTTGGTCAGTCACCATCAGTTTAGACTCCAATAACCTATTTGTGAAGTTAGGATTCCCCCTCTCCAATATGCATCACTTTACTCTTGCCTGCATTGAATTACAGCTGCCATTTTAATGCTCATTTAGTATGACAAGAGCATTTGGTGTTCCTCAGAACCCCATTTTTGGGGTTTTGGCGGCTTCATTGATCACCCCTAACTCTAGATCATTTAGGAGGAAGTTAAAAACCAGAAAATGCTGCTGAGATTCTCATTTTAAAGTCTTCTTTTGACAATGTGTATCTGTATTTTTGTGTGTGCTTAAATTTCGGGGTTAACTTTTAAAATTGGGTTAGGAATGTGTAAATTAATCAGATATTAATATATTAAAAAGTTGTTGGTGAAAGGAACAGACTAGCTAAAGCACAATGGATGTTGATGAAATTGCATATATGTCACCCATGTCCAGGCAATGTGAGAGAAAAGAAGTGAATGAGGTCAAAGATGGACCACCCCTGAAGCCTCTCGCTAGTGAAGACCCACTATGTCTCTTTTAGTGCTTTTGGCAGAAAATGTCAAATGTCAAAGTTCTTCTCTTGTTCATTCTAATTTGTGCTAATGGACTTCTTGAGTGTTCAGCTCACTGCTATTTCATCCATGTGGGCAACAAGACCATATGGATGGATCACTAAAGGAAATAATTAACTTGACAAACTGGCAAAAGTGGAAGAAGAGCAGGAAACACTACAGTGCTGTGAGCTGCAGTACATCCCTAGTTTCTGCAGATCGCAACCTGAGCTGATGATGCCAGCAACATATGGAGCTTTTATCACTACAGTACTGAGAAAATAAATATACCCAGCTTATTCAGTTGCAATAATCTTCAAGGTTGACGAGGCCCATGCTATTTAACAAACAAGTGGGGGCTGGTTTATGCAACCAAGTACATCATTTGATTTCTCTAGAGTTGCTCACTGTGCTCCTCATATAGGCAGACTGAAAGCTGCATGTACAAACTGGGGCTCAAAAACAACACAGTATGCTGAGTGCATAGCAAGCAGTTATGTGTCTTGCTTTTCTTAAATTAATTGCAGCTGTAGAGAATCCCTGATTGTTATCAAGATCACAGCATCCACAGAGAGGAGGTTTATCTCCCCCCCCCCCCAGTTCCCCAAGAAAATCTACTCTGGACAGCTATGGGTTATAGTAAAAAGTTTTTTTATTTCATTAAAATTATATACCACTTGATTGTCTAAAAACAAAACCTCAAAGTGGTTTGCAGAAAGAATAAAACAACAAAATTATCAAGAAAAACTGTTAAAAGTAACAATTTTAAAGCTTCAAAAATATTGACAATCAATAATGAGCCTGATTAAACTGATTAAAACTGATTAAAACATGTCAACTTTCTGAATGTCTGCATAAAAAAGGTAAAAGTACAGACAGTTAAGTCCAGTCGCGAACGACTCTGGGGTTGCAGCGCTCATCTCGCTTTACTGGCCGAGGGAGCTGGCATTTGTCCGCAGACAGTTTTTCCGGGTCATGTGTCCAGCATGACTAAGCCGCTTCTGGCAAAACCAGAGCAGCGCATGGAAACGCTGTTTACCTTCCCACCGAAGCAGTACCTATTTATCTACTTGCCGTGCTTTCAGACTGCTAGGTTGGCAGGAGCTGGGAATGAACAACAGGAGCTCACCCCATCATGGGGATTCAAACCACCGACCTTCTGATCGGCAAGCCCTAGGCTCAGTGGTTTACACACAGCGCCACCCATGTCCCAAGTCTGCATAGACTTGCTTAATTAAAAATGTTGTTGGCAGGCACTGAAAAGAGCTGGTGTGTCTTCCTGGAGCCAACAGGCAGGGAGTTCCAAAGTTTTGGTGCTGCCATGCTAAAAGGCTGGTTTCTTACAAATACAGAATGAGTATTATGTGGTACCTGTAACATTCCAGATCTGCAGATCAGAGTGGTTGAGTCTGAAAATATCTTGCAGGTAAACTAGTCCCAAACTGTTAAGGAGTTTAAATACTAGTATTAGCACCTTGAACTTGACCTAGTGACCAATCAGCAAATAGTGCAGATTTCTGAGTGCAGGAATTATATGCTGACAAGGTCTTACTCCTGTCAACAGCTGTGCTGCAGCATTCTGCACTAACACCAGTTTTTGGGTCAAATGCAAGGGAAGCCCAACATAGAGAGCACTGTGGTGATCCATTAGTTCCCATCACTGTTAATAAGAACTACTTCTTCATCTTTTACTAAAACTCATAGCTGGACAGAGGGGATTTCTTTTGGGGGGGACAGCAAGAGAGACAAAGGATAAACTTCCTCTCCCTGCATGCTGCAATCTCAAAACCAAACAAACAATCACCACTGCTGCAATTAATTTAAGAAAAAGAAGAAACATAGCGTCAAGTATAACAGCTACCGTACTTTGGCCCTGACTCTATGAGGAAAAAACTTTGTATTTGAAGTGATATGAAATTTCTATCTTATATTGATTCTGTGATTGAAGGTGTAATTACCAAGTGATGAACTTGAATTTGTGAACCAGAACTTAAGAGTGCGATCCTATGCATGTCTGCTCAGTTGTGCCACTGAATTCAATGGGACATCCCCAGGCAACTGTATAGGATTGTAACATTAGAAACTTACAGTATTTTCAAGGATCTGCTAGTTCTTGCAGTTAGATCTCTGCTTTGATTCATATAACCTCTCAGATTTAAGTTTATTTTTTGTAAAACTGAAATAATAATAATTTAATTTATGAATTGCTTCTTATGAAGCATCTCAAAGCAATTTCACAATCCAGAATAGAAATGTTAAGAACTCTGTGCATAAACACTACCATCTAATACCCACTTCTGAAGCCAAAACTATAGCAGACGGCTAGCTAACTCATCAATTATTTCAATATTAATCAAAAAGAAAAGAGGAAATAATAAAAAATGGAATGCTCAGTAGCAGTTATTTAAAAATCCAATGTGACTATTATAAAGTGTGTCATCAGCTTCTTTTTGGCTTTAGTTGTGTGCATGATATACTGCTTTGACAGATCATTTCAGCAACAAATAATTACCACAAACCATTCCAATGACTTTTTTAAAAATCCAACTAATAATTACAGCATGCATGCCCATAGCACTATCTATATGATTTTAGAAAGATTTCCCCCCGATAATTATTATTATTATGAACATTATATCTGACTTTCTAAGCTATTGTGCTATGAATATATGTGTGCACTGCCTTTAAAGGGCTGTTTTGGCCCTGCAAAGCAGCACAAAAATATTTCATTAAACATATTTGCTTTTTCACAGAAAAAATGCTCCTGATGAGAGAATTGTGGCTGTGATATAACAAAAGGCAAACTTACTTACCTACTACCTGGATGATTTCAGCCAGTAAAACTCCGTCAGTCACATCTTGTTGCAGATCTTTTATCAAACGTTTATGACCAGATTTTGCTAGATAGTGATTGGCCCAGTCTGTATAAATCTGTAAAAAGCAGAGAGGGGATTAAAAGATACGTATTAATCACATTGTCTAATTGGCTTTTTAAACCATAATTTTATCAAGCAAACTAGCTAAAGCCAACCACCAAGGTTTGCAATCCCTGGACTATAACGTTTCTCTTCTTTTTCCCTGAGCTGATTGAAACAAAGTTAGCAACATTAAAATTCAAGGCATTGTGCTAATCAAGTATTCAGCTTATTATAGCAGGTCTTTCTTGTATAGAGAAATTTGACATCAGAGCTGGAGGAAACTAAAGAAAGCTTCTAAACATGCTAAAGCCTGAATGGGTTATCAGACATGGAACTAAACAGTCTGCAAGAGAGACTGGGCTGAATTTCTCTATTTATGCTAAAGAATTCAATGTCCTAGTACTGAAAAAGCTGAAGCATATTTTTTGCAGCAAACGTTAGACATTTTTACATTTAAAAAAATTCTGTAAATGATCCACAGTATTTTTAAATCAGTTAGGTTTATTTAAATTGCTAAAGTCTTTTTGGATGCAGATAGCAAGAAACCTAAATGATATTGCTATTCACTTTACATGTGAAACATTCTCCTTACACATTACCAGCTCACAGTTCCAAAGCTGGTATCCCAAATTAGATTTGTGAAACATATATCCTATTCATACTAAAATATCCTCATATATCTATGAATATCCTCACTGGTAACATCTAATATTGTTTCTAAAGCATTTATATATTAGTCCTGAATATACTTTGCGATCTTTCTGTGTAAGGACTTCAGAAAGAAATTGGAAAAGTTCCTACTTTGATAACATTCATATCCAAGTTATATTCCATTTTTTAAAAAATATCCTATGTATTAAAGATATAGCCTTTTTTCAAATGGCTGACAGTACTGCGCTAATTGGTGACATAACCTGAATAACCTTTGTATGGTAATTCTATCCTGCACATAAAATATAAGACATTTGCTTGCATTATTTTTAAGAATGCAAAAGCACATATAGACCAGAGATGAGATATCTGATCGTTGCAGAGTTGTATTGCATGTTGCAAAAACATTCTTAGGAAACAAGCTCTTTTAGTCAAGAAAGAATATTGTGTTTAAACACAATTCTTCAAAGAAAAAGTCAGCCATCTTCACACATCAGAAAGAACCATGTGGCAGGGGGCAGACTGTGGTTACATGGCACCCTGAGTGTTGCAAAATTTGGTGCTCCCCAATATTTCTTATTTTCATGCCCTCCTTCCTCTCGCCTTCCATTCTGCACCCCCTTGTCTTGGCACCCTGGGGGGGGGGGAACCACCAGCACCACCCTAAATCCAGTGTTGCATGGATACACTGGCAACTATCTGCATGTAATAGTAAAATGTGCTTTGGAACATTTATAATGACATCAAAGAATTCATTGGTAAATGCTGTCCAAATAACAGTAATTCATCAGATCTAGGCAGACAGGATGAATGATGTTTAGCAGGTCATTTCATTTTGTCACTGCTATGATTTTCATATTTTTAATCAAAGCCGCCCCCACCCCCTTCATGCAAACCTTCCTCTTGTCATATCACTTTTACATCACTGTTGGAAACCTAGTTCTTTAATGCACTGGAAAGATTAACTAAACGCAATACCAAAAAAAACTGCTACTAATAAAGCAGTTGATAGAATTACAATGAACAACCTTGTTATTTAGTTACAAACTCAGATAGACACAGAATGCTCAGCATATTTGCCAAAAAGAAAATAGTTTAGATATGAGCTGATACAGTCTAGAAAAGGACAGGGATAAAGCTACATCTTGACACATTTGAAAATGAGAATTGTTATTAATATCATCCATTTGCTGAATACAAAATTATTCAACCATATGCATATTTGAATCTAATAGAATTATTTGTAGTGGAAGGAAGAGATGTTGCCTGTGTTTTTGCTTTACAGCACAATTCTATGAATGCTAAATTACCAAGGACACAGCTCATTTTAAGCAACACCTTACTTTACATGAATTGCAAGGTCTTCTTGCATGCATTAAGCTAATTATGGAAGCATTGCAGAATACAGGCAAGAGATTGCTTGAGTTTGCAGCTTCCTCCAGTTTTGCAAGACCCTAGGAATTTCATCAATCTAACCCTAGCTCAGTTATTGCAGAAGATAGCATCATGTGATGCCCAGCATTTCCCCATTGTCCATTGATAAACCAAAATCTGCATTGCAATTAACATGTTCAAGTGGCTGAAAAGATCAACAAATAGATAGACACAGTGACAGAACTGGGAATATTATGCTTATTACTGTTTATAACAACAACAACAATCTATGTATCAATTTTTAACAAGACATTAAGTAACTGAATCTAGTCAAAAACTCTGAAGCATTGCACAGAGTTCTGAAAAAGTGTTATAATGAATCAAACCATGAGTTCATCAACCCTGGAACTGTCCTCTCATGACTGGCAGTGCAGTCCAAAGTCTCAAGTCCAGACTTTCTCCAGTTCTTCTACCAGAGATTCTTTTAACTGGATATGCAAGAAATTAAAATTGTGACTTTCTGAAGGCAAAGCAAGTGCCTTGCCAGCAAGGGACAAGCAAGATTTGAGAGTGGCAGTTTCCATCTCTAGCTTACTCTTCCCATAGTTTCTGTCTACCACCTCAAGTGCTTTCCTCCATCCCAGTCAAGCTTTCAGGTAGGGCTGTAGCTTATTGATAGAGCATCTGTGTTTGCTGTTCCATGCTTTCCAGATTCAATCCTTGGAATTTCTAGGTAAGGCTAGGGTAGACTCCTGTCTGAAATCCTGGAGAGCTAGATGTTGCTGAACTACAACTCTCATCACACCCAACAAGCATGGCCAATGACCAGGAATGATGGGAGTTGTAATTCAACAACATATGGATAGCCAAAGGTACCCTGCACCTTCTGTAGACTAGTGGTCTGGCTCAGCAAAAGGCACCTTTCAATGTTTCCCTTGTTCCTCGGATAATGAAAGTGGCTTAGGCTGGCGGGGGTGGGAGGACAGGGATGGAGAAGTACTTGGGGAGAGGAGCTATAATTGGCAAGGAAGGACAATAGTTTACTTTTGGTCCAATTCTGGCTGTTCAGAACTGAACCCTGTGCATCTCATTCTGCATGATTGCTGCCATCCAATATGGACCTTCTGTTCCCTGTAGATTTTTTTCAAATGATGCTAAAAACATGTATTCATGGATTAAAAAAAACTACTATTAAATCACAACAGTTGCCTCTAACACATATATGATGAAAGAGCTATATGTGAAAAAGAGTTCCACACACACCCTTTTCATACTCTGGGTTTGAATTAGGGATGTGCCAGGTCAATATTGTTTTTCCAAATATAACCCAGCATTTTTCAGTTCACTGCTGAAAGACTAAAGACAGAGCAATCAAAGTTCTGACAGATGACCTCATAAAGTCAATATAAACAGGACACTGCCTGTAAGAAAACAAGAGTAAGACCTAAGGAAACAACTATATTCTAAAATTCGGAAGCTTAAAGACACAAGTTGGGGAAAATATGTAAGGGTGGCTGTCAAACATGTGGCCTTGTCAAATGCTTTGACTGTCACACACCCACAACTTTTGGAGGGCCCAGAACAATGAACTGGTTATGACAGGTGAACTGGATTTATTCAGTAGACAAAAGACTCTTCTATCATGTGCACAAAAGTTCCCATGGAAATTTTGTTAAAAACTAAGCACATTTATTTACCCTTAGTTTCATCAAGCTGACAAACTCATTAATCAAGCGCTGAGCTGAACTTCAATTTCTTAAAAGCTTAAAAGAGTGACATGATAAATGAGCAAGAGGCCCACTCAGGAAATATGCTTTACTTGACGAGAGAAGGGGTGGGGTGGGGAAAGAAACCTACCAAACCATGGTTTCACTTGAGTAAACCTCCACTGGGATCCTAGTCACTGGGACTTTTCATTTTAGAGAAAAGGTGAGTAAGAGGCAGGATGACAGAAATGTATAAAATAATACAGGTAAGGAGGCAGGGGATAGACAGAAGCTTTTCTTCATCTTTCTAGAACTTGTGGACATTCAGTGAAGCTAAATGCTGGAAGACTCAGAGCAGACGCAAGAAAGTATTTCTTCACAGAGTGTACGGTTAAACTATGGATTCTGCTTCTATGAGAGGTAATGATGGCCAGCAGTGTGGGTAGCTTTAAAAGAGGATTAGACAAACTCATGGAGGATAAAGCTATGAATTGCTACAAGTCATGATGGCTATGCTTTGCCTCCACTTTCAGGCTATTATGCACCTGAATAGCTGCTGCTGGAAAGTACAGGAGGGGAGAGTTCTCAGGTCCTGCTTGCAAACTTGTCACAGACATCTAGTTTTCCACTATGAGAACAAGATGATGAACTAGATGGGCCTTTGGCCTCATCCAGCAAGCTATTATTTTGTCTTTGTTCATACAGATGAGGGCTGCGTTATAAATATTTTTAATTAAAAAATAAATCAAGAACAAATAAGAATGGTTTACACATACATAAGTGCAGATCAAATGTGCATTTGGAAGCTCCCTTGGAAATTTTTATTTGTCACACACAACTACTTTCTGTAATGAAATGCCTGTGTTCCTGACTTTGCTTCTCATTGCCAGTTACTAACAATGAAATGCATTTTCTTCTGCTGTCCCTCTGAACATTTTCCTTTGAAGAGATGTGTGTGAATCAGACACTCATGAGTATGACTCAAGGAGATACCACAGTAACAGCTGAGCACTGTATTTTTGATAGCAAATACCATAATTAGAACTGACTAAAGAGTGTGCTCTGCTCCTTGATGGCTGACAAGGTTAGTCACAGAAAAAAAGCCCCGCAAAAGAAAAGAAAAACATGTGTTAAAATGCAGTGCCTCTCATGGTGCTATCTAAAACCACAAGGGACTGTTGAGATTCACACTATGCTTAAACTTAGCATCAGCACTCTGAGGTGATCCTCACAGGAACATTCACATTTCCTGCTTGTCACAATCCCAAGTGCAAAATAAAGTGTAAAACACAGCCCTGGTCAAAACTTAATTTACCTAAAGGGTAATTTTAAATTGGGAGTGAGAGAAGATGCCTCTGCCTTAAACTCCCACTCCCTGTTGCCATCAAATTCTGAAGCTACAAGATGCCACGCCTGTCTCAACTCTTTTCACTCTCAGTTGGCGATAAATAATCCTCAAGGGGCTGAACTTGGCTTAGGAACTTCCAGTTACTTGACTCCTATTTTAAAGTATTGTCAACTGGTACTTTTGCTTTTGAATACCTTGCTGCTGAATCATATTTTAATGTCAATGTTCTCTCAGCTGGCCTCTTAGTTGAATAATGTAGTGCTTAAAGTGCTGGATTAGGACGTGGTATGCCAGTGTTGGATGGTATATCAAATTCTCACAGAGGCATGATGAAGTTCATTGAGTGATCTTGGGCCAATCACTACCTTGCAGCCTAACCTGCTTCACAGGGTTACTGTGAAGAAAAACAGGAAGGGGAGAGGTGGGAATTCTGGTCTTTTGAGTCTGTTTGTTCAACTTGAGGGAAAGTTGTCTACTCCTGGGCTAGGAGCACAATCCAGGATTCCTCTTAACCCCCTGCCAGAGCTTGTTCCCCTCTCACAAGTCATCTGGGGAACGAAGGGATGGGCCCCTTCTTCTGAAATTCCATTAGGAGACTTTCCCCATGCTAAGTGTCCTCTCCCACTTGAGTAAACAAAACAACCGCTGAGGAATAATGGAATAACAATATAACAAGTAACTGTGCTACATTTTTTTATTAGTTCTTAATTTTTAACATTTATTTAAACTTACTTAACTAATACGCTTTTAATTAAACTTGGGGGGGGGGGAGAAGCCAAGTGACAGTATTGTCATGCTTCAAAAAATGATATAGGCTTGCATAATTTACAGTCTAACCGTTTTTGTCATACGGAAACACTGGCAAAATCTTATGATCAAATTGCACTGGTTGTGTTACCCCCAAGCCACTCCCAGAAGTCAGCATAACATTTCTAGGTATTTGGGCAAAAAATCCCCATACATATGAAGGTATTAGATTCACCTCTGAACTAATTTCAAACTTCTGTGCAGATGTGTGCTTATGAAACCAAAAATTATTCCATACACTTTAACACAGTTCAGAAATGTGAACTTTCTTACTGCAATGCATCTTGTGTCTTAATTTATGTCCTCAAAAAATAGGACTCTCGTATGTATTTCCATTATTCTTAATACTCAAGACTACTGCCTGAGCATCCTCCTCTCCCCACAAACCAGGTACTTTATGCCTTCCATATACCTCATTGATTTATTTGACTCTGCAATTGCCTTCCTTGCACAGGCTTCTGAAGCATGGGTGTATAAAGAAATAGCAGTTACCCCTTTTTAAATCTTACTCATTTTTTTAAATTATATCTTTTTTGCCTCCAGGAATTTGAGTTCCTTTAAAAATTTATGATATTTAACAGTGTACATATTCTTGCTATATGCTGCTTGTATTTGTTATAGGAAAAAGTGCAATTCAAACATGTGTAGCAACCTTCACTATCAGAATAAGCACTTCCGGGTATATGTGCATGCAATCATCTTTTTTTTTTTTTTAAAGGGTATCAGAAATAGAAACTTGTCTGTATAGATGGAACACATGCCTTGGGTGAGTAGCAGCAATACTTTTAACTGCCTGAAGGATTTTTTCTGCCTCCAGAAAATGATTTTTTTCTGACCTCAGAGCCAGTCCAAGACATTTAGCAGCCTGAGGCAAAATAAATAGTGCTTCCCTTTACATCAAGGTACATGGTAATAATCAAAGCCAGCCAAGTTATTTTGACATCTGAGGCAGAAAATCCCACAAATGCCACTCCCGCTGTAAAGATACAACCACCACACCAATTAAATAACTAACAATATGTGACATTTCTCAAGGCTCCAAATCAGCTGCCTGAAGCAGCTGCCTCCCTCTGCCTAATGGTAGGGCTGGCCCTGGAAGCCTCTTCTCACATACTGTAATTCCCTTACAATACAGCTTGCATGCATTAAGCTGGCTTTAGAGTCCTCAGGTATTACTCCTTTAAAACAAACAAACAAATCTGAAAAACTTATCTGAAACAGGCCACAGACAGGAATTCACAATAAACATGGAAACTGAATTTCAGAATCTCAAACAGACAACATCAACCTCAGGGTAACACCACAGTAATGAGAACAAAACCAATCTACGAACTGCTTACTCTTTTATAGTGATCATAGGAAAATTTACTTCGCTCACAAGCTGGGACCCGGAAATTCATACTTATTGGCATAATATTTAAAAGGAAGGTAGAATATCCATTTACAATGCAGCCTGCTCTTCTTTGTCAAAGGATGTACAGTGGAGGGTGAAATATATGCTGGCATGTGAAGCCTCAGTAGTTAATTTTAGTGGAGGTCATGAATGCACCCTGATCAGATATTCTTACACAGGAATGTTTGTTGCATTAGTATACCCACCCTGACACAGCTCATGCATGTCTCTCAGCCCCTATAACCCTGTCACTGCCTCCTTTTCTTTTCAGTCTTCTTCTGCATAATCCTGAGCACCTTTTAAAATATCCTTACTCTATCATTTCATAACATGTATATACTGCTTGATTGTAGGAAAAAACCTCAAAGCAATTTTTTTACAAAAAAAGCTAGAACAAAATTTTTTCCATTAAAACAATTACAACCATAATTTACAACATCCAAAAGGCTAAAACTGCAATAGAATAGATCTAAACAAATGAAAACTTGTACAAACATTCTAAGCACTGGATAGGCTTATCTAAATAAGAATGTCTTCAACAGGCACCAAAACAATACATGAAACACCTACTGTTTTGAGGAGAATATATCCAAGCCAGTAAGCATTTCATAGCTGTGAAACAGCACAGCACATGCCAGCCCCAATATATTACATTAAGAAGTACCGTATATGAAGTTGTTATATCCAATAGTGTGCCAATTATCAGTTATTTGCCTTTGATTTTAATGGGGTGGTGGTATGCACAGATTAGATATACAGTAATAAACTAGCACAGCTTGCAATTGTTTTACATTTAAACAACATAAGTAAATGTGACTTTAAAGGCAATAATTCAGCTTTTGCACAATTTAAGACAACTGTCCCTTCTTCTCACTAGCCCCACCCAAGTGTGAGTTACAAATCCTACTAATTATGTGAAGATGGGCTAGAGTAGGCCATTTTTTTCAGAACATGACAACAACAAAAGTATTAAAACCAAACACCAAAAGTCCCTTATTGCTGAAATGTTCATCTAACTGTGAGCAGACAAAAGAAGTTGAAATGTATATAGAACTTTGATCTGGGGATGTGCCTATGTTGTATTACCAAAAAGATGGCATATTGCCATCTTCAAGTCGTAACTCGTTCTCTAACATCTTGGATGATATTCAACATCACATTGGTGAACATCACATTGCTCATGCAATGGAACTTCCTCTTCCTCTCCTTCCCAATCTGTTCTGGAGGTCCCCCATACTCTAGAGCACAGATTGAGGAGTCACGTGGAGGTTACAGGAGGGAGGAGTGGAAGATGAAGCCCTGTTGCATGAGGAAAACCCATGGACACAATAAGATGCCACCCTTTTTGCACTTTACAAGTGTGCTCTATTAGAGACACTGTCCAACTTCCACTGTCCAATTTCCATTAATTTTATTGTAGCTGAATTTAATGAAGCTCAATTCATTGCAGAGTCTCTCAGATACCGTATTCTAATAGGAGCACAGCAGAGGAAATTTTATCATGTTGTGCAACACAAGTTTGACTGAACTGACGGAAACAACATTCAGTGGAGATGAATTCTACAGAATGTACTGTTGAGATATAAAAAGAAATTCAAAAGTTTGCAATACCCATTCACATATGCTACTCTGTACTTGGAAAAGCAAAAGATAGGCCCTGTAATGGTACAAAACTTCTACAGCTCAGTGTTTAAATAACATAAATGTTTAAAAATAGGAATTTTCATTTTCTCCCTAGACAGTTTGATTGTATGGCTTTGAGCTCCATTAAATAGCATACATATATTAGTTTTGCACTGCTCTACTACACAGTTTGTAATCAGGTGTCCTTTGTTTTGGGTATATAGTCCTCCATTTATCTACCTTACATTGCAATACAGTGAGGACAGGAATTGCATTTGAAATCCCACCAACTCAAGTTAATACTGCCATCAAATATTTCCAGCTAAATGCCTGCTGCTAAATAAGAGGTATTTGATATTGCAACAGACTGTCAGTTGATATGGCTACCTTCCCACCTGTTTTCACCCACCCTTTCTATAATACTTCATCCTCATTTTTCTCTTCTATAGTTCTCTTACTCCCCCTTCTCAGTGGGAAAGTCCTTTATAGCTGTCCTTAAAAGAGACAGGAAATTCCCTCTTAATCAGGATAGATCCCTTCTGCCTCAACAATCACAGCCTGTTGCACAATCTAACTCCCTCACACAGCCTCCTTGCTCCCCAAGGAATGCATGTTTCAAAGAAGAAAGGGGGAGACAACGTTGTACCTGAAGAAATGTTTCAATCTGAAATTAGTGCTCTGTACTGTACTTTAAGACAGCCCAATAAAACCAGCCACCACATTTCTTGCTATCTGTCTCTACCTGTTTAGACTGTAGCTTCAAAGAATTTGGAGCACAAAAGCATTTCAAAATCAATGTTATCCTGTTAAAGCAGAAGTCTGCAGCCAATAAAGCCTTAGCAGGCAGTGAGGCTCATGAAGGATTGGAGTCTGATTCAACTCCATCCCCCAATGAGACTCACTGACCTGTGGCATCAGGATTTGTCAACTCAAGTCCTGGGGGATCTGTATCAAAGGAAAATGGGAAAATTTCCCTGGGATTTGTGTTCCAGTGGCTCAGAAAATGTACCAGGTTGGAAATAGACAAGTCAATACAACTTTAGAAAGTTGTACCCCCAACCCACTTCCTTCCTTCTTATTCTCTATTTTCGGATTAGAAGGCTAGATGGGATGTAAATCAGGAATTCTTCTCCAGCTCAGATTTGAATTCAATCCAAAGAAGAATTCAGGGTGTCCTTAATGATTTCCTCAAAAAGGAGTTGAGTATTTATAACCCCCTGAGCTGGTAACTGGTTCTGATCCTGGTGAAATTTGCTGCCAGTGCTTTCAGCTGAGCTGGTCTAACCTTAAGGTATAAATAGCATACAGTATATAGTAGAGAAATCATTTTGCTTTAGTGCAGAAGACGGGACTGGTTGGGCCTTCTAGCTCTAGAAGTTCATATATTTTGTAAATATTATATAATCAGATTGCTTTTGTCCTCTTTTCCAAAATATAAACCACCTTACTCTACTCTGCCCTCTCAAATACTTGTAACTATCAGCAGAACAGCAGAACTTTCTTGCTTAGAATCAGATATTTCCCAGTGACAGCAAAACGATGCTACTTAAGAGTAAAGAAAGTAGCCACTTCAGTTGTTGATAGCCAGAGTACATTGCGTCCTCTGCAAAATGCATTATATTTTTGTAACATATTCCTCACCCAGTTAGGAAGTTGGGGGAAAGCCTCTAGAACGTTTCTAAAGAGGGAATTAATTCAGACTCATGTGGGCAGATCAAATTATTTACTTTTCATGAAGCAGTTAAAACAGCTGTAAAGCGTTACTGAGTTCCTTCATAAAATAAACAGTCAAACTGTCATGCTCCTATCCTTTGGTTTGGAAAGCAAAGAGGAGAGACTGTTGCAATGTGTGTATCATTTAGGTATGAAATTCAAGCAAGCTTGGGTTACAAGAAGGTAGTGTCTCTCCATAACGGGACGTGGGTGGCTCTGTGGTCTAAACCACCGAGTCTCTCTCCTAGTTTCAAATGGAGCCAGGAACTCTTTCTAAGCAAGTTTCATGTGTTCCAATGGGCTTGTGCAAGACTTTCTGCTGATGCACCCATAGAGAAGTCCATAAATTGATTGTTTAAAGGAAAACATAAATTGGGATAAGAAAATGTGCATGGTCTACCCCATGAACTGCAGTGCAGTTAGAACTTTTCAGTTTTGGACTGCATTTTAAGGATGAGCCAAATGTCCTATGTGGCCAGCAGAAAAGTAACTAGTAGATCTTGGCAGAATAAGAGTCAGGTGCTCAACAACTTAAAATAGAAACACGCGGAGAAGTTATATTGGAGAATTTGGTCTAGAGTACTTCAATGAGGAGCAAGTAATTGTTGCAAGTGCTTTGTAATGACAGATTAGAGTAAAATAAGATAATGGTTGAAAAAAACAGTAGCTATCATACATCAATAGATGGCAGCATTTATATTGGTGTATTGTCATACCTCATATACTTGGCAGTCACCAGATGCATAATTTAATATGTTCTGGGAGTTTCCCAATTTCACATCAAAGAACAATGTTGCTGCCATAAATCTCCTTAGTTAGATTGTGTTAAGTATATCACACAAGTTTTTTCAAATAATACGGTGCTGAATAAATTTCAAACAGGCATAAAAGATCTAATCAAATAATCTTGTATTTGGCCATCTGTTTCACAGATGTAAACAAAAGCAAATTTTCTACTGACTGATAACTTTCTAAATTAATTGTCTGTTGTGAACCTGCTGTCAGCTTGGTTGCTCTGGCTTCTATTTAGAGGTTTCTGGGTCAAAATACATTTTTTCATTACAAATTGACACTCTTTAAACTGTCTAGATTGTTGCTGAAAAACAAAACTAGAGCCACGAGGAAGGTGAGGAGGGTATCACGTTTTTCAAATTTGCCAGATTTCCAAATTTGCCCAGTAGGAAATGGGAAAGAGCTTTTGAAGAGTAATTACTTCTGTCTTCATTCAGTAATTTCATTCATTAATGGCTTAGCCCATACTGGCAACGTATTATTTAGAAGGCATACAGAGAGAGAGAGAGAGAGAGAGAGAGAGAGAGAGAGAGAGAATGGAGAAGATAAAGAATAAGGTTTCTTACTTCCCTAGTGATTAAAGGTGTTCAGAGCATTACAATTAATTTTACAGTATTGTTGTTGTTTAGTCATTCAGTCATGTCTGACTCTTTGTGACCTCATGGACCAGAGCACACCAGGCACTCCTGTTTTCTACTGCCTTCCAGAGTTTCGTCAAATTCATGTTCTATAACACTGTCCAACCATCTCGTCCTCTGTCGTCCCCTTCTCCTTGTGCCCTCCATCTTTCCCAGCAACAGGGTCTTTTCCGGGGAGTCTCCTCTTCTCATGAGGTGGCCAAAGTATTGGAGCCTCAGCTTCAGGATTTGTCCTTCCAGTGAGCACTCAGGGCTGATTTCCTTCAGAATGGATAGGTTTGGTCTTCTTGCAGTCCATGGGACTCTCAAGAATCTCCTCCAGCACCATAATTCAAAAGTATCAATTCTTCAGCAATCAGCCTACTTTATGGTCCAGCTCTCACTTCCATGCATCACTAATGGGAAAACCATAGCTTTAACTATACGGACCTTTGTCAGCAAGGTGGTATCTCTGCTTTTTAAGATGCTGGTCACAGTATTACTATCCCTAAATTGCAGGCATGGGGAAAGGAGCTGAAAGTGACAGTGGTTTGACTAAAGCTACCTGATGAGTTCACGGTTCAGCTGAGGCCGTCACCAGTACCCCAGGGGCAGAGAGGAGGGGCCATGCTGGAGTTGGATCCAAAGTCCTCCCATTTACCTAACATGCCCCTGAGATGGCATACTCCATTTCTTTCCAGCTGGTTGCCCACCATACACACACATCCACCTTGGCAGCAAGACCAGCAGGTTTCATGTTAGCCAATTGCTCTGCCAATGATCGATTGGGTCAACTTAAGTCTCTTGATTTCCGAAGGTACAGCCAAAGAAATTAGGTATTAGTTTGACACTCCCATTGCCACAGACAACCCAGTAATGCTCTTAACCAGATGGAAGCAGAAGATGACAACTAAAGGATGTTTGGATTGCTCCAGCAATTAAAACTGATGTTACTGTTGGAGAATTGTTCTAAAGTAGGGGTAGCCAACTCCCAAGAGACTGCAATCTACTCACAAAGTTAAAAACTGGCGGTGATCTATCCCCTTTTTTGGGTTCAGGTCAAAATTGTTTTTTTAGGAAAGAGGAAGACCACTTTTCTTGGGGTGCAAGGCTTCTGGGGAGCAGTGATCTACCAGTAGATCTCAATCTACCTGTTGGACGTGCCTGTTCTAAAGTATAAGGAACCAAGAATTAAAATGCACATAACTAAAATGCTATGCAGGATTTTAAAAAGAAGCTAAAAGGAACATTTGAATGTGAAACCGGTACAAGTATAGAAAACAAGCACTCAGCCCATTAAGCATTTAAGAGCCTGTACTGATGACAACACTTAAGGGCTTTTTGCTGGCACTTTGTACTGAGGTGTAATTTGCTTTGAATGAACAGGACTCTTTGTGCATTAAATGATGCTTGAGATTGACATTGGTTATAAGTAAACTGCATATATAACAATGGCTTGGAGCCAGACATGGAGTAATACAGTTGGCATAAGCATGAAGAAACCCATCCTATTCCATTATTTGTGTCACATGTCTCCATTGCTTAATTCATAAGATGACAGGTGCATGAACTCAAATGAAGCCTTGCATACATTTCATTAAAAGTGTAGCATATGTAAATATTGGTTTCCTGGGAGCTGTAGTTTAAGGCTGCTGGGAATTATAGTTATGTGAGGGATGAATGTTCTAAGGATTATCTGGGGGTGGGGAGAATGCTTTTAGTGTGTATGCAGTCCTAATTGTTGTATGGCACACTCTCTCATTTACAAAAACAACGTAATAATAATCACTAGCCTGTGTGTGTGAGAGAGAGAGAGAGAGTGTATGTGTGTTTTTTTAAAAAAACATTTTAAATTTACAATAAAAGGTAGTTTATTTGGATAAAGTCTAGGTTTTCTCCGCTCACAAAATGTAAATTTCTGACTTCCGGGTTGGCGCGATCGGGAAATGGCGGATTCCCTCCGAGCTCCGGAGGGAATCGGCTCAGCGGTGGATGGGTCTTTGCCGTGCCGGCGACACGGGGACCCTTAAAAACCGCAGGCGCGGAAGCCTGCGGACTGAAGACTCGGCGGGTGCCTTAAGCGCCCCCCCTGATTCGCAATGAGCCTTTTTAAAGGCTACGGAGGGGATACAGGGGACGGCGTGGCACTGAGAGTCGACCGCTACCGCCGCTGAGCGAAGCCGCGAGCCATAACTGGAGAGCGCTGACTTCCTTCCTTGAAATTCGGACTGAAAAAAGAACCCGTGAGTAATTTGGAACTGAACTTTAAAACTTTTACCTTTTGAATTTGAGACGACCGGGGGGTGTGCTAAAAGGAAGTCCCCACACCCCCCCTTGCAGACGATCCAGAGCAACGAAATAAGAACTAAGCTGGAGTGCCTACCCTGTAAAGGGTGAGTTTTAAAAAGACAGTAACTTCCAAGATTTAGAAAGGTAAATCTGAGCAGGAGAGTGGAGTGTTGGAAGAGTCTTTGTTTTATGGTAAACAACCCTCCCTCCCGGGCCCGGGAGCGACCTGCTTTGGAGCCTGTATAGAGGAGCAGAATTTGACAGCTGTCAAAAGCTGTCAAATGGACTATTAATAGTGAAAAAAATTGCTGTTTAAGACCTCTCCGGATTAAAAGGAGTTACAATTGAACTAAAATTTTGAGAAACAAAGAAACAATAATAGGACAGAGGATTGTTGGAGAAAAGGTTACTCAGTAACCAGATTCCCTCTAGGGGGAATTCTGTGGAATTACAATGGCTGTGGGTGGAAAGATACTGAGAGAAATTGAAAGAATGTTCTCACTGGTGGGAACCCTACAGGAGCAGACTACAGCTATGAGTAAACAATTGACGACCTTGGATTTGGGAACAAGTAGTTCTGCTGAAAGTAATGAGGGCCTGAGTGAGAAAGAACCCACAGCTGAATTTGAAACAATAAACAAAGAAGAGGAGAAGACAAAACAAGAAAGAGAACAAGTTATCTGGGAAAGTACTAACCAGAAGCCGACATCTGGAGAACACAAGCAAGGAGACTATTGGATTAAATCCACTCTAAGCCTACGAAAGATACAGAAGATGAAAGTGGAGGCCCTGGGACTTTATGGAATTCAGGAGTTCGAAATAAAGAAGTACAATTGGGGCCTCCACATAGACTTTGATTTTGACTATCAGCAAGACTTAGGCCTTGTGGAAATTCCTCAGCAGTTGCCTTTAAATATGGGAAGAGACTATGGACTGATTGGATTGATTCTTAAGGAAATCTTTCGAGACTCGATGATAGACAAAAAGGACTACCAACAAAACCGGCGGAGAGGGACTAAAAGAGAATTGAGAGCCTCGGATATCCGGAATCCAGGCTAAAAACTGTTAATTTGGACATGTCTCGGGAAAGGACGCAAAGCGGGGAGGGGAGGGAGGGAAGAATCAAATTTAAACAACACTCAAGACCAGGGGGTTTAGTATTAAGAAAATTATGTAAGAAAAAATGAGAAATCGAGGGAAGAGAATTGGGGTCCAACTTAGGGAAAATTTACTTTTGTTTTTTATAAAAGGACTAATATTAAGATGGAAGAAATGCCAACTTGCTGACATAAGTTTGGGAATAGGGATGCAGGGGAGGGGGTGGGGGGAAGTCAAGGACTAGGGTTAGAAAATAAGATTTTCGGGAACTATTCATGTTCGTTGTTTTTTATGTTTGTTTTGGTGTGTTGTTTGTGTTTATATAAAATGTGAAAACCCAATAAAAATATTTAAAAAAAAAAAAACAAAATGTAAATTTCTAGTTAGCCACATTAACCTATGGTTCAGTGCTGAACTTCACTTTTCAACACAGCAGAGCATGATTCCAGTCAATGCACCAGGACTATTTCCTGCAGCATTAACACTTTAGTTTGATTCAAAGAGTTTTATCAGCACAGTGTCCAGTTTATTTATTTATTTAAAAAGGTCAATCAAGCAAATGTTTTTGATAGGCAGTGGTTTTTGATGTGATTAGATGTCTCATGGAAGCATGACAGAATAACAAGAAATGGGTAAAGGAAGATAATACTGTCTTGAAGTCCAAACTGCTATAGTTCATAATTTCTCCTAGCTGACATAGGTAATCTGGCAACCTGGTCAGATTAAACAGAGAGACATGAAATCAAGTCATGTGTGACACATCTGGAGGTTTTTATAACTGGGAAAATGATATAGAGAATTAGTAGGTTTGCAACAATCCCTGCTGTAGAACACCGTGTGTTGGTTGTGCATAAGGGGCTGAAAGTGCTTTTTCTTCTTGCCTGTGGTATGGCAAGTTGCTTTTGAATGGCACACAGCGGTGACCAAAGCTGAAAATCTTTTGAACCACCTCTCCTTTCAACTTTTAGATTGATATCAGATGGTTTCTCTAAGATAAAATCTGTTAGGGATGATGACAGCAAAACCATGATTATCCCAATGAAATATAATTAAATGGTCAATTTTCACATAAAATTGAGATAGCATATTTAACTGAAACCAGTTTCAAAGCTAACAGAAGCCATTAGAAAGAAAGATAAGTTTTTTTGCTTGTGTGAAATGGAAGTGTATATATGATAAGACTACACCAGTCAGATCAAAAGCAGAAGCTTTGGCAAAGTCACCCTTTGTATGCTCTATAAATATAGTTCTACTAAATGTTTTGCGAAGCCTACTTTGGATGTTATTATTTATGTGGACTCCAGGCTTGTCTATGCCCAAGGGATCAGGGCAGGTAACCAAGATTTAGCCTTTAATATTAAAAACAGGGACAAGACAAATAAATTGATTTATGTCTCAAAAGGGTTCAAAATCTAGTTTGTCTGGACAGGAAAAAAATTGAAAAATATTTAGGCATAACAAAAGAGCCAACTGGAGAAGTCATACAAATTAGCAAACTATCTGGTAGCCACATCAAGAGTTGCAGTATTCTTTACCATCCTCCAACCTAACCCACCATGCATATTGGAATAGGTATTTCATCTTTTGCCAACCAGCCAGAATTGGCTTCAGCACTCCTTGGGCAGTTGCCAGGACCCCAGTGCACCAGTAGGGCCCATCACCAACCTCACCCCTTTCCTGTGCTCTGCTGAGCAGTGGGGCAGCTTAGAGATGCTATTTACATTTCTGACAGTGTCCAAAAGCTGCCCCCCCTCAATATAGCATTGCTCTCAGGATGCAGGAAATTCTGTCCTGACTTACTGCCAGTTAAGTCCACTGGGGTTAATTGGGGACTCTCCATGTAAAAGAAGCCCACTAAAGGCCCCATCAAACCATGATTTGTCCTTCTGCCCAACAGTTGAGTTTTTGAACAAGGCTGTTTCAAAAAACAACACCTTCAACGCATCCTCCCATCCATTATTCCTGATTAAAATCTGCCTTATATTTTAATCAGATCATTGATCCCTCTGGCCCAGTACTGTCTGATTTCCTTGGCTGTTTCTCTCCATGGTCTGAAACAGAGATTTTTCAGGACTTTTTCATAGCCCTTAGAGAGCAAAGCTGAACTGTTTCCATCCTGGGCTATCATTTTAAGAACAGTAGTTTTAAGAACTAAGACCCACATTTGCCTTTCTCCCCTTCCTTCCTTCTTCATTTCTTTTTTTCCTTTTATGTCTTGTAGACTGAGACCCTGATGACAGGACTCTCTTGTTTTTATTAATCAGAAAGCCACTCTGGAAGCTTTTCAAGAGAAGAGCTAGGTAAAAATGCTACAATATTTCTTTTCTAGGCTATATTTTAAACATTTCTGTTACGAGAAACTTGGAAAGACCCAATTATTTCATTGAGTTCTGCAATCTCCGGAGAGAAAATAAATGACCAGATTAATGGAAGCTGCTACTGCTGTGCATCCAACTATGACTTACAGGCTTCATAAACAGTGCTTATTGGCAGTTGGGCCAACTGATTCCTTATGAGAGGATTATGCACAATTAGCATTAGTTGTTTCTAAATGGGTAAGACAGCTGTCTGACAACCACCAATTTCACAGTGGCAAATGGCCCAGCCTCTTCTTCCTAACACTTAGTGAACAAAACACTAATTGTTTGGGGGTTCGTCTTGAGAATTCCTCATTTTCCAATCAGCCGCATTGCCCAAGATGTCTTGTCAGCAATGAAAGAGACTTTCATAACATCCTCCAGTGAATGTTATATTAACCAAATTTAAGAACAAGAACAAATTTAAGAAATGGGCACAAATTCATGGTCTCACTCACACTGCTATTAAATGCAAGGAGACAAGCCCCCACAGTGGCCCCCCTTCAAAGTGACCCCAATTTAGGTCTTAAAAGGGCTTAGTGGAAATATCTGCAGCCACCATTCAGTATTAAGGATATCATAAGATTATCCTGAAGAAGTGAAAGTCAGCCCAGTATTTAGAACTATTTATATGGTCTAAAGCTACAAAGGCGGCATTCTGTCATAAGGATTTAAGGGGCTATTAATATAAGTAGAATATCTACAGAATTAATGCAAATATTTTATATGTGTGTATTTAACAAAAATATAATAGGCAGGGCTCATGCCTTCAGAAAGAAAGTAAGTGACACTGGGAGCAGCCGTGACTTCCACTTTGATTAACCAATTCACAGTTTCAGAGGGAGGGGGAAAGGAAAGAGTTCTGTTTTCTCAGAAGAATCTGTACTGAAAGCAAGGAAGGACACTCTGCTCTCGTTTTAAAAACCTTGGTCCTCACTCATGTTCTTTGAACAACACTTGGACTGGGGAATAAGAGGTGCCCCTGCCAATTTTTCTTCCCTCCCAACACCAAATGGCTAACCAGCAACACCTTTTCCTTTTTCCATTCCCTTCTTTTGCCTTAGATTATTAGTAACTGGTGGGCCAAGAGATGTTCACTCAGGGGCCAGATTGCTGACTTTTTACAACATTGGGAGCTGGATTTGGATCTGTTGTAAAGGGTATAAATACCCAAGTACCTTACCTCAAGTCTGTGCATTGATGAATGCTGATGTTTCTCTCTTCCTAGCTGACCACGAGCAGCAAAGGCATTAAGACTGTTAAATTGGGGGTATCTTTAGGCACCATCTTCACTGTAGTTCCCCATGTTGTTCCATTCACAGTATTGCCCATTCATTTGAAAACAGATCTCCAGCAGCGCAGTCCACTGAGTGTATGTGTAGGCCGTTGCCATGAGTTGAAACCTGGAGAGCTCAGGGTTCCACTTCACAGAAGCAACCTACTCATATACAGCAGACTGCTCTGCTGTAGGTAAAGGTAAAGGGACCCCTGACCGTTAGGTCCAGTCGTGGCCGACTCCAGAGTTGCAGTGCTCATCTCGCTTTATTGGCTGAGGGAGCCGGCGTACAGCTTCCGGGTCATGTGGCCAGTATGACTAAGCCGCTTCTGGCGAACCAGAGCATGGCAAGAAAATGCCGTTTACCTTCCCGCCGGAGCGGTACCTATTTATCTACTTGCACTTTGATGTGCTTTCAAACTGCTAGGTTGGCAGGAGCTGGGACGAAGCAACGAGAGCTCACCCCGTCGCAGGGATTCGAACCGCTGACCTTCTGATCAGCAAGCCCAAGGCTCTGTGGTTTAACCCACAGCGCCACCCACGCCCCTGCTCTGCTGTAGACATGAGGGTTGTGTTTGAGGGGCTGTCAGGGATGCTGGTGGTGCAGGACAAGCAGGCATGGCCCATCTCTCCTGCCTCACATAATTACCATTGCATGTAAGCTGCAGGAACTATACAGTGACACAGAATTAGTTCTTAGGATCAGGTAGTTCTTTCACTCTAGGGGATGATCTTCCTCTCAAATAACTGTCAAGCTGAAGCCACAGGACAGAACAGGAAGCACAATGGTCAGTGTTAAACTAAGGCAGCTTGCTATGGCATGAATTGTTCTACAGTGGAGCTGCATGACTGGGTGTCTTCTCCCCAGCAGGCTCCAGCACTGTTGTACAGGAACTTGATCCAGTCTCCCCAATACCTTGTGGGACCACATGACAAACCAGATGAGGCTTCTAAAGAGTTGGTGAAGTTGCTGGTGCATTACTGAGCCCTCTTTAAAGTGCTTTTTGACCTTCAAAGCCTTAAATGAATTGGGTCTGAGTTACCTGAAAGACCAGCGATGGAAGCCCTTTTCCAAGAACAGTTAAGTTGGCAGAGACAAGAAAAACAGCATGTAATGTAGTGGCCTTGCAGCTCTGAAACACGTAACCAACTGACCTTTTCCAAGACACAGCACTTCAAGCAGTGCCGCATTTAGGGTGGTGCAGGCGTGCAACATTCAGAAGATCCATAATTGAGAAGATCCATTTGGAGGCACAAAATTTTGGCCTTGCACAGGGCACCATATTATGAAAGATTACCAAAGTCCACCCGTTTCAAGGGGAGGAATTCAACAGCACACTAAGGTGATAGTTCCATTTCAGCTTGCTCCTGCCCCTGTCCCATGGATTCTTCTGACCCCTAAGCCAATTTGGGGGCGAGGAGAGAGAGGGAAAAGTCCCATTGCGCAAGTGGAAAGCCTTGCAAAGTCTTCTGCTTACAGAACTCATTAATTTGACCCTTTCCTGGGTGTTTAAGAAAGCATCAAAGCCTTGCCTGTTTTCATTAACCTTTTCTTGAACAGTGCTCTATTATGTTATTATACTATGTTCTTCTACTGCTGGTAGGTTTTCTTAAGAACTTAAGGAGAGCCCTGCTGGATCAGAGCACAAGCCCATCTACCCCAGACACGTGTTTCACAGTGGCCAACCAGATGCCTATTGGATACACACAAGCAGAACCTGAGCACAAGAGTCCCAGGAACTAGAGATATAGATATAGATATAGATATAGATATAGATATAGATATAGATATAGATATAGATATAGATATAGATATAGATATAGATATAGATATAGATCTTCTTAAAGTTATACAGTATTTATTTAAGTTTGGGGCTGCTTGGTTTTACCATTGCCAGTTTTATTGGAGTCTGGATTTTTTTGTGGTATTGTATTACCGTATTTTTCGCTCCATAGGACGCACTTTTTCCCCTCCAAAAATGAAGGGAAAATGTGTGTGCGTCCTATGGAGCGAATGCAGGATCCTCAGCTTCGCCGCGAGGCGCCTGACCTGGAAGCCGGAGGAGGAACAGAAGGGACTCCTTCTGTTCCTTCTCCAGCTTCGCTGAAGGGGTGCTGTGCCTTCTCCCTCTCTGCGCAGCACCTTTCCTGTGAAGGAGGGGCGCTGCACAGAGAGGGAGAAGGCTCAGCGCCCCTTGAGCGGCGCGCCTGCCATGCGAAGCCGGAGGAGGAACAGAAGGGTCTCCTTCTGTTCCTTCTCCAGCTTCGCTGATGGGCGCTGCGCCTTCTCCCTCTCTGCGCAGCACCTCTCCTTTGAAGGAGAGGCGCTGAGCAGAGAGAGAGAGAGAGAAGGCGCAGTGCCCTTCAGACGCGCGCCTGTCATGCGAAGCCGGAGGGGACACAGAAGGGTCTCCTGTTCCTTCTCCCGCTTCGCAGCGACGCGCCTTTCCAGCGAAGCTGGAGGAGGAATAGAAGGGTCTCCTTCTGTTCCTTCTCCAGCTTCGCTGAAGGGCACTGCGCCTTCTCCCTCTCTGCGCAGAGAGAGAAGGCACAGTGCCCCTTCAGCGACGCGCCTGTCCTGGCTTCTGCTTTAGCCCTGCGCAGCCTCTTCGGGCAGGGGGAACCTTCATCCCGCTGCCCTGAAGAGGCTTGGCGCGGTTATCCCAGAAGCCAGAACAGCCACAAGGTATCCCAGAAGCCAGATCCCTCTTGCTGTTCTGGCTTCTGGGGTTCAGAATAAGTTTTTCTTGTTTTCCGCCTCCCAAAACTAGGTGCGCCCTATGGTCCGGTGCGCCCTATGGAGCGAAAAATACGGTATATTGTACTGTATTTTACTGTGTTCAATTATGGAGGACATCTCGAGTTTTACTCTCAAAGGTGACCTACAAATGTTTTAAATAAATGAACAGAAGGATTATATGGCACAGCAGCAAACAAAGTTTTTGCAAAATAGCTTGTAGTTGTTGGCCACACTTCTGCTCTCTTGTACATATTTCAAGGACATGCACCCATTTTGTCTTGGCAGTAAAGGAGAATCAAGACTGCCACACAAGTCTGTAAAAATCAGCTCAGTTTTCTTTGGGTTTTGAAGTAATCACTCAAAAAAGCTATTTACAAAGGTGATTATGGTTATTATCATTGGCAGCAACATTAGTGTAGCACAATAAGGAAGACAGCAAATTATCTTCTTGCAATTCAGGCCAAGAGTGATTTGTCATAAAATAGGAGCAAATCAGACTAGGAGCATGAAGTATGACAGACAAATAAGGCAAAACCATATTACAGGAGATAAACTTGCATATTTATCTTCAGAGGAAAACTCTTTGACACAAGCAATGTATCTTTTTCCGACCAACTGCTCTAAGTTCAGCAAAGTGTATTTATTTACCGTAACTCCCTACTTGTAATAGCACTAGCTAATATTGACTGAAAACATTTCTAGAACTTTCCAAAAGTTCAATTGCACTATATTAAAACCAAAATAAAATAAAGACAAAAGGCAGTATTCAACTAAACAATTGCATGAGTCAAATGATTTCCACTTGAGAAACGGGACTTCCCTTTTGCCCTGTGATGTGTCCAAATCTGTTCCAGAGGATTGGGGGAACCCCTAAAATAGATTTAGGGGACACGGAAGGGGAGAAAGGGGGTGAAACATTCCATTGTACAAGGAATATTCCATTGTCCTTGTGCTAATGGAACTTTTGCTTCAGCACTGCCTTTAATTCCATCCAAAAGCCTTATTGCAACACCAGTAATGACACCCTCTGCCTCTCATAAGACACTATAAAATAAAATAACCTCTCTTTAATTGATCTTAATGCCTAAATTGTACCCTGCTGAGAAGTCATTCCAGAATCCCGAGACTACAACTGAAAAAAACTCTGTTATTTCCTGCAGATGATTTAATCTCCCAAACTCATTGCAATAGGATGGGGATCCCAACAGGTTGGTGATTCATATTGTGACTGACTGACCCCAGTTTGGGGTTGTGAGTGTTGGACCATGAAGCTAGCTGGATGACCACTATCTCCTCAGCCTAACCTACTTCACAGGGTTGCTGTGAGTTTAAAAAGCGGAGGAAGAGAACAATGAACACCATACTGAGCTCCTTGTAGAAATGGTAGAATATAAATGTAATTACGTTTAATAATATGCATTTCCCATGCATATTATTAAACGTAATTACATTTATATACTCTACCTAGTCAGATCATTGTGCCATTTAGCTGATTTACTGGAAGTTGCTCTCCAAGGTTTCAGACGGGACATTCCCAACCCAAACTAGAGGTGCCAGGGATTGAACCTGACCAGTGCTATTTTCCTAGAAAAAGAGGTGCCAGAACTCACCATGAACACCTCACTCATTCACTTAGAATGGAAATGATGCCCACCTGAGAGGTGCCAGAAATGAGTTCCAGAGAGTTCTGGCTGAAAAATAGCCCTGAACGTGACACCTTCTTCATGAAAAGTGGATGCTCTACTAAGGAGCTATGGCCCTTCTTATTCAAATGAAACAGTTTTAATAAAATCTGATTCTAATGAATAGTTTTGTTCTATCATACAGAGAAAGGAAAAACTTTTGAGACTGTAATATTATTTCTTAAAATTGCAGCTATACTTTGCACATATGTGTGCGAGTGAAATACAATAGGTGTTAAAATAGCTAACAAATGTATGTCAGGCGGAGGACTCTGCTGGAGAAAAATTGGTTGATCAAATCCTAATTCTCCAAACTCCATAATCTCTTATCCTCTTGAATCAGTTCCTCCCTTGCAGTTTTAAACTTCAGCATGCAAGAGTCTTTCCAAATGTAATTACTATCCCTAAATAAGCATTCCGTCTTTGGCAAATTCTCCTCAAGAACCCAGAAGGCACATAGTGATAAGAGCATTAAAGACATATTTTGAGCAGAAAGTGAAATCATGTAGAACAGATATCCGAGCCTCAGTGATATAAACCTTTTTGCACTCTTCAGAGGGAGCATTCTAAATTAGTTCAAAATTTACATGAGCAGAAGTTAAAACTTTTTGAAACACAAGCCAAAATTCACTGCTAAAAGGCAGTCTAGAGATTCAGGGTTAGTTCAAATGAAAGTTTTTGGAGGGGGTAGTTATTTCTAGGTTCAAAAGATACACATTGCATGCTTTAATCCGAACTACACACACACATTTGCAGCTGCTTGCCTCTTGAGAAATACACATTTGTGAGGGTCTAATTCTTTCCAAATAGCTGTTGGACTGGAGCTAAATATACCCATGAGCGCATCTCAAAATTAGATTTTAGGCCTGTACTTTGTATTATGGGAATCACACCCATCATCACACCTGTACTTTGTATTATGGGAATACAAAAATGCCTTGGTTGAAGTGCCCTGAGGCTTAAATGAGATGTACTGTACCCGAATCCCATTATAAGAATGCTGATCCTTTTCAGTACAAAATTGCGTGACCAATTCAGGACTGATTTAATATATGCCCTTACCTTTCTTGATTTTTCTACATTTGATGGCTGGCAGAGCAATATATGGCATGATTCCACCAAAAACACTAAAGGTGATGTTGGGAAATGCTGGTTAATATACTCAATGGCCCACTCATTCGAGGAAGTCATCACTTGATGATGCAGATTGAGTACTGGATATGCCTGTCTGAACAAGCCCATAATGGATTTACAAAGCTAATTTCCCAGTCATTCTCTGCACACAGTTTGTGGTAGAGGACCCATTATTTCCCCAGACTTTTCATTATTTTAGTGCTTACTAGTTTCCTCCCCGTTTCAAGATTTGGAGGGGGAGGTATACTGCTGTGAGATTTGCTCTGTTACTTGTTTTATTCTGTTTTAGAGTTCATGTGTTATGGTTTTATCCAAGTATTTGATTGTCTTCAACTTTAATTCTAAGTCACAAAGAGAACTTCTCTTGTTGAATGGCATATATATACTGCAATCAAACACATAGGAAAGCTGTGTAACCCAGTTTTTTTAACAGTTCTTCCTCTCACCTCTCAATACCACATTACAGTGGTACCTCGGGTTACATACGCTTCAGGTTATATACGCTTCAGGTTACAGACTCTGCTAACCCAGAAATAGTACCTCGGGTTAAGAACTTTGCTTCAGGATGAGAATAGAAATCGGGCTCCGGCGGCGCGGCGGCAGTAGGAGGCCCCATTAGCTAAAGTGGTGCTTCAGGTTAAGAACAGTTTCAGGTTAAGAACGGACCTCTGGAATGAATTAAGTACGTAACCAGAGGTACCACTGTACTAAACACCCAATCACAAGGCCAGAAAATTGACATACAGATCACCTATTTGCTAGAATATAAATCAGAACCAATTAGTCACATGGAACAAGTAGAAATTACAACTGAAATACATCAGGTTGGCTGTAGCAGGGTAAAGTCTGCACTATCTGCTTCCTATTCTTTTTTTTTTAGGCAAAAGAAACTCTGTGCCCTTGTTGCACCATCTACATTTCTACTAAAACTGTTGGCCTGACTCACACGTCTCCCACTTGCAGCCAGAAAGTCAATGCTATATGAGTGGTTCTCATCGTCCAAATATTTCAGGGAATTTTCTGGGTCCAGTAGTCACGTATGCAACTTTGTTTGGAAGGCTCACAACAGATGTGGCAAGTTTTTACTGGCACTAATGTGCCAGTAATTTTTTTAAAATTTATTTATTTATTTTGAGAGAAAGAACCATGGGGGGAGGGGTATTGCTGTGGGTTATGGGTCACACAACAATGCCCATAAATTTTCCAGTGCACAAAGTTACTCCACAAACAATTGTTGGCTATCACTACAATACAATGTGCCAGTCACGTCTAATGGCATTTTATCACTTCAAAAGTAATGATATGTTTCATTCTATAGTTATCTATCTGGATTCCCGTTACAGATAGGTATACATAGGAGCCAGCTCCTAGGGGCTAAGGTTCCTTTGGACCCCAATTAAAATATTTGAGGGGGTTGGGGGTTGCAAAGTTGATGGGCATTGCCATTCAAATGGTGTGCATGCACACATCTATGTGGAGCAGGACTTACCTGGCGTCCCCAATATTTTATTTGAGTTGGCACCCCTGTATGTAAACAAGACTGAGACAGTAAAGCACAGAAGGCCACATGGTGAAAATGTAGATGAGTAGAGATTTGAACCCCATTTTCCTATGTCCAGATCTAGCATTTTTACTTTATGGCCCATTCTGCTACAGAGGAAGGGAGGGAGGGAAATAGGTTATACTCACTTGGCTTCAACCAGCGAAATGTTATCACTCACATCCAAAACTCTGCTTCACACCTACATACATCCCAGCCTGCCAGGCACTGTAAGGGCCCTGCTCAGTTATTAAGGTTAATCTCTGAGTGTCTGAGTTGGGGTGATAGTGGCAGGTTCCACTTGCTGCCATATGTGCACTGCAATGTAGATTTGCAGTGTGCTTTGGTGCATATGCATGGTTGTGGGGAACCACAGGATCTGTAGCTTTGTTTTCTCAGGGTTCTCAGCTGTGGTGAGTCCTGCCTTTACACCTATGTTGCAGACGTGTATTTCTAAACATGGATGGTGGGGAGTAGAACCTGCTGCTAACCATCACCTGTACGTTCCACATTGTCCCTCGTAACAAGGGTATGTAACGCATGCAAGGGACAGAATGGGGAGTAATGACACATGATTGTAACCATTTATGTCCCGAAATTAGCCTTAGCCAACCATATGTTCTAGACTGCAACTCCCACCAGCCTCACCCAGCCACGTAGTTGTGGGGTAAAGAATAAAAGATAGACAAAGTTCAATTCTCTACTGCTAGTATTTCAGCAGCTTGTGAGTCAACAGCCTCGGAGATTCTGTTTGTACAGGACAGAAGTGAGTGAGTCCTTCCACAAAAACAAACAGAAATCCCCAAAAGAAAAATATGACCAGGGCATAAATGTTTTCATCTCACAACTGTTCTTAAAAATATGTCCGTGTTTGCAAGGATATCCCTGCTGCAATGATAAGAATCCAATTTTGTGCCAAGAATGTTCACAGCTAAACAAGTTTCAACCTTTCCTTGAAAAGAATATACTGTAGATCAACATCAAACACATTATTTCCTTGTTGGTTGGCAACAATTTTTATTGGCGGACCATCTAAAATGTGGGGGCTCAAGGAAGCCTGATGTGTTCCTGGCAAAGACAGCTATCACTCTCCTCTTTCCAGGAGAAGCAAAAAGCAAGAGGACATCAGCAGACAGAGGGACCCTTCTCCTCTCCCTTAGCTCATTTTGGTCTCAGTCTCCCTTTCCCATGACCTTTCTAGGAGACAAACTCATAAGGAGCTGCTTCCACGTTGTTGTTGTTGGTGGTGTTGTGGGCCCCAGAGTTCTATTTCTTTATGTTATTGTATACTGTCTTTCCACCAAATGATGCTCAAGTTAGATAACAATAAAACACAAATATAATTGTGCAAGGCTTCAGCTGATGGGGCTCATCTACTCAATAAAAATATATAATGAAAATTGCAATTGGTTTCCAGTTCATTCCTGGGCCCCATTCAAGGAGCTCATATTAGTGTTTAAAGCCCTAAACAGCTCAAGCTCCAAGTACAGTGGTACCTCAGGTTAAGTACTTAATTCGTTCCGGAGGTCCATTATTAACCTGAAACTGTTCTTAACCTGAGGCACCACTTTAGCTAATGGGGCCTCCTGCTGCCACTGCGCCACCGGAGCACGATTTCTGTTCTCATCCTGAAGCAAAGTTCTTAACCCGAGGTACTATTTATAGGTTAGCAGAGTCTGTAACCTGAAGTGTAGGTAACCCAAAGTACCACTGTATCTGAAAGACTGCTTCCTTCCCTACAAACCCTGTGTGAAGATCAGCATAGGGTAGTTTCTCCACCCTCAAAAGCTTGGATTTGTCATGACCCTGGAGAGGGCATTCTTTGTTGCAGGCCCTAACTTGTGAAACTCCCTCCCCACAGGGAGCCCTCATTATGTAGTTTCTGCCACATACTGAACATCAACCTTATTTATGTTGGATTCTCTCTCTCTTTCACACACACACACACACACACACACGTATAGACCCATCTTATTACATTTATTGTAAACTGTTGTATTTTAAATTGCTGTAACCCGCCCTGAGACCTTGTGGCAAAGGGTGAGTAAGAAACTGAAATAATAAACTTAAGAACAAATCAAGCAATAACATAGTAGAAACAACCAATTGAAAAAAACACTTTCAACTGTCTAAGTCAGCTTACAGGCCAAAGGACTCTCTAAATAAAAAATGTCTTTGCCTGCCTGCAGGTCATCAGAAAGGGGGATAAACCGTTGTCCTTTGGTAAGGAGGTCCAGAGTCTGAGAGAAGTTGCTGACTGAAAATGCTGCTTACACTTATGCAAATGTGTTGAGGATTGCCCTGCTTCCTTCTTGAAATGTTCTCAGTTTCTTCACTTGGCCTTTCCTTGGCAGATTCAAACAGATTAGAAAAACAAAGCAGGAAGGGTTATCTGACGCCTATTAGATCCAGTTACATTAGTCATCATTCTTTTACTGATGTAATGGCAAAAGGTTAATCTAAAAAGGAGCAGGATGGATCTCAGGTTTCATACACGTACTAAGCTGGCCGCATGGAGTGTTAAAATCCTTGTGTCAAGAGAATTCAGATCAAAAGTTATTTGTGGCAGTATCTTGCATTCAGAGCCTTAAAAACAACAACACCTGAACGGCACGTCATTCTCTGCAAATATACAAAGCAGGCGGTAGCAAAGAGGTCATAGTAACCTTGCTGTGGTTATGATAAAAACAGAAGGTGTTGCTAAGAGACATGCAGCCTACGTGGAGTTTCTGATGGAGGGGGAGAAGTGTCAGATTTGGGGTTGTCAAAAATGTAGGTTGCTGGCATTACTTTCAATAGCTGTAAGGAGCTGGGAAGTTTACACCATGGTGCTAAGACAGCCTTCCAAGCACACATTCTAGGGTCAGGTCTGTGTTCTGACACCTGCATAAACAGGCTATTGTGAGGGAAATGGGAGCATGAAAATGCAATCCTGGGCTGGCAATCCTCCAGCAAGAGATTACATCTCAATGAAATCTATTATGCAGGCTGTTTGTGCAACAGCATTGTGGCTGAGTGTAAAAATTACAATGTCGGCCTTAGGGTGGTCACAGAAGAGAAGACTATTGTGGCAAGCAGAGCATTACCAACAGGAAAGGTCCAGGAAAAATTGCACCATCCTTTTTTAAGTACAGTTGCAACACTCGTCTTCTATTTCCTTTTAGGTTGTTTGCATAGGCGCCGACTCCATGGGGCTTGAGGGGGCTCGAGCCCCCTCAAAAAAATTTTTTGGGGGGCTCAGCCCCCCCAATAATCTCGGGCGGGCGCCCTTTCAGCAGAGCGCCGCCGCCGTCCCCCGCCTCCTCCTCACCTGCTCCTTCGCCAGCCAGCCAGCCGCGCGCCCTAATCGGAGGCACTGCCGGAAATCCCGCGAGAACAGGGGAATCCCGACTGGCCACACCTCCCAGCCAGCCAATCGGCTGGCTGGGGGGGCGTGGCTTGCCCTATTTAGGGCCGGAGCCACTTTATTTGCATATTCATGAGCTTATTTATTATTCATGAGCTTTCCCGGGGCCCCCCCAATATTTTTTCTAAGTCCGCGTCCCTGGTTGTTTGCACAGGTCACATTTAAGTCACTGTCAGATAGTTGTGCTGATGCCCACTATTAGCATTGCAACGTTTCTTGAATGAATGAATTTCTATTCTGCTTTTGTGCTAGATCCACAAAGCACTTACAATATTACTACGAGTTTGTGGGGAGGCAAATTATCCTGAAAGTCCTGGGTACCAGATTCCCAACTCCCTAATTTTTAGACTTAGTAAATGTAGGAGATTACTAAATGCTTGAAGTCTTCACCTGTGTGCGAGACAGCTTAGCAGTGTAAAAAGGCAGGCTGAGTCAGCTTTCTGACCAGGAACTGCATGGCAAGAAGAACCATGGGCGATTGACACAAACGGTTACCATGTGCTGAACAGCAGAGAAGTGTGAGCCCCTCCTCCCATGAGGGGATGGTGATCAGAGGCCAGGTTTAGGATTTCAGTGTTTGATGATATAAGCTGGGAGGGGAAGTTCCAGGTGGGCAGTAGGTGGGGATGTAGGCTGGAGGAAAAAATTTGGCATTAAAAAAAAAAAGTTTGGAAATGGAGGGCAGGGGAAGAACTTTGGGCAGGCTGGCAAGTTGAAGGAGAGACACGGAGATGGCACTCAGGATGCCTTTGAATCCAATGCTACACTCCTGCAGGAATGCTGTGAACTCCAGTAGACTCAGGTGTAAACATGTGTAAATAAACCATATTTCACAAAGACACTACAGTCTCCACTGTGCCTCAATTCTGAGGGAAACACAAACCCTGGTTACGTGCCAAGACCCCCTGGAATCTCGTGCACCACTTGGCAGAGATTGGGGTAGCCCATAACAATATATAAAAAGTGCTAAAATGCTTTTGGCTTGCCCCTCTGGGTATTTTTGAAAAAGTCCCACTAAGTTCAGTAGATCGTACTGCAAAGTAAGACCATATCACAGCCTTTATTGAAATACTACAGGCACCGTTGCTTTTAAGAACTCGCTGTACCTGGACGAGGGAAGAATTCTCATAGCCACTCCCCTCAAGTCAATTGACCCCGTCTCCCCTCAGTGCTTGGGACAATCTAAATTTGTGGCAAATGTATGCAATGCCTAAATCTATTGCCATAAGAAGAAGTTACCAGTCAACCCACATGTTACTTTTTGTCTCATGCCTAGCCAAATAGCAGCTTCCCTTCATCTAGCAAACCTGTTCATTGCTAGCATAGATTGCACAGCGGTGCTGGTGGGAGAGGAATATTGCATAAGTCATGTCAAACTTTAGATACTATTTATTGGACTTATTATTCTCTTGTTGCTTAGAGAACTACTTAAAATAACTACATCCAAGCACAAGTATATTCAGAGTCATTCTGCCCTTTCTCTCTCCTTTCAAACATTTTTTTCTTAGAACATTCCTGTGGCAAAAAACCCCCACAATATCCTGGCCTCTTAGTGGAAGGTCAGACATACAGTTTTGAATCAGTGCTGCCCTCCCTCATTCTTCTCCTAGCTGCAAGTGAATGAGATGGGGGCAAATCACATTAGATGCTCTAACACTCCAAACAGTAGCCTGAAGAACTTTAAACAGGCAATAAATAAATACAAATCAAACTTGTTTTCCCACTAATTTTGATTAATGTTAACACACTCACTTGCCTTTGATCTTTGTTCTTTCCATGGTACTACTTGGCTTCTGAATATTGAATGAGTCACAGAGATGCTTTCTGTTACATTGATCTCAGACACAGACACCACACGCAAGTGATGTTGCATGCAAATCAACCCATTCTGAGCCCACACAAATCCATAAAAGGGTTTTCTCCAGTTACACTTTAGCTTCCAAATCAGAAATATGTCTTTTTTGGAAAACAGACTTTCCTGTTGGGATTTTAAGAAAGCTTCCTCCCTGCACCCGCCTTCTATCATAATTCTAGAACTCAGGGGCACCCAAGGAAACAGAATGTTGGAAAGTTCAAGACAAAAGAAAGTACTAATTCACTTGCCACATAGATCCAATGCTAAATTAGCACAAGATGCAGATGGCCACCAACCTTCCAATGCTCAAACCACACTTTTGCCAGCTGGGCTTTTTGCTGAGAGATCCCAGGCATTTGTCACTTTGAGATCTACCTGGGAACTATTACATACTCCTTCCATGAGCATGGTATGTGGTTCTGAGAATGTGAAAAACATTCCACTCAACAGTCTTCTAACATAAGGGTATGTTTCAATCTATGCAATTGCTTACAGGTTGTTACTCCTGTGTACCATGTGGCTGTCAACAGTAAAGCTGAAGTCAAAAGCCCACTGAAACCAATGGAAAACATTTCCATGGAATAGCCTACAAATATGTGATATGCACACCAATATTCGTTGTGTTGTTATGAGGTGCTGTGTTGCCTCCACAGGATGTTTTGTGGTTGATCTTGCAGTTGTTTTCAGGAATGTTATCATCTGCTCTGTTACTTTGTTGGATTGCTTATATTTTAGTTCAATTGTAACCTGCTCTGACATTGTAAGATGAAAGTGGGGTAAAAATATACTTAATAAATAAAATTAGAAATTCCTTCCAGTAGCACCTTAGAGACCAACTAAGTTTGTTATTGGTATGAACTTTCGTGTATTTTGTTTTGACTATGGCAGACCAACACGGCTGCCTACCTGTTAATAAATAAAGCTATTATTGCTATTGTAATAGCTGTAGTGTTTTATTCAGTCTTTGATGCATTCAGCCCTGTTAGCCATTGATCATTCCTATAAAAGTGCACCTTACTAGGCTGGAATTAGTAGTGAATTGGAATCAGAAACAAATATTCCCTTGTTGAGAAACAGCAAAACATTCCCACAGTTGCAGGGGGTAGGGGGAAGGGAGCAGGCAAAACTCTACAGCGAAAGTGCTACAGAGTACGCAACTGATGGAGGGGGGATGTTAACACTGAAGTGGTACTTCTGCAACAGAAGCAGTTCAGAGGTAAGCCACCTGTTCAGTTCCTGCCTGCCTCCCGATTCCCAACAGCAACCCTATAGAATTCTAGGGTTTATGCCAGTGTTGGATAAAGAGATTCTAGACATGAAGAGGAAAGCTTGCCGTGCTTATTTGCATGTCAATAAAAGAAGAGTGCTTTTTCTTCAGCTCACAGCTAGCAGAGTCTTGGGAACAAACAGAAAGTGGGGGTCTCTCACTTCTGCCGCTGCCTTGATCTTTGCCAGAGTGAGGTTTCAATGGCAAAATAGTGGGTCAGTTTGCACATATTCCCATCATACTCTGTGGAGCATGCAGTGCTATTAGCAGTCGGGAAGCAAATGCAAGCAGTAATTGCGTTTCAGAGAGAAACATAAATGTGGTGCTTTCTCGGAAAATAGCAGGTTATCAGTATGATTAAAGGTCAGGTCCCCTTTTAAAGGCATAAAAAGATCATTATGTTTGCCTTGTCTAGAATTTCACATAAACATTTTTTCCATGCAAGGCTTATCTTCCTACATGTAAACTGATAGCAGATGGTAACATAAACCTTGATCATGTTTCAAAGGAAGCATGGTTTCTCTATAAAGGAATTGGATTAATCACTTCTGTATTTTAATTGTCTTATATTTGTCTTAATTGCACTTTTTTTAAAAAGGGGGGAGAAGAAGAAAGATTTACAATATTAATATGTAACAATATATTTCAGAAGCAGAAATAGTAACAGCATCACTAAAGCTGCTAGCAAGCAGCTTATATAGCAGCCAGAGTCAGAAAAGAAGGCATGATACACAAGAACAAGCTGAGAATGAGAAAGAAAGGGCATGTATGTAAAATAAATAAGAGTTATGAAAGTGGGAGGTGGAGAGAGAGAGAGAGAGAGATAGGCTAACAAAGCTTTAAAAGGGGGCAGGCAAAATCGTAGAGGATAAGCCTATCAATGGCTATTAGTCATGATGGCAATATATGCAAGCATTGCATTCAGAGGCATTATGCCCCTGAATACTAGCTTCTGGGGAGCAATGCTGGGAGAGAGCTGGCTATGCAGTTGTAACTGATCGCAGCTCGTGCAAAGGTGTGCTCTCTTTTTTGGAAGCTGCTAGAGCCCAATATAACAGTGGTGCAGAAGCACATGTAAAAAAGGGGGGGGGGAGGGCAGGATAGTTCCACATGGCCATCCTCGTGCTTCAGAAACTGAGTTACAGTTTCCTATGCATGGATAAGTGCACATTGCACTGGTGCCCTAACAGAGTCAACAACACAATCTAAACAGTGCCATTTGCCATATGGAGCCTCACATGGGGACTCTTGGGGTTTTGTTTTAATACCCACAACCACTTCTGTATTGAGTTTCCATGCTATGCAAAGACAGTGAGAGGGGCTCATGCTCCAACCCTTTACTATTGCTTTGAGCAGGGTGGCTAGCCTTTTGGACCAGAGAGATGCATTCAGGGTTGGCCAATCCTTCAAGGAGTCAGTGCTTCTTATGGCCAAAACAGTTGTGACCACAAAACTCCCCTCTGCCCACCATGAATTCCTACTTATATATGCTTTTATACTATTGTTTTTCTGGTTTTATGTCATATTTTTGTTTTAATGATATTGTTTATTTTTGAAATAAGCCATTTATAAATGTTTTAAGTAAATAAATGAATGTGCACACAGAAGTACACAGGTCACGCTTGCAGACCACACATACACACTCTCCGCATATACACTCACTTTCTCCTCCACACCTGCACAAAAACAGACATACATTCAGGTACACATCACATGCATGCACACCCACCCACATGGGTGCATAAACATGCACATTCATACACATAGGAGGAAGATTGGAAATAGATGTGATGGAGAGAAAAAAAATTCTTTCTTTGCTTCAAAGATTGCTGTTGAAAGAGTAGAGACAGTGATTTTTATCTCCCCATCAGTACTAAGTGGGGAGGAATATGTGATGAACCCGACCAAGTCTTGATTTTGATTCAGTAACTCATTCCATTTTTAGCCCTCTAGCCATTTAGAAAGATCAAGTCATAGTTGATGATGTACTTGTTAGCACCTGGAAACCTTTCTTGCAATGGGCAATCTCCAGGTGTTGAAAGACTGATATAATCATCTACACATATATTTATATACCTTGTAAAACTCCTGTCCTCACAGCCCTTAGAGTAGAAAGAAGCGACAACTAAATATCATCTAACTGGAATCTTGCAATTAACAACAGCCCTCAGCACAATAAATAATTTCAGCATCTGTTTCGGTCGGAATGGAATATCCACAAAGTGTTAACCTCTGCTTTTCTCTCTATAGCAGTGTGGGTCAGCATGGGCCATGAAAGAGAATCAAGCCTTTTATGGAAGCACAAGCTTTTCACCTGTTCCTCATAACAATGCTAGAGGATGAGAGGGGTTGGGGAAACACACATGCACTCTGGCTTGCACATGCAATGCTAAACCATAGTTTAGCATTATAGGAGAACTAGGCCATCTCCACTGGAGGCTGGTCCATTAAGGCAAATTGAGTGCTGCCTCACCAATCTCATTCTGTCTTCAGCCAGCCCCTTCTTGCCTGCCCAGCCCACAAGGTTGCCCTGCCAGCTTCCTCAATCTCAGTTTTGCCCTTGTGGAACCAAGAATGGAAGATGAGGTTGAAACTAGAAATAGTTTACTTTGGCTGCCTCTCATTGACTCTGGCTCCACCTTTTGTTGGTTCCATGCCTAAGTAGTTTTGCCCCCATCTTCCTCTGCAGAGTTGCACAGTGATGATACTGAGATTGAGAAGAAAGCTGATAGGCAGTGCTACCTCTTGGGTTGGTTATAAATAAGAAGGCAGGCAGGTGGAGGCTGGCAGCAGGAAGACTAAGGTTGGTGAGGCAGCATCCCACTTGCCCCTGAAGGACCAGCCTCCATTGATTTGTCATCTGTCTTTGAGACATAACATCCAAACTTGTTGTTTTCAATAAAGCAGGCAGCTCATCTGTTGCAGCAGAAACAGAGGCATTCCACATAGCTTCAGCCTTATTCCCTGGACAAAATGACTACAAAAAATGGATACCGGGGGAGAAGAAATTCCCTGAGGACAGCCACTAAATATTTAAGACATATAGTAAATCATCCAAGAGGAACACCATGACATGCACACCAGGTGCAACAAAGTGTAGAAAGCATTTCAGTGCTCTTCTACGCTCTGTGCTATCTGTAATAAAGCAAGAGAAAAGTGTTTACAACATATACAGAGCACTGCCACCATGAAAGAGGAGAGAAGGAAGCAATTAGGTTTCATGGAGTCCAATAAAACCATGACAAGCAGGCAGATTTGCCTACACAAGGCAGGAGTGGCTGTAAAGCCACTCAGAAGAAACTTCTGAGCGCTATTTGATCCATGAACCAGAACTACAATGTTGCTGCTGCTTTCTAAAGTGAACTGCCAGCCCTCACTAGCTGACTTCAGGATTGTCACCGATGCTTATTGGGCTGATATGTCATGCAACATCGTCAAACTTTGTCATTTTGGAGCCAAACTGGGACATTGCACACAGATGCATGTAGCTTTCTCTCTCCCCCCCCCCTTTCCTAATGTGAAAATAAGGTTTCAGAGACTGCCATCGGGACTAGAGGAATGGTGATGGGGAAGAGCGCTCTTAATCCTTTCCATGTAGCCCCTCTGTATCTCTTAGCCCATAGAAGAAAAGCAGCTTGGTAGGTGTCAGGGATTTGAGGACAAAAGCCACTAGATCCATCCTATGAAGGGCTCCTACTTTTTGAGGGGAAATCCTAGCGGATACAGGTTCTCCCTTCATTCTAACACAATGACAACAACAACAACAAAAAAGTCACAATATGTAAAATTATCTTTTCTATGCAAATGCATACAGAAGCTCTTTCAAGACATGGACCTGCAAAGCTAAGAGGTAGTGAATTCCAACAGGCAGAGAAGAGAGGAGACTGATCCCAGCTCACCAACAATGGAAAGAGAAAGGTAGGTCCAGCAAGCTCCCTCTAGTGGACATGGAGGTAACATGGACCTGGGCAGGGTTCCATATCCCACATCAGCTCATGGTTGTGACATCTGTGCCTTTCAGAGGTCAGACCTTTATTTACCGAGTACTGCTGCCCATGAGCTGGTGTGGGATATGGAACCCTGCCCAGGTCCATGTTACCTCCATTGCACTTTCTGGGCATTGGGCCTTTAGCCTATTATGTGTGGCTGTAAGCTTTCACTGCCAGAGCTTAGCACATCATTGAGCTAAATAAATATTAAACAGCATTAGTTGTATCTGATTATCACTAAAGCCCACAGAGGAGCCCATTGTACCTACTGGATTCTCAAAAGCCCATATAAAGGCCAGAGACAGTCAGTGTTTCTCAGATATCCTCAGCATTCATAGGTAATTTGTAAGCACAGCACTGTGCCTTGCTGTCTGTCCTGACAGAACCTATTTTTTAAAGTCAGCAACCACAATAAAGGAAAAATAATCACTGAATCACCTGAAGTAGTTTATGTCTATCTATCCAGTAAAATGGGAGGGAATTTTCTTGCTTGTCTCAATTTGCTTTAGATCTTTTTATATCATAAATACAAACCTATCAGTTATTCTAGACTTTGTATCTTAATTTTACCTCTGTGACCCCCATGAGATATGATCTCACGGATCTGCTTGTTGAACCAAGTGTTCTCGGCTATTTGGCAAAATATCAAGTGCTAAAATTGCTGGCATACCCCGCCTTGCATTTTTAAAGCTTCTTTCCCCTCTTTATTTTTTAAAGCTGGCTCAGTTTCCCCATGCATTTAGTTCCTCCTCTTTGTTTGGGAGGCCCACTCCAAAGTGGCTCAGATGTTTATGTTTAAAGAAAGGGCTTTTGCTACACCTGCGTAGCCCATTCTCTTAGCTTCCTGATTTCCGGAGCATAAAAAGGCAGGCTGCTGGAACAGGAGCCACCTCTCATCTCAACATGCCTGGCAGCAGCTCAAGCCATGCTTGGGCAACCCCTGTGCTTAACATGCACCCTTTCCTGCCAATTCAAAAACAATAATAATTCAATTTTCTAAGAGGCACTCACGCATGCCAAATCGGAAACCATCCTGATCTCCCAACCAAGAATGGCTTTTGTATCCAGTTAGATCATCCATAAACTGATTATGACTGCACAAACAGTCCTTCAAATGTAAATAATTTTTTAAAAGATGGGAAGTAATTTTGAATGACAGCCATAGAGATATGGGTTTCAATTAATGCTCCATGCGAGTGATGCTCTTAAGGCACTTTCTACACTACTGTACCAATTTCCCAGGCATACATACACTGGTTTGGGGCCCCTTGACACTTGGAACAAACCCTTGGTATTGAATTCTAAACTTCATAGGAAACATATTTAAAGTGAAATGTGCACAGGAGTGCAATTTCCATTGTTTAATATAATCCAATAGATGGAATAAAGAATAACACTCTTTAAAAAGAGCAGTTGCTGGCTCAGGTTTGGAAGCAGATTTCCAAAAGCCGCTAATGTGCAGACTCCCTAAGTTTTTTAACCCACAGTTCCAATCTTGGCACGGGGAGTAATTGGAAAAGACAGGCAGACGTTTGGGTTTCCTGATCTCATTTGCGCTGGGGGAAATGGGAAACCCACAAACTTTCTCTTTGCAAACAAGGAGCTGCGGTTTCTTTTTAACTCTCTTGGGGAAATTAATGGGGAGGTTTTTTTTTTTTTTAGAAAAACGAAGCGATCAGCAAACCTAGCGCCCAAATGCCTGCGCTTGAGGAATCCTTATTACAGCAAAGGGCACTGAGGCAATCCAGAGAAGCGGGGAGGGAGAGGAGGAAGTAGCTGAAGAACAAAGTATAAGCACCATCGATTTCTATTTTTCTGCTTTGAAAGAAGCTTAAGCTAGGAAAGATCAAACTACAGGCGCAGCCATGCGTTGAGAGAGAGAGAGAGAGAGAGAGAGAGAGAGAGAGAGAGAGAGAGAGAGAGAGAGAGAGGAGGATCTGTGGGGAGATCGGCCTCTGCTTCTGCACTCCTGCTTTGCTTAACAACTTTATTCTGAACGCTGCGCCGCTTGGAGCCAAACTCCAGCAATGATGCCCAGAAAACAGCACACACAAAAATGCCATCCACACGAAATGCCCAAGGCACATGGCGAGAGGGTCTCCAGCAGACTTCCTCTTCACAGTTATCACCAGCGTGCAATCGGAAATCCTTACCAACTTCATGGTCATGTTGTTCTGTTCCCAGCGCCATAGCATCACACTCATTTTCCTCGGCCAGCGCACCCAGCCAGCAGCACCTGCCCAGAGGAGCCAGCACCCAGCCAGGCTACGCGTCCATCTCACGCGTGCTTCCAGTACCTTAACATCCCGCCGCTACAGAGAGCTTCATTCCCCTCTGTTGGGTTAAGGAAAGCCTCTCTCATCTTGACGGTGTTCTCTGCAAACTTAGCTCTCTAGTCGTGCACGGAGCTGAGCTAAGACCATGATGCATCAACTCCTCTCTCTTTCTCTTTCTCTCTCTCAAGCCAAATCAAACAACTCCTCAAATGAGCTGGAGGAGGCAGCTGGGGCTGCAGGAGTGAAAGAAGGACAAGGAAGTCTCCCTCCCCGCTCCCCCCCCTCCCCGCAACCATAAGCACTTCGCAGATTGGGCATTCCTGGTTCAATGGGCCGTTCATCGTTTCTGAAGAGAATCCCGTTTAACCCCTTCGGGGCGAGAGTTTGATCCGTGAACCGGGGAAGAATGGGAGCAGCGCGCAGAACAACGGGCCCGCATGCGAGGAGGGAGCGAGGGCAGGGCAGGCGGGGAGTTAAAACGCCCAGAATTGCTTGCTCCCTGCTTCAGCCGATTTTGCAAACGGAGCTGGCGATTTCAAGAGGTTTTGTGTTTGATTAAAGAAGAAGAAGAAACTAGGATATAAGCCATCAGCTGGAAAGGTAGCACATGCTCTAGGGTGACCTGGTGCAATGGGACTTTTATTTTCCTTTCAAATTTGGACAGGTGTACATCCAGGGGGAGCGGCACTGGATGACATTTTCTCTTTTGCAAAACTGCAAGAGGAATCCTATCTCAATCAAATCACAGAGGTGGAAAGGGAGCTCGAAGTCCAGCCCTCTGCCTCTGCAGGGAATCAGTTGTTCCAGCATCCTTGGGACATATGAAGCTACTGGATGCTATCAGACATTGATCTATGCAGCATACTCTCTCTGGCAATGGTTTTCTAGGGGGGCCATCAGGGATAGCAGTTTGGGGCAGAAGTTTGGGCCCTCTCAGCAGGATAATCAAGAGGACCCTTAAATGCAGCAGAGCAGGCTTACACATTGTGAAGCAGCCTGCCAGCCCACCCCAACCCATAGGAATGGCTGAGCTTTTCTTAGGATGGAGTGCAGGCAGAGTAGGGTTGGCGACCAGGTACACTTGCCCCAACTCTCGGAGGGCTAAGCAGGGACCAGCTGCTTTTTTTGTTCTTTATTTTAACAAGACTCCCACCCTGAGCCTCAGACAAGCTCTGTACGGGCCTGAGGATAGGTGTCTCCTGGCCAGGAACTGCTGGGGGCAGGGGAGTGTCCTTGCAGTGGGAAGAATAGAATGGTAGAATTGGAAGGGACGACAAGGGTCATCTAGTCCAACCCCTGTAAATGCAGAAATCTTTTGCGAAACATGGAGCTCGAACCTGTGACCATGAAATTAAGAGTCCCATGCTCTACTGACTGAATAAAAAAATTCCTTCCAGTAGCACCTTAAAGACCAACTAAGTTAGTTCTTGGTATGAGCTTTCGTGTGCATGCACACTTCTTGGTATCTGAAGAAGTGTGCATGCACACGAAAGCTCATACCAAGAACTAACTTAGTTGGTCTTTAAGGTGCTACTGGAAGGAATTTTTTTATTTTGACTATGGCAGACCAACACGGCTACCTATCTACTACTGGAACCATGGAAGGCACCACATTGAGCCGTATCTGAAGAAGTGTGCATGCACACGAAAGCTCATACCAAGAACTAACTTAGTTGGTCTTTAAGGTGCTACTGGAAGGAATTTTTTTATTTTGACTATGGCAGACCAACACGGCTACCTATCTTCTACTGACTGAGTTATTGCTGGTGGTTCTCCTGACAGTGATAGCACAACCCCCTCTGCTTTTTTTTTTTTTTTACATGCAAAGCAGCCTTTGTAGTAATGACAGAAATTCTGAGATAATTTGCTTCTTTTTTAATATACAAGCCCCCAATCTTGTTCCTTCTTTCAGGCAATGTTTCTTCCCACCTGCCTTCAAACAGTGTTGTTGTTTAGTTGTGTCCGACTCTTTGTGACCCCATGGACCAGAGCACACCAGGCACTCCTGTCTTCCACTGCCTCCCGCAGTTTGGTCAAACTCATGTTCGAGAACACTGTCCAACCATCTCGTCCTCTGTCATCCCCTTCTCCTTGTGCCCTCAATCTTTCCCAACATCAGGGTCTTTTCCAGGGAGTCTTCTCTTCTCATGATGTGGCCAAAGTATTGGAGCCTCAGCTTCAGGATCTGCCCTTCCTGTGAGCACTCAGGGCTGATTTCCTTAAGAATGGACAGGTTTGATCTTCTTGCAGTCTATGGGACTCTCAAGAGTCTCCTCCAGCACCACAATTCAAAAGCTGGAGGAGACTCTTGAGAGTCCCATGGACTGCAAGAAGATCAAACAGTGTAAGACAGCCTAAAGGATGCTGCCGATGAGCCAGTTAAAGTTACAACACAACCAATGGTCAAGCGGCATGCACTGCTTTCATCTGTTAAGGGCCACATATCCTTGGGGAAATGCCAGCAGCTGCATGCCAGTGGTGAGTTGAACCAAGCCCAGCAGTGGGTGGGACACCTGCTTTCTCTATTCCTTCCTTCCACCACCTTTTTCTCTCTCTTTCTGATACATGCATCTCCTTCTCTCTTCCACCCCACCCAGCCAGGCTACAGCTGTATGGACAAGTTGCTCTTGCAAGAACTGATTCCTTGCAATGGGCTTTTCTCCTTCCTCCTTCCACTGCTCCAACAGTTAGGGCTTTTCCTGTTCCTCCCCCCTTCCCCTTCTGTTATCCTCCCCACCCATATATGCACTGAAAATAAGCAGTGGGCCATGTATGGCCCATGGGTCAGCCACTCCTGCCCCAGGGGGATGCACACATCCCCATTCTTGTCAAACAGTCTTCTGGTCAGTTCAATAAGCTGTGACCAAGCATGTCCGTGCAGATGAGGATGCACATCCACATCAGATGCAGGAAGGGAATCCTTCTTCCACATGCAGATCTGCCTTGTGGATTAGGCAGCTGGGTTCAGGAAATCAGTATTGTACAGCCACCCACACTCATTAAAACATCTGCCAATATCTGAAACTGGCTTCTGTGTATGTGCAGCCATTGTAGGTACACATCTATATGCATTGTCATTGCAACACTGAACCGGGCTCCACTGAATTCACTGGGTGCACATTTTCATGGTGAATTGTCTGGATATTCATGCCCATTCAGGGCCACTATCCACTGCTCACAACTAGAGTCTGATCAGAAGAAGCTGCTATATCTAATAAAGATAAAGATATTGCCCAACTTTGGAATCCAGAGGGGTTTTTCCCCCTTATGGACCAACACAGCTACCCTTGGTTTTGAGGAGTTTGGGGTGGGTTTCTTTTTTATATTTAACATAGATTCTTCTGGGCTGGTGGTAGTGCAGTATGCAGTATAAGGTCACCATATCAGATATCCAATCAATGGAATCTAAGGAAATTAAGGATATGTCCAGCTAGCAGATTTCTATGCTTTAGCCCAGGACTAATCCAGGAGCACGCAAAGCACATTCTCTTTCTTATCCCATAACATGCTATTGTACTCTTGAAAGGATTTTCTGATCTGCTTGGCAAGCAAAACTTTTGCCAGCCTCAGAGACCAACAAAGAAGTCAAAAGGTTTCCCTGAGCTACAGTTTTAAAGCAGATGAGGACAGACACCTGCACAGTTATATCAACCTTTAAATTCATCAGGTTCATTTGGCCATTATAGAACGAGCTTTTAATTCTTTCTCAAAGGTATAAAGGACTCTTCTTCATTTGCTTTTGTGGCAGCAAAATACCTTGCACTGCAAAACCTTCTGAACTAGCCGGAGTGAGTGCCCCGCTGAAAGGTCACCTCCAGGAGGTTGGAAATCTGAGGGAGAAGGTCGCAGCCTGTTGGCGGGCTTTGGAAATTAGATGCACGATTTGCAGGGGGGGTCAAAGGCAGCTACAATGAGCCAATGACAAATGAATAGAGAAATGAATATGAGGAGAGGGGGAGAGAACCTTGGATGTGAGGCCAAAGGGATTTCTATGGGAATTACATAAGTCTTCTTAAGCACAGTGCTCACGCAAACTGCCAGGCCCTTCAGAGCTTTCCTTTTAACTGAATTTAATTTGTCCCTTCCGTGCTGCTGCTGACCCAGTGGAAGCACTACACAGCCTGCCACTTAGGATGTTGTCACCCAGCTTCCCAACTGTGCCTCAAGGAGGTTCAGGCCAGAACGTGCAGCTCAGGGAAGGATATGGAAGAAGGCTCTGGGCCATATCTGTATTTTCAGTGCTTCCCTGTGGTTTTCAGCAGCTCCTTGAACTAAATGGATGTGACCCAGGGTTGCTCTGACTTAGAGGGGAAGAATTAGAATGGCCTCCTAAACAGAAGCCAATTAAGATCCAATAGGGCCCAGCTGGCTGATCGACAATGAACCAATAAGCAGCTCTTATTTCCTCAATTATTTCACCATCCGTTCATATAGCTTGCTTGCTCTCTTGTTTTCAGTCACATGATTCCTTACCCACCTCCCTCCTGTCTTATTTTGTTTTCCTTACCGCCCCCTACTTCTGATAGCCCCAATACTCTTTCCCCCCAAACCCCTGCAATGACTGCTGTTCCCCCTCCATAGCCTTTAGAACATAGGAACATAGTAAGAGATTGCTGGACCAGGCTAGTGGCCCGTCTAGTCCAGCCTCCCGTTCTCACAGTGACCTACCAGATGCCCTAAAGCAGGCTTGGCCACACTTGGCCCTCCAGCTGTTTTGGGACTACAACTCCCATCATCCCTAGCTAACAGGACCAGTGGTCAGAGATGATGGGAATTGTAGTGCCAAAACTAAAGAGAAGCCTGCAAGCAGGACCTGAGCCCAAGAGCACTCACTCTCTTCTTGTGGTTTCCAGCAACAGGTATTCAGAGGCATTACTGTGCCCAGCTGGGGAGGCAGAGCGTAGCCATCATGGCTTGTAGTCATCAACAGCCTTATCCTCCACAAATTTCTCCTCTGTCCTCTCTGACCCCTGTCACTCCTTCCTTTGCAATGATTGTGCTGCTGCCCCTGCCTGTCTTAACAGTGTTACAGCATGACAGTTTATTGAAGTCTACCCACTTGACATTATTATGGAGGCCTGTTATGGAGACCTGATGTCAGCCCGCCCCAGAATCTCAGACAGTCCTAACATAAAATCCTTGCCAACTACCTTTGGTGCATTTTCTACTTCTGGTGACTTTGTTTGCTATATCAACTTGAATCTCTTGGAACCTGTTCAAATCTCCACTTAGCTATGAGGTTCACTGGGTCCTTTACTGTTCCTTCTTCTCCTTCTTTTTTACTTTCACTGGGTGACCTTGGGCCAGACACTATCTCTCAGCCTAACCTACCTTGCAGGGTTGTTGAGACCATAAAATGGAGGGTGAAGGATAACTATGTACACTGCTTTGAACTCCATAAAGCATGGTGAGATATAAATGGAGTAAACAATTAAATGAATATGCAAAAGGCCAAAAAGTTATTGGGGGCCCATGGTAGATAAACTGCTTTATCACTTCCACAATCATTTTCACCATTCCTTCAAAGCAGAACTTTTTCTACAATGATTTTCCAGAGATTCAATTCACAATTTCAGCTACAAGTCACCAAATGTTGGGTAATCTGTTCATGCATGGATGAACCATCCCATAACTTCTACATGTCAAACTCTAAGAATGCTCCTACAGTAACAGATTGTGACTATTATGCTGTACAATATACAAAGCATACAAGATATACAAAGTATGCTAGAACTTCCTATGATAGAAAACACAGGGACTTTGATCAGCTTAGAAACACAACAGAATGCAGTGTTACTAGAAAAAAATAAACCAGAAATCCTATTTTGTTCCCATCATTTTCTAAAATACAGCCCATTTTGGACACATTCATTTAATTGAGCTTTTTTGAACTCAAGATGTATTTTGCCTCCAGAAGAAATCCTGATAGCATTGCCAGGTGTAATTGACACTTGTTTCTTTCCCTTTTAAAATAAAAAATAAAAAAGCAGTAAGGCTTTGGAGTTTCTTTCATCCTCTTGCAGAACTTCCCTAATAAGGAGCTCCTTGAACAAAATGGAAGAGATAAGATTGGAAGTGGAGTTGGCAAAATCCTTGCTATGACCTTTTCCCTCCTCCCACAAGCAACCTTTAGATAGCTCATCCTCCAGTGCTGCGTGTTTGACTCCACAGAGACATGCGGCTCACACATTCTGCCTTAATTTAAAAGGGTAGGATGGCAAGGGTACATCCATACAATTCCTTTAAAAAATAGCATTTATCAGGATTTCACAAACCCTTTTCTTGAAACTACTGACATTTAGCAAGGAAGGATGGAGGTGGGGGTGGCCAAGGAGCTTTTTACCAGTACATGAAATGCATGTCAGACTAAAAAGCTTGTTAGCAGCCCTAATGGGATGTTAATGGGCACTTAAGCATCCCAATTAATGTGCAAAATAATGCTCTTGTTATTCATTGATGATTCTTCAATGACACAGAAAACAGGTATGAGTCCTGCATTCAGCCCCCTAATGAATATAATTCTAACTCCCAGGACACAAAGGATACTGTTGGGAAAACAAGAGGAAACAGATGTTGGGAAAATTATGAATGAATTCAGAACACATAAACATTGTCAATACATCAGTTACTAGAGGGAAAGAAAAACCCATTAACTACTTACCCATTGTGTTGCCATGAAAACTATGCATAACAACAACTGGCTAGCTAGCATTTAAGATTCATTACAATTACTTTGGCTTTTTATTTCTGAGTTCTCTAACTCAGTTACAACTATTCATTAATTAATGCATGAAGCCTACTAATAGAACACTTTGCCATTTACACTTGCTGTTTTCTTGAGTTATAACATCAGGCCTAACCAAGCCAACTCAGAAATAAGCCCTGGTAATCTCTCTCTCTCCCCCCCCCCCAGTTTGTTAGTGTTTAAAGTGCCATAAGGCTTTTTGTTGTTTTTACTGCAACAGCTACACATCTGGACTTTGTTCTGGAGTGACTTCACACATGTTTTCTGAGTCTTGTAACTGCAATTTTATTGTGGTATGAGTCTTTGTAGACAAGAGCCTGTGTCATCAGATGCAGATAAATGCCAGGTTACGAAAGCTACTGCCTATAAAGCAAAATGTTTTTGCATGGGATTTTCTGATGGAAGTTTTCCGGAGAATAATGAATAAGATCACAGTGACAATTACTGATGCGATTGAAAATATAAAACTCTTCCCTCTACAGCAGAATCTATGGCCGAATCTTTTCAAAATAAAGATGTTTCCATCAGGATTTCCGATTTACTGTATATGCTGAATTGTATTTTTATTTTATCTATTCATAGAACTTGTTAGTTGCTTTATCCTGCCCAGGGCAGCCTAAAGCAACTTACAACCAATTAAACAGACAGACAAAACCCCTCACATTAGAACCTGGGAGGGGGTGTTGTTGTTGTTGTCGCTGTTGTTTAGTCGGGTCCGACTCTTCATGACCCCATGGACCAGAGCACACCAGGCACACCTATCTTCCACTGCCTCCCACAGTTTCCTGCCTACTTCCAAAAGGCCACAGATAGTTAAAGGCCAAAGGCTAGTTATAGAGGGAAGTTTTTGCCTGGCAGCTGAAGATATTTAACAATGGCAACAGGAAAGCCTCCCTGGAGAGCGTTCGTTCCACAAATGGGGAGCCACCGCAGAAAAGGTCCTTTTACATGTTGCCACTCTCTGGACCTCCCATGGATCCATACCCCTTAGAGAAAAGATACAAATCTATCTATCTATCTATCTATCTATCTATCTATCTATCTATCATCTATCTATCTATCATCTATTTATTTATTTCATATATATTTTTAATGTTGCTTGACTGTAAGGGAAAAACTTCAAAGCAGTTTACAAAACAGATAAAACAATAAAATGATCACTATGAAATTTACAACCATAATTTAAAACATAGGAAAGTTAAAACTGCAACAGAATTAGCTGAAACAAATTAAACTTCATACAAACACCTGGGTAGACTTGTCTAAATAAGGTTTTCAGCCTCCGCCAAAAAGAATACTGTGAGGGTGCCCACCTGAGATCAATAGGCAAGGAGTTCCAAAGTATCAATGCTACCACACTAAACCATTGAGTTCTTACAGATGCAGTGCTTAAGACACTAATATTTGTATTTTAATGCACTACATGCATATTAAGCCAATGGGCCAATTTTATTCTTGTTATTTTTCTGTTGGTTGCTATTTGTTCTTTGTGAAACATCTTGGTATTTCTTTAAGCTAACAGCAATAACAATGGACAGAATTCAATGTAGTCCTAAGTGGAGGATGCATACATGGAACAAGGTCTGCTCATGTGACTGGGTATTCCTCCTTCTCATCACCCTGTTCACCCCCTAAATCTGTAATGGGGTTTCTTCCAAGCAGATTTAGGGAGTGCAGGGGATGAAGGGTGAGGAGGGGGGAAGTCCCATTGTGAAGGTGAAATTCCCTCCCTACACTTGGTCCCTCCAACGACTTTCTGGCATCAACTAAAGACATACCTGTTTACTCAGGTTTTGGGGTGATAAAAATGATAAAGACCCTCAGATTGCATGATGGAAATGGTTTGGACTGATATATATGATATTTAATTTTTACATGTTTTGATTTTCGTTAACTGCTTGCATTTTATGTGATTGTGCTGTATACCAGCCTAAGTTCCCAGGGCAGAAAAGGCAGTCTAGAAATAAAATAAAACAACACAGCACATGACCCTCAACAAAATCTGTATGACAGAGAAAAAAGCTTAACTGATGACATGCATTCTTTATTTCTCTTGCAGAAGAGGACAAGTGGTGCTTGCTAATCCTTTTCAGGAAGTTGAAAAATCTCTCTTGGTTTCCCTAATAGTGCTTCCTGGATCAATATGCCCAGAAGCAATGACTGAAGAAGATATAATTGATCATGTTGATTTCGAGGGGTGGGTAAGTAAGTCTTGCCACCTGCTTTAGAGGGACACACAGGAACACATCTGAGGATGGATTTTACATGCAATAAAATTGAGATCAATGCAAATAAATTATTTATCAAATTATTTATCATTTGCAGAAGCATTAGGAAATGTCTTTGAACAACATTTTAAACTGTAACAATGAACATTAATTTGCAGGGTGTTTTGAAGCAAGAAGTAGGGTGGATAAAATGAAATGAAAGTCCAACTCATTTTTATTTTTTTACAGGCCAAGAATCTAACATACATCCCTTGTATAACTAAGTAAGAGATGAGATTGTCTGAAATCTTGGCAAGTTTGAGTGCAAATGTTGTAGGGAACATAAGCTGTGACAAGAAAGCAGCTGTGGAAATGGATGCCCTTGTATATTGACAAAGCTTCTGTGGCTGCTTCATCAGCCCTTGAAAACCAAAGGCCACTTCTAATGAGTCAACAGTATTCCACATTTGCTTTTATGTTCCATCATGACTGCATCAGATTGTGTTGCTTTGATGGATTTACAGCCCTGTCCATTTAATTTTGGCTGTTTATTACAGCATTATCTTTGAAAGCATTCAGGGTTTCCCTGCAGCAGTGACTCACCAGATTTACTGAGGCTTATCATTCAATGATCCCTGGGATGACATCAGCATCCCCAAAGCTGGACAGTTCCACTCACTTCAAAGATTTTCTCCCTTGCTCTTCTCCCACCACCTCCCATGCTCAGAGAGATTACTCAGAGTAGCTGCTAAATGACAGTGTATTATTCACATAGTTTTCTCTATAGTTTGGAGCAGCTCTTCATGGAGCTTCATATTTATCCCATCCCAAATCATAATGAGGCTAAAACTCCAAGAGGAGCACAAAAAGTTCTGGTTTGGAGAGATTTAATCTATACACATTCTAATAAAGCAGCTGCCTCAAAATACCTGGGTGTATGGAGAATATAAATGGGACTGAGATTTCAGTTGGCGCATGAGAAGTTTAAGTGCCAAACTGAAGAGTGGGGGGCGGGTGGCATATCATCTGATTGTCTTGCAGCTTTGCAGTACTGTCAGGATCTGGTTTGGGTCAGCAAGCTCTGATGGAGGAAGAGGTAGAAGAAGCAGAAGAGGGCTGAATTGTGGGAACCTGGGTTGGAGGAGGGTGGGGCCTCCCCTTTCCATCCCAACTTCATTTGGAAGGGGAAACAGGGATGCCCACTATCCCCTTTGATCTTCCTGGAGATAGGAGAACCTCAATGGAGGCTGGGGAGGGATTTGATCAGCTAAGGAGGAGGCTGAGCAGGAGATGGCAGTGACTGAGCAGGAGGGTACAGTCTTGTCACCTAGAACAGCATCCACCCAACCCAACGAAGAACATGTTTGCAATCTCAATATTCCTACACATGAGTGTAGCTGGCGGGGCAGCTCCCCCCAATCCACAAAAATTATTGAAAAGCATTGAAAGTACTTAAATAACTGAGGTTCTGTCCCTCTAGCAGAAACCTTTGGCTACCCCTTACAAAAATCCTGGCTATGCCCATGTTCCCAGAAAATGAGCGAGTCTTATGAAGGAGTATGCCATGCCTTGTCTTTAAAAGCTTGATTGGAGGGATGGAGAAACTCATTGGGACATCTTCACTACCTCTATCCAGTTATGAACTTCTTGCCCTACTCCTGAACTTCTGAACTGTGACTCCTGTGAACTGTGTCTGCTGCTGAGTCTGTACGGTTACCTGCCTGAAATAATATCTCTCTCTTATTTAGCAGTAAAAGTCTCTGACTGTGCATGTTGGGTGGAGGCCAGATCATTCATATCTTTTTGACAATTATTTCATGATTTATAGCCTCATTTATTACAATGTGATTTAAGTGCAACTATCTCTCTCTGGATTTGGACCTTTTTGCAAAAAGCCCTTGATATAATTAACAAAGTGAAAAATGCTTTAAAAGAAAAAGAAAGTTTTGTATTCTATGGCTCTGATCCAAAGAGTTTCCTGCATGAGTGGAAAACACTTCCTGCTTGTATAATGGTGAGTTACTGATTCCACTGATTTTCTTGTCTAGTGGGACTCCCTCTCTGTGTGCTACTTCCTACACCATTCTGGATGGTTTCCTGAGTACCAGGAGCTGCTTTTCAGTTTGGGCACATGAAGATGCAGGGCCAGGAATTCACCTGTTTCTCGATGAATTCGAGCCAAAGTAATTAAGCAAAATCATCTCTCTCTCTCTTTCTTATTATGATCTAGACAGTTTTAGAAAGGATTATTATGATTTACCTGTTGGGTGGGGTTCGCTTTATTTATGCACAACTTTTATCAGGATTCTTTCAGAAGTCAGCATTGCAACTTCCTGCTTACATTTGATGAAATGAAATATTACTTTGTTGGATACAGAGCTTTCAGAGATGCCTTCCATGAATTATCTCCAAATGTCACTGACAGACCTCTATGGAGAGAGAGACAGTGCAATGAACTCTGCTTATTCCCATTTCTGCTCAGGTTAGACCATTTAATTTTGAAAACTGGTTGCAACCTCATTAGCCTGATTTTTAAAAACCCAAAACCCAACAACCTTGAGTTAAAATAGTCTTGAAAGAAATATTATTTCCCCCTTTCTGAAACAATTTGTTCAATTACCCGATTATCACCTCCTCTTCATTTTCCTTTACTTTGATTATATTCTGACATGGTGAAGCAATTAAGTCCTGGCAAGACTGGAGAGGTTTTAGGTTACAGTGTTAAAGCAGTTTCAAACTGTATAAGCTGCCCATGACCTTCCGAGAAGAAACTTTACACATAGAAGCCTACCTCTGAAATAATGATTTAGAATGAAACTAACAGGAAAAATGACCGGAATGTTTTCAGCGGGCAAAGTGAGGTGTGGTCAAGCAGGGCAGCCAACACAGACCTGCTCAAAGATCATTGCACTGGAGACGGAAGTTGCAGGATGCAGACTGAAGCATGGCATGGTTTCTATCCAAAAACAGCAAGCAAAACTGAAATAGCTTATCTTTTATAGAAAGGGCACACTGCGCACTGTCTGTATATCTAGTCTTGAACATATTTTAACTTTTAATATTTAGTAGTCTAAAGTAGTAGCCCAAGAAAGGATTACATAAAGCTGGTACATGCAGGCTAGATTTCCTAGGTGCCTTTAATGCTTGCTTAGGGTGGAGAATTTTGGCAGGCACATCTTCTCATCTAACTGATCTTTAAGAACATTCCCTTTTTTCTGGGAATACATTACAGCAGGACTTTGGGGGGTGGGTTCTCTTCTGATTGCAACATCCCCTTGCTGCATGAAGAGTTAGTTGGGAACCTACAGGGGACTTTATGTGAAGTAGCTCCACTTTGACTAGGATGTTGGGTAATCACACAAAACTGCCTGGGTGTAGAAAGAGAACACTTTGGATCCCTGCCATTGGTTAAGGTAAGTTTCTACAAGGTAGTTCCAGCATGGGAGAGTGTAGCTCTAAAGACTGCACCAAAAAGAAAATTCCTTGCAAAAATTCCCAAAGCAGCACTCTGGTAGTAAATGACAAAGTGGGGTAAATTTTCCTGCAGTTCTTAAAGGTATGTACTACAATACTCTACAAGTCATGATCTAGGAACTTTAATTGAGTGTAGGTGGTGGGGGAGCTATTCACTGATACTTGAGAATGTCAATGAATTCAGATGTCTGATGGGAGTCTCCACCCCCATCGTGCACACTGAGGTCCAGCTCTTAGGACCTTCTGGCAGTTCCCTCAATGTGAGAAGTGAGGTTACAGGGAACCAGGTAGAGGGCCTTCTTGGACGTGGCGCCTCCCCTGTGAAACGTCCTCCCATCAGATGGCAAGGAAATAAACCACTTTTAGAAGAGACCTGGAGGCAGCCATGTATCGGGAAATATTTAAAGTCTGATGTATTACAATTCTTTATATATGCTGTAAGCTACACAGAGTGGCTAGGGAAACTTCTTCTTCTTCTTCTTCTACTACTACTACTACTATTAAATGTTACAACATTTGATCCCCATATTACTTTGACTATAACATCTGTCAGCAACCTCTACTATAAATGTTTGTTTTGCAATTGCTACAAAGGATGTATTTCTTATAATATCAAACACATTTTAATAACTGTTCTAATTCCAATTATGCATGAACAGATCTTTCCCCCCTTCTTTTTCCGTCTCTAAAATTTCTCTGTCTCAAATAAAATCTTGACGACTTCCCCACCCCTCCATTAACCTGGTGCACCCTGGATTTTGCTTGTGGCCAGACCCATGGATCACAATGTTTAAAGCTCGAGGGATGTTGAAATATAAACTAGACACAAACATCTGTTAGGAAGTGAAAGGGCTATTTCAGGCTGCCCTGGAATATAAAAGAAAAGGCACACAAAAGGTCAAAAGATGGTATAAGAGCCCCAGGAGGTACCTCCTGGTAGAGAAAAAAAGATTGCAAGGTGGTGCATTCCTTGTAATAAAACAAGAAAATTCAACAAAGATACAAAATTGAGATAAATGGCTTTTACAAGGTTTGGCTGGAAGCAAATGCAGCTCTTTTTGCTTCAGTCACACAAAAAAAGTAGAGCCTGCAACCACTCATTTTTTCATCCAAATTACAAATTGGGAGGAAATGATTGTATCCTTGATGATCGTGATAAAAGCAACTCAGCAAAAAGAAATGAGTAAACGTTCTTTTTAATAAATCCATAATAGTGCTTTTGAGACTGCAATCCAAGAACACTTGGATAGGGAACAAGCCCCACTGAACGCTGCAGGACTTACTTCTGAGTAAACAAGATGCATAGGCTTGTATTGCACATGCCTACACAACCTTATTCCTGAGCCTCAGGCTCAGGCTCTTTCCCTTCCCATCTCTTCTTTCAAAGTGGCTGCAAGGAGATCAGAAGCTAGAAGGAAGAGTTCAGAGAGTGTTCTCAGTTGTGACACTCTGACTGTGGAATGCCTCCATCTCACCAATTTGATGGGCATCAACTCTGATGGGTTAAATAGGTTGTGGAGGGGGAACAACATCTCCTCATTAGACTTCTCAATTCATTATATTTGCTGCCGAGTTTTAATGTTGTGATTGGTTTATATATATTGGCTTATTTTTTATTATATTTTGCTGTGCCTGTATAAATATTTGTGGGAAGCCCCCACCTCCAGCAATAAATTGGGTTAGGCTGAAGGTCAGATCTCTCTTCTCAGTGTGCAGAGATAAAGCAAAAAATGCTGAAGGGGAGGGACCAGCTTGATGAGGAATCAGAAAGAGTGAAGCAGGGGAGTGGGCAGAAGGAGAGAGGATTCTTCCATCCTGCTTGCAGAGCCAGCAGTTTGTGGGAACTGACAGGAGGAGGTGGAGCCCTTTAAAGCAGCACCCGAAGAAAGATGTAAGGAGAAATGGGATTTGGAGGGCACAACAAATAAGAAGGCAACAAGCAAATGAGATACTGGAGACAGGGTCTGGGACAAAAAGATTGGGAGAATATAAGGAAAGCAGGGGTTGAAAGCAGGCTAAAGGACAAGGCCAGGGGAATCCTGTGATAAAAAGGGAGCCTGCACTCTTATAGTGATGGCCCCCACCCAGTAAATTCTGAAATATATTGGCACTCTGAAGATCCTCCAGCGGTTTGAAGGTGGTGGAGAAACAGAATGAGTATAAAACCCACTTTTCATTATTTTTTAATGAACTGAGCTACAAATGCCTTAAATGTAATTAAATTGTTGAATTAAAAAACAGTAAGTTCATTGTTATGTACCAACTTTAAACCAGGGAAGGGGAGTCTGTGGCCCTCCAGGTGTGGCTGAGCAACAGTTCACATCATCTCTCTAGCCATTGGTCATGCTGGCTAATGGGAGTGCCATCTTGTGGGAGTTGGCATTCAAGAACATTCTGAGGGCTACATATTCCCAACACTGCCCTAACCTGTGGTATGGTTTATTGAAACAAGCCAGTTTCATAAGCCATGGTTTGAAACTAGCTTGTTTCAGTAAACCATGGTTTAAGGCTAACCACATATTTTCTAGGTCTGGATAATAATGCTAAACTGCAATTAGTTAAACCTACAAGCAAAAACATCAAATGGCGCATGGATGGGCTAGAGGAGAAAGGAGCTGGGAGCTGATATACCCAAGTCTTATTCATGTAATGAGAAAACATAGTTCATTAGTACATTCATATGCAGCCAATTAAGGGACAACAGGCAACATACAGGTTGTTCCCTAGGATGGCAGCTCAGAAGGACAGCAACACGTCATTAAAAAGATCCACTTTAACAGATACACAAATCTCAGATATAGTATATGCATAACTCTTGGTATCTCAGTAAATTATTTAAAACACTCATTTGCCAATCAGTCATCAGTAAAGAGGCTCAGACCTTGCTATTATTAACCTAGGCATTTGCTGTAGTTTGTCTTCATAGTTTCAACTTTTTCTAAGGATTTTAATAAAGACCTTAAAGATGAAAACCCTAGAATTATCATTTTATAGGCTTGGCCTGTGTCTAAAATCATGTCTGCAAAGGTTTACACTGAAAAAACCATCTTTTTCAAAATTAGTTAACTTATGGGTCAGTTTAACAATCTGGCGAAGCATCAAAGTCAAAAGACCACAGTGGTTTGTTGCTAAAGCAAGCCTATGAATTTTGGTGCCCTGAGCTTCAAAACAAATGTGTATCTGACTGATGTATTGTAGCAACACACTGGGTTTTTTTCCTTCCCTAAGCTTTCCAGCTGGAAAGGATTAATTTGCCCTATTATCAGTGTCTTTTTTCCATTACAAAGCAGGCATAAACTTCTAATTTAAATTGCAATGAGGAAAAGCGAAGGCCCCCATGCCCAGCTAATCTTGAATGTATAGGACAGAATTGCAGGTATATGAGATAGATAAATCTGCTTGGCAGAAAACAAATCAATTAAATGAAATCAGTTTTGTAGAATCCAGCAGAAAACCCACACAGCTAGGGTTTTAGATTCATTTTGGGAGTTCCATCAAGGTTGAAGAAAGGATTTACCTATAACGTCTGCTGTTTAGACAAACATATTGTGTCAATAAATATTTTCTAGAACTATGAAGAAGAGGCAAGTTAAAAATAAAGCACAACTTCAAACATGAATATGGGACTAATTTGGCACTCACCTGAAGGATTGGGGGGGGCACTAGAGCACCACCAGGTGTGTGTTGTCTAGCTCTACAAACTTGAAGAGAGCGAAAACTTCATTCTTTCTGGATGTAAGCCCTTCTTGTAGATGCAGTTCCCTTTCTGCCCCAGCTATGCTGAGTCTTAAGTTAGTCATTCAAACATTCCTACAAGGATTCCTACTCAGGATTCAAGAGGTCAGTTATTATCTAGGTATTACTTTGATAGTGTTAGCATAATACAGTAGTGCCATCTCCCGGTTTTCTAACGATATTTGTACTTTTCTCAGTCAGCACTGGGCTCAACCCTGCATTCTGTTATTATGCCATATACTGCCATTACAGTGGACCCTCCGGATACAAATTAAATTTGTTCCGGGGGTCCATCCGCAACCCAAAAAGGCCGTAGGCGGAGTCGCCGCTTCTGCGCATGCACACAAGATGAAACCTGGAAGTATACACTTCCGGGTTTGCCGCGTTCATAAACCGAAAGTTACGTATCCAGAGCAGTATGTAACTAGAGGGTCCACTAGAAGCTTATCTATTAATACCAGAAAGTATTGAAGCACAACACCTTTAATACAAAAAGGGTTACCTTCAGCACGAAATGTCACCTAAAAGGTATCTCAACATCACAACACGCAGTGATGACTCTCCCCAGCTGTCACCTCTTGTTGTGCCTTACAAAGGAATATATTTCTATTCAGCAAAAATTAAGATTACGGTCCCATGAGGCATAATTGTGGTCCAATAGGAAAAGCTTGGGGGGGGGAAATAATGGTTTCTATTCAATTTTCAGTCGATACCTACTGGATTTTGCAGGTTCTGATGGTATTTCCTTGTATTTCAACCACTTGTTTCTATTGTGGACAAAGGCTTCTAAAACTGGTGGTGGAAAGACCTCTGCCAATTCAAGTGTTATATAGCAGAAGTAATGATGTCTTTGTCTGCAAGAGGGCGTTATTTGAAATGGTCATAATGGCAGTGAACCCTGGGTGGTCTAATGCAGAGGGAGGTGGAAAAGGAACAATGTGCTTTAGCTACCTTAATGCAGTGCTAATTTCTTCTAAATGACTAAAGTTGCAATCCCTTGCATAGTTAGACTTCTTAGTTTCCTAATGATTTCAGTGGGATTGAAACAACCTGACTTTGTGCAGAACTGCAATGTGGCTTTCCATATTCATATGTTAAGTACTCACTAAGTATGTCTTAAGCAAGGGATGTGGAACATTTGGCCTTCCAGATGTTGTTGGACTACAACTCTCATTATCTTTGCCCACTGGATACACTACAAGTGTTTGATGAGAGTTGGAGTCCAACAACATCCGAAGGGCCACAGGGTCCCCAATCCTGTATTAATCCCAGAACTGGACAGAACTAGCAACTCCATGGTGTCTATAACTTGGGGCACAGGGTTTAACTTCTCATGGATTGCATTCAGCCTTTAATTCAGAGAACTTCCCTTTTTTCTATTCATTTCAGAATGTTGCTGTGCCTCTCAATTTTGTCTCACCAGCTGTTATGTTACCAATTCGCATATCGCAGTTTTATTGCAATCATTTGTCTTTCTGTTTTATGTATGCGTATGCCCCAAAAGAGGCATATACATAAATGTTTATAGATATGTACTTGTACACATATACATAAGGGACGCGGGTGGCGCTGTGGGTTAAACCACAGAGCCTAGGACTTGCCGATCAGAAGGTCGGCGGTTCGAATCCCCATGACGGGGTGAGCTCCCGTTGCTCAGTCCCTGCTCCTGCCAACCTAGCAGTTCGAAAGCACATCAAAGTGCAAGTAGATAAATGGGTACTGCTTCGGCGGGAAGGTAAACGGCATTTCCGTGCGCTGCTCTGGTTCTCCAGAAGCGGCTTAGTCATGCTGGCCACATGACCCGGAAGCTGTACGCCGGCTCCCTCGGCCAATAAAGCGAGATGAGCACCGCAACCCCAGAGTCGGTCACGACTAGACCTAATGGTCAGGGGTCCCTTTACCTTTACCTTTACCTTACATAAATGTTTACTATCTAACTAACTAGCTAACTTTAACTCAAAGTAGATGTTCAGGCTTAAATGGAAGCCCAAAGGTATTAGGATATGAACTATAACAACCTGTATTTATTTATTTATAAAAAAACTTCATCACACAGAAACGCATCCAAACAGGCCAATCACACAGCAAAAAAGAGATGGAGGATTTGGACTAACAATCACTGTTTCGCTCAGAGGATCCTGGGAACTACATGCTTATGAACCTTGTTAGAATTCTCAGATTCCTTTAGAGATCTACCATACATTTATGTTTCTGTGTGTGCAATAAATGCAAAACATTACAGCTTACTGATTGTGTGCACATGAGGGGTTTTTTTTTAACCACAGGCAACCCACCACCCAGTCACTATCCTGTATGGTATCATACAAAGGACTGTACTTACTCTATACTGAAATAAACCAAATCAAAACTCTCTGTCATGATAACCTAAATACTTTATCAAGAAAAGAGAGCTTCAACAACTTGTATGCCTTATTAAAATTAAGAAAAAGTAAACCCTGAATAATCAGGGTGTAGATCAAGCTTCCCCAGCCCGGTGTTGGGGCTGATGGGAGTTGTATTCCAATAACATCTGAAGGGTACCAGGTTGGGGAAAGCTGGTGCAGGTAGTTGCTGACAGTATGCATGTGAATATGGGACCATGGTAATAATATTTGACCAGTAAGTAAGTAAGTAAATAATTCTTATTTATTTCTACCCCGCCCATCTGGGTGGCTCTGGGTTCAACAGAACACTAAAAACAGAATAAAACTTCAAACATTAAAAACTTCCCTACACAAGGCTGCCTTCAGATGTCTTCTAGAAGTTGGATAATTGTTTATTTCCTTGACATCTGATGGGAGGGCATTCCACAGGGCGGGCGCCACGACCGAGAAGGCACTCTGCCTGGTTTCCTGTAACCTCACTTCTTGCAGTGAGGGAACTGCCAGAAGGCCCTCGGTGCTGGACCTCAGTGTCCGAGCTGAACGATGGGGGTGGAGACGCTCCTTCATGTATACTGGGCCGAGGCCGTTTAGGGCTTTAAAGGTCAACACTAACACTTTGAATTGTACTCGGAAATATACTGGGAGCCAATGTAGGTCTTTCAGGACCAGTGTTATATGGTCTCAGCGGCCACTCCCAGTCACCAGTCTAGCTGCCACATTCTTGATTAGTTGCAATTTCTGGGTCACCTTCAAAGGTATCCCCACGTAGAGCACGTTGCAGTAGTCTAAGCGGGAGATAACCAGAGAATGCACCACTTTGGCTAGACAGTCCGCGGGCAGGTAGGGTCTCAGCCTGCGTACCAGGTGGAGTTGGTAGACCCTGGATACAGAATTGACCTGTGCCTCCATGGACAGTTGTGAGTCCAAAATGACTCCCAGGCTGCGCACCTGGTCCTTCTGGGGCACAGTTACCCTATTCAGGACCAGGGAGTCCTCCACACCAGCCCATCCCCTGTCCCCCAAAAACAGTACTTCTGTCTTGTGAGGATTCAACTTCAATCCATTAGCCGCCATCCATCCTCCAACCGCCTCCAGGCACTCACACAGGACCTTCACTGCCTTCACTGGTTCTGATTTAAAAGAGAGGTAGAGCTGGGTATCATCTGCATATGGATGAACACCCAGCCCAACTTTATTTATCCTAAAGTTATATAGTCCTTGATAAATATATCTCTGCTGGCTTATTATTGCTTCAGCAATTCACAGAGAACATCTCTGACAGGATATAACATGATTCCCTCAAAGCCATGGCTACATAAAACCATTCCTTCAAACAGCACCATAACACATGAAAAGATTTTGCAGACGTGTGTGTGTGTGTGTGTGTGTGTGTGCTTTAGAAAAGTTAACAGCTTGGAATGAGGATGAAGGAACAAGTATAACACAAAATGATTGGAAATAGTGCTTGTATGGTTAGCATAAGTGCTATTCTTACTTTAGAATTTCAGCACAAAGTTCTGTCTCACTTTGTTTAAAAGTTTGTAACACGCAGAAAAAGCTGTGCAAGTGTTAAGATGCAAGCTTCCCAACAAGCTAACCACAGTCTGCATCTGAAACATTCAGGTCAGACATTGTTCTCTTAAGATGATTACATCCAGCAGCTTGAAAGCCAAGGAGCAGGTAGAATAGAAGATATGCTTATAAGTCTACTTTTACCTGTGATAGCTCAGCTAAGTACTTCATTTCAGGCTTTCAACCTCAGTGACGAGAATGTCACTTGTGCAGTTCTCCCTCCTGAATAGCTTCTGGTCCCCAATACTGTTCTAAGCTGGCATCTGGTTCATCTAAGGAGCAGCTTCGTTGCCCCCTGGGGGTGGCATGATGGCCTATAGCTCCACCTTTCGACTATTATATCCTAGGAGGAGGATACATGGACTGGTACAAGAGAGGTAGGGGTGTTTAAGTCTCTCTCTCTCTCTCTCTCTCTCTCTGTGTGTGTGTGTGTGTGTGTGTGTGTGTGTGTGAGAGAGAGAGAGAGAGAGAGAGAGAGAGAGAGAGAGAGAGAGAGAGAGAGAGACGGACAGAAGGCTTAGGGTTAAATGAGGCCACTCATTAGGTTTCCTGGATTTAAGATGAGCAATTGTTACTGTGACAACATTTCACATCTTCGACTGCTACCAAGTGAACATTTATTCACATAAGAAGCCTTTGATCATGACAGTAGCCATTTGTCTCCAAGAAGAGTTGCTCTGACCGTGGCAAGTTTGCACAATTGGTACACAGAACGAGGCTCTGAGAAACGTAACCTTTTGCAGTTTCTTCAGCACCCTTGCCAACTCCTCTTGTCACTTGCACTGAACTTGCTGTGCTCCATAAAAGAGAAGGGAACATTCATCCCAAACCACAGCCTTCTGCTGAGATAAACGGGCATTGAGTCCAGCATGTTTGTTTTGGTCCGCTCTAAAATGTACACTGTTACGTGAGACTGGCTTGTACTACTGCCGTTCCATTAATTTTCGAGTGCTGCAGTGAACAAACAAAGTGAAGCTGGAAGGAAGGGAGGAGGGTCAGAGAGGAGAAAATACTGCTGGCTTTCATTTCAGGAAATATTACTAATTCAAGTGGCACTTGCACACACCTGGCTGCTCTCTTTCCTGCTGGTATGACCATGCGCTTCGTTCCGATAAGCTATTAGTAACCACAAGGCCTGAAATGACTATATACTGTCTGGTCAAAATAGTCTCTTGGGTTAAAAAAAGAAAACACCCCATAATACAATTGCTAGTTTTGGCAATGAGAGAAGGCTTATAGCAAAAAAATATTCATGGAAACGGGTAATCCAGTAGCAGTTGCTCCTTTTGGAGATATTTTAGGGGCTTCTCGTGGTTTATCAAAAGGGAAGGGGGTGGGGATCAGCCATGCAAAGAAGGTGGTAGAAGTACAAAAGCAGTCAGCAAGCAAATAAATGAAATGAATGGTTTTTCAGTAGTCAGTGTTTCTTGTCCTGGCCCCAGAGGGCAGAGGTTCATTAGCTACAGTTCCTCCATCTATAGGTCAGTGGGACAGAGATGAAGGCTGCTGGATCTATCTTTGGGAATCATGATTGGCAGCACAAGATGGAACCAAATCAAACACAAGGACTTGTGTGGATGAATGAGAATTGCAAGTATTTTGTGCAGTGAGAGGGGTTTTCATTATAATTGCTATTCTAGTTCCCAAATTCAAAGATTGGGGGGGGGGGACTCCTGAGGATGTATGGACATATCTAATTGCTTACCAAATACCTTTGGTCATTGAAAGGCAAGGGGTCAACATGCCACAGCCCCCCCCTCAAAAAAGCACTTTTTCAGCCATGGTGTCAGTGGCCGTGTGTAAGCCCATTCCACCCCATCCTGCCACCTTCCAGGGCCAAAAGCGGCATGTGCCTTGGCAGTTGTGTGTGTTTTGGTTGTGCACAAAATAGCTGTTCCCTGTACTGGGAACCTTTGGGCAAGGATCAAAATCTGGGTTCATTTTGGGAACCTAGCAAAAGTGGGTTGTGCCCTTGAATTTGGTTGACTGGATACAACAGATCTTCTTTTTTTACCTTCCCAGAGGCCTAGGGGTAACTTAAGCTGAGAGACAGTGACTTCTCCAGGGCCACACAGTAGTTCATGCCCTAATGGGGACATGATTCATGATCTTCTTGGCCCAAATCCAGCACTTGATCACAACATTATATAAAGGCTCTTGACTGAGACCAGTTCCAGTTCATGGAGGGGCGGAGAAGAGCTTATTTCCAGTCCAGGCAAGTATTCACCCCCCATTACTAAAATTGTTGAAATGCCGCTGTGTTGTTGTTTTGTTAACGCTTAACTGAAATTCAACTTTTATACCCTCCCTAGCATTTTCTACCACAACGCTTTTGCTCTGATTTTAAACCTCCCCACCCAGAAAGCTTTCCAGGTGTGAGTCTTGAATACACATGGGGGAAACAGAAATGTGGGTGGTCTGATATAGCACAACATCTGAAATCTTTATAGGAATCTTTTTTAAAATAATCTTCCTTTCAGGGCGTTCTTCTTTACCCCTGAAGAACAAGGGCTGTATCTTCAAAAAAAGACGTAATAAAAAGTTAAACATATGGGAGCTTTCTATTAAAAACCTTGGGGATATTGAGGTGGGAAGCTTCAATAAGTGAGGTCACGGGCTTTCCTTAGCCATCCCATATTGCTCCTTTCTAGAGTCTCACTCCTTATTTCCCCTGTCTTTACCTACAACAGGGGTAAGGAATTTGATCTGACCAGCAGGCCAGATCATTATCTCCCCCACCCTGCAAGGGCATAGTTGTCACCTATGAGGAATCCTATTCGGAATAAGGGAATTTCCCTTTAAAAAAGGGAAACGTTGACAGCTATGCATAAGGGCCAGGTTTGACAGGTGGACAGGACCATGCACCTGTCATCACCTAACACCATAATGTCATTGAGTGACATTTTTTCACCACAAATCCCCTTCCTTTATCTTTAGGCATAGATACAAAGCTCTGTGCACAGCACGTTGCAGCCATGGCTGATCAGATGATGTCATATACCGGTACATATCATGTGTAGGGCGGGGGTAGGTGTGGCCTGGTGAAAATGGCCCCATGAGCCAAATGAGGAGGCCTGGTGGGCCTGATTAGGTCTGTGGGCTGGAGGTCTCCCACCTCTGCCCTGTAATCTCAATCTCTCTCTCTCTCTCTCTCTCTCTCTCGCTCTCTCTCTCCATTTTAGAGATGCAGCTCCTCGTGCATCCTAATGGTTTGGCAGTGGAACAGAAGTCAGTGGGCTCTTTTCCCAGAGGGATGCTGCAGTTGCATCCTGCAGTGGTGCAATGCAAGCTGGCCTTGATAATCTCCAAAGTTCCTTCCAACTATGACATTCTATGTTTTTTTCCTCCCAAAACAGAGTGCATTTCTCCTGCGTGTCCTTAATAATAATAATAATATTTATATCCCGCCCACCTGGCTGGGTTTCCCCAGCCACTTCACTAAACAAACCCATGGCATATAAGTACAAATTGCACAACAAATAAACAACCACCATTATGAAAAACAAATGGGCACGTGCACGCTAAGTATTCAAATTATTGTCTTACAGGAGAACGTAGAAGGCAACAAAGGCACATGGATCGCAGACAGCTTTGGGAATGTCAGCAGAGGCCGGGGCTTCATGCAGAGACAGATTTTATTTTAGAATATATAATGATGGCTGGTGTGTGCTCAGGAACGAAACATTATTCTACAATCTTTGCAAGAAGTGTCAAATCCACTCGAAGAGAAACGTTGCAGAATAGTGCCTTCATTTCCCCCCTAATCCCACCAGGTGGCGGTAGCAACCAAATTAACCAGGGAACTCCCATCCTTATCCTTTATCTTCCTAAATACACAGGATAAGGCTCAGTTTAATTTTCTAGCAGTTAAATTCCCTGTCAGCCTAATCATGTGTAAAAAAGGAAACCATATGGCGGTTTTCTCAGCACTTGGGATTCCAGCGATGTCGGGGAACAGCAAATACATCCTCTCCGAATGCAATTATCTTTGAAATACAGTGCCCAGTTTGAAAAATAATTATGTACCTTGGACCAGGTCCAGGGCTAGGAACACCTCTCAGTGCCCTGGGTTTTCAAAAGGGGAGAAAAGGCAATTGTGTTGGCTGTTTTCTGACATGCACATTAACATGATATTTGACTTCTTTCACGTGCGACTTTGGCTCTAATTTGCAGGGGCACTAAATCCAGCCAAACAGCAATGCTGCCAGTTTCCAAGATGCAAAAATAAAAATATTTTTTAAAATTCCCGTGCCCATCAAGTAATTGGATTTCTAAAATTAAATTCTATACTTTAAACCATGCCCATATCCGTCAGTCAGTGAACATTTGCTAATGAAGGATAGAAACATAAAGCTACTCTGGCAGCGGACGTTCTCAAGAATTTAGGAAATGATCCAAGTTAACAAAATTATGCTTCTACAGTGCTATAAAGGAACCACAACATTTGATAAGAATGCAGTTTAGGAACTGCCTGCAGGAATTGTCACAGCAAACATATATTATTGAGCATAATATGAAAACAGTGTTCTGCCATCTATATTTCTGTGCCTGTAGGTGGCACTTTTTTATTACATACCTAGAAAAATAGAGATTCGGTAGAGAGGTAATCTGAGAGCAGCTGACAAATTCAATGAAGCACCACATTCATAAAAAGTATGCAAAATGCAATTTGCATGCCAGCCTATATACTGCATAAAAAAGCTAGACTATACTAATAAGCTTATCTCCAGTAGAACCCATTTTATCCTCTATTCAAAGGATGATAGTTCTTGATAAGACTTGAATGAATGGAAGTCTGGAGAGAAGATTAGCTAAGACCTACATCATTTTGACCAAATGCTTTGAGTTCTGCACTCCACCTTCAGGAAGGCTCATCCTCTTAGAAAGCATTTAGGTACAAGAGATCTGGACAGATTCTAGGACTTGCTTTCTAATGCCCATCCATGTATTCACATCCTGCCTAGAGCCAATCAGTATTCTTGACCCTGTTGGTAGCAAGAACTTCCACATACCCCACAGGAGTATTATTTGGTTGCAGCAACAAGCTACTGTGCAACATCTGGATGTATTTCAGCTGTTAACTGGACGACAGGGCACTTTAACAAGTTTTGGACACTTACTGTATTTTTCGCTCTATAAGATGCACCAGACCATAAGACGCACCTAGTTTTTGGAGGAGGAAAACAAGGGGGGAAATACAGTGGTACCTTAGGTTATATACGCTTCAGGTTACACACTCCGCTAATCCAGAAATAGTGCTTCAGTTTAAGAACTTTGCTTCAGGATAAGAACAGAAATTGGGCTCCGGCGGTGCAGCAGCAGGAGGCCCCATTAGCTAAAGTGGTGCTTCAGGTTAAGAACAGTTTCTTGCTGCACAGCAATCCCTCTTGCTGTCCTGGCTTATGGGATAGCCACGTGAAGCCTCTTGAGGGCAGCAGGAGGAAAGCTGGGAGGGAGCGTGTGAGGAAAAGGGAGCGCTGAGCAGAGCCTCCTGTCTGCATTCGCTCCATAAGACGCACACACATTTTCCCTTACTTTTTAGGAGGGGAAAAGTAAAGTGCAGTCTTCACACGATGGAGAAGCAATTCTTCCCTCTTGAAGAGGAGGAAAATCATGTATTGAAGCTTTGACATGTAAGTGCTTCTGTGTGAAGCACCCGTGGCACATACTATTTTGTTTGCATAGTGAAGGGGAGAGGTGCATGCCCACCACTCAGCGCAGTGTAGTGGTTAGTGTGTTGGACTAGGACCTGGGAGACTAGGGTTCAAATCCCCACTTGGCCCCTCACTGGGTGACCCTGGGTCAGTCACTGCTTCTCAGCCTAACCTACTGCAAAGGGTTGTTGTGAGGATTAAACAAGGGGCGCGGGGGGGGGACTATGCACACCACTTGGAGCTTCTTGGGAGAAAAATGTGAGGTATAAATGCAATAAATAAATAATTTGAAAAAATCAGTGACTGCTGCTGTCTTGCTGCTGATCAGGTAAGTGTCGGAAGCAGGCAGGCCACACTGGGCAGATTTGCTTTTACATCTAATAAAGCCCCAGAGGATTTAGTGCAGAGATCCTATATCAAAGGTTTGCAAGAAGCAGCCCTCTGTGTTCAACGCTCAATTTTTGTGAGGTTCAGTTTTCATCTAAAGTGCTGACCTGCATGTGTGTATGCAAAACTGTACATGAAAAATACCCTCTTTTGCACATTTCCCACACTCGCATGTAACTCTTGTTCTCCCACCGGCTGCTGTCAATGGAAGAGAGAGGGGTGGGAGAGATGTGAGAGTGCTACCCAGACCCAGCAGCTATTTTCACAACATCTTGACCAACTGGGAAAGAATGTAAATGAGGATGACCATTCAGATGTGCATCCCATTGAAAATAATGCATAGCTATCAGTGGACAACAACAAACCGATGTATGGAAAACTGTTTTCATTTGTTCATGATTAGAATTAGAAACATAATGACAATCTTTAGCTGTCTTCTTTGTAGTAGATTATTTCCCTTTTCCTGTTCTGATGAGAATGCATTATAGCAAAAGGACAAAAAAGGAGAAAGGAGAAAGTAATGCACTGCAGATGGGTGACACATGCATTGTGACATACATCCTGTATATCTAGATGCTATTAAGTCATCTTAATAGCTATACCTTCAGTGAGATGCACATCCCAGCCTGATTTTGCCCACTTCTGAATGTTCATCCACATCCTGTTCTGTGCCAATGTAACTGGATTGTGGCAAAGGGGCAATGGGATTGACAACCCTTTGCCACATTGGGTTTTTTTAGTATGACTTCCAACTGTGCCTGTGCCATAAATACAATGTCTAGGTTCATGGGATGGCCAGATTCAGAGATCTGCAGGAACACACTCCTTGAATAACCAGCAGTGTCAGCTTTGACAGTGCTGATCACCTGTTGAAGCAGGAAAAAAGAAACCTAGCTTGTTTTGTCGCTCAAACAGGGTTAAATTTGGCAACTGTCTTCTTGGCACTAGTAGTGGTTGGTGAGTTGGCAGCACTTACCTGACATCCCATCACCAGTGTCGCTGCAGCTAAGTGAGAGGGAAGAGGGGCAAGGAAGCGGTGATGCAGGCATGGTGCAAATGCACTGGCAGAGCCAATCTTATCTTCTGCCAGTACATTTGCTCCACACTGACCTCATAGCTGCAGTGGTGGGAGATCAGGTAAGTTGCTCCTGCCCTGCTGAGCACTATGGCTCAAAGGTCAGCACATCATCCTGGTCCAGCAAAATAAACTACACCCATAGTTGCTGTGTTTTGAGGTATTTCAAACATGGAAGTTTACTTCTGTGTGCAGATCATTCTAGGTGGATTGAGGTGTTTTATGTGGCTCGTGACCTCCGTGCAATACATTTTGAGGGTAAAATGGCTCAACTTCACAATGACCTTGATGCTGTTACTATGGCATGGGCTGATGAGCCCCCAATATTCCATTTAATCGACTTTTGTGGGGATCAGTTTCAGTTGATGGAGCCAGAGGATGTGGGCAAGGTGCTTCCTAGTATGCATCCATGCACATGCACTCTCAACCCTTGCCCATCCTGACTGATTAAAACTAGTCAGAGAGGTTTGACTGTGTTGGTTCAGACTATAGTGAATGTCTCATTACAATAAGGAGTAATGTCCCTGGTTTCATAGTATGCAACCACTACACACACACACACCCCTACCTAGTTGGCAGTTTATAAATATTCTAATAAAATAGCAGAAAAAAGCTAAAAATTTATTTTGATGAATTACATGTTCCTTTCCCATCTACATACCTCCAACCAAAGCTATAAGAACGATTGTGTCGATGTGGCCAAAGATATGTCAAGTGTCCATTAAGGGAATGAGAGAGCTCAGTTGGTTAGAGCATGGTGCTGATAACACCAAGGTTGCAGGTTCTGTCCCCATATGGGACAGCTACATATTCCATTGCAAGGGGGTTGGTCTAGATGATCCTCACAGTCCCTTTCCAACTCTACAATTCTATAATTTCTTCTAACGCTATAAAACCGAATCTGAACCTAGGAAAAGCCCATTCTCCTTATTCTCTCTTAACTAGCCAATGGTTCTCCTTGAACCTGCATGACTGGGCTCTGGAACCAGGAGCAGGGCTGTGTGCTGCCTGGCCACCGTATTCCTTCAGCCTCTTGAGTGAAAAACCTGTGCAGCCCCACACTACCTGGTTGGCCCTGTATGTGAGAAGGCTCACATAATTGGGGCTTTACTTAGTGCTCACTTACATTTAGCATTTTCAAAAGCTACACAACCTGCAGAGTACAGATATGTGCGGTAGCACTGCCACTTTGCTAGGAAGGAAGCTATTTTTAAACACTTGCAGCAGTGGGAACTGCATAAAATTACCATAATTTCAGCCTTCACTAACAGTTTTCGGTTTACAGCATGATATGGTATGAATTAATGGTCGGCAACATGCACTTTCCCTTCCTTTCATGTGGCCAACCAAGGAATTCATCTGGCAGTTTCTGGAACCTAACCTTCATCTACCACAGAATAATTTCAAAGATCGCCCCCCTCCAATGCCCCGCTGCTTCCCACCTCCCTCCCTTTTTGCAGAGAGATAGTATCAAAGATTTGGATTTCACTACAAATCCTGAAAAGTCTTCATGTCTAACCGGTGGTTATGTGACTTGATAATTGCAGGACATCCTGCTATTTTCCCCTATGGTGGTATTCCGCTTGTGGGCAGATGGCATCAAAGTGCAGTACAGATGGTAACCCGCAGCCCACAAGCTTCTCGTTACTGTTTCAGATTCTGTGCACAGGCCATTTTGATTCTTATCTTTGCTTTATAATATTTTTAGAATTAAAAGATGCATGTGGTGCTGCTCTTCCGCAAGCGGGACCAAAATAACAATGCCTTGTTGTTTCTAGTCGTGTGCAAAAACCTTCCCTTTCAGCAGATTAAGTGACTTGAAGTACGTAGGTTTTTACAAAAACCATTTATATCCTGCCTTTGAGCCCTGAAAATAAACCTGATAGCAGTTACATACACACACCAAAACACACACACACACCTCAATGCAAAGAACCCACCTCCCTAGGATAATATCAAAGCCAGAATAAAAAAACGGAAAAACCAATCTCATAGCCTGCAATATTACTATACTTTCGTTGAATAAAAAGTCTTCGTCATCCGCCTCAATGATACCAATGAAAGGGCAAACCTAATTTTTCTTAGGAAGGAATTCCACAATTGGGGTGTTGGTATGATAAAGGCCTTGCTTGTCCTGGGAAGGGCCATAGCTCAGTAGTAAAGCATCTGCTTGTCATGGGCATCTCCAGGTAGGGCTGGGAAAGAAGAATTTGGATTTGATATCCCGCTTTATCACTACCCGAAGGAGTCTCAAAGCGGCTAATATTCTCCTTTCCCTTCCTTCACCACAACAAACACTCTGTGAGGTGAGTGGGGCTGAGAGACTTCAGAGAAGTGTGACTAGCCCAAGCTCACCCAGCAGCTGCATGTGGAGGAGCGGGGATGCGAACCCGGTTCACCAGATTACGAGTCTACTGCTCTTAACCACTACACTACACTGGCTCTCACAAAGGCCTCTGCCTGAAACCCTGGAGAGCCCCTGTAGTTTGGATAGACAATACTGAGCTAGGTGGACCAATGGTCTGACTCAGTATCTTCCCATGTTCCCATGTATCCCCCTTCAATTGCAGCTCTCCTGGTAATGGACAATGTCTGCAGTCATGACTACAACTGATGGGCAGATTCATATGGAGGAGGCAGTTCTTCAGTTATCCTGGTCTCACTCCTTATATAAGCAGCTCCTTGAACTGGTGTCATGCTTCAGGGAATCAGATTCCTATCCCCGTGGCAGTAGATATGCAGAACAAAGGAAAAGGAATCTTCTTATCAGAAAGTTTAATAAATCACAGTGAGAGAACAAAGAACCCACCTCCTAGAAATGGCGGTGCTCCCAATTAAGAATCCCACCCCCTTATGTCCCTATATCTCTGTCACTTCTATTTCTTGTAATCTGAGCTTGTACCCTCTGTGCTTTGTGTGCTTTCTGTTCTGCCACCTTCTGAGCTCTTCTTAACCTTGGGGAGAGCGGAGGAATGCTTTCCAGAGACAGTGAATCTGTTAACCCTCTCTCTCCCAGTGTTTCTTCTCCTAGCTGTTCCCCATCCAGTATTTCCCAGCTTCTGCCTTCTGAACTTTGTCCCTCTGCAAACCACTGTTACAAATCTATACTGTCCTCCTGTTCCTGGGAAGATTCAGGATCTGGATCAGGAGCAGGGGAGGGGGTGGCTCCCACCATTCCTCCTCATTGCAGCCCTCCTCCCTGACAATCGGACTCAGAAATAAATCAGGTATGGTTGATTAGAATCCATAAATTACTTTAAGTAAAGGTGAGGGGTTTTTTTAAGTCTTTGCATTTCCTTTTCAGAAGACTTGGCAACTTTGCAACGAATTTTGTTCTCATGGACTGTTAGTGTGAAATGGTAATGGAATGGAAAGCCCCCCCCCTCCCTCTCTCATTAGAAGATGTACCAACCTCAGACTGAAGCAGCCTGAAGGATAAAGGTGTCATCTACACAGCTAACAATGTCCTCATCTTCCATGTATGATACAGCACTCAGCTTTGGAATGAGGCAAATAAGAAAGGACATGATACAAACCAGGAAATCTATACAAGTTTAATTGAGTTATTTTGCACCTGGTTTCCCCTTAACTCTAAATAATTTAATCATTTGGCAATAGACATTAGTTTCATTAAATGCAGACCTGCCATGGTTGTGAACACTAATAACTCCACGAGGTAATTTATTCATGCATGGGCAAGGTAAGATTTAAATGACAGTCTGTCTCATCCATGAAGGTCAATTTATCTTAGTGCCACTCACAAGGGAATCCCCCTCCATAATCTCTTTAGAAGTTTTACTCTCAGGATCAGCACCCAGTTGCCAGACTTTGCAAGAAATAATTCACATTGAGTAGGAACATGGTAGTACAATTTCAGCATTAAAAACATGCTATAAAAAATAATTATTTTATCAGGACCACCAAGGGTCCCAGAAAACTGGTTGAAACGGCAGGTTGTATTTGTTTGGAATGTTATTATTTTCCCCCATTTCATTTCTATACCACTTTATGTTGTGATAGGAAAGCATTTCACATAGAAGACAAATAGAAACCATGGTGCCATAACAACATTTTTAAGAATAAGAAACAAGAGAATTGTTCCCTTGCTAAGGTAGTGTATACAAAATCAGGGTTTCCCAAATTTTATCAGACTACTGCTGAGACTCTTAATCTCAGGGTCATGGATTTGAGCCCCACATTGGGAGAAAGTTTCCTGCATTGCAGGGGATTGGACTTGATGACTTTGTGGTCCCTTCCAACTCTACAAATCTATGATTCAATGATTCTAATTGTGTTGTACCCAATTCTGCCAATTGCTTAAGACGGTCATTACGAAGCAATTATGAGGTTCCAAATTAGACTTCTTAGATGTTGCTGAACTACAAATCCTATCATCCCTGCCACTGGCCACAATTGCTAGGGCTAATGGGAGTTCAGTAGCATCTGGAAACCAAAGATTCCCCACTGCTGATTCAGTAGCCACCTGGTCTAATGTGGAGGAATTCCTGGCAGTAATCCACAGCCATGTTCCAGAACTCCCACCAAAGGTGAAAGTATGAACAAATCTGCACATACTCTTTCCCACAATAATGACAATAGTTTGGATGTCCTGGTTAGATTCAGACTGCCCTTTATTCATTGGACAAATTAGTGAAAAGGGCCATGTTAAGATATCCTGCTCTCTTTTTAAAAAAAGGCAGATTGGAGCACTAGAGGGGTAGGTGAAGGAAGAAAGAGAATGAAGGGGGGTGAAAAGAGGGTTGCAAAAAAGGAGGTAGTGGAAGGCATCAGAATGGGTTTGAAGATGAAAGCAGGGACATGAAAGGGTCTGAAGAACAGCAGCGGGTGGTGGCCTCATAAGCTGAAAAGGGTGCTTAGTAGTTGCAATGCATAGGAGAAGGAAGATGCAGGAGGTTACCATGGGGGCGGCTTTGTGTGTAAAGGGGGTTGCACAAAAGGAGGGGGAGGCACATACAAAATGGGGGTGCAAAGAAGAAAGAAGTGGCTTCAGAAATGGGGCTGGGTAGGCGAAAAGGCATGGGGTGGGAAGGGGAAGTTCTAGGGGGTTAATGGGGGGGAAATGGCAGAGGGGTTGGTGAGCAGGGCAAGCAGCGGTGCACCCACGAGTACCAACATACATTCTGTGGGGCTTCCCATATGACACACTGGTCACAGCTGCCTCCTCAGGAAGCACTGCCTTCTTGTAATATGGTGAGTTTATAAGAAGGCAGGTATTAAAAGATTATACTCCCACTATCCTGTCACTGAGGAGTTTGTGCTAATTATCTGGGGCAGAAAGCAAATTCTTTGACCCATTAACTCTTCATTCCTGCAACATTTCAACAGGGAGGGGGACATCCTTGATGCAGGGAATAAGTTGTAGCAAGTTACCTTCCCAGGTACTAATCAACAGATGGCTGTGGCAGCAGCATTATGCTAGTCTGCTCACCCACACAAAAAGCTCTTGTCAAACTAAGGAGTTTGGACACCCCCAAAGTTGTTGAGCTTCTTCTTCTTCTCTCTCTCTCTCTTTTGGAAAATCGCCCCCAAACGTCTTCTGGAAATTTCCCCCTGAATGTCACTTCTGCTTTTGGAATCCCAGACATATGGCAGCCCTATGGTATGTTAACATGTTCATGGAGCCAAAGGTACAATACTGTTCACTGAGCACACAGGTCTTCAAGGATAAGGGAAGCAATTTTTCCTAAGTCTGCATTTACAATAACACCAACAAGATGCCAGAGGTCAACACGAACTACTTCACCAGGTAAATTGGGTTTTCCATAATGTAAATTGTTGACAAGACTGACCTTTCCCCTTGTGGTTTTAAGATATGTATAAAATCCCACCACATTTTCTCAAGAGAGATTTGGAATTGCAGTACCGCAGGCACATGCACAGACCAGCAGAGGGTGCTAAAAAGTAAAACTGCTTGCACATCTCATCCCACTCGGCTCCCCTAAAAAGAAATGACTAAGCACATTGCAGCTTGCCAAGTGCTCCTGGTCATGAGCCAGAATTAAAGCTGCTGTGGAAGCATTATCTTTGGCAAGCAAGCCTTAGAATCTTTCCAGGTTTACAGATAGTGGGTGCTTCATTCTGTAAGGGTAAAATCTGAATAGCATGCCCTGATCTTCTATCTACACAGGAACAAACTGGACTCCTCCTGTTAACCAAAACTCCTGTGTTATATGTGCAGTGTTTCTGTGGGAATGTGTCCCATTCACAGCAGGAGAGTCTTCCTTTGGCTTTCATAGTTGTGCAGGGAAACTTCAGCATATTTCTGCAACCTAGAAATGATAAGCTCTCCCCATCAAAATCCCCTTGTGAGTAAACTGCTACTAAGGGCACAGGAGCACTGTCCTTATTGCAGCTGATCACCCTAGATCCAAATGCTGAGATTCCTGTATCCTTTGGGTTTTTCCATTATATTCCAAACTAAGCTATTCCCAATGCTCCATGGGGAGGTGTACTGGTGGAAGGTGCAGACCTACGAATGGGTGTCAAAATGCACCTAACTAACAAGACAAAGTAAGGCCCGTAAGAAATGACTCCTGGCTTTGAATCTAAATAGGCCTGTTCATTCTTAGTAAAAACAACTTCACAGGGTCATGTCAACAATATAGTGTCTTGCCTCTAATAGTAGTCAATTCTGGACGCTCTAAGTGGAAGCATATGGCCGCATTGGTTGCTTTGGTTATGTCTGCACCAGTGTCCCTCTGCGGAAATTCTTCATGTTTTGCTTTGCTATGTTTTGTCTCTCTTCTGCTCTTTGCGAGTGTCATGTCAATAGGTGCTTCTTTCTGTTGGGATTGCAAGATGCTCTAAAAGTGCTAAAAGGAGAAGGGGATGTGAACTTCCAACACAGTGTGCATCAAGTTAGAACTATATATTAAGTTAGAGATGAAGCTGCTTTTAAAAATTGTCTATCAAGTGCTAGGAAAGTTGGAACACCCCAGTGGTGGTCATGGGGATGACAATGTAAAGGTAGAGCTACATATCACACGGGCCACAATGGGACCTCCATGTCAATTTCTCATCATCTCAACACTGAAATTCAGATTTAGAAGAAAACATATGTAGAAATAATTGCTTGATATGCAGAGTAAAATGAAGGTATCTTTGTGTTTGTTAATGCTGCATTCTTTATGTTGCCTAATAAGGTTTTTTTAAAAAACAACAAAACTTTGGGATCCTTTAGTTTCAGAACTCATAATTGAAGTTTATCACATCAATAAGAAGTTTACAGCATCATCAGATTTTACTTTCACTCAGTAATGAACTGGGAACTCATCCGAATTTACAAATAAATCTCATAAGCCTGTCTCCAGCCTTCTTAACACTGGATAGGCATCTTTAAATCTAAACAAGTAATGAAGCTTCTGTAGGAAAAATAACTTTTGTCCATATCATCTGCACTGCAGGAATCTGCAATTTTGACAGATGGGATATGAGAATTATTATGACTTCTCCGGCCTGGATCTTTTTTTTCAAAGCGAGTTAGATTAGATATGATTTCCTTACTACTGACATCTTTAATGTTAATGCAGGCAGACACAGGAAAGGAAAGGAAAAGATACAGATAACATAGGTAAGTATTTTTAATGTTTAATATCACTAGGACTATGCTTGCTTTCCGAAGCATATGTAGGAAGTCTGCTGAAATATCAAAAGATAAAATGATTTTATAATGTTTCTCACTTCTGGGATATGCAGTGCTAGCTCTAGGATTTGGGGGGGCCTTAGTGTAGTTTTGTGATTTCTAAAGAACAAGACCCTGACTGCTGTGCAGGATCTTGTTTGCCAGATTTCTTCTTTATAAACAGAATAAAACTTCTTTTGAGGTTTGTGTCAATGAATTCCGGCAGCACAGCTAACTTCAGTTCTGACAGGGAGCAAAGGGGATCGGGGCTCCTAGGATCAGCTCAGTGGTACAATTGTAGGAACATCGAGGTGCTAACTGTCCTGCCTCCTTCTTGCAGAACACATCTCCAAAAGCCACATATTGAGTTGGGAGTTTCTCCTTCTCACCTGTGAGGATTGGCAAGGGATCTCCAGAGGGCTGTGCCACAAAGCCTAGGATGGCTATGGTCCTCTGGCAGTGCTGCTGACAATAATGTGAGGAAAACACAAACAAGAAACGCATGGATCGTGTAACGTTAGTCAGGTCATTCCCAGGATGATCAGGAAGCAAAGCAGGGTCACCTGACAGAACACCAGCTTCTCTCAGTGGATGGATAGGGGAAGTTTGTGGGTGCTGGCACCTGATTCCTAGGCAACAAGGGTGAAGTGGATGCCAGCTAGGTACCAGATTTACTCTCAGCCACCTTCCCTGAAAGGAAAAGCTCCTGTGTAGCAAGGGGAAGTGCTGAAGGTGGCTCCTCAGCTAGAGAAGTTAAGGATGGGCAGTAAGAGGAGGCACCAGTTTGTCTGAGCCCTTGAGGAGGGGAGAGTACATGGATATTCACCCTATAGCCCACTGGGATCAGATAATTGGAGTTTCGAATCTACTAACCCCCCCAGCTCGGCCTATCTTCAGGGTCCTCCAGATCTAGCTCACTGAGCCATGCATGTGCTCTATTTATCTGGAATGCTGTTTTATACTGTATGTGTGTATTAATAATCTCTCTCTCCATCCTATGTTCCCTGAGTCTGCTGGAGAATCTTCATGGGCCCTTGAGTGTCTTAAAAGAACCCCAAATTTAGCTGGTACAGTATTAGGAAATGTGGTTCACTTTTTATGGTATGGCACCTTCAGCGGAGCTCCCTAACCTGGAAGTGGCAGGACAGGTAAACTGAGCGTTCTTCTAGGAATGTGGAAATGCTAGTACACTGGACCCTTGCTAGACTTGGGGCCCTGGCAAATACACAGGCCTTGCCACCCTCTGGAGTGGGTCCTGGTGATAAACAATGTAGATTAATATTAAATCAACACCAGCTTAACTGGAGACATTACGATGATTAATGAGAATTAGAAGAAGCAATAAAACATGTAAGAGTAACTTTCAATTTATACTGATGAAAGACAGAGTCTCTGAGACAATTACTCCCCTGGTCTTTCAGTACTGGAATAGCATACAAGATGATCATTACTGAATTTAATAGAACTGTTTGTACTAAATCAGTTTTAAAATTCTCAAGTTGCTTTTCTAGGCTAAAATTCACTACTCACACAGTTATATGGACACTTATGTTCCACTGAATTAAATGTGGACTGATTTCCTAAAAACCAGATTCTCTTAGGCGTGCTATATCACATATTTCTTGACAATGCCATAATGGAAATTGTTGAAATTAAGCCTTGCACGTTCTAATAGAGGACAATAGTAATACATTTATACTGCTAGAGAACTGTAACGTGTCTTAAAATGAGATGTAGGATATTGGCCGGTTCAGATATGATACGGTTCAGATATCACTTTAGCCCTGGGGCCCTGGGTGTCAGAGAGAAGGCAGAACTGCTTAACGCCTACTTTGCTTCTGTCTTCACCCAAAAGAAAAGCAAGGCCCAACCTGGTGATAACAGAATAAATGGTGCAAGGAGGCAGCTGTGGCCCAAGATACAAAAAGAGGTGGTAAGGGAACACCTAGTTTTAAATGAATTCAAATCTCCAGGGCCTGACAAGCTGCATCCAAGGGTACTAAAGGACCTTGTGGATGTAATCTCAGAGAATGTGGACTGGAGGCGGGCAAATGTTGTCCTCATCTTCAAAAGGGGGGGGGGAGGAGAAAGACACCAGGAACTACCAACCTTTCAGCCTGACATCAATACCAGGAAAGGTCCTAGAACCGGTAATTAAATGGTTGGTCTGTGAGCACTTAGAAAAGGATGGTGTGATTACTGAGCCCCAGCATTGGTTTCTCAAAAACAAGTCACAGACCTTATAGTTCACAATAATAAATTACTCTTAATAAATGCTGCTGCGATGATATGGCAACGGGAACTGCACAATACAGGAAAACAGAACCTAGGTTCAGTTTGATATTCCTGTCCCAAATAATCTAAAGTGCACAAACTTATTCTGAAGGAATGAATTTCCAGATAATATTAGAAGCTTGCCAGTGAAGTGACAAGTGTTTGACTATGTTCCAGTTCTTGGTGAATGGAAAACCAGCAGCTTCCTGTTACAAAATGTACCAACAGCCCATGGCTAATAATACACACTGACACTGGCAATTTATAAGCTTGATATATAAATGTTTCTTTTATTTTTTATTTTTAAAACTGAAACCGGTATATTTTTAGCAAGGTAAATAAGTCTGAGTTAGACTGGTTTCTTCTATGGTTCAGCTCACAGAGTGGAATTTGAAAGGCGGTGTTTTGCACGGAGATACAGAAGTGAAAATTCAGCCAGGACTCAATTAGAGAATTTCCTGGTCTATGCTGTGTTTCCTCTAGTGGTAAGTGTCTTGAGACTGCAGAGTAGATCAGTCTCCACCAATCAGATGCCTTGGAGTAAAACTCCCATCAGTCTCAGCCAGCATGGCCATGTCATCTAGGATTGATGGGAGTAGTAGTCCAAAACATCAGGAGGGTACCAATTTGGCGAAGTCTAGAGAAGAGAAAAAGGGGACAACATTGATGCCTCAGTTCCTAACATACGTAGATTATGTTGGTTCCTTCGCATTAATGCTTTGGGTCAGGTGTGCCTCATTTGTGTGTTTCCCTATGCTTGCTCTGGGTGTGCCTACCTGCTTGCTTCCCTCTCCTTTCTCTGCACTGACCCTCCTTGTGCATCTGCCCCATCTTCCCATTCATCTCTGGTCCTAAAACTATCAGGTCTTTCATTTCAGCTCCCACATGCTTGGCTACTTACAGCCCAGTGCTGCTGACACTAACTCCATCAATGTCACTGAATGAGCTGAATTAGTAGCATTTTCCTGGGAAATCCGCGTTACTGATGTTATTCAGTACTGATGCAGGGTTGACAAAGGTCACAAAGCAGAACGTAGCTTAACACATTCAGCTTGCAGAAATAGAAATTAAAAAGAATCAGGTCAGCACTACTTGACAGGGTTCAACGTTTTAAACATGCTGTATAATCTAAGAACTGAGACTGTCTCTCTGTGTGTGCGCACATGCACACACACACACACACACACACACAAACACACACACATGATTTTATTGCTTAACCTCCCAGCTTTTCCCAGTCTACTTCCAGGCAGTGCCAGGACCAGTCCAAGACCTTTTGCTGCCTGAAGCAGAGACCAAATGGTTCTGCCTCCTCACACCTTTGCTAGGCCGAAAAGGTTAAACTGCATCATCAGATGCCAATCCCTTCCCACATGTTGCTTCTCCTGTAGCAGGTTGCTTTACCCTGCTGCAGGGCAAGGCTGGCCCTGCAATAGAGGTGTATTGCAAACTAAATGGTATAAAAGTTGCCCATAATTAACACGAGTCTTGGCTGAACCTAAGACCTATGAAGCATGTGCTCTACTACTCAGCTATGGCCCTTCTGTGGCAGGGACAAGAAGAGAAGTGAAAGTAAGTAAGTGCATGAAGGATAAAGAGCATTTTATAAGCTGCATGTCAAGGCTTGTCACACAGACAAGGAATTCCCACAAATAGGAAGCTGATATAGGGAAAGGCATGGGCCTGATGGAAAAGTAGGATCTTCCGGTCCCTGAATTTCATTAAGGCCAGCAATGGAACTTAGCCACCAGAGACCAGTCTAAAATTCAAGTCTACCTCCCACTGCTAGTCCTGCCACAACTTCAGCATTTTTCAACTGACCTTTCAGTTTTGTCTCTCTGCAAGTCCTTTAATATTCCATTAGACACCAAAGTTTACTAGCTCCAACAATACCATATGGGGCCATAAGATTAATGCTGAGCTCTACTCTTTTTATCAACAGTCCTTTCCTTGGGGCTCTGCCCAGATACTGGATTTATGTATTCCAAGAGTTGAGAACATGAGAGGAGCCCTGCTGGATGAAACCCAAGGCCCATCTCATCCATCTTTCTAGTCCAGACCAATGCCCATCTAGTCCAACCAGAAGCCAATATGAAGGTCATACATATGAGCAATGGCCCTCTTAGAATCATAGAATCATAGAATCATAGAGTTGGAAGAGACCACAAGGGCCATCGAGTCCAACCCCCTGCCAAGCAGGAAACACCATCAGAGCACTCCTGACATATGGTTGTCAAGCCTCTGCTTAAAGACCTCCAAAGTAGGAGACTCCACCACACTCCTTGGCAGCAAATTCCACTGTCGAACAGCTCTTACTGTCAGGAAGTTCTTCCTAATGTTTAGGTGAAATCTTGCCTCTGATACAGGAGGCAGCATGTAGCCATCTAGTAGCCACTGATGTTTACAATACTCAGAAACTCCCCTAAAGCTTCCATTCCTGTTGAACTCACTTCCAAAGCATTATCTTGCTATTTAACACAGCAGCATAACATTGTGACAGATTGTAGTCTTGGAGTTATTTGCTTCCAATTTTTGATTATTAACCATGCTCCAGGAACACCTGGAGAACAAAGTCAACAGTGATTCGTGAAAGAAATAACAAAAAAATAACTAGTGAATCCCAACCTGCGTATTCAGATCCTTGCTTTGCAATCTACTGAATGGAGGTTTCTGTGGAAACAAGTTAAATATTTCCAAAACAATTCTGTCCATATCACAGTATAATTTATTTCCGTATGTTTGTAAAACTGACCATTTAAACATCAACAAATCAGTTAACGAGGAGGAAGCTATTGTGAGTCATGAAAGGCAGGCACACGTTACTATAACTGGACAGGGTAATAGCCTGTGTTTTATAATGGTTACAACTGAACAAATATAATGGAGCGGTTGGCAACTTCATGTGGAGGAGGAGGGGAGAGTAAGGATCCTTCATCTCCTGCACTTTTCTCTGAAAGCTGTTCCCCTAGCTGCTTTTCATATGGCTGGGACAAAAGACAGGAAGGAAAATCTACTGAGACAGTTCATCGGGGGGCAGTTTGGAGGTAAGTATGGGTGCAGCAGGAATTCAGCACTGTATTTTTATCTACTTATTTAAGGCTGTAATCCCATAGTCACTTACCTGGGAGTAAGGTTCATTAAACTCAACAAGTCTTACTTCTCGGTACACAAGTATAGGATTGCTCTGCAAATGGCCTCTCTACTGTTGGTATGATGAGTCATATACTTTCTAAAACAAAGGTATGTTACATCTATGTTTCCTCAGGTTACAGTTTTTTTATGCCACATTCACACTAGACGGCAACCTGTAGTCTCAACCCTTTCAAACATTATTTATTGCTTTAAAATGTCAGTACTGTACTACACTGCAGTTATCACATCCATTTATAGATACAATAAGAGAGGAGTAAAGGCCAAAATTCTGAAAAGGAAATACTGGTTTTGATGCTAATACAAAAGTCTAGACTACAAGTCCATGCTGAATATGAGAACCTGACAGGTTTATCAACAGCAGACCATCCTCAAGCCTAAGTAAGCCTCACTACCAATGTGACCTCCATGACATAAATCCTTACTTTGTTTCCTCACTGTCGCAGCCCCACACCCAATGAAATAAGATACAGTGGCTAATGATGCAAGAATTACCTTTATGGTTTGTCAAAACAAGGATAGCAGTGGCCAAACATGGCCATTGTGGAACTCAACATATAACAGTCTGTAGCTTACTGTTATAAAGGAGGGGGAAACACATGGAAAGTCTAGTGGAGGGCTTTTAGTAATGTTTTAAGGGTCTTACTGAGCTGACTGATCATGAGGGGGACTGAAGCTCAGTGTTGGGATGGGTGAATCTGTCAATTTCAGTTTTCCTGCTTCTTATTTCCCCAACCTTGTTAAGCTCACAGGATTTCTGTTTGTGGTTTATCTTATTTTAAAAGTCTACATGAAAAATTGTATGCATTTTCTTGTGTATTTTTCCTAATATACACATTTCTGTACACATTTTTGCCAACGAAGTGCGTTTTTCAATCAAAGCAATGTTGCATTGTACATTATTTTCACCAATATATACATTTTCGTGCATGTTTTGTGCAAATGTGGAGAAGTACAACCTTCAAAGGCTACTGTGTTTTGGTTCTCTTATCTGTTCTGAAATGGCAAATTTAGATACATTCACATTAAAATGCAAACTGAACAAATTTCTACCCCATTCCTAACACATGCAGAAAACCCCAAATTCAATCCATGACATCTTTTGTTCAAAGCGTTGGTGCTGACCTTTAAAGCCCTAAATGGCCTCAGCTCATATACCCAAAGGAGCATCTCCACCCCCATTGTTCAGCCCAGGCACTGAGGTCCAGCGCTGAGGGCCTTCTGGTGGTTCCCTCACTGCGAAAAGTGAGGTTACAGGGAACCAAGCAGAGGGCCTTCTCAGTAGTGGCGCTCGTCCTGTGGAACGCCCTCCCATCAGATGTCAAGGAAATAAACAACTATCCGAATTTTAGAAGACATCTGAAGGTAGCACTGTTTAGGGAAGTTTTTAATGTTTGATGTTTTATTCTGTTTTTAATGTTCTGTTGAATGCTGCCTAGAGTAGCTGGGGAAACTCAGCCCTTGGGTGGGGTAGAAATAATAAATTTATTATTATTATTATTATTATTATTATTATTATTATTATTATTATTTAAAGGGTTAGATAGCAGATGATTGAAAAGTTCCTCATTGGTGACTCTAGAAACCACTGTTAGTTAGAGGAGACAATAATGGGCCAGATAGATGAATAATCTGACCTGGTATAAAAACACCTTCCTAAGTCCCCTTGCAATTGACGGATCCCAGAACTAGTAAGACTTCTTTAGCAATGTCACTAGAAACATACCCACAACATAAAGACCTGCTGGCTAAGTAGGCAGCCCCACCATCATAACTGCAATCGGGGCTGGCCCAAGACATTTTGGCACCTATGGCGAATCACAAAAAGGCAGGCCTCCCTTCAAGGAAGAAGGGGTGAGCGAAGATCTACATCAAGAACATGGGGAGGAATTAAACATCTTTACCCAATGGTTAACGTGGGAAGTAAAGGCCATCAGGGTGGAGGGGACCTGCTCTGAATCACTCTGGGCAGGTGCAGACCCCAGGAGACCCCAGAGGGCAGCTCCCACCAATTCCTCCCTAGGGTTTGAGGAGACTAGCAGAGCCTCCTATTCACCAAGAGGCTGCTGTAGAGGTGGCATGAGGGTGCTACCAAGGAGGGAACAGGTCTGGCCTCCAAGGCATGCACTCCTTGGAGACTGGATCTGCTGCTCCTGTGGATCCTGCCTCCTGAGGCGATTTTCTCACCTTGTGCCATGAGTGGGTTGGTCCTAATTGTAATGTATAGGATGTGTAAATGGCTTTTAAGAGCACCTACAAATTTTAGTTTTTCTTTCCTCATGGGAACCTGGGAAGAGTCTCACTTGTTCAGTCACCTTTTCTGTCTCTCAGTGCAGGTCTTGGAGCTGCTGAGATAATGTGTCATGTGACCCCCTCAGAAGTTAGTACCTCTTCATGTTTGGTGTTTTTCATGTTTCATGTTTTGTGGAGGTACCCGAATCTCAGGGCGTTTCCTGGTAAGCAAAGCCTAGGTGTGGACAATAAACTGAGCAGGTAGGTTCCCACCATAGTCATCTCACCCAAGAGCCATTACACTATGCAGCCAGAGCCATACATTATTTGAAAGGGAACGGCATGGTGTGGTGGGGATGGACATCTCTACTACCCCATTTATCAAGGTCAAGTACTTCAGTTGCTACAATGCAAACTAAATTGGAACACTCAGAAGTGGCTGTGGAGAAGATCTCAAAGCTGTTCTTATGGTATCCAAGGGACTCACCAAAAGAACATTATCCTTGCCAATAACTTACTTGTCATTTGGCCTAAGCATTTGTTCCCTAGGCTAAGCAGAGTCCTAACATCACCCCATAGCCTGTTGGCTAACACTCATACCCCTCTCCCAAAGCTCTTACAATCCAGAGCTGAACTCTGACTTGGGGATCTGTATTCTTCAAAGTACACCCCAGAGGACAAGAGGGAGCTTTAAGCATGGACAGCCTCCAGATGTCATTGGACTCCAACTCTCATCAGCCCCAACCAGCATGGTCAATTGTCAGCGATGGGAGTCCAACAACATCTGCAGGGTCCCATATAGTTTTGGGTTCCTGCTCACTTACAGACTCATTGTTAAAACCATGTTTATGGAAGACACTCTTACTCGGCTACGAGTGATTGCCAAAGAAGAAGAATACCAGGTGCAGAACTGCCATAGTTTGAGGGTCAAACTAGCACAGCCATCTCCAGCCTGGTGCCCTCCAGATATTATTGGACTACAGTTCCCAACATCCCTGACCACTGGCCATGCTGGTTATAGCTGAAGGATCTGGAGGACACCACAATGGAGAATTCTGGTCTGTCACAATGTGATCCTCTTCTAGCAGCAAAAAGTAAAAATCACAACTATATGCACAGTGTGACTGTTTTGGCAGGCAAAATCTCTCCTCCCCCCACCCCATGAGTTTCAATGGATATTACCAGACCCATGACAATACTAGAACTCTTGAGCGTTTATTTGGTGCCAACAGAACCCATAGGTTATACAGCAGCTTCCCTTGCTCTTGATTTAGCACAATGGAGGAGCAGATATTTTGAGATGAAGAGCACAAGGAAAGATTAACTGGAAGCATCCTAAAACAGGTGAGGTTGTGATTGTCTTGAGAACAACCTGCTGAAAATGGGTAGGAATGGAAAACAAACAGAAAACGAGCAGTATACTAGGCATAAATGCTATAACCAAATGACCATTATTACCATCATTGAGGCTACATTCAGACTAGTAAAGCTACATGCTGAACTCTCACTGAGCCTTGTGTTCTATTACAACTATTGAGATTTGTAAATGTGAAACATTTCCTCGGGCTTTGAGCTATAGATTGGGCATGCGAGTTATCATTCCTCCCCCAAAGCAAAATCCAATTAGCACCAATTGATTCAATTTCGAGCTCCTAACACATACACCATTCAGTGATTCAGTTCTCAGCATTTAATGTGCCACGGATAGGTGCATGCTAGACTTCTAAAGCCCTCTTAAGAGTTATAAAATCAACTCACCCACTCCATCACCCATATCATATATTCTTATCAATCACTCCTTCAAGCACCAGATTATCCCCCCTCTTTTCCCCCCTTTTTTCTTGGGGGGGGGTCTGTAAAAGTTGAGGTTTTGCCAGTGCTTTGAAAATGAAATATAGAAAATCGAAAGAACATTTGTAGCTCTCTCTGGAGTGTGATGTGATGCAAAGGTCAGTCTGTCTGCTGCCACTACCCTGACATCAGTACTATCATGTCTCCCTTCTGGTTCTCAAGCCCCCGGGAACTGGTAGTGTTGCATGAGTCGTGCCGGATATGTCACTCTGCCTGCCAGGACAAGAGAGTGCAGCATCCCCTAAAATGCAGGGCAGGAGGCCAAGCTCTGTCAGCAGCCGTGCTATTCCTTAGCAGAATAGGTTACGAGGCCACAGACTGCAAAACCTAGATTTGCAGGGGTGACCTAGTATTCCCCAGTGGTGGGGAAACAAACCAATAGCATTCTTTCTAAAGCAGCTAACTTCCCACCCCAACATGGCTGCACCATTTGCTACCAGGCACAAACGTCTGCAGAAGAGGCTTGCAGCATGCAAAGCCGTTTTGAGAATTCATGATCTGGCCACACGGCAATCTCTATCTAGCTAATGTTAATTAGTCCCATTTGTGGCAGCAGACCATCTGCTTTGCTCACTCAGTAGTGTGTGAGCGTTTACTATCTGCTTACGCTGTTATTGAGCATATTAAGGCACTGGTGATGCAGAAGCAATCTGATCCATCCTGAAAATACTAACACACTCACAAAAATAAAGCAAGTCAGAATTACACAGACAGTTGCAGCCTCTCGCCATATAAAGCAGCAGCATTTAAAGAGGCATCTAAAAATGGGTTCAAGCCACATTTGAAGATGGTTATATCCAGGATGACAGGAATATATAGTGGAGAGGAAATTCCAATTAGCCTATTTTTTCCCCAGGCATCCAAGGCATGGACAATGTTACTATATTTCACACACACTCACTGAATCTAAATGCATGGTATGTTTAAACATCAGTATATTTCATGCATACCATAATATAGATCATGCTTCACCATCATTTTACACATGACTGCTACACACACACACACACACACACACACACCACTCCCACAAGCTCAGCTACATAAAGCAGAATGATGCTCAGCTACACACAGCAGTGCAATCACAACAGGAAACCTCCGAAAGCAGCAAACCCTTGTGTTACCAGTATGATGCACAAACACACCCACTGCAACCTGTACCACAACAAACCGGAATCGTATATATTGGCATCGCAAACAAAGCACACACTCCACTACTGACAGCCCTGCTTTAGTGAAATATTCAGGACACCACAAGTAAGAAGCTACCCACCACAACTAAGAAACATTATAAGAATATCTATGAACATCCAATTCCCCCTTTCACTATAATATATCTGCAAAAATATGATTTCCTCACCAATATATGCAACCACCAGGAATATAATACACATACATCCCATCAGCATTGCAACACAATCTGCTCAACAGATTTCCATAAAACACAGTACACACACCCATGCTGTTACCACGCTAACACCATTTTTGCTGACCTGTGTGTCAAAGCCATTTTCCATGGAGCTGCTCTTCTTGGGTAGGAAGCCATCTCCTGCATTCTCATGACCATTGTGTGACTTGAGAGGGATCTGGCTGGAATAGGATGACTTGTTCACCTCCACCTTGCTCCCAAACTTCAGGTAGCAGGGTTGTGGGATGGTCCTTGCTGCTGGAACATGAACAATAGGAGTAGCACTGTGGACAGGTTTAGGTAGTCCGGATTTCATTTTGGAGGCTACCAGGATGGCTGGCATTTTTTCTCTTTCGGCTTTGTTAACACGTTTCTGTCAGTAACAGCAACAGGACCAGCAACAAGCAGCAGCCAGGGAACAAGGTTAGAGGCAGATTTTGCAAGCTGGTGATGCTGAATCACACACACAAATACAAAATGAGCAGAGAGTGGGGGGGATAAAGGGGGGGGTCCCCACTTTAAAGCCCGAACTAGCTCTGACAGGTGTCTCAGCCTTCCACCTGTTTCCTCTTTTTCCTTTTTGCTGTTGATCTTTATTCTCAACCAGTGTCCTCCTTCCGCCTTGTCCTCTTCTGCTGCTGTTTAACTTGCTGATTCCTCCTCGGTAGCTGATTCCTGTAATTTTCTTTCTTGGAGACGAGAGGCTCTTATTTCATTATCTTTTCACTGGAAATGGGAAAGTGAAGCAGTCTTTTGGAATTAAAGAAAGAAAGAAAAAACCTGCTGCAGCATATGCTTCTTGGGCTGCCTGCCGTGTGTGTGTGTGTGTGTGTGTGTGTGTGTGTGTGTGTGTGTGTGACCACGCTAGAGAACAAGCACAGGAAGGATTTCCAGGCTTAAGATGTCTTTCTTCAGTCTTAGCCAAGAAGCAGATGTAGTTCAGTATGTTAACAGCCGATGCCCTTGGATACGAGCCTTAGAGAATCCAAGCTCTTTAATCTTAATATCTGTGAACAGGACCAACGATGCCGGAGCAGAGGGAGAAACGTCCATGGATGACATTTAAATCATAAGACGGCTGGTGGCAAAGCGATTTCTCAATGCTGCTGCTGCTGCTGCTGCAAGCCTAGAAGGAGAATTTCCCCTGTCAAAGCTGCGGGAAAAGCAGCTTCCACCTCATTTTTAAGCCTCAGCAGTGAAACAGGTTTCAGAGCTGAATGGCTAATAAGAGGCTGAGCTATGGTGTGAAAGAGTGAGAGCGAGCGAGCGAGAGAGAGAGAGCGGATGTGTGTGAGTAAAGGCAGCCTGCTGTGGACTACGCCAAAGAAGGCTACCCAGATTAGCAAGAGCGGGAGAAGGTTGCAATCTGACAGTACAGTAAAAACAGTGCGAGCCTCCTGATTGGTCCTCCCAACTCAAATCAGAAACAAAATATCTCTGCAAAAGAGGAGTGGCTTCAACTCAAGTGACTGGCAGGAAACTCTTTCCCCTCCGCTCTAGTACAAAGCACATTCTGTAGCAGCTCTGCGGCAACACGGTGGGTCTCTGGGCTAAATGTAAAGGATGTACGGGAGGAGTGGGGAAGGCGGGGGTGGGAGGGGGGGCAAGGCGAGGCGAAAATTCCTAACCATCTATGCTGCTGTTTTGTGTGTGTGTTTTTAATGGAAGGCCCTTTCAAAGAAAAACACATGAGGGTGAATCACAATTCCGTTTTTACTGACTACTCATTCAGGGAAACTCCCACTGAAAATGCCAACAAAAATGTGGGTGAATAAAGGCTGAGTTATTTAACACAATCAAGTCGGAGCTGGGAATGAGCAGGAGCTTTGCACAGGTGGTTGTAGACCATCTAACCTGTTCTATCTCTCTCCCCCATCCCCCTTCTCCCCAGAGTTCCTTGTGAGCAAAAAGCTTATTTGCACATTACGCTTCTGATGTGTGGCTCTGTAACATTCCACACACATGTGCTTAGCTGCATAATAATTACACACGTAACAAACACATCAGCAAAACTGCATGTACTTTACTGCTACATCTTCTGGGGGCAAGGATTGGGCACAGCTCACCTGTACACAGCTGTGCAATGTGTGCAGGGTTAGACCAGTTGATGAGGAATAGCTATATAGCAACAAAGGCAGGATGCCGGGTGCTGCGGAAGGAAGATAGCTGCCAACCTCATGCAAACTCATTGTTGTTGAAAACATTACATTAGCGTAGCTGGACTTTGATCTGACCCAATAAGCATTTTTGACCCTCTTAATATGTGACCTAAATGACTTTAATGCCAAAGGTCACCTGGCAGCTGCAGAAAGGAGTGAAAACCAATGGGGTCACTTAAAGACAATGTCCAAATAATGTTCTGGACTAGTTTTGTGATAACAATGTTTGTTTGTTTTTAAAACACACGGCACTCCCCTGTTGGCTCTCATGGGTTAATTTTTGGAACACCATGAGGCATAGTCACCCTGCTGTTATTTTTGTGACCTACTTATCCCAGGGTGAAATAGAGATCAGAGGAATTTATTCATTTGTTTCTTTCCTTATTACTTAACAGTATTTACTGGCTATCCTATATCAGACTTCTTAGGATGGGACACAAGAAATATATATATATATATATGTGTGTGTGTGTGTGTGTGTGTGTGTGTATACACACACACACACACACACACACACATATAGTGGTACCTTGGGTTAAGAACTTAATTCGTTCTGGAGGTCTGTTCTTAACCTGAAACTGTTCTTAACCTGAAGCACCACTTTAGCTAATGGGGCCTCCTGCTGCCTCCTGCTGCCGCCAGAGGACGATTTCTGTTCTCATCCTGAAGCAAAGTTCTTAACCTGAAGCACTATTTCTGGGGTTAGCGGAGTCTGTAACCTGAAGCGTATGTAACCCGAAGCGTATGTAACCCAAGGTACCACTATATATATATATATATATATGTGTGTGTGTGTGTGTGTGTGTGTGTGTGTATACACACACACACATATACACGCGTGCACACTAAGCCAGTGGTGTGGCATGCCATACTGGTGTGGCAGGAGGGGATGGCAAATGTGGCAGAAACATTCAAGGACAATCAAATTAACATTTAAACATTTCAGTGTAGTGTAGTGTGGTGTGGTGTGGAGTAGTGTAGTGTAAGGTAGTGTAGTACCGTGTCAAAATATTTCTTTTTATTTGCAGAATATGGATAGATATCTTTTGAAAACGAGAGCAAGAGCATCAACTAGAACAATCCTAGTTGTGATCCAGAATTGCTGTTCAAACAGCATGTTGGAGAAGACTCATATATAATTATATTTGGGGAGTAATTCGTATTCCTATGTAGCTGCGATGTTTTATAATTTCTGGATGTCTCTTGATCACATTATAAAGCAGTTTTGTTGTATGTTATAAATCAAGCACTGCTAGGAGCTGTTTCTTTTTGTTTTTCAATTTATTTCTTGTCAACAAAAAAATTGGTGTGGCACAAGCAAATTTTAAAAGTGTGGCCCAGAGAAGAAAGTTTGAGAACCACTGCACTAAGCAAACAGCAATAAAAGTATAAAGCAGCATTAAAAATAATCAAGATAAATGTGCATGCCAATGAATGGTACAGCCTCCTCCCCCTCTCCCCCAAACCCCCGCATACACATTTCAGAATTGCTGTGGCTTGTTCATTATTTAAAACAGGGTTGGGGATACTTTTCCAGCCTGCAGAGAATGTCCCCTTGCTTTCCAGGGGCTGCATGCCAGTGGTGGGTGGGCACAGAGGCAAGAGTGGGAAAAGCAATGGATGCAAGCAGATCCCACTGGATTAGGCCAATGGCCCACAAGATCCAGCATCCTTTTCTCACAGTGGTCACCCAGATGCCTATGGGAAACCCACAAGCAGGATTCAATCACAAGAGCACTCTCCCCTCCTGTGGTTTCCAGCAATTCAGAAGCACGACTGCCTATGATTTCTCCCAACCAGTCTCCCCATGCTCCCTCTCTCCCATTTGCTGTGGAATGAGATTCAACTTTCTTCAGCAAGTGACTAGGGAGGATAAAGGGATTGAGGGCAAAGAAGGCCGGGAGAAACCAGGGCTGCATTGAATCTCCCTGCCAGGCAGGTGTTGATTTTTTATAATTGAAGTTTTTATAGACCACCCTTTCATATGAAATATCACAAGACGGTATACAACCTGTATGGGGTGTTAGGAGAGGGGTAGTACCTTGGGGGGGACACATTATGTTGCTTCTGGGGTAGTTCGTCCACCTTTGGTCCCCACCCTGAACTCAGTTCTCAGCTGTGGCTCCCAAAAGCTGTCAGTATGCTACAGCGGCTACACCCCACAAAACGTCTTCAACTGGCCAGCTAAACCAGGTGAGGGTAGCTGATGGGTCTCAAGCCCTCAGTGAGTTAAGAACTTCCCCCTGAATGTGAAGACAGGCACTGGTGGATTGAATGGATGAGACCAACAGTGGGTCCAACAGTCAGGAAGGCAGTTTCTGCACGTGCTGTAGAGGAAAGTGAGGGGCAGATGAGGCTTGTCAACCTGAAAAGGTAGCCCATCTAGGAGAAGGAAAACTCTGGTGCTAAACCTCTGATGCTTCACAGGTTATCTTCAGGAGGTAACCCGAAGGAGTATTTAAGGAGTAAACACTACACAAATCCAGAGTGAAGTCCCCAAGATGGTTGGATGGCACCTTGTACACCTCCTAGCAAATTGGGAACCATTGCAGCTCTTTCAGCAGCAGAGTAACATGCTGGCAGAAGCCTACTTCTGTGAGCAGGCTGGCCACTCCATTCTGTACTAGCAGCAACTTCTGGACCAAATACAAGGGATGCCCCACATAAAGTCCAGAGGTTACCAATGCATGGACCACCATGGTCAGACTATCCTAATCCAGGAATGGTTGCAGCTGGCAGAAGCTGGTAGAAGGCATTTCTAGCAATAGATGTCACTGGGGCCTCTACTGACAAAGATGAATCAAATCGCACCCCAAGCCATGAACCTGCTCCTTCAGAGGGAGTGCAATCCCATCCAGAACAGGCAATTGGCCTATCTTCTGGACATGCACCCATGCCTCCATCTTTCTAGGATTCCAGCTCAATTTGCTGGCACACATCCAGCCCAACACTGCATCCAGACACTGGTCCAGGCCTCACATAGTCTTTCCTGACTCATATGTAATGGAGAAATAAAGCTGGGTTTAATGAGCATACTGATAACACTTAATGATATATTATTCCTCTTCAGGCATTGGGCCCTCACACATTCAGCCAACACCTGTACATGATCTCTCATGGGTTATAAATGATCTCTGTGATCAGGAAACTTGTGGCTTATCTTATATATTTCCATAGGGAACTATGGTAGATTGACAGGCCTGGCCTGCAACACGGAGTACACCTTTCAACTGGCAATAGAAATTCTGAAAATAGTCCTTAGTTACAGAATGACTTACATAGTTTTCCCTTTATACGGACATTGCTTTTTTTATATGGCAGGTGTTATTTTATGGTATGTTTTATGAAGGGGTTGTCGTAGCATTGTTGGTGGTCTTTATACTCATCTGAAAGGCCTACAAAACCTGTTTTAGCAGGACAAAAGTAATAAATGTGTTTACAAGGGAAAACAGTGCTTCTATCATACCATTTTCAGCTTTCCACTGTCCATCTCAAGACAACCAGCAAAAAACACCTGAAGGTTCTTGAGAGCCAAGATTTATACTTTCCGTTCATTTGACATGCCCCTGGTTTCTAATCTCAGTTTCCATGCTCACTCAGTGGGTTGCCTTGCATTAACGCTAAGTGGGTAATTTTTTAAACAGGAAATGTGTTTTTCCTCTAGTCTCCTTTGTCCACTAATCTCAGATTACAAAGCGCTCATCTCTGTTCTTCCATCTCATTCAGGCAAACCTTCCAATGTTTTCTCTCTTGCCACAGCGTGAAGCACAGCTTTGAGCTGAAAATGATTGTGAACAAAGATTTCAAAGCTTTAATAAACCTGACAAGCCAGTGTCAGATTTTGCCAGATGAAAAGAGAGGTGGTGGTGGGAACCGAGACATGTGTTAAGAGTTACTTCACTATTCCCATTTGTTCTGATACTTTTTTTAAAACATCGATTTTAAAAAAGAAAACACCATAGGGATCTACAGAATACACGATTCCAATGCAAGGCTAGTTTTTAATCCCACAGCTGTCAATTTACTGACACTTGGTTTACATAATTTTGCAGGAATTCAAGGGACTCCGTATCTGTAGGAATAAGTGTCTGGTGACATTTGTGCTAATTCTAGTGTGAAATTATAGGATGGTTTGGTGATCGTCACATAAAAGAGACAAAGTAATGATATGATAATGTAAACAGTGGAAACCGTTGCTAATGAGTGAGAATTGAAGCTAAAGTACATATTGCCCACGTGACAGCCAGTACAAAGTTTCTGCTGCTTAAGAGTGAAAGCATAGCTCTTGGGAGGGATGGAAGAATCTGAGTGATTGTTTTCTTCCTCTAGCACAGGGGTCTGCAACCCGCGGCTCCGGAGCCGCATGCGGCTCTTTTACACCTTTGCCGCGGCTCCGGGGCGGATACTAGCGAGGGGAGGAGGCGCATTGTGCGCCCCGACACTCCCCACTGTGGCGAGCGCTGTACTGGCTGTAATGTCGCATGGGGGCGGTGCGTGCGTTAGTCACGCACCGTCCCAACGTCACCTTCCCGCCTGCTGTCAGATCAGAGGGCAGCGGTGTGCATGCTTTAAATGTCACAATGATTTTGCGGCTCCCAGGTTTTTTTTTCTCTTCGGAAACGGGTCCAAGTGGCTCTTTTTGTCTTAAAGGTTGCAGACCCCTGATCTAGCACAACCTCAAAACTCCAAATCAATGTGGGATCACAATCAGAAAATGGGTTGGGATACAGAACAAATTAAAGCCACCCAAACAAATTAAAACCGCCCAAACAACCTAAGACAGCATCACATGACCAAAGCACAAGCATTAAGGATGAGACGAAGACAGCAAATAAAACAAGTTTAAAACTGTAGAAAAACCAGCCTGCCTAGATGAATGGGTCTTAATAAAGTGGCAAAGAGAGAGTGAAGTAGGAACCAGATGGAAATCCTGGGGCACAGCATTGTCACCACTACAGAGAAGGCTCTCTCCCACATGCAAGTGAGCCTCTACAGCATGGGTAGGCAAACTAAGGCCCGGGGGACAGTCCAAGAATCAGCATGTTTTTACGTGGGTAGAATGTGTGCTTTTATTTAAAATGCATCTCTGGGTTATTTGTGGGGCTTGGGAATTCGTTCATTCCCCCCCCCAAAAAAAATAGTCCGGCCCCCCACAAGGTCTGAGGGACAGTGGACCGGCCCCCTGCTGAAAAGGTTTGCTGAGCCCTGCTACAGTTTACCTCAAAGGGTGGGGGACACCCAATGCCATTAACATAGTTATCCTTGGGGCTGCAAACCTGTGCTACTACTGTTGGAACCTTAGGCTTAGATTACTATAAACTCCTCCAGTAAAATGAAATCTCTCCACATAGAAAGCTGGTAGGTCAGGAGGACAAAAGGCTCCAGTTTAATCTTTTCCCTGATATCTAGTTTTCTATGTGCATGGAAGACATGCACACACTATTAAATACAAAATGCAGCTCCAAACTTTCTATATTTATACTCTAGCAGAGAGGCTTCACTAGACTGATGTTGCAGCCTTGTCTGTGTAACTTCTTTCAGAAACAAGCGAGATATTGTAGGCATTTTCTTCTGATTAGGCAGATTACGAACCCTCATCCCTAGGAAAAAGTCTGTTTGTTACAGGAAGACCACCGCACACAAACCCCATCCAAGGGGTCTATTTTAAATTGCCATAATGCCCCCCTGCGTTCAGTATAACACAGCATCAAAAGTTGCAACTCTAAAAACTTCTGACACATGATCTTTCTGCTTCACTGTGGATCAGATTCTTAAAATTGCACCAGCGATTTTTGGTTGGGTCAGCTTAGTATTTAATTCCTATCATGAACAGAAGAAGAGCCTCTTTGATCAGGCCAATGACCCCTCCTGTCCAGCATCCTGTTCTTACAGTGGCCAACCAAATGCCTGTGGGAAACCCATGGGCAAGATTCATAAGCCATATGAATCAATATTTCATGAAAAGTTAAAATTACCCCCCTCCTAGGCTCATTTCTTGAAAGCATTGTTAGACAATGGTGAGGGCAAAACACAAGAAAACGGCCCACTTTCTGCTATCCATTGTTGTGCCAAAAATTTAGGGCTGAGTGAAAACAGTATCCTAAAATACTCAACTCTATTCGCAGGTGGAAAACTTGGAAGAGAATCATTTCATCAAATATTCTTGTGGGGAAGAAAATTATCTGAAAATTTCCCAGTGCGCCCCTACCATTGGTGTTTGAAGCCACAAACACATATCTGCTTGATGTATTTTCCCTCAGACCAGCTAATTTGAAAACTTAAGCCACAGTTAAGATGAGGTGTGTACATTTGAGACAGCTCTTGCCTATGCACAGATGATAGTGCATGTGCAGACAACAGCTTCATTGAATAGGGGCTCCAGGGGTTGCAGGCAAAGGGAAGGAAATCAGACAGTACACATCAGGTGAAAGTGTCCCTTGCCCCCTCTCAGGTGTGCACAGCAACACGCAAACATGACTTGAAACACACCGGGAGGAAACGACCTTGCTCTGTTTTAAGGTAGTAATACGTAGCTGAAATGAAACAACTTTGTTGTTGATACTGGTTAGTGAAGGGTGCCAGATCCTGGGGACCGAGCCCATTCCATGCCCCGATATGTTTGGGGTGGGGGCTGGGACTTCCCAATGTCCAAAAAGCATGGAGGGGAAGCACAGTGCGGCTCCAGTGGCCAGCTCTTCCTCCTCTGCCGCAAAGGGGTTGAAGCAACTTCCTCCCACCCTGGTGGCAGTGCCAGGAAAAGGGAGGAACCTCTGGCCATTGAAGCTGTGTTTGGCTCTGCCCCCAGCTCCTCCCAACATCAGGACATCATGCACATGATGGTGGCTCCCCCAATCGACCTCACAAGCTGGTGCCTCTGATGAAGGAGCCGCATACTTAGAGAGGAAGACTGAGAGGAGTATAGGATGAACTCGTTGCTTCCTTCAGTAATGATTTCAAAATATATCTCCATAGTTATGTCTGAAATTCTATGTCCTAATTGTAGGTGGTGAAATATTGCTGAATATTCTCCAGAGATGGGTGGGCTGAAACTTTCCAACACTTCAGAGGAGTCTTGAAATAGAAAAATACGCCCTCCTGAAAAATTCAGGCTAGCTATAGCTGAATATATCAGGAAGGCAATCAAGAGCAATAGTATCCTTTGAAACAGTTTCCCAGGAGGAATTCCAGAAAGCCCCCGGGAATAGAACAGATACACACCTCCTTGCAGCCAAAGGCAGCAGTCTGACCATTAACATGTGTTGCTTTTCTTCTCAACTTAATGAGAGAAAAACTATGTCTTGGGAGTCCAAATGGAAGCTAATATAAGCCACGATTCTTGCTGACCATTCAGTTACTGGAGAAAACTGCCATATACCCTTAGTCCCCTCCCCTGCCCTTATGCTTTCGTACTTGCAAAGAGACAACATGGTCAAGTGCCTCTGTATCTCAGACTTCCCAAAGGGAATTAGTTTCACCAGACACTTGTAGTCTGCACACTCTCCTTGTCTCCCCATGTGTTTCCTTTTTTATAGGATGAGAGAAGATTAAATTCCTTTTAAAAGGATCCAGCATAGCATTTCGCTGGTAGTTTAAGCTTTAATAATTAGCTTCACCTCTTACAGCAGACGTGGTACATAACTACTTTAAGTTAAGTGGTTTTGCTTACTTTATTTTATTACCAGAGTCGGTGGCTGCTGCTATTTGTCAAGGAGAAAGGACATTGTGATGGCAAATCTGCTTTCAACACTTTGGTTAATATAAGAGCAGCTTTACTTTGCTCCTCCCCCCCACACCACCACCACCACCCCGGCTGCCCCTGGTTTCTAAGCTGCCATCAATATTTGATCTATCTTGCTCCATTTTTCTGCAAATTTTTGCTGCCTAAAAATAGTCACTTTGTCATTGCCACAAAGGCATAACTGTATACTGGTGTAGTTCACATTGCAATGTCAAGTCTCCAAATCATATGCATGGAACAATACATGCAAAGGGCACCTATTGTGACCACAAAGCAGAAACCTAATTAAAAAGCATTGCAGTTCTAGATCTGGACTATAAGATTAAATGAAGTGCCATGGCTAAAACATTCAAAAGCACAAGCAATTCACACTGCCCACACCACTAGATTGCCTCAGTGATGCTTGAAGCTATATTCCTGAACACATGTAACCTGGATGTTAGTCCCATTGAACTCAGCTGGGCTTACTCTCAGGTAGACATGCCTAGGAATGAGTTATAAGTCTTTACCAGGGCTCACCAGGTGTGAATACGCAAACTTCTTTTAGGACTCAGTTGTGTAGCATGTAAAGTAGTAATGAAAATGAGTCTATTAAGCATGAACAGAGAGCCTCTGCCATAGCATAATTAATAAGCATGCAATATGTAATCTGAGCTGTAGCACTTATCAAAAAGGAATGATACACACACCTCTCTGTAGGATTTTTTGTTTTTGTTTTTAAAAAAGCACACAGCACTAATCAACCTGGATTCCTTATGACTAAAGCAGAAGAAATTCTTTTTTGGGGGTGTCTTCCCAATTCACTCTGAAACTAGAACAGAAATCCAAATAGATGCTAAACTCTTGTTCACGTTGAGTCTCATTTTGGCTCATCTTCAGAAATGGCTGAATTTTAAATAGCGTACATTTTAAAACAAGCACCCTGGATTTAGCCTGGAAATAAACCAGGATCCAGTAAAAGTGCTGTTATGTCCAGGAAGCTGTATCCCTATTTCTGTCTGTGTCAGTAATGTAGCTGCTGCATTCTGTGCTACCTCCACTTTTGAAATGTTTGTCAAAGAAAGCCTGGCATATTGTACACTGCAGAAAGACAACTGGGATGTAACCTGAGCATAATGACTGTGGCCAGACTGGTGAAAGTTGCTTCATGCTGCTAAAGTTCCTAGGTTCGTTCTCAAAAGAATGGATTCTAGTAGTCCCCAGACTCCAAAATGGATTCTTTTAGGGAAGTAAAATCCTTTCCTGACAAGCAAAACACACCTCCCAGCACAGACAGACCATTTATCAACCACATCTTCAACTTAGCAGGTTTTAGTTTCATTTGTCCTCATCATGTCCATTAACAACTCCAGACACTGGTTTAACACATCCCTTGCTTTGCCTGAATTACATGAAAAGGAGAAAGACAGTTGAGTGTCATCGGAATCTACAGCCTAAGTGACATCACTCAGCAGTTTGCCATAGGTTCTGAGAAGCATGGAGAACAGAGTAGGGCCCATTGGCATTGCCATGGATCGCGCTGCCATGGATCAGGGCAGCTGTGTTCCAACACCACTTTCTGGAAACAGCTGTCCAAGCAGGAGCAGAACTAATGGAGCAAAGTGCGCACAGTTCTCCCTTTGAAAAGCCACTCTGAAAGGATACCATGGCTGATGGCACTGAAAACTGGTGGGAGTTCCGAGAGAATTAGCAGGGTGACACTCAGTAAGAGCTGTTTGACAGTGGAACAGTCTCCCTTGGGAGGGTGGGGACTCTCCTTCTTTGGAAATTTTTAAGCAGAGGTTGGATGGCCATCTGTCATGGATGCTTTAGCTGCGATTCCTGCATTGCAGGGGGTTGGACTAAAGGGCCCTTGGGGTCTCTCCCAACTCTACAATTCTATGATTTTATAATTCTACGATTCCTCCTGGATGGCATATGCCATCCATCTAGTACAAGCAAAGCAGTTCCTGTGCCAAAACCAAGTCAAAAACCAATATGAAATGGATTTATATCGAGGAAACCAATGTTATGTCCTCCTGATGTTGTTGGACTACAGCTCCTATAATCTCTGACCATGAGCCATGGTGTCTGGGGCTGATGGAGTACAGCAACACCTGCAGAGCACTGTATTGGCTATCCCTGATTTAAACAGTGTCACCCAAGAGTACATGGAGCTATATAACAACCAGCTGCTTAAGCTGATTGCCAAAAAGGGGTATAACTATTGCAATGGGCCAATAGTTGGAATGATCCAAGGCAAGCTTTTTTTCAGAAGCAATCTCATGACTGCTGTTTTCAAGCAGTGGAAGAGCCACTTACTTAGCACTACTACAGGATGTGGGATTTGCAAAGGTCAAGCCAAGCATGTTCAAAATAGGAAGCTGCCTTATGCCAAGTTGGGTCTATCCAGCTTGTTATTGTCAATATAGACTAGAAGCAGCTCCCCAGGGTCTCAGGCAGGGGTCTTTCCCAGCCCCACCTTGAGACATCAGATATTGAACCTGGGATCTTTTGCAGGCAAGGAAGCTGCCCAAGCACCGAGGTTCATCCCTTTCCCAAACTGTACACAAACTGCATTCATTTTTCTCAATGGAGTCAGAACATTCGCAGAAACCATAATGAAGTTATTGCTGGTACCTCTGTTTTGTGTGCACTGCTGGTTATCTGAGACGAGCCATTCCCAGAACCATGTGGAGAGCAATCAGTGAAGCTGGTGACAGCTTGTTTTAGGCACAAGATGCTCTTTAATAGGAAGTTATTAAACAGAAACAGCTGTGTTGATTTCAGCTCCATTCAAAACACAAGGAAGGGAAAACAATCAAAGTCTGACTAATAAAAAGCACACAATGTACGGAGACATGTGAGGGTGTTTTTTATATATAAAAGAAAACCACCACCCCCATTTTACAATTAGGAGTAGATTGACCTTTTACCTACATTCTGGTACATCTGGAAAAGATCCACTGCCTTGTCTTCCTGGAAGCCAACCCAGAATGGTCCTGCCAGCTGGCTTGAGAGTGGTGCCCATCTGCACTTGTCCAGAATCCCTGTCAGACCTCCAGGCCTTTTACTAGCATATGGCGTTAGTCTCCTAGTGGGTAAAATGAGGTAAATCTGGAGGGCAATTTCTGATATTTCACTCATTTCTTGCTTTGAGGGGGTTTTGTAATCATGCTGCCAATGAGTTATCCAGGACTGTGTACCAGGTTCTTGATGCCCTCTCATTCTCACAGCTTCTAATGAGATATTTCGGAATGATTTCTATTTCTTCAGCAGATGGCAAACCAAGGCTGAAAGATAGGACCTGGCACAATGCCACTCAGCAACTCTGGCTAAGATTTTATTTGAGCAGAGGTCTCCTCAACTATCTACTGGCACTGTGAGAAACATCCTGCAAGGATCCTGAGGCTTGCATATCTCCTCTTCCCTCCAAGCTTTCCTCATTAGAGGCAAACTATAGTTTGCCACTTTGTCTGTGTTTGTCCTGAAAACCAGGACTATAAATAACCGTCTGATCCTGCTTTCTTTGCTTAGTTTGTGGTGGAAGTGCAATGTATAGTTTGCTGGTTTGGATGTGATGGCAAGCTATGGACCTATTCAGGTCAGGTATTATTAAATTCTACTTGTGAAGGGGATGTACCATTCCTGAACTTCATGGGTTGAGTGAGAAGGTCTGGATGTGGCTGCAGTCTTCTCTGTGACTGGGAATCTTGAAGGGCTTCTTAAATATCTTGAACCAGGAAGTGATAAGTGGGTTGCGGGGGACACATAAAACTTCTTAAGGCTTCATTTTCTTAGAACAGAGGTGAGAAATCTCAGCGTGGGGGCCAAATGTGGCCCTCCAAGTCTGTCTATCCAGTTCTCTGAATGACCCCCAGGCTAGACTCCAAGTGCTTGTGCCTGGCTGGAATATGTCCTGGAACTGGATAATGCTTCTTGTTTGCAGGGATGAAGGTTAGAGAGGGGTGTGAGAGTACTCGCAGAAAATAGCCTACTCTACAAAGGTACAATTAACATTCCTTGCTCTACTCACATTTGCCCCTGGTCCTGCCCACCACTGGCATGTGGCTCTCAGAGCAGAATTCAGCCCTCAGACTGCAAAAGGTTCTACCCCGCTGTCTGTTGCATCTGTACCAAACCAGTGATACCTATACTACACATGGCCTGGATAAAGAGAAATAGAAATGACATTCCCAAGGTTGAGGAGACTAAAATATTGCTCAGCACCTGGCCACTTATCCAGCAGGGTATTCTTGAGATGAAATAGGTTACTAGCAAAATACTAGTAACCCTTGGTGATGAATTGTCCTTAAGGAAACTGTGGCACTGACACTCCAAATGGCTTGCAAAGTTCCTTCAGTAAACCATACTACCTACTATACAGAATACTGTATACCCTGCAGAGTGGCGTGGGGGGGGGGGAACAGTGTGGCACTTCACTATTCTCTTTTTTTAAAAAAAGAAGAAGCAAGCATTCATTTCTAAAGGGGAGCAAACTTAGCCATTAATATAACCTGCATCATGGACCATAGTGTTGCCAAGCGCCACACTTACAGGCTTAGTTTACATTGTATTTAGCATCTTACATGAATTTGCCCATTGCTGAATTCTCTGGAAAACCTAATAATAATAATAATAATAATAATAATAATAATAATAATAATAATATATTTATACCCCACCCAGCCACTCTGGGCAGCTCCCAACAGAATATTAAAAACACGATACAACATCAAACATTGAAAACTTCCCTAAACAGGGAACATTTAGAAAACATTTAGAAAACACTGGAGACCCCAAGCGACTATGATAATGAGCCAAGCGCTTGAGCCCTGGAAACCCTCAGGATAAGGTCAACTCTGACAGATTAAAGTTGTGAAAATGTAGCTTCTGCTTCTACTACCAGAGATCTCGCTGAGATGGGGGACTGAGGCTGAAGTGCAGTGCTTTGCCGAATGCTACTCAGGAAGACAGTGGCATACGCATCATCATTCTCCATCATTCTTTTTCTGGATTTTCTCAGCTTGGTTTGGTGCTTCAGAGAAGACCTGATTGCAATGGTCAAGTTCATGCCCCTGAAGTTCAGCAAGGTGGTGCTTGAGTGCTTATCTAATCTCAGTTTGGGAGGGAGTTGGGCTCGGGCTCACTAGAGTGAGTGCAGGATTCAGACAGGACTGCCACCTTTCATCTCCCACCTTCCATGGATCAGACAGGCCTGGAGAGATCCATTTGGTTCCCATGCCTGAGACTCTATCCTGGATTTAGGGTAAGTGAAAACAGCTTCCCAAAACTCTCTACCTTAGATGCAGGAAGTGAAATTGGAAAGGGTATTTTGTCAAATATTCTTAGAGGGAAAGGCAGCTGGGGACAAAAGAGCAGAGGAGAAATTGTCAGAAAATTGCATTCTGAGAAATTTCAGCTCCATTAATGTTGAGGTGCACCATGAACAGGAGCAACATAGATGGTAATGTTTGTCCCCCCCCCACACACACAAACATTGATGACTGCACATAAAGGGTTTTTGGAAGATAATGAAGGAGTTTTGGCTTCTTTCTATCCATATAAGAATGGATGCTTATTTTTCACTATGTAGTCAATTATAACATTATCACATGACCATTTTAATCTCCTTGTGTTAATTCTCCCCACAAGCTCACCAGCAGATAAGCAGTTCATCTGACTACATCTTTAGTTTATACTGAAAAGTTATCTCTCACAAGCGAGTGCTAAAAATGTTTCCGATTGACAAACTGCCTACCTCGAACACAGCGCAGGAAGAAACAGGTTTTCTTATTCATAGTTTTATACAGTTAAGAGTGAAATGGTAAATGTGTAGAGCTGTACGTTTGCCTTCGTCGCATTTGTATTCCCTTTAAAACAGAGTTATGGCTAAGAAACCGAGAGCAGCAATAAAGGGGAAAACGTTGGAGGCAATGCAAGGGGCACAGCCATCACAATGTCACTTCAGCTTGCTCTTTCACTGTGCTGAGCAAGCCTTTCCAAATCAAAAGAGTAATTAACATTCTGTAGAAATCAGAGCACTGGCAAATACCAAAGCTTTAACCTTGCATTGCATCAATGTGAAAACAGGACTTTAAGCCCACTTGCTGTTCTATTGTATTGGGAGCTGAGGGAGCGAATTTTGTGTGGCATCTACAAAACCACGTTGCAAACTCTGGTGGAGTCCTGAAAAGCACATCCTGAAGGCAAGGGTATTGGACATGTGGGAGCTTGACAATGGAACTTTTGCACCAGCAAAATACTTTCTGGCCACACTAACTAAACCTACTTATACTTCAGGGAAATCTACCAGCCCAGACTTTCTTTGTTCCCTTTCGGGTTGATCTGATGTGTAGATGCTCATCTCGTCTTGATGGATGCAACAACAGTCAGATCCTGTTAGGTCAAGAAGGTACTTAATCTCTGGAAAAGGAACTCTACCTCAGCTTTGTTGTCATTTGTTCTGAGCCAGACTCTGGGGTGACCATGGAAATCTGGGACTTAGATATGAAGAGGTGATCTTTCTTGAAAAGCTGGATTAACTGGAACAGGGTGTACAGTAGACCAAGCCTTGCAGCTCAAAGTTCCTCACTGATCTGAGAGGGCTTAGAGATCTAATCATCTTCACAGAATGTTTTGGGGTTTGGAGAGTGAGTATGAAGCAGTACTGTACATGGAAGATAGCACACAACAGCATGTGATTCCTGGTGGCACAACCACTACCTGGGAAGTACAACTAAGAAGTGAAGTTTTGGGGAAAGCCAGATTAAGAGCTGTTTTGATATGCCCTTGCCTAACTCATCAAAAACATTTTTTTGAAACCCTTGCATAGCTAGGTTTTATCTTGTACTAAGTACTGTAATGTGAGTTCTGGTTATGTTACTGACAAGGATCCTTCTGCGTCATTCGAATCACAGCCCTTTCTCCCTTCCATTCACTGTTAAATATTGGCCAGGGAGGGGGCTGTTCAGGGACAAGAGATACAAACATCTGAACAAACACAGAATATTTCCTCCTGTCTTTCTCTCCAGCATGTGTCTGCTATTGCTTCTCTTTGCAATCTTGCATGGGAGTCACCAGCCCATCAGGGTGCGCGCGCACACACACACACAGGCATAGCCAGGGGGCAAGGAGGGGCAGCTGCCCCCACCAAATCAAGTAAATCAATACAAAATATTTAACTGAGTTTAGCTTGCCCCCCCTCCCAATAAATCATTTCAGTTTTAAAAATTCAAAGACAGCTAAGAACCTGTTTTAGCTGTTTTACTAATTTATTGTTTGGTTAACATCTTGTAGAAGAATGCTGGGCGTGCTCAGTATATTTTAAATGGGAACAGGGATAGGTAGATAGACAGGTATGGAAACAGAAAGTGGAGTTGACCAGAGAGTTGTTGCTAAACTAGCTTATGGAACAAAAAGTAGCAGCATGAGGGCATTTCAGTGTATGGGCCATAGCATCATGCACTTAAAGCAAGTAAGTATAAACGCTTCCTGGGGTTAGCGTTTGTTATTAGCCCAAACAAAGACAGAAAAATATGCCTCGCCCTGCATCTACCTTTCATAGTAACTGGTAGTTTACTCCTACAAGAACCTGCTTGTCCTGCCCCACCCCCACTCCCCCTCCCAAAAAATCTCAGGTTGACAAAGGATATTCATCTAGCTAGGCAGTTTATCAAAGCAGCAAAAGCACTAAGCCTTTCTTTTAACAGCTGTCAAATCAACGTCCTAGAATGTAGTTCCAGATCACTGAAGGCTTTTTTTTTTAAGGGACAAATATCAACATAGTTAAAGGCTTGAGCTCATTTTCTTCAAACTGACACTAATCCCCCCATGCCATGCTGACCTGCGTGGCCAGTAAGGAGGGAATCCCCTTACTTAAGGATGTCTGGCAGGCAAGGAAGGGTCAGAGGGATGTCACACTTCTCTGGTCATGCCCTGTGCAGTAATTTTCATCTTCATGAGCTCAAGATGATACAAACAACAAAGTTGTTCAAGCTGCTTCAAGGGCTCTGGAGCTAATCCTCAGTATAGCATCCTAAAAATAACCCCACTATAGCTTTAGGAATGGTGGCATTTCAAAAATTAATTATGTGTGTTTCTGCAAAGAAGAGCTATGTTTTCTAAGCATTTTCTAGTTTTAACCCGGATTTTGTTTTATTCGTCACACAAAAGCTGGGATATACAGCAGGCCTTGGACCTTTGAGGCTAGGCTAAACGCTTCTTCCTCTCATGCTAGTTTTCAGCATGAACACATATTGTAACATCGGCAGCATTTAAATAGCATAGTACGGGAAAAGGTTTGTTTGTTTGTTTGTTTGTTTGTTTTATTACCGTATTTTTCGCCCCATAGGGCGCACCGCCCCATAGGACGCACCTAGTTGTTTTTTTTTGGGGGGGGGGAATAAAGAAAAAATATATATTTCCCCCCCAGGCGCAGGGCTGGTGCGGGGGAAGCCCGAGCTTCCCCAATCCCAGCCCCGAGAACAGCCTGCTATCCGCAAGCCTAGGGAGGCCAGCGGCAAGTCGCGCTGGTCTCCCCAGGCTTCGGAATGCAGGCAGCTCTGCGCAGCCATTAGGAGGCGAATTTATCCAGGGGTGCAGCTATTCAGAGGGCCATTTCCCTACAGAGTAAGAAACACAAAGGATGCCCCTATTCTCCTCATAAAGCTACAATTCACAGAATTCCCTGGGAAGAGCAATTGTTTGTTAAACCACTATGGGAACTGTAGGTCTGTGGGGAGAGCTCTTAACTCTCAAAACTTTATCAAACTTCAGTTCCCAGGATTCTTTGGGGGAAGCTAGGACTGTTTAAAGTGATTTGATATTCCTTTAAATGTACAATGCAAATGGGGGCAGAATCTAAGGCCACCCGATCCTAGTGAGCTACTGTGCTCCAAAACTGAGTCCCAGGTATTGCTGTTGATTTTCAAATAGCACATGGGTCATGAAGACTGCACGCTATTTTGGTCTGCCAACAGATTATTCAAATGCAGCCACCTTATGCCAAGTCAGAACACTCATCTATCTCACTTAGTGTTGTCTACAACAGAGATTGGAGTCAAATCTGCAGGGTTTCAGGCAGGAGTTTTTCCAAACCTCTGCCTGGATTTTCTGGGATCTTCTGCTTGAAAAGCATGTTCTCTATCACCAAACTACAGTCCCTTCCTATATACAGCGGTGCCTCGCAAGACGAAATTAATCCGTTCCGCGAGTCTCTTCGTCTAGTGGTTTTTTCGTCTTGTGAAGCAACCCTATTAGCGGCTTAGCGGATTAGCGCTATTAGCGGTTTAGCGGCTATTAAAGGCTTAGCGGCTATTAAAGGCTTAGCGGATTAGCGGCTAAAAGGCTATTAGCGGCTTAGCAGCTTAGAAAAAGGGGGGGAAAGCGGGGGAAAATCGGAACACTCGCAGGACATTTTCGTCTTGCAGAGCAAGCCCATAGGGAAAATCGTCTTGCGAAGCAGCTCAAAAAGAGAAAACCCTTTCGTCTAGCGGGTTTTCCGTCTTGCGAGGCATTCGTCTTGCGGGGCACCACTGTACTAAGGGAAGCCAGGGATATTCTATGCAGCTTGTGTCATATCAGATTCTGCATGGTGTGCTCTCACTTGAAAGCATTCTGGAGTAAAAAAATAACAACAATACTGGAACCAAATAAAGTAATATTTGTATATGATCACCACAAATCTGTGTATCAGCAAAGAGGCTTGTGCTTTGCTCCTGATAAATCCTCAGAGCTGGTGTATAAACAAAGGCAACTGGATACCCCCAAAGGCTGCTATGCAAAACGAGGTGGTGGCAGTTATGCAAACAACCCTATTAATATATCTAATCCACACAAACACAGAGCAGGAAAAAGGGGGTGGAGAACTGAAGCCTGCCAAGTGGAAAGAGACCGAAGTCATTAGGGAGAAAAAATATGGCCCAGCTTCTGAGAGGGTGCTATAGCCAATAAAAAGTAAAAACAAATGTATAAAAGCTATATAAAACAGCTTTAACAGCTGCCTCTTTTCATGTGGAAATATGCCTTGATGGGGTGCTTTGTGTTTAAAGGAGTCACAGGCAAACAGGGGGTGGGGGTGGGGGAATGAAAAAAAAACAAACGAGAAAACATCATAAAAGTAGCACTTGTGAGGCCACGGAAAACAAATGGAAATTGTTGTTTGTTTTTCCTTTAACCCCTTTGTATTTTCAGTCCCTGCCTCAAAAAACAGGGCAATAGGAAAGGTCAAGTTTGAAATGTCATCAGGCAATCCACCCAGTCGCCTGCTTCAAAACAAGGTTTAATGAATATATGCTCTCCCTCCCTCTTCCTCTTCTCCTCTCTCAACACACCAACAGGTATCAGTCAAACTGAGGACAGCCCTTTCAAATGATGTCTGAAGCTGCATGTGTCATAGAGCTGTGTGCAGGAGCAGATAACTGAAGGAAACAAAAAAATAATAATCTGGGACTATAATGAGCAAGAAGGCAAATGTGGCAGCAAAGGGCAATGGCTGATTAGTGAAAAACCAGCCCCGGGAAACAAGGATTACACCAGGTGTCAAAGCTATCTTTCCTGCTAGCAGAAGCTAAGTAACAGAACAATGAGCACAGGAAAGCCAGCTCCAGGAAGGCCCATATTAAGCATTGCAGAGTATCCCGGAGAGGCATTCTGCTTTGATTTCCAACATGATGTAGAGTTTGTGATGCTTTATGTTCTCAAGGGTACAAACAAGACTCCATAGCGTTTGATTAAAATGTAACCAAGAGAGCTCCGAGACCCAACCTGATGAGCAACTTAATACAAACCTAGTTTGGGGACTGCAACACCTCCCAAAGCAAGTGTGATAAGAGTACAGGCTTCATAAAGTTGCCACTGCAAAACAGTCATTCCACTGTGGGCAGAGAGACACTAGCAAGAGGGACCACTTGAGGGAAAGTGTTGTATACTATAAATACACAAAAAGAAGATTAGAGGCAATTATTTAGGACGCCAGTCAGCTTCCCCTGTCAATACATGAACAGATAAAATGGGCATCAAGAGTTCAGAGCCGGTAGTGAATATGATCACTGCAGGAATAATACTTTGTTCTTGCACTACACCTTTCATCAATGGATCTCAAAAGAGTTTTTACAGCATTAAGGCTGCAGTCCTATGCACTGAGAGTGCCTGGGAGCAAACACCACTGAATACAGTGAGAGTTTCTTCTGAGTAAACATAAACGGGATCATTTAGTAAGTGATTGAAAACAAAAACCTAAGCACACCTTTCTGGCGTGTGTATCAGAAGTGAGGTTACAGGGAACCAGACAGAGGGCCTTCTCGGTAGTGGCGCCCGCCCTATGGAACGCCCTCCCACCAGATGTCAGGGAAATAAGCAGATATCCTATTTTTAAAAGACATCTGAAGGCAGCCCTGTTTAGGGAAGTTTTTAATATTTAATGCTGTATTGTTTTTAACACTCGATTGGGAGCTGCCCAGAGTGGCTGGGGAAACTCAGCCAGATGGGCGGGGTATAAATAATAAATTATTATTATTATTATTATTATTATTATTATTATTATTATTATTATTATTATTATTATTATTATTATTATTATATAATGCATCCTAAAACTTCACAAAACCACAGAATCATGCAATGGAATAGTTTTAATTCAATGGAATACATGCAACTGTGTTCGTCTGATTTCTATCTTGCACATTTGTCTTCTGTTGTTGCTTCAAAGAGCTCAGGGTATACTGGGTATTTTGTAACTGCTATTGGCTACAACCAATTACAATATGGCTGAATGAAAAAAATATCAGGTGTTTTAATCATATCCTCACAACAACTTTCTGAGGTAGGTAAGGCTGAGAGAAAGTGACTGCCGAAGGTCACCAGTGAGTTTCACAACTAGCTTATTGTTGAACTGAAGTGTCCCAGGCCAAGTCTGATACTAGGTATTCTATGCAACACTGTTTCACAGTGACATGCACTGGTCTATATAGTATCTGTCAGCATTGAATAGATAACATGCAATGTTGCATAGTATTTGACAGCTCTAGTATGGACAACTATTTCAATTATTGGGGACATTTCTATGTGTATATGGATTGCCCATCACCCTACTTGGTCCACACATATCCAGCATCATTGTTACATATGCAAGTACATCTAACTATGTACACTTCTGCTTCATAACCTAGGGCAAGCAACTCTGAGCAAATTTAGTCCGATTGAATCAGGAGCTCTTGACAGAATGTTCTTCTAATTATTTAACCAAACTCCAGCATATGAACAATTGAGTTCCCCAACCTGAGAGCATCAGAAAAGCTGACAGCACAGAATTCATATGAGGATAATGTATAACTGGAAAAGAAGTGACAATGGACTTGTGAGGCAAAGGGACTTCAGTAAGTTAAGTCTCCATTAAATGCTTACATCTCAGGCTGGCTCTTAAATATCCTACAACAAGTGTAGAAACGAAAGAATAATATCTGTAAGTTCCTAGAAACAGCTGAGTGCCAAGCATGGGGTTACCACATCAGCTGTAAGTGCTATAAATTAAGAATGAAAATTCAAAGGCTCTAACACAGCCATTTCCTAATCACTGTTATTATACTCCAGACAGGATATTTTCAGTTGACGAGAGGATTTTATTATCAAAATGCTGGGTGTGTGTAGTGTTATATATATTGAATGTGTAATTGTAAAGACCTTTCACTTCAAAGCATAATTAAAAAAAATACCCCAAGCTCTCATCACTGTATGAAACAAAGCAGTCCCTCAGTTTTACAGGGACAAAGGAGAAAAGTTCAAAGGATTTATATGTTTTGTCAGAGATGTACTGAAACATCAGCGTTGGAGTTGGGGTTCAGAGTAAGTGTGCCTTGAAACCCCACCCAGGACTCCTAACACTCCTCCTCAAATATTCGTGTTGAGCAGCAGTAGTAGTTAAGCCTTAAAAGGTTCCAGCCACTTTAGCATATAATAATTATTATTTCTATATGCACTATGATTTTTGTTCTGGGGCAGTCAGCTATTTCAAAGTAATACCAATAAATATATCTGGATTCTTCCAGCTGGTCATGTTTTGAGGGAGGAGAGAGAGGTGCTTTGACAAGGATCCACCGTATTTCATTCTCATTCTTAACTTTAGCATGGAAAGGGTCAATGCTAGGCAAGCACTCCTCTGGATCATCTTAGAAAGCCCACAGTTCTCCAGAGCTTTCTCAGAATATCGCCAGAACAAACATGGGCACTGGCCAAACATTCCCCAAGAAAACAAGGGAAAAATAAACATGGATGGGATGACTCTACCCTACCACCAACCTATCCATGAACATCCAACTTCATCCCATACTTCTGTCAGCTATTATCAAGAAGGCCTCGTTGCCTCTCCCTCCTCCAGTACCTGGTGTGCTGTTATACAGACACTGGAGGGGGATTTGCTCTCTGTTCCTCTTCACAGATGGAGGAGCAGCAACTCAGTAGGCAGATGACAAAGAAGGAACTTTGGGGACCATTTGGGTAAGAGAAAGAGAGTTGATAAGAATGGAAAGGGCTGATTCCACCCCCACCCCAGCCCCGGCTTGCTAAAAGCACACCCATTCTAGTGAACATGCATTTGTCCCCACAATAACTCAACACATAGGGAAGCATGATATATTTTGAATGCAGGAACAAAAGTCTGTGTGACGTAAGCAATGTAAATCAGCATGGCTCTTGCTAACTCCAGTTATCTAATTCCAGGAACTTATTCCTGGGATACATAAAGAATAGATAAAAGTGCCCCAAAAATGTTCAGTGCATTTGCCACACTCTGTGTCATCACTCATCAAGGATTAAGGGAAAGTCTTCTAGACTGGTGTATGTTGTTTCCAGACACATGACCCCAAAAGATCTCTGTCTCTCGCTCGCTCCCTTTTAAAGTACTGAATGCTAAGAGTAGCTTCAAATGATACTTTGCTATATAGTAGGGATGGGGAACTGTGGTTCTCCAGATGTTCTTGATCCATAGTTACTACCACCCCTGACTATTGGCTAAGCTGTCTGGGATTGGTGGGAGTAGTTGGAGGACAGCAACATCTGGAGGGCTACAGTTTCCTCGTCCCTGCTGTATAGAAATTGTTTGAACAGTCCCCCATGCTTCCTGTTCTTCCAATACAACAGAGCCTTTGCTTCTCCCATACCTGTGAGAGTGCCTGAGGATTTCCTTGGGATATGCAAGACTATATTTCAGATGTACATTGCTGTGGAGCAACAGAAAGTGTGGGGAAATTGCCATGCAAGAATGAGGGCCCAGTGCGTTTGAAGTAAGGTGTTGAAATGGACCTCATAGATCTCAACAGATGTCACCTGGAAATCATGAATCTCATTACTGTGGAGATCCAGTAGGAGCCAAATTTTAAGCTGTTCTAACTGAAGGGCATCAGAGGAGCAAGAAACTTAAAATAATGACCTGACTCTGGCTGCCAGGCAGGACATAAGTAGAACAGCTGACTAAGTAGAAAAAGCTAGGAGGATGCATACTGGAATTATTGATGCCAAAGGTTTAGTTTCAGTGTCATGAAGTACCTTTGAAGCTCTTGCCAGCTGAAACTAGATTATTGTTGATGATCTGACAATAGTTTTAAAGCATAGTTCTATGGACTGAAGCTGGGAGGGGCATCAACAAAGTAATGGCTTTCACCAACCTTTGAAGAATAACAGTTAATATAAAATATACCCATCTGGATTCTCTCTCCCCTCTCTGTTGAGTTAAATATACAAATATCACAGTTATGGCTCACTGTAGTCCACAATGTGAAAGGGACATAGAGCTTGAGACATAGAGCTTAGCATGTACAACTGATGCCACTAGGTCATGACTATATCAAAATGCTCCGAGTACTGTACAACCTTACACTTCCAACTGAGTTTTTACTGAAGTCCTGCTAGTCTTTTCAAAAATCAGTCAATCAATCAGAGCCTTACATTATTTTTTAAAAAAAATTCAAGCAGCTCTTTTACTTACTTAGCCTAATGTAGCAGCAATTGCTGCTGGATTTTACACTGCAAGTGGGCTGAACCAGTTTTTATGGGTCTCAAATGCCTTCACTCTGACTGCAATGCAGATGGAGTTTATTTGCCAGAATTCTTGCCAAAGGTAAAGGGTTCAGAGCACATGGCTGCCATGCCAAGAGAAACCGACTGCCTTCCAGCAGTGCAGTCAAAGCTACATTTTAAGAACAAGACGGAAGGAATGATTATGTCATGGTAAAAAGCCAACTTGAAGGACTTAACTGGCATTGCGAGTCCTCTTTGAGGCTCTTACCTTCGCAGCACAAGCTTAAGAGGAGGAAATGGGAAGAGCTTCAGGATTGAACCGGCATGTAGAAGGACTTTGCTGTGTTAATGGGAACCACAATAATGATCTTAAGACTATACAGTATGAAGATGAAGACGCTACAGGGGAGATCTTCTTGTGTATATAAGTATCTTAAAAGGGATCACAAGGATTTGAGAATGGATAAAGTTGAACTAATTGGTCTCAGTAAAACATGTGGAGTTTTATGCAAGTTAAATGTACACATATTAAATCTGAAGATTCTTTCCTCCCAACCAACATCATCAGTATCTTATTCCAAATTCCTCTCTGCAGCAAGTAAGTGCTGTTTTGAAGTGGCAAAGGATATGGAAATGAATCTGGATAATTACACAGATACTAGTGATATCTTGTGGTTTAAATAGGATTACCAATGGCTTAACAATGATGATTCTTGTTTGCACGCACAAGATTGAACTGATGGCTAAACTGAAAAACAGAAGTACATGTGTGTCAACTCCTAAGTCCAAATGCGTTCAGTGGAACTTATTTCCTAGTTAATGAGCTTTGGCTTGAACTTTTAACTAGATAATTAATACTGCATAAGTATCAATCACCAGAAGAAAGCAAGGGTAACTGAATATCTTCTTTGAGATCTTAAGCAACCATTTAATACCATCCAAAGATTATGTTGGAGGAACCATAATAAAAGTTCCCGCATCAAAAGCACAGCTCAGGTATCCAAAAGAAAGCAAGTATGGATAATGCTCGTGAGCAAAAAAGAAAAAAAGAAAAAAAGGCAGCAATATAACAAAATCTTGACATGACCAAGAACAGCAGATCATTTCCACCACCTTCTCCCCAACAGCCCCTCTCTCCATAGCATTCATCACTAATCCACAGCTCTGTTTCTCATACTGTTATTCTACCTTCATGCAACTCACTCAGCCATAAGAAGAACATACAAACCAAGTAGCCAGGCAAGATTTTTTTTCTCTCGGCACAATAATAAAGCACAAAGAGGAAACTCCTAATTCTATAACTAAGCTATAACTAAGTCCAGTGCCACCTACTGACTAAAACATAAGACACTAACAAAAACACATTTCTTCCTGAGCCTAGTCTTGGAGACAAGAAGCTCTATAATCATCAGGGTCAAACTCCATGCAACACATTTGTCAGGGGCTCATGAACAGAGGCACAGGGGAGAGAGGAAATGGAGAGCGAAGGGGAAGAATCTGAGGGCAGCGTAGGGGAATATGGCAGTGACCCGAGAGATTCCATGAGCTTCTCCAGCGAATCAGAAGATTCCCAGAAGGAGGCGCCGATGGTCAGGGAGAGGGGGGTCCCAGGGGGGACACACCAGAAACAAGGGGCCAGCGGGGACTCCCAAAGCAGCAGCTGGAAATCAGGACCAGCTTCCCCACCAGAGCGTAGTGGGGGGGAAGAGTCTCATGTGTCAGGGAGAGAAGATGAGTCAGGGCTGACCACGCCTCCATCGGAGAGTGGGGGAACGGAGGGGAGGTCGGGTCCAGCTAGCCTCCCCGAAGGGGGAAGCAGTGACAGGAGCAGTGTAACGGTCAGGAGAAAGGTTGCCGGCTGGGCGCGCGCGCCAAGTTCAAATGTACAGGTGCGTGGGACAGCAGAAAACCCAGATTGGGAACTAGGTCCTAAAGCCCGCCGGAGGCAGGGAGAAGACTCAGGGGATTCAGTGTCAGAAGAGTCTAGGAAGGGCGAGACCCCAGCTGACAGGCGGAGCCAGAGGAGGAAAGAGCAAAGGAAGAGGTGGAGCAAGGCTAGAGTCTTAAACTGGTGTCTGGGGGGAGGAGATTCAGACGGAGCTTCAGCGGTCTAGAGTTTCAGACGTAGAGCTGCACGCTGCGACTGTGAAAGCAACACTGAACTTCAATAAAGACTTTTGTATATAAGAACGAACCGGCGTTGGTCCTTTGTGAGCTGGGACCTCGGGCAGCTCTGACAACATTTTATAGTAACTCAAGAGCAACACTCAAATATAAAGAAAACTGCTTCAGAAGAAGATAGTTTGGAAAGGGTAAGGACCTTCTCTTCTCCCTCTTTCATTTCTCTGTCCTTGTCACATTTCATGAAGTGGCATTTCCTGTTTTGGTACTATTTCACACACTTGCGCATAACCTGTAATTTTTATCAGCCTTATAGCTTGCTCTTCTGTTGCAAGCTCCAAAATGGCCCAATCTTAGAATGTTTGAGTAGGGTGGTGCTATTCTGGAATGGTTGTGTCGCACATCATTAGAGTAATACTTCAAATGTGAGACCATGATGGGCATATAATAATAATTCTGTGTGCTGCAGCCCTGCCCATCCATGATGATGGGGTGGGGAGCAGGAGCAGCTCATGCAGTAAGATGGTTCTGTGTTGCCACTTTTCTGCCAGTGGTGTTGCTACTGCATGGTACCAAGACAGTGCTGGAAAGGGTTAAGTCAGGGCTGCATGGGTGCACTGGTGGGAGAGGCAGATTGGTTCCACTGGTGCACCTACTCAGCCTCAACTGCACTGCTACTCTGACCCTATGCTGGGTGGGTACCATCCTGATAAGTGGCAGCAATGTCACTGTAGGAGGACAGCATCCCCACCCTTCCTTGGTCATCTTTTATGAAGAGTAACATATTTTTTGTGTGTGTGTGTGAGTTCCTTTTGCTGTTTTGCTGTTTGCGAGGAAAGGTGAGATAGAAATGTAATTAAATAATAATGACAACCATATCATAGGTTGATAGATTGATTTAGAAGAAGAAGAAGAGTTTGGATTTGATATCCCGCCTTTCACTCCCCTTCAGGAGTCTCAAAGCGGCTAACATTCTCCTTTCCCTTCCTCCCCCACAACAAATACTCTGTGAGGTGAGTGGGGCTGAGAGACTTCAAAGAAGTGTGACTGGCCCAAGGTCACCCAGCAGCTGCATGTGGAGGAGCGGAGACACGAACCTGGTTCACCAGATTACGAGTCCACCGCTCTTAACCACTACACCACACTGGCTCTCATTTATTGGCTGTTTTTTTTTGTTTGTTTGTTTTTTACCACACACACACACTTACTTTAAAATCAGTATAAAAGAAAACAAAGCAACCCTGTTTTTAAAAGGCAGGATCAAAACATCCCATCCACTCAAGGATGCCACAGATAAGTTAAAAGCCAAAGGCCTGGCAAAAAAGAAATGTTTCTGTCTGAAACCTGAAACCTATGCAATGATGGTGCCAGGTGAGGCTCCCCAGGGAGAGCATTCCACAAGCAGGGAGCCACCACTGAAAAGGCCAATTCTTGTGTTGCCATCTGCCAAATCTCCTGAGGAGGGGCACACAAAGAAGGGTGCCAGATGACAACTGCAGGGTCTGAGTTCATTCATATGGGGAGAGGTGGCCCTTGAGGTATTAGGATCCTGAACTACATAAGGCTTTAAAGGTCAAAACCATTAAAAATATATATATTTAATATATTTTAATATATAATGCAAGAACCACTGAAGATAATGCAGCAATAGACATAGAATGTAAAAACTCTCACATAGTGTAAGAACAGGCATTTCTACCATACCATTGAAAGCTCATGAACTGTCTCTGTCTTGCACTTCCTAGCAGCTGCACTTCAGTAACTTGAAAGCTGTATACAGTACAGTATTTCCTAACTTGATATGCAGTTTGCTAGTGACTACCAGATGTGCAACTATGTTGAAGCTTACCAGACATACACATCTGTTCATCAGGCAGGATGTTACTGATCAGACTTCACTAGACTTCACAATTTTTCAAGCATTTTGGAAAGTCAATGCATTTTAGGATTTAGTGTTCAAAATGCATATTAATGTACAAAATTCACACATGTATTTATGTGTAGTGTATTTGAGAGAGACAGAGGGGCAAAGGATGAATGAATGTGTGGTCTCTCTCTCTCTCTCTCTCTCTCTCTCTCTCTGTGTGTGTGTGTGTGTGTGTGTGTGTGTGTGTGTGTGGTCTGAGTGAGAGGAAGAGATGTGTATGTGGCTGTGTATACATATGATGCATATGAGAATCTGGGAGTGGGAAAGATGCATGTATGTCTGTGGCCTCTATGTGTGTGGTGAATGTGTTTTTGTGCTGCCAGTGCAAGAGAGAGTGTGTGCGGTAAAGACACCTTTTATATTTTAACTGGCACTGGAAAATGTGCCCTGTTGTCATTAGGTTGTAACAGCATCAAGTTTTGTGTATGTCTAGCAGAATCAATATTGTGTGAACTTCACAATCAGGACCAGCAGGGCATAGCTGACAATGACTGTACTTTGTCTAGTTTTGTGTTGTGCCATGCCCCTAAAGCCGTCATTCTGTGACGGGTGCTTACAGCACTTTCTCAAAATTCAGAATGTGCCCACTAGTCCAGAAGGGTAGACAACCTCTGCCTTAACCTCTTTCTCTTTGTTGAAAGGAATGTTGCTGTTCCTGATTAGTTTGGCTGCAACCAAGAATTTATGCACATTTGCACAGAGAATGGTTTAAATGTTTTGCCACAGCCCTTTCATTATTTCAAAGTGTTTCCCAAAACAATTTAAGTGCAGATCTGCTCAGATTATATGTATCTACGCCAACAGAGGAGAATCTGTGGAAAATGCATTAGTTACATCACACATCCTAATCTTCTGCAAGATGCAACCCACTCCTTAGTAGCTCTTTGGCAATGACTAGTCATGCAATGCATCAAGAACTGTAAGTAGTTTTGTTTGTAGGCCAAAAGGTATATTTAAATGCCTCCTTAAAATGAATTCAAAACAAAGAGTTTTAAATAATGTTGTCTCAAGTCTCTCTCACATGTTAATTTCTCCAGGAAAGTAATGACATCAGATTTAAAACTAAAGCTCTCTCCACCTGGATTTGCTGTCAAGCAAATTTAGCTAAACAGAGGAGAATGTGCTGCACTAGCAGGTGAAAAGGTGTCAATAAAGGAATTTGTAGGGTGGGATAATAACATTGGCCTATTTATTTCCACTACCATTTTGCTTCCTTGTCTATGATTTGACAGTGGTTCAGGAGATCAGAGACAAGGATAGAAAGGTGTATAAAAGCCTCAAGGCAACCCAACTTCACTGACCTGAGAGTATTGATCATAAGATGGCTCCTTGAAATCTTATTCCCTCCTGCCCTACAGTTTTGGTATTATAAGGAGTATCCATGTATAACCATTGATCTCTCCATGACAGGTCAACATGCAGTGGTTCACCCACATCATTTGCTGCCTGTATGCCTTCTCTGGACAGAAAGCAGCCACACCTTTTGTTCATTGAGGACACCAGGGACCACTAATATTTTCTGATTAAAACAACAACCACTAATACTAGCTGATAATAATGTTCTGGCCTGCAGCATCCTTGGTTTTCAAGGTTATGCATAAAAGAAAAAGGGGAAATAGTGCTATCCTAAGAAGCGGCATATAAATAGCAGTGATAATTGGACCGTGAAAACATGAAAAGCAAGGACAATATGTATTTGGTTTCTAAATCACCTTTCTTTTCCCAGATTAATTTTCAAAATGAAATAATGACTTGAAGCACTCAAGCTTTATTAAAGCAACCCAAGCACAAAAAAGACAAAGTTAAATCTTGGTTCTTACTAACATATGTTCTTCATTTGAAGGGTAGAGCTTCATTTTCATGGACAACTCTTTTTGTAATATTTCCTCATATAGACTATCACAACAAAGTCCAAATATTAAAGCATAAACCTACAATTGAGCACAGGAGCTAAATTTTACTGCAATCCACTGGATGGAAGGATTTTATTAAACACTAAAATCCTAACACTGCCCCAAAATTCCCACTTAACTGATATCAGAAGTAGATGTTAAGACAAGTTTCAGTGAGGACAATATTAAACAGCACCAGCACTTTCATCTAAATTATACCAGTTTTCTGTTATCAAAATGGTTTTATCTTGACAGCATCAAAGCAACTTACAATATTGGATATAGCTCCCTGAAGGGGCTTCAACAACTTTTCTCATATGGCTCCTTTGCACCTTGAACCAAAATCCATAGTAGGGCAATATCGTCAGAAAAAAATTACAGAATGGTGAACAAGTTTCTGAATTCTCCAGAACTTTTTATCAGGCTAGAAGCAAAGAGTGGTAGGTAGTTAGGCTGGTGTAAAAGCCATAGTTAGACCCAGATGGGTTAGTCATACTTTAAAGTAAAAGTTAAAGGTACCCCTGCCCGTACGGGCCAGTTGTGTCCGACTCTAGGGTTGTGCGCCCATCTCACTTAAGAGGCCGGGGGCCAGCGCTGTCCGGAGACACTTCCGGGTCACGTGGCCAGCGTGACGAAGCTGCTCTGGCGAGCCAGCACCAGCGCAGCACACGGAAACGCCGTTTACCTTCCCGCTATAAAGCGGTACCTATTTATCTACTTGCACTTAGGGGTGCTTTCGAACTGCTAGGTGGGCAGGAGCTGGGACCGAAAGACGGGAGCTCTCCCCGCCGTGGGGATTCGAACCGCCGACTATGCGATTGGCAAGCCCTAGGCGCTGAGGTTTTACCCACAGTGCCACCCGCGTCCACAGTCATACTTTAACTTCACTTAAATAAAGCGGACTTGTTAGTCATGACTAATATGACTTGTTGATATCAATGGAACGAAAGCATTACTGAGTTAGTCTGGATCCAATCTGTTAAGCCTGCACTGGTCTTTATCTTAATATGGTGCATAGGAAGAGCGAGCAGATGTACCGTAATTGGGTTATAACTCTTTTAAGCAGTGCTGTGATTAAATCTGCCCTTCAAATTGCTCAGAAGTTTTCTTCCCCTGTGAAAGAAACTGTCGTTTTTCAACCTCTTTCTCAGAACGTGCCTGCTTTTCTTTAGAAGTCTATAAATTCTAGCTGATTGATAGATTACATTTATATACCAGCTTTCCTCCCAGAAGCTGCCTGGTTTTCCCCTTCCTCATCTAATCCCCAAAGCAATACTATGAGGCAGGTTCGGCTGAAAGGGAGTGACTGGCCCAAGGTCACCCTGTAAGCTTCATGGCCAAGGAGGGATTTGAACCCTAGTCTCTTAGGTCCTAGTCCAACATTCTGAACACACTGGCTAAAGATAAGTGTATATGTCTGCCTGATAGAAGATTAGTTAGCAAAAATGAAATAGGCTATCTTAAAATAAAACCTGCTATCAGTTAGTATTTTGGCAAGACAGTCATTCCAATTCCAAAAGATTTTTTATTAACTGTATAATTGCTTTATACGATCACATATGGATGGGCTATAACAAATATTTTTAGCTTTATATTCAAACTATCTAGGCAATTTGCCCACAAATGGCTCCCTCTAAAGCTTGTATTAGCCTAAACTCTTCCTTGGTGCTTTGCAAACAGCAGCCAGTCTAGCTGTAAATTCTTTAAAATAGCCTGTGCCATTAAATACGCCCTGCTGCGTAATTGAGCACCACTGCTAAAATACTGCATACATAATGGAAAGAGAGGATGAGCCTGAAGATAGTAGCAGTAAATCCTAAAAAGCACAGGCAAAATATTTCAGAAAGAAAACTGAAAAATCGTCCTCGGACATTCTATTTTAAAGGAAAGGCTACAAGATTATTGTACCTCGTACAATGGCTGTATCCAAAGAAATCATCCTACCAAGACTTGACTTTTAACCCTAAGACAGAAATGATGGCAGTCCCTTTCTGAGGGAAAATGGGTCCAGAGATTCCCTCTACCAGTTTCTATCAGATGGGAAAAGGCAGTGCTGGTGAATCTAGAGATACGAAAGCAGTAGCCTTTACAGGTGAGGACTTCAGCTCCAGAGACACTTGTATGGCAATGCACGTAGACATGTTACGTGTTGTTGCTATTGTTGTTGTTGAACATTACAGGCTCATTTGGGAGCTGTGCCAGTTGTGCAATTTTGTTTCTTCTTAATGTGTGTAATTCCAACATTGCAATGTGTATGGGAGCAAGAATGCTGGCGGAAGAGTCCAGGACCTTTTTGCAGAGCAGGAACAATGACGTGGTCAGCAGGAGCACCAGGAAAGTCTTACTGTACTCTTCACTCTGCTAAGTGAATGGGGTGATAACAAGGCTTTCAGGTTTTACCAATGTCTGTGACAGATTAGCACACAGAAAGTAGAAAAATGTGTGAACTAATAAAACAAAGGCTGGGTGCTTCTCTTGGTAGGGTTCCCAGTTCATACTAGCATTTAAAAGAGTAAATGCTTCCATGAAAAATTGTTTGCTGATCTAATTAGAAGCTCAAGGTTGCATTTCAGCTGGCTGAAGAACTTTTGTTAAAGCTCCACGTGTTTTAAAAGTTGAATTTATGTAGTCAAAAGGTAAGCACCACTGAATTCAATGAAGCTTATTGTCAGGTAACTATCCATAGGATTGCACTTTGTCACTCTTTGCCAGCTCATTATTCTATGACTACCAGCTAATCCTTTAAAATTGAGCATTATGTGGTGTACTGCTGCTCTTTGAGGAGTGGGGTGTGTATGCATTGGCCAACAAACACAGTTGTCTGTATGTTTGGACACCCATTGTGGCTGTAGCTATAGAGCCACCATGCACTTCAGAATTTATCATTACTCCACTGCTCTTGGATTGTGAAAAGAGCATTCATTGTTACTTATTTGCTCCTCTAGGGACATGGGTGGCGCTGTGGGTTAAACCACAGAGCCTAGGACTTGCCAATCAGAAGGTCAGCAGTTCGAATCCCCATGACGGGGTGAGCTCCCGTTGCTCGGTCCCTGCTCCTGCCAACCTAGCAGTTCGAAAGCATGTCAAAGTGCAAGTAGATAAATAGGTACCGCTCCAGTGGGAAGGTAAACGGTATTTCCGTGCACTGCTCTGGTTCACCAGAAGCGGCTTAGTCATGCTGGCCACATGACTCGGAAGCTGTACACCGGCTCCCTTGGCCAATAAAGCGAGATGAGCTCCGCAACCCCAGAGTCGGTCACAACTGGACCTAATGGTCAGGGGTCCCTTTACCTTTACCTTATTTGCTCCTCTATTGCTAAATATGTTGTGCATGTGGAACACAAGTGGCACTGTGGCCTAAACCACTGAGCCTCTTGGGTTTGCCAATCGCAAGGATGGCAGTTCGAAATCACACAATGGGCTGAGCTCCTGCTGCTCTGTCCCAGCTCCTGCCAACCTAACACTTCAAAAGCACACAAGTGCAAGTAGATAAATAGGTGGGAAGGTAGATGGTGTTTCTGTGCACTTTGGCTTCCATCACAATTTCCCATTGTACCAGAAGCAGTTTCGTCATGCTGGTCACATGACCTGGAAAGCTGTCTGCGGACAAACGCCGGCTCCCTCGGCCTGAAAGCGGAGATGAGCTCCACACCCCATAGTCAAATTCAACTGGATTTAACCATCCAGGGGTCTTTTACCTTTTTTTTACGTATGCATGCAATAGGGCAGATATCATTTGATGAAAAATGCTACTTTAATAATATGGTCCTGGACTTTCAGTCCATGATCAAAAAACTGAGAATGCACATATGCAAAAAATAAAATCTACAGAGGCCAAAAGAAATCCCATAAACTCAGATCCAAGGAGAATAGCTTGTGCCAATTCACCATAAATTTATATTTTCGCACAAACCACTATAGGCCACCTATACTGAAAGGTGGTTTAAAAGCAAGCTTTCTCTTTAATTGGCAGTTCTGCAAATGTTATTAACCTGAGTTCAATGAACAATGAAATCCTACCCTGAATTTTTAAACTTAAAGTAAACCTTTAGAGCAATACTTTTCTATGCCATATATCCAAACACCTATATTCTAAATATTATGCACTATGTGAAACTAAAGGTATGATGTAACATGTGGAATCTTAGAAAGGCATACATTTGGTATCTTTAGGATGAATGTTGGTCTCTGGAAAGAAAAGAAGCAACATATTTCTATTCCAGTTGGGAAGTATATTTGCATTCCCTACATTCCCATTGTTAGTATTTGATACAAACAGAAAAGGCCAAGAAAACTGGAATCCATCCTGCCTTCAATAGAGAGCTGCAGATGGTTGGAAATCTGGCATTATACTGAGAGAAAGACATCTGTTAAGAAGTGGAGTTCACAGCGCCTGCAATTTCCGCCGCCCCCCCCCCCAACGTCAAACGAGCTCATGTTAAAGATTAGGAAACATTTTTGATTAGGAACAACTATGAAATTATAAAATGGTATGTGAGTGGAGAATACCTATGTGAAAGTGCAAAACTCTCAGGGATAAAACCAGGCAAGAGGTATCTTCCTGACATCTATGATTTCCTATGTGGAAGTAATTTTTAAAAGAGGGGAACTGAGCTATATGAAGTGGCACAGCCCAGGCACAGATTTACCATCTTATTTGCTATTTGTGAAAACTAGGCTTCTATCCCAATAAAGTCCTGAACCTCACTGCATAGTCAATGGAGGGTGGCCCACTGGGGCACAATCCCACCACCACCACTCCTGGTTTCATGAAAGAATGCAGGAGACAGGCTGTGATGCTGTAGGGGTTTGCCCTGCCCACAGCCAACACAGCTGGGGGCAATAAATCCCACAGTCTGCACATTTGGCATATTTGAAAAGGGGCTCTCTACCAATGCATGCACATAGAATTTTTCCATACAAAAGAGGAATCGTAATATCAGTTGGGTCCATTCTGATTGCTCCTACTATGCAGACAGCAGGGAGTGTGCTGCTGGGCACAGTTGCAGTGGGGTGGCTAGCCTGAGCACCTCAACAGCTCTCCACCCAGTTTTGTTCAATTCATGGGAGGGATGGAGGACTGAATCCTAGGAGCGCACATAACATCTGTGGCATAGCAGTGGGGTTAAAAAGTGTGATTCCTCCACTATGTAACCACTACATAGGTCCAGCTCCGAGGGCCTTTGGGCGGTTTCTTCACTGCAATAAGTGAACTTACAGGGAACCAGGCAGAGTGCCTTCTCGGTAGTGGCACCCACCCTGTGGAATGCCCTCCCATCAGATGTCAAGCAAATAAACAACTATCTGACTTTAAGACGACATCTGAAAGCAGCCCTGTTGAGGGAAGTTTTTAATGTCTAATGTTTTACAATTTTTAATGTGCTGTAAGCCGCCCAGAGTGGCTGGGGAAATCCTGCTGGATGGGTGGGGTATAAAACAACAACAACAACAACAACAACAACAACAACAACAACAACAACAACAACAACAACAACAACAACAACAACAACCTCTTGTTACATGTTGGGATTAAAAGGTGTTTTCTGGGTTTGGAAAGTCCGAAGAATGCTGAGAGCAACAACATGACAGATGGATGCTCAGGACAGAACTGCACGCTGAGAATACATTTCCCAAGCTCCTCATTTTGTAAAAATATGTAAAAATAAAGAGTAGAATTGGCAAGTGGGAGTGGAAACCCTTTACTGTAGATACAGTTCTCACCTCAGGCCTTCCCTTCACCTTACTCAGGGCCTGGGGTGGGGTGATTTCAGCAGGAGAATTAATGAGTAGGAGAATAATTAAGCATTTCCCTCATGTAATTACCTTTCACAATTCCCCACATTATGTTATGTAGCCACCATGGGTTTTGGAACTCAATGTTGCTCCACCTTCACAACCATGTTTGCATGTGTCCACAGCTACACTTATTCCTTCAGTCTCTGGAACTGTCAAGTTCAGCACATTTCTAAAGCACTGAGCTTAGTAATTAAATATTAATAATAATGCTACACAGCCATAAATAACATGGAAAAAATAAGACCACAGAAGAGGCTTCAAAGTGTAATCATATTACATATGGTTGGTTGGTGCCCAATGACTCTACTACCCTCAATTACTTTTGGGAGGCTACAATATATTTTCTGACATTTCTATAATTTGAATAAAAACAAAATATCCAGGAAGGCTGCTTAAGCTAAAGTATGCCAGAAACATCTGAGAAAACAGGCACTTAACATTAGTCAGTTTAAACTGTAAATCCTCTGACTTTCAGATGAGTCACTGCACTGCTAGGCAAAGGATTCTTTAATTTTTATCTTTTATGAAATGCAAAAATTTGGTAATACTGCATTAGGGAAAATGATCCGATGTTTGATGTTCAAAGGAATTAAGGCTGATGTGACTAGCAGCCAGATCTGACAAGTACAGTAATAACAGTAATATTTAGTAACACTTCAAGGGTAATTCTGGGTTGTCCCCAAGTCTGAGCTAATGAGAACCCTTCCCATTCTGGGAAATGGAATAATCATCATGAAAGTGATGACTTTACCCCTCCAAGGATCTAATTCTGGCTCCAATGATGAAAGAGTATCTATTCAGATGCAGGGTTTCCTGCTGCACGTTCAAAAGTCTTTCTGGAAGTTGACAGCTGAGGGTCCCTTTTTCCTCATCCAGGAAAAAAGTGACAAGTGGGGGGGGGCTGCAGGGTTCTTTCCTGGGCCAGTTGCTCTTCAGCATCTTTATAAATGACGGATGAAGGTTATTGAAGAGATGCTCATCAAATGTGCAGATGAAACCAAACTGGAAGGGGTAGCCATGCCGCTGAAGACAGAATCAGGATTCAAGAAGACCTTAACAAATTGGAGAACTGGGCCCAAACAAACAGAATTAAATTCAATCAGGACAAATGTAAGGTTCTACACTTAGGCAAGAATAACAAGCTGCACAGATAGAAGATGGGGGACACCTGGCTCACCAGGTACATTTGCTGCAGCAGCAGCAAAAAAAAAAAAGAAAAAGAAAAAAAAGCTAATCCTATTCTAGGCTGCATCAACAGAAGTAGAGTGTCCCGCTCTATTCTGCCTTGGTCTGACCACACCTGTGGTCCAGTACTATGTCCAGTTCTGGGAGCCACAATTTAAGGATACTGACAGGATGGAAGGTGTGCAGAGCAGGGTGACCAAGATGATCAAGGGTCAGGAAACCAAGCCTTATAAGGAACAGTTGAGGGAATTGGATATGTTTAGCCTGGTAAAGAGGAGACCGAAAGGATATATGATAGCCATCTTCAAATATCTAAAGGGCTGACACCTGGAGGATGGAGCAAGGTGGTTGTCTCCTGCTGTAGAGGGTAGGACATGAACCAGTGGCTTCAAGTTACAAGAAAGGTGATTCTGACTAAACATCAGGAAGAGCTTTCTGACAGTAAGAGCTGTTCAGCAGTGGAGCAGACTCCCACAAGAGGCGGCGGTTACACTCTCCTTCCTTGGATGTTTTTAAGCAGAGGTTGGATGGCCATCTGGCTTGCATGATTTAGTTGAGATTCCTGCACTGCAGGGGGTTGGACTAGATGACCCTTGGAGTCCCTTCCAACTCTACAACTCTTTGATTCTATGATTCACTTATTACATTTCCATCTTGGGTTTTTTTTAAAAAAATAAGGAAGTGTGAACGTGACACTGACAAATTCACTAAAAAAATCATTCAAGACACTCTGTAACGAGCCAGGGTTGCCAGTGGTCTAGGATAGAGGTAGCTGGTGGTGATATTCTCCAGGTATGGTTGGACTATAGCTCCCATCACACCGAAGCAATGGCTGTGCTGACCAGGGCTGATGACAGTTGTAGTCCAGCATCAGGAAGGCACCACTTTGAGTGCTGAAAAATGGGCAACAAGTCAAGTTTACAGCTGAGATAAAGTCACTTGAGTGTACATCTACTTCCCCCTCTGTATCTTTGTGTGGTTTTGCCTCTATGTTCATTGAGCAGCTGCACAGTGTAGGAGAAGCAGATAGGTGTAGTCTTAATGCAATGCTGCCACCAACACCTACTATTTGTGACACTTTTAGCATGCAGGTTACAGACTCTACATCAATGATCTATAGCAATCTGCCGCAGTAACTATAGCCGTAGCAACACACCATTAATGTAGACTCAAAGGCATGCAGTTGTATGCTCTGCAATAGCTTTCCTCAACCTACCAACTTCCAGATGTTTTGGACTAAGACTCCCATCAGCTCCTGCCGGCATGGCCAATAGTCAGTGATGGTGTAAGTTGCAAACATCTGGTGAGGGAAGTCTGCACTACAACATGTTGAAGACATGGCTTATTCTGACGAGAACACTTACAACCCATGTCAGATGGGGAAAACATAAAGTGAGAACATAAGGTAAGGAAGGATTAACTGACAGCAGACGGTGCACAAGAGATTAGGCTGTGGTGATTCCGGAAAGGCTGCACTTCAGTAAGCACCTTGTCGTCTTTCCGCTTGTCTCAGCTGAAGTGATTCCAGCTTCCCCAAGCAGCCGTTGTGGCATATGCCCATCTAGCTACTTCCTCTTAGGCAGAGCTTCTCTGTGGGTGGGAGGACAAGAGTTATGCAAACATTATGCAGGGAGCTAAATTATCCACAAGGATAAACAGCAAGGATTTGTAGGAAGAAATGTTCATTTGCAGACTGATAAAACTTTGTCAACATACCAGTCGAAGCTAAGGGAGGTCATATAAACATATCAATGAAACTGCCTTATATTGAGTCAGACCATTAATTGCTCTGTGCTACACTATCAGCTAATTGTCAGGGCTTTAAAATGTCCTGCAATGCTCTATTAAAGCACCAAGGACCGATCAACTGGTCATTGGTGCTTGCGCAGAGCCCTACACAGCACTTAGAATCACCAACAATTAATTGATTGCCAGGGCTTCAAAGCCCATGCAATTTAATTTCAAATTGTGCAGGCAAAAATGAGTTACCTGGCGTAATTGACAGGTGACCAACAAGTGTGTGGGCTTGGACCATAGAGGAAGGGGGAGATAAAGTTTCAGCTCACCAGCTGAATCCAGTTCTCCACCCCTGCTCTATAGCATGGCCACTCATTGCTTAAAAAGAGGAAATGGATCAACGTAAGAAGAGATTTTTTTTAAAGGGCACTGATTTGTATGGTCAAATTTGCATATGTAATTTATAAGTAATAAATGTGTCTTACCCGGTAAATAATCAGAACTGCTGTAACAGCTTCCTGGCAGCGGTGTCACTGTTGCATACTAGGAGGGAAAGGCAAGGTGGTAGGAAAGTTAGGGTTGCACAGGAACACCAACGAGAGTGCTAGATTGACTCCAAATGTGTGCCCATGTAGCCCTGACCTCACTGCTGCCTTGCTCCTCCTGATACATCACAGTGACTCCCTTTCTGATAAGCTATTGCTGCAACTCTGCCCCAAGCTGCTCCTTTCTAAACAGAAATAATATATCTTCCCATAGTAGGGAAGATTGTGACCAGGGAACCTGTGTTCCAGCTCAGTTTGCTTTCCAGGTACTAACCACTGATGACCAACTTCAAGATCTTTCATTTTCCTTCCTATTTTTGCTTATCTTTAAACTGGCCTTGGACAGAAAGCTCTTCATACAGAAGACTGACTTCTATAAAAAGCAGTACACTTGGCGACCCTATTCCTTTATTCAGGATCTGAGGCTGAGGTCTATACTAGACCTACTGCTTCTGACCCTTTAACTAAAAGTGACAGGGACTGACTCCGGAACCTTCTGCCTAGAAAGCATGTGCTATCACTGTGCTATGGCTGTTTACACTCTTAACCACTGATGGCAAAGAATCAGGATGGGGTCAGCCTGCAGCAACCGATATGGGAACTATACATGGTAGCCAATATGTACACGTTCACATACTAATTCCAAGTGACAGTTCGGGCAAGAAAATCAGAATATGTTAAGCCCAAGCAAAAGGGGGCAGGAGGAGAACATGGAACGTATTCTGCTCTAAAAGTGTCAAAACCAGGGAAATCTGTCCTTCAGGGTAGGTCGTGGATCTGCAAAGATTAAGACTGGAATGATTGGTTAGTGCAAAACTGGAGTCACAAGATCAGGAAAGAAAGCAAGAGTCTAGGTAGAATCCAGGAAAGAGGTGAAGCAGCAGTAATCAAGGAAATGACCTGCTGTATCATCCAGAAGTAAAAACAATGACCAAACAAAGCTCAAAACCTAAGTCATTCCCTGTGCTAATTGTTGATGAGCACACAGGTCTTTGTCTGGAAGGCCAGAAATTAGCCATGGCCACCCTAGAAACATGGCCTGTTTCTTGGGAGAAAAGCAATGACAAACCTAGACAGCATCTTAAAAAGCAGAGACATCACCTTGCCAACAAAGGTCCGTATAGTTAAAGCCATGGTTTTCCCAGTAGTGATGTATGGAAGTGAGAGCTGGACCATAAAGAAGGCTGATCACCGAAAAATTGATGCTTTTGAATTATGGTGCTGGAGGAGACTCTTGAGAGTCCCATGGACTGCAAGAAGATCAAACCTATCCATTCTGAAGGAAATCAGCCCTGAGTGGTCACTGGAAGGACAGATCCTGAAGCTGAGGCTCCAATACTTTGGCTACCTCATGAGAAGAGAAGACTCCCTGGAAAAGACCTTGATGTTGGGAAAGATGGAGGGTACAAGGAGAAGGGGATGACAGAGGACAAGATGCTTGGACAGTGTTCTCGAAGCTACCAGCATGAGTTTGACCAAACTGTGGGAGGCAGTGGAAGATAGGAGTGCCTGGCTTGCTCTGGTCCATGGAGTCACGAAGAGTCGGACACGACTAAATGACTAAACAAAAAACAACAACAACCCTAGAGAACATAACTTCTCTCAAGGCAAACTGATGCAGGTTGATTCTCTGCTGCCCTAATAGCTAAATGGCCTTGGCCCAGTATATTTGAAGGAGCATTTCCACCCCCATTGTTCAACCCAGACAATGAGGTCCAGCGCCAAGGGCCTTCTGGCAGCCCTCACTGCAAGAAGCGAAGTTACAGGGAACCAGACAGAGGGCCTTCTCGGTAGTGGCGGCCACCCTGTGGAACACCCTCCCATCAGATGTCAAAGAAATAAACAACTATCTGATGTTTAGAAGACATCTGAAGGCAGCCCTGTTTAGGGAAGTTTTAATGACTAATATTTTACAATTTTTTATGTGCTGTAAGCTGCCCAGAGTGGCTGGGGAAACCCAGCCTGATGGGCAGGGTATTAATAATAATAATAATAATAATAATAATAATAATAATAATAATAATAATCTCAGATATGTAAACCTCATTGACAATAAAGAGGCCCTGATCTTCAGCATTAGCTGCTACTGTTCACTGCAGTGATCTGTGATGATGTTTTACAAGCCAGACAAGTTTTCTCCAGACTGCATTGCTATAAATTATACGTACATTTGGCGATGGAGAGACGTGGGTGACTCAGCTAATAAATGGATCCAGAAATGGTGGGACCAGACCTTCCGTCACCTCATGTGAAAACAATTGGGCAATGCCCAGTTCTCACTTGTGAATCATGACTCTAGGACTGTGCACTTTTCTATTATTAAGATGTCCCTTATTAAAGTTAGATGTTATAACTCCCTTGAGTAGAGAGAGTTGGCCCGGGCAGTGATTTAGCATATTTTGCCAGCAGTCATACTTGAAATCAACACAATTTTTCAGGATTAACCATGTCAGACAAAAGGGGCCAGCTCTGCTCTAAGAATGTCCAAAGAGAGAGGCAGAGAAACATAGCAACTTTGGACTATAGCAAGCAGACCTTGGTGGCTCAAATCAGTCATTGTTTATGCTCAGTATTGCAGGTATGGTGTATTGTGCTGTCTTCTTGTACACTGTGGAGGTGAGCCATACATTTATAAATAAATATTTTTAACTAGGTCTTTATTTATGTAAAGGTAAAGGTAACGGGACCCCTGACCGTTAGGTCCAGTCGCAGACGCCTTTGGGGTTGCGGTGCTCATATCGCTTTACTGGCAAAGGATGCTGGTGTTTGTCCACAGACAGCTTCTGGGTCATGTGGCCAGCATGACTAAGCTGCTTCTGGCAAACCAGAGCAGCACACGGAAACGCCGTTTACCTTCCCACTGGAGTGGTACCTATTTATCTACTTGCACTTTGACACCCTTTTGAACTGCTAGGTTGGCAGGAGCAGGGACCGAGCAATGGGAGCTCACTCTGTCGCGGGGATTCGAACCATCGACCTTCTGATCGGCAAGCCCTAGGTTCTGTGGTTTAGACCACAGCGCCACCTGCTGTGCATGTATGTAGGTATGTAGTACCTGTCAATTGCAGCATTTCTTCTAATAAAGGTGCTGCACCATACAATACAAATGTAACCAGCAATTCGTGGGAAATCCTCATTCATGAGGAATAACTGCAATCCTTAACCCCCGACCCCCTCAAGGCTTAGGCTGAGAGGTTTTCAACCTGGGACTCTCCGGTCTATGTCCAACAAACAGCTATATTACACTGGATCTCAGAGGAGGGGTTTAGGTGGGAAGCTGAATGGGAAAGTTGAGGAAAGTAAACTCAGCTAGTGGCGTGTGCTCTGTAGTGGAGCACTATAGGAATATGCTGCTGGAGCTGTAGGCCTTTAGAGGGAATGCACCATACTTCTTTCTTCTGCATATTAGTCTTGCTATTTGGGGGAACGAAATACATAAATGACCAGAGGAAGAAAACATCACTACTGAATAATCCTGGCAAAGTTATCTCTTGCTTGTTGTATGTCAGGCACAGGAAACCTGTGGCTCTAGAGGAATTGTTGTATAACCAATTGATGTCAGCCCTACTTCCAGCAAGGCCAATATTGAAGAAAGATGGGAGCTGTGGTCCAACAACATCTGGTTCCCCATGACTGACTTACATAGAGTCCTTAACAAAGTGCGCCGAAATTATGGTCACATCATTAAAGTTGTATCTATTAACTGCCGGTGTTGACAGCAGATGTCTCAAAGGGCCAACAACACAAAATACAGTATAATTATGTGTGTGAAAGTTGTTGCTATAATTTTTTTTGCTATATATTTTATAATGGATTTTGCTCATACTTCAACACAATTGCTTTCAATGCATTTAGCAGCCAGAAACCTATAAATTCTCAGTAAAGTCTTGGTAGTCATATCCAAAATTCTGTTGTCAAATCAGAAAACAACTCCAGTTAATCTGCAGAATCCCCCCTTTCTTTAAGTGGAAGGTATATTGGCTGTGAGTAGTAGTCACTGAGAAGTAAACAACCCAGAGCCATTTCCTCAAGCAGACTTACACAATAATGTTACAATAAAAATATTAACATTCTTTCCCAATAAGAATGCACATGGAGGCTTGTGATGGCTGGCTGGGATATACCGTATTTTTTGCACCATAACACTCACTTTTCCCCCTCCTAGAAAGTAAGGGGAAATGTCTGTGCGTGTTATGGAGGGAATGCCTACGGATGGCGGGGGGATCTTCTGCAGTCGTGAGCAGAGGATCCATGGTTCCCCTTCCTTCCCTCCTCCGTGGCTCGCTTTGAAACAGCAAAGCGGGAGAAGGGCCGCTGAGTGGGGAGGAGAGAGAGAGAGAGACAGAGACAGAGAGCCTGCTTGCTTTAAAGGAGCAAAGCGGGAGAGGAGAGGAGCCGCTTACACGAGTGTAAGCAGCTCCTGTCCGGTTGGCTCCTTTAAAGCAAGCAGGCTCTCTGTCCCTCTCTCCTCCCCACTCGCTAAATAGCAGCAAAGATTTTTCAAGCAGGCTCTCTGTCTCTCTCTCCTCCCCACTCGCTAAATAGCAGCAACGTTTTTTCAAGCAGGCTCTCTGTCTCTCTCTCCTCCCCACTCGCTAAATAACAGCAAAGTTTTTTGCAAGCAGGCTCTCTGTCTCTCTCTCCTCCCCACTCCTCTTATAAGAGCCTTCTCCTCTTATACCCCTCTTCTGCATTATTAACAGCATCTTTCTCCACCCACCCCACGCGTGTTCCTTGTCCCTTGAGTGCTTTTCCTTCCCTCCCCACTTAAAACATGGTTACAAAGCACGGATCCACATGGATCCTCAGGATTTTTGCACTGGGTCACCCCAAATTCACCATCAGATCACAAAGCATGTCCATGGCTACAGCTTGCACCAAAAAAATCACGCACCCACTGTTGCCTGAGGCCGCAGTGGTGCAAAAACATGGTTACAAAGCATGGATCCACATGGATCCTCAGGATTTTTGCATTGGGCTACCCCAAACTCATCGTCAGATCACATGTCTGTGGCCACAGCATGAACCACAAAAATCATACATCCACTGTTTCGTTTAGAATATTTTTTTTCCTTGTTTTCCTCCTCTAAAAACTATGTGCGTGTTATGGTTGGGAGCGTGTTATAGAGCAAAAAATACGGTATATCCCTGTTTCTCCTTTCTGCAGCAGTGTCTGGACTGGAAACATTTCAGCTGACGTAGTTCTAATAAACCATCAACTCCTAAAGGAGTTGAGGAGAGCACTCTTCTATAGGTAATATAGGCACATGGTCTATTGAGCAAAGTACTACAGCTAGCATTGACTCAATCCCCTGCGGTAGAATCAGAAAAGGGCAACCCAAATAATTAAGGGGTTGGAACAATTCACCTGTGAGGAAAGTGGAGGAAAAACAGGACAGGCTGCAGGTAGCATACTAGCCTAAGCTAATGTAAGGCTACAGAGGCTATCTGGGTCTCCAGTGACAAAGCTGGATCTACCCACTTAGAAGGACCTTAGTGCATACAGAATCACAGACTTGCAGAGTGATAGATAGCAATGTGTTTCCCTTCTTGGAAGAGGCAGTTGTGGCTATCCCAAATTAGTCTCCTGTAGATCTGCAGGGTGTAGAGTATATATTTACGACCATAGCACACTCCAATAACTGCTCCAGCCATGCGGATTCTCTGCTGTCGTCCCTCTCTGACAAGATAGGCTGCTGGGTCCTTTGCTTCTAAGTATGTAGATTATTATTAGCTCAATGTAGTCTGAGCCACATGTGAAATCCAGTCTGGAAAACCCAGCAGTTTCTCACAAAAAAATGGTAGACTGACTTAAGCTACCGTGTTTTACAAAACACTTCAGGCATTTGAACAGTTTTCACCAGCATATTTCATGTGTCACTGTTGCCTAGTAGGCAAAAGTGGCTCATATGTGACTCACAGGTCTGTGATCACCTGCCCAGATTAAGACCATGTAACCAAAATTTACACCCACTGGAAGCTCATCCTAATTTGAGAAATACTGAAATGCTGACAAAAGGCCACCTGGCATTTGAATGGGACAAAAAACTTCAGTCCTGAAATTAAGACAATAGTGGTTGGTTATGCATTGCCAAAAAAAGAGGAACCACATGACCAGAATTGAGGACAAAGTTTTGTAAGAAATGTGCAACATGTCAATTTCTATGTTGTAAATCAAACTAAAGCCAGGCAGTCTTTAAATAGAGAACATCTTCAAAAGAGGGCTTCAAATGTGGACTCCCCTCTGTAAAGTAGGATGGACAGTCCCTGGAACTGGGACTTCCATTTGAAGTTGCCATGTGCTGGATAAGACCACTAATCTTTATAGGTCAGCATTATTATGTCATATAGAGGAGGGAGAAAGGTTGTTTTCTGCTGCTCCAGAGAAGCGGACACGGAGCAATGGATCCAAACTACAAGAAAGAAGACTCCACCTAAACATTAGGAAGAACTTCCTGACAGTAAGAGCTGTTCGACAGTGGAATTTGCTGCCAAGGAGTGTGGTGGAGTCTCCTACTTTGGAGGTCTTTAAGCAGAGGCTTGACAACCATATGTCAGGAGTGCTCTGATGGTGTTTCCTGCTTGGCAGGGGGTTGGACTCGATGGCCCTTGTGGTCTATTCCAACTCTTCTATGATTCTATGATTCTATGATCTAGTCTGCCTAGCGGTTGTTCCCCAGAGTCTCAGGTAGAGGGGTCTTTTCCAATCCAGCTAGTTCCATTGATCCAGCCTACTCCCAGCCTCAATGATTTAAGCAAAAAACCTATCCCCTGATCCCCCATTGCACATAGACTCTAGGAACCACACACCCACAGAGGTTCAGGGCACACTGTGCAGCATTTATATAATTATGTCTACTTCTGCTGCTTCATTCTTAGGCTGTATTTGGCAAAAGCTGTAAATAAAAGAAAATAAATGTCTAGGGAATGTGTCCTAATCTCTTTCCTGTTTTGGAACAAATAAACTGCAGACTAACAAAAATTTGCCTGACAGTCCTCCTTTCCTGCCATGCCTCTGTTGTCTATTCCAGCAAACTGCTCACTGATTTACTGACCTGTATCCTAATGACAGTCTGTCTTTATTCACATTTTCAGGAAATCTGCTTGATGGACAAGTGAGACATCTGTCTTGGAGCAGAAGAAAGCTTACAACTCACTGTCTGTAGCCTTGGGTTATAGGTGAGGAAACAGCAAGACCTTGACAGATCGCCATGGCAAGTCAGCCTACTGCTGACCTGATTTTTTTAGCCTTAGGAAGAAATTGATTCCTTTCCCTTCATCTTAATAGATACATATTCAGAAAAATCTACTGTGTGTTGGGATTGGGGAAGGGGCATAAAAAATGCAGATCTTGGATCTTTTTATATATTATTTAAGCTTTCTGTCCAGTGGCTGAATGGTCTCTTCTTGCAAATCCAGCTCAAGAACCACTTTCTTTAAAACTGCTAGAAAAAACTGGCTGAACTCCTAATCTAAATTCTACCATATTTACATGAATTTTTAAATTTATTTTCATCCAAATATAGCCCAGGAAATAGCCTTTGGTATTGTGATGGTTAAGTAAGTACCTGGTGTCATAGTAATGGTATTCTTTAAGGTTTTCTATTCTGAGGGTCCTATGTAGGTGGAAAGGTGGGAGAAATAAATGAGATGGATGGTAGAGGTTTCTTTACTTTAAATGCAGATTTACCACTCTACATTTTTTGGGGGGAGGGAAATCTTGCATATAAGAGTATGCAACTGTTCAAAAGCCTATAGGGATGGGTAATGAATAATCAAAGCAGAAAGAGATTTGAAATTAGGCAGAATAAAAATATATTAGAGCGCATCTATTACATTTGGAGTCCAGCCAAGATATTCTTAGGTTGATGCTACTTATTACCCATGAATGCATGTAACAAAAGTGTAGCAGCTGTTTTTTGTTTTTGTTTTTAAAGGGAAAAGCCATTTCCAGAAGCACAGTTAGAAGCAGAGCAGTGGTAAAGAGAAATGGTGCTCAAGCTTCCTCCCTCCATTGCTTTTTTGCTGAATACACACACACACACACACACACACACACACACACACACACACACTTCCCTATGAGCATGAAGATCTGTGTTTATACTTGCAGACATGGCTCTGAAGCCTAAAGGGGAAGGAAGCAATATGGACAAGCAAACACAGGTGAGGCACTAACACTTCCCTGCCACTCTCCCACTTTAAATTGTCCCTTCCCAAACCTGCTTTTCTTTATGGCACAGGAAGTGGCAGTCAGGTTTTTATTTTCATGCATTTGCATGCAGCTCTGAATTGTTCTCTGGAATGATACTAAGTCTTTAACAACAATGCAAACCCCTTATTCATTCATTCATTCAGCAGCTTTAGCAACAAGGAACCCCTTGGCTGTGAACAAGTGTGGTGGCACTGACTGGGCTCAAAAGGGAAGAGTGGCACCCATCGAATGATGCATGTCACTTGTTCTGCAACCTGAATGTTTCTTTGAGATTTCTGATTCACCCACTAAGCCAACTTGATTCTCTTCAGCTTGCTAGATCTGACAAGAACAAAGCCCCTTGTTGTTATGGCTGCAGGCATAATTTGAACTTGGGCTATTAAAAATTGAAAACCTTCCATTCAGCCTGTTCACTGGCACAGTGCTACTTTAAACCTGTAACACTGCTTTGTGTATACTGAGCTGTTCCCTGGGAATCCTTCTTGACTCAGGTCAAGAGCGGCGCACTTCATGTTTTATAAAAGGAGCAGGGCTGTATGGAAATAGGCCGCCGGCTTGAAATAATGATCATCTGTAATGTTTGGCTGAGGTATCTTGGGACATTTATACAATGGACAGGAACCACAAACTCTGCTGAATCCCACACACGCTCAGACAGAAGGCATCCACAGAACCGGTTAAGGGTCTTCTTAGGTCTATGTCAACATACAAAGGAAAAAGGAAGAAAATAAATGAAGTGATGCTCAGCTTATTATTCTCCTCTGCATGACATGAAACCTAGAAAGAAAGACATACAAGGAGGGACTTTCACATGTTATCTCAGTAAAGATTTCCTGGTAAGCAGAGCAAAACTAGCCAGAACACTTCTCAGAAACTCTGTATCACAGGGGCGGCCAACTTTTCCCCCACCCTTACAATGAGGGCTGCAGTCCCTTGGAACTAATCTCTCTGGAGCACATGCTAGCATTGGGGGGATCAGAGCTACCCCATATGCAAGAGAGGGAGAGGGAGAAATAGTGTGGGGTAGTGTGTGTTTGAGTGTGTGTATGATATTCACTCCCACCCACTCCCTAGAGCTACATGAAATTAGGATGCATGCCACATGTAGCCCAAAGCCACAGGTCATGCACCCCAACTCACATATACTTTCAGTTGCAGATGTTGCTGATCTGCTTTCACAACTCACCACAGAATCTGGCACAAGGGGTGGGGCAGGGAAAGAGGGCTCTTGCAGCTCTACCAAAGACAGTTGCCTGGTGCTGGGATCTGAGGTACCACCAGGTGACTCTAGTTTAATAGCTCCCCCTTCATACAGTACACAGGGATGAAGCAGAAACTCCCAAATAGTGCTGGTTGCTGTTGCTCAATTATGTATGTGCCTCTTCTATTTACTACAGCAGAGATCAAAAGGTGGTGCAATAGAAGGAACGCTCTTTTAAGGCAGCAGCAGAAAATTAACCTGTCAAATAATAAAGGCAATTGCTCACTGAAAACTAGGTTATGCCTTATGAGACTGCTTATTAAGAAATAGTTATAAACAACTCTAAATGTTGTCAGTGAAAAGGCATTATCTGGTATTAATAAGGAGAAGCAAACTGCTCTGCCTCTACTATGAGTTTTGATTAGTGATGCTACATGCAGAATTTGGAAACAAATCTATGGTTCTGGCTGGAAACCTACTGGAATATGGTGCAATTTCACCCTCATTCTGGAGACTTTACTGATACAGTAGGGCTGCTGCACATGGCCAGCAAAGTCTACTGTACTGGAGAAAAGTTATCAGCATCCCTCTTCTCTCACTTACTTGTGGATGTTGCATATCTAGACCTGTTCCAAATTAAATCCAGGGTGTTCAAAAGTTAAAATGGTGCTTGGGATTCTGAAAGCTCAGCAGGTGAAAAAATATGATGAAAAATTTAGGTCCACACCTTTTCCACCTCACATCTCTACTTTTCCCTATCTTGTACATTTCCAAGTATTACAACAGTTCATCACTCTTCAATAAAGATATGGCTTGATGAGTACAAGGTAGATCTGCAGCAAAATATTACCCTGTAACCTCACCTCCTAGCTATTGGTATTTGGAACTAAACTGCTCAGCAGAAGTTGAGGTTAGGTCAGAAAGGACAGTCTATGAAACTTGGAGCTTCTTCTATCTACTCTTTCCCATAAAGACACACCAGTCTTCAGTACAAGCTGAGTTGCATCCCATTGCTTCCATCACTAGCAGGAGTGCTTCCATTTAGGGTTCCAGCCAACCACCATGCCCTCCTCCAGGTTATGTCGTCAGGGGCTCAAGTAGGGCATTCCACTGGCCCTTTTTCAGTTTCCTTTTTCCAGCATGCAATGACTACTGAACATGCTCGCTGCATCAAGCTGTTGCAAGAGTCTCTCTCTTAAAGTTTTTAGAAAATATTATTGCTGTTGCTTGTCTGCAACCTTCAGGCTCTTCCCAAGCATTGAGGTTTTTTCAAATGGCCCCATTTTGGTTGTGATCCTGTTAGCACTCACTACTTAGGTTTGCTATTGGAGGGAGTGATCTTTATCTTTGGATGTTGAAGAAATAAGACGGCTGCTTTAATCCACAGCAATACTACTACATTTTAACAGGATGGCAGTAGGGCATGCATCCATGGCAGCTACCCAGGCAAAGATGGAAAAAGGCAAGTGATTCTTCCCTAGAGCACTTCCATGCAAACAGCACGGTGCCAGATATAAAGGCTGCCCATCTCCAATACCACCCAAGGGCCTCCACACAAAAGTTGGGATCACATTCGACATTCTGGAATGCACTCACTTTGCAAGGGTAGCCAGCTATGCTAAATGCAGCATGGAACCTCAGCTGGGACCCTGCTTCTGGTATGAAGAACATTCCTTTAATTAAATGGCTCCAGGCAACTATCTATTCTACCTGCTTGGTTGAATCAGTCCTGCACAGCTGGGGAAGAAGCACTGCATGGCAAAGCCTCAGGCATGTTTATTTGGTGTGCATGTTAAGACACCCTGCAGATGTGTGCTGGGTGAGTTAAGAGCTGCATGGAATTCAGATAATTTCAAATAAATTCCAAGGTGGGCTTGCCCCCTCAAGCGAAGTTTTAATTATGATTGTTTCTCAGACTCATGGAGTTAAATCTTACTAATGTTAGAAATTGCAATCTACCGTCATGCTGCATATGTTGTAGAGCAGGCACCTGCAGTAATGTAAATTATATGTGCACCTCTCTTTGAAGAGAATGTCATTCCATTGATCTGTGCCAGCAACACCTGGTTATTTTATTTATCTAAAACATTTAAGGATGTAATAATGCAGTCTATCCCTCTCTTCACTGCGGATCACAATCAACACAAATAGCATACCATACCATAAGGCACAATTAATTACAAATAGAAGAGCACAAAACTGGCGTCACCACAGACCTAGTCAAGCATTACCTGGTGCAAAACAATGCAACAGCACTGGCATATTAATCCATGTACTTCTCTATCTATACCACCTTGAGATACCACCTTCATAACATATATAAGAAGCAATTGAATTTTCATTGCTGTCAAAATAATCAGCAGCTAGTTCTACTTGCTTGACATAGCTCTAATACTGATGCATGGAGATAGCTTTTCAATGGAGCTAATTATGCAGATCATGCTAATTACCCAGCACTTTTCAAATACCTGTTTTGTTCAAAATGGCTATCTTTAATCTGTGCTTTTGAGAACCAAAGTCAGAAATGTAGTTTGGTCCAACTTCCCTTCCCAGATAGAATGCAAGTTTAGCAAGTGACAGAAAGGCGAAAGCCCTTGCAAATGTTGGAGGATTGCAGAGACAATGGATATTGCTTGTTCTGCTAAGGATGCTGCATTATCCTAGTTACAGGGAGTTTGTTCCCTGCTGAGTGCTAACAATAGGAGCTTTGCCTGCGATGTACATGATACGGCTATAATTTTCTTAATGGCATCAGTGAAGAAGAAGTTCTTCAAATAATAAAGCAAAGCAGGAAACCAGAATCATGCGTTTATCAGCACAATCAGTTTCATAGTTAATGCAGCTGGATTGATGCTGCCTTCCCCATCCTTAACTCTGAGAAATCAATATCTAATTTTACAACTAATCTTCTAAAAACATCTTTCTAAGATGAAGAGGTTAGACTAAAGAAAGAAAAAAGCCCACCTACACATGATTTTTAAAAGAAAGAAAGAATTTTTTTCCAAGGCCATCATGAAGCATATTACTCATCATGGCACAGGGCCAGCCAGTAGCACAAGGCTCATCTTCAGTCAGTTTAGTCAGGTGAGTGAGGATGTATGTTACAAGCACCATGCTGAAATCAGCTGAAAAAGTAGTTTCTGGTAGGGATGGAAGTTTCTGGTTCTAACCTAATCAAGCTTTGCCTACATTGGACCACCTCTTGAATCAAGTACCCGAGTTGCTTGTGGATTGCTGGTTTTAGATACCTATCTACTCAGAAGTAAGCCATGTTGAGCTCAATAGGGATTTCTTGCAGGTAAGTGTGGGCTTAGATTGTGGGTTTAGAGCAGCCGCTATGGCACAGAGAGTTTACGCACCGTTACCAGCCAGCAGCAAGGATATTTGCCCATAGTGTGAAGGCTCTCCAGAGTCTATTGTGCAGCATGCAGGTGTCATAGGGAACATATGCCCCAGAGAAATGTATTTCGCTATTGGGGGGCCACTCTTCCTCCCCCAGCAAAGGGAATACTAAAACTGAATTGGAACAAAAGGCAATCGGGTTTTCTGCAGTTTGCTGTTTGTTCGGATTCTCTGGGAAAGCTACAGCGCAAACACAAAACTGCTCTGCCCTGTGCGTAGAAAGCATGGGAAAAGCAGAAAGCCGTTCAGACCCAAGATTTTTAGGCATGGGGCAAGCAGAAGCGTGGATGAGCTGTCAACCAGACTAAGAGGCTAATCCAGATTTTAGCCTATGCCAACAGCAGCTATCAACCCTTCTGGTCTGGCCTGGGCACTGCTGAGCACCAAGGTGCAAAAATGGGACATCCGTTTGTCTTCATTATGAACAGTGTTTCAGGAGAAGGGTGCCAGGCTCATTACAAAAACAAATATTACAAGCAGTGGAAAAATGTGTCACAAGCTCATCATCTGCAAACTCTGCCAGTATCCCATTAGCAATAGCATCAGCGACACTGAACCATGATTGTATTTGAGAAGGGGAAGGGGAAAGGGGCTTTACAAGCAGTAGGCAGAGGGAGGAGCATGTGGGGCACTCCCAATCTTTTAACCATGGCTAGGAAATCAAGTGTCCCTTAATCTTTTTAGTGCCTCTAGACATTGTAGCATGCCAACACATCTGACGTTGCTAGAGATTAGTTCTGAGGGACATTTTCAAGGGTATAATGAAAAGCTGGTCCACATGTCAGCTGACTCCCTTGACATTATGATCAGTGGTTATTAATATACTGTTTTATTTTTCAGTATATGAAATATAGACAATAGTAGAAGACTGGTTTTGTAAGGGAAACTGATAGCATTTTATTTTCCAAAGGATTCATTCAGATTGATGTGTCTGACTACCATTTGAATTAAATTACAGTTCAAGCACCAAGTTACGCAGAATATTTGTTAAATGTAACCTGTCAAGAACTTCTTAGTGGCAAATAAACAGGTTATCATTTAGCTGTCAAGGAAATAAATATGGATTAATCTGTTGAAATATGTTCACTGGTTATCACTGGGAATACCCAATATTTATATAATTTCCTATTTCATTACCATATAGAACTTCTACATTTGCTTCCTTAGCAAACAAAACCACTTTAAGATGTGTGTGTGTGGAGTGCAGAGCAATTCTGCCCAAAATTTGACATATTTGATCTCTGTTGCATTCTCCAATAAAGATACCATATGGCTTATGCACTCAGGAAAAGCTTGGGTAATAGAATTCATCTTTCAAATTGTCACGGGAACCCAAAAGCACATTGCCTTTAGAATAAATCATTTCAGGAGGCTGTAAGGGTTAGAGACAATTAGGTGTTCTTGGTACTTAACCTAGAGGTGCTTAATGTGCCTCAAGGACAAGAGGGATAGTAATCACTAACAGCAATGGCTGCACTGGGATTCTAATAATCATATAATAGACACAACTCATACGACTGATATGTAGCAACATCTGTATCTGTTTCCAGAAATACAAGCCCTAATAACTGTTCGTTTCAAAAACCAAATTGGCTAGAAAGCACTCTACTGAAGTAGTCAAAGAACATGAGAGCTTCCTGAGAGTTTCTGCTCCCTGAGCTACAAGATTCCTGGGGTTTTGCCCTCATTCAGAAACTGCTCTGCTACATATTATTGTGTGCAACCCAATCTCCAAGCAGCAAGAGACTGTAAGGTTTACAGCACTTACACAAGGGTTGCTTTCCTTGGAAGGAAGGTGTCTTTAGGTCATACGGTTTCATTTACACCTTTATACAACCTGAGCACAGGATGGAAGGGCTCACAGCACTAATGCTCTAACCGATCTTGGCTCCCCATCAGGTTTTCATGCATTTCCACCCCACACCCTGCCCACTGCAAGCCATAGCTTTGGATTCAGCACACTGTGAGTGTGTAGTGTCTTTGTGTCTCTTGCACCACCAGCCTAAACCCACACAGAGACTAGCCCCTACTGGTCCATTTTCTTCCTCCTCCTCCTCCTTCTTCTTTGGCGATCACTCGTAGCAGAGTAAGATTGTCTTCCATAAACATGGTTTTAACAATGAGTCCGTAAGTGACTGTGGAGGCCAATTCTGGATCCACATGTCCTTCCACAGTGGGGACATTGGTTTTCGGACGGGAGTTGATCACAGTGTGGATTTGCCAAGCGTGCCTTCCTCTTACCATGTTTCTCCCTTGCTTCCTGATAGGGTGGTGTGGCATCCAGCGAGGAAGTGGTGGGGAGGACAACCATGTCATCTCTATGGCAACATGGTTCACTCTTTAAGATGCTGGCTACTTACCTGGGCCAGCGAGGGCCATTATCTTATAAAGAGACTGGCTTGATCAGTTGAACAGGTTTTCTATACAGTGGTACCTCGGGTTAAGTACTTAATTCGTTCCAGAGGTCCGTTCTTAACCTGAAACTGTTCTTAACCTGAAGCACCACTTTAGCTAATGGGGCCTCCTGCTGCCACTGTGCCGCCGGACCACGATTTCTGTTCTCATCCTGAAGCAGAGTTCTTAACCCAAGGTACTATTTCTGAGTTAGCGGCGTCTGTAACCTGAGGCGTATGTAACCTAAGGTACCACTGTATTACAATCACTGGCTTGGGTGGGGCCCATGGATATCATCCAGGCAAACACCCAATCATATAACAACATTATTATATCAGCATTGGTGACTAACGCCTGAAAAATGAAATTCTGGGACATGGGTAGAATCCTGGGGTTGGAGTGTACTGGGGGTATGGTCACCCGGGGTGACAGAGCTGCAAGGCCCAGTGGTAACCACCCTGTTCACCCAGGTGCTTATGGAGTCACTTGCCATCAAGCAATGTCAGTACACAATGCCGCTCTTACATCATCCTTATGTGGCTGTGCAGTCCCAACCTCAATGCTCTGACCCTGCACTATCTTGGTAAGTTGCAGCAATGTTGGTGCTGGGCATGGGGCAGCTCCACAGGGGGACCCTCCAACTATGCTGGCCATTCCTGTGACCTACCTTTAATTTAATTGTTGGTGCATTAATTCATTAAACTAATTTGTTTCAACTGATTCTGACAAGTGTTGGAAAAGTTGCTGTTTCTTCCAGGGGTTGTGGAATAATTACTTGAAATTGTAGGCATACTCCAGGGAAGGCCAGACATGCTTAAGCCCCATTTCAATGCAAAGGGTTTAAGCACACATTAATAACTTATATCTTGTTTATTTCAACTGAAGCAAAGCAAATCTAACTTTCTCCTGAGTTGTGTTCTTTGCATATTGCTTTCCAGCTTCTGGCTCAGGCTGTGCTTGCAGCTAAGTGTCAGGAAGCTGTATTACAGCTAAGAAATCAGATGAACATATCTAGAGCTGAAATGTATTAGATGACAGCCATGAATTTACATGGTTCAGATCCAGATTTTGCACGGTGAAATGCATATCTCTTCAGCTGCAAGTATCTGAGCTACAAGTATTCATGCGGGAAGATTAGGGTAGCAAAACATAGTCAGTTGTAAGTAAAACATTGCTCAGAAGCAATTCTTATGTTTCAAAGTAGGTCTATGTGTGCGAGAGATGCAGTATTAACTAGTGTAACAAATGGATACCACTTAAAAGTGCAACTCACTTACCTGGGGGGAAGCCCCAGTGGCCTTGCTTTTGAGTAGACATGTATATACCGGTAATTGCACTGTAAGTGATGCTTCTGAGGTCATGAAAGTTTGTCAATTATCTCTCAGCCTTGTTGCAAAGATAACATGGGGGGGGGGGAAGAACCATGTATACCACCCAAAGCTCAAGCCTGGGGTCAGAACCCAACACGCTGGGACACATGGAGGGGTCCACAGCCCCCCAGTGCCTACTGCCATTTGGGGAGGGGGCTGTCTTGAGTCCTGTGGAGATGTAATGGAGAGGATGATGGGATGCTGAGAAGGAATGGAGAGAGATTGAGGAGTTAGAAAACCTCGCAGAGGGTCCAAGTGGGCTGGGGGAGAAGATCCCAGGCCGCTGGATGTGTCTGATTCTGAGGAGCAGCATGAGAGGTGGAGATCTGGATCCCAGTGAAGGGCCTAGCAGGCTGTTGGAGGGGCATCTGGAGACCCCCCAGCCTGATGCCTCCTGCTGTGGAGCTGCCTCTCTTCTAGGGAGACAGCTGAGATTGGGTCTGATGTCAAGCTGGCTCTGTCTCCATCCCCCAGGCCCCCATCACCAATAATTTGATGGCATCAGCACCTGTGCAAACAGGCCTGCAGGGCCAGCCTACATAAAGGTATTTGGGACACTTGCCCTACAAATAGTGGTGCTTGTCCTGTACTTTAAAAGGAAAGTGCAGGGGCGTGGGTGGGCATTGCTTTTTGGGTGAATGTCTTAGCTTGTGCTAAGGGTGTGATAAGGAGCAGGAGACTGCCAGGTGCACTACCAGGGCCCCAAAGTGGCAACAGGAGCTGGATGGGACACTAAGGTATGCTTGCTGTGGGTAACCAGCCTAGGCTTCCCAAAAATCAGTAGCTGGATCTGCATCTCTTGGAGGAAGGAAGGAAGGAAGGAAGGAAGGAAGGAAGGAAGGAAGGAAGGAAGATAGAATGTATTATTTCAGGAGCGACACAGTGACCTTTTAGTCACAAATATTACTAATATACATCTTTGAATAAAAGCCAAACAAGGACCACCTTCTCTGTCAAAGAGATGCTACAATGTTTGGCTCTGCAGCCTTCTTGGAGGTATATTAGGTGTGATTTCATTTTGTTGATTGGCATAAGTTGCAGGATAAGAAAAAGCCTTCTCACAAATGCCACCGTGGTTCTCCCCACCTCAACAAACTGTCATGAACACCCAGACTGATTTAAAGTAAGCCCCCGAGTTCCAGACACTGTGACCTTTATGACACAAATGCAGAAATACCCTATGAATGATAAACTAAAGCTGACAGTCAGTCAGGCTCCTCCTGCACTCAGCTGCCTGAGCCTTCCGATTCAATATTACCATAGAAGCAGGAATTTAACTACAGGGCTTCTGATTCTCTTTGAGAAAAGAGGACTTTCGCATGCCGTTCTTTGTTTCAAGGTCTGCCCTGTGTGGTTTCTAATGGTGCCACTCACAGACTTCTGAGATCGGTTAAAGATACCTCAGACAAACCAAAAATCAGAGCATTGTGTCATTTGTTAATAACAGCCGCATGTGGACAATAAATCGCTTCTGTTTCCTTTGCATGGTATAATTATCAATTATCACATGGTAAGTCCCCTAGAGAAGGCTGCATTTGACAAAGTGAAGGTTTCTGCCTCCTGGCCATCTTTGCTCATACACAATGGCCCAGGTTGGTTCTGAGGCAGCTGCTTCAGGTGCTGGTGGATACTGGAGGAGCGCTAGACGACACAGCTGTAAGCATGCGGGATGGCCTGGTTTATGTGCCCCTCCCCTCAAGATAGCCTGCTTCCCTCAGGTGCAGCAGAGGATTTTTCCCCTATCATTGAATCTGCTTGTCTTCAGTGAGGCACCTTCTTGTTCCTTTGCCTCAGGCAGCAAAATATCTGGGGCCAGGCCAAACTATGGCCATGTTAGGACAATCAAATCTCACTTTAATAAGCTGAGATGTGAATGAGCTTCATGCACTCACACACAGGTGCTTAGCTGCTTTCTTTGCATAAATGAGGGAACAAGCCAGGAAACTGCACAGATTCCTGTTATATCTAAACTAGGAATATGAAGCCATGGTTTAATACTGGCTTCCAAACTAGCCAGACTATTGTTTCCTGGTTCAGGAGTAAAGGAAATACACAGTTCACTGCAGCTTCTTGGCTTGTTTTCCTACTCATGTGAAGGCAGAAGCAAAGCAGCTGTGTGCAGGCGCATGAAGCTCATTCATACTATTCATAAATAGCCTTGCACTGGCATTAGGGGTCGTGCCTATAGCTCCCTTAGTACAGAACAACAGTGCTATATACTGGTACCTTGGGTTACAGACGCTTCAGGTTACAGACGCTTCAGGTTACAGACTCCGCTAACCAAGAAATAGTACCTCGGGTTAAGAACTTTGCTTCATGATGAGAACAGAAATCGCATGGCAGCGGCGCGGTGGCAGCTGGAAGCCCCATTAGTTAATGTGGTACCTCAGGTTAAGAACAGTTTCAGGTTAAAAACAGACCTCTGGAACAAATTAAGTTCTTAACCTGAAGTACCACTGTATGTTCCCTTGGGGGGGGGGAGATCTGCTGAGGAAGCTCTGGAATGGCTTCCTTTGACCAAAACCACAGGAACAAGGTCCAACTGTACTCCTGAGGTTTGATTGGTCTTCACTAGAAACAGATCACTTAGTGAAACAGGCCCTGCTCAGCAGAAGGACAACAGGAACCATCTCTCCCTTCTGCTAGATGTCTTTAGAAAATGATATTGTTTAGACAGGCCTTTGCAATATGAATTTTCTATTTTTAACCCATCAGTATTTATTGATGTTTTTAATGGTGTTTTCATCTATAATGTTTTTCTGGTTTTATTCTTTGTATGTTGCACGTGTAAATGGCTAAGAACTGGGACAGAACTGACAACTATTGTTCAGCTGTTAGCTTGTGTAAGATGGCCGTTGATTTCCTTGGTGTGGAAAAGCAGCGAGACTCCAAGGAGCAGCGAGACACAAGGAAAGCGGCAAACAGCTAGGCAGTTTAATTTGAGAATTTGTAATGACTCTTTGAATAAGCAACCCTGCAGAGACAGCGGTGACATAAATCCTGCTGCTAGGAGACAAGTTGTGTTTGCCGCACACTTAAAGCAGCAGAAAGGAGGCGGGAGGCAGAACCTTCACTCCATCAAAATGCAGCCCTCTCAATGAGGCTGAGGAGCAACCAAGTGATAATTAATAATTATCCCACACAGAGAGAACAAAAGTGATTTATTTTCACATGTGGTTATTAGCAAGTGACATAAGTCTGTGTTATTAGGACCCCTAAAAAGGAGACTGTGACTCCACTTACAAATGGTAACTGTTAACTGTTAACTGTTAATATTAATGCACCCAAATGCATCTTTTATTTGCTTCTTGGTCAGCTTTTTCTTATGGACACATTAAACCAAAATAGGTTCATTTCCTTATGTTGCTATGGAGATTCTTTGTCAGATATAAACTTTATAAGATGCTATCACTCAATATGAATTAACCATTTAACATACTGTGATTTTCGATTAGCTGAAATGCTGTCAATTACCACCCCTCTGTCCTGTTTTTGATGGACATATATGGGGTAAGTATGTCATTTAACACTGACACTACCAAAAAAGCCCTGAAGTCTTTACTGACCAAAGCTAATTTATTGGATGAAAACCCATCTTCTGTCAGCACACTGATATAAATGGAATCTATCTCGTGCTTATTCAATAACATGAAAAATACTGACCATGGTTATCCCTTAATATCTTTATCAACATATTCAATGAAATGAACACTTAAAAAGCAAACTGTTGAAGGACTAAGGCAGTATAAATCTGTGTGGATGGTATGATGAAGACTCAAACAAATGAGCCAATATAGTCCAGGGCAAAGAAACAGACTTGAGGACAATCCCAGCTTATCTGAATACTCTACTGTGTGACATCAAAATGAAATTTCCTTGGGGTGGGAGGATAGCTGCACTGATAGGAGAGGGGTTGCTACCCAATAAACAAGTGTTGCTTGTGAAATAATATTCTTAGCCCAAAAGTCCATCAAAAACAGGCCAAACTATTTGTCCCAGTATTTGGCCAGTATTGCCTATTCTTTCTTGTCAATGATCTTTCTCATCATAAGAACAGCTTGCTGGGTCAAGCCAGTTGCCCATCCAATCCAGCAAACTGTTCTCAAAGTAGCCAACCAGATGCCTGTGGAAAACCTATAAGCAGAACCTGATCACAAGAGAACTCTTTCCCTCCTGCCGTTTCCAGCAAGGAGGTATTCAGAAGCATGACTGCCTCCTGTGGTGGTGCTGAGACACAGCCTCCATCACGATCCTTCATTTGCTACTGTGCTGTGGAGATGCCTTGGATTGGGGCTATAAGGACACATGAAATCAGGATTGTTAAAGTCCAAGTTAAAGCAAAAGGACTGATTTGGGGGGAAAGAGGATAACAACCTAAAGGTGCAATCCAAGTCCCATTGCAAAGCTGGTTGAAGGGAAACAGGAAGTGGCATAAGTCATATTCTGCTGGCGGAGATGGAGATACAGTGGCACTGCAGGTTAAGAACTTAATTTGTTCCGGAGGTCCGTTCTTAACCTGAAACTATTCTTAACCTGAGGTACCACTTTAGCTAATGGGGCCTCCCGCTGCTGCCACACCACCGCCACGCAATTTCTGTTCTCATCCTGAAGCAAAGTTCTTAACCCGAGGTATTATTTCTGGGTTAGCAGAATCTGTAACCTGAAGCGTCTGTAACCCGAGGTACCACTGTATACTGGTAGGCCAAGACTTAGGCTGCCAGAAATGCATCCACATGGTAACAGAAATCTCCAGCAGTTTAGAAATTCCTCTGATGATGTTGTATTAATGGAGTAATGAGAAATGGGGTGTGGTGGGCATGGCTACCATGTCATGTACAAAGCCCCTTATGGTTCCATGTAATGCCCACATAAATAGGGCTGATGAAATTAATTCCTTCCCACTGCACTAAAGGGGCAGGGGGAGAGAGAAAAAGTCAAGCCCCCACTTCCTGCTCTGTCCAAGGCAATGGATGGTATTGGTTGCCAGCTGGGCACTTGTAAGGAGGACTGGTGTTTTCAGTTGCATGGATTCCATGCGTCTGCTCCCCTGAGCAGTCAGATCTGGGACTTAGCTCCACTACTCTGCTGCAGACGGCTATCCAGCTCTAAGGCAGCAGTGGGGCTGGAACTAACTACAGGATACCTAACTATATTAACATTTCCTAAACAATGCATCTATTAATGGTGTGATCCTTAATTGCTGCAATTTTGTGGCATTTTGGAGCTTAAGGGAACATGAGAAGGCCTGAACGCAGTATGCTAAGCTGAAAGGTTTTTGCTAATTGCATGACATTTAGGAACAGTGCAGAAACTGAATAAAGTCCCTTTTACAGGGTGCCAGGTGGTTAGCACTCTGAAGTCGTCACTTGAAGGAATCTTATACTGAATCCCTTAATTGACGCTGTATGCATAATTTCTTTCTTTCTTTCTTTCTTTCTTTCTTTCTTTCTTTCTTTCTTTCTTTCTTTCTTTCTTTCTTTCTGATATATTTGAAACATACACACTACCGTCAGCATTCCAAAGGCGTTCTGTTTGCCTCAAAAATCTGGTCTTCACAAGCAAAATACAAATGATATTCAGGTGATACATGTTACACTCTAAAAGCAATAAAAATGCTACACCTCTGGGTAAGTATTGTGAATAGTAAGAAGAATAGTACTAAAATCCCTTAGCTAAGCAGGATATGGTGTTTAATGTACCTATATAAGGAAAACCGCTGTTGCACCCTTGATACAAATTACTGTGAGAGAGGGTTGCTATCACAGCCTTAAGCTGTAATCCTTGAAACCTCTCCCTTGGGCCCACACCTGATTTGATTTAAGTGAAATTTGCAGTAGGCACAGGACTTTCCAGGGCCAAACAACCTACTGCGAGGAAGTAAAGTGTGCATGTTTCAGCCATATGACTTCACATAAATTCTTTATAAGATAATTAAAACACTCCCAGGACTACACACATATGGCGCAAGCATGCAAAAACCTGAATGTAGATTCTCCAGATCAACAAGTGTTTATTCAGGCAGTTAAATATTAGTTTTTCTTGCATTTTGTTCACGTGAAACCAAACGGGGGGGGGGGCTTTATTTTGTCTAGATCCCGATTTCCCCTGCCCTGTTATTTGTGGGGTGGGGGGTGGGGACACTACAGTTAAGTGAAACCATTACATGTATGTTGACCCTAAAATATTAATCCTTTAAAGCAACTGCTATTCCATCTTGTTTCCTACTGGAAACAAGGGGAAGAGATTTAGCCAAATGCCAAATCTAACAAAACTGATGTTCAGCTTCTATCTCAGTGCTGTATTCTGCTAAGATCACAAGTGGCTGGTGCAGTGGGGTGGTGCCACAGAACCACCCTCCCAATTGTGTTATCTCAGTTACATACTGGGATAGTGTGGAGGAAGGGCAGGGCAGGGCAGGGTGGTGAGGTTGGGGCTACAAAGGCACACGGTAGGAGCTAATCCAATATTCCCACCAGTGCATCTGCAACAGCCCCATCCTCCACACCATCCCAGTTAGTGGCAGCAACACCCATGTTGGGAGGGTGGCTCCTTGACCCTGTCCCACCATGCTAGTTGCGCCTGGTTAAAGCTCTAGATGAATTTTAAAAACATTAGAAACAGAACTGTGAGAATTTCTTACAAACTACCTGCCTATAATTATTCAGCAGCTCCTAATTCTGTGAAATAAAAAGCTGCTGTAAATGTACCTGAGAGAATTTCTCATTCTTTTAATTGTCTAAAGCACTACACAGAGTTGTGATTACTTAAACCTGCAGATCATTTGTGAAATCCATACATACTGCTGGGATTTAAGCTGTGTTCTGACCCACTTAATTCTGTGCAACAGGAGAGAAAAAAGCACAAAACTGACTAATAATTTTAATGGCTGCTTCATTGTCTTTGTTTCCTTTTTTATTTTCACATTCCCGCAGGATTTCTCTCTGCGTGTCTACATATTCTGAACCAAGGCATGACGGAAGGAATTGCCAAGTATATTACATTAGTTATTTAAAGGGAGAGACAGCAGCATGCAGCTAGAATTGGAAGTGCTGGGACAGGAGATAGTGTGCAAGATCATTAAAGTGTTATCAGTACCCATAAACTAGTTATTAATGTTTTCTGCCTATTGTGAGATAACAGCAGGGGGAAATGTAAAGGTAGGTCTCTCCTGTCATGATAACATTAAATGAAAGGGGTGGGGTAGGGAAATCAAGCCAGTGGTTTTGCATGCTTGCTTCATTGCCCTTTGTTCTCAAAAAAATACATTTAGCATGATCCAATAGGACTTTTGAGGTGTGTTCAAAGGCTTGTGACACCACTGGAATTTATTCCCTCTTGGTTGCAATGACGGATCCACAAACAGTGGACTAAAAAGCACACGTTTGTTATGCATCACAAGAGGAGGAGGGCTGTTATTCGAGGAACAGAAGAAGCCGAAAGACCTATTTACAGTCACCCCAATAGTCTGACGTGGTGTAAGGCAGCCTTCTATGCTGCTATGCTTCCAGTTCCTATCAACCTCAGTCAGCATGGCCAATTGGTAGGGATGACGAGAGCTGCAATTCCAACAATATTTGCAGGTCGACAGGTTTCCCCCCTCTGACCTAGTGTTAAAGAGAAATCAGTGAGCTAAACACACTTTCCTTTTAGCATAAAGTTGTGCTGTTTGCAGTAACTGATGTTAGATTTAATACTACTTTTTATTTTGTTTAAAAATGGTTGCATGCTTTTATAATTTTGCAACTTTGGGGCTCCTTTTGGAACCAAAGGCAGCATAGAAATATTAGCACAAATAAATATCAGAACCAAACACTGCATTTTACAGAGAAATTGAAAGCTCTCTTATTTCTCTTATTGCTCACTGGGATTGGGAAGGAACATGGAAAGGTGGCTCTGGCCAGACTGGGGGAGCTTTGGCTTGGTGATGGTTGTCACATAGGTGCATGCAGCCCTGCAGGGCCACTATGACCCTGCCACCACCACCTTGCCCTTCCAACAAGCGCAGTGCAACTGCTGGGAGGACACCACTGCTTCTTCCCTCTCCTCATGAGTCACTGCTCAGAGCAATTAGCCACCCCAGCATTAGCAAGTTAGACTTGACTGTACTGAGGGTCTTCATGTTCATTGCTGCCCCATACCCAGCACTCACTGATAATTTCCACCATATCTCCCAGAATCCTTAAAAAGGAACAATAAAGCTGGGTATCATCTACATATGTCACTGTACTTCAGACAACCTCTTCCAATGGCTTCATGTAGATGTTAAAAATTATGGTGTACTGTGTACAAGAAGGAACTGTGCTTTATCTCATAGAACATATTCAGTGCGGCAGAGAAGCAGCCCTCCAGCATCGACCTTCTCTAGGATCTATCCGACAGTTACAGTGAAATAAGGTGTCTTTACCTTCCTGCATCTCCCCTCACAGCTTGGCAACCCAGAAGGATATGAAGGCTGTCAGAATAAATAGCCTCACAGTGTAGTCATGCAGCAGGCTGATGAGGATCTGTTCCAAATCCAGGCCCAAAGTCAGATTGCTAAGGAATATGATCAGTTTCATCCACAAGACCCTGGAGCTGCCTGTGGTTAGCTTCATAACCCGTAGCCAAGAGAACAGAGATGAATTCAGTGTTGTTTGGGACTATAGACCATTATTTTGTGCTGATGTTGATACTCTCATGTGGGTGTTCTGTCATCCTTAGCCTTTTCTGTACTACAGAGCATTGTCAAACTGCAGGGAAAAACCTTCCATAATTGATCTTCTGCCTTTTCAAATGGAACACAGATTGCAGCCTTGTGCTCTTCTAAAATGCTTTTGTTCACTTGAACAGTTTTCAATATGTGAATATTAATTTATGCATCAGAACCCAAATTCCTTAGAAGGGGGATTATGACTGGAGCTTTTCATTTCTACTGAATTATATTCACAAAGAATAATTTAATTGGTCTAGAAACTCTGCCTTGTGTTTTTTAAAAAAAGAATTATTTATGCACAATTAATAAAAGTACTTCTTGTTACGTATATAAAAGACTAAAAAACAAAATTATGTAAAACACAAGCATATTTCATGTCATTCAGGACTCTGAAGAATTCAAAATATGTTAAATTGAACTTTAATGTTACGAGATCATTCTCCTCTGTGTTTGTGCTTTAGGCTATCAACTGAGACCTACACAGACTAGCAAATACTGTAGGACCATCCCTTTAGCTCTGTCACCAACATTGAGGGCAATCTCCTCTAGTGAGGAGCCTCCTATATTTTAGGAGCCTGATGAAGACATTTGCTTGAGAAGGCTTTTCCTGAGTATTCCTCATTTATGGAATACTAAGAGTATATCCACAGAAATTGTTTCAGTTTTTAGGGTTTGTAGAAAGAATTTTAATTGTTCTTAGAGTTTGTAAGAGTTCTTAGAGAGCCAGTGTGGTGTAGTGGTTAAGAGTGGTAGACTCGTAATCTGGTGAACCAGGTTCGCGTCCCCGCTCCTCCACATGCAACTGCTGGGTGACCTTGGGCCAGTCACACTTCTCTGAAGTCTCTCAGCCTCACTCACCTCACAGAGTGTTTGTTGTGGGGGAGGGAGGGAAACGATATTGTTAGCCGCTTTGAGACTCCTTAGGGCAGAGATAAAGTGGGATATCAAATCCAAACCCTTCCTCTCTTCTTATTGTATTTTATCTCATTTTAATCTTACACACCACTTTGATAACTTCAGGCTGTGAACTGGTTTATACATTTGTAAAATAAAGCAAAAAAAAGAAAGAAAATCACAACATGTATATCATGTCCTCCCTAAAAGAGGGCAAGTGTTGCAGTGAGACCTGGAGACTGACCTCCTGTGTTGTGAGTGGGTTGGATTGGTTAGCCACAACAACCGATTGGTAGGTCCCTCAATGTTGGGTTCAATCTGGCCAATGGGGCGCAGTCTAAACAGATCGAGGGACCTATATATACCCGTGCATGAGACCCAGAACTTCCTCTTTCGGCTTGTGCATTCGGAACACCCGCCCACCTCTTCCTATTTTTAGGGCTTTGTGCGATTGACCTTGCTATGCCGTCATGTGTCTGTCATTGGGACAGGAGCACGGTAGGAATTTCCCCACTTGGCTGATTGGCTGTTGCCATTTGGGTTTCACCTGCCACGTAGCAAATCATCACAACTTGTAAGGTTGCAGATAGGCACTGGTTTAGGTGATAGGGATGGGACAGCAGTCTCGCCATCCCTATGTGAAGGGTATTCTGTTAAAGGAATCCAGGGACTCAACTGGTTTGGTCAACCCCCAGGAGGGGGTTGTGCCTGTGCCTGAGTCCAGGGGGCATCTGTGTGGTGAACATAGTCTGTTCCCAGCTTTTCACCTACCCAGGTGTTCACCCTTGGCTGACCTATGCTGGTGCCCTGGGTGCAGGGAGCTAGTCGAATCAGAGCCTATGTAACCACTCACCTTCTGTAATCAATAAAGTTGTGGCCTAAATTCTGCCAAAAACCAAAACTAAAATTTGAGTCAAGTGTGAGTTTCTTTAGGGGGGAGGTCTCTGGGTCTGAACACGCAAATACTGCTTAATGAAACCTCAACATGGTTTGCAAAAAGAATAAAACAATGAATGAATGAAAACTTCACTGAAATACAGTATGGGTCACTTTCAAGAAAAGACTTGCTGGAACAACCAAGTTCTGATCTGCCATCTAAACCACACTACAGATGGTGCCAGACTAACTTCAGTGGGCAAAGGATTCCATAATCTCAGTGCCTCTACACATTAGCCACCTCCCGACCATCCAAAGACAGAGCATTCAGAGAATGACCTTGGATTATGATCTCAGTTGCCTGGCATGTTTATGTGTTTTTCTGTGGCTGGTTTATCCACACCGTCCAGCTATAACCAGAGGGAATAAAGTATATGTATGTCCATTGTTGTGAAGTAGGCCCCAGTGAACTCCATGGCACTTACTTTTAAGTAGACATGGGTAGACTTGTGCTATAAATATAAATCCCTCTCTTAGTTTTTCCTTTCTACTATATCATGCAACAAGAAAATTATCTTTGCTAGAATATGTGGTTTTACTGGAGTGGAATTTGTAGAAGCAAAATTCCTCAGCGATATCATGAGAAGACAATCCAATAAAAATTTCTTAAATTCTTGTGTGGAAGTCAGTTCTGTCTTCTGAACATATATCCATGAGCTACTGATTGAAACCAATCAGACATTAAACTCATCAAAAAGAGGTGTCCAAGCTTTCTCATATGTTTGAACCACCCAAACTGCAAATGATAATAAAAAATTGTACCCTTTCTCAAAGCGCTTATGCTTATCTTCAAGCCAAAAAGAGATGTAGGAGCAAATCCACATAGACTAAATATGTGCTTTACATTCCCTTTCAAGGGGATTTATGAGAAAGTCATGTGCTTACTCTTGTCCCATATATCAAATACAAGTCAGCCTGAGCCTTTTTTTTTAACAATCAAGTGGTATTTAATTTCATGAAATAAATAAATGGCCCCTCGCATTTTTTTAAATAAGTCCCTGCATGAACATGTAATGTAAAAATGTTCTAGTCTAAGAGTTTTCTTGATACATAGTTTTGAATGTGCAAGGTGATTTTAACACGAGAGGTTATTAAACATGCAACCCTCCACTTGCAGCCTGAAACAGTCCTGCAACAGATTTGCCATAGGAGCACGTGGTCACATCCGTCAAGTTGCCATTCTTTACTGTCCTTTTGTGTACGTGTGTTTCTTTGCCAGCTATATTGATAGAACATGAAGTAAAATGTGAAACTTTGAAGTTTCATCTTGAGAAGTCACCATGGGACAACATGCCGTGGCTGGAGACAGCTGCAGCACAAACATCTGGCAGTGCAAAAATAGCAAGAGACAATAGCTTTGATCAGTGGTGGGAAACCTGTGGCCTTCCAGATGTAGTTGGACTCTAACTCCCATCAGCACCAACCAGAATGGCCAAAGGTTAGGAAATGTTGTACAGCGACACCTGGAAAACCATGTCACCACCTCACCCTGACCAGCTTAGTTTCTACAGGTTAGAATCAGTGTCTCTTGTAAGACCTCCTTGCTTCATATAATCTCTAATAGATGCAGATATGTCTCACACTGCACATCTTCCTTCATCCCAGGCTTGCCCCCTTCTTAGCAATGATAACCATAATCACAGCAAACCTGTGATTTCCAGTGTAGGCACACAGCTCACCATAGGTTTTACTCCATTGCTTGTTTGTACAGTCATGCTGTTGCCACTATAGGAAGCAAATGACAGCACACATCTACACGGGGAGATGATGGCATGTCATCCCTCATCATTTGTTTGCACATGCATTTGGAAAGCTGTAGGTTTCATCTCATGTGGTCTCATACAAGCAAATCATCCTGGCGTTTTTTATGGGGAGTAACAAGATTGATGACAGGACTGTTGAATTCTGTACTTAGCAGCAGCAGCTTGCTGTGAAAGGGGAGTTTCTCCCTCCCCTCCCTGCCAAAAAAAGCTAGCAGTGGAGGTAGTAGCACTGCAGTAATAAGGCATCTGTGACTATAAAGCTTACAAGTTATTGTTTTCCTAAAGCACAATGCTTGTATGTTTTGTGAGTAAAAAAAGTACTGCCTCCAAAATAAGCTGGTTGCTGTTTTTTATGAATTGTTCTGAATTTACCAAGTGATTACCAGTTTCTCTGACATAGGCTGGATCTAGACACATCAAAAACGTGTTTCAGTTAAACGTATTGCAAATTTAAACAGGGAAATCCGGTAGGGAAAAATGAGACTCCACAGTGCCATATAGTGGCATAATGTTATATCGCATATACAACACAAAAAATGGTTTTTTCTTTACCAATCTAGCTGAGACCATAGATACATAAGATGCAGATTCTATCTATCAAAGTCAACTTATTTCTACTGGCCAATAACTCCTATTACGTATCAAAGCATCTAAGTCAGGGATGGAGAACCTGTTATTCTCCACTTGTACTGTACAGCCAGCATGACTAATGGTTAAGGAGGATGGGAGCTATGTTCCATCAATATGGGGAGAGCTCTCCATCCCTAACCTAACAAAAGATTTCACACCTCTACCAATGTTTTCAATGTTAGCAAGGGAAGCTGTTAAAGAAATCAAGCCGGTTTCTAAAGCAATTCACAAATACATTTTTTTTAGTAATCCTTAAAATGGCCCTGCAATGGACACCCATTCTTGTTGTCCACAAATAGCAGATGAAAAATTGAAGAAGAGAAACCAACAACTTGCAACAAGATAAAGCTTGAACCGAGCACTTTTTCCAAGATGACAGATCTCTCAAATCTGCATTTTATGCCATTTATAATTCCACAGAGTTATGTGAGTTTTCAGAAAATGAAATCAATAGAAATAGTTTATCCCTTTGAATCATTTGTTGTTTAATATATCTTGCTTGCTGTCTGTTGAAGCTTTTGGTCCTTATAGGAAAAGCACTGATCTCAGGCTGCCTTCAATGTCAGGTAGATTTATTTCTCTTGGGAGTAGTTCAGTGTGAGCAACATTTTGGCTGCAGTCCTAAATGCATTTACAAGGAAGTAAGTTCCACTGAACACAGTGGAACTTACTCCCAAGTAAACATGCACAGGACTATGCCAATATCTCTCAGTGCCCCCCCCCTTAAAATGATCCCTGTGCCTCTCTGCCTTGAAACTAATATTGCTCTCTCCAGTACTCCTTTATACTTCACTTCTTTTCCTGTTTAAGTCTCTGTTCCTGACTTTGTCTGGTATGGGGAACTTTTGTGTGACCATAGTTCAAGCTCTACCCATTAATCATTTTGTATGTTAATGGGTGGTAAACATTTATTATCAATGCTCTGGAAACAAAACAAAACAGTTCATTACATCAGAGATGTGTAGGGGACATGCTATGTGAACTATTCTTCCACTCTGATGCATATTTTAGGATAGTTCATGGCTATGATTTGTTTATATAATGGCATTCTTTCAACTTAAAATAAAAATATTTAGAAAGAAAATGTTCCCAAGTGGTCTACATAGTCTGCTCTTCCATCATATTTTTGTCCATTACAGAATCATATTGTGTTAGAGGGAGGAAAAGAAGTATTTAAAGAAAATATATATGATAAACTCCAGATAATATTGATTTGGGCAGAAATGCTAGCATTAAATCACTTTCCCAATCACACAAGTAAACAGTGACTGAGGACTTTGGGAAGTTTCTTTCAGGGTTACATTTTTGAAATTTCTTTCTCCTAACAATACAGATTCATACATGGTTCTTTTTCTAGGATGCTGAAAGAGTAGCATGTACAGAACAAAAAACTGGTAGCCAAAAGATGGTAGTGGATCCAGGAAACCATTTCATTCCCATTGCACAGCTACCCTAGAGGTCCCGGGTCCTAAGCAAGTTAGATTAGCCTCAACCAGAGCCAGGGCCTTTTCAACACTGGCTCCGGTCTGGTGGAACGCTCTGTCTCATGAGACCAGGGCCCTGCAGGATCTGATTTCTTTCCGCAGGGACTGTAAGACAGAGTTGTTCCACCTGGCCTTTGGCTTGGAGTCAATTTGATTCCCTCCCCCACTTTCTTTTTTCCTTTCTCCTCCTGTGATGAGGCTGCATTTTAATGTTTTAATGTTGCATTTTAATCTTGTTTTTTTAAGTTGTATTCATTCAACTTGTTTTTATTATTGGTTGTTAGCCGCCCTGAGCCCGGCCTTGGCTGGGGAGGGTGGGGTATAAATTTATTATTATTATTATTATTATTATTATTATTATTATTATTATTATTATTATTACATTTGCAAGCAACCAGTGTTGTAATCCTAGTGTCTGAAGAGATGCATCACCAAAAGTTACATATTTGCATAAAATGTGCATATGTTAATTTGTAGGGATAGAGGCACAATTGTTGATCATTTCTATGGAAATATACTACTTTTTCTACCCTTGATGGGGGAGATTGTGTTGAGGTGACCTGTGTCTATATGATCATGGAAAATATGATATGACACATGAGTACTGTGACTTGCCACAGATATGTAATGAAGGTGCCAGGTGAGCATTCCACAAACAGGGAGTTACTGCAGATAAGGCTCATTCTCATGTTACCACCCTCCAGACCTCTCATGGAGGGGGCACATGAAGAAGGACCTTAGATGATTATTGCAGGGTCAGGGTCCAAAGCTAATGGAAGGAACTCTGCACCATGCAGACCACCTGAGCCTCAAGCAACAGCAATGGATCCAGCTGCATACCCGCTCCTTCAGAGGGAGTGACTGTAACCCCACCATAAGCAGACCACCTCCCATCCATCTAGTCTAGGAAACCACCCACTAAGAGTGCCTCAGTCTTTGAGCTTCAGTTTGTTGGCTCTCATCCAGTCCATTACAGACAATGGTCCAGCACATTCTCTGCCACATCTGCAGATGTAAAGAAGAAGTAGAGCTGTGTGTCATCAGCATATTGCTGACAACATACTCCAAACCTCTGGATAACCCCACTCAGTGGTTTCATGTAGATGTTAAACAGCACAGAGGATAAAACTGAACCCTAAGGAACTGAAGGCTCCACAGGGCTGAAAAACACTCCCCAAGCATCACCCTCTGGAAATGTCCATCCAAGTAGGGCCAGAACCACTATAAAGCAGTGTCACCCATCCATACTTCCTCTGCTCCAGAAAGATACCAGTGTTGATGGTATCAAATGTTGCTGAGGTCGAGGAGAATTAACAGGAGCATATTTCCTCTTTCTCTCCCGACAGGTCATAATATAGGATGACCAAAGCAGTTTCTGTGCCAAAACTGGGCCTAAACCTCAATTGAAATGGGGTTTGATCTCATCTAGCAGAGCTTTTCTTATACTACATTCTTAAAATAATTTGTCCTAGTCAATTCATCATCAGCATTAAAATCAAGCAACTAATGTGAACTTAACACTTGATGAGGTGTACCTTGAAAGGTATGCATCGACTACAGGGCTTTCTCCCCATTATTTGTTAAGGAAAGTGTTGAGTCTGTCATGGTGACAGAGTAAGATTGATTAAAGTCCTTAAGGTACCATTTCTCTTGGTTTTAAGTGACTGGACTTCTGCAAATTATGTGCCAGGAAACTATATTGTCATTACATTACAGCTATGGCTAGTTTTTAAAAGAGTTCCTTTTTGGTTCATTGCAGTTTGATTATACATTGTCATCACTTTTATGGGGCAGTGAAGAAGAAGAAAAACAAGAAGAAGTTTGCAAGCTGATTTGGACATTTAGTTGATTTTCACTATGAAACCTTATGCTTTTTGGCAGCACAATGTGTTAGAAAGTCTCCACAAATGCTTGAATTACCCAAATCCTAAATTCAGAACACTTGTGACCTACTTTCTCTGCCCTGAAAGGAATTATCCAACAAGCCAGACAATTAGCCCCTAGCATCAATTCCGGTCACCAGTCACCTCAGCAACAAGAATGCAGTTTAGGGTAAAGAGCAGACTTCAAGTTAATGGGCAAAATCTAAACTGGTCTCTCTCTCTCTCAGCTTGGTTGGGATTGTAGACCAAAAAAGGCCTTTGCACATTGTCAGGTTTTGCATATTAAAAACCTATTTAAAAATATAAGGATATAACACATTTTTAATTCAATTTGTATTCTTACTTATAGGCTGCCTTTAAGGGCACAGTTCTTAAAAATCATCAAGATGGACAACAAACAAGTGGTAATCACAACAATTAGGACTGCATCTGACTAAGTTATGCTCAGAGTAGACCCATTGAAATCAACAGACTTAAATTAGTCATTACTAATTAGGGTCCACTGATTTCAATGAGTCTGAGAAGGCTTTGTCAAATATAACCCTTCCAGCACAATCCTATACATGTCTACTCAGAAGCAAGCTCCACTGAGTTCAAGGCGGCTTGCTCCCAAATAAATGTGTATGCTAGGAATATTGCTCAACATCCAAAAAACCAAAGTACTGCACCAACAAGCACAAAACAACACCTCTGCAGCACCACAAATGCAACTCAATGGAGTAATGTTGGAAAGTATTGATCACTTCTCTTACCTGGGCAGTTATCGTTCCACAAGGGCCGACATTGATGCCAAAATCTAGCATTGCCTGAGCTCTGCAAGTGCAGCTTTCTCCCAATTGTAGTACAGAGTGTTTGAGGACCAGGACATTTGCAGGGAAACCAAAATGTTTGTTTACAAAGCTATTGTACTACCAACCTTACTGTATGCTTGTGAAACATGGACCACTTATAAATGCCATCTCCAACTCCATGAAAGATTCCATCAATGGTGTCTCTGAAAATTTTTACACATCACTTGGGAAGACAGGCAAACTAATGCCAGTGTACTGGAAGAAACAAAAATCACCAGTGTCGAAGCAATGATTCTTCAACATCAACTTTGTTGGACTGGTCATATTGTTCAGATGCCTGATTATCGTCTTTCAAAGCAACTACTCTATTCTAAACTAAAAAAAGGGAAGCGTAATGCTGGTAGTCAACAAGAGAGGTTTAAAGACGCTTTCAAGGCAAATCTTAAAAAATGTAGTATAAACACCGACAATTGGGAAACACTGGCCTGTGAGTGCTCCAAAGGTGTCATGGACTTTGAAGATGCTCAAACTCAGGAGGAAAGGGAGAAATGTGCTAAAAGGAATGCACATTTGGCAAACCCTCACTGTGATCAACTCCCACCCAGAAACCTATACCCCACTGTGGAAGGACATGTGGATCCAGAATTGGCCTCCACAGTCACTTAAAGACTCACTGTTAAGACCGTGTTCATGGAAGACAATCTTACTCGGCTACAAGTGAACACAGAAGAAGAAGAAGAAGAAGAAGGAGGAGGAGGAGGAGGAGGAGGAGAAGGAGGAGGAGAAGGAGGAGGAGGAGGAGGAGGAGGAGAAGATACTAGGAATACAGCCTAAGGATCCTGTGCATTACAACTAGGAAAAAAATATATAGCCTTTGTAGTTCCAGATTAGTGTGTGAAAACATTAGTGTATTATGTAGTACAGGCAACTCTCCATTTGCACATGATCAGCAGATACAATATATATATTGTAGAGCTCTCCACTCGAATGCTACCTAAACTACATCTGATAAATGATAAAATCTTGCCCACTAAATCAATCTTTAAGATTTCACAATATTCTTTTGTTGTTGTCCTTGTTGTTGTTTGCTAATCTACAAAGCAGACACACTTATTTATTCATTTTTAAACTCATTTACCCTGCCTTTCAATTAAAAATTTATAATGTGGTGTACCATGATATTAAAATAAACAATAAAAACAACATTATAGCCAATAAACTACAGAAAACAAATAAAACAATAGGAGATGCAGTAAAGACAATAAAAACCAGGGCCAATAAAACCAATAGTAATAAAACAACAAAATTACTTTGTATGAAAAAGCCTAGGCAGATAAAACCTAGTGCCTTTGTTCAAAAGGCACAGTGTTCAGCCAAGGCATAACAATATTTATCCGCAACAGCAAAGCATGGTCTACTTTTGCCCAGCTAATTTATGTGAACCTATTTCTAAATAATGAAGTACCCAATAATGAGGTGTGGTGTTATGCAGTGGAGAAACCAGAGTTCAAATTCCTGCTTAGCTGTGAAGCTGCAGCCTTGAGCAAACCACTGTCTCTGAGCTTGGCCTACCCTACTGGGTGGTGTTGAGAATAAAGTGTGATCCCTAGCGCCATGTAATAATGGAAGAAGTATGAATATGATTAATATCTGACTGTCTTAGGAATCTCTCATTCTCTGCATAATCTGACTCCGAGTTTCCAAAACAACAGTGACACTCTCTCCCTGCTTTCATAAAGCACTTGCTTAAATATTTCCTGTGTAGCAGCATCAGTTTCAATTATTTCCCTGTCTTTGTGCTCTTTCCTTGTAAATAAGTACATGCACTTATTGCAAAAGAAAGTGAGGGTACTGCCATCCCTCCAATCCAAGCACAACGGAGTGACGAAGAGATGTGATTTTTGTGGCACTTATTTGCAGATGGATGTAGTGGAAATAAGAAACATTTTGCCAAACTGCCGCATATTGGAATACTCTGTCTAATTAAAAGTCTCTCAGCACATATGGGAATCGGTCTTTTGAGTAATTGTACTGAAGGGTGTATTCCAAAATGCAGGCACAACAGAGAATACAAAATACAATAGCAGCTTTAATTAAACATGTTTTATTTTCCTTCCCATCTAAATATTTGGCATGTAAAGCCGTTTTGCTGCAGCAAAATGTACAGATGGGTGCCAAACTGGGTAATTACTTTCTTGGTGAATGCCACTTGGACTGCCTGCAGAATGTAGAGGCTAGTGTGAACAATGGAGACCAGAGAACTTCTATTTGATTATGTTGTTTGGTGGACTGATCCAGATAAGCATTTAAAATGATCTCCCATAGCTCAGCTCCCTTGGAGCTGTACTAACCCATAATATCCCCCTCCTCCAAATGCATATGCAAATCAATAGTCAATATTTGGGTAGGGGATTCCATACAATGTCTGCTGCCCCTTTCTCTGTATCCTGTAGATGTGTGCCACCTATTTGACCACTGTCCTTATATGCGTCAAACCAGAAGCAATGCCACTAGTTCCCTGTACTTAAACATGGAACTGCCCCAATCATGAACAAAGAGGTAGGGTTCCAATTTCAAAGGTAAATGGCTTGTGTGGCTGTAGTATCGAACAGTCCCTCCTCAAGTGGTGAAGTTCTGCAGTTTTAGATTCTGGGCATTAGGCTTCTAGCCCTGTACTCTGCTTGATGGCACCTCTACCCTCCTCCCAAAGCTAACCCCTCTTCTAAAGCTATATTCTCCCAGCATTTGGACAGAGAAGCTTCTGGAAAGGAAAAGGATCACCTCCTCTCATTTGGGCACCTTTTTTTGCTGTTAAAACCGGACCCTGCCTCCTTCTTTCTACAGACTGGGGCAATTCCATGTTAAAATGCATGGAATTGTCACTGTCAGGGAATGAGCAGGTGGTGGGTGTCCCCTATTTGATTCCTGTGCTGGGTCCCAAATAACAGGGCAATAGATTTAATTTGGGGTTATTTTACCTGACCCTGAATCAAACTGCAATGTCAACAAAGTACCATGAATACTATTACTTCTACTACTACATCATTATCATTATCGTTATCATTATTGTTATCATTATTTATACCCCGCCTTTCCCCCAGATTGGGACTCAAGAAAGCTTACATAAATTTAAAAAACACAGACAGAAAGCTAAAAACAAATAAAATGTTATAGTTAAAAAGCAGCTAAACTGTAACAGAATTAAAATAATATTTAAACAAATTTGTTAAAATACAGAGAGTAAAAATAGCACAGCACTATTAAAAGCAGTTTCTTTACAAAACAGTCAGTTCCCCGATGCCTGTTAGAATAAAACACTCTTTACTTGATAGCTGAAGAACAACAAGGTGGGAGCCAGTTTAGTTTCTCTAGAAAGGGGGTTCCAAAGTCTGAGAGCAGCCACCAGGAAGGCCCTCTCCCATGTCCCTAACAAACATGCTGGTGAAGGTGGTGGGTCTGCCTTCTCTGAATATCTCAGAGCCTGGGCAGGTTTTGTATGGGAGAATACAGCCTTTCAGACAACCTGGGCCTAAACTGTACATATTTATTTATTTTTATTTATAGGGCTTTATAGATCACAGGCAGTGGATGAGAACAGTGGGGGAAGTAGGGAGGGTCAAGAAGGGAGACAAAAGAGGACGGCCACAATCTCCCACAGTCAACTGGCTAGCGATTCTGGTAGGAAAAGGGAAAGGATGAATGTGACCCCCTCTCTCTCAACTACAGCCACACATGACCTTTTTGCCTCACAGATTCATACATCTAACATGGCATACATGTCAAAGATTCTTCACATTGCTAAGAATTTAAGTCTCCTTTCTTGAGGACATAAAATCCAGCTTTTGCAGCAGAGCAGCAGAGGATGAATTATTGCAAAAGACTGAATTGATCTGAATTTCTACATTCTGACAATGAGACAGAGAGAGTGATTGAAATTCTGTTGCATTGGAAGCTTTATTAACGGTGGATGCATATTAGCGCTAGGCAAATGTTGTTTAAAAGACTGCTATTTTGGAGCGTTGCTCTTCTGTCTGCATTGCCATTCAATAAATGGAACTCTAAGGAGTCTTTAATTATAGTACTCAGGATGAAAAATAACATGGTGGTCACTGGCACTTGGGCAGATATCGAAAACGCCAGATTTTTTAAGAGTATTCTGGTAAGAAGAGATTTTGTACACAGGAACTAATTAATTAACGTAAGAAATATATCCAAGCCAGAAATCTTCCTAACCAGAGATTAGATACTTCTAGGTATAAACTTTTTGACTCAGCAAACTTTTTGACCCATAATTTAGAAGAAGAAATAAAATCCTTTCTATTTCCTTTTCCTTTTCCAAGGTATGGAAACCCTATGATTAGTGTCATAAAACACACCACTATAAAATATATGAACATTAAAATAGTTCTGACCACACTCTTAACTATTACAAAAACAGTCAGATCAGCCCAAGTTCAGGTCAACAGTTTAAATACAGTTTTTAAAAACCATACTGAAAAAGTCATAAAACGATCTTTTTGAGCTATTAATATACGTTAACCACATGTAAAAAGCAGAAACATATACTTGGTCCTTCAAGATGGGTAAAGACTGGCACTTCTGTTTACAGGCACCATTCAGGTGTGTATAGTCTGAAAATGATACTGTGTTTGCTGAACACAATATATGAAGGGTATGCTCTCCCCAACAAAGTTGCGATTTACCAGTGGAAATGATTAAGAGATTAAGCAAGTTGAGATATAAGCCAACATCATAAACTCAAGGGATCCAGTGATTTTAACAATTCAGCAATCAGGTAGGGCAAACCAACAATGGAAGGAATCTGATCACATTGAAAACTCTTAACTTGCTAATATTAAGCAGTCTGAAGTACACGGATTCCACTATTGTTGCCGTCTATGGGTTACTTCAGTTTCTGAAAAAGACACACGAAGACTCACAAATTTTTCATCTGCACCTTAGAAGTTCAATAAACTGAAAAGCTACGGTAATCCAAATAACAGCTATCAGTATTGAATAACGGAGCCCCCACCCCATGTAGTGTATGTGCTTTGGAAAAGATTTGTAAATGTTTCCACTGTGTATTGCTTGTAAAACTTCAGAGCCTGGAAAGGTGCCCTGGATGCTATGTCATTTTGTGTGCTGCCAGAGATAGAAAGAAAGAAGAGGGGCTAATAAAATCACCATTAACAGGGGAACACAATGTGAGAGACAGGGTCTCAGCAATAAGGCCTTGCTTCAGAGCTAAGAAAAAGAGAGCAAAGCTTGCAATTTTGAATGCCATCCTCAAAAGGGGGAAGGGTGGGTGAAGGGGAGAGGAAGAGGGAGGGAAAGATATATGCAGGCAACTTTCCAAGCCATTTTACACATTCTTTGGACCAATGAAACTTTCTTACAGTGATCACTGACACCGAGCCAAGGAAAGTGGGCAATAACAGACTCATGTGTTTGCTGAATACTCAGCCTGTTCTTCAGCGTGATGCATGAGCTGGTAATGAACCTAAAGAAGATTCTCAATGATTCAGTTAAAAAACACCACCACCCTAAAACTTAGTCAGCCATTTGGGTTTAAAGAAACAAGAGATGCTCTTATTGAGTATATTAAAGGGGAAAATACCCAATAAAGTACGTAGTCTTTTCCTTTACGCAATAACAGCGGCCAGAATAATTTATGCCCAAAGGTGGAAGGACAAAAATGGTCCTGCAAAAGTAGACTGGCAGAAGAAGCTAATAGAATCTGTGGACTGCAAAGATAAGAAATCAGGATGAGTTGGATATAAAAGAAGATTGGGAATACTTTGGCGAATATTAAAAGAAATATCACAATCAGATAAACTTCCAAGTGGGGTTAGATATATGAGCAGCAGTTAAAAATAAGCAGAAGAGGGGTGGTAATGAAGGAGATGCAGCTTAAATAAGACCCCACAGATGGATGTGTATGGAACGTAGAGTGTAAGATAAACAATGACAATTGAGGTACTAAGATATGTAAAATGCATAAATAAATTAAAAAAACAACAAGCAAAAACTCTGCATTTAAACATTTGTTTATTTGATAAATGCACAGGCCAGCCTTCAGTCCAAGACCCCCAGGGCAGTGTCCAATAAAAGCAATACAGTAAAACACCATATAAAATCAATACTAATCACAAAGCAACAGCCAAGTACCAGTAAAATCAGCAAATCTATAAAACCCACCAAGCCATAACAAACACCACCAACATGCTATATAACACATTGCTGAATTGCCTGGCACAGAAAAGAGATCATAGTTGGAAGCAGTTGAGCTTCTCGGGGGTGGGGGGCATACCACAAACAAGAAAGACAGCACCCCTCTCACCGCTCGCCTCTCTCTAGATGAGTGCCTCTGAAGACGATGAACACAAGGAGATGACTGAAACGCCAGACTGAAACAAACCACGGAAGTGAGGGACAGTTGGCAATTGAGGAAGTGGAAGGGATTCACTGGTGTGAGAGCAGCAGAGCATCTATCAGTGGCACCATTTCTCCCAGAAATAACATCATTCTGGGAATTGGGGGGGTGAGGTTCCACCAATAGTGGCTGCCCCAATAATTCCCTGAAATGAGGCAAAATCTGGGTATTCAAGGAGGGGGACAAAATGGCAGCTACCACCAGAAAAGTCAATCATTGGTGGTGACCTGCCACAAGTGCCAAAGAATAGTGATCTGCCTGCGGCATTCAGGATCATGCTGGTGAATGCCAGGTGGTGACCTTTAGCCTTAATTTGAGCAGCAGGCCCATTCAGGTGAACATACACTTTCTTTCTACATTACAATAAATGTGTAATGAGGGAACCATGGTTTTGCATCTGCTGTCCTTACTTTCACATCCTACATATGAATTCTGAATGATCTTAGGAACATACAGATTACAGGGTTCCCAACTGCAGGCAAATAGTTTATGTTCTTATACTTTGAACGTGCATAGCTGTTTCAGAAGTTATGTTATATACATGTATGATTCGGGAGCAACGATTATGGACAGAGTCCCACTGCCTCCTCTGTGTACATTCATAGTAGCGCATGAAGAATGCTATAGTCTTGAGACAAATTCTGGAGAAGCCATTTGTCAGTTTCAGCACATGCACAAATCCCAAGGAAGGAGTATTCAGACTCTGCCTCGAGGCTTTAGAAGCTGCAATCCCATTGCAGTGAAACTGACAAAAGGCACCTCCAGACATTATCTTGAAACAAGTCAGTTTCAGTTCACATGGGAAGTCCTTTCTTTGCAACTTGAGTATGCACTAGAATGCATATCACCTAGCCTTCAGGGCGCTTGTCGGGTATGTAGAGAGACAAATAAGATATCAACCTAAAACACAGATCTGCAGAAAAGTAGCAGTTGTGCTGACCTGATATTCCCCCATCTCCTAAAAAAATAAAACTGTTTAAAAACAAACAAATGCTGAGGTAAACACAGGCTACCACAGCGGTACCTCGGTTTAAGAACAGTCCAGTTTAAGAACGATTTGGTTTACAAATTCTGCAAAACTGGAAATAGTGTCTTGGTTTGAGAACTTTACCTCGGTCTAAGAATGGAATCCGAATGGTGGAAGGGCACCGGTAGTGGGAGGCCTCATTAGGGAAAGCGTGCCTCAGTTTAGAAAGGGTTTTGGTTTAAGAACGGACTTCCAGAACAGATTAAGTTTGTAAACTGAGGTACCACTGTATATTTTAATGCTTCGGAGCGTCTGACTGAGGACTCATCCATACTTCTGCTTGCCCCATGGCTAGAAAGCATAGGTCCAAGCATGAATGTTGCATGTATAGAAGACTGGGGTGAATGTGACATATAAAGCAATGTGTGAACATGTGTATAGTGTCGTGAACAGGGTGAGTAGACGTGTGATAGAGAAGGTGTTATACACTTCATCTGTATCAATGAATATATGCAGGTTTCAATATTCCATTAAAAATATTTAGAGGCTGATTTACTTTATTTTGAAGCGTCCTGATATGACTTTGCAGTTTAGTAAATGCTATCAAAATTAAAAAATAAATAGAAAGCACTTGTTTCTGCATTTAAACAGTTATTATCCCAATATATTATCGCAGAACACAGGCAAATTACAATACTGTTCATTTATATGCTGAGCCGCTCTTAGTCCAATTTACACTTAAAAAGTAGTGGGTTTGCTTCCTGTTCATACAACTTTTCTGCTTATGAAGTGGAAACTCCTGAAGCAGATAAATTTGATATCTGTCTCTGCAGGGCTATGCAAGATATATATTGACAAGGAGGTATATGCTTTGAACTATCATAACACAGAGGGAAAGCTTCATTAATATCAAGCAGCAATGATCCTACCAGATGGTATAAAAATAGAAAGAGCCTGTAAGATATACCTTTTGGGTGGCTGGAATATCCATCAATTTCTCTTCGCTTTGATTCAAAGTAATCTGTTTCTGTTCCACAGTGGAGGTATCTTTACCCTTGCCAATTCATTGTTACAGCTCCCCAAGGAAACGCAACATGTTGCCTCCTGAAATTCCATGTGACATCATTGAAGACACGATGTCAGTTTAAATAAAGTTTTGCTCTCCATCCTTTCACTCACATTTCTCACATCCATGAGACCTGTATTTATTGTGATCTGAGCACATGGCTTAACAAAAGAAGTATACTTACAAAACAATATTCTTGTGAAATGGAAACATTACTGCTTTGTTTCACTGAACAGAAACTTAGGCTGTTCGGATTATGACCCTGTCTTCTTCTGTGAAATAACTAATAACTATTTTAGTCTTAATTTGAAAAAAATACAAAAATCATTTATATCCTGCCTTTCCTCCTGCCCATTATTATTATTATTATTATTATTATTATTATTATTATTATTTCTATACCACCCTTTATCTAAGGCTTACAGGCATTTTACAATACAGTATCAAAACACAAAAATGTAGTAACAAAAACAATACCTACCTCATCTCAATTTAAAAGGCTATAGATTGTTTAATTAGTCAAAAGGCCAAAAGACAAACATAAATAGGTCTACCATATTTGGGCCCAAACGAGCTTTACTTCAGCAAAGTGCCTGCATCATGTACATTCAGCACATGCCCTGGATGTTTTGGCAATAAAAAGATATAGGGAGCTCATAAACCAGCTGGGAAGCTATCTATCTGAAGTATCATCCCATGTGGTACAAATGTCACCACTCCCGTTGTCGCTGGTGTAGATGTGTGGTAAAATTCTCCTCAATGCATAAGCAATGACAAATGACTAGTTTCCCATGATATGTGGTGACGGCTACTTACTCAGGTGACTTTAAAAGGGGCTTAACCAAATTCATGATGGCTAAAGCAAACCATGGCTATTAGTCATGACGACAGTAGATTCACTCCCGAATCAAAGGCAAGGTGGTTCGGAATATAAGTTGCTGCGGAAAGGCAGAAGAATTACATTGTGCTCATGTCCTGCTTTTAGGCTTCCCTCAGGCATGTGGCTGGCCAGTGAAAGTCTCCTAATACAGTAAATTAATGGGCATCTGTAGGAATCACTTGAACAGCACCAGAAAAATCTCATCATAGTCTTGTGGTGAAAAAATAAAATAAAATATTTTACTCCTGTTCTTTGTAAAGTTCTTATCTAATTTCTGTTCCTGAGAGCTAGAAGAATAGAAAACTTATGTTCATTTACTCTCTTTCAAAGTGAGATAATTGATCCTAGGCATTCAATGGTGCTGAAAATAACAGCTACAGAAAATTAAGGCATGATATAACAAAAGAGTAGTATAGCTAGAAACCATAAAAACCAGATTGCACATCAATCTCTAAGGGCCAGATCGCTATCTGAAAGCTGGCCTAAAGGGTCAAGCAGGAAGAGAAAGGCTTATCTGACTCAATGATTATATTCTCCTCAGGGTGAACAAAAGTATGATGGATCAGTAGGCCCCATCACTTCTGCATACTGTTAGTGCTGCTGCTGCTGCTACTGGATACTGGTGTGAAATTTTGGAGGAAAGGTGGCACAGAAATATTTTCAAATGAATAAGCAAAAGAAATGTCAAATAAAACAAAACACACAGCCAGTTCTCCAAGGTCTGAACAAAACTGCCCGGGTTGCTTAAAGACTGAACTTGCAACTGACCCCAGACCTCACTCTCCCTTGCTACAATCACCCCTGAATCTCTGCGAACGTCTATTCAGCATTACAATAGTATTTTTAGAAGGCAACCCAGTTGCTCTATAATTAATGTGACATGACACCTGTCTTCACAATTCACATCAGAGCTGGCTACATGGTGTAAAACAACAGAGAGAGAATTTAGCCTTTGACAGCTCTGGTGGTTTTGGCTGCTACTCTGGTGTCTTGTTTCTTTGACTAAATGGGTTTTAAAGCCCCAGCACAACATCACGCTGGCCATAACATTCAGCTGCTGGGGAAAATGACATTCAGCTAAACCAATATTTGAAATCTTGAACAGCTGTAGAGAGGGCTATGACATTGCTGGGGAGACTCTCCTGAAGATCTGAGTCCTCAACTTACCACCCCCCTGCCCAACTTTGGTCTTTGTGAGGTCTTAATATATAACACCCCTAACCCTAGTCCACTGTTATCTGTGCCATGTGCCTAAATTAATAAACTCTTTCATCTCATTCTTCTGGTTAACCCACTACATCTTATAACATAACATCCCAAGGAGGGCAGCACTGGCTGATAGGCTGGAACTCTGAAACAAAAGCATTACTTCTAGGAGGTGAGGATAAACTGCAACATCTTGTTACAGGTGCCACTTGTCTGCATACTGATTTCTTGTCCAGGGAATGGAGTGGGCCAATTTTTTTTCAAGGAGCCAGACAACAAACAGCCAGAGCAGTGTTGATATGGAACAAAGAGAATGTGCTTTATGTGAAGATGCCCTTCAGAAGTTGTGGTTAGTGCAAAATGTGCTAGGCTGCTCAGTGGTGCATCTTACTGTGCACATATGACACCTGTGCTAAAGGAATTGCACTGAATAGCAAGATGAATTTAAGGTCTTCTAAGGTCCTAAACTGCTTAGGATCAGGCTAAGTGAGTGTCTTGTTTTGCACAATCCAGCCAGTTCACTGAGATCATCTGGTTACTACTCAAGGGCACTCCTCTGCAGTGCCTACTCCCTGCTTACAGATACATCAGGCATCTCCACTAAAGATATTCCACCAATTGGTTAAAACATTGATTAATCTTCTTGCAACGGCATTCCCAAACCGTGTTTTTAGAACCACTTCTATTGGACATTGGTGGCATTTCCTCTTTACTTGTATTGGTTTTATCCTGTAAACCACCTTGTTATTTTATATGAAAGGTGGTTTATGAATGTCTTAGCACATAAAATAAATTGGAGCTAGTCCTCCGCAATCCCTGACAGTAGCATGTGAATATAGCTAACAGGTAGGGCTTCTGATAGTAGAGCAAAGTGTAAAGTGAACCCAAGCGCAGAACCTGTTAACATCCCACATGAGATGGAATGTGATATAATGGACAGTGTGCTGGGCTTGGATCAGGAGGACCTGGATTTAAATGCCCAGTCAGCCACTGGGCAGATCATGGCCACTTTGCCAATCCTAGCTCATGCGATTGTTGTGAAGAGAAATTCCACCTTTGGGGGGAGACTGGGATAAAACAGTGATGAAGAAACATTCCCATCACTGTGAAAGGAACAAGTGTTTTGGACCACAATTAATAGCACTTCTAAATGTTCAGTCAAGGCTGTAATTGCGAGTTATGCAATTAGGATCTATTTCATGCATCCATTTATGCTTTCTCTTGCTGCATAAAGATGCCTACTTGTAAAGCTTGTGTTATGATTGTAGCTGCAATTTCCAGTCATGGAAACCCGCTGTATCACATCTTCTTCCCTTCCAAGAGTATGAAAAAGAAGATGTCAGCATTTTAATAAAAACGAAGCCTTTGATCAAGAAAAATGTACCTAAGCAGGAATGCTAATACAGCATTAAAAGAAAATGTTGTCCACATGGCACTGTTAACACTGAATTTCAAAAATAAGGGTAAAGTTATATTATGGGGCTGTGGTTTGGTCTGTGGAGTTCTATGCCGCTTCTCTGTTCTGAAATAACAAGGAACATTTCCATTACAGGGGGAAGAAAAGAATATTCTTTATGATCAGCAACATCTGGCAAATCTAATTCTCATTTGAGAAGAGAGGGAAGGCTAGTAAATACCAGAGCCTAGTTTAAATGAACACAGTCAATTTATATGTGAGGCATTTCGTGGAGCATTACATTTTCCAAGCCAGAAAAATAAACACTCCCATCTCCTTCTTGAAGTCTCCTGTACTGGTGGTGTGGGTGGCCCACAAGGTTCAAAATCTGTTTCTTAAAGATGACAATGTTAGTGGAGGGGAAAAAACCATGGATTATGAAACCATGATGTTCTCTCCAGAATGTCTTTTTAAAAAAATTAATCACTTTCCTTGAGGAAGTTGAACAGGACATCCAATATGGAACTGAATAGATGCTGCAGGAAGACAATTTTGGAATCAGCACCAGATTGACAGGATGCACTGAAACCAAAAATTATACAAGAGCTCTGCTGCACATTATTTTCTTTAAGTACTCATTTAATGTAAGGACCACAGAACCATCTGCTTATGATTATATATGAAAACCAATTTACAAAATGGCTTGATTTAATTATCGGAAGCAATGAAAGGTGATATCCAATTGGGGCAAGTGCATATGGACACCTAAAGGTGAAGAAAAAAACTTTTTAAAAGCACCTGAACTACACAGATACTGTGCCTTAAAGCTACTGTCACTGAAATCCCAGATACAGTTGTGGCATCTACCCAGAATTTATGTTTAGATTCTCATTTTCATGTATGTATTGGACTCCTGGTTTGTCCCATCCACAAAGTTTGGCTTTCCCTAGGTACCACATGTCAGTTTGAATAAAAAAAAAATTTAAAAAGTTTCCAGAAGACATTTAGCCTCAAAATTATTTTACCCACACTTCCACTGACACAATACAGTAGCACCTCCCTTTTCTGTGCTCTCCCCAATGCACTGCACTGTACTGCTGGCTTTAAGGAGCATGTGCATCTCTTTCTGCCCACCTGTCAAATTTGGCCCACAAGGCTACATCCTGATGCGTATCCAACCTGTGCAGCCAAAAAGGTTGCCTGCCCCAATACAAATGTAAGTGAGCACAGGGGACAAGAGCAGCTCCTGGAAAACCCTGCAAGTTAGCTCCCAAGATGCAGAGCCATAGTCCCATATTTCTTCTCTCTGAAATCAGCCTTGGAAGGAGGACCTGAACATAGTGCCATCAATCCCTAACCCTCAAAACCTTCCAGGAGGATATCATGGGCAAAAGCCACAAAGAGGGCAAGTTGTACCCCCACTGCCCCTCTTCTAGCAAAGGTCATCAACCAGGGTGACCAAGGCAGTTTCTGTATCCTTGCTGTTTCCTGTCTTGAAGCCAGATTGAAATGAGTGTACATGAATACATATAGATGATTTTTTAAACTTAATGCATCACAATTTGCTGTGAACCCTGGTATGGTGCAGTTAATCACTAAAATAATACATTTATTACTGTGATTAATAAAACATAGCCTAACTTTTTCATATATGCATGTGGTATAGAGAGAGAAAGAGAGGGGGGGATTTATGCTGGTCAGGAACTACAACAATATTGGACAAAGCGGAGGATTGTCGTTAGCCACTCAACAGAATCTGTATAAGGCCTAGAAATCCAGGAAGGACTCAGCTGGTGTGTGGCACAAAGTTACCTCTCAGTGGTATCTTTGTTCATCACTATAGATGGCCCAAAGTTTATCTAGTAATGGTATTAAAGGAAGATGAAAAATCCAAACAAATTTATGGTTTATTTATTTTCCTTCCCAGCCACAACATATGTAGACAGACATAAATATGCTTTAACTCAACCGCTTCAAACTTTTACATGTGAACCAGTCTCCTTCCTCAACCATTACACAAATGCATCTGCACTTTTTCTGGAAGGTTTTGGTGTTACCTCTAGGCAGTGTCCCCCCCCCAGGGGTACTCAGGGGTATGCAGCACCAGCACCTCTTCTTGTTGTTGTTAAAAAGTGTGACACTTACTGTAACAACTTCATGGTGAGTATCGGTACCTGTTTTTCTAGAAAAAAGGCACTGCCTCTAGGGATGGGGAAGCAATCTGTTCAACTGGCCTTTGAATGTGAAGCTACATAATTTGCTTTCCCCAGACCAATGTATGCAATGAAACACAGCTAGCCTTCAAAATTCACACTTCTATGAATTTGTGATGTATTTCTCCACCCGCAAAAAATGTATTAAAAAAGCACATATCAGTATGGAAAAGCATATACAAAATCACGCATATTAGGGAAAACAACATACAAAAATGTGTACAAATTTTTATGCTAGCTTTTTTTTTTCCTTTTTAAGAACTAAAGGGTAAAAAGGTAAAGGACCCCTGACAGTTAAGTCCAGTCGCAGTTTGCAAAACTGGTGTAGAAACGAGGTGAGCTGAATTTAGGACTGGAAAGATGACGCATTTAGTACATTCTTAGTAACGTTCAATGCTGAACTGAAATAAAGACTAAATCATAATCTTCCAAGTGCAATAAAACCCAAATTCATGAATTGTCACTTGCTCATAAAAGCCAGTGGAAGCAATAGGGTGGAAGCACAATGCTAGTTTCCAGGCAGCAGTGTCACTGCTGTTTACTGGGTGGGGGAGGGGCCAGCTGGCAGTGAGGTCAGAGCTGTGTGGGTGCCCTGGCAGGAGCACTGGACTGATTCTGCTGGTGCACCTGCACAGCTCCAACCTCTCCACCATCTCACCCCTCTTGGTAAGCAGCAGTGGTGTCACTGGGAGAGCAATGTTGCAGCTTTAGGCAAGCCACTTTTGCTTGCTCAAATTTGTCCCTTGATACTTCTGGGGAGGGGGGCAGCAGGATGGAGAAAGAGAATGGGAAGTCCTGTCATATGCACCAAAGTGTGTTGGATGACACCCGACAAAAATATTTCAGTTAAAGTGGGATTCAGAAGGGCAAGACTCAAATCTGAAGAAAATACTCTTGCTGTATGAGGATAATATTCTTGTAGCAGTCTAAAACTTTGTTTTTAATGCCAAATGGTTTGCTGACTTTAAAAAAGTAGCATGGATTTAAACCTTTCTTGTCTGAAAACCTATGATTATGGAGGCTGTAATCATTTTACACTATCTGGTTGCTTTTAAACGTGTGTTTCAGTCTATTGTTCGCCATGCACTGTGTTCTTATTGAAGTTTCAGTCATCCCAAGTAATAATTAGGGGTTAGAAGAGGAAGGCGTTTGGAAAACAATAGTGATAAGAAGGAGGGGGGAACCTCTCCATCAATATACCAGCGGTACTGCATGCACTTTACTGTGCTATTTTTAACTTGTCCGCATACAGCTCAGTTTAGCAATTTGTAGGGCTAAGCTGAAAGGGAGAAGATGCATCTGCTGATGCTTTCATCAAGCATGAAAAGCTTTTCCCTTCCCTTTCATCTTTTTTTTTTCTTTTTCTTTTTCTTTTTTGAGATGGTGAAAAAAACTGCCTGGGTCAATCTGTGGGATGTCCTTTACCAAGAGAGAGATGAGGGGTCCCTTAAAATATGCAGTTTGTACATGAAATTATTTTTGCATATGGGAATAAAACTACATGCCAAAACATGGAGAAGTGCATTATCCAACTAATAGTTGCATTCCAATCTACAAGCAAGTTCGGAAACACTGAATTGGGAAGGCCTACTGTGAAGAGTGGACCAAATTCTCCCTCCATCCCTTACACTCAATGAGATTCAGCGCTGTTACGGTATGTTTTCCAGTAGTGATTGTGCTGTTTTGTTTGCAACAGCACAATGAATTCATCTACAAGGTTATCGCTCCCATTAATGAATCGTGCCCAGTGGATCACTGTAATGCAAACCCTTCTAGATGCAATCATATTTATTTTTTATTTTTTTACTTTTTACACTTGCTAGCCTGAGGTCAGGCATTTTATGCAGAGTGTACAGCACTTGTTTAATTTACAGAGGACTCAGTCCCTAGACCAAGCCATAATGAAACAAATAGGGAAGGAAACATGGTAACCTCCCCACCAATGAAAAGTAAAGAAGTATCTTGAAAGTAAGAAAAGCCAAAATAATCAAGAAGGAGCTTTCACTGTTTGTATCCATTCTCCAAACAAATTAATCAGAGGCTACAATGTTGCAGCCTTCACATAATGTTAAATAAAAGACCAATACGGTGGTACCTCAGGTTAAGAACTTAATTCATTCTGGAGGTCTGTTCTTAACCTGAAACTGTTCTTAACCTGAAGCACCCAGACAAAGTGTCATTTCCCTTAATGTATGCCATGCCACAAATAACAGATGAGCTGCTTGAATCTTCTGCTCTGGTAATTCTGTGAGGGGTTCGGTCCCAGCTCCTGCCAACCTAGCAGCTTGAAAGCACGTCAAAGTGCAAGTAGATAAATAGGTACCACTGCAGGGGGAAGGTAAACGGTGTCTCCATGTGCTGCTCTGGTCTTGCCAGCAGTGGCTTAGTCATGCTGGCCACATGACCAGGAAAAACTGTCTGTGGACAAACGTTGGCTCCCTCGGCCAGTAAAGTGAGATGAGCGCTGCAACCCCAGAGTCATTTGCAAATGGACTTAACTGTCAGGGGTCCTTTACCTTTACCTTTTACAAACACATTGAATTGTGCCTGGAAATGTACTGGGAGCCAATGTAGGTCTTTCAGGACCACTGTTATGTGATCTCGGCGGCCGCTCCCAGTCACCAGTCTAGCTGCCGCATTCTGGATTAGTTGTAGTTTCCGGGTCACATTCAAAGGTAGCCCCATGTAGAGTGCATTGCAGTAGTCTAAGCGGGAGATAACCAGAGCATGCACCACTCTGGCGAGACAGTTCGCGGGCAGGTAGGGTCTCAGCCTGCGTACCAGATGGAGCTGGTAGACTGCCCTGGACACAGAATTGACCTGAACCTCCATGGACAGCTGTGAGTCCAAAATGACTCCCAGGCTGCGCATCTGCTCCTTCAGAGGCACAGTTGCCCCATTCAGGACCAGGGAGTCCTCCACACCCGCCCACCCCCCTGTCCCCCCAAAACAGTACTTCTGTCTTGTCAGGATTCAACCTCAATCTGTTAGCCGCCATCCATCCCTAGCCCTGAGAACAGCATTTTCCACAAGTGAGGAGCCACCACAGAAAAGGCCTGTTCTCATGTTGCTGCCCTCCAGACCTCTCATGGAGGAGGCACACAAAGAAGGGCCTCAGATGATGATTGCAGGGTTCAGGTTAGTTCATATGGGGGAGAGGTGGTACTTGACATACTGCGGTCCTGAGCACAGGCTTGCATTTGAGCTCCTTCCACACCTTCCATTCCACAATTTAATGCAATTGCTACTTGATATACAAGAAGCAAGGGGACGCGGGTGGCACTGTGGGTAAAACCTCAGCGCCCAGGAGTTGCCGATCGCATGGTCGGTGGTTCGAATCCCCGCGGCGGGGTGAGCTCCCGCCGTTCAGTCCCAGCTCCTGCCCACCCAGCAGTTCGAAAGCACCCTTAAGTGCAAGTAGATAAATAGGTACCGCTTTATAGCGGGAAGGTAAACGGCGTTCCGTGTGCTGCTCTGGTGCCGGTTCGCCAGAGCAGCTTCGTCACGCTGGCCACGTGACCGGGAAGTGTCTGCAGACAGACAGCGCTGGCTCCCGGCCTCTAGAGTGAGATGAGCGCACAACCCTAGAGTCTGTCAAGACTGGCCCGTACGGGCAGGGGTACCTTTACCTTTACCTTTATACAAGAAGCAATATTGTTTGCTAAATTCATGATCATGAACTAACTTGAAGTTCAAGTACTACTAAGCAGGCATGCTTATTACTGATTATCTGCAACCAATACAGTGGTACCTCGGGTTACATACGCTTCAGGTTACATACGCTTCAGGTTTGTCTCGGTTCTACTCAATTGCAAAAGAAAAATTATGTCACTAACAGCACTTACATGCTGATTGTAAGGGAGTGACTATCAGGCATGGCATGTCAACTCACTCAGAGTAGCATTTCCTTATAGTGTGCAATCTAGTAATTCCACATGTCATTTCTCCCCTTATTTTGTGCCATTAAACTCCAAGCAGCTAACACAGTTAATTAAACAACCATTGTTCAAATGAGAATGCTCCCTATAGCTTGTGCCTTGCAATAAGAAATTGCTTAATTGAGATATTTGTCTTTACCTAGAATAGGTTTCTGCTGTGAAAGATAGCCATTGGCAAAACAAAAACAACATTATGAATAGTTAATAAAAATGTTCTTTTGATTGGAAAACACTAATGGAATTCTGAAAAAACACATTGCTGTTACATTTGTCTTAGCAAGGGAAATAGACTGTAAAAATTCTGAAGACTTCAAAGAAGAAGAAAGCATTCTAAGAAGCAGCTTTTTTTAAAAAAAGTTTATATACAATTATATATAATGCAAATTACCAGCTTACTGATCAATCCTAAACATGTTTACTTGTTCAATGAATTTATCCAAATACAATTATTTAGGATTGCAGCCCCAATCATGAACACAAGTTACTGGTTGTTATACTTGATTACAATCAGGTAGTGCAAGGGGTCCAGAGTGGTCAATTCCCCACCAGAAAAGCTACATTGTCCACCCTTTCCCACGCCCTAGCTGGCAGAAGGTCTGCTGAGCACTAGCCTGCCTCCAGCCACACAACCCTGACAAGACAGCCACTGGGCACAAAACCTATGTTGAACGTGGGCAGACTTCAGACTTATGGGATCTACTTTAAGCATCTCTTTGCATAACTAAAGAGTTGACCACATGCAGGTGCATTGCCATAGAAACTAAACTGAGCTGCTCCCAGAAGATGACCTAAAGTGAACAGGCCTCCCTCAATTCCCTGGCTGGAGGTTTATTGTTCTATGACTAATCAATAAGAACAAGAGAACAATAAACCCAGAAACCAGTTGTGTTTTGGACTAAGGAAACCAATCCCATTATATCTGCTTAGACCCTTGGGATCTCCTCCCACATAAGAGACTGGGGTGTGTTAATCATTTTATAGTAGGAAATATATCACTTAAAATGCTCATTCATGGAGTCTTACATAACTAAGCAGCTACCAGAAAAGTGACCTTCCTTTCTGGCAGATGCTATTGCATTATTTTTTTTAAGCTGTTCTCTGCTCCCAACCAGTATGAAAGCTGCTCTTAGTGGCACTCAGCCTGAAATTTGATGAATGGAGTGTACAGAGAGCCCGAGAGAATCATAACAACTCCTACATATTATAATTTGATGAAAGCTGTAAATATATTCAGGAATATAAACTAATTGCAAAAAAGCTGAACCAGAAGAATAGAGATGCTGTTTCCTTGGTGTTACAAACTGAATCTTGATAACATTTGTCTGGCAGATGGGCCATCTTTCAAGAATTATCAGCACATCTGAAGAATTAAAACTGTCCTCTGGGCCAGTCGATACAGAGAGCAAGGGATTTAACGCAGCCTTCCTCAACCTGGTGCCCTCCAGCTGTTTGGGACAAGTCCCATTAACTCCAGCCAGGTTGGTGGCTTGGGAAGTGTGACTCTTGTCAGAGTTTATGAGTCTAATAACCATAACGTATAATCCATTTACTTCTACACCTGCTCAAAGCGCTTAAACCTACAGAGTTGAACACCTGCTCCCCCCCCTCCCGCCACTAAGTGACCACTTCTTGGTTTCCATGTGAAATTTAATTTGACCATAAGCCTACATCAGCACAGTCTGCTTTAATATATTTAGAGCATTCATGATGGCTGCCAACCATTTATTGCAAAGAAATCCAATCAAGGGAACATGTGCAAGCATTACGTATGCTTCCTGCTTCAATTCACCAGTCAAGCAGCTTCTCCATTAGGGTGAGTTGGCAGGATGACTTAGAGCATACTGTATTACAATGCAAGATATCAACAGGCTGGAAATTCTTCTTGAAAAAGTGGAGTAAATAAACTCTCTTAAGTAAAGCATTTCCGTAGTTTGGTTTCATGATTTCTTTTTAATTTGCAAGTTGTAGTGAAAATGCAAACATTTTAATAGTTTGGAGGGAGGGGAGAAATCAAGGCAGTAATAATGATAAATGGAACATTGCCTCCCTGCAGGTCTGTTTCCTCCTAATTTGATTTTTCAAATAGGCCTTTGAATTGCTTGTGCTGGAAACACTGACATCAGCATAAGATTGTGTGTGTGTGTGTGTGTGTGTGTGTGTGTGTGTGTTCTCTCTAAAAGAAGAAATCAACTTATCAAATATAGCAGGGGGAAATAGAGCAAGTCAACTATGAAATTAGTCTGTTAACCCTTCACAAAAACCAGGCTTCAATTTTTTTCTCTACTGTAAAAATTCTAAGCCATGTAATGATTAAAATCTGAAATAATATCTAACACCAAGCTTCTTATCATGTAGCAATGATAAAAGCAAAGAAAGTGCTTGAAAACATTCAGGAGAAATCCCAAGGGCTTTATCTCTTCATGGTTTTACAGCAAAAGCATATCCCTTTACAACACCCTGGAAATCGTATTTACTTTAATTTGCTGGTATTTGTAACTAACTGTCATATACTTCTGTCAGATTGATGAGAAAGCTACATCTCCTGCATGGAATTCCTGCCTTATTATTTAGCCTGCTGAGATAAGGCCTGTTTCTGGGTCACTCCTATGGTGTGATCTCATCATCCACTGTATACAGGTGTCACAAAACGTGAAGCAAACATTTAACACTGAGAAGAGTGGACAGTTCCTTTCTTAACATGCTTTAACCACCCTCTTGATTTATAAAAAATCCTTCCAGTAGCACCTTAAAACCAACTAAGTTAGTTCTTGGTATGAGCTTTCGTGTGCATGCACACTTCTTCAGATATTCTTCAGGTATCTGAAGAAGTGTGCATGCACACGAAAGCTCATACCAAGAACTAACTTAGTTGGTCTTTAAGGTGCTACTGGAAGGAATTTTTTTATTTTGACTATGGCAGACCAACACAGCTACCTATCTGTAACTGGAACTCTTGATTTATGTATTTAAGACTAATGCATCTTTATTTAGCAGACTTTTTAGTCTAATGTCTGTGTTACTAAGCAACATGGTTTTCCTCTAAAATTTACTTCCATGTCGTTGGAGCTAAGAATGCATCAGCACAGAATTCCAACCATGCAGGAACATGTTTTGGGCAGGAACCACATTGGTGTATGAATCCGGAACACTAAAGCATTCGCCTCAAGTGTGCATGTGAATCTCGACAATGCTAGCAATTGTGGGAACAGATTCTGAGAGAGTGGGCTCTGAACTGCTTCCTTCAATTAACTACGTGATATTGGAATGCAGAATGCAAGTATCATTTCTCTGGGCCCATCTGGGATTCCCCCCCCCCAACTTGTAACATGGGCCCCTTGCCACTCCATGAAAGGCTTTGTCTGTTTTGAAAAAATAAAGAGTGTCTTCTAGTTTTTCTTGTTTGTTTGAGCTCCTTACATTCCTGGCTGCCTGATCTGTATATTTGAGAATGGCATGTAGGGTTCTGTCTTGGGCCCGGTCTTATTCAACATCTTTATCAACGACTTGGATGATGGACTCAAGGGCATCCTGATCAAATTTGCAGATGACACCAAACTGGGAGGGGTGGCTAACACCCCAGAGGACAGGATCACACTTCAAAACGACCTTGACAGATTAGAGAACTGGGCCAAAACAAACAAGATGAATTTTAACAGGGAGAAATGTAAAGTATTGCACTTGGGCAAAAAAAAAAATGAGAGGCACAAATACAAGATGGGTGACACCTGGCTTGAGAGCAGTACATGTGAAAAGGATCTAGGAGTCTTGGTTGACCACAAACTTGACATGAGCCAACAGTGTGAGCGGCAGCTAAAAAAGCCAATGCAATTCTGGGCTGCATCAATAGGAGTATAGCATCTAGATCAAGGGAAGTAATAGTGCCACTGTATTCTGCTCTGGTCAGACCTCACCTGGAGTACTGTGTCCAGTTCTGGGCACCACAGTTCAAGAAGGACACTGACAAACTGGAACGTGTCCAGAGGAGGGCAACCAAAATGGTCAAAAGCCTGGAAACGATGCCTTATGAGGAACGGCTAAGGGAGCTGGGCATGTTTAGCCTGGAGAAGAGGAGGTTAAGGGGTAATATGATAGCCATGTTCAAATATATAAAAGGATATCACATAGAGGAGGGAGAAAGGTTGTTTTCTGCTGCTCCAGAGAAGCGGACACGGAGCAATGGATCCAAACTACAAGAAAGAAGATTCCACCTAAACATTAGGAAGAACTTCCTGACAGTAAGAGCTGTTAGACAGTGGAATTTGCTGCCAAGGAGTGTGGTGGAGTCTCCTTCTTTGGAGGTCTTTAAGCAGAGGCTTGACAACCATATGTCAGGAGTGCTCTGATGGTGTTTCCTGCTTGGCAGGGGGTTGGACTCGATGGCCCTTGTGGTCTCTTCCAACTCTATGATTCTATGATTCTATGTATATTAATTATCCTCGGTAAGAAATGCCTATTAGATGGGGTTCCCTGTCCCTGAAATGCAGGATCAGCTCTTCTATGCACTCTAGAAACTGGAAGTACAGGTCATTTGCTCAAATATATTCTGAGGCTGGTAAATCTCAATGGTATCCATAGATGGGCTTTGGGCACCAGCCTTGCCCCTTGCATTCCAATCTTCCAGCACTGAGCAGGGAGGTAGGTTTGAAGGGAGATGGTAAGCACATTAGGTTCCCTCACCCCAGCAATCAAGAACCCTGGTAGCAAGGTAGACTACTGATTACATTCAGCCAACTGCATGCCTCAACACAGGATACTCCAGGTAGAGGGAGTGGTGGAAGCCCTGCATTTAATTGCAGATGCAATTATTTAACATCCAAATAGTGTAGGTATTATGGTGCTTGACCAACCCTCCTAGCATGCCCCAATGGCCCCCCCAGTTTGTGCACAGAAAATGCTTGCGGAAATTAAGGAACTCTGGGACATATTGTTCTTGAGAGAGCATATCACATAGGGTCCTACAAATCTTTCTGTCACTCAGACTACAAGTTCTAAAATTTCCTGTATAAGATCTCTGTCTCAGCGATGTTGCTTGTTCTATTCCTACAATACTTCTGATTGGCTCCAACAATTTGCACACAATCTTATATGACTTAGATACAGAGGAATAATAATTTAATAATATTAATTTATTATTTATACCCCGCCCATCTTGATTAAATATAATCAAGCATGATCTTCAATATTGCTCTAATTCTTCTCTCATGGTAACGGATTTTCAATCCAGGATCTACCCACTGAGTAAAGTGTCAACTTTCCTAACCCCATGCTTGGAACTTGTTGAAATGCTCCTATGGGCAGAATTCTCTTTAAAAATACACAACATGTTGAAAGTGTCTGCTACTGGGAAATATGAGCCCTGCCAAGCAGATTCAGAATCTTGACAGTCACTGCTACCCGTGTTCCTACTCTCCAAAGATGAATTAGCATCTTAGTCACTTTGGTATTACATTTAAGTAGAATTTTAATAGTAAATTAGTAGTAGTTAGTAGTGGTGGTAGTAGTAGTAGTAGTAGTAGTAGTAGTAGTAGTAGTATTACCCCGCCTATCCGACTGGGTTGCCCTAGCAACTCTGGGTGGCTTACCAACATATATAAAAATATTAAAAAATTAAACCTTAAAAACCTTAAAAATACAGGGCTGCCTTCAGATGTTTCCTAAATGTTATATAATAGCTCATCTCCTTAACATCTGATGGGAGGGCATTCCACAGGGTGGGCGCCACTACCGAGAAGGCCCTCTGCTTGGTTCCCTGTAGCTTCACTTCTCGCAGTGTGGGAACCACCAGAAGGCCCTCGGTGCTGGATCTCAGTGTCCAGGCTGAACGGGGTGGAGACACTTTTTCAGGTACACAGGGCTGAGGTTGTTCAGTGCTTTATAAGGTCAGCACCAACACTTTGAATTGTGCTCGGAAATGTACTGAGAACCAGTGTAGGTCTTTGAGGACCTGTGTTATGTGTGACAATAATGATTTCACACACACATGCACAATGATCTTCTTTCTTCTTTGGCGATCATTCGTAGCCGAGTAAGATTGTCTTCCATAAACATGGTTTTAACAGCGAATCTATAAGTGACTGTAGAGGCCAATTCTGGATCCTCACATCATTCCACAATGGGGACATAGGTTTCTTAGTGGGAGTTGATCATGGTGAGAGTTTGCCAAACGTACCTTCCTCTTAGCTTGTTTCTCCCTTTCATCCTGAGTTCGAGTGTCTTCAAAGCCCATGACACTTTTGGTAAAGGCTGTTCTCCAATTGGAGCGCTTGTTTCCCAAGCACTAGTGTTTCCCAGTTGTCAGTGTTTATACTGCACTGCCGACCCCTGATAGGAACTCTTAGACTTTAAAACCAGCCCCCCTTTAAAAAACTGATTTTAAAGCAGAATAGGACTAGGAATATAGAAAAGACAAAAATAAATTTAGAGCATCAGGTGGAATAGTATTAGGAATGGTCTCCAATGGACCAGAGAAGAACCAACTGTATTAAGGTAGAAAACCTATTCTAATAGATGACCATTAGGTCAATGTGCCGCCAGCCATCATTGCCTGCCACGAATTACAAGTTGTTAGATCTCTAACCTCAAGTTTTAGCTGGATAACTGAACCCAAATACAGGAATAATTGGTGGAATTATTTGCTTGTTTGGAAGATCTTAGATGGGGATATTTTTTCTGCCCCAGTTTATTTTTCCCCAAAATTACAGATGGAAATAACATTTTTCTTTAAGAAAAAAAAGGAAAAAAGAAAGAAAGAATGGCATCGTATTCAGTACTGGCAAATACTGTATATTACACAAAATACCATAAAAATAACATTTAGTCGCATGCTAACTTGAAATGCAGAAAATGTCAAGTATGACCACAAGCATCTCTGCAACATCCAGAACTGAAAGCTAAATACTACAGACCAGCATCTGCAATTATTTTTGAACTAATATGAAACAAATTGAGACTTACAGTTAACAGAAACCTTTCTTCAGGCAGCGGTGAAAAATGTAGCTGGCAACGTTCTCATCCTTAGCTTGTAAGCAAGTGACTGCCTGTAATTCTACATCTAGGGCTCTAACGTCTGAGATTATACAGGGCTTCTTTATAGTTCTCCAAAAGATATTTGTCACATTTGAGATTTCTGTTTAAGTCACTCATACATTATTCAAGACATTCTTGTAATAGAACTGCAGAGCTGAGTCCACACACAAGTGTTTTCCACTGTTACAATTTCTATTTGAATGTAGCAGATCTTGAGTTACTATACACACACACCCTGCCCCGTTCTGGACTTACTAAAAGCAAGCTGTGATTGACAGATCACAGTTTAGGATTGCTCTCATAATCGATTTCTGGCTACTAGGAAAACATAATGGGAGATATAGTCTCCCTGCTTTCCTCTGAACTGCATGTTATGGTGTAGAAGTGTCATGCATAAAGTAGAAAATCTGAAGTGCCCCTCTTTTCATGTACTCAACCTCTCTTTCCTAGTCCATACACACATGGAACCGTATCAGTATCATGCCACATCTGGAAGTGGACTTAGGAGATGGTTCAAATGTAACCAGGTCCTGCATATTACATATCAACACAGGGTGTTTGCAAGCATGATTGAAAGGAAGACACAGACACCATTTGGAGCAGAGCAGTAATCAAAAGCAAGGGCTTTGAGCTAAACCCACTCTGGTTGAAAATGGATTGAGCCATGAAATCAATGGGTTGCTTCAACCCTCTCTCCTCACACCTTCAAAATGGTATCCAAATGAACTCACAAAGGGGGTATGGCAGACTAGAGAAGAATTAGTTTCCCATCACCCAGGTTAAGTCATAGTCAAAGGGTTTCTGAAACTTGGGTCTCCATCTGTTTTTGACTACAATTCCCATCATCCCTGACCACTGGTCCTGCTAGTTAGGGATGAAAGGAGTTGTAGTCCAAGTTGTAGAACTGAGAGCATTCAACATCGCTCCTTGGCCATGCTGGCTGAGGTTAATGGGAGTTGTAGTTCCGCAACGTCCGAAGGGCACCACACAAGGTTGTGGAAAGCTATACATCCCTCTGTATCTAGGGATACAGAGCTTGATGCATTCGATGCTATCTTGTGTTTAGAGGATGGAAGCATACAACTGAATCCATCCTAAATCCACAACTGATTCAAGGCTGGAGTACAGGGGGGTCACCAAACCTACCCAAAAGAATCTAGCTGGTTGTTTAAGCCCTAGTGACTTCATGTGCATGTTGCTTTCTCTTACCAAGGATTTTCCTGTGAAATTTTTTGGAGTGCTGTCGAGTTTTTAGACAGCAGCGTGAGATCTCTGTGATGGAAACTATCAGTACTACATTATAAGTTACCTTGAGATTCCTTATCTTTTAAAAAAAGACTAATAAGTACACATAATAATAACAACTATAAATTCACACCAGCTCTCCCCGCGTTCACATACTCAGAACAAGCACTGCAAATAGGAACTTGATTATACCACTGTAAGGTCACAGCATAGCTGTAAGGATTTACTGACTTAATATATTTCATGCCAAACATTGTGAAAAAGAGATTTCTAAATGCTAAGTGTTATTATATTTGATAGAAAGCAGTAATTTCCAACATACAGTTGCTCTAAGCTCTCCAGCTGCAAAGGATTTGGGATTTGTTTCTGTGTGGGTAAATAGGTAACCATCCAAATATTATAGTTATTCAGAAATTCAGAACAATGGCACTCATGTACATATGGAAGTTGCTTTCTTGGAACATGAAACTAAATTTTAAACCAATATCAAAAAAATATAAGTCTCTGAGGTCTTAAATATTAAAAAAAACTTCTTCCTCTTAAGTTTATACCTTCATAAAAATCCTTCATAAATTGAAATGTGCTCTCGGCTATAAATAAATCTATATGAAGTTGGTTTGATATCGTAACTCCAACAGCAAATGGCTAAAGCTGCCATTATTGGAAAACTTACTCTTTTTAAAACTTGTCTGCTTCTGATGAATCCTTCATAAGCACACATATAATTAAGCATATGAGACTGGTTTATTCAGTGATAGGAGCCCAGCTCAAATGACAGCTCTGGGATTATTTTCAAATGCACCAAAGTTCTCCCTGGAGCTTTGGAGGAGAATAAACTTTTCTGCATGTATTGACCATGAAAAGGGCACCTCTTAGAAGAAGCCAGCTTTTCACATTTATTTCCTTAGGGGTTCTTAGTTTATTAATCCTGGCTATATGAAATCACAATTACAGCCACACTCGAAGGAATCAATGGGAGTTCTGCTTCAGGCTCCAAGGCACAATCCGCAATCCTCTTGCTATGAAGCAGCCCAGCTGAAATCAATAGTGTGTGCAAGCCGTCATAATTGGATGAAACTTTTACACATAAACTGTGAATTTCTCCAGACTGTTTACTGTTGCATGTATAGTACACTGGGTTGCTTTGTACTTGTGGCCACTTAAGATGTAAATGCTTTCAGAACTGCACTTAGAAAGCCATGTTTCATTATAAAGGCTCATACTCATTCTCATGTACCACACAAGTCATTTTCCTGCTGTTTGCAGTTAACGTTTGAAGATGCCTTAATTTGCTTTTCATCTCATACCAGTTTTAAGTACTCTGTCTGTGACCTACTGGTGCCAGGAGATAAGCAAACGGAGATCTGCACAGGATTCTTGGTCTTCAGTATCAGAAAACACCCACATATGTAATGGGATGGTGCATAAGAAGCATACGAGAGTCCTGCATGCAGCTGGATTAGGTTAATTATATAGTAGTAAATTACACGAAGGTCTATCTGACATGTAAATAGAATGCATGTCCAATTCTTATATTACAGGAGCTGTGGGGTGGCCTGGGGTTCCATCCCAATGCCACTCTGGTATTGAAATCATCTGGGAAAGGTTGCAATCATATGGAAAGAATTACATGAGTGTCAGAGGCTGGATTTCGGCAATCTGCTAGTGTGGAGCCCCTGAAAGTGGGACAGCAATGCCACTGCAATATTGCAAAGCTTAGATGTGAAAATCTAGTACTATGAGGGTCCTGCTTGGTGGCTGAGAAACAATGGCTCAAAGTGGGGTGGAACAACAGATCAATTCAGAAGCAAAAGTCCCATTTTGTTAGTGTAGGGTGAGATGGTATGAATCTTATGGCAAGGGATACTTGCCATTGATGGTTGATCCTTAACCCTTTCCACATCCACTGATTCTCTGTTGCAATTCTTTCCAAAGGCCTTTGTTTTTCTCCAGTTAAGAGTCTGGTTTCAGAGCCAAGCTTGGGGGTGGGGTCATAGCTGTCAACTTACAGATTTGAAAATAAGGGACCAGCAGCCTTGAAAATAAGGGACCAGCAGCCAAAATAAGCGACCTGCAGCCTCACCTGTTCCAGGCACTCCAGTCTTCCTGTCCTCCTGCAGTCTGGTCAAACTCATGCTGATAGCTTCAAGAACACTGTCCAACCAACTTTGTAACCAAAGGTTCAACTGAATAGAATTGAATCGCATGCACCACAAGGCCTATGCAGCCTCAAGTTAAGATGGCTCCCCGGCCTGGCTTTGCACTGCAAAGTTTGCAGCAGCACATGCAACAAAATGGCGTCCAGAATTCAAAAACCCCCTCAGCTTGCATTAACTAGCCACACACAAGGCATGCAAGCTCCACCCCCCAGTCGTTCTTAGACTTCTTATTGGGTGAGCAACACAGCCAAGCAACACAGTTGGAGCCTCCCTCCTCCCTGGCTGGCAGGGAGGGAGGGAGAGGAGCTGCTTCCTTTGAAATTTAAGGGACATCATTTAAGGGACATTTAAGGGACATCCATCAATAAGGGACAGCAGCGGGACATGGCGCTGGAATAAGGGACTGTCCCTTCAAATCAGGGACACTTGACAGCTATGGGTGGGGTAGGGATATCTTATGAAAAAGACAAAGGGCACATTTGCAGGGGAGAATCATGGGAGGAAGTTTCAGCAATGGCTACCACCAATCTGTATTTTACCTGCAAATGTCCCTGTCCTGCTACATTTGTTCTAGGAAGCAGGAAAAATAGAGTCACACTTTCCTGGTAACATCTAGTGCTACCCTGACAAAGTTATTGTCTTCATATTGGTGACCCCTATGTCCAGCACCCCAAAACAATGGCAATTCTCCCTAGGAGAGCCCCTAGAACAGGACATGGGGGGAGGGGGAGCCGATATGCTTGTGCAGGTGGTATGTTTGTAACAGCACAATCTTAATGCCACTCATTTTATTCATGGTAAAGGCTTTGGGGGGGGGGCGGAGAATGGGCACTGATCAGTTTCACATCACTGGAGACCTGAAAGCACCGTTAAAGCATTTGCTACTAGGTGTTGGGATGTGAACCCCTCTCAGACTGCAATCTATATCCATTTATCTGAGAGTAAGTCCTATTTAGCTCAATGGGGCTTACTTCTGAGTGAATATAATTAGGATTGCCCTGTTAAAGAAAGTTTATACTTGTAGAACACAACGGGGGGGGGGGAGTCACCCCCCAGAGCTATCCTCTTATGGACTGTCTCCATTGCTAAACTTGGGAACAATGCTACTGCACCAAATGCTTGGTAAAATCAGTAGTGACAAGTGTTGTGTGAACATAATGGGAACATGGGTTTTAATTTCTAGATTTCACTACATACTACATTTGCCTCTGAGAAGGAAACTATACTGGGGAATCTAATGAGATATCTAGTGATTTTGTTGACACATAAAACAGGATGCTTAAAAAAAGAAACATAAAACAACTCCTCCTTCCTGCACTGTGTATTGATTTGTGAGACCCAAGCTATTGATAAAGCCTCTTCTTCTGATCTTACCACTGAAGGCAAGAAGCAAATTACAAAGCAGAACTGAACATTGAATGACAAATCTCACATGCACAATCCCTTATAATTTTGCGCTTATATTTACATCAGATACCACCACAAGAGCAGTTTCCCACACGATCGTGTAAGTATATGTGGAGAGGTTGTGCAGACTGCAGCACATTTCACAATTTGTAAGGCTTTATTGCTTTTTATCAGTCCCATTCCAGATAATTCCAGTTTCTGTCACATTTAAAAAAAATACATAAAAAAGTGAATGTTTGGACAGAAATCTCCAAGTCCCATTCTTTTTGGCCATTGTTCCAGATTTGCGATTTCATTAGCATCATTTGGTTCTTTTGTATGTACAGAGTACATGCAAACATACAAAGACTGGTTCTGGAAGAGCATAAAACAAAAGTGAAATGGAATAAATGTAAGAAGATTGACAGCACAGCAGACACTCACGGGGTGTAAATCCCCCCCCCTTGTATATTTCGTGTCATTTCAGGTTGCCCCTTGTTTTCTCAGTATTAAATGTAACAAACTTCTTGTATTTATGAGCTTTTCTCTTCGGGAATTCTAGATTTCATTTGTACTATTGTACCCAGGGACTGAGGGGACATCACAAACCATTGTGGCTTTTATGAGTACTCCTTTGTGGCACTCAAAAATCCTCAAGGGGTTTTGTGACTACTCGCAAAGAATGCTGATGAAAACCTGAGATGGCATATTGCTAGGCTCTCCTCCCACCCCTTTTGCAAAAGAGAAAATAAATAAATCCTTACCATTGTGAAAGAGGATAACCACAGCGGGAGAGAGCCTGACTCAGTACCAGACAAGCAGGCTTGCTGGGCAGCTGCAGAACTTGAAACGATGGTTCTGAGCATCCTCAGAACTGTCATTTCCTGCTGGGCGCAAGGAGCTTTTTACTTTTTCATGGGCAGAGAAAACTACAAGTCCCTTGATTTGGCAGGAAAATGACAAGTCTGTCATTTCAAGTCTGGAAGCAGGAATGCCTGCCAGTAAAGCAGGATCCTTTTCACTGCAGATAACCTGAAATGACCATAAAGCGTCTGGATTCACAAAAATTAGGAGTAATTTTCTAAATAGGGGCTTGACAAATTTGGTCCATTTCCAATCAGAGTACCTGTGATGGGCTGGACAAGTGAACTGAACCTAGCAGCATCAGTAGGTACTTAGAAGTCTTGGGACAGAAGCCCATGACACAAAGCAGCCTCTGGGCAAGTTATGAGGGCAGGTGTCTGAGGTCTCTCTGGCACTCTGCTTTGCAGTGTGTCCAGAAACCCAGTGTAAACAAATCTGGACTTAAACTATGGTTCGCCCCACCACTCAAGATGCATAAGACACACATCCCTAACTTTCCATTGTAAGCCACCTCATTTTTTGGTTGAGAAGTAGGATATAAATGTGAGGAATAACCAAATTAAGAGCTTCATTATTATTATTATTATTATTATTATTATTATTATTATTATTATTATTAATACCCTGTTCATCTGGCTGAGTTTCCCCAGCCATTCTGGGCGGCTCCCAATCGAGTGTTAAAATAATACAGCATTAAATATTAAAAACTTCCCTATACAGGGCTGCCTTCAGATGTCTTTTAAAAATAGGAAAGCTGCTTATTTCCTTGGCTTCTGATGGGAGGGCGTTCCACAGGGCGGGCGGACGCCACTATTGCACAAGAGTGCAATTATGAGATAAGATTGTACAAAGTAAGAACTAAGGGGGAAAGGGGGGGGAGAGAAGTAATGGCTCTGTACCTCCAGGATCAGAGGAAATATCGCCCTGAAGACCAGTTACTGCAGAGAGCCCTTGCCCTCATGCCATGCTTGTGGACTTCCCATAGGTATCTTCTGCTGCAGGTCTCCGCTTGGTCATTGTAGGATACAGCATGTTGGACTAGTCTGGCCTCTTGGTCTCACCCAGCAGGCCTCCTCCTATGTTCTTGGTGACAATGTGTAAGGTCCCTATGGTAAATTATTGGTGTCATTATTGAGGGAATAGCTTGCCCAAAAAGCATTGAGAGGGGAGGAACCTCCAATAAATGTTTGGGAGAATGCCTGGGAAGTGGTGCAAACCCCCCCCCCCCCACACACACACTCAAGAAGGCTTGTACCTCCTGAATGAGCCAGTGAAGACCAGAGTGGCCTAGTAAACAGGCAATCGAGGACAGATGTGAGCATGAAATGGTATCCTGGAGATACCCTTAGCATCACATTTCATATGAGATGTTTTCCAAAGTCGGCAAAGTGATAATTAGAGTCAGATATAGGACCATTAGCTCACATTTAGGGCACCGTAAACAGTTTTATCCTTCTAAAATACTGTTTGGTTTTTAATTAACTTCACTATTTTCTCTACAGCCAGCTTACAGAATTAATTCTAGTTTGCCTTTTAATTACAATGTAATAGCTAATTAAACCGAGGGGGGAAATACTTAAAACGTTAATATCACAGATTAAGCACTATAAAGCTCACTATGCTAAATATCACACATTATTTTTATGCATCTCCAAGGCTTCCATCGCAAACAATCTCGATTTACAAGTGTTCAAAGCAAATCTCCATTTCCTTATTTAGACAAGAGGCTTTTAATTTGCAATGGAGATGAAGATTGTTTTTAAACATGATGAAGTTGAGAGTCCAGTCTTGACACCCTCCTCAGAAAGCACCATATGATCTGCTCCTTAAAAGTGGAGAATGAATCATGTTCTTACTCTGCTTAATTATGTTGGCCAGATACAGAGAGAGAGAGAGAGAGAGAGAGAGAGAGAGAGAGAGCAGGAACTCCTTCACTTTAAATAGTACTATAGAAGAAGGAATTTTAGCAGGTGTAGCTTTCATGATAAGCTACACTTGACAAAAAAACCCATATCTACACAGCTAAGTGGCAGGAGCCCTGCCTTCTGTTGCATCTGGTCAACCTGGATTTAATCACACAAACAAAACCAGAATCCATATTAGTCAAAAGCTTCACAATGACTGCAAACTTTGAATGCCTCCAGACCATCCATATTTTGTAGAAGGGTATTTTCTCTCGCTTTAAATTTGTATTGTTATATTGGAAATTAATAAAAAAATTTTTTGCAGGAGTGGGTCAAGTACATACTGAGAAATTAAGTTTGTGCAATTAACGCAAATTAAAGCACTCTATTGCTCCAGTGCAACAGAGCCACTTTTAAAAATATAACAACAACAGACTGTTTGCATTAGGAAAGTGTTGGGGAATTGCACTGAAAAGTTCAAATAAAAGTTCAAAATGTAGCACTGTAAATATTATCTGATGCCTCCAGCTGTGATATTACATATTTCCATTGTCTGCAAGAATTGATCACAGACACACTTGTCTCTTGAAGATTCCCACAAAGGGAAAAGAAAACATAAGAATGGCAAGGCAAATTGAGATTTCTCCCCAACACCTGAAAAATGCATCCTTGATTGGATGTACCTTGGGCATATGTGCACTAAATAGGGAAAATTCCCTGGGGATTTCTTGCCAAGAGATCTCAGCAACAATATGGCACTACAATTCTAAGCATTCTGAAGAGGAAGACCAAAGGCGACTAATATTACTTTAGAGTTCCCATCCCAAAACATTATGGTCAATGAGAGCACATTTGCATCAAATGTTCCCATTGACTAACACATAAAAAAGGGGAAGTTTGATATAGGTTGCCTGAGAGAACTTTTGAACCATGGATCCACTTTCCTGTCAATGCCTGCCTCCTCTCAACCCAACAGAGCCTTTTTTCCAGTCATGATCTATCAGGGTGGAATTGCTCTTGCTCAGTGTCTGCCCTTGATGAATTGCTCAGCAAAGGGAAAAAGGGAAAGAGATGTTAGGTAAGCAAAGAGCTTGTCTTGTTGAACAGCAGGGAATTTCCCTTTTCCTCCCAAAGGCTCCGTTTTTGAGAATGAGCACATTAAAAACTGCTGGAAGATGCTAGCTGCCTTCTTTTTTCTTAGATGTATTCCTCTTCATTATGCATTCTCTGTTCCAATGGACTGGCAGAACGCATTTAATTAATAGGCAGAAATTGCTGCTAAGAGAAAATAATTCTCAGCAGCTCAGCTGTGACTGTTATGAGCTAGAATCATGGAGTTAGGCAACCACCCAGATTGCTGTTTACATGAACCAATAAAAGAAATAAAAAATCATAATGGATCCAGAGTAACACTGAAAATGGATTATCCCATGGTTTGAGATTGCTTGCTGCTAATTACATTTGTCTGGTCTAAGAGCATGCACTGCTACATCTGTGTTTGCATACAGCAGGTAGGGCTGAAATGTGTGTTGTCACATTAGCTTGGGAAGTGATGAGCTGCTGCCTAATTTATGGTGACATAACTACATACTGAATGCTTAAATCTGTCCTGTTTTCCCACTGGATCTCCACTTTGCAGGTGTCCCATAGAGACAAAAGTAGCTGAATACCATGACATCAGAGGGTTGTGTATTTTTGTCCCCTTGCTGGGATCTTGAATAGCACAACCATGCTTCCTAACAGGTAAGAGCAGTTATGCTGAAATCCTGTCAAGCTTCTACCACTGTAATTCTCCCTGCTTGCTAAAGAACACATTCATGAAAGGATGTTTCCAGATGTTAAGCAGCAGAGAACTAAAACAAACTCCAAATGTCAATCTGGATTGTTGAATTGTTTTTGCTCAGGTTCTGTGGCTGATGCACATGAAAGTGTTGAAAATTATTCTGTGGATGCATCATTTCATCTGTATGATCGAAGTAGTTGCTTCCTGTTTATTAATGTTTCCATGCCTAATTATTTTGGTATAAGCTGCAGGTATTCAAAACAAGGGAGGTTTTGCCTTTGAATTCTACAGGACAGAGAATCAAAGACTATTACCCCCTCTCTCAAAGTCCCCCAGGAAGGATCACATCTGAATGATATATTTTGTACTGATTAAACTTTATTACTAAATTTGAACTATTTTAAACCATACTTTAAGTAGAATGAATGGGCACTTGGAACACAGTTGCAAGAGAAATAATGAGGCAGTTTCATTGATTTAATTGATTACAGAATATTGGGGGAGAAGTATATACTGCATTTTTAACGCCAAGTAATGTGATTAGCACCAACTTTCCATATTGGGAAGAACACATGGGGGGAAGACACATGACTGTAAGAAACCCACTCGGAATAAATGAGAGATACATTGGGCAAAAATGCCCTAGTAGGGTCTTTTAAATCTCCTTCCATATTGGACTAGTATCACGAGTGACATCAATTACAGTTTATGATATTCTCTTTTGATACACTGTGCCAAAAAAGCATCTGTTTTCTATGCAGTTTCAAAGGAACAGATTTGCTTCTACTTTGTGCTCTCCATACAGGATGGAGTGTCTGAAAGGCATTATTGGTGCTAGCCTGTCCATGTGTTCATTTGCAAGACCTAGATGATTGTAACTGGGACTCTGGTATAAGAAAACTACAACAGACACAAAATTCCCAGTTTAAGAGAATGTCAAGAAAACAACCTTTTCAAGTGATGTGCACGTACGTACAGGACAGTTCTGTGGTTAGAATGCATCTTTTAAATATAAGTGTCTGAACGATGGACTGAGTAGCAGCCTTCATTGTGTATTTCCTTACATTTGCTGGATCCATCACGTTGATGTGATGTCAGTTTTCTATTTGATTTTCTGGAAGCAACAGAGGTTAATTGCCTCTGGGTTATTTTTTGCAGCAGTGCCACACACACACACACACAAATTACTTTGCAGATGCTGCTTTAGCAGAGCAGCATTGTTTACTGAAGACTGAATTGGCACTGATTCAGTGCACACCAGAACACAAAGCTAGAGTGAAAGTTATAATAGATAGTGCAGTTTTGTAATCTGTATTCTAGATTCTATAAAGCAGGAAGGACAACAAATTCCATTTGTTCTTCTTCCCCAAATCAGAAAAATGCAATTTAACACAAATATATATGGTTTGCTTTAGATTGCTGAATCTGATGTTTACCTGAGGAAAGAAGATTGTGTCATGATCAACAGGATCTGTGACTGTGGTCTTGTTATTTTTTTGATTGCCAGATATTGGCCTGGATCCAATGAGTTACACAAGTAGTTCTGTGCATCCAACAGAGCTATGGTTTTGTATTTCTTGAAGACCTCCTCATGATGATCACTGAGAAGAGCAGAGAGAGAAGAAATGCCATGGTGCATCTGCATCAGCACAACTAGACACGTTCATCTGCCCCTGCTGCAACATAACACATCTCTCCCGTATCGGCTCTACAACCACAGCAGGCGCTGTAATTCTCCAGTGGTTTGACTAGAGGCACACTCCTCCATTGTCTCCTGAGACAGACAGATGCTAACAATCTCATGATGCAGGAGAAACTTCTTTTGAAACTGAAAAGCTAACAGGATAAAAAGCAATTTCTGAGAAGTCATGCCTCTGGCCACAACTAAGGCCTTGCATCACACACACACACACACAAATGATTTAGAGTGCTTATTCTAAATACATATGATAGAAGGTGTTCAAGGCACTGATGTTGCCAGATATTGCCAAAGAGTGCTGTCTAAATCTGAGTGCAGATAGTGCTGTCTCAGCAATTGGTGCTACATACCTTTCCCAGATCATTTATTGATCAATACAATTAGAACCAACCCAGTTCAAGAGCATGTGGAGGACATTTGTAGAGAATGGATGCAACATTCAGAGCTGCTAACGAGAACGTCCTGCATAGGAGTGCATCAGGCTCTGAAGGCAAATGGAGGGTTGCTCGTTTGAAAGCATTCTCCCTATCCAAATTCTTTAAGATAAGTTCACACCCAAATATTTAACTTTTTTCACAGAAACAAGGCCTGTCCTTTCAAAAAGGATTTTTCTTTCCTCGTTATCTAAGTTTTTTTTCTAAAACTTTGGTTTTGCTCTTGTTTAATTTAAATCCTGCTACCTGCCCAAACTCTTGAATCAGCTCCAGTGCTTTTACTGCACTGGTTTCTGGATCTTGTAAAGTTAAGACCAAGTCATTAGCAAAGGCTTTTAATTTTATATTGCTTGGATCCTACTACAATGCCTTTAACCTCCTCCTCTTTCCTCAACATGTTTAGTAAAACCTCCAGAACAGAAATAAATAGCAGAGGGGAAAGCGGGCACCCTTCCCTGGTTCCTTTCTCAATTCTGATTTCCTCTGAGACCACATTATTAACTATGATTTTTGCTTTTTGTTCAAAATAGATCGCATTGATACCATTTAAAAATTCCTGGCCAACCTCGATTTTTTCTAGGTTTTTCATCATAAATGACCAAGAAACATTATCAAATGCCTTTTCAGCATCAATAAACATTAACATTGCTTTACAATTATATTTCTAATGTTATCTTTCATATGTCTCCCAGGCAGAAATCCTGCCTGGTCCTTTTGCATATAATCTGATAGAACCTTTTGTAGTCTATTGGCCAAGATATTTGCAAAGATTTTATAATCCACATTAAGTAATGAGATTGGTCTATAATTTTTTACATCAGATCTATCTTGATCTGTTTTTGGGATCAGAGTAATAAATGAATCTTTCCAGGTTTCGGGAGCTTTGTCCCCTCTTAGAATCTTATTACACACATCTGCCAACGGTTGAATTAGCCAATCTTTCAATATTTTATAATATTTTGCAGAAAGACCATCTGGTCCCGGGGCTTTGCCTAACTGCATCTTATTTATTGCCATCTCAACCTCCTGTCTTGTAATCATGCCATTTAGTAGGAACCTTTTATCCTCGGGAATTTTCTGCATTTCATTTGCCTCAAGAAATTGCTCAGTTTTATCCTTATCTTCTTTACCTTTTTTATACAGCTGTTTAAAGTATTTCTGGAAACATTTTCTTATATCTGCAGGGTTTTCCATAGATTTCCCATCAGATACAATATTTGTAATAGTACTTTGCTTCTGTCTCTTTTTTAATTGCCAAGCCAACAATTTCCCACATTTATTCGCAGATTCAAAATTTCTGTTTCATCATTTTAATTTTCCATTCTATTTCCTGGTTAATAATTTGAGAAAATTGAATCTGCAATGCTTTAATTTCTTTTGGAATCTGTTGACTCTTTGACATTAATCTTAAACTCTTCTCTTTGTCCTTTATTTGAGACAGAATTTTCTCTTTTTTCTCATTCTGTATCTTTTTCTTTATCGAGTTCTGTTGTATGAGAAAACCTCTCATTACTGCCTTACTTGCATCCCAAATGACTCTTGTTTCTACCTCTGTGTTCAGATTTAGTTCAAAATAGTCTTTTAGAGTCTTTTGGGCCTTACTAATCATCTGTTCATCACCAGTCCCATTCCAGAAGGAGAAGCGCACAGTGGTAGAAGGTGCTGAAAGGCTCTCATGGGCAGGAGTTTGTATGACTGACTGTTCAAATCAGGGCCGGTCCACCTATGAGGCCCCATGCGGGAGGGGGCACCATTTTGAGGTCTGCCTCAGATACCAAAATGTATTGGTTCAAATGACCATTCAACTTATGCTGAACTGTTTGGGCACAAGGGCTAGTTCCAGGATAATATTTTGCATCTACTTGCTGGAAGCTTTGGGGAACAATCCCTGTGGCTACACAACACATCTGAAAATACTTCATTCAAAGATGATCCTGTGAACTGGATCTATTCAGCAATTCAAATTCATAGCAAAGTCTTCAAAAAACTTGTGTGCATGGTACAGTTTGAGAATGCACTATTGCATGATAAACATGAATGTTGAAACTCGCTGTTAGGAGTTTATAGTGGGAGAAGATGCTTCAAGGCTCTCAATTTGTCTTCTGCCTGTGGGATCTGTTATTAACATACACGTAGGCAACATATATGTAGGCTACAGCATCAAGTGGTAACAAGCCACACATTCACAGGGACTCTATAGCCAATAGTTTCAGGCTACTAAGAAATTCTTGTTGGTAAACAGAATACCCTTCCTAAACACAACAACAACAAAATAGCTTTTCCATTGTGGTTAGAGTGCCAGATTATGATTTTGGTTCAAATTCTCACTCAGACGTAAAGGATGACCTTGAGTCAGTCATCAGCATAGGAGCCAACTCCAGGGGATCCTGGGTGCTTGGGCACCCACAATAGTATAATTGTGGGAGCCAGACACCCACAAAGTCAATGAGAAAAGCTGGCAGGGGGCAGTGGTGCTGCCTCTGAGAAAGAAGCAGTTCATCTCCATCCTTCGCAGCCAGTCAGCGAAGCATGCTTTTCCAGGGAGGGGTGGGGGCTCGGACTCAGAAGAACAGAGACAGAGAGGGAGAGGAGTTGCTGCTGCAGGCATGTGTGCATGTGACATTGCACACCTGCATTTTGGTGGCAAGCACCCACAATCCTGAGGGTGAGATGGCACCCCTGGTCACCATCTCTTAGCTTAACCTACTTCACAGACTTGTTGTGAGAATACGACAGGAAGGAAAAACCATGTACACTGCTCTGATATCCTTGGAGGAAGGGCAGGATGTAAGTGTAATTAATATAATCATTTGTTTTTATCCATCAATATAAATGTTAATTTTAAGAGAAAAGCATCTAGACTTTATTTTAATTGCTGATCAGGCTATTTTAACTAGCAACTGAATCAAGGTAAGCAATCTGTACGAGTCCACTAGATCTAATGTTTTTAGCTGTAAATAGTTATTCCCCCCCCCCTAATCTCTGGAAAGTAGGAAGGACGGCAGTGACCTTGAGGCACAAATTGTACCATGTTGTCTGTGTGTCTCAACATCATTTTCTAATGAAAAATCCCCAAAAGTAACCTTCCCCCTCTTTGTCATTCAGGCAACATGCTTAGTTGTTGCATCAGCTTTGAACCCAAATATTCATCTACGGTAAGTAAGGGGGAGGGCAGCAAATCTCAACAGGAAACCTTGATTGATTTTACCACAACTTCCACAGAACCTGTGGCTCTACTGTTGTTGGATTCCAACTCCAGTGGCCAATTGCCAGGGATGATAGAAGTTGCAGTCCAGCCGCATCTGGACGACCACAGGATCCTTAGCCCTGTTCTAACCAAGGGAACATGTTCCTCTGTATGTTTTACGTGTGTGTTGCTTCACATGCTATCTATTTAACAGCTTCATTTCCTTTAGTTTCAACACACCTTTCAACAAAATGTGTTCCATCCTCCTCCCCACCCCATCCCCAGCACAACTATTTTTAGCCTCTTATCACAGTTATTTCCTCCAGTGAAGTTTCCTGGCATTGCTGCTGGAGCATACTGATGTTCAGAATGGGGAAAACACATTGTGGTACAGTAGGTGCCCTGCATGTGTGTGCTGTGTGTGAAGGGAGAGCAGTGGCTGCTTCAAGAGAACAGCTTCTGCAGCGGGGAGGAGGGCACTCTGCACACCTCCCACCCCAACACACACACACCAGTAGCATTTTAGAACCCAAGATGTAAAGTCATTCTTCCCAGGGTGCCCAAGGAAATTTGAAAATGAGCTTTTTGATTTGTTTTCTCAAGGGTCTCTCATCATTATTTTATCAGGAGAATGGCCCCTGCCCAAATGCTTGTAGTGAAGAAAGGGAATGGGGAAGGAAGCCCTGGGTGGGGAAATGGATGGCAATGCAATTAAAAATCCAAATGCTGTAATTTGTCAAACCTATGTACTAGAGGCGAGAGGGAGGCAGCAACCAAGGCAGAGGCATAAGGCATGAACAGGAGAGCAACTGTGATTGTGAACTGACCTACTAAAGAAAGTGGAATGGATGGATGGATGGATGGATGGATGGATAAATAAATAAATAAATATTCAGTTGTAATGGCCTACACTAAGATCATCTACTTGGATATGCATCCCCCCCCATAAAACACAGTAATGCACACTAGATGGGATGGTCTTTACAAGCTATTCCTGGGGCATATTTGTAAATGGTTAAAGAAAGTGCTAGGCATGTGTGGGGAGGACATTCCACATCTCGGGTGCCACAACTGAAAGGCTCTGTCCTGGTGGCCACCCATTTCATGTTGCAACCAGGAGACAACTTTATTTGGCTGACCTTAATGCAGGGCAGGATTATGCTGTGAGAGCTGGTTCTTCAGATATTCAGATCCCAGGCTGTTTAGAGTTTGACAGATCAAAAGCAGCACATTGAATTGTGCCTGGAGACAAACTAGAAACCAGCAAAGCTGTTTTGACTCTGATAGGGTCAATAACACCAAGTGGAATCCCCTCCCTTGGATGAACTGTTGGCCACAACACTGGTGCGATTCCATCACAGGGTGAAAACTTATCTGTTCTCCTGAGCTTTTGAATGCTTCACCCTGGCAGCCGAGTTTTGGGATTGTTTTATACTGCAGTAGCAATTATTTTATTCTTACTATGAGTTACATTGTCAGTGCTTTAATTGTGTTTCATATATTCCAATATATTTTTTACTTGGCATATTGGAAAGTGCATACAGTGGTGCCTCGCAAGACGAAAAGAATCCGTTCTGTGATTCTCTTCGTCTAGCGGTTTTTTCGTCTTGCAAAGCAAGCCCATTGACGGATTAGCGGATTAGCGCTATTAGCGCTATTAGCGGCTTTTAGCGGCCTATCGGCTTATTGGATCAGCTGATAAGCGGCTTAGCGGCTTAGAAAAAGGGGGGGAGGGGAAAAAACCCGCAGGAACTCGCAAGACATTGTCGTCTTGCGAAGCAAGCCCATAGGAGATTCGTTTTGCGAAGCACCTCCAAAACGGAAAACTCTTTCGTCTAGCGAGTTTTCCGTCTTGTGAGGCATTCGTCTTGCGGGGCACCACTGTATTGTGCTTACTGTGTGGCCAAACGCAGTATGTAAGTGCATCTAAGCAGGGCCGTCTTACCCATAGATGCTAGGGGTGCAGGGCACCCAGGCGCTGGGCTCTCAGGGATGCCAGGCTGAGAGTCTGGGGCCCGAAAGTTGAGTCCGGGGAAGAGCCCGTCTGTCAGTAGGAGTACCGCAGCAGGCTCTTCTGCTGCAGGCGGCTCTGCACCGCGGGTTTGGGGGCGACCGAGCCAGCGAGACGCTGACGCTGAGGCGGCCAGCCAGCTCTGCCCTCCTGCGCGCCTGGGAATGGGCAACCTGGGGGGGGGTGCCGGGCGGATCTTTGCACCCCGGTGCCACATATACTTAAGACAGCCCTACATCTAAGATAAATAAGTAACCAGCCAACTAATGACCTGCAGATATTTTTCAGGACTCAGGAAGGCAGAAACAGCTGAGCACCTTTTCCCATTAGAGACTGGAACTGCAAACTCTGGAATCCCCAGTGAAACTAACATGCAGAAAAAGATGCTCAGCTAGGCTTTTGTTCCACAGCTTTCCCGTGGAAAACATGCTCCTCACCGCTGAATTGGAACAAATGGTAATCTGCAGAAAACCTGATTGTTCTTTGTTCCCGTTCAGGGGTAAAGAGGGCATTTTTCTGGTGATGGGGGAAAAACAGCGGGGGAAACAGACGTGTAGATGAGCCCTAAATGTGAGTGTTTGCAAGTGCTTGCACTGAATCACAATCACATTTGGAAGGGACCCCAAGGGTCATCTAGTCCAATCCCCTGCAATGCAGAAATCTCAACTAAGGCATCCATGACAGATGGCCATCCAACCTCTGCTTAAAAGCCTCCAAGGAAGGAGAGCCCACAACCTCCGGAGGGAGACCTTTCCACTGTCAAACAGCTTTTACCTTCAGGAAGTTCTTCCTAATGTTTATTCAGAATCGCCTCTTGATCTCCCTAGTCCTGTTTATCAAGAGTGGTATATAAAATAACGATCCTCAATCCTGATATTTATATTACATCAATAAATTACACTTTAGCAACTAACTGCTGATTTTAAAGAATGTGTATTATTGGTAACACACTTTTTCTGCCTGAAAGCATGTGGTGGGTGTCTGATTATTATTTATTATTATTTTCATAAAATTAGGTTTTATTAGTTAGAAGGGAACAAGATTTATTACACTGGTGACTTTCTAACTTTACATTTTTATGTAATTTCTGGGCATCCAGTCACTTCTTATACTTGCTATGTTGTTTTCTTTTTCTGACCAGATGTTCAATTTGTGTCTTCTAAGCATATTTCATGCAGCTGGCTTTAAATCCAAAAGCTGAATGTTGATTGCTTTTTTAAAGGTATGTAATTTCTTTCTGAGTTTGGGCCCCAAGGGTAAAGGACTCCCCCCTCCCTGATCAATACTTGTTAATGAGCTGGCAAGCTTTCTGCTTTTTAATTTAAATTGGATTCAGAGGGGATGTAGAATCCCAGAATTTCAGTATAGTACTAGAAACGAAAGAACCAGGACTTGCAAAAACATTGTTGCATATCCTCAGGAGTGTTCTTTTCAGATTTCCAGACAGTCACCACACCCTCCTCTAGGACACTCCACTCCAATACCACCTCTGACTTTTATTTTTCAATTGATGCTTAATATTCCATTGATACTGAGCATGCTCAGTCCACTTCAGGGCTTTTTTCTTTTAGGAGAAGCAGCTGATCTCTTTGTTGTTGTTGTTTTCTTTTCAGTTGTATGTCTGCAAACCTCCCTCAGGTTATCCCCAGGGCAAATGCTTTCCTCTTCCTTCTTAGTGGCCCTATTTTGGCTTCAGTCTTGTTGGCACTTACCACCTGAATCAATATTACAGGGAGCAATATTGTTCCCCAGAAAGCAGCTTCTTCAGAACAGTGGACACCTTCTCTTATTTTGTGCTGAACTGGCAACATACCATTATTGACTTTCTGAATGAGCAGTAACTTTAATGTAGTTTATTCCTCTCTCTCTCTCTCTCTCTCTCTCCCACTCCCACTCCCACTCCCACTCCCACATACACACACAATGTCAAAAAAGACATGCTTTTGCTTCCCTGTGTAAAGCAGGGATTTTGGTGATTTCTTACATCCCTTCATGAAATATTTCCAGCTTGTCAGCTAGCGTCCCCATGGCTGAGACATACCTGGACCCTTATCCAATAATACACATGATTGAGGATGCCTGTGCATATTCCACTGAAAGCAAGAAATGCAGAATAGGCCCATGACATCCACTTCTAGGTGTGGATCTGAATTCTATCCATCTGCATTCATAGAATCATAGAATCATAGAGTTGGAATAGACCACAAGGGCCATCGAGTCCAACCCCCTGCCAAGCAGGAAACACCATCAGAGCACTCCTGACATATGGTTGTCAAGCCTCTGCTTAAAGACCTCCAAAGAAGGAGACTCCACCACACTCCTTGGCAGCAAATTCCACTGTCGAACAGCTCTTACTGTCAGGAAGTTCTTCCTAATGTTTAGGTGGAATCTTCTTTCTTGTAGTTTGGATCCATTGCTCCGTGTCCGCTTCTCTGGAGCAGCAGAAAACAACCTTTCTCCCTCCTCTATATGACATCCTTTCATATATTTGAACATGGCTATCATATCACCCCTTAACCTCCTCTTCTCCAGGCTAAACATGCCCAGCTCCCTTAGTCGTTCCTCATAAGGCATCGTTTCCAGGCCTTTGACCATTTTGGTTGCCCTCCTCTGGACACGTTCCAGTTTGTCAGTGTCCTTCTTGGACTGTGGTGCCCAGAACTGGACACAGTACTCTAGGTGAGGTCTGACCAGAGCAGAATACAGTGGCACTATTACTTCCCTTGATCTAGATGCAATACTCCTATTGATGCAGCCCAGAATTGCATTGGCTTTTTTAGCTGCCGCTCACACTGTTGGCTCATGTCAAGTTTGTGGTCAACCAAGACTCCTAGATCCTTTTCACATGTACTGCTCTCAAGCCAGGTGTCCCCCATCTTGTATTGTGCCTCTCATTTTTTTTGCCCAAGTGCAATACTTTACATTTCTCCCTGTTAAAGTTCATCTTGTTTGTTTTGGCCCAGTTCTCTAATCTGTCAAGGTCGTTTTGAAGTGTGATCCTGTCCTCTGGGGTGTTAGCCACCCCTCCCAGTTTGGTGTCATCTGCAAATTTGATCAGGATGCCCTTTAGTCCATCATCCAAGTCGTTGATAAAGATGTTGAATAAGACCGGGCCCAAGCCAGAACCCTGTGGCACCCCACTAGTCACTCTTCCCCAGGATGAAGAGGAACCAATGATGAGCATCCTTTGGGTTCGGTCAGTCAGCCAGTTACAAATCCACTGAGTGGTAGCATAGTCAAGACCACATTTTACCAGCTTCTTTACAAAAATATCATGGGGCACCTTGTCGAATGCCTTGCTGAAATCAAGGTAGGCTATATCCACTGTGTTCCCTTCATCTACCAGGCTTGTAATTCTGTCAAAAAACGAGATCAGGTTAGTCTGACATGACTTATTTTTCAGAAATCCATGCTGACTATTGGTGATCACAGCATTCCTTTCTAGGTGCTCACAGACTGTTTGCTTAATGATCTGCTCCAGAATCTTCCCTGGTATTGATGTCAGACTGACTGGGCAATAATTATTTGGGTCCTCTCTTTTCCCCTTTTTGAAAATAGGGACAACATTTGCCCTCCTCCAGTCTGCCGGGACTTCGCCTGTTCTCCAGGAAGTCTCAAAGATGACTGCCAGTGGTTCTGAGATCACATCTGCCAGTTCTTTTAATACTCTTGGATGCAGTTCATCTGGCCCTGGAGACTTGAATACATCTAAACTAGCCAAGTATTTTTGTACTATCTCCTTAGTTATTCTGGGCTGTGTTTCCTCTGCTGAATCATTTGCTCAAAATTCTTCAGGTCGGGCATTGTTTTCTTTATCGGAGAAGACTGAGGCAAAGAAGGAAAATGGCTGTGTATTTGATGTGCTTCACAATGCATATCCCAATCCACCTTCTGTCACAACTAGTCATTGTAAGATATGACTAGAACTGGATAAGGAAAAATCCTTGCCATGCATTGTTGCTCCCAGGTTAAGACTGCACAGGATTGTGTTCTTGCATAGGTGCAAGATGATGTGGCATCTTAAACTGGATTGCCCAGTTGACTCTTGACTAGAGGGAAAAACAGGGACAGGCCAGTGAGAAGATAGATCCTGGGACACAGTTTAAGCATCTCCTGGTGTGTATCCTGCTATATACACACTGCTCTTTATATTAGCAGGGGAAGATAACGTTGGAAAGCACATTAAACATGGAGCCAACCAATCCAAATTTAAATTTCTTTTTGTTTAAATGCTTCACACATATGCTACCAATCCTATGTTTATTTTTATTTATTAAAATGATGAGGAGTAGTGCCACAAAAGTGATACTTGATAAATACTTAGTTAAATGCATTTCTTTTAACTGCCTTGTCTTCTGAATATTTTCTTAGCTACTGGAATGCCACAATTTGCAATGTATTAATGCGTTAAATATACATGCCTTAATACTGTCCTGACATTTTCTATTACCGCACAGTGGAGGCTTTGATGGATCATGTTTTACAAAATATGTCTCTATTATAATTGGCACTTAGTGACAGATAACAGTAGTGGGATGAATACTGCTATTGAGGGGCCCCACTTCATAGTATAATGTGCTATTCAGAAAATCTCAGCAGGTGGGCGGAGGTCAAGTCTCTGTCTCCTTCTATTGATCCTTCCCTTATGTAAGCAAGCACTGCTCAAGTGAAACAAAGACTCTGCTGGGCTTGCATTAATAAAGTTGCTCCATTGTGTTTTTTTCTTTCTTTCATGTAACTGAGCACACTGCTTAAGAAGTTTTAAAAATATAGGGCCCACTCCACATTAGCATGCTCTAGCCTAGCAACCATTTGTTTTTATGGTGCCTTCCTGGTGAATAGACTATGGCTTCATGAGTAGCTCTGCTTTCTTTGCTAAGGGTGTGATCTGCATACCTATTTGGATGGGAAAGGTACTATTAGGGACTCTACTACCAGGTCTAATGACAGCCACTTAAATCAGATTATGAGAGTTTCATACTTAGAGTCCAAAGGTCAAGAGATGGCAGTTGCTATGGAGATTTTATCTCAAACCATTATACTTGGAAGTAGGACCATAGGCAATGTGCAGAAGACTCCCCTCAGGTATTTTATATAAACAGAAAATTCAAAACTGTCTGTGCTATTATCTCTTGGAGTTTTCATTCTGAAATTTTCTACAATGATATAAAGTGTATTCCATTTCTTATCACTGGATATCACTGAAAATCCTTGGAAGTTATTGATTTGTGAAACACAGCTGAAGAGGTGGGGATCATTAGCAAAGCCACTTAAATAATGCAGACAGAGTCTAAAGAGGAGAGTCCTGACACGCTTTACTGAGAAAACTGAACAAAACAGTGTATTATTTGAGGAGCAAGAAACAAAAATGTTTTGTCTTTCTTAGGTCAGGCCTTATACATAGCAGAGATAGAACCACCAAACAAACAGAGGAAACGTTCCCTCAAAACTACACAGCCACTAAGGGCACGTTTCCTCAGTGAAGACCATGCCACTTTGCTTGGTTTCTAAGCAACATCTTCACCTTCTGCCCTTCTATTGGCTAGTTGACTTTAAACATTAACAGGATTAACACTTACATTACACATGGAATGATCTTGGCTGTTGCACTACCAACAGAGAAAAATTGAGCATTGGATCCAAAATGTAATGAATATAATTTAAAGTTACTCCTAGTGACCAGAGGAGAAATGCCTGGTGGGAGGAGAACAGAGAGAAGAAATGCCATGCTGCATATATAACCGGAAAACTTACGCCTTCATCTGCAATGAAACATGTGTCCCTCATATTGGTCTCCACAGCCACAGCAGGCACAGTAACTCTCCAACAGTTTGACTTTATCCCCTCACCCCCACGGTGCACTATTCCATTGTCTCTTGAGACAGACAGATGCCAACAACTGAGAACTCAAAGTGTGTAAAGTCATGGACCAGTGTCTAATTTAGGAACAGCCAAGGACTTTTGTGCACTCTGTAGGATTTTGTTTGCAGTATCAGCACAGCTTGCTTTTAAACCTCACCCAATTTTAAAAGCAGGTTGCTGTGCAGGGCATGGGGTGGCTGCTGATCAATAAAGCATAATACAAAGCCCCTATTTGCATGCTGCTTTAAATCTTGGCCAATGATGTTTTGTTCCAGTACGGTACACCCCATTCAAAAAACAATGAAGGCTGACTTTCATTATCATTGCATCTTGCTAAATATGTTTTACCACAGATGTTGCATATCCCAGTGGTGTTTTTAGAAGTGTTTACAAACTCGCTTGGGGAATCATTCTTGAAATAGCTTTGCTCATCCTCAAAGACGAGTGTCTTCATTTTACACATTCAAAAGCGTGAGCTTGGCATACTAACTGTCCATTAGCAAGTTTCTTCCCCCTAAAAGTATCTGGCTGTCATTCTCTGGCTTGGTTCACATATCGCATTAAACCGTACTTAAAAGCAGACAGTGGTTTGATGTAAGGTGTGGTGTTCTGCTGCAAGCTGTTGAAGAAATATCGCTTCACTCCTTCCCCAGGCTGCTTGGAATGTTATCCAAAATGTACCACAGGCACTATGCCAAGAATAAACTTTGGTTATCATTCATTGCTTGTTTGGAGAGATGTAACAACAAGCCGAACGCTGGCTTGTTTCCTGGCAGTGCAGCCATGGCAGTAGGGTGGGGGGGTGGGGTGGAGCAAGCATGCACTTCCATGCTGCACATCTATTATGTATTTTGTATTATGTATTTTGGAAAGTGGCTTACCTGAAAGATCATCGCCAAAGTGTTCCCACTGCATGAGGGTTCCCAAGGTGTGAGCAGCACTCTTCATCAATGTTTGGATGCCAGGTGCCATTTTGAAGCAAGATGGTGGATCAAATGTGACCTTGATGTGACTTGGCCCTTTTTTGGCATAGCCTTTCAGCCACCTATCTAGATATTGTCTCCAACCTCGGCATGAGCGTTCCCGGGGGTGGGGGGAGGTAGTGGACTCTTTCACTGTTGGAATGCTGGGCACCATTTTGAATCAAGATGGCATACTGACATGTGACTTTTTCAACAAAGGTTTGGTGCCTCTTGAGATGTTGTTGCCAAACTTAGTGAAAGGATTCCTGAGGTAGGGGTAGAAGTCTTCATTACTGTTTGGATGCTGGGGGACATTTTGAATCAGGTGTGACTTTGGCATGACTTTGCCCCCCCCTTTTCCCATAAGCTCACCCGTCTTTTGACATGTTGTTGCCAAACTCAGTGGAAGTGAGGGATTTCATTAACATTTGGATGCCAGGCACCAATTTGAATAAAGAGGATGGGCCACAATGTGACTTTGGCATACTGACTGGCAGCAAGTCAGTATGCCAAATCCAAAGTCCAGAATTCATTCCACACAAGTGAGTCAAAAATCCAGGAAACACAGTCCAGGGCCAATCCAAGTAGCCAAATCTGAAGTCCAGTAGATAGGAAAGAGTCCAGAATCAAACCCAAAACACTGTCCCCTAGAGGTCCAGTTGCATCCAAGTCAAGGGCCATCTACATGGGCAGTTGAGCAGCTCTGCTTCCCTTCTGTGTTTTGCATGCTGATTGCAGCATCTGGGCTTGATGTGACCCTCCTCTGTTCTGAGCCTACTCCAGCTGAGGAATCACATACATTCCCCCAGAGCTAGTGAGCCCCACCTGGCCAGCTAAGGAGCTGAGCTATGGGCCTTTGCCTGCTTCAGCCTCCTAGAGCACCCATCCCTCTGCTCCCTAAGCCTCAGAGTCTGCTGTGTTCATGGAGACAGGGGCTCCTCAGGCTCTGGTGACGGGTCCCGCTGCTCTGGTTTCTGGGTGCTGACCCCCATCCCCTGCTTGTCCCGGTGTGTCCCAGCCCTAGCTACATCCCTTGCTGGGATCCCCTTCTCCCTCCCTGTTGTCCTGCCAGTTCAGGACAGCATAACCTCAGCTGATTTTTGGTATGACTGATCTAAACTCACAAATCACACTATCCATTTAAAAATCATAGTATTTTTGGGTTTCTAAAAATTTCTGGCCGGCACCAGGCACTCTCTTCTAGTTCACGATAAACCACATTTTTTAAAACTATGGTTTAATCTGATGTGTGAACCAGGCCATTATTAGCAACTGATAACCTTAGCGTGTTAGCAGCAGCAACAACAATTTTTCATTGTAAATGGCAAAGCAATAGCTGATCTGGTCCAACCTATAAATTATAGATTTATTGCTGATCCCCTATCCATTTGGCAAGGATGACATGACAATGCTTTAATAAATAGGAGCTAAACATCACAGTTTATGCTGAGTCTGCTACAGAGACGACCCTAAAAGTGGGAGAAAATGACCTACGTTCCTTATGAGTTTGTAGCAGTTAGTTTCAGCCATATGCGCACTAATTTAGAAATCCCAGTGAAATCATTGGGGTTTACTTCTAAGTAGATATGGCCAAAATTCTGTCCCCAATTACAAGAATTGTAAACTCTTAAGGGAGAATTTGCACATGACACTTACAATTTTTCTCCTTTTTTGTCTTATTTACCATAAAACCTATTATGACAAAAGCACTCATTCAGATAGGAGACACCTCTCCTCTGCCTCTTACTCCACATCAGCAACAGTCAAACATGAAAGAGATTGAAAGGAGAGATACTCCCCATGCACAGAAATGCTTCCAAGCAGGACTGAAGTGTGCATAAGCAAACACAGAAGTTCAGCCTGTGCCTATTTTCTGGTGTGATGAAGAACGGTGGAAGCAGTAAGCCAATGTTTAGAATGAATAAACATTTCCATATAAAGTGTATATTTTTTCATTCTCATTCTATAGACAGTTTCACCTTACAGCCAGAAAGAATATGTCACCATACTGGAGGCTGTTAGCTTTTAAGTTAAAACGAAACAACGATATATACCATAACTGTGATTAGAAATATTTGGAAGCAGAGCCTAAACAACGACTTAAAAGGCAACCTCTTCTTACAGATTCAGATCTTGGACTCATCATTCATGCCTTCAACTTTTCAAAACTTGACTACCGTAATGCACTCTGTGGGGAAACTATCCCTTGAAGACAGCTTGAAGAATGAATCACACGTAACACTTGCGTGTCGAGGTCCCCAGGTCCACCCCAATAACTCACACATCACACAGAAGTTTTTGTTTAAGATTTTTGGCATAATTTTGGCCACAACTTTATTAAAATACAAATTTGTGAGTGGTTGTGTAGGCATTGGTTGCGACTATCTGCCCCCACCATGGGGGACAGACTAACATTCCGCACGATGCGAAAGTCAGAATGGGGGAATACACTTGGGGGTTACGCGGAGCAGGGAACCTGCCCTCACCCCAAATGCAACCAGGAGCTCATTGCTATGGCCCGAGCCCCCTTGACAGAGTGGACAAGCAATAGTTAGCCCCCAATTCCTTTAACGGAATCCCTTGCAGCAGCAGCATTAGAGGGGCAGGCACAGCCAATCCATGCCCCTCAACCAACCAAACCATAAACCAATGCCTAACCGCGAACCTTACAAGTTGTGACGATTTGCTACGCAGTAGGCAAAAACCAAATGGCCCCAGCCAATCAGCCAGATGGACAAAATTCCTACCAGGCCCCCGCTCCAAAGCAGACGACCCCATGACAGGCATAGCAAGGTCAAAGCGAACAACCCTATTCTAGGGAGGGAGGACGGGCAATCTGATGCACGGGCGAAAAGAGGAAGCTCCTAGCCTCGTGCAAGGAGTTTTACTATTTCTGGCTGTCAATCAAAAAATGGCAACATTAACTTCTTCCCAACAACAAGGGAAGCCCCAATCGTATCAGTGGCCAACGATCAATTAGCCCGCCCCCCAACTTTGGAGTGTCCTGGCAGCCCCCACCGCAACACGTGCTCTCCATGAAGGAGAACACGCTATTACAAAATGTGTCTCTGAGCCTACTTTCTGTGGCTTTTGGAGCATATGTCAGGTTCTAACTTATCACTGATACATTTCTCAACAGTTTTGTTTAGGTAGATTTTACAGGTGATTTCCTCACCTGCAGGGCCACAGTTCTGTGACTTCATCTCCCACTTGAGAACCACCCCCATAGGAGCAATGGGCAAACACTACCAGCCACTTTTCAAGTCCCCATCTGAAAAACAGGTCTCTACAGAGACTGAGTTTACAAAAAGGCTTCCATTTCAGTGCAGCCCTGAGCATCACAAGTTGGCAACCCTAGTTAACTTGCAGGACTTGGAAACAGAGCAGGAATTGCCTGAATTAATGGATTACACACAGTGCTTGCTGTAAATGAAGAAATATAATAGACTTTCTCCTTGGTTATTTTTGTTAATGCTGCTGCTATATTGATGTAAGAGCCTTGCCCCACAATGACTTTATCATGTAAGTGTGCCTTATTAATTTAGCCCATATTCATTAAAAGTCTTAATGTAACACACAAACACACACACACACACACACAGAGAGAGAGAGAGAGAGAGAGAGAGAGAGAGAGAGAGAGAGAGAGAGAGAGTATATCTCAGGGTGGTGTAAAAAATGTATCAAAATAAAAATACATATAATAGTAAAAATACACCACAATAAAAGCCATCACCAAAAAGTTGGCAGTAAAAATCAGTTGGGCCTTTAACAAACACCAGAATAGTGGCACCTATCTTACCTTGTGGGTGCGGTTGTGATTCCAGAGGCTAGGCACCGTAACAAAACAACAACAAGAACCAAACTGCAACAAAGGCCGTTGCGTAGGTTGCTACTGGATGTACCTGTGCAGGCAGCAGAACAACCAGAATGCCCTTACCTGCAGATCTCAGTGGAGAGACAGGCAGGCATTTTGAGGGGAAGCCATTCTCTCAGGTAACTTGGCACCAAGGTTTTAAAGGCTTTATCATCAATAATAGCATGCTGTGCTGACAGCTCCTTGCCATGCAGTGTAGCCCCCTAACCAGATGCAGAATGTGCTCACTATATGCTGCCTCAGTTGTCAAGCTAGCAGCCACATTCTGTACCAGCTGCAGCTTCATGACCAACCTCAAGGGAAGCCCCACTCAGTGTGCATTACAGCAATCCAGACTCGGCGTTATCAATGCATGGGCCACTGTCTTGCGCGTCTACCATAGCTCTGAAAATCCTGGCCTATATCGTTTCATAGCCCAGCAGCATGAGAATGCAGATATTCTGGGCTTTAAAGTCAGATTTATATTTTGCTCTGTGTTGTGTATATTTGGAGCAGCAGTTCTTTTTCTTGCTTGGTATCAGAATTCAAATCAGAGCGAGGCTCACAAAAGGTATTAATCGAAGCAACAGAATCCCTTTTTACTCCTTTCATGGTTAAGGGAAGCTTGCTCCTTTTTTATTTTCTAAGTATGGTTAGGCGCCTCAAGCATGCTTGTTAGGATGGAAAAAGCGTGCAAATCCCAGACCAAGGGCTCTGCCAAAAGTCTCTTTAGACAGGCAAGGCAGCCAAAAGTATGCTGAGAGCATGCCAGAGCCATACTGGGTGGCTAAAATTAAATAAACAGTTAATAAAAAGATTTTAAGTCAACCAAGATGAATACAAACTTGCAATCTATCTGCTTTATGAAAAAGGGATCTGCCATAGCAATTGAAGTCCTCCACACTTACATCTCTGCACTTAAGACAAGAAAGAGTGAAGCTAAAAGGCGATCTCTATTTTGCATGCAGAAAAAGAAAGGGAAATGCACATGAACAGATCAATGCATCTTCTCCCGCAGTGAGGGCTTCCCCTTTAAAACCTAAACCCAGCCTGCCCCCTGTTGCCAGCAATTTACAAATTATATCCTGCAGCAATGGGCAAACATCAGGCAACTGGTGACATCAATACCAATAAGTCTTTTGAAACAAAAGATGGCCCATATCAGGAGATCACTTCATTATGCACATCTGAATGCAATATATGTATCATTCCTTCATTATAAAACATGGTCAGTCCCTAACCAAGAACACCCTCTGATTGCATTAGCCTCTGATGTAAATGCAGTTGTGTATGGGTGTCCATGAAATTCATTCTCTATCAACAATAAAGATGAACATCACCCAGGATCAAAAAATGCCTCCATAAATATCAAATGCTGTGATGCGTTTTCTATATCTATCTATCTATCTATCTATCTATCATCTATCTATCTATCTATCATCTATCTATCTATCTATCTATCTATCTATCTATCTATCATCTATCTATCATCTATCATCTATCCCTTTGTTCAAATCCGTTCTGGTATTATTTATTTAGATGCTAGTAATAAGTGCTACTAGAAATGATAATGAATGTGTAGCCTTCCAGGAAAATAAAGTGTGCAGGGTGGGGGTGGGAGTTCACGAAGTATAATTTGTTTCTGCTACTGCCACTGTTTTAGTTAACACTTCATGGATTGCTTTTTAGTCAATTCAACTCTCTTAGAATTGAACTACAAGAGATAAGATTGTGGCAGGTGAACAGGAAGCAGTTGGGTTGAGTGGCTTTTGATACCATGGGCCATCAGTAAGGGATGGGGAGAAATTCAATTCCGTATGCATTCATAGGCAAATCTCCCTAATTCACACTTTCTGTAATAAAATGTGAAATGAAACACAACCGTCCTTTGAACTTCTCCAAAATCTGCAATGTGGTTCTCCAGCCAAGGAATATGTACAAAATGCACATGATAATAGAAATGCAAATGTTCATGAAAATAGCATACCAAAAGTGCCTTATAAAAGGGGGAAATTGCTATGCAAAAATATATATTTGTTAGGCAAAATTGTACCCAAAGATGTGATTATTAGGAGAAAGTTACACTAAAAAGCTGCTGAATTTTCATAAAGATTTGTGTGTTTTTTAAGAAGTCTCGAACTGCTGTGAAAATGCAGAGAAATGAACATAAGAATGGAAAAACGGCAAAATTAAATTGAGTGATCCACCCATCCCAACCTGGTGAGATTGACTTTGCTAGTTGTGTGCAGAGTGTAGCTTCTGGTGTCTCAGACTCCTTTGGGCAAGGATGCCTGGGGTCTCTTAGTAGCTGTGCTATTGCGGCTCATGTATTGAGCGTGCTGTAATGTCCTTGTGTAATGGTCCTGGTCAAGCATCCAGTCTGGGTTGGCCCCCTCCATTTCTGGGCTGCCTGACAGAGTAACCTCTGCTACCTACTGAGATTGATGAGCAATAGTGGGTTTACCAAGGATACCAAAGGCATTGCTGGGGATATTTTTGTGATCCTGGAGAATATTCTTGTGGCAGCTTTTAAATATTTCCTGTTGATGTGTTTCACCCTCCCGTTCTATAACTTGTATTGGATATAGTGGCTGTTCCACCCATGTAGCAGCAACGTATCTCCAGCCACACATCACCATGGAAGCACAGGATTGCTGTACTCATCGTATTTCCCTATACTAACCTTCTCTCTCTCTCTCTCTCTCTCTCTCTCTCTCTCTCTCTCACACACACACACACACACACACACTCACACACAGACACAAACACATAGCGAGAGCATAAGCGCAAATGAGTTGGGCTTAATTAAGAGCATGCTATTTTTATATTTTCACAGCTTTCCTTATAACGTTTACTTCCTTTAAGCTATGAAAGATGTCCAAACATTTTGAAGCATACAGCCAATGTTACCAACATGAATAAATAAAAAAATATTGGCAGGTGCATGCCTTTGCTGTACTCTTCTCAGCACCTGTCAATTACATTTCTGTTCAGATGTGTAGAAGCCAACAAGTGTTTTACTCTCTTTTTTTAAAAAAAGCTTACTGTTGATTTTAATTATGTTTTCATATTTTGAATTAACTGTTTTCAACTTAGTTTTTTTATTGACAATTTCAATGTTTGTTATACTTTTTATAAACTGCTTGGAGGCTTTATCTGCAGTTAATCAGTATATAAATTGTATTAAATAAATACTGATATGGAAAGCAAGCAAAGTTAAGTTATAGAGATTCAGGAACCGATTATATCACTTGCTCATTGTTTCAGAGGCATATGTGGCTTTAAAGCAGTGCTTTTTTCTAAAAAAATGTTTAGGGGTACTTTCATTTTGACTCAAGAAAACCACCATTTTATAGTTCAAATCGGGGAAAATAAATACAGTAAATGGACAAAAGTAAAGAGATTCACAAAATGTTTAGGGGTATGCATCCCCCTGCATCCTCCCAGAAAAAAAGCACTGCTTTAAAGTATTCTTTTTTTTTCATATTTGATTGTGCATAAAATCAATATATTTGTGAAGATAACAAACACAAATGCATTATATTAGGAAGAATTGCTTGCAAGGCTTTCAAAATTCACACTAAAATTTTGATGAATTTTCATGAGGATGAAAAATAAATAAATCACAAATGGTTGCAGAAATTTGGAGAACTGAATTTAAAACTTGAGAAATCCTGCCATCCCTACTCCCACCTATTCTCCAAGTGGCAAAGTACTAAGGTATTATTTCATTTCTGCTGCACTGGTCTAGTTAAATATAGACCATGAGACATTTTTCAAAAACCCACCAGTGATGGGTTATGGGGAGTTGAAGCAACATCCAGCAGGTCCCGAGTTGAACCTCAAACAGGAAGAATAGAAAGGGTCAGACATGAAGCTAAGGTGGAATTTAGAGCATTATAGACAAAACACAGGAAGAGGCTTCATTTCAGGTCCAATTGTTTGCCTAGTCCGATATTGTCTATTCTGTCTGGCACCAGCTCTCAATGGACTGATCACCTGTTCTAGGCTCCTTTGTATTTAGCGAAGCTGAGACATTTGTACGCAAAGGATGCAATCTACCATTGGGCTATGGTTCCTTTCAGATTTTGGAGTCTGGCAGAATGTAGGAAGCTGACCTGCCATTAAAATGACAGCTCTCCACAGACTCGATTCCAATGAAAGAGTTGCTGAAATGAAATTTGTTCAGGAGTCATCTGTTGAACTCAACAGGCAGAAAAGATATAGAGCGGATGCTCTATAATAGCACATTTCAAGTTTTTTTCATCCACTTCATATGCTACGCTACCACATTTTTTTGTGGGTGTTTTTTTGCTTCTTCTCTTCTTTTATAAAAACACTTTCAGAAATATTTGCTCTTTATTGAAAGTATTTGTTTACTAAAAAGTAGAGGAGTCCTCACAAGGCGGTGCACCATTCTAAAAATTGCATGAGAATAACATAAAATCATCAGTTCTAACACATGTTGACCTTAAACTGAACAGTGCAAGTTAATCTAAAGCACAACAGTTAATAAAATGCAGAATGAAAGAAAAATAAAGCAAAATATTGCTGGCCAGTAACAACATGCTTGTCCATATTCTATCCATATATTGGATATTTGTTTTTCATTTTTCAAAAACCTCTATGCCAGTCTTCTCCTTATTTCTACACAAATAGACTCAAGAACTACAAATTTCCCAGAATCCATGCAACAGTGCACGAGCAAATAAGTACCCAGAGTGGGATGCAGTAGTGTCCTTGTGCCAACATCACTCCTGGGATACAAAACAGAGCCAATACAGCCCTGCAAAATGTGTTGCCACTCATTCCCAAAACTACTGTTATTTGCCAGCTACACCGGCTATAACAGAATGAAATAATGAAAAGCAGTTGGAGACCTTCACCGACACTTTATATCAGGGACGCGGACTTATAAAAAATATTGGGGGGGCCCGGGAAAGCTCATGAATAATAAATAAGCTCATGAATATGCAAATAAAGTGGCGCCGCCTCCTCGTGAGCGAATAGGGGAGAGCGTGCTGCGCCTATTAATCAGCTCCGAAGGAAATTGGGTGGAGCTTTTGCTCGGGAGGGAGGGCAGGAGGCATGCAGCCCGACCCTGTGCATTTTGGGCTGGGGGAGGGGCGGCGATGGCACTCTGCTGGAGGGGCGCCGGAGATTATTGGGGGGGCGGAGCCCCCCAAACGAATTTTTGAGGGGGCTCGGGCCCCCTCAAGCCCCATAGAGTCAGCGCCTATGCTTTATATGTATGTTCTTGTGGTTTGCAAGTGTGCCTGATTTATGCCCTCTCCCCAGTGTGGAGGACTCCAACTCCCATGAGCCACAACCAGCATTACCATTTGTCAGGGGTGATGGGAGTTGTAGTCCAGTAGCAACTGTAGGGGGGAAATAATTAGGTCCGTTATTTGGAATATAACTTAGAGACAAACTCGTGCCACTGGAATGGATGCACAATGCAGTGTGCACCCAGCAGCTTCAATGCTGAGTGCCGTCTGCATGAACCTGCATTAAGCAGAGACTCTCCCCTCCCACCCCCTGTGTTCTTTTATTACACACAACTCTAAAATAGAGCTGTAAGGTTTTGAAAAGGCCAAGGGTGGGAAAATGCGAAAGCAATTATAAAAGCAAATCAAAAGTAGGAGGTTCAGCAGGGAGCAAAATGTAAATGTCAGAAAGAAGTTATCAACAATAATTCAGCCATGGAGTCATGAGAAAAAATGCCCACAGGGAAAGAAGGAAGCTACTGGAAAATGACAGCAAGCCCCGTGATCCCAGCCACAGAACTAGGTCTTGCTTTTTGAAAGCAATGATACTCTGCAGAGTGCGGGACCATTCATTGTTTTTGTCGAAGAATTCCTCTGGGCAGTTGTGGATGAGCAAGACTTGCTTAGTATGCAGCTCAATCCTATACATGATTACTTAGAAATAATTCCCATTTTGTTCAAGTGGTTCACATCCACGTAAGTGAGCACAGGATGCAGTCATATAGAAACTGTCAAGACGGCAATAGACAGACAGATGAATATCCAAACATAGTTAGATATCAACCATAACTAGGAAGCTGCAAATCAACTACAAGAATTTTAACAAATCCTTCCTATACATAAGGCTGTCATCATGCAGCCCCCATAGGAGGATTTGTAGTGCCATATCACAACCCTTCATTTGCATGAAGTTAGAGCATAGTCTGCATTTGAGGATTACTTGGTTGAACTATCAGTCCCAGGTTCATAGAGAAGTCTTCAGAAGCTTGTTCTCAGAAATTTGTCACAGGTGATTTGGGTGCTGCAGGGCTCCATGGTAGGTCACTGTCTGAGAGGCCACAAATCAAAAGCTGCCTTATACCAGGCCATTCTATCTGTCCATCTACCTCAAGATTGTCTACTCTGGCTGTGGCTCTCCTGGGTCTCATGAAGGCATCTTTCACATTACCTGTTATTTGAACTGACCATTTCACCTAGAGATGCCAGGAATCAATACGGGGACTTTATGCATGCAAGCATGTACTCTACTAATGAGCTATGGTCCTTCCACTCACCTCCTCTAAAGGCATACGGAATTTAACGGAATGCAGCAGGCTATTTCAGCTATATCTTAGCCCAAAGGGTCTTGCTCATGCCGAGTCACAGCAGGAGACTTCAAATGCAGAAAATGCTTTTCCTCTCTTGAAGTGAAAAAGGTTAAGAATAATGTAAAAGTGCACAAGAGAAATGCAGAAGCCCATTTGCAACAAAGGCAATTGGCCAACATGTTTTAAGATACAGGTGAAAAGATTGCCAAGGTTGTGAAATTTCAAAATGACACGATCAATTAACTGCACTTAGGAGAGTGGGCAATGGTATACAGAGGACCACATCCAGATGGAGCCATTAAGCAGCTCCCAATTCACTGATCATCTGAGATCATCTGGGGGGAAAGCAAAAGGTTTTGTAAAGAGCAGTTCAGCCTTAAGGTCTTGCCAGAATCTTCTTGGAAGATTGTCCATCTATTTGTTGCCTTAAAAATCTCCCCCTGCATAAGGATAAAGCATGCAAAGTCCTAATACAAAACAGTCTCTGTTCTAAGGTTTTCACTCCAGTGTGAAAGGCCAGGCAGTGCTTCTTTCTTTAGTTGCACCATGTGAATAAATAGAAGTTGCTGCCCGAGCAGCCAACTTGGAGGAGTAGAAAGAAACAGCAACTTGTAACACTTGGCTGTCTATATAATATTTGAATTTGCAAAAAAGAAGGAGGAAGCAGCCATCTCCTTATATTCCAGAATAATCCATTATATGTTACCCATATTCTAACCTCTAAGACTAAACTTGATGAAGGATGAACATTAATATTCACAGTCTGCAGCATCGTCACAGATGTGCTGCAGGACACATACAGTCCACCAAGAACTCCTAGGTTTAGGTTTACTGAATGAATTGCTCCCCACAAAAAAGTCCTACAGCAAGAATATAATAATAATAATAATAATAATAATAATAATAATAATAATAATAATAATATACAAGCATGTTAGAAATACAAGACTAAAAACATATGGTAGTGGTGTCGGTCTTTGACTGGCATGGAAATGATGACAAAGTTGGCATCAGGCAGTCGTCCTTGGGGAGAGCATTCCCTAGACAGAGAGATACCATGGAAAATGCACATTCTCTTATCACTACCCTACAGACCTCCCTCTGAGGTGGTGCACAAAGAAGGACCTCACAAAGAAGGTTTAGGATCAGAGTTTTCCTTTTCCTAGATGAGCTACCTTCTCAGCATGATGAGACCCATCTGCCCTGCTAAATATATAAGCCAATCATTTTAAATTTTTTTTAAAGCTTGTCAAAAAATTTCAAGAGAAATTGCAACAAGCTACCAATGAGTAAAGGAGAAATCATTGTTATTTTCTGACAAACTCATTATCTCTCCTCTCCCCCTAATCGGATAAAACAGGCAGCTAAACTGCCATTTAAACTGACTGCATGAGCATATGCAGAAGAGACAAATAACAAGAAGCTTTCATAAAATATGCTTGATTAATTCAACTGTGAGAAAAGAGACAACCAGAGCAGATGTAACTCTTGTTGATTATAATGTAAGGGGTCCTGACCACAAGCGGAATTCTGCAGAACTCAAGCATGTTAATTCTGCCATGCTCTGATTCATCCCGGGAGGTCAAAGTGAATAAAAGTGGGTCTTTCTTTCTCCTGGTAGTGCTGTCAAAGTTATTCTACTCCTGGCTAATGGAGGGGTTAGGGAAGACCTGGCATCTAATTAATGTCGATTACAAACACTGAGTCTCCGGAAATAATAGTCCTAGGGGGAAACAAAGGGCTCACACGAAGGAAACATCTGTAGCTCAGTAGACAATACTGAACATGTAGCATAGAAGAGTACCCGTAGGTCACTCTCTAAGGTTGCAGGATGTTATTTACTGCCACCTGCAGGCCACATCATACATAAATCTGGTAACACAAGAAATAATATAAAAAAGAGATTGGATTATGAATATGTGCATGATTCAACAGGAAAGCATTCCTTTTTTGCCTCAGGACAATTAAACTATACTTCTAGGCTTGGCATTCTCCTAACTCTTGTCTCTGTTTCTTAAATCCTCCCCAAAAAGCTGATTATGTTAAAGTAAGTGAGGGGAAGCCAAGGGTATCTTCTGAACAAGAAAATGGATTTTGGCTACAACTGCAACCACAGGAGATGCAGAAAGAAAGCTAAACAAAATAGATTTGTCTGCATCTAAATTACAATTCTTTCATAATCAGGGATCACACAGACACTTTCTGTATAAGGGGAAAACTTGTTTACTAAATGGCCTGACACAGCATTCATGTAATCAAAAGATGGGTGTTCATATAGGCTTGCCACATATACTAATAGTGATAATAAACTCAGTTCTTTCAGTGCCAGTCCTTATTCAGCCAAAATGCCACCATCAACATACACGAGGTATCAGCAGACTTGTGAGAGGCCTAACGTTTGCAGAAATACATGTTAAAACAATATTTTAGGAAAAATGCAGTATTGTCAAAAGTGGCCAACATTTGCAAATGCTAGTGTGAGATCTAGCAATACTTTTGTTACTGACTGGTAAGCTTTAAGAACCTATTTTCAAGGTTGGTTTGAACAACGGTCCATTTCCCAATACTGTTTAGTTCTTTAACGCGAAAAATGTTGCTGAGGTTTCATGTGCCTTTTAGGAAGGTGTGGAAGAAATATATGGTGCTTCCAGACTATCGTTTTATTGTGGGATTCAATCACCTACTGGCGAATTCAGGCAGCACATGGCAGATTTGGAGCTCTTGCGCAACAAACCTGCTTTCCTTTCAAGATCAGACTATATTGTGACAATGAAAGTGATGGGAAACGGCAGTGGAAAGTATGAACCTAACAGGAACATGTTGGATCAGGTCAACGACCCATCTAGTTCAGCATCCTCCTTGCAGGACCTGAACACAAAAACAATCTCCCTTCCTGCAGTTTCCAGTGACTGGTATTCAGAAGGATACTGCCTTCGAGCACAGAGGTAGGGTATAGACAAGGTGGCTTAGAGCCATTACCCTCCATGAATTAAGTAAGTAAGTATAATTAAGTATAACACTTGCTTTGACGCAACATCATCTAACCTCCCTGCAAAGAAAACCAATGTGAATACAGCCCTCATTAAGTAGCAAACACCATCTAATATTCCTGCAAGCAAATCAGGATGAAAGTTCAACAAACAGGTTGTCTGGAAGTACCCATATCACCATCCACCTGGCAAAAAAGTAGGAATAATTCTAGGTGTGAGAATGAGGCCAAGTTGAATCAGAACAGTCCATTTTCTTATCAATAGTTAGGTAAAGGGAACGACCATAACTGAGTTGGGACAAACAGAAGAATCAATGAAGGTCGATTGTATGTTTATTGGAAACAGTCCTATTGTGTTATAATCTAGATTTTAGATTTACCAGTATTTATTTCCTTACCCCATGTTTGGGTTACTCATTGTGATGCAAGAGTAATTGTATTGGGTATAATCCTGTATATTGCTCGAGATGACTATGATTAATTAAGCAGTAGGCAAATTGCTGAAGTAACTAAATAATAATATTCAAGATCTCTCTCCTGCTAGCCTCTAATAAATGTAGCAGCAGCTACGTGCCAACACTACGGGCCCCTGGGGAAAGGTTTTGCTAGTGCTCCTGAATGTTTTTTTCTGATACTCTCTGTACTTATACATTGCAAGTACTCACTTTCATAAGTAAACAGGGGAAAGTCTCAAGATAAAAGCTCAGGAGAGTGTTGCCTTTAGATTCAGTCAAATGATCAGAAATGTTTTGCAAATCATATTGCAGTTTGCGATAATTTTTTCAATTGGCCAAAGTTTGCATTTCTTGTAAGAAACCAGTAGAGGGCACTTTATGATCTCATATGAGGAAATTAATGAACAAAATGTATCTCCCCTTGTTTTATCAATAATGTGTTCTGTTATTCAACATGGAGATATTCTTGCCAACAAGATCTTGGGAACATTTCTGTAGATAATAGGTAACACCTGTTCTTTGCCTTCATAACAAAGTTAGAAATCCTTTTCGGTAAAAAATAGTCTCAGTTATGCACTTGAAACACATGCAACATTGATATCAGATACAAATATACCCGGACGTTGGATATACATTAAGAATGGAAGTAAAATGCTGCCTTTTTATGTTTGTTGGAGTTGTGGACTGTTTTTTATTTTACTTGATATGCACTCTTTTGTATTGTTTTTGAGTTTTTATTTATGTAAACTCTTCTGGGGCTTTATTGGCAAAGGGCAGTATATAAAATGGCTAAACAAACAAACAATAATATTCTAAATAAAATAAATGTTATTTAAAAATATTTGCTAGACAATTTCATTTCTTTTGTATCTTAGGTAAAGTGAAGTTACTATTGTAAGTCCTGCTGATATACAGCTTAATACAGTTCAGTGTGGATTGCCAGGAACAGTGTAAGATTTATCAGGCAGCATCTGTCTGACAAATTGATCTATTCCAAATTTATGGGGGTGGGGGGACTTATGACAAGAACTTCCTGACCTGAAGAAAAATAAAACTGTGTTGGATCATATCTGGTTGCCAGAACAACTTCACCAATGATGTATGCAAATACCTTTACAAAGCCATTCAGTTAGAGAACGGTAGCACCTCAACCCAAAACAATGTACAAACCAATCCACAAACAAAGGCAGTTTTATCTGGCATATGCCACAAAATTCACTGGAGGCAATGTATTTGATAGGCCAGTTTATGACATTTATCTATATCTGTGAAACGTCAGCAATGCTTTACAGGTTAAAAAATCTCTGGGTGGTACAATTCTGTGGGACATCTGGAAATTGTATTAGAGATCACTTACCTTTTCTAATACAACTATAGTTCCCAGGTCTTCCATGGCTGGAAGCCAGCTTGGAAACTGTAATAAAGAAACAGGCATACATTCCCTCAGGTCAGGGAACCTACATTTTTTGTGTGTGGAACAATGTGTTTTCTCAGTTTGGTTTGGTTCAGCTCCTCAGCATGGCCACCTCCAGGTTTAGTAGGGCTCTCAGCAGAAACCACTACATATTCTTCCCCTCCTGTGGTCATGGTGTCTGATGGTGTGTAGTCCAGCGCTATTATTTTTGCCACTATGAAAATGAGGACAAAGTGTTAAGAAATGCTTAAATGGCAGCTTCCGTTTCCACTCTGCCTTAATGGAGGCAGCCCCCATGACAGCGGGATACTGTAGGTTAAGGAAAAACAAGGGTGATTAATAGTAAATCATCCTTGTAAATCCCCCCCCCCAGGGACAGGGGGAACGGGCTTCACTCGCAGTTCGTCTCAGTACCTGGCTCTCACCCTGGCATGGAATGTGGGGGGTAGGAAGGCGCTGAGTGCAAAAGCACCTCACCTGGTGAAAACTCTCCAACGTTGCTATTAAGAAGCAGAGGTTCTCCTGTTAACTAGAGCTTAATTTGACTAAAGTACAGCTGCATGCTAGAAGAGATGAGATCACAAACTGCAGAACAAACCAGCTGCAAGGACTTTAAGGTTTGAATTTGAGATAAGACTTCATTCAGTGCAAAAGATGTGGGGGGGGACCTACGGTTTCTTTATTTAAAGTTTTCTTCTCTACATTTATAATTTGGCAACCATCCCCTGAATTGTGGTTCAAATTACATTTGTACAAGTAAGAATGAAAGAAATTGGATTATAAATAAGGAATATAACATTAAACAGAGCTGTGTGAATGTAAAAAGGGGGGGGAGGGAAGCTCTATTTTGCAAAAGGTTTATGATGGAAAATTAAGAGCTGACTCTTCCCAATCCTTTATTATATATGAAGGGAACTGAATAATGCTAAGAGGACTTGAAATTTAATTTAATTTAAGTGGAAGGATAATTGGCCATATATCCCCAGCTGGAAGGAAAGTTGAAAAGAGTCTGTGAGCTGCTAAGGAACTGACTAGATTTTTTATTAAGTCATCTGCAGTTCGACAGACCACTCTTCTTCCCAGGCTGAGGGGGAAAATGGTGACAACAGTTTATTTACTGGGACAGAGCAACTTTTGCAGCTGTTGTTAAAGTTCTCGGTGCAAACAAGGAAGCACGGGATGGAGCAATGGAGAAATTTCTGGAACAGCAATAGGATATCATCTCCACCCAAGGTGTGACAGATAAGAGCAACCATTGGGGGAAAGAAAGACATAACATCTTACAAGGACAGGAAGAAACAACATGGACAGAATAATTGCCACACACAGGAAGAACAAGGATATAGAGTTCCTCACTTGAAGTTTTATAAATCATTTAATGTGTTAACACAAATAGAAGTTATTAATATTGCAGTTGTTGTATAAGGGATTATTATGATGACCGAAATGTGATGGAAACTAATAATATTTTGGAACGCAGAAATAAAGAAAATCATCAAGTCTAGCACACGGGGAACCACTTTAACTAAATTATATAATTCAGTATTTGAACGACTGATATTAATAATTATTAAAAAATGGTACTGTTATAATGAGGCCAATATTGGACTGTAATTGAAAACTAATAAAAATTATTATATAAAAAAAAGAAATGCTTAAATGGCAAGCACTAGCTTTTGCTGCTGCCTACAATATTTATTCCCCATAGCACCACTGGAACTGATGCTAAGTCAGGACCATGAGGCATTGTGCAGGGATTAAAATGGTGGCTTCAGCTGCCCAGAATCTAGAATGGTTAAATGAGAAATGGTGGCCACCTAGCCCTGAAGGAAATGGTGGGCCTAGGTGACTATAACTGCCATCTTGAGTCAGTAGTGGGCCCTGTTGAGAGACTGGGACTGTCAGCAGCTTCAGTGATCTTTTCTTTGATGAACATGAATCTGCATGTCAAAAATGGTATTTGCATTTTTTCTTATGTATCCTTTATTCCTCATACTGTAGAATGTAAGATATCTCGATCATAAAATCATCTGCTTTTATCTGGTTGACCATTGTGATAACAAGATGATGGACTAAATGGGCTCTAGGCCTTATCCAGCAGGCTGCTCTTATGTTTTTATCAAACGAGTCATTTCAAAATGAAATGTAGAACAACTCTTCACAGCAGAAAGGCAAAGTACTTGGTTTCCAGGAGGATCAAGAACTGCATCAGTTCTCCTGGGATTTGATCCTGTGGCATTAAGGACTATAAAACATTTCACAACTGAGACTTCCTCCTGACTGCTTTGTACTATACATACAAATAAACTTACAATTAGCACTACTTTTTACCACAGAAAAAACTGCAAGAGAAACAAGTGTTTTAAATATTCATTTTTACAATCCTGGTAATTTATAGCTGGAACTAAGCTCTTTTAAAAAGAAAGAAAGAAATTGAAATCCTCTAACTGTTGGTGAATTCTAGTTTCTTCCTGAAGAGGTATTAGCCTGTATGAATTTTAAAAAGCAGAATCTTCAGCACTGAATAATCTGGTTAGCATATTCATTTATTTCTCTTCTCTCTTCCTCTCTCTCTAAAAAAGGGGGGAAAGTGAGGAAAACACAGAATATGTCATCATTTGCTTCAGCTGTTTTTAGTGGATATAAAAACTTCCTCAAGGGTTTTGCAGCAAATGAGCAAATTGAGGCTTTTGCCAAAGGTTCCTGGTATCTATCGTGTGTAGAAAGAGCCCTATCTCTGCTTTGCCTCATGAATCCTAAAAAGACCATTAAGCACCAGTGTCATAAATTGCCTAACTGACAGAACACTGTGTGAACATTAAATGTGCAGTCATTTCCTTCCCCTATTTTTGCTACATGGTAACTCAACTAAAGTAGCATTCAAAATATTGCCTTGATGGTGATGATGGTGATGATTATGAACTAGGGAAAAAGTACTGGCAAAAAAGATGGCCCCAAATAACAGGCACGAAAACCCAGCATTTGTTTCATCCAAGCCATGGAAATGAAGGGGAATAGCATGATACTGTTCCTCTGCGATCCAGGTTTTTGCTGGTGGAAGGACCTGAGGCAGAAAAATAACTCCAGCAAATCTGCAAGCTGCTTATCTGAGTACCTCCCCCAACCTAACATTGTGCATCAACTCGCTGCCTAAGGCTCCTTGGTGTCTTCTAAAGGCAGCACCTCCAGCCTTGGCTGACCATGTGGCTTCCATTTAGCAGCTTCCATTAATTATTTACAAGCTGAATACAACAGACAAATCTCTCTCCCCCACCCCCGGCAAGACCCCACAGGAACCAGTGCCATTCATGCTCTCTTCCTTCTTTTGCAGACAAAGAAAAGTCTCCTAATATGACTGCCTTGGCACGAAAAAGATTTTTCTAATGCTGCGAGACCGGAAAGAATACAGCATTTATGAATCCAATGAAGCTGTGGAGTGAATCAGACCAGCAAAACAGAATGAATGATCAAATAAAAAAATTAGTGACAGATAAGAAATGTTTAATTGCTGCTATAGATCAGGGAATCCAGCCTAGCAATCAAGCCTGGATCAGACATATATTTAGGAGCACAGATTGTCACAGCTGTCAGTGAAAGCTAGATTTACAATATCTATTTTGTGAAGCAAATTGCTATAATATAATTTACTGCTCTGAATGCCTTTAATGGCTGGAATTTAAAATGTAAGAGATGTTCACACAGGCTTCTGCATTGCAATGCTGTTTTGACATGACGTCTGTTTCAAAGCAATTAGTGCTCTCTAATTACTATTTTTACTGGTTTCTAAATTTTTTAAAAGGCATGTATGAGCCTGGAGAACGTTAGCTTGCAGTTTGCTTTCAGAGATGACAGAGCAAAAACTGGGAGGAAAACACACTCCCACATTGTTCTCTAGAGGTTTAAGTGAAACTTTTGAACGTAGCCAGTAGAACCAAACTGGTAGTCCTCTCGGGTGCTTGGGTTTGATTTGAGTGACTGCTTTATGTAGTGAGAATTTGTGCCATCATTGCTTCTTATTATCTAAAGGGTATTCTGTCTGATGAATCAATAGTGAACCAATGCACTCAAAGTGTGCAAGTTAGCAGAAGACCAAGAAATGGTGGGGGTTGACTAGAGGGAATTTGGCATTTGATTTGTGCCATAGCTAACTTCCCTATTAAATCTTTTGGAAAGGGCTGTTCTTATAGTGGTGGCAGTGCAGAAGGTCTTCTTTTCATTGCATTTGCAAATGAACTCTCCACATGGTACTGTAACTAGGGTTATAAGCTCTTGACTTCTGATATCTGGGAAGGGTTTTTGAGATACTGTGCAGAGCACAGCTAGTGCAGGCAGAGTCTAGGTTTCTTTGGGGGGAGCGCAGATCTAGAGCCCAGCTGTTTTGGTGGGGCCAAACAAAGCTAGAGCCTGGCACTTAGGGGAAGGTCTGGAGGTGGAGTCTGGTGTAAAAGCTATCTATTCACTTTTTATTATTTAAATATTTATATTTATTGAAATGTTTATAGTTAATAGTTATTTCTAGTGTCAGTTCTATTCCCACCCTGCTTTTGTCCTCTGGGTTTCTGTTCCCATGTACATGGCTAGTTTAACCCTTACATTGATCAGTGTCAATACTCAACACTGGCAAGAGTTTGTCAGTGGCTCCCTAAGGAAAGGCATGCCTGTCAAGTGCAGCCATCACAAAAGCAGCCAATAAAAGGGGCATTGCCTAATAAAAGCAAACCGACTCTTTGCCGTTCATTTCTTCCCCATCGTTGTCTTTAAATAGATGGCAATTACATCTAGGATGCTTTTAATCAGCACAGTAATCTTGAGGAAATGTCATGAACTGTTGTAACTGTAATTGAATGAAATTTAACTACACAAAAGTGTGCTTGGCTGGTTTTGTTTTCGTCTGTAAAACAGGGCTGAGACTAGAGGCCTTCATCCGCCATGCAGGTGAATCCACTTCCAATAATCAACAGCACTTTCCTAAATGTTATATCTTCCTCTTCAGATTATGGGCTGTTAAAAATAATACTAAACCTGCAATTTCACTTTTGCACCTGTACACATAGAAATCACTGGTGCAACATGAAAGTTTCAGAACGTCACTCTCTGCAGATTTGGAGTGGCTATTTCATCTTTTCTTTACCAGTGGCTTGGCGTAAAGGTTGTGGTTACTGCTTAGACTGCTGCCTATATACTTACTGTACTGTAAGATAAGTTGCTTTTGAATAGAGAGCCTTCTTCTTGATTTGTGATTCTCCAAATGGATTGTCATTTTAAATTACTGGCAGAGAATGTAGAGCCAGGGAGCAGTGCTGGATTTGGCATTTCAATTACATTTCGTATTTTCAATTAAATAAGAAATAATATGTAGGTTTGAATATTAATATGTAACCATTAATTCAAAAATTGCCAGAAACCTGGCAGTTTCAGGCGATGAAGGAAGATATGAAAGGAATGAAAAGTAGTAAGCTCAACCATAAGAAATATTTCGAGATGACCTGCACAGGTTCTGGTCTAAGGATTAAATATAATGTGTTAAATTAAGCTGATGTTTACATTTATTTTCATATCCATCTGGATTTTGTTACATTTCATTGGTCCTGGTAATGGTCCAAAAGGCACATCAAAATCAACACTAAAGCACATACATTCTGCATTCTCAAAAACAAGTAAATAAAGGAAATTACAGAAACAGGCCAATTCTACAGGGTTTGAAATAGCACAGTGCATAACTTTTCAAGCATTCTAAAATATATATACGGTACACACACACACACACTGAAGGAATGGGAGGGAATGGGAGGGAAAGGGGTAAAAGACTATGAAAATGTAGGTGGAGAGATGTGCTGCAAGAACAAGGAAAGTGAGGGCATAATTCAAAGGAAGGATTCACATATGTAGGGGAGAACGGTGGCTTCTGATATTAGTAGGGTTAGTAGGAACATGCTGTTTCATTTTTATCTTTAAAACATCAATATATTTTAAAACCTGAGGAATGAGGATGCATTGTGCCTTCATAGAAATGCACATATTAGAACGGGGAAGCATTATAAACAAACAGGGGATACATACAGTGATGACAAATGTTATTTTGCTTGCTATTGTGAGATCATTTGTGAGCTAAAACATTATGTGCAGATCAGGCTCTACTACAGTGCATGCAGCTAGGACACCAGGTGGTATGCAGCTCAGATCAATAATGGTGTCCAATTGTAACAAAATAAAATGACCCACTGGAAGAAATGGCTCCCATGGGCAGTACAAATCCCAGAGACATCTCTCTTCTGCTGGCATGTTCTGCATTCTAAGCCCTTCTGATTGTTTCCAGAGCCACAGACCTGTCATCTCAGGCGTGCATTAAACGGATGATTTTTTTCCTGAGGTAAGCACCTACACAACCCCATGTGTAAGCGCATGACACATGGATAGGATGAACCTCTTCACTCCCTTGCGGTAGCTGACTAGCAACATTATGTGCTCCATAGGTAATTTTCATATGACACTTTACTGGTCTTTTGTAATTATTGGAAATACATGGGGAAAGGTGGGCAGAACACCATTTGTAGGCTGCATGATGTTTCTGAGGAAGTACATATCTATACCGTGGGGTGGCAGACATTGACATGACCAAGAGAATAAGATAATAAAATTACCAAAGGGCTAAAAAGAAAAGAAAAGAAAACCAGGAGGGCAAACTGAAAGACGCTCAGATTCATGCGGAGTCTTTCAAGTTGTCAGTTGCATATCACAATTTTGCAAAGGCTATGTTTAAGTTTTCATGTTTCAAAGTAACAAATTTAGAGCCATCAGAAATGTGTAAGGACAGTGGTGCCATCTCAGGCCATAGAAATCACTTGTTTTTAAAAGGCTTCCATGTCAAAAGCTCTCTATACTGTACTTAGGAAACCAACATGTTTCAGGGAAGGCTTCAAGCATCTAGGTATACAGTATACCAGCCAGAAGTCTTGAGATGGTGGAAGAAATTGGTTGGTTTTATCTCAAATCTGACCTTTCAGTCCTATGTCTTCCACCTTTATGGCTGTCTTCATCTTTTTGCCATGTTACTACCTCTGAGGTTTGTCTTACCCACTAACGCAGTAGAAGAGATAGGCTGGTTCTGTTCCTCTTCCTATCAAGAAGAGTAGCACTGCAACTCTGCAGAAATTGTCAATGTGCTTTTTCCTGTTCTTTTGTGGGCAGTGAAGAGCACTCACTGTCAAAACCCTCACCACCAGAAAAACTAAATTAAATTCAAAGCCATGAAATTGTAAATGACATCATTGATTGCACCACACAACCTCAAACTATTGTTGCAGAGCACTAGCTGGGTAGAGATCTGCATTTTACCAGCGACAAAAGATTGCTTTGTGATTACAGAGAAAATGTGTTTTACTTGCCAAAAAAAAAAAAGGTACCTTGATTCTCAGCAACAACTATTACAACTGCTCATTTATAGTGCAATAAACCTCCAATCATCTGGAAAGGCTCTGAATGTGAAAGCTTCTGAGACTATGTGCTATGTCATTTGCCTGACAAAAACTCCTCCCCATTATTGTCACTTTGCACATGATATGAAACTTAAAATAAAATGTGAATACAATAAAAATGCAGTAGTTGCATGTTACATTAACTTTCATTCCCACAAATTACATGATTGTGTCATGTAATTGCAGGAATAACCTCAGCATAAATGGTTTAGTATTTCACACACACACACACACACACACACACACACACACACACGGACATCCTGGAGCTGTTGAAGAATTTTGTGGTTCAAATATACAATCTTGCTAGAAAATGCAAGCTAGTCAATATATGCAGCACTATTTAGCTTTCTTCTCTTAGATTCAGGATATAAGGAACTGAATATTTACCAAATAAAATTTAATACAACCTCGTGGTTGGTTGGTTTTTTTTACATTTACAGCACTTACAGCAAAGAGAAAGAAACAAAGAGCCCAAATCATAATAATAATTTATACTTCTCAGGCATCTTCCATCCTGGAGTTTCATGTCACTTAAATATTAATGATTATCATGCATAACATATCTAGGAGCACAATGTAGCTTTACTCCTATTCTGAATAAAAAAATATTCAGCTGAAACAGATTTGCACACACAAACACATCATATTCTCAGTTGGTAAAAAACACACACACCTCAATATCATTTTCCATGTTGTTTTTGTAAAATGTTCAATGACTACCCCCCCCCTTAAAACATTATTGATAGTTCTGAAATACTGTATATGCATCTGGTTAGGAGGCTGGGTGTGTCTGGATTCTATCTTGTTCTTTCTTCTATTCAAAGCAGGTGGGTGAGATCATGTGGAGATTTCCAAGGAGTTTTCATTAATATGATGATGAGTAATACTCCATCTTGGTCTTTTTGCTTATATGACCCAATTCTTCTCATGAATTATCTATCTGTAATGAATGACTAGATGCTGCCCTGAGTCCCACAGAGGTGTCATGGAGGGAGAGGTCAGATCCTGAGGAAGAATCAAAGCAGACTCCAATAAGTGTCAGAGCCCAGGGAAGGGCCAATAGCAGGATGAAGAGCAGAATCAAGGGGAAGGACCAAGCAGATTGTCAGAGGAGTGTTCTGTTCCTGTGCCACCAGACACTCCTAGGCAGACCCCTCCTGCTGCAGAGCTACCCTGGCATCTCCTGCCAGTGGAGAGCCTCCTCTGGAGAAGAAAGCTATGGGCAGCAAATCAGACACTCTGCTGGCACCAACTCCCTCTCCAAGGACACAAAGACACCAGCTCTGGCACTAATGGACTTCAAAAGCCCAACCCACTCAAAGGGGTGCCTGCTTGCTCACCCAGTCCCGGGACTCCACTTTATTGTCACACTAAGTACTGTGCCCATCCCGTCCTTCAAAATGAAAGTGCAGAGGGCATGTCGCTTGTTGGATCAACACCTTAGCTTGCACCTAGCCATGTATCTAATTCTCTTGCATACCTGCTGTACCTCATAACCATGTTCTCTGCTCTGATTTAACCATTGAAGTCCTTGGCTGAAACTGAGCTAGGAGTTTTGAGTTCTTCATCTAGCAATGAGACCCGGGACTGATGCAGGTGATATGAAATTGACTCCAAAGACAGAAATAATTATGGCAGGTTCTGTAGCTTAAAAGAGTACGGTCACCTCACCTGCCATTGAGCATAAGAGCTAGAATCCCATGAACAGCTAAAATTCTCCCACTCAGAGTCCTTCTAGACCCGGAAGAACTTGTGACTCTCCAAGCTCAGCACAGTCCGCTTGCCACTGCTGTCAGGTGCTTGTGACCGCCCTTGTTTTTGCAGTTTCAGGCAGACAGCAACAATAGGAGTTTTACACCAACTATATATACATGACCTCTGTAAAAGCCACATTTTCAATTATGTAATTAGGATTGTCACTGAGATCAAAAGGAGTAAGGTAAATTTAGTAGCATGTTAGATGTCAACAAGGTCTAGATCAGCAGAGGGAAACCCCCTGCAGTATGCTTCATTAGGCTACCAGGCTATTAGGACAAGCTCTGCCCATCTGCCTATCAGCTGAAATCACAAACAGTATAGGTAATGCTACGGCTTCAAATGGCACTGAATTCACACCAAAGGTGCAGAGCCAAACCCAGTCACGTCAAAGGAGAAGACTTATCTCATTTAAAAGGAAGGCTCCAGTCATATTCTTGGCTATACTCTTAGTCTCCCTTCACATCAGAGCTGATAGGTGAGCATACCAGCAAATCAAAAGCACAGTGAAACTTTAAATCTTGCCCCTTCCCAACCTCTCCCTCCCTTGTTGCCACCTCCTACTGCCCCAGCTGAAGGCAGTATTTAACAAAACACTGTGCCCCCCCCCCCCCGGTGCAGGAGAAGGCAGCAGAGGAAGCAGCAGTGCAGCAGGAAGGGCAAGCAAGGAGATGTGCGAGATTGATGGGAAATAATCCACATTCCATTTGCTTATATACTTGTCTGAGAGGATCAGGATTCTGTGAAGGCTCTGCAAGCTTAATATATTATGTCTGCCTTCTCCCTTAGGCCAGCATGGTATGGGTTTAAACACCAGGTCCACCTCAAGTTTTGAATGTCTGGGCAACAACAAAAAATACAGTATCATTTTTGTTGTGGTCAAAGCCCACCACAAACCCCGCCTTTGCATTAGATTCTTTAAAGACTTCCTCTATATCATCTGCCATTTCTCTCTTTATTCTTACCCTCATTAGAGAAGTGTTTGCTTAACATTACGCTTGCCAGCAGCAAACCACTGAAATGTTTATATCGCTCTTGGTTTAGGTCTCTTTTATTTGGTTTGAAATAAATGATGACAGCAGCTATAGAGCACATATACACTTTCTCAGAGCTCTTTCTTGAGGTTAGGTCACAAGGGACAGATGAACCAGTGACCTCACTTAATGTGGTTCGTGTGTGGGTATGGAGACTCAAATGTAAGCAAAACAGAGGAATTCATTACTGATTTGCAATAAGTAAAAAGAAGAAGCTAAATTCTTCAGACCATGGTAAGCTCTGCTTGCTTGCATCACTGCATTTTAAATGTCAATAGGGAATGAAACCAAGTTTCTAAATTACCAGACACTGTGATCAAAGGAGGTGGCAGCAACCACTGAAATGTGATTTATTAATAAGGGATAAAGAGAATGCAAATAAACTAATTATAAAGAGGGATTTGCATTGGAAAAATTCCCAAAGTAAAATTTTAAGTGATGTTCAGATGATTATAATTATAATTAAGAACACATATACATGTTAACCAACCTCAATATGGTTAACATTTTAAGTCCTGACCCGCCCACATCCTTGACTTACCAGCCCCCTATGAGACAGGTATTAAATGCTAGAGCTACAAGTACAATGCTCAGATTGCAGATTAGACATTTCTGAAGGCAGGGGTTGAATTCAGGATCACACATAAGGAATACTAATTGAGGCTCAGCTAATTGGAAAATGTTTTCATCTATTGTAAATATCTTCCTTCCTTTCAAATATATATATATATATATATATATATATATATATATATATATATAAAACAAAATAATTTGTTGCAATAATTTCATCTTTCCTACTCTCCCTCCCCCCCCCAGACTGTTGTGAATTTGCAATGTGGGGTGACTGCAGTCTGTAAGATATGAAGCATGTTTGTCATGGGCAGCCAGGAGTCCAAGGCGTGGGCAGAGAAGGAAGGGGGACAGGAGGATAAGCGAGAGGAAGGGCCCAGTGATTTGTGGGGTTCTGTGCCACCTGTAAGGCAGAGGGAAGAGGAAGAGTCTGAGCAGTCAGATAGGAGAAAACGAGGCAGGGGAAGATGTGCAAGGGAGGCACAGAGGTGACAGTCCCAGAGTTGGGTGTTTAGAATCTCCTTTGTCCCCTCCACCACTGTCTCCAGGAGGGGCTTAAAGCAACAGGAGCAGCTGGAGGTGCTGCACAGGAGAAGTTGCCAGCTGCTTGAACCCACTACATCAGAAGAGGGGGTTTAAGTGTGCTGAAAGGGGTATGTTTGCGCTCTTACTCCAGCTGTCTGGGTCAGAGCACAAGTCAGAAGAAGGAGATGCTTAGCTAGTGAATTTGCAAGAGTGGTGCATACCGGTATATCCCTTACATGTAAGGAGCTGATATAATTACGGTAAATGCTTTGCCAATAAGGAACTAAACTTCCAAATGCTTGTCTTCATTGGGGCTGGGTGTGCTGCTCAGGACAATATTTAACTTCTGTTTATCTCAATGGATAATGGAAGAATTAAGAGGACCAGCAAACAGATCCTAGGGAGCTGGAATCTCCACACATGATCAATAAATATGCATATAACAAAAAAGGAAGGACATCTGAATCTCGACACACTTTAAAATACTTATTATTGTTTATGTCTTTATCACCAGGAGCAGGAAGTAGAGGGGGCAACAACACAGTGCAGAGCTTAAGAAGACGACTGTGCTTTGACTCTCACTTGGAAGAGCTAAAGCAAGCCAGGCCAACAGCCCTAGGAGATCTACGGTCATATCACTCTTGCCTTCCATCCCTTTGGGCAGAGTAGAAAGGGCATACATACAGAGAGAGAGTGCACGTGCAAGGGAGGGAAGGGGTAGCACAAGGGCCCCTGTAACTTTGGAGCTGCAACTCAGTGAAATTTGCTCCTGGCTGGGCCATGGAAGGAAGCAGAGGGAACGGGCAGAGGAAAGACATTGCTCAGCCCAAGGCATGGAGAAGGATGGACAGGATCTCTTGGCAGAGTTTGAAGCTCAGTTTTGCTTCCCTTCACACGCCTTCGAAGGATAACAGTTTCTGGCACTGGAAGCACCCAGCAGCTACAACACATTCACTACCCTTCCGACTCACGGGCAGCTTAAGTTTCCTGCAGCACTGAGGAGAAGGTGATGAACCCCAAGCACAAGGCAGGGGCTCAGAGAACACATTTCAATCAAATCAGGCAGACTGACAGAAGATATCTGTGGTGGGGGCTATTTTACAAGCTTCTGATCAAATTCAAATCAAGTAGATAGGCAGGTCAACCAATAGCTCAGTTGGTTAGACTAGAGCTTGGTGGTGATAATGCCAAGGTCGCAGATTCGATCCCCGTATGGGACAACAGCACATTCCTGCACTGCAGGCAGTTGGACTAGATGATCCTCAGGGTCCCTTCCAACTCTACAGTTCTATGATTCTAGTTTTTTCAGACTATAACTTAACCACACAATTTATACATCCAAATTCTGTCAATATTCACCTTAGGATGTTTTACTCCATTTGTCCCATAAGCCTATCCATGTTATACTAAGGACTGTATCCAGTGAGTTTCCTTTTTCTCTTAATTAGTGATCTTGTTGTATTGTTATGCATGTGTTTCACATTTTCTTTTTTTAAAAAACAGTTTTTATTTATTCCTGGAACATGCAGACAGATCTCATTTTGAATTAAATTAATACATTATGGGTATTTTTGGGGTGGCTGATTTTGCAAATAGGCCCCCGGGCAAATAATTATCTATCGCTGGAATAAATACAGAGAAGATATGACCCAGTTTTAAATTTATTTTATTTGGTGCCTGAAATGATCTGCCCCTTAGTTAATTAACATATAGTGAATACTTAGCTGATATGTATGTGAACAAAGTAGAATCACAGAATCATAGAACTGTAGAGTTGGAAAGGACCACTAGGGTCATCTAGTCCAACCCCCTGCAATGCAGGGATCTTTTGCCCAATGTGTGGCTCAAACCCACCACCCTGAGATTCTTAGGGCCATTTGGAAACAGTTATGAATAAATCACTTCATGGAAGACTGGTGGTAAGTCTTACCAAATAATTTGTGAAAGACTGCAAACTATACATTTCTTGGCAATTTATATATGAAACATATCAATCTAAAAATAATAAAATGCAAGATAAAGTGCACACCAAAAACATAGTTGCAGGGCAAACATTATTTTGCCATCAAAACTGGTAGGTAATCTCTGATCGGATTCACACCTCCTACACTAATAGGCAGATGTTGGAACACTTTAATCCATTTGGAAACTGGATGGAATTGACATATCAGTGAACATATGCAAAAGTGACAAAACAAGCCTGATTTGTGAATCCCTAATGAAAACAGCTACACGTCTAGCAAGCGGATATGTACCTATTAAATAGATACATTTTGACACATGGCCATATTTCCATTTGTTATGGAGATAGAAGTAATCTAGCATTCTTAGTGTAATATCAGTGCAATCACTATTGAAACTACTGCCATATAAGTCATTGTTATGTTTATATCTCACGTTAAACACTGGGATCCTACGACCCTCCAGATATTGTTGGACTCCAGTTCCCATCAACCCCAGCCAGCATGGTCAACAATCAAATATGATGGGAGTTGTAGTCCAATAACATCCAGCAGGCCACAAATTCCCAATCCCTGCACTAATCCTTAGTTTAAGTGTGATACGAAAAAGTTTAGGCAAGCCTCAGCTCATGCATTCTCTCCCCCCCCCCCAATCTTTTCCTCATCTACGTGGGAGGAGAAGTTTGAAATCTTTCACTTCTATTTTTGCTTAAGTGTGGTTTGTCACACTGTCTGAACTGACAAAAATCTGATTAACCATAACTGTGTTTAAAACATGCCAACTTCAAATCATTGGTTATGAGTTGGCTTGTTTAGACAAAACATAACTAAAAAGCTGCCGTTTAGGGTTCATATGAAATGTTTGGTTAATGGGAAACATAAGCAAAAGCTTTAAAAGACATCCTCCTAGCTGTGCAATATCTGTAGGTCTGATTTATAATGTTGTTGTTGTTTTTGTTTTTGTTGTTGTTATATGGAATAAAATCTGGTCAGGTTTGTTTTCATTATAAATGAAGTCAAGTAATAATAATAATAATAATAATAATAATAATAATAATAATAATAATAATTTATTATTTGTACCCCGCCCATCTGGCTGGGTTTCCCCAGCCACTCTGGGCGGCTTCCACAGAAACCAAAAAACACTAAAATATCATACATTAAAAGCTTCCCTGAATAGGGCCGCCTTAAGATGTCTTCTGAATGTCAGGTAGTTGTCCATCACCTTGACATCCAATGGGAGGGCATTCCACAGGGCGGGCGCCACCACCGAAAAGGCCCTCTGCCTGGTTCCCTGTAGCTTCGCTTCTCGTAATGAGGGAACCGCCAGAAGGCCCTCGGCGCTGGACCTCAGTGTCCGGGCAGAACGATGGGGGTGGAGACGCTCCTTCAGGTATACTGGGCCGAAGCCGTTTAGGGCTTTAAAGGTCAACACCAGCACTTTGAATTGTGCTCGGAAACGTACTGGGAGCCAATGTAGGTCTTTCAAGACCGGTGTTATGTGGTCTCGGCGGCCACCCCCAGTCACCAGTCTAGCTGCCGCATTCTGGATTAGCTGTAGTTTCCGAGTCACCTTCAAAGGTAGCCCCACGTAGAGCGCATTGCAGTAGTCCAAGCGGGAGATAACTAGAGCATGCACCACTCTGGCCAGACAGTCCACGGGCAGGTAGGGTCTCAGCCTGCGTACCAGGTGGAGTTGGTAGACAGCTGCCCTGGATACAGAATTGACCTGCGCCTCCATGGACAGCTGTGAGTCCAAAATGACTCCCAGGCTACGCACCTGGTCCTTCAGGGGCACAGTTACCCTATTCAGGACCAGGGAGTCCTCCACACCAGCCCGCCCCCTGTCCCCCAAAAACAGTACTTCTGTCTTGTCAGGATTCAACTTCAATCCATTAGCTGCCATCCATCCTCCAACCGCCTCCAGGCACTCACACAGTGAGTATGCAGCTGTAATGGCTGATCAGTATTAACAGCTGCAACAACTGCAAGTCTTAGTCTGTACTGAGGAACTTCCTCAACCAAAGGAACAATTCTATACTTAAAATTAATCACCATTAGTCTGAAGCATTTAATTTTAAATGATTGTGCCTAATTCTCTGATGAGTTAACAGAAACCTCAGAATATGATCCTATTACCGTGCTCCGATTACCTGTTTATCTCAGTATTTCCTGGCAGGGTTCAGTTTTGGGTGCTTTAGAAGACAGCATAACAGTATCAGGGTAGAGGAGATTAGCATTTAGGAATGTGAGGCTGTGTCCTGCCTAATATCCATTTATATTCCCCCTGTCATGTGTGCATTGCATGAAGGAAGCATCACACAATTACAAGGAGTGGAACCAGGCCATATCTGCCAGATGTCCACATGTTGGTGTGAGCTATCCACACAGGGGAAGCCTCCTCAAATGCAGTTGCTCATGCACAGGCTGGCTTCCAAGCAATCAGAACTTCCCTGGAAGAGGGGGCAGCAATATGTCCAATGCCAGGAGGCAGACTAGTAATCAGGTGTTGGCCCTTTTGTGTTATTACTGCATGAAGGGGTCTGTTTTGTTTCATGGATTTGTGTAGTCTTTTCGAATTTAAGATACTGGATGTGGCTGCAGGTGTCATGTCTCATAAGACTTATCTTGTGTGTCATCTTGCTGGCTCAGAAGCATCAGTCAGGGCTAACACCTCCAATGCTACTCCAAATGAGGGCTTGTCTTCTCTTCAACCAACTAATGTACAAAATACCACTTTTTTCCCTTTTGTACCCACTATTCTAAGCCTGAGTGGCATCACTTCTAGTCCATTCTTGCCTCTCTTCCTGCTGCCACCCCCCACCCCGACCCACCGCTGCCACCACCATCTTTTGACTCATAGGGCACTTGACCCCTTGACATACTAGTTACAAATCTTACTACCACAGCCTTCCTGGGCCTTCCTTTCCAGAGTGTAGTGACTCAACATAGAGATCAGATAACTTTTTCCCAAGGGATCTCAACCACTATGGTTTGGTCATTATGTAGTGGCAATATATCGTACTGGGATGCCTGTGGATCAGATTAAGGAAGGCTCTGCCTAGGAAACTATTTTGTATGCAATATGGTGGTCTTTTTCTTAGGTAAAGTGTACTTTTCATTATCCCCTACTCTTGCATGCATGACAATTGTTTTATATATCAAAATTATTAACTTTAGTGTCCTTTGCAAATTTGGGGGGGGAAATTCAAAGATTTTGGCTATGTTACATATTTCCACCCTTTCGAACAGCTGATATTCAAATGAGGTAAACCAGAAATCACAACCTTAAAGGAAGCTGTATCTCTCATAAGTCTTGAAATGTCATAATTTTGAAATGTTTTAAAATGTCTTCCATTGCTTACCGAATACGTAAATAAATTATGTAAATAAATGCATAATAAGTGGTGCGGGGTAGAATAGAACAGGAACCAGGTGGTAGCAGAGGAGAGCACAGCGCCAGGTCTTTCTTTTTTGAAAGGAGCAACTATCTTTCAGGAGGGGAATTAATTTTAGCAAGTGAGCAAGTCACCTGCACAGCACCCATTTTTCACCTATGCAGTCTCAGGTGGTAGTACTAAGCACTTTCCTGCAATGCTATCATGTTTCTAAAGATGGGGACATTCCTGTGAAGAAATTAGTAAGCACCAATAAAGCAATGGCAACAACATATGCATAATTCATTTTGTGTAAAATTGCTTTATATGCTCGGTTTTATGTTGCATTTTTAAAGTTCAAAACAGCAAAAAGGCTCTGGAAGATGAGTACAGGAGGGCATGTTATCATTACCATGAAACCAATATTTAACGGTGTTTGAATAATCCAGTCTTATTATACATTCATGCTGTCATCTTAAAGGTTACATTAAACATGCATCAATCTTGCAAAAGAAAAAAGAAAAAAAGGAAGCAGCAGCAAATATTCATTCATAGATAAAATATATAGCCCTCCACTGCAGGGTACGTCATTTTTGGAGACATGACACTCTGTTCTGTCCTCCCATAGAGTACTATATTCCCACCATTCAGTGCTAAGTAAAGTAAAATTATCTTATTGGAATTGGAAAAAGTAGAGTTTCCAGAGATTTTTTCCAGCTTCTTTTGTTGATAGATGGAGAATAGAGCGGAAAGAACAGATGCTACAGAAAGTGTACAAAAAGAAAAGGAAGGAAAGCATGGGATGAGGTGGTTCCAGAAGTATGAGTTCGCATTCATCAATATCCCTGAAATCCAAGTGACAGGTGAATCACTTGCATTACCTGGGAGTAAACCCTACTGAACTCAGTGAAACTTGCTTCAGAGTAGACATGCCTAGACTTGCACTGTAAGTGCTCTAGTGAGCACCACCAGCTCTTTGTCCCGCCTTTTGATATTTCACAAAAACCTTCGACCATAGCATTGAACTGGAATGACCCCAGAAACTTAGCCTTCACAATTATCTGTGGTGTCTTTTCACTCCAGGAGTATCTTCCTATCCCATTACTACTTAATCCCTTTATAATCCAATCAACCTCTGTAGCATCATGTCAGCTCTTCCTGTCAACACTGTAACCTCATAATATTTCATTCTTGCTGGAGAAGAATCCAAGCTCCTATGTCTAGAGGAGCTGTAATTCTTACCCTTGACCCAGCTTAGTGAAGGATTCACCTTCAATTAGCATAACCGCATTTAAAAAGATAGATTCCATATTCTGCATTATTTTAGAAAGAATGGAAGGTGATTTCATAACAGAATTCAACACATGAGCTGAGCAGATTTTTATATATAGTACCTTTAGCAAAAAAATAAATGCAAATCAGGCTTTAGTGCTAATGTAACAGTGAATATAATGAAAACGTTGCATACAACACATCATAAATTCACATTTTCCTATTTCTGTATCTGAAATCTGTTACAGGTTCCTTAAGGAATTTGTTTTACTATTTATCTTCATGCTGGGAAATTAAACTTACTGCAAGAAATTGTGAAGCGGACATAGCTAGCAGTTAAATCAATTAGAAAATTCACGTAGGGAACAAATCGTATGTGGCCATTTTTAATTAAGCTTTACTCAAGAGTAGACCTTTTGAAAGTAAAGAACATCGCTAAGTTAGGTCCATTTATTTCAGTGGGCCTGTTCTGAGGAAAACAAGTAGTTGAATACTACCCTAAATTATTCTTAAAGCATTTTATTGGCAGTGATGAGTGCCTTTTCTTAAAATATTTCTTTACTATATTTTTATCCTGCTTTTCTGACAAATATTGTTTATTGTTGAGACACACTGAATGAGGATCAGGGATTTGTCAAGGAAAATGCCATACATAATAACTGCCAGGTGCTTCTGACGGCTTTATCCAGAATGCTCCCTCTAAGAGAGATTCCTGGGCGAGGAAAAATGACTGGCTTTCATGTTTGGTGTTTGCATTTTGATACTAAAAAAGATGTATTACTTTGTTATTAATTGTGCTTTATAGAATACAGAAATTATATGGGGTGAGTGCGTATTTGCTGTTTATTTCAATTGTTTTAATTAATTATTGTGAACTGCTTAGAGTCCTGTTTAATTATAAGTGGTAGATAAACTGACCAAATAAACTAAAATAAAAATACTAATACAAATCATGAGTAGACTTATGATATTAAAACAGGGCTTTCCTGCTATCATCCATTCCAAAGCCCTGGTCATGAGCACCAAGGAGCATTCTAGAACAGCACTTGATTGGGGGGGGGGCATGAAGCTAGGGAAAACTGACAGAAACCAGTGACCCAAGCATTGCATGACTGGAAATGGCATTCAACTCACACTGGGCACTGCTGGATCCAAGCCGCTGGAAATTAATTCTAAGTATTTTGACAAGTTTGTTTTGTCACCTATTTGCTATATTCTGGTCAGGTTTATTAACTGTTTCAGAGTACTTTTCTGCTGTCTAAGTGACAAAGATCTATTTCCTCAAACCCTGCCCGCTTCACCTGTAAGTCATTTTATGTGGAGATATTTTTGTTGTATCTTTAGTACTCGAAAGTTATTGACTTCAGTTACATTTTTGTGATGTGCCCGGAATATTTCAAAGTTCTATATAAACAACTAGTAAGATGTCTACCAAATGGTAGGAATGGGTAAGGACATGTGGCCCTAAAGGTAGCTGTAGCTGTATGTAGCTGTTTGCTGCAAGCTTCAACCTCCTTTCCCAGCATGCTTTGCCCACACTTTCTTTCCTTTGGTCCCCATTTTCTTCTGTCCCTTGAGACCACTCTCCCTGCCTCCCTCAGTCTAGTACTATTACTCAGCAATGTTTCCCACTCTATATGTCAGGAAACGTTTTCAGCAGGCGGCCAGTCCACTGTCCCTCAGACCTTGGGGGGACGGACTATATGGGGGGGGGGGGAAATGAATGAATTTCTATGCCCCACAAATAACCCAGAAATGCATTGTAAATAAAAGCACACATTCTACTCATGTAAAAACATGCTGATTCCCTGACCATCCGCAGGACGGATTTAGAAGGCGACTGGGCCACATCTGGTCAACGGGCCTTAGTTTGCCTACCCATGCTATATGCTCATCTCTATATGTCCCTGTTATAATGGAAAGGCACCACCCACTCCAGCACTAACCCTATGGTTGGGTCAAGGCTTTGAGCGGCAAACTACTGTAGAGATGGAGAACTTAATTTCCCCCCTGCCTGTTATGCATTTGCTCCTGTAGCTTTTCACCAGTGGCTTGTGCCATGGTTCAGTTGCACCTCCACTGGCATCTCCAGAGCTGGGAATATTCCCTGTCTGTAACCTTTCAGAGTTGTTGCCACTCAGTACAGACAACACTAAGCTAGATGGACCAATAGTTTGGTTCAATATTAGGGAAGCTTCATATATTTGCATGTATTTTCCATAAGATGTTTGGGAGTGGCAGAATGCAGACATAGTGGGGAGGGGGAGAGTTAAGGATCCCCTTTTCCCAATTTTTCCCCAATCAAAATTTTGGCATATGTGCTTTTATTTTTTTTTTATGCAATGCATCATCAGCCACTTTGCCCCATTACTTGGTATAAGGTGCTTTGAGGACAAAATGGCCCTTCATAGTCTTTCCCATCATGACCATATTAATCTCAAACAATTTTGAACAGAATTTGAATTTCAAGCATGATGTGAGCAGCATTTTTTTATGTGCAGTTAATTGCTAGAATTGTTTCCTATTATAACTGTCTGCCAATCTGTACCAAGCAAATACATCCATTTAATCATGGAATGGAAGCCAAAATATCCCCTAAAATGAATCACTGCTGGTACATTAAATTGAGATATTAATTAGACTGTAACCAATGGTTCAGTGTTTGGCAAGTTTTAAGATTATCACAATTGCAAAGATGTAAAATGCCTGGAAAATGATCAGTTTATATGACGACAACAAAATTATATTTTAAAACATTTTAGCCATGACAGGGTATTTTTTGGTAATCATTAAGAAATATAAAGGCAACATTTTATGAATAATATTTTTTTTGCATAACTCACATATGTCTTTATTTGTTATAATTGTTCTAATAAAAATATAATGCAAACATACTGTTATCCAGTCAAGATACAAATGCAAATATTTTCTCTGGAAGCTGATAATTACTAGCATATATTAGTTTCTGCCATCTGTATTGGGTACACAAAACTCAATTCATATTATTTTGTATAATTTATTTTAATAATTCCTATTTATTTAATAATTCTAGGATATCTGCTAACAGAACACAGGGATAATATCACTGTAGCCTTACAACAAGCCTGTCAAGGAGGTTAGGCTGACAGGCCCACCCAGTAAGGAATTTAAACTTAACAGACCAATCCTATGTATGCATTTCAGAAGTAAGTTCCACTGAGTTCAATGGGGCTTACTCCCAGGTAAGTGGTATGGAACTGCAGCCTTAGAATCCCCAGGCTAAGAGAGGCAAACTGGGTGGAATTCAAGGTTGTGCTATGGCAAACATTTTTGGCTTCACAAGCATATCAGCTTGCCACATAGAATGATCACCCTTCCTTCCCCAAGCACTGTTCTGGGGTTTCTCCTGACTACCCAAGGGCAATTTTGTAAGGTGCAGAGCGAAAGCCCAGTTGTGTTTGTGGAACCCACTGTGCAGCACTTCTTCTGAAAGGGTTCATTAGGTGAATCCCACCCACTGTCTCCTTCACCCCTTATGCTTGGTTAAAGGGACCCCTTACATTAGGTCCAGTCGTGGCCAACTGAGGGGTTGCGGCGCTCATCTCGCTTTATTGGGCGAGGGAGCCAGCATACAGCTTCCGGGTCATGTGGCCAGCATGACTAAGCCGCTTCTGGCAAACCAGAGCAGGGCACGGAAAAGCCATTTACCTTCCTGCCGGAGTGGTACCTATTTATCTACTTGCACTTTGACGTGCTTTCGAACTGCTAGGTTGTACACAATACTATAACCTAGTAGCCTTTAACAGCTACATGTTGTTGATGGCATCTGTCTGTATCAAGAGACAATGGAGTGTGCCCTTGGGGGTGAAGTCAAACCACTGCATCAGCAGTACCAAAATGACCTCACCAGGATGCAACCATGGGCAGTGTGTGTGAAGGTCCTGTCTCCTGGGATGCCCAGACAGCAAGACCCCACTCTCAGCTTTGCTGACATGGTCCAAAGGAAAGGAGAGCAATACGTTTGGTACCAGTTTGGCTTCAGGAGTTACCAGAAGGAGGCGTACAAGGTGCTGTCTTAGGGACTCCACTCCTGATTTGTGTAGGGTTTACTTATTCTTTCCCCTTTCCTTCTTCCAAAGATATCCCACAAGGCAGTGGAGGTTTAGGATTAAATCTTTCCTTCTCCTAGATGGGCTACCTTCCCAGGTTGACAAGCTCCATCTGCCCCACACCCCTCTACAGCACATGCAGAAGCTGCATTCTTGACCATTGGACCCACTATTGGTCCCATCCACTCAATCTGCCAGAGCCTGCCTTCACATGGAGGGGAAGTCCCTGATTCACCAAGAGTTTGAGACCCATTGGCTCCTTTTACCTGGTTTAGCAGGCCAGTTGAAGCGATTTCCCAGGGGGTGTCTGCTGTTGCACGTTGTCAGCCCCTAGGAGCCACAGGTGTGAGGTGAATGCAACACCCCGTACACCCCACAGCTGCATAATGGATTGAAATTTAACAGGTGGAGTCTTCCCCATCACTATGCCAGGAGAAGTTGCACTTTCTTTCTGCCCATCATGCTTTGTTAAGATACACAGCAACTCTCAGTGTTTTCTTTTTGTTGAAAAGGAATGATGTAGAGCAGTGCTCGCACTTTCAGAACATATGTAATGTGCTATCAAAATGATCCTTTAAAAAAATCCAATCATCTCCAGGCTACCAAAATTATTCTTTGCATTTAGAGCAACAAAATTAAAAATGGCTTGTGGTCTTTGAGTTGCAACCTGACATAAAATGCAATTACCTGGGATCAACCCCCATTAACACAATGGGACTAACTTAAGAGTAAACATGCAAAGGATTGTGCTGTTATTTAATTGTTGTGTTGCCCATGGGCAATATCTGCAATCACAAAGCAAGACGCTTGTTTTGTTATTTATTTATTTATGGACATAGGGTGTTTTTTGCCTCATTTAATGAAACAGAAAAATATATATTTTTACTTACTCTCCTTTCCTCCAATTAATCCCAACAGAAACCTTTTTCTTTTCTTTTTTGCTTTTTAACCCAATCAGTAGTACAAAAGGAGGATGTGGGACTTTATTTTTTCCTTGTGGTGCTGGTACTACACAGAAACGAGCACCATGGGATCCATAAAAGTGCTATTTACCACAATTAGCAGATGAGTGATGAAACAGTAGTGACAGACTGTAGTAGCCTTGATTCTCCAGCCAGTCAACACCCCGGCTGCTAGAGTTATATGGATCATTAATTATTCCGTGCCCTCAGTCCCTCAGCCTTCTGCTGAGTTCTACTGGTCAATTTCTTTTAAACTTTAAATATATCTGTAGCTGATTAAAGTATAACATGGCAAAATGTTGTTCCTTGTCCTGTGATTCTGCTCTTGGAAGTCCTGTGACTACTGCTGTGTGTGGCATATAGGTGTTTGCAGGATGGGAGGGGTTTCATTTGCTGTTTATATATATTACATAGAATGTGTACCACACATTGGTTCATCAATCTATTTTAGTGCTTGATTAATCTCTAATAGATTTCAGTTCTGAATTTCTGGCACAACAGAGAATAAATGGGTTGTATCCAAAGGTTCTCTTCCTTCAACAGAATAAGTATCCATTTGATGGAAGACTCTTTCTGTCAAAGAAATGGAACCTTTGTATTCAATCCAATTCATTTAAGAAAGATGTAATGCATAACCAGGGCCATAGGGAGATGCAGTATTAAAGTATTTATGATCTGAACACTCTTTAATAGGACAAATAACTCTTTAGAAGGTCTGAGATCCTACAAAATAATGGACAACATGGTGGGGTGAGTCTCTAGTTACTGAGAAGGGGAGGGACAAGGCAATGACAAGGCTGGCATGGTGCAAATACCAGCCCAGTCTGGAGCTCCTGCCAGGGCATTGGTACCACTCTTCTTTCTCTACTCTATAGTCTTTCCCCTCTGCCTCTCAGTCTTGGTAAGCAGCAGTGATTCACCTGTCAGGAGGTCAGGTAAGTGTCTTCACAACATCACACTCCCCATTGTCCTAAGTACATATATGTAAGTACCTTACTAAGGCTTTGGTTATCAGATAATCTGAATCTCTAAAATGGCTCTTGAAAATTTCCCAGAAACTAGAAGGTGAAACAATGATTTGAAATAATGGAGGCTATTAGGTTACTATCCTGGCTTCTTGGTGTCTTTTTTATGTTTACAGTAGTAGTTTGATTGTTGTCAAGCTGAACCATTATCTAGTCATCAGCCATTCTCAGTAATCATATCCTTTAGTTGTCGTCACTTATGATTACTGTACACTTTGCACCTCTTTACGTAATTCCCACTTGGCTTGGAATTATACCCAAGAGCACTTGGCAACATGCTTTCCAGGTAATTAAATCATCACCAGCAGTTTCTTAAAACGTGGAAATTCACAACGCAGGCTTCAGTAACCACTAATGAAAAATGATAACTGTTTGGCAGGAAAATAGAAGAAGGTACATATGGTTGAGAGAGAGACTGAAAGTGGCCAACAATGGAAAAATGAGAAATCTACAGAGTGACTTCCTTGGATTTAATGTCACTAGGTCAAAGGTCAGTGAACTTAGGAAAGTAACATAAATTTGCTAAGTACATTATGAATACATGGAGCAAGCTGCAAAGTAGAAGGCAGTGCCCTTGTTTGCTCATCATGCTAAGCCCAATAAATAGCTTAGTGCAAATTCAGAGAGGAGATTGCAGCTACTTTGCTTCTCCCCAGTCCTTTGATTGCTGTGTTGTGCTAAGCCAATATTTGTCTTAGCATGTCAGAGTCATGGCTTACCTCTCCCAGACAAACCACAAGTTGTAAACCATAGGACAGATTTTGGTTACAACTCATGGTTTGTTTTGAAAGAGTAAGCCAAGGGCTTGGGTTAAGATAACATGCTAAGCCAAACCAAGGTTTAGCTTATGTCCAAGGAGGAGCAAATCAGCTATGATCTTCTCTTGTACACACAAGGGGGTACGATGGCTGCATTTATTTTATGCCTAAAACATTGATATTTCAGAACACATGGAGCTTGTAGGAGAGGCAGATGCCCTCTATAAACTGCTTGAGAAGAGGGCTTATAAAGTCCATGTTTGGACACCCAGGGTTCACAAAAAGACAATGAACAAATGTGGGAACTATTTATGAAAGTTCTCTACTACAGTTGATATGATCCATTCTTCTCACTCCTTTCGCAAAAACAAATTGAGGAAAAAATCTACCCCAATAAAGAACACTCTGTCAACAGACTCCATGAGAACTAAAGAAAGATAGCACTCCATTTAATTTTGCCTCTGGAAGAAAAGGAATGTGTTTAAGAGATTTTCCATAACTGTCCAAACAAAGGGCACCACATCACAAACCCAGTGAAATTGGCACTCCATGATGTGGAGCAAAAGGGCCAGAAGGAAAAATAGATGCCAGAGAGCAGTAAGGAGTCTATAAGCAGATGTCCTGAAATTATTGCCAACCTTGTGTCTCAATGATGGAGGGACAGCATTTGAACCCCAATGGAGTAACAGCATATGGAACTGAGCTCTGGCATGCCCTTTTCAGGAAAGAAACTCCAAGAGGAGGCACCAAAGTCCTTTGATGGAACAGCCTGTCTGTGAATAGGTTTATGGATTCTCTAAAGGACTCAGTTAAAACCATGTTCAGTAAGGCTCTTAAACCCCTTCTTTTCAGGTGTGATCAACAACAAAAGCCTCTGCAGAACCTTTACCTTATCATGCATCTCAGTAAGAACTACAGATGTCTGAGAAATTCAAGTCAGTGCACATTTAAAGGTGAACCTATCTAATTTGCACTATCCAAAACAATGCCTGAACCGAAGCACAGCTGTCATTTAAAATTCACCCTTCCCTTGAATTTTGCAAGGCAGTTCTCCAGCAAAGTACTGTAATGTGTACACAGAAAACCATATACTGTGATAAAGTGTGTGCATACAAATGCAAACAGAAGAGAAAATAACATACAAAATGCATTGTATTAGGGGAAATTGTTTTGGTATATGCAAATGTGTATATTGGAAGAGATTTACAGTAAAACATTGTTGAATTTCCAAGATGCCTTTTAAAAATTGATAACTGATGCAGAAATGTGGAGAACATAATTCAAGATGGGGGGGCGGGGAGAAATAGAGAGAAACCAAAATTGACAGATCTGTCCATCCTTAGTCAGAGAACAATCCGCAGGATTGTGGGGTTTAATGAGAGTCATTATAGCCAGTTCCCTATCCCTAAGGAAAGCCTCATAAAAAGACACACATGTTAGGGCCAACCTGGAAAAGTTGCCATGTAGACAGTTAGCACCAGAGCCAGATCAGGACTCTAGCATGAGGGGTAGGGAGCCCTCCACCCTCCCTGTGTCTGCAATTTATTTTTTTAAAAAGCCATTCATGCAATTCTTAATTACACGAATGACATCATGCCTTGTTTGGTCCTTAGTCTGTCATAAGCTTCTTATCAGAAAAATTATATTGACTCCTGTTCCATGGTTCAGAGTTCATAATGAGATATGCTTCTCTAACCCCACTGCTCATGACCCCCCTCAGAGATCAGAGTTCAGTCAACTAATGTAGGGACAGTGAAATCATGATGGATAGCTCTGCCCCCAACTTCCACTGATTGATTGAATGTAACATAACAATGCTCACCCCATGCAGATACTCCATGCATAGTGGCTGCATTTGCAGCCACAAATTCTGGTGCAGCTGTGTTTTCTGAACATGTGCATATACCTTACATGTGAACATGTAAACCTTTAGAACCTGTTCTTATGTTTTGCCCAATGCAGGAAAGCTAGACAATGGGGCCAGTGGCTGCACATAATTTAAGGGTGCAGCTAGTAGTTGCAATCCCACTCCTCTCTGAACGCTGATTAAGCATGAATGCTGATTAATCCCTGAGAAGAGGGATTTGGTTACTTTAAAGTTTACCAGAAGCTTCGGATTCATATAAGCAGCAAAGTTTATGTTATACACTCAAATCTGTAAGTAGCATACTCAAGTATTTAGCATAACGTCTACATTTAAAACATAAACAAACAAAATTCTTCAGCTATTTTACTAAAAGCTGAGAAAGGCTTGATCACGTAAAGCCAAAGAGTTGCAGCTCAACACTCTTGCTTTCATGTCTCACGTAGACTTATGGAATAAAAGTGCATATTCTCCACCATGTTAATACATCCACTTGGTTAAACAGTACTTCTACAATAAACTCAATTTTGGAATACAGGAGATGTCATTGATTACTGCACATGATAATGATTTTCTAAAAACACATTACCTGTTCATTTATTTTAAACTTTTAATGCCAGCTGTTCCCATGAGAAGGTTGACCATCATTACCATACATTACTCTGGGGAGCACAACATAACAGCTGTCACTTACAGTCGCCATAGCAACACTTCTGTAACCACACTGGATTTGGTCAGCAAGGAAACATACACACACAAGCTGCTTATAGTAGATTTGCAACACAGTGTAAGGGATTTTCATTCAGGCCACCATTTCTCCTGTCTGCTCCCCCGCCCCCCTCATCTTTGCAACTCCTTTCCTGTTTCTGTTCAAACTAATGTCTTCAAGCCTAGTATAGCCTGGAAGTGCAGTGAGTGATGTTGCTATGGAAAAATCAAATAATCTCTGTACACTGAAGCACAGTGCAATCGGCTATAAGTTAGCAAAGGAAATTCTGTTAGCGCAGAAATTCTGCTCTCACTCTCTCCATCTTCTGTCAAAATATGTCTTCCCACTTTCTTTCCCTTTAGATTCTGACAATATAGAACAAGGCATTTGGGGGCAGGTAACAGTACAACTGCCAAACACATAGCAGTACTGCTATTGCAGTTATTAATTCACAAAGAGCCAAGAATACCAAGTGAGCCATTTTATATCCTTTGCAATTATACCCCACCTTTCCTCCATGCACCTCAAGGTGGCATACATAGTTCTCCTCTCCATTTTATCTTTGCAACAACCCTGTGAGGTAGACTAGGCTGAGAGACTGTGACCATCCAAGGTTACCCAGTGATCTCCGTTACATCATCATCATCACCATCATCATCATTTATATACCGCCCTAAACCTGGAGGTCTCAGGGCAGTTCAAAGAATAAAATCAAAATATAAAACCACACAATACATAATCAAAATAAAAACAATAACACAATAACCCCCACCCTACCCAGTTTAAAAGGGCATAGGATATCAATCAAATTAACCAAAGCCCTGGTTAAAAAGGAACATTTTTGCCTGGCACCTGAAGGTGTATAATGAAGGCACCAAGTGAACTTCCCTGGAGAGAGCATGGAGGCACATGAAGAAGGGCCTCAGAAGATGATCTCAGGGTCTGGGTAGATTCATATAGAAAGAGCAGTCCTTGAGGTATTGGGGTCCTGAACCGTTTAGCGTGACAGAATGGTAATTAAAACTCCTGTTTCCCAGGGTCTAGTTTATCACTCTAACCACTACACCACACTTGCAACACATTCCCCACAAGCTAGAACACCTCCAGGAATGATGTACTCATTGTGAGATGTGTCAACTTTAATACTCACCAACGCATAAGAGTAATTATGAGTAAAAACCAAGCTAAATTTTTGGATTTACCTTATCAATGAATGAGGAAGAATGCAAGTGGGGGAAAAACATTTGCCACCACCTGGGAAGGTATATGATATTTTTCAATAAAATCTTGGGCTTCTATGAATCAGAATGCAAAGCAGAATAAACTGACAAAAGTAGTTGCAAAATGATAATGCAGTTAACCTATTCATAGCATTTGTTTAATGACAGTAAGTAAGTTCGGGTTCAGTTGGGCCTGCTCTTCAGTAAGGGTGCTAGGATTCTAGCTTCAGTAAGGTCTGCACAATAGTAATTGACCAGGTGCATTCTCTGGTAAGCACAAAGAAAGGCTCAAGCTAACAGTGGATAAATACATGATTATTTGCCCATTGGCAACTCACCACAGTGTGCATGTAACCAAATGTGAAACAGTAAAACTTCCTGCAAAATTGGTAAGACAGTGCAACAACCAATAGATAAGTGGTTGCAAGTCCACTGTGTAAAATTGCCAACTGACTACTGGTCATCTGTATACATTCATTTATTTCCAGGTGAGAATTTGAGGAATGGAGATGGTAAATGGCTTGTGCTTGCATACATCTTAAAGTTACTGTATAATGCCAAGAAGTACAAAGGTGTCAACTTCTGTTCCATAGCTTAGATTAGATATGATAAGTGAATGGTCTTTGTATTATAATTTCCATATTGCCTTGCTACTGTTAATCTATTTTTATTTTTCTGCATTTTTCTCCAGCTTTGTATGCAGACTCAGTTATCTTAATACGATGTCTTTGCACCCTGAAGAATACAAAATGTTTGCATGTAAAGCTGAGATTTAAATACACATATTTTTACTTTTTAAAATGTAGCATTTACCCCCCAAAATGAGACTTTTTTCTTATTCTCATCCACCCTAAATGAGCTAGGAAAAATTTGTATATTTATGCATGGTATTTCTAAGAAAGAGGCATGGGTGCTGCAGTGCTTTGTGCAATTAATTTCAAAGCACACAATACTGCCTATGGGAAGTTTCAGATTTTGCTTATTTCTTATTCATGAAGTCACATTTTCTGTCTTCATTTGCATTAAGCAATTTTCCCCCTACCTCTCACAGCCATCATATAAACCTATATTTCCTAGAGTATTTTGCTGCTTAAAGCAAAGAGAGGTGAGTAAGTGATCTGTACATAGATAATGCTCTGAGCTCATCTGTTGTTGCTGGTTTGAAATCGAATTCTCTGCAGCTATCAAAAAGTGATTTTTACATGAATGGGGAGGGGGGGAAGTACTCAAGTGAAAGTATCTCTTCATGCATAATCTCATTCAACTGTGCAAATGGTTTTAAATTGTTGCAGCAAAATAAGCATCTCTTGTTTGCCATAACTGGCATCAGCTTTTGTTTTACTAAATGAAACATGTTCAGGGAACAGAACCCAGAATCGCAGCTTAGTTTGTCCAAATACAAAAGCTTAGGGCTGGATTCTTAGTTACAATAAAGCTTTCTTTGTACATCCCTGGTCATGTTTAAAAGGCCTTCAAGTCATTTTGTGTGGTATAAAAGCTGTAATTACAGCAATTTGACAAAATCAAATAAAGTGACCTCAAAATGTATTAGCAATCCAGAACCGATGTCTGTATGCTTGTCTGCAAAAATGATACAATTATAATCTTTTGATAGTGTTAAATTATGAACAATTTTAAAATGCTATCAGTCTCAGCCTCTGGCTAATTTACTTGGCTGGTGACTAAAACTGCATAATGAGGAAAAATTACATGAAACATCTTGAAACAAGATGCTGCACTTTGTGCTGGTGCCCCAGAAGCTACCTGAGATGTGAATATCAAGAGGATGATTCCACAAGCAGGGAGCCAACCATGATGTAAATCCAGTCACCTTACTGACCTTCATATAACTGGTGACAAGGAAGAAACATTAAAACAACTTTGCTAGCTTTTGAGCCAGAAGGCATCAATAGTATTAAAGGAAACATAATCTCCGCTTTCCCCTAAGATTGGACCTTCATGTTTCATTTGTATTATTGCCAATATGTTTAAGGCATAAGGATGAAGGAAAACATCATCATCCTGTGGAAGAAAATGCTGAATGGAGCCAGTCTCTTGTGCCTTCATTGATGGGCAATAATTATGGTTCATGGTTGCTAAGAGGCTTCTATAAAAAACCTTTAGGAGTAGCAATTAATAATAATTAACAGAACCTCAGATACATTTCAAGCTTTTGGTCCTCAATTCTTTATTTATGAGCCTTTCAGAAACTGTTCCAGCACATTAATTTTCCAATTTTTAAGCAAATTACAAACACAGCCTGCCAACTGAAAACAAAACAATCCAGAGTTCATAAATAGTGGCTAAACTCATGCACACTGCCACGGCATTTGCGCATACTTTTTAAAAAAGCCATATAAATTATGTTCAGGCAATACATTTCCCTGCAACTAGAGCATGTCCTACATTCCATCACAGAAGGCTTGCATACACTTAACCATAGTTAAGTCTTAGAATGGCTTTGCACATGTGATCACAGTAGAACAGGCTATATTTTTACCAATGTGCATTTACCAAAGTATCCCACCCCACAAGCTGAACGTCACTAGTGCTACAAACTGCAGGGGTCAATGGAATGATCCACATGACTGTTTTGCTTGCAGTGAATCCCATGTAAGTGCTGTCCCTAGAACCTCTTGTCACTTGGGGATATAGAGAACACATAAAAATGCAAGTGACTCCACATCATCTGTGGTTTTACAGAATATGTAACATATATACTTCACTGATAATTACTGAAAGATAGACTCTGCTTCCCATTATGATGTTTTCCTTTCTTTCTTGTTTGAGAATCTAGCTGGAGTTTTCTACAGGTCTAGCTAGCTGGCTATCATCTTTTGCAAAAGCATGTGTATTATAGGCATTTCTGTTGTAATGCATTCTTAATGCTTCATATTTATGAGCAAGGCATCAGCAGAAACAGGCAACTGGCCAGTTTCCCAAAAAGGAGGTGACTTTCATCAAATTAACTTACTTGTGTCAAGGGAAATGTGTCAGCCAGCCCTCAATTAAAGTCAGAAAAGATGTGAAAGATGTTGGGTATCTCAAGGCTTCGCTTATTTGAGCCAAAAAAATCCCTAGTCAATAAGAAAATGTGGAAATGTTTGATATATGATTGAATTGGGCCATTTAGCTATAGATACATATGAGGATGGAAGCTGCAACTTTTCAGTCTTAGATTCACTAAGATACATTTTATTAAAAATAAAATTGTGGCAATACAAATCACAGCCCATTTTTTTAGTCACAGCCAAATTTTGTTCCCTGCCTATAGAAAATTAATACTTAACATTTGGCAACTGCTCAGATAACAAATAAAAGAAAGCAAGTATAAAATAAGAAACAAATATTCGGATAAAGAATTATCAGTAAAGAAAAACACAAAATCCCTTGAGTAGGATGGAGTGTGGGGAATCCCTGTAAGGTGATGAATTCTGGAACACAGTAACAATCTGTGATAACGTTTAACCTCCTGCCCTCAATTTAGAGCCTATAAGACATTAAATGAATGCCAATAAGTCAATAAACTAGGATAATCACAAAGGCAAATTTAATGACAAAACCTTTCCCCTAGTAATAGTGCTGATTTGCTTCTTGGATCATACAAGGGGACTCTAAAGAATGGAAATTATTGCCTTTGCAGGCTAAATCGGCCTGTAAAGAGTTAAATCAGTGAGAACACTCAAGCACCTGCGGCAGCCTGTTCATCTGCTCGCTGTATATAGTGGCCCGGCAGGTCACTGCTCTTTAAAAATTGGTCTGCTAGCACCAAGCCAATATCTGTCATCACCACAGCTGTATTGTACACCACTTGGCATGAACAATATAATTCCCTGTTAAGAGGGATTTACAAAATATGCAGAGTGCTAACTAAATATTTGCAGCTACTGGTTTTTTAAAGCTCCCTTTATTTATTTAATATTTACAAAAGTCTGCCTGTACCAATTTTTAATTTTCTCACATGCCGTATGTCTCCTTCCTACTGAACTCCCTCAATCACACTTAAGTGGAACAAGTATCAGTGAAGAAAAAAATGAATAAAGTTTCATAACAAGAATCTTAATAGATTTTCCTCCTCATATTTTGGTTAAAGACCATGGCCAGTGGAAGCTGAGAAGCTGCTGTTAACTTGGAATTAAATCTCAAAGTGGCTTTTTGTGCTATATTTTGTACTCAAACACCAATATCCAAGTGGAAGATCCATGCACACAGCATCAGTGAAGGATGTACACAAACAAAAATTCACAACTTTCCCCCTTTAAAATAATTTGTTCCCAGACATTTCCCAGCTGCTTTAGAAAGAAAAAGGGAGATTTATAAGGTATGTACACTATTAAGAATGTACACGCAGTGAAATTTTGACCAGAGGACAAAGTGTTGTATCCAGCACTGTTCATGCACAAGTAGAATGAACTTCCACTTGCACAACAGGACTTTACCTTCCTCTCAGCCCCACCGCACACCCTCAAAATCTGTTTCAGAGAGTTGAGTGACTTTCTGGAGCAGGCGAAGGGAGCACATGGGAGGCTGCAGTGAGGAGGAGAGGAAGCTGAAGATGTTTCTGCCCAGAATGTAACAAAGGAAATACATTCAATTATACTGCTGTCCTGTACTGCAAAGGTCTCCTGAACCACTAAAAGCTTATGGGGAGATCAGTTTTTCACAGGAAAAACTTTGATGAAATGAATGTGGCCAATGGTCTATGGACTGTATGTTTAGGTGCTAGACATCAGAGAACCATTGGCATGGTCTGGCCAATACCATCTCCCCACACCGCTGCCCATACCCTTCTGCTACCACTGGAGCTGCCCCCTTTGCCCTTCGCTTTGTAGTGCCACTGTACCACCATTCCCCTTCCCCTGCTGTTTTCCACCTGAAATGTTGTAGCTGTCACAGCTGTGGTTGTATGAGAAACAGAGAAGGGATCAGCAAAGTTTAGCAGGGCCATAACATTTTCAGAGCTAAGGAAGTCTGCCTTAAACTAACTTAGCCTACCTTAGCCTAGTAAGAGCAGCACAAGGAATGGACAGGCACAAGCCTGAATAGAGCTGGGCCCGAAGCAATCAAGGGAAAGCAAAATGAACAAGAATAAAAGGGGAAACAATATATTTAAGCAGAAGCATAATTTCTACATTATACAGGCCCCACCAATGAATGGCGGTGTGCATTACGGCACAGAGCTCTTGAACATTTGTTATTCCTTACATAGGAAACACTCTTGATAGATTGTGCACTAAATTAACTCTGGACATTAAAAATTGCAAACCGGCCCCCCACACCACACTTGAAATGTTGCCTTGATAATTGGAGTAAGGCATGACTGAGCACGCAGCAGGGGTGATGGATGCAATGGAGAAGAGCATGTTTCTGCACACACCTGAGATAGGCTTCCATCAGCATGGCTCCGATGTAGCTTCGTTTAATTAGTGGGAACAATTTACTTCTTATTGCTCCCAGTGCTGCATTTTTACACTGCCTTGCCCTCAGATTTCAGGGGCTAAGTTTTATTTTCAGCTCAAATTAGACGCTGCCGAAATCTGTCACTCTTTCTTGCCTTACTGCGCAGAGAGGCATTTCTCTCAATGGGAGGGAAGTGAAAATAGGCTTGGTTGCCTAGAAACCTGATTATCATCTCGCAAGATGGAACTTCAGGCCTGTTGATTCAGTAACCCCGAACCACAACTAGGATACAGGCTTGTTGCCAGCTGCTCTCCTTCTGCCACTTGCAGGAGGGTCTTCGCTCTTCCTCAGGGGTACTGGGCCAAAAACAACAACAACAGATTTAAAGCCAAATATGCAAATCCTTCTGATCCCGTAATACAGAATGTTAAACCAAGGAATGACTTGTTTCTATAGCAAAAGAAGACATCTTGCCTAATCAAAGGCCTCTCTTCCATACAAGGTGCCTGCAGTGAGGCATTCTCCTTGCCAGTGTTGGATAGTGATAAGAATTCAGATGGTGGAGATCCAAATGCAAATAGCTTATTAAGGTTGGTAGGATAGCCTTTGGAAGAGACTGCTCTCCATTCTAACTGTCCTCACTGTATAGCTGTGGAGAGGAGCAAAAATAAGTCAAAGGATATAAATGCTATAGCACAGGGCTTGACAAATAGAAAATAGGGAACTACTGGTAGCTCTCAGGATAAACTGCAGTAGATCTGCAAGGGTTCCTGACTGTCATTTTTCTAACAATAGAAACAGCTAAAAAGTTGTTTTTTCTTTCTAAATTAGACTTCTCTAATCAAGAAAGTTTGGGGAGAAAACTTGGAAGAATGCAAGTGGTGTAATGGATATAATTATAAAACCACATTGAGACCCAGAGAAGTGAAATTTGGGGTGCCTTGTTAACATAAATAAAATACTATTAACACCGGGCTTTGCTTGTTGAAAACTTCTTTCCATTTCAGTAGGCATTTTAGGCAAGGTTTCCTGATTGTTATGGTTAATTTTAACTGAGTTTATGCTGTATCCCCTTTTGAATTCTCTCTTGTATCCTTATTGTACAATGTTTGGAAATGTGGGTAAATTATACATCTGTAATTTCATTATAGCAGTTAAACTACGGGACAAAAAAAATAAATGACAAGCCAGCCAGTTTATATCTCTGCCATATTGGCAGATTAATACTGAAGAAAATATTAGTAGCACCAAGATCCAAACTATCCCGATGAAGAAAATACACCTCTGAGAATAACTTTTCAGGGTGCTTTTTTAAAAAAAAAGATACATAAGCTAACTATATATACACACACACACAAACATATTCTGTTCAGAGATCTAGATTCTGTAATCCAGCCTCCCAAATGTTCCTGCTGAATTGATTTTTTTCTGTTTATTTATAAAATATGAACTGAGTCCAGATACATCTGATGTGCATCCAGATAGGTTAGAAAGGTTTAGATGATAAAAGCAAGAATGGGGTGGCAAGAGGGTGAGGCTGAATATAGGTATAAATGTTTAGATAAACCACCAGCACAATGGAGAACAGGGTCAGCCCAGTTCTCAATGACTCTCACTGGGACACAATGGCCTGAAACATAGGCCATAATAGATGGGGGGGATTGCTTATTTCTCCAGATTTGTAGATCAAAACAGGCATGTTTAGACTCCAGACTAATGATGACCCAGGAGGCACAGTTGTATACTCACCTCTTAGGAAGAACATAAGGAATTAAGACAAGTGTGGAGATCCTTTGGTCCTCCAGAGGTTGCAGGACTACAGTTCCCATCAGCTCTACCAAGAAAGGCCAATGGCCAGAGGTGATGAGAGATGCAGTCTGGCAATATCTGGAGGGCCAAAGGCTCCTCACACCTAAATAAAAGCAAGGTATCCCCTATGTAAATGAACCGCTGGTAGTCATATACTTTTGGAAAATGTGATGTATTTGTGGTGGGGGGCATAAGAAGGTCCTTGCTGGATCCTGTCCAGCATCCTGTTCTCACAGTGGCCAATCATACATATGTCTGTGAGAAACCCACAAGCAGGACTAGAGCACAACAGCAAGTAGCAGTTTAGCAACCCATGAAAGGAGCCAACATGCATCTTCCCCAAACCTCTCCACAGTGTTCAGGATTTCACACATGAATCCTGCCCATCATAGTTACATAGTTAAAATATCAAAATGGATTATTTTCCAGATACAAATTTTATTTCAGGATCTTTATTGGAAGTCTCAGCTTTGCAAATCTTCCATTATTGTGCAGGCATGACCAGTTTGTCTTTTTTCTTCTCTCTTCCTTCTTTGTAAGCTGCCCTATCAATTGAAGCTTTTTTAAAAACCCTGAACAAGCCTACTTTGTCAAATCAGCAAATCTGATATGGATGTAATATCTTCCATTAAGAAAAACCTGACTTGCCATTTAATGAGATAATTAAATTGGGGGAGGTAGAATAGTGAGATGAAAAGGATTGCTTTTAATTACAGAAAACAGGTGCACATTTTTAGAATATCTTATGGCTTATTAAATTCAGTGTTGATGGTGGAGCTTATTAAATTCAGAAGCAGTATTGAAGCAGAGCCCAAACATAAGGAAACTTACGGGAATATCTATGGATGGAGAACAGAAAAGAGCTGTTCTTTAAATGCACATCATTCCATTACAATACTAAATAGTCAGAGGCTGGAGGTCAAAAGTAGTTATGAGGAGGCAGTAAAATATAACCATGGATGACCCTTTGCATTACTAATGATCGGAGTGAAATGGCTTATGGTTGCAATCAGTGGACTGTTGCATGATTAGGAACACAATTTGGACTTTGTCGTGCCTGTGATGGTTGCAGATTTTGGAAGGGTGCAACTATAAAAGTCTGTCATACCTCCAAGGTTGTATTTTTGTCTTTACACTCTCTTACTGATAGATGGTATCCTGTCCCTAACTCCTGCCCCTTCTTCTTTTATAAGTGATTAGTTGAATCAACCTTTCTAAGCCCCAAGTACTGTATTTTTCAAAAGGTGGAGTTTACATTATTCTCCTTAACACCAAAGTGTATTTACATACATGTAGGACAACTGTGTCTTTATAAGTCTAACTTGTTCCAGGAGACTAAGTGGCAGGAGAATAAAAAAAAGTGTCAGTTTTAATCAATATCATCTGACATTATGGGAATTGAATTTCTACCTTTCTGCTAATACATTAGCTATATTCTGGCTTTATCTCCTCCTGCAGAATTGATTTGCTACCATTCAATTCACTTGGCTCTTGTCATGCAAATTGTGGTATTTCTCCCCCATTGACTGTGCAAGCTGAGATTAGAGTTGAAAATCAAGTCTCACTGACCAGCTGCTGTGTATTTTTCATTTAGTTTCCCCCCTTTCCCCTTCCCTCCTCAGACTTAGTTCCATTCCCTTGTTTTCACCTTCGTGCCTGGTAATGTGCTGATAATGCTGTCTCTAGGGACTGGAGGCCAGGAAGCTGTTGGGAATCATTTTGTGTGCAGCTGTGCCTGGAAAGAGAGCAAGTGCCTGCTATGATGCTTAGGTGTGAAGATACGGATATTGGAATAGTTTTAGGAATCAGAACTTGCTAAAGATTCCTAGCAGTCCTGAGTATGAGCCCTCTAACATCGACTTCTCTCCTTGTTGGAATGGCACTCATAGTTATATAATACCATGCTACAGTTGCAGTATAGGCACTGCAGTGTTGGGTAAGATGACTGCTCTCTTCACTGCTTTTACTGAATGCAGTCGTTGATACAAAGCCACTGAGAATTGTCTGGTTAGCATAGTACAGTAGTTGTATTTACTATACTGTACATATTGGATTTTGATTGGTATTTATATGTTGCAAACCATCTTGGGATTTTTAATGAAGGGTGGAGTAAAAGTGTTTTAAATAAATGAAACAATAATCCTAGCATAGGCGTCATTCCTCTGATGTTGATGGTGCACAAAGAATTTGCAGTGTGTGCCTGTCTCTTGTCTTCATCCACCAACTTTCTGTATCCACACAAGTATTTATGGTGGCATGGATCCTGGGAGCCTCCTTTCAAATAAGTGCATAAGGACTACACGGCTTTGGCCCTGTATACCTGATGGAGCATCTGCATCCCATTGTTCAGCCCAGACACAGAGGTCCAGTTCTGAGGTCCTTTTGGTGGTTACCTCACTGAACTGAAGTGAAAATACAGGGAAACAGACAGAGGACCTTCTCAGTTGTGGTGCCCGCTCTGTCATATGTCAAAGAGATAAACAGTTATACAACCTTCCATAGATGTCTGAAGGCAGCCTTGTTTCAGGAAGCTTTTAATGTTTGATGCAGTATTAGTGTTGGAAGCCATCCATAGTTGCTGGGGCAACCCAGTCAGATGGCCAGGGTGTAAGAAATAAACTACTACTAGTAGTAGTAGTAGTAGTAGTAGGGTCATGAACTCTGGAACATGAATTCCTTCCCATACCCATGTCATATCCTGGGCTGTGTGCTTTAATGGTTTTTTGCTTCTTAAAATCTGTACCAAGGGTAACTAAATTCTACTACCTGTGTTACATATGCAAATTAAGTAACTGCATATGTTTGCTTATTTTAGATCATTTATTCTACTCCTGCTATTCTTAGAGAGATATCCAGTGTTGTGCAGGAATCTTTTAGGTATCATAATTCATTGTGGTTTTGATGTATTTTATTGTCTTTCATTACACATTGTAAGCTGTCCCGCAGGACGATAAGGTGACATATAAATTTTATATAAGAATAAAGCAAGTTTCCACATGTCTGTTCATATGCAATTCCACCTACCATACACTACTGTTTGATCCACTCCGAAACAAACTTGTGGGCTAACTCAGATAATATCCTGGTGGCACAATTACCATGTTAGTGCTTAACAGTAGATTTTGCAATGTTTTACTTCATTTAAAACATTTGATTCCCACATTTCCATTATCAGCCCTTCGTTAGTAGCCTTAAATAGATCCTCACAGGAATCAGTGAATTTTTCAGCACGACAGGGATTATAGTGAGCAATGTGGTGTTCCTAGCAGAGTAAAAAAAATGGCACAAACTATGCAGGTACTACTACAAATGTGCTTAAGGTAGATGCCAGAGCAGTTCAGAATCCTAGCAACAACACTGCTGTAATAAACATTTGTGGCTGCCAAGAGTGCTTTCTGATGTTACATTTAATAGGTTGGTAGCTGAGAGATACAGCATGGCTCTTCTCTTAGGGTTGCCATATTTCAAAAAGGGAAAATCCGGAAACAAAGTTTTTTTTAGTGTTGTTGTTGTTTGACACATGGCAACCCTAGTCTGAAATCCCTCATTTTAAAATAGCACCTTTTCTCTCCCTCCTGCCTACTTAAGGCTGCCACCCTCCCTTGCAGCACCTCAGGTACAGACAGGAAGCCATCGTGAGGAGCTTTGTGCACCCCTTTCGCCAAGCGCCTCCTTTCCCTTCTTCCCTTCCTCTCTTCCTCCCTCTTATCCAGCCTTTCACATCCCCCAAACAGAGGAGGTGGTTGTTAAACTGAAACCTGGATCTGCCTCAGTCTCTTTTGGCTCTCAGCGACGCCTTCTCAGTTGCTGAGCATGAAGGCCGTGCTGTTGACTCCCCTGTGGGGAGTGAACCATCACCACTGGTGGCAGCGGCAGCAGACCCGCTAGCTGTGCTACAGGCAGGAGAAGCCCTATGAGGAAGCAGAGGCCATGGTAGGGGGAGAGGAGTTGGGGAGGGAGAGAGAGATGGATGGCCTGCGCACTAAGCTTGATGTTTTTGAGCTATTTTTATGGAAAATCAGCAAAAACAACACTGCTGACATGGGTTGCCATACGCCCAGATTTTCTCGGACATTTGCCCAATTTTCGCTCGGACACTGCTTCTGACCGCAGTCTTCTGGGTATGTCCAGGAAATTCTGGACGTACGGCAACCCTACCTTCCCTGCACAAGAGAAGGCAGCAATGCTCCCAACAAGGCAAACTACACTCAACCTGACAAAAGTAGATCGAATGGTGAAGTGAAGGAGCTGCAGTCACAAAGAGGTGGTAGCCATTGCTCATTATATCTGTACCAACCAGAGCGTAAGGGGAAATGGCAATCATTCCTCATGTGAAGGATTGAGGGTTATCCAACTCTACAATTCTATGATTCTATGTCCTATTACATTTTTCTTTACAAACTGTGCTGTGGCTCCTTTCACAAGCTCTTTCACTCTAGCATGAAAGGGGGGATCTTTGGGGTTTAAGCAAGGGGAGATAAGAAATCCAAGGACATGCACAAAGCTTGTGTCAATGTAGCTAGGCATTGAACAGTTTATATATCAAGCAGTCAATGCATTGCCTAGCTGAGAGAAAAGAAGGTTTTGCTTTACTGATTTCCTCTCGATAGTTCCCCAGGGAAATAAACCTTTGCAAACGGTACTACAAACAATGGAGTTTCTTGATAAATATTGCAAGGTTTGAGCTAATGTGATTTTTGAGATGACTATAATCCCAAAAATATACTGCTGTGGTTATTATTTCTGGTGCCCAAAATCTCTCAACCTCTTGCTTGCAAATTCGGAGCCTTTATATTTAGTTACAGAACATGATAATTTAATTCAGCAGCCTGGTTTATAAATAGATTGAGGCATCTTGGTATTTACATTTCACACTTTCAATAGTCTTTCTGGTCTGCTGAGCTTTACATTTTCTTGACCGAAGCTTCCTTGTTACTTGCATATTTATTTTTCAAGATAATGCTTAACACAAGCCTGTGAATTGAAAATGCTGGACATTTGAGCACAGAAAGGGCCAAATCATGTCACAATCGCAAAGCACTTGGCAAATACTTCCTACATAATGCAATATTGTGGCATAAAAACAGGAAAATAATAATGGGAGTAAGTCAAAGATAGTTGCTGTTTTTGCTAGCACTCCTGAATGCAGTTTGTGACCCTTGAGGAAAGACCCTGTTTACCTTGAGGATGGTGGTTGGAAACCAAGTGTCATTGTGACCTTATTAGTGTCAATGCTTCTCTGTAATAAAATTACAGAGCAAAATTCAAAACTTGTGGGGATGTGAATGATACAGCTGCTCTCCTGAGGCAGTGGAGGCTGAAATCACCCAGAAGAAAAAGTTCCATGGGCCAGCTGTGACTCTGGATTGCTCTGCTTTATACCTGCAATAAGGTGTAGATACAACATATATGAATGTGTCAATACTTACATGACCTCTTCCTTCACTGCGAGCTAGCTGAAACACCCCATGTCTTGTGGGTCAGAATTAAACAGGTAAAATGAATGAACAGCTATCTCAAGGGAAGCAAGAGCAGCAAAGTTTAGAATCCTCAATGAACAATGTAACAAGGCAGCTTGAGCTGGATCTTTCATGTGCCTTTGAAAATGTGATAGAGAAGAAGCTGGGGCAAAAACGAAAGCCAGGGTGGGGAGGAGTGGCCTTAGCAACAGTTCCATGGGAACTGTTTATTTGGCCCAAAAGGCATGACAAACCCTACTTCTGATCTACCCTGATCATATGGTGGCCACATGTCAGCTTAGAAATCACAGAAAGACCTTTGAAGTGAAAGTTATACCTACAATGATAAACTACAGTTCTATGGCAGTACAATGCTGACATCAGTAATGGCTCCCCGCCCTGCTCCCTCAAGGATAAGGCTCAGCAACTGTTTTCTTTGTTCTACTGCCTTTTAGTCAATGGTCCAGCAGCCTTAAACAGTACCCTTGCTCCTTTGCACACTATAATACAAATTCTGCATCTGTCTAAAGCCTAACCTGCAGGTATTTCAGCTCTGACACAAAACAAACATTTCAGTTCAGTGATGCTGGCTTGCTTTCATGCCATCCTTGCTGCCCTTTGCTATGGCTGGATGACAGACCCGTGTCGCAGAGGGCCTTTAAACAGCAGATGTCTGTGGCCTCAGTGATGTAATCAGAATAACAGTAAAGTCTGGAGTTCCAGGGGGAAAGGCACCTTTTCCACCTCTGGCCGTACAGCTTCATTAGCAGCACAAAGCACCCGGCTTATGTCAGGATCCCTGCTCCCCTGAGGCAGTGGAGGCTGAAATCATCCAGAATGCAATATTTCCATGGGCCAACTGTGACTCTGGATTGCTCTGGTTTATACCTGCAAGCAGCTGGCAAAAGGAACTTTATATCTAGGAGCCTGCTTGAAACCAATTGCAGAGAGATTCTGGGGTGAGGGGATACAGATAACAGAAGGTGCAAGTCAAAGTGATGGGCAAGAGGAAATAAACTATCAGCACTACCCTTCCAAGCCCATAATTATGTTTCCTTGTTTCATTCCCACAAGGCTTAGAATTTAATTTATGGCTTTATAAATGAGCCATGGGTGAATTTTCAAGACAAAACACAACCAATTTTGTGGTTGTCTCTCCAGGAAATAATTCCATCTACAGAGGAATTTAAAAAAACCAACACCTTCCATTACATTCTGTCACCTGATTGCAGACATTTGGAAATCCTTGCCCTTACTCAGAAATCAATATTTCACTGGCTTCTCCTGAATGGAAAACTAAACATATTGTGGCACTAACCCAGCAAATGATACTTGAGTCCCCCCCGCTTCCATTTCAGAGACATTGCAGTGTGTGTGTATGTGTGTTTGTATGTTTAATGATAAATCTGTCCTGCTGTGCTAGCTTGTACTCTGTCTATCAAAGGCTTTCCAAGCAGCACAAAGAAGAGTGTGTGTGTGTGTGTGTGTGTGTGTGTGTGTGTGTGTGTGTGTGCCTGAAAGAAAAGTAGGGGGAGAATAAAAGCATTAAGGAAGTTAAAAGTGTGGTCATGGTGGATCTGCAATTTTCCGGTGTATCATTCTGCATCAGAGGAGTAATCCATCTTATGGGACCGTCTCCAAGAAAGGGGCCATCTGCTCTTGGCATGAAACTGGCCACGGCACCTCCACAGAACCTTACCTTTATAACTGTATTATCAAAAGTCCCTTTTTGGAAGGGGGAAAAAATGGCAACCCTGTGCTCTTGAAACAGATAACATTGCAAGCTGCTAAGCTTGAAATGATAGCTGTGATAAAGCACTTCACTGTTTCAGTGTGTTTAACTGGCATTAGCTGCCTTCTGACACGCACAACAGTGCCATTTGGCACAGAGGAAACAAGGGATTACTCACAGCAGAGAATGGATTTTTGGCAGTGAGATCACAGCATAAACCGTTACCTGTGTATTTGGTTTAAAAGACAGACAGACACACACACACACACACACACACACACACACGGAAAGGGGCTTTGTTTTAAGATTAAGTTCCAACAGACTCCTTTGCTATTTTATCACCATGGAAAGGAACCATATAACAGGAATCTGACACTGTACTTTTTCACATATTTTGTAAGAGGTCTTAATCCAATTGACTGCATAAAAGCCAGTTATCAGCAATTCATAGTACTAAAAGTACAGTTCTTGGGATACTTTTGTTGTCCTGTAAAGCTATTATTATACAAAGCTAATCTGACTCTTCAAAAAGCAATCACACAGAGGACCTGTTTTTCCCCTTAAATTATTCAGTAAAGCACCATATAAAACAGTGACATTATATTAAAAAGAAGTTGAACTACCAACAGCAATTTAGAAACATCCATTTATACAAAGCTATACAAAGAATGGGACGCGGGTGGCACTGTGGGTTAAACCACAGAGCCTAGGACTTGCCGATCAGAAGGTTGGTGGTTCAAATCCCCGCGACGGGGTGAGCTCCCGTTGCTCGGTCCCTGCTCTTGCCAACCTAGCAGTTTGAAAGCACGTCAAAGTGCAAGTAGATAAATAGGTACCGCTCTGGCAGGAAGGTAAACGGCTTTTCGTGCGCTGCTCTGGTTCGCCAGAAGCGGCTTAGTCATGCTGGCCACATGACCCGGAATCTGTACGCCAGCTCCCTTGGCCAATAAAGCGAGATGAGCGCCACAACCCCAGAGTCGGTCACGACTGGACCTAATGGTCAGGGGTCCCTTTACCTTTATACAAAGAATGCTGAAAATATCAGTATATTGGGTGTGCTCCTCAAGAATGTAAGCAGACATTTCCATTTACCGTATTTTTCGCCCCATAAGACGCACTTTTTCCCCTCCAAAAATGAAGGGGAAATCGGGGTGCGTCTTATGGGGCGAATGCCTGCAAGCCTCGCGCGCCCGGCAGGAGGTCCGACTGGGTGCGCGAGGCTTGGGGCGGCAGCCTGTCGCCCGAAGCACGGGGAGCCCTCTGGAGGGCTCCCCCTGCTTCGGGCGAGTGTCTGCAAGCCTCGCGCACCCGGCAGGAGGTCCCACCGGGTGCGCGAGGCTTGGGGCGGCAGCGGACTGCTTGCGCGCACCTAGAAGCTTGGGGCGGGCTGAGCTCAGCTGGCCCCAAGCTTCTAGGTGCGCGCAAGCAGTCCGCTGCCGCCCCAAGCCTCGCGCACCCGGCGGGACCTCCTGCCGGGTGCGGGAGGCTTGGGGCGGCAGCGGACTGCTTGCCGGCATGCAGAAGCTTGGGGCGTGCTGAGCTCAGCACGCCCCAAGCTTCTAGGTGCGCGCAAGCAGTCCGCTGCCGCCCCAAGCCTTGCGCACCCAGCGGGACCTCCTGCCGGGTGCGGGAGGCTTGGGGCGGCAGCGGACTGCTTGCCGGCATGCAGAAGCTTGGGGCGTGCTGAGCTCAGCACGCCCCAAGCTTCTAGGTGCGCGCAAGCAGTCCGCTGCCGCCCCAAGCCTTGCGCACCCGGCGGGACCTCCTGCCGGGTGCGGGAGGCTTGGGGCGGCAGCGGACTGCTTGCCGGCATGCAGAAGCTTGGGGCGTGCTGAGCTCAGCACGCCCCAAGCTTCTAGGTGCGCGCAAGCAGTCCGCTGCCGCCCCAAGCCTTGCGCACCCAGCGGGACCTCCTGCCGGGTGCGGGAGGCTTGGGGTTGCAGTGGACTGCTTGCCGGCACGCAGAAGCTTGGGGCGCGCTGACCTCAGCTTGCCCCAAGCTTCTGGATTAGCGCAGCGCACCTGGGGGGGAAATAAATTTTTTTTCCTTTATTTCCCCCCCTAAAATCTAGGTGCGTCTTATGGGCCGGTGCGTCTTATGGGGCGAAAAATACGGTACTCACTTTGCAGTAATGAACTCTGGAAATTCATAGAATCACAGAACTGGAGACTAACAGTTCACTAATGATCAGTGTGAGCTTTCCTCGTCTTGCAAATAGCAGTTGAGGCGGGATGAATTCCTGTGCCATAATCTTATTCCAGCTCAGCACCACTACCCCTTGCTCATTATTTGCTTACTTTTAAATCAGACATGCTAGGACAAACTGCATAACAAATATCTCACCGAATACGGCCCTCAGGCTAAAGATGTCATGTACAGCACATATAGAATTATCTTCTAAACTATTTTACAGGAATTCCCCCATCAATCTTCTTCAACCTCTCTCCAAATTCCAAATATACCAGAGCAGAATCCTCAAAACTCACTTCAAAATTTGGCTTCATCACAGTTTAGTGGTTGGCTCTATGCTCTGGTAACCTTCCCAATGGATCACAAGGTTAGCCCTGCCCCTTATCATGCCCTCCTGATGTTGCAGACTACAATTCCCAATTCCCAGTCAGGAGCAGGAAGGAATGTCTCATTGGTCATGCTGGCTGCTGCTCACGAGGGCTGTAGTCAGCAGTTTTCTTTCTAGAAAAAAATGGGCCAGAACAGTCCTCTCACCGCCACCGCCCCCCACGCCCTGCTATTTAATGTGAGCTTTCACATTTCACCCAAACAAAATAATGAACTATCCTGTACAATAAACCAATTTAACAAGGAGGGAAAATGTATGCAGGAAAAAACAAAAGAAATTAAGTGTACCTGCTCAACCAAAATACCTATCTATATTAAACAAAATATTAAACAATATTAAAAATATTAAACAAAAATAAGAAATATTGATAAACTTGATAAAATACTAATATGGCAAATGCATATTCCCTCACTCCCTTTAATTTCATTGCTCCTTTTATCTTCATTTGCTTTTAGATTTCCAGGAGTTAGCACAGCTGATTTTTTTAATTCATTTCATTGTACCCATATGCCAATGCTCTAGTCAGGTAGAGTAACACATAAAATACGTAAGGGATAACTATGGAGGTCACTGTTATCTAATGCAAGCAAGGTTGAAGGAAGCACACATCCTTGCCCTCGGCCCTTCTTTACCTCCAACCAGCGCAAGGCATTATTTCACTGGCAATTTCAATAACCTGCAGAAAAACAAAGTTAGCAATAGTAGCGTCTGGTGTTTGTTTTTCTTTGACAATAATCCACCCTTGCAGTTTATCCTGAGGGACCCAGATTACTGTCATATAGAACAATACAAAAGCTAATAACACCAGCTCTTAATTCTCTGCATGAGTTGACAACTGACACAGCCAATATCATTTGGGAAGAGTGGGATGATCAACAGTGCAGTAATTAACTTGCCAGCCTTTCTTTGTCCTGACATTTTACTTCCATATAATATTTTGAAAATCAAGATAATGCTGTGCAACATGTCCTGCCTCTGATTAAAATGTGCCAAACTTCCACGTATTAAAAGGTATAAGAAGCTTTGATGTTAAAAGAAAACACTGAAGGGAGTGCACTGAAGGCTTTGGATGGTCATGCCTGCATAAAATATCTGAGAAATGCTCAGGGGGACGTAGGAAGCTGCCTTATACTGAGCCAGACCTCTGGTTTTTCTAGTTTAGTACTGTGTATGTTGACTGCCAGCAGCTCCCCAGTCTCAAGAGGCATTTTAAATCACTTGTTACCTTTTTAGCTGCAACAACCAAGGACTGAACCTGGATGCAGAACATGTGCTTTACCACTGAGCTATGGCCCTTCCATGAGTTTTAAGCCTGCACATGCAAGATGTGAAGCCAGGCTGTTGGTCAAGCCATGCTGTGGCTGTCCATCAGCAATGCATGTCCTGCTGGGAGTCCAGGCCACTGCATGCTATTGGCAAAGCTGGTGAAAGCTAGGGCAAGAGTTGTCACCAAATTTTGCCTAAAGGCTTCGATGTAAATTTGGAGGTGAAATTAAGCAATCTAAAAACCTAAGCCATCCTAAATTCAAAATTATTAATTTTTAATGAAATTGGATTATCGACTAAAGACCCAGGAGGGCAGGCCTTCTGTAGGGTTGTAAGTCACTGCAATTAATCTTGGAAAAATTATACTTGCTTTGATTCTTTAGTATGAGATAGTATTTATTTAGATATTTTTCATCAAACAGCAATAAATGAAATAAAATTAGCATACCCTCCAACATTTGCCAGATGAAAATTGGAGCAGATGAAAACAGGGGGAAGCAGACTCTTCCACCTCATTCCCAGAGCCCAGTAAGCCCTCGTCTGGCTTTGGGAAGGAGGCATGGTGCTCTGGCAGGGTCCAAGAGCCCTCCTTCTCAAAGCCCTCTAAGTGCTTGCCAGCTTTGGGAAGGAGAGAGGAGTAGGGCTGACATATGCCCAGAATTTCTCAGACATAGCCAGAATATGGAAATCAGAAACAGTGCCCAGATGAAAATTGCTCAAATGTCTTAGAAAATCCAGACATATGGCAACCAATGTCAGAAGTCTAAATTTTGGCAAAAAATAGCTCATTGTTATTTTTTTAAAAGATTTTGCAGAAAAAGCTCAACCTCTTTTTGAAATATGGCAACCCTAGACAGGAGGACTCTAGGATCCTCCCTGTGACCCCACCTCTACCCGGGCGGCCTGGGCCTGCTCCATTTCCCAGACATTCCTGGAACAAATCAGAAGCAGCAATGGCTTCTTTATTTCTAGAAATGACACGGTTAAATACTGACAGTTGGAAGGTATGACATAGTGTTTTCACAATTGTCATACAAAGTTAGAGAGAGAGAGAGAGAGGGGGGGGGGGACCAATTTTGTCATGGGGAATGTATGATCCTCTTTTGAATGGTTCCCTTAGGGAAACGTATTTATAATGCCCATTCTACAACCATTCAGTCCTTTCATGTTGATGATCAGTTTGCTCACTACAGAAATACAGCATTGCACTATATACTATGCACTGCCCAACTGTGGGTGTGTCCAGGCATAAAAAAAGGATGAGGATAAAGAGAAACAGCACTGATAAAGACAGAAATAAATGGGGTAGTTTTTGCTATCAGCTACATGCAGGTTTTGGTGTGCATCATTACACTGGTTTATATAATCAATTTACATTTTCAGAAGCGGCTACAAACATTGGGCATGGGCCAGCCAAACTGGAGTATCTGATGACTCATTCCAAGTCTGCAATTCCATGATTCTATGATTAATTTCAGCCCAAGAATGAAGAATAAGCTTCACTCCTTTCTCCCGAAGCTAATAAATAGGCCTTTGACTGGATCATGCCCACTGTAAACAATTGCAGGATGGCTTTTTAAAAAGCATCTACATTGGAAGGACTGTATCGAACAGTTTGAGATCTGAAAGAAAAAACATGCTATTTCACCCCACCACCTCTTTCGAAACCTATCATTAAGTGCCAGCTGGAAGCAGCTGTGTCAGCATTAACACAAAGTATTGAGCTCAGCCTCCCCGTTACTTCTATGCCACAAAAGACTAGGAAGAATCCGACCCTAAGTAACTTGGCTGAGATTGCACATGCAAACAGAGAATCTGCTAGGCCCAGAACCAGATCTTTTGAACTGCCAGGGGCATTAAGAGGCAGACACTGCCTCAGTCAATACATGAAGAAATTCCTGCTCTTTGCATTACAGATCAGCCCACTGATTTCTATATAAGGCCATGTAGTGCCGCCGAGATGACATTTTTTGGCACAGTTGCTTGGCTCTGCTTTTCGCTTTCACAACCGATGTGTATGCCTGTAAGGATAAAGGCAAATATAGCCTCTCTCACCTAGGGGCATTCTTGCCATTTCGTCCACTTGAAAATCATTAGACCAGCGTATGCAGATGATAGTGATATAAAGTACTCTTGATCTAGTATCTCAAGACACTATTCCAGTCCGTGCCTGTAACTGGTACTCTGGTCTCTGCCAGTGATGCTGGCTGTTACACACACTGCCGGCACTCCTGTGTGAGGCTAAAGGGAAAAAGCGTTCTTGTTCCATGTGTTCTCAAATAATGAAGCCCATCTTTGGACACCAGCCCTGGGCAACGAGCCAGCAAGATGGATGAGCTGTGTTGCTCTTCTGCTCTGTGAACTTGAATAATGAGATTCAGAGGAAAAGCTTACGGTAGCTGCTGTGCATACTAGGAAAATGTCAGAGTTGTTACCTGATTGAGGAAGGTGCGGAGGGGATAAAGAATAAACTAATAGATTGAGGTGGGGTGTTTCTGCATCAGGAAAGGTTAACCCGGGCTTGGGGGGGGGGGCAAAAAATAATCCTACACGCATATTAGAAGGATTCAGGAGTCAAATAAATATCTCTGGTAAATAGAACATTTTCTTCAAACAAAGGGGAGGGGGAATCTCACTACATTATTCCTTTGGGTGTAATGACAATTTCCAGGTAATCTGCAGGGGGCATTATCATCTGCCCCCTATGGATCACATTTCTCATAATTACTACAATGGCCATTTAACAGAGGTCCCTGGCCTGTTGTGGGGGCAGGATTTGCCGGTACACCAAATGTGAAAGCCATAGAAGCACTGATCTAAAATGAAAGCAGCAGCATTAACTATTTAAAAGCAGTAATAGCCAGCAGAAATTGTTACAAAAACTAATTAAACAAATTAACATAGCTATATTTTGAATGAAGCTCATGAACCACTGGTGGTCCGCAGACCATAATTTGGAACCCCCAGCATAGATCATTTCTCAACTCCAAAAGCAAATGAAATCCATAAACACCGGCTCTGCTGAGTTCAGGCTGTAGTACAGTGGTACCTCGAGTTACAAACGCCTCACATTACAAACACTTCAGGTTACAAACTTCGCTAACCTGGAAGAGTTGTACCTCGAGTTGAGAACTTTGCCCCAGGATGAGAACGGAAATCATGTGCCGGCGGCACAGCAGCAGCAAGAGGCCCCATTAGCGGAAGAATGCCTCTAGTTAAGAATAGTGTCAGATTAAGAACGGACCTCCGGAATGAATTAAGTTCATAACTAGAGGTACCACTGTACTAAAGTTACTATAGCCCCCTATTAAGAAACTCAAAACCTATTTCTAGATTCTCAAATTGATATGTTTTTGGTGATGCGGATGTCATTTATAGGTTTGCATTGTGACTTTTCACCGCATGTAGTACTTGCTTTTACTATGAGTCAGGAACTTTCACCCTATAATTCTAGCTCCATTTGTAATTAATAACAAGATAAATTGTGACCTGGTATCCCACTGATATGGAAATGTGGAAAGGTGAACTTATAAGTGGAAAAAGGAAAAACTGAAACCGAAAGTGAGTCACCCATCCCTACAAATCACTGTATGATACCAACATGTTATACATACAATTGTTAGTGCTGTACTTAAATGTTTTATTCCTCCTTACTGCAGAGAGACTTTTATTTAAAAAAAACTTCTTTAAAAAAGAAATGCAAGGCAAGCTATTGTAATAAAAGCTTTTCTCTACTGGCTTGGGGAAACTGATGATTAATCTATTTGAAATTTAAAAAGGAACTTTAAGGGAATCAAGTCAGATCTCGTGCATAGCACAAACCACAACTTCTAATATGGAACAAGAGGCCAGGAACTAATTCTGATTTAATTGTTCTGAGTAACAGAGAAAACTTGACAGCTTCATTGATTGAGCCTTGATAGGTGACTTTTCCTCACTGTTGAAATGTTATGTGCTCTGCTGCCAGTTTCAGCTCATCAAAGTGCAAACTTCCAGCCGCTAGAGAATTGTCCACTAAGCTAAAGAGCTCTTTCGTATTAAATAACTTCTCCTGCAAGAGGAAGATAACAAGAGAAAAATCTAAAGAAAAGGATGGGTTTCTGCTAGGAGGATTGAGAGTATGGAAGGTACTGCTGAACCGCTGACTATGAGGCATTCTTGAGTTCTGATTGCAAAGGACTCTCTGATAAGCAAGCCAATCACCCTGGCGCTATAGAGGAATATTAGCTAGTGAAGAATCCCAAGTAGTCGTGCATAATACATTTCATGCTTGCGCTTCATTTAATGTTGGGCAGGTTTACCCTCTTTCTGGCTTGTTCCAAGCCCTCCTTCAAGTGTACACTGAACAGCATGGGAGCTACTTCCAGATGCTGAGAGTGTTTCTAGAGAGTGATGTGTATACATGAATGCCAAAAGCCACATTGGTTGGGCTGATCATGTTAGTCTTTGCCACTCTTTGGAAGAGTGCCAGGCATGTAGTAAAAACCCACTTGCATTTCTGCAGTATTCCCTCCCCCCCCCCCACATACACATACATACACAGCAATCATCTGGAATATCACTGTGTAAGAGGAGCTCCCTTGATGTGTATGAGATGGGGCCTGAGTCCACTGGCATTAGGTGAACATTTCCACTGCCTTCTGGAAAGCATGGGTCATGGCTCCGTAGATCTAAGTCCATTACAGGAAAGAGGATATTTCATTTAATCTCGCACATCTATCCATTTACAGTTTCTACTTCTCTGCACAGTTCCCAAAGGGAAGATACAAATTATAACAACTTGGATCAATTTAGTATCATTAAATGCTTTGCTAAAGTGAGATTTCCTCCCAAACCATTCCCATGCTGAGATGTGTATTACTTCTCTTGCAAATATTGTGCTGTAAAATATTAAGGATTTCATCTCCCGCATCTTGAAAGGCAGATCCTGCTAGAGCTGTCGGGCAACATGGGAAGGCAAAGAGAAAAATTCACAGTTCTTAGAGACACAGTTTTATGGCTGAAATCATGAGGCTAAGGCAACTGCAATATAAGAATACATTGGAAAACAGTGGCTGGAGTGGAGAACTGGGAGTGAGAGATTCCAGCTGAAATCCTCATCCAGCCAGGAGGCTAAAACAGTGGAGTTGAGCAAGTGTTGTTTTTTAGATTGATTGATTTAGATGAGAACTGCAGTGTTCGAAGCTCCTATCGTTCTAGGTGCATTTTGCGACAGGGAATTTCATTGGCACGAGCAGTTTCTGAGCTCTGGGCACAGTACTGTGCCTCAGATTTCAGATTAAAGCTGCAGAGTGGAAGGAAAGGAGGACCTTTTGCTGCCTCCCCACTTCCAGCTATTCTCTGAAGACTGGAGAAGAGTCCTGCTTAAGAATATTAGGGGGGTGGGCAGGGGAAGGACTAGACCATTTGAAATATGAACATAATATTTTAGGTGCAGTTCATTCATTTTCAGTTTTGTATTCTTGTTATAAAAATAGCATGCCCAGACATTCCGTTGTTGCACCCATAACCTATGTTTAAGGTGCCATTTAGCTCCTAGCTTTCATATCTCAGTTTCTAACACTGGAGAAGTGTAATATACTTTACTCATTGAAATGTTTCACAGATATAATGGGTTGTTTTCAAATGGCATCCCTCCACAGATGGAAGGCTCATTTGATCAGCAAAACAGGAATCCCCCCCAAATCTGCTCCAGAGTGTTGGGTTACCCTTTGAAACAGCATGGGAGGTGGCATAGACAGCATAGCTAGCTGTAGTTTCTAATGGCCAAGTTCCACAAGACCTGGACAATGTCAATTTTTGTTCTTGTCATCCTCACAGCTTTAAAAAAAGAAAATCAACTATAATAAACAGCAGACATAAAAAGCAAAGGACTAAATAGGAGAGATCACAAAATCAGACACATAAAATTCAGAAGATCTAGCAAAACTGAAGTCAATAGAATGGATTTGGCAAGCTTCATGCAGGTGGACCTTCTATAAGACAAATGCCACACATAGATAATGCATCATTTCTAGTAAGTCACATGTTGCGGTAGCTTCCAAACTGCATTTTAATTTTAAGGAATATTCAAACATGAGAAGATATTTCCTCCAACATTTAAAATTTTAATTCAGGGGTGAGGGACATCTGGCATGTTATGTTACTGGACTATGTTTGCATCTAGACCTGTGGGCCGTGGAACAAAATAATTTGTTATCCCACCTTTTATCATCTCCTTAACTTTTCTGAGCAATTCATAGTTATGCTCAACTCTTTTTACAGCTAAGAAATGTAATGAGAGGGTCAAACTAGATGTCATTTGGCACTGACTTATCTATCTATCTGGTAAGAAAGGCACAAAGGTGCATGTCGAGGGGAACTTAAAAAATGCAAAGGCTATTGAAGTGAATAATGTCATGTACAGTGGTACCTCAGGTTACATACGTTTCAGGTTACATACACTTCAGGTTACAGACTCTGCTAACCCAGAAATAGTACTTCAGGTTAAGAACTTTGCTTTAGGATGAGAACAGAAATTGTGTTCCAGCAGCACGAGGCCCCATTAGCTAAAGTGGTGCTTCAGGTTAAGAACAGTTTCAGGTTAAGAACGGACCTCCAGAACGAATTACGTTCTTAACCCGAGGTACCACTGTACCTCTGTACTTAATTCATTCCGGAGGTCCGTTCTTAACCTGAAACTGTTCTTAATCTGAAGCACCACTTTAGCTAATGGGGCCTCCCGCTGCAAAGTTCTTAACCCAAGGTAATATTTCTGGGTTAGTGGAGTCTATAACCTGAAGCATATGTAACCTGAAGTGTATGTAACCCAAGGTACCACTGGCACCCAAATCCAATGCCTGCTTTGCTACATCTTGAGCAATTGTATCTGTTTAAAGGAATGTTTTACTCTGGGACACTATTCTACATCTGCTGGGTTGACCCTCCCCAACATCAACTCTAGATCCAAACTAAAACTTCAACTATGTGGAGCTTCCTTTTCTCTTGATCCAGAAGCTTCAGTAAGTGCAGAATGCTGCAGCACAATTGCTGAGCGGAGTGAGGCCTTGTCAGCATATAACACCTGTGGTCAGAGTTCTGCACTAGTTGCCAATTTGCTGTGGGGCCAAGTTCAAGGTGTTACTATTAGTATATAAAGCCCCTGCATATGCCCACTCGACCATTTCAACTGGCGGAATTGGCACTACTACAGGTGCCACATAATACATGCTTAGTGTGGCAGCACCTACACTTAGAACTTTCTGCCGTATTGAGATCAAGGAGGCAACTTCACTGTACCCTTTTTGGCACCTGCTTAAAAAATGCATGTTTAGACAAGCCTACCCTAAGGTAATTGTAATCTGTTTTAGTCTTTTAACTTTTGTATGTCTTGAAGTAGGACTGGGATTGTTTCTTGACATTACTGCTTTATCTTTTGTAAATCTCTTTCTAAGGCTTTTTACAATCAAGCAGTGTATAAACGTTATGAAATAAACAAACTCATACTGTCCCTGGCTATTTGCCATGCCGACTGGGGAGAATGGAAGATGAAGTCCGACAACAACAAGAGGGTCATGGGTCATCCCTGCTTTAACAAAATGTGGGAAGGCTAACCTTGCTTTCAGGGAAGGAGGAAGATAAGTTTGCCCCTTCTTTGCACAGCTGTAGATGTATACTGCATGAAAAAAGATGGCTTTAAAGAAAACATTTATTTAAAAATATTTTCAGACTATACCTACAAGGAGAAGGCCTTGTGATGATCCTACAGTAATGTCAGGGGTGCTGCCACTCACCAACAGGGATTTTTTTTCATCCTGGTAAAAAGACAATAAAACTGTGTGTTGTGATGGCTTAAAGTCCAGTCCCAAGCAGAGTGTGCCTAATTATTCATAGGATAGCACAGCTGCAGGAGCAGCAGGTTGCAAACTTGCTCAGTGGAAATGGAAAGGCACTCTGTATGTGGCTCAGGGGTGCTTTTACTATATTCCTGCTGGCTGCTAGAAACAATTGTTGGTTATCAAGCCCTGACACATTCAGTAGGCACTACTAATACAAACTTAACTGCCATCCCCAACATGCATGATCGTCACACTTTCTGGAGTGAAGATTTCTGTTTCCCAGCAACTATACTCAGTGCTTTGCATCCCTAACTGAGGCATAGTGATAGAAATCCATTAGGCTGCTCCTGAAGAACTGCAGCAGCCCAGGCAGGAAATGTATCAATGCTGTTCCTGATGCAACACAAAGGTTAAGAGAGTCATGTGTAGCCAGCCACTATGTCTACTGCCTCATAAATCTCCAGCACTGCACTACCCTTAAAAAAAAACCCTATGCAATCACATTAACCTTTTAAATTTTACATACAGAGTTCATTACAAATATGTTTTTGGACATTGTTTTTTAGATGCCAACTGTTCTGACAGAAAAAATCCTGTAAGATTCATTTCACTTGTTTCCAACATCAAACACTCCTTAAATCTGGGAAAAAATCATCTTGATTGTAAACAGCAGCTGAAGCAATTACAGAGGGAGGGCTGTACAGAGACCCATGGCAACAACCTGCCAACTCCAGGCTATTTTGAAATGTCAGATAAAGAACTAAGCACATTATTCACACAGGGATATTTCCACTTTCTAAAGAGAGAGCCTTGTTGAATTCTGTGGGACTTCCTTTCAAGCATACATGCCCAAGATTCCACTGTAAATATAGATTCTTACAGTGCAAACCTAACGCATGTCTACTTTGAGGTAAATCCCACTGGTTTACATGATGCTTACTCTCAGGTAAGTGAATACAGGATTGCAGCCACAAGGAAACTAAGTGTGCTCACCCACCTGATGCCACATAGAGGGATTCTGTTTCCACTATTAATTAGGAGAAATAAGGGGAGATTAAAAATATATCTGAACTGAAATTGCACTCCACAGGAAGCAGCTCTTGAAGAGATAATAAGGTTTCATACAGATTAGTTCTAAATAGACAAATCAGGACAGACTTTGGGAAATTTCCAAAGGTACAGCAGAAAGAAAATAGGCGTGAGAACAAGCTGAGTGTGCTTCTGCTTGTAAACACAAGATGGGTGTGAAAGCTGCCAGCAAAGCCAGACAACCCAAAGGGCATGGAGCAAGGCAGAACCATGGCAATATTCCCAGTCTGTGTTGAATGGCAGACTCTGGCTAGGCAAGCAAAAAAGTCTAAAACATATGGAAAAAGACACCCCCACAAAAATGCTGGATCCAAAGAGGACAGAGAAACTTACTTCAACAAGGGCTAAACAACTTATAACACAGCAAGCTGAACATGGCCTGACAGCCATGAATGGCAACCCACAAGCGGCTCAATAGACCTCTTGTTGTTGCTTTACCATTTGTACAGATGTTCCTGAATAAGAGAATGTGCATCCAGAAGAACAAATCTCAAAACAACCACTTTAACAATGACCATTGTTTATCTGAAAACGTGTAAGGCAGCAATCAAAGGTTCAGCCGTGATCCAAAAGGTGATGCCTGGCATTCAGTGCTTCCTGAGCAAGTTAACAGGCATGGAGAAATTTCAAAGTTGCTTGTACAGGGTACAATAATTTTACAGTGCTAAACCAATAATTTGACAGTGCCAAAAAAAGCAAAAAAACAATTAGCCCAGCTCCAAATGACTATACAAGATGATGAATCCCAGCCAAGAGAAGGTCTGTGATCCAGCCAACTTTGACCGATGAATAAGAGAAATGGTCAGAAGACAAACTAGCTCCCTAGGTTTCTCTGTTTCTTACGCAGAATAAAGCCTGTGATTACTGAAGCTCCAGACACAGATATGCCAAACGTCAATGCTTTGATATAATCATAAAAATATTCACTGATGATAGAAATACAACTGGTGCAATAAATAAGTTTGGGTTCAATAAAGAGTGGTATCTCTTCTTTCCTTCTAAATGGAAGAGCAAAAAAGAAATCAGAAAATTGGCTTGGATTCAAGCACATGGATTATATAACAGGATGAAAACTAAGGCTTTGATCCCAACACCGTTCAATGTAGCTTAGTGCTCTATGACAGGCTTTTTGTACGTGACTGTTACAGATTGTGGGTTGAACTCAGTAGTTAGCTGAACTTGGATCCCGCTGAAATCAATAATCCACAGTTGGGCAATACATTTATGGGAACCAACTAAGATGTTAGAAGTGTGTGACAAGCTTTTGAGTTCTTTGGAACTCTACATCAGACAAGATACTATGGAAAGTGAGGGGGGTGAAGAAGAAAAAACAAAAGCTACCTTTTAGACCCAGTTCCAAAATAGAAATTGCAGGCTGAACAAGTCCCGTTTCCCCCCCCCCAGCTGTTTTGGATATCTGTTGATAGATTCCAAAATAAAGAAGCAAAGGCTACTAGTCATCTATGAAAAAATGCAGACTGGCTTGTAACCTAGTTCTGTCCCAAACCTTGCATAAAATCATGCCATCATGACCAACTTGTTCATTTAAGCTTGTAGACTTCAATGAATGCAGCAGGATCTTCCTTTCCTTTCCTTTCCTTTCCTCATGTGTCCTCATAATGCTCCTCCAACCCTCTACAGCATATTTTGAGAATGCACAAGCTGCTACGGAGGAGAGGAGAAGGAGGCAAAATTTCTGTTGCACAAGCAAAAATCTGCTATCCTATCAGATTAGCACTGGATACAAACAACCCTTGCAGTGAGGAGCTTAATTTCTCTCTGCACGGGGCATTTGGGCAAGACACTTCTCACAGCTCTACCCATCCAAAGTTTCCTCCCCCCTGCCCCATTCCAGTTCCATCCATGGAAACCACTCCTACTAGCCAGGATAGGGCACCCAGGCCTCATACTATGTACTGTTGTAGTACATCACTGAGTACTAACTGTAGGAGACACAGGCATTTTTGACTGGACACTGTGTTGAAAGCAGAGTGCTGGAGTAGATGGGGACAAGAACAGAAACTGCATATACATGACACCAAGCTTCCAAATCCATTGCTGCATTGCCACTGTATGCCATGCTCCTTTCCCCCTGCTTCTCAATGTTTGCAGAGGTGATAGAAAAATAAATTCCAAAAGCCTCACAGAGGCACTGTCAACTCTGAGGGGGGTCCTTCGGCAAGTTTACTTTCCGACCTGCTCACTAGCTGCTCCAGTGCCCTCATTAGCCCCCAAACCCCAAAGATGGTTTACTCTAAATAGAGTTTAAGACGGAATCTGGATTTTTACCCACTCTTGCAGTATACACTTGTGCTTCCTAATAGCATCATTAATTATTTTTATTTACATAAGCCAGCCAAATGCAATGTATTTGAGCCCGTAAAACATAAAATATTAAAATACAATTATATAAAATATAATAACCCAAAACAAATTGCTGCATGAAATTTCTTGCTGTCAGCAAGCAGAGTAAATAATACCAAATTAACCGCAACAGTAAAATAATAATAATAATCACAGATTTAATATTACAGTTTCGAATATTCAAATATAGGGATGGGTGAGACATTTGTTTGGTTCACATTTTAATACATGCCCAGCTAAGCTGCACTTTCCAAAACAATACACAAACCGAAACACAGCTGTTCTTTGAATATCACTGAATTTAGTGATGTAGTTCTCCAAGCGAATACTGCAAACAAAAAGTGCATAGCATATTATTGAAAATAAGTATAGAGAAAAACATGTTATATAAGAAGAAATTGCTTGTAAAAATGTGTATATTAAGTAAAATTGCACGCAAACATGTGAACGTAGGGAGAAATGCACCAGAAATGCCTACGAATTCACATGCATTTTAAAAAACAAAAAACAAAAGCCACGACTGATGAGAAAATGGGGTGAACTGAATTTAAGGTTAGAAAAATTGAGCAACTAAGAGAAACCAAAGTTGACAAAGTCATCCATTGCTAGAGACATACTGCATCCCAATATGGAACTACCAGGGCTCAAATAAGCACTGATGGACAAAGAACCTCTGAATTTCCATAAGCTCTTTTAAAGTCATCTAAGCCAGTGGACACCTTGTGGCAGCAAACGCCCTAAGCATTACCCGCATATGGAGGCAAGTGAATTGCAAGAGACTATTAATCTTGCAGACTGCTATCATTTCATCAGAGACCCATGACACTTCTTGTATGCAGTCTCTTTTTCACAATCATCACTGCGCCAGGACAAATATATACCTTTCTGCTAAGCCATTTCTATAAAGATTTCTGATAAACATCACAGCAGCACACAACCACAGGAACATCAGCACCATATTGATTGTCCCAACATAACATTTGTGCTGTAATTTATGCCATTTATCTTCTGTGAAATACCTAATATATTATTCTGGCACCACAGAACAGCTTCCGATCAAGCATTGCTTTTAGAATAGTTTAACCAGTTAACTCTCCATCTCTCATCACCAGCTAATATTATTATGCTATTTTGGGATGGACCTGCTTTTTGTTTGTATTCAATTTCACACGCAGTACTGAGAAGTTAATCCTACTAAAAAAGTGCCAGAAGCCATGCAGTGAGTCTGTGGATAACCTGACATTTCTCAGCCTTTGCAAGTCTACTATACAGCTTATTGCACAGGTAGGTAGAAGGCAGATTGGGATCAACTGGTAAATCTATGGCTGATCTGCAGGAGATTGGTGTCAGTTTCAGATTCCCAATGGTGTGGATTTCTGATTCCCAACTGTAACATTTTTTAACCTAAATCACACTGTTGAAATTAAGAATGCTAATCAAAATTGAAGTTTCATGTAAAGCAACTGTGATTTCAATTCAGTTATGTGTACTGCAAACAAATCCCGAGGTTCAGGGAATGTGCTTGGAGCCACCCTGTTATTTTATATGAATTGTAACTATCTTTTGCACTTAACTCTGACCTTGAGATTCTAGAAAAAATACAAAGTACCGTATTTTTTGCCCCATAGGGCACACCGGCCCATAGGGCGCACCTAGTTTTTTTGGCGGGGGGAAATAAAGGGGGAAAAAATACTTTTTCCCCAGGTGCGGGGCTGGGGAAGCCCGAGCTTCCCCCGACCCCAGCCCCCAGAATAGGCAGCTCTCCGCAAGCTGTGGGAGCCCAGCGCGAAGTCGCGCCGGGCTCCCACGGCTTGCGGAGAGCTGCACGAAGCGCACTGAACTCAGCTCGCCCCAGGCTTCAGATGCAAGCAGTTCTCTGCAAGCCGTGGGAGCCCAGCACGAAGTCGTGCCGGGCTCCCACGGCTTGCGGAGAGCTGCGCGAAGCTCGAAGCCCAGGGCGCGCTGAATCCAAGGAATCAGAAGTCTGTCCACTCCTGACTTATATAGTATGGGCTTGTTAATTGTTTTGGATCAATGAATAAGCAAGCCTATTAACTGTTTTAGTTCAGAGAAACAGCGGTAAAAAAAAACCACCAGTACACATGGATAACATCTGCTGCTACCTTGGGATCAGAGTCAGCTTCTTCATAAGAGATATTTGGGGCAATGCTCTTTTATTTCTTATTCCAAAGTTATTACAGCTAAAATAATTTCCACTTCTGACAAGCACAACAGATACAAATGAACTGAAATAATTGTTTTCCTCGCATTCCCAGGACGGATTCAAGATGTTAGCTTAAAACTGATCACCTGTTTCATGTTTTGGTTTTTGAACCACCCCACCCCCCCAGCTTACTGCCATATGTTTCTAACCACAAACAACCATAATTTTCTGAAATTATTTTCATCTTGCTTCAGAGACAAAGATTCTATAAAACAGGGAGTCTAGTAGTTATTCATCTCATGCTCCAAGATAAATGCACATTATGAAACCATCACTGCTTCAACTGGTTGCTAATGTCTACCAAGTTAGAAGATTTCCTCACAAATATAATAATACTTCCCCCTATTATTTAATCCCCTCAAGCTATAGCTGAAAAAATGCTAATCCTGCCATGCCTTCTTGAAGCAGACTATTTTCTCATGTGCCTCAAGGAATCCATTCCTTGGAGTTCTTCCAGTTCATTCATAAAGGAATTCAGTCTTAATTAAGTTAAAGTAGGATCTCAGCTAGATGATCATACTGCGCACTATGAAGCTAGGAAAAGAGAAGTGAAAATAGGTAACCTGTAATTCTAAACATACTTAACTAGGAAGTAAAACTTATTGAGCTCAGTAGTACACACGAGTTTAGGACTGCACATCATGAGCTGAGGACAGCCTTCCCCAACCTTTCGCTCTCCAGACTTTTTGGACTTCAACTCCCATCATCCATAATTGTTAACAATGCTGGATGGGGATGATGGGAGTTGTAGTCCAAAACATCTGGAGGGCACCATTTTGGAGAAGGCTGCATAATTTAATTTGTTTTTCAGAACTTATGTGTCAAAAGGATATCTCCACACTGAGTGAACAGGCAGTAAATTGACAATTGCAATTCAATATGAAGAAGTTATGCACGTCCATGCAAAAAAACTTAACTTCACATGTACACTCATGTGATCTTCACTGGTGATAACTGGACAGGAATGACATATTGGATCCATAATCAACAGTTCGATGAAGATATATTAGGAAGTTGAATACTTATCTTGCTGGCCATATAAATAAATTACAACCCCATGGTTAGACATCTCCACATCTCTCCAAAAATTTATCCCAAGTATTGCTCCCTGAGCACTTCATATAAGGAACAATATGTAATAATATGTACAAAGTCTTCAACTCTGCATAAAGTCAGATGTATTCAGAATGTGGCATATTTCTGAGCCTTCCTTCTAAAACAACTGTGGGAAGCAGATTTAACTGGGCCTTCCTCCTTGCAGTTTCTGCAAATCCTTAAAACAACAAGAGAAGAATAGAAATGCTTTAAATGAATAAAACAATCCCATAAATCAATTTCTTCATTGATGAAGTTTATTACAATATGTTGATGCTACTGAAGTGGTGTACAATTGAAACAAAAACTGAACAATATTTAAACCATTGTTAAAGACACCTAACAAAAATAGTTTTACTCAAAAAGCTTGATGGAATACACAAGTTTTATAAACCTTGCCAAAGACCATTGACAAAGCTTTCCGGACTCATTCTGGAAGGAGGTTCCATAGTTTGGGGGCTATTGGGGAGAGGCTTGACCTCTATCTGCAGCTGTTTGAATGTGTCATATAGATGGCACAGACAGCGGTGCCCACCACCTTGACCCCAATTAGTTGAATGGGCTCATATGAAATGCAATTCTATTAATCCAAGGATTAACCTCTGTGTGGGAAGTGGAGTCCTTATCAGCTTTGGGATGATCAGAAGCAACAGTAAGGTATGTGTACCCAGAGTACCAACTCACGAGCAGCTGCTCATGTATAAGAAGATGGAGGGTGAGTGGCCCACAGGCATGGCCGTGTTCCAGCCTCCACACATTAGCCCTATGCATGGAAGGGACGCATGGATTGGGCTATAGAACACTGGATTTGAACACTGGCAACACGATGATTTGCCTTCCTCTTGTGAAAACGAGAAACATCCCAAGATATATCTCAAGGTGACCCAAATACAATAAGAACAACAAGCAAACAATATATAATATGATTGCTTAGTAAACAGCAACAGCAGTAGAAAGCAACAAAATGAGGAGAAGGGGAGATGGAAATATTTATTGAGAGATTTGCCAAGAGATGGGTATTCTGAAATGTGAGTGCCAAAGGAACAGTCCGGCTCTATGTTCCTGTTAATCTCATTTCAGATAAGGGAGGGACATGGGCACAGCAACGTAATTCTCAATTTAGCATTTCAAAGCATTTAAATAGAAAAATCAAGCGCCATGTAGATGAAGAATTTTCATTTCATCCACTAAGTGATTTGCAGCATATTAAGATTATCATGACTTTTACCACCAAAAGAGCATGCTGGCATATCACAGAACTGGAAAAACAATTAATTTAAAAGAACTCATTAATAGTGTAACAGATGAGATAAGAAAAAAGTTTGGCAGCATTTTTATTCTCACAGCATTTGAGAATAATGAAAAGAAAGTCATGTAGCAATCTTGTATGTTGTGAATACTGTATCTGGTAACAGAAATATTACCAGTATAATATTCAAAATTACTTAGCCACCTTGAACTTGGCTTTGGTTCCATTTGGACATAACAATGAACTCCAGTTTATCATTATGGGCATGAGCTACAGCAAGTCTCAGACTCTTGCATTTCCCTCACCTCTCCTAGCACTGCTGCGTTAGGATCAGAAGTGTTCATATCCATTTCAATTACTAATAGTTTAGCCTTACACCGTATTTTATATTGCTGCAACTTGTCCTGGAACCTTCTGGTGAATGGTAGGTAATATTAATAATAAATAGCAACAACAGCATTGAAGCTCAATATAATTTGGCATAAAAGAAGCCCAGGAACTGTGGTAACAGGAAGGAATATACAAGTGCCTTGAAAAGTTATAGGAATTTTCTTGAGTTTTTCACACACACACGCGCGCGCACACACACACACACACACACACACACGCCCCTTAGAAATTCCTTTAGTGACTGCTCTAGATCATGCCAATTCAACTAATAAGTCAGCTGTTAAAAGAGTTGGGTTGTTTTTTATTCTTATTTAAATATCTTTCCTAAAATCAGGGACGCGGACTTATAAAAAATATGGGGGGGCGCCCGGGACAGCTCATGAATAATAAATAAGCTCATGAATATGCAAATAAAGTGGCACCGCCTCCTCGTGAGCGAATAGGGGAGAGCGTGCTGCGCCTATTAATCAGCTCCGAAGGAAATTGGGTGGAGCTTTTGCTCGGGAGGGAGGGCAGGAGGCATGCAGCCCGACCCTGTGCATTTTGGGCTGGGGGAGGGGCGGCGATGGCGCTCTGCTGGAGGGGCGCCGGAGATTATTGGGGGGCGGAGCCCCCCCAAACGAATTTTTGAGGGGGCTCGGGCCCCCTCAAGCCCCATGGAGTCGGCGCCTATGCCTAAAATACACAACAATACTTTAAAGGCTTAATAAAAAACGCTTTCTGTACACAATGGGTTTGTACCAAATAGACATTTTATGTTCATCTTGTCTCATTAATATAGCTGTCAAAAGCACCTTCTGCTCCTAGGCAGTGCTCTTCAACCAAGCAAAAAATAAATGTGTACTTTGTATTCAGAGTTCTGGTCATGGTCTGGAAGCTTGAAAAACAATGCCTGGCATCAAGACAAGAAAACAAATTGTGTGTTTATAAAAACTGGTGCAGCTGAACCAAAACTGAATTAGCACAACATACTACAAGCAAAGAGAGGGGAAAGGTTCAAAAACTCTACAAAGAGAACAAATATGTACTCTTTTTGCTACAAAGTGTTCTTTCACCATTAGATCATTCTAGCAAACAGTGAAGTAACAAATGCATAACCAGGTAAGACTTCATGGCTGTTAGGGTCCGCAGAAAAGGCATCTCTTAAGTTCACTCAACATGGTAAACAAATCCTCCCCCACCCCACCCCCAAAGCCACATTTATTAGATCCAGATAATCAAAATACTAAATGTTCTGGTTTTGTGGCTTTTGTTTGGGTTCAGTTGTGACTGATGGTAACCTGGTTCAGTTCCAATTCAGGACAATAAAGGTTCAGTAACCGGTTCATGGGGTGGTGCAAGTTAATGAATCTAATTATCACAACTATTCACACATTCGGTACATGTGGATAATGAACAGAAGATGGGGCAGAAGCATTACATTGCTAGCCATGCCCCCTGCACACTAACACTTGTGTCAGCCACTCAAAGATCCTAGTAGCCACATTAGTAGACAAACATTACCCAGGCAATGCTATCATAGTCCATTCTCCTCATATTGCAGGTTGCAGACATTGCTGACAAAGTAAAAAGTGCACCATGTTCCTATAATGTTGTGTTGTTGTTTAGTCGTTTAGTCGTGTCCGACTCTTCGTGACCCCATGGACCAGAGCACTATGTAGACCACTATTAATAATTTTCTAAAATGCAAGGTGAGGGGTCTGATCGTTTTCCTGTCTTCACAACTGTGTATGTTAAAAGTAAACATTAGATTTTTTACTTGATTAGTCCATGTAGTCAGAACTCTAAAAACTGCTGGAAATAAAGGAAAAAGGATGTGGTGTGTGTGTGGGGGGGGTGTTTTGTTAGTTGCTCCAGAGAGTTGTCTCTTCCAAGACAACCAGGGATGGACTGGGCCCAAGTCAATTCCACATGTGCTTATTTATTAGCCTGTTCCATTCTATTTCTTCATTAATCTGAAGGTTTTATAAAATGTACACTAACGTTCATATTTAAATACGTATTCTGTCACAAAATATGTATTTAAATATAACTTTTATCTCTACATATAAGCTAGTAAGTGCACCCTACCCTAAAATGTGCCTTTTTAATGCATTTTCGTATCTTTCTTTTTTCAGCCAAGAACTTTACCATAAAATTTGAAAATGTGCAAAATAACAAGAATAATTTATTCCTATCTTTATATTAGTTTTTAAGAATCATGTAAGGTCACATTTGAATTCACAAAAATCCAATTCCTCATGAACTCTTTGAGAGAACTATTACAACATGTTATCTGTTTCATTTTTCTTTTAGTGTAGTAAGCATTGTAAATTGCTCCCATACGCCGCATGAATTAAATAAATAGATAACATGTTAGATAATAGATAAATAGATAGCATGTTTGAAATATGTTACTGTGGTATACACCCCTCTTCATTCATTCATGCAGAATCATATGAAACATTCCTGATATCCAGAAATGATTGGGAAGATAACCCAGGATATATACAAACAGCACCCTGGTTCACAATAAGACATTATTAACTGCAAGGATCATCAACAATGGAAAGAAGGCACAGCAGCCGGACTATTTTCTCTTTCAAGTCTGTATACTTTAGACACCAGCCTATTTAAGTTTTTGACAGCTGATCTGCAACAACCTTGCAAAGATATATATTATGTTGTACAAGATCAATGGGAGAGATGAAAAATTATATTGGTCGCGTGCCTGGTTTAACAGCATATAATGCCCAGTTGAAGGGCAGCAGATATGAACAACATGCTCCAATTATCTGTTTATAAATATTGTGAAGCTACACTGATTGCTGAGCATCACGGAGAGAGGGAGGGAAAGAAACACAAAAAAATTACATTCTGGACAAAGGGTTTCTTTAACCAAGCCAGGCTTGCCCTTAAGCAAATTACACTGCTGCAGTGATATGATCTAAGATTCTAAGTGGAAGGATGCTAAAGGCAGTTAATTTCTACCTTGGTATAGATTCAGTAGAGTACCTGTCCTTTGACACAGATTGAAAACCAGTCACTATTCACCAAGAGTTGCTACATCACTTGGATATATTTTCTAAGGAGAAAAACAGACAGGGCACAAGTTGCCTGGTTTTTTAATTATTCCTTTGTACAAGTCATATATTGTCACTCTGGATATAATTTGAAGATAATCTGATTGCATGGAGAGCATTTAAGAAGTTTTTCCTGAAGAATCACTGTAAGAATGGATGGTTTTTGTGAGATGAAAGATCCCAGCTTGACTCTCAGAGCACAGTGTGAACTTTTACGGCTGGCTAATTAGTTAAAATAAATAAAAACCGCTTTGCATTCCGCACATATTCTGATGGATCAATGCAATTTAAGTCTCAACTAGAATGAAAGTGCATTCCTGGTGTTATATATTCTGAAGACATTTCTCCAGAGATGACATACTAATTGGTCTTTTCCACAGCCTGGACAATAAGTGTAAGACAGAATTAAGAGAATCATAATTCCAACTTGAAAGGCAGAATTTCTGCAAAGCGTAAGGAACTGTACTGAGATTCTCTATACAAGAAAAGAGAAAGGTGAAAGGCCAAAGCCCCTTTCAGATGACAAATGAATACATCTGGAAGAGGGAGAGGGTAATGGGATTGGGTTGGCACATTGTATGTTGTCCTTTTGTCGTGAATTCATTTGAAGGTTGGAACACAGGCTTCTCTCCATACAATGGAAAACAGAAAAAGCATGGAGAGATCCCTGAACCTGTGCAATTGTAGGGATAGAGGCCATGTCCTGACCTTCAAATGAATGTGCGTAATTCAGAGACCAGACCTACTGCTGCAATCTTGCTCCCACCCCCCACCCCACCCCACTCCCTCATGCATATGTTCATTGCCCCAGTTTGCAGATAACACTAAACCAAACCATGGCTTAGCACAAACAATATTTTACACAGTAAAGACTATGGCCATTTGACTCTTCCCATGGCCTCCTGCTGCTGGATTGCCAAGGGCTAGGTCATGCTTTGGGCTTAGCTTTATGTCCAGGATTCTTGGGCTGTTTCTCCTGGACAAATCACAAGACTGAACCAAGAACAAAACCTTAGTTACTGCTAGTGATTTGTCTGGAGTGAGGCAACCTACAAGTCCAGGTTTGGATATAATGCTAAGCTAAACCATAGCTTAGCCCCAAGTAGCCCAACTGCAGCAGGGCTGGGGGAGAAGTGCAACAGCCACAGTCTTTGTTCAAGAAACCTGCATATTTGCTCATCGGCACTAAGTCATGGTTTGTTTTAGTGTTTCATGCAAACTAGGACATAACGTAAAAATGGCTAAAATAATAAAGTGGTTCTTGGAGGCTATCTACAAATCACGGGAACCCATTAGGATGACCCCAAACCCTCACCATTCCATGCTGTCATGTTTTCTGATGACACAACCTTTGTGTTAAGATATTAACAACACTGTTCTATGTGAGTTATATGTAGCTATTTGCTTTGAATTTGCCAAGAAGCTCCACCTGGCTCCTGGCTCCTAGTGCTGGACTTCCCGCTGACAACCACCTACACTTCATCCATGGCAATAGACACCTGCCTGTAATCTGACAGCTCTCTGCTTGTGATCACTATGGTCTGGATTATCCAAGTTTATCCATGGAGATCAGGTATGCAGCTGTCCCTACTTCAGATGGTCAGCAAACGTTTTCAGCAGGGGGCCAGTCCACTGTCCCTCAGACATTGTGGGGGGCTGGACTATATTTGGGGGGGGGGGAAATGATGCAAGAGCACCACGAGCCCCAGTGGCTGCTTACCTGTGACTTGCGAGCAGCAGGGGCTGACGGCGGTGGTAGCGGCGGTGGTAGCGGCGGAGGGACGATGAGCGGCGCTGCTGCTGCTGGCACCAACAAAGCCTAGCCCCCTTCCTCCTCTAGGCAGGGCAGGGAGAAGCCAGGAGGGAGGAGGCACCCGCACCACCATAAGAGGGAGGGAGAGGAAAAGAACGTGTACGCTGGCGATCCACACAGCGATTCCCAGACCATCTGCGGGCCGGATCCAGAAGGCAATTGGGCCTGATCCGGCCTGCAGGCTTTAGTTTGCCTACCCATGCAGCAGATGATTTGAATAATGTACATTTGGTGTCTGTGTTCCAACACTATAATTCTCATTGCAAATACACTTTTGCAACAGCCATAGTTAGAATCACCTTACTATCCTGCTCTGTATGGTCAGATATAAGCAGTTGCAAATGTAGTAACTGGAAAAGTTATAATGTTTTAATACACATGAGCAGAAACGTTGCTTTCTCAAATCTCAAGATCAGCTATGCATGCAAATGAATAAGTGTTTTAAAAACACTAATAAATATTTCCTTGTAAAGATTTGCATTGCCACATTGGTTTGCCATCCACAGAAAAGAACATATTTCCCTCCCTTCCATGCATAAATTGCAATAAATTAGAAGATGTTATTTATAAACACTACTAAGCCTTTCTTATTTTAAAAAGAAACAACAATGCCTATGGCTTTTCATCTGAGTATTACAGATAACAGTACAAAGTATTTTGTTGATATTAATGCGCTTACAGCTTATTACACTAAATTAATTAAACTCTGAATAAGGAAAAACCTGAAAATTCCGCATGTCTAATTTGTCCACCAAAGCGGCTTGTATAATGAATAGCTTTGTAAGAGCATTATGTTATCACAATGGAGCATATGATTCTACTGCTGCTCTGTTCATTTTTAGAGAGGACTATTAAAAGCTGCATGGCTTTATGGGCAAACCATTAGCCTGTTATCCCCTGGGGGATATGAAGAGACACATCTGCCTGGAACAAGACAGCCCTGATGATCTCAGCCCACTCTTCATCGAAAACTATCAGTTAGCATGCAGCAGAACCACAAATGACCACCCCTCTTACGATGGCAGGAAAACTTAAGCCATACAACACAGAAGGTCAACGGCAAAGCTATTAAGAGAGTACTGAAAGAAATCATTAAGAAAATGCTAGACCAGGCCTGTGCCACTTGTGAGCCATGAAGCGGAACACATTATGCAATTGTGGCCTGCCAGGAGCCTTACAACCCCCTGTGGCTGTAGCCCTGAAAGGCAGCAACATCAAGAGGCTGATCAAGCCACCTAAGGGCCACACTATGCATAATAGACATATGCATTGTCCAAATTATGAACCTGCTACTGCTGCTTTCCTGGGATGTGGAGGAGAGGTGGGTAGAGGCACAGTCTGATTCACCATGCATGGGAGACTTGATCAGTAAGTAGTAAAGATATATGATATGATGATATGATATGATATGATATGATATGATATGATATGATATGATATGATATGATATATTATTATATTTTGTATACTGCCCTATAATCACAGGTCTCAGGGCAGTTCACAAGATAAAATCACAATATAAAAACACAGAATACATAATCAAAACAAGAACAGCCCAGTAACACCCCCAAAAAACCCACACACATTTTAAAAGGGCATTGAATGTCAGTCAACCAAAGGCCTGGTTAAAGAGGAACGTTTTTGCCTGGTGCCTAAAGTTGTATAATGAAGGTGCCAGGCAAACATCCCTGGGGAGAGCATTCCACAAATGGTGAGCTGCTGCAAAAAAAAGGCCCGTTATCATGGAGGAGGCACACAAAGAAGGGCCTGCCTCAGAGGATGATCTCAGGGTCCAAGTAGGTTCATATGGGAGGAGGCAATCCTTGAGGTATTGTGGTCCTGAGCCCTTTAAGGCTTTATAGGTCAAAACCAGCACTTTGAATTGGGCCTGGATGCTAAACATGAAAAGTTAGCAGCGTCCAAAAGGCACTAGATGGAGAATTTGTTACAGGTAAGTTGATAGGCCTTTCAGTAGCATAATAGAGGCTAAACTATTGGGGAATTAGAAAAACTGAATTCATAAAGCTTTTTAGCAATGGCATTATTCATACATTTGTAACTTAATGGAATGGCAGGGATTAACTTGGTAAGATAACACAAAGCGTAAGTTTAGAATTTATCCAGACTGAGTAGACAGAGATGAAGGGTTGCATACAATGTTCCACCTGCATAGTTCAGCTTCCATTTCCGAAGCCCCCACCACACAACCCCAGAAATGTACACTGAAGGGTTCCCCAATTCTAGAGCAAAAGTAGAAAAGGGTCTCAATCAGAACTGCCAATACCTCCACCATTCCCAGATTTCTATCTTGGAGCTCATGGGTCTTACGGTGGTTTAACGTTATTTTGTGATGTAGATGGAATCTTATTGAACCGCACCCCAAAGTTGCAGTTCTGCAGCCAGTGATATGTTCCTAAGTAAAAAAAGGAACTGGACACATAGTTGCAGCCTCAACGTTTTTCAGGGTTTTATTTTAATTTTATTTTTAAAGTGTTATATTAATATAGCCTTTGCATTAAAAAGTGTGGGCATTACCTGGAACAAAGTTAAGGCTAATTCAAAATGGACTTCAGATGAGGTGTGCACAGATTAACTTCTCAGGGACCTTGAAGCAGTCTTTTACTACTGTCATTGTACACATTTTCACTTTTTCCTGTTCTGCTGTGATGGTCTCAGGGCAAACTGTCCTTGCAATGCTTCAAACAGTAGCCGTGGAAAGCCAAAATTAGCTCCCCAAAGTGTGATGCATACTGCTTATTGTGGAATATTATGGTGTCACTGATAATACCCATGGCATAATACCCATAACACATACCCCCTCTGAATTCCTCCCCCACAATAAAAGATGTACAAGGGCAGAGGCTGTTGTTACTACAAATAAACGTATAAGGGTTCAATTACCGTATTTTTCGCACTATAGGACGCACTTTTTCCCCTCCAAAAATGAAGGGGAAATGTGTGTGCGTCCTATGGTGCGAATGCAGGCTTTTGCTGAAGCCTGGAGAGCGAGAGGGGTCCGTGCGCACCGACCCCTCTCGCTCTCCAGGCTTCAGGAAGCTATCCCAAGTCTTGCAAGCCCGGCGGGATGTCCCGCGGGCTCGCAAGGCTTGCGGGCAGCAGCCTGCACCCAAAAGCTGGGGACAGCGGGGAGGTGCAGAGCCACCACCCCGCTATTCCCCGACCTGATCTGGAGGCTGGCGGGGGGAGAAGCAAGCCTGCTTCTCCCCCCCCAGCCCCACAAGCTCGGGGGATAGGGGGATGGCGAAGCGCCGCCATCCCGCTATTCCCCGACCTGATCTGGAGGCTGGGGGTGGGAGAAGCAAGCCTGCTTCTCCCCCCCACCATCCCCACAACCTCCAGATCAGGTCGGGGAATCGCGGGATGGCAGCGCTCTGCCATCCCGCTATTCCACGACCTGATCTGGAGGCTGGGGGTGGGAGAAGCAAGCCTGCTTCTCCCCCCCCCCCACCATCCCCACAACCTCCAGATCAGGTCGTGGAATCGCGGGATGGCAGCGCTCCGCCATCCCGCTATTCCACGACCTGATCTGGAGGCTGGGGGTGGGAGAAGCAAGCCTGCTTCTCCCCCCCACCATCCCCACAACCTCCAGATCAGGTCGGGGAATCGCGGGATGGCAGCGCTCCGCCATCCCGCTATTCCACGACCTGATCTGGAGGCTGGGGGTGGGAGAAGCAAGCCTGCTTCTCCCCCCCCACCATCCCCACAACCTCCAGATCAGGTCGGGGAATCGCGGGATGGCAGCGCTCCGCCATCCCGCTATTCCCCGACCTGATCTGGAGGCTGGGGGTGGGAGAAGCAAGCCTGCTTCTCCCCCCCACCATCCCCACAACCTCCAGATCAGGTCGGGGAATCGCGGGATGGCAGCGCTCTGCCATCCCGCTATTCCACGACCTGATCTGGAGGCTGGGGGTGGGAGAAGCAAGCCTGCTTCTCCCCCCCACCATCCCCACAACCTCCAGATCAGGTCGGGGAATCGCGGGATGGCAGCGCTCTGCCATCCCGCTATTCCACGACCTGATCTGGAGGCTGGGGGTGGGAGAAGCAAGCCTGCTTCTCCCCCCCACCATCCCCACAACCTCCAGATCAGGTCGGGGAATCGCGGGATGGCAGCGCTCCGCCATCCCGCTATTCCGCGACCTGATCTGGAGGCTGGGGGTGGGAGAAGCAAGCCTGCTTCTCCCCCCCACCAGCCCCACAACCTCCAGGCTTCAGGAGAGCCCCACCGCCAGCCCCACAAGCTCGGGGGACAGCGGGAGAGGCGCAGCGCGCCCTTCCCGCTGTCCCCCAACTTGGTTAGAAGGCTGGCGGGGGGAGAAGCCTGCTCCTCCCTGTCGCCAGCCCCGCAAACTCGGGGGACAGCGGGAGAGGCGCAGCGCGCCATTCCCACTGTCCCCCGACTTGGTTTGGAGGCTGGTGGAAGGCTTCCTCCTCCCCCGGCCCCGCAAGCTCCCAGAGCGATGCCAAAGCTGCGCGCAGCTTCGGCATGGCTCTGGGTCCCGTTCTGGGGGAGGGGGAAGCTCGGGCTTCCCCGCCCCTGCCCCGCGCCTGGCGGGGGGGGATAAATTTTTTCCCCTTTATTTCCCCCCCCCAATCTAGGTGCGTCCTATGGACCGGTGCGTCCAATAGTCCGAAAAATACGGTAAGTGTGATAAAACATTGCATTAAGTAGACATCAAAGCCTGTCTGATGGAGAAAAACAGAAGATTTACTAAGTTGTGAAAGCCACCAGTTTGCCAAATGTCTGTCTCAAAAGACTTGAGCCACATCCACCAAGACTCTTAGAAAATGTTGCCATGATCTTTGAAATCCTTACATGTTTTAATTCCACCACTGATATAGGAAATGGATCTTTCCCAACACGATAAGAGCAAATGAATGTACCTAAAACATGATTCCTGTGAATTCTTCCCAAGATAAAATCTGCTATGAGAAAAATAAATCCATATATAATATATATTGAAATAGGATCGCATATTGGTTCACCCAACATTATTTGCTCTGTCCTACTGACTTCAAAAGGAACAGGGAAGTGCTAACTGGGCAGGGGATTGCTGCCTTTGTCATTTTCACTTTCCGGCGCAGATCAGTTGCCTGTCAGCTAGTGTTCATTTCAGCTTATGTGCCAAGTAGAATGAAGAAGTGACAGGCTGCAAATATCCCTTGCAAAGACAACTTCATTCTATGCCCGAAGAAAGTGTCTGGATAAAAATAAAAATCGTACAAGTCAGTGAAATAATACTTTTTAAAGGACTAATCAAAGTTTACAATGGCCCTGGGCTCACACAAAATGACAAACCAAGCATTGCTTACCAGGACCATACAAATGTGGGGTCTTCCAGAGAGCAGCTGGCAGCCACTTTACTCCTCCCTGGCCTGTTTTGCTCCCATACTGCACTGAACTAAACAAAGGTTTGGCTTAGTGTGTCATCTGAACCTAGGTTAATTTTTAAGTTCTCGCCTCTTTTGAATGTTGCAGAGCTTAAATCTAGAAAACCATAATTCTTCTAGTTCAACATCATAGACTCCTTAAAATACACAAAGAATGCAGAGAAACCTAGAAAACCTTCAGCTTCTCACTAGCTGTAGCAAAATGGAAACCTTAGACCACATATTTTGTCCTGTCCCCCATTTATTTTTACTTTCTTAGATCAGATTTGTGAGTTTGAAGTATTAAAACATCCAGTGCTTTCCTTTAAGCAATTAATATTTACTATGTAAGACCCACATCCTCCCACATTCAGCCACTGAACTACTTTCATTCCATTGCAAATATCTCCATCTTACCAGAATTCAGTCAGCCCTCATTCAGTCCACGACTGCATTCAGATCTTGATCCAGAACTTTCACAACATCTCCTGATTCAGATGTTATGGAGAAATAGAGCTGCACGTCATCAGAGGCTCACCTGACACATTCATTACATATCTTTAGGTGCCATGCAAAAACATTTCCCTATAAGCAGACTCTATGGCTTTTTAAATGTGTTTGTGGAAAGTGGGGGTGGTATTGGTTTGTTTTTGTTTTATTGTCTGTTTTGTATTTTCATTTTGTATTTTTATGTTGTGAACCACCCTGCGATGTTCAGGTGGGCAGTATACTACTTTAATGCTACTATATCCAGACTACTGAGCAGATGGAGCAGAGATGAGGAACCTAAGGTCATCCATATATATAACTACGGCTTCATTAACCTTACTATGCTGGCTGGGGGCTGATGAGAGTTGGAGTCTAGCAACATCTGAAAGGCTGCAGGTTCCCCTCCCTGAGATAGAGCAATCTACAGCTCCATTGTAGAGGCAACAGACTAAGTGGAGGAAAAACACAAACACAGTCCTCCTCTACTTCCAAAAATTAAGGTGGGGAGGTGGACAATTGCTTTATGAATAAGCAGGCTCAGAAGAAGCAGTTGCATCCACCTTGAAGTTCCATCATGACCTCTATGATCAACTGGGAACACTCTCAAGACTACTCTTGGTGTAGTGTTAAGACTAAAATAGGCTCTCAGCAATTGGCTTCATCATCTGTGCCTGAGAATCCCCCCAAAGCTAAGAGGTTATAATTTAAATGGTGCTTGAAGTCTGAAAATGGAGGAAAATGCTTAATAATTGCAATGACTTTTATGGCTTTAGCATGTTGTTATGCACCCTAAGCCTTTGTCTGAGTCTACAAATCAAAATCAATGAAGAAATAAAAAAGAAACATCACGTCTCTTTCCCTTTCTCTAATTCCTAAGTTTAACCTTTCTGTCAGGGTGGCTTTTGACATTTAAGAGCAGAAACCTGTTTTCCCTTCCCATGAAACAATTTTAGGCAGGAGGGATAAAAACAAAATCAGACAGTGGAAGAAATGTTCTCCAACATGACAGACAAAAATGGCGTGCTGCACTTGTGTTCTATTCAATTTGTAGCAGAGAGGAAATGAAGCAAGAAGTCTTATTTCCAAGGGGGTCTGTTAGCTGTACCTCCAGAGATTTTTGTCAAGTGTTGGCTTCAAATTATGCTTCCTGAAAGCTAGAAAGTACATCATTATACATCAGAAATCTGTATAAGTGCCAAACAGCAGTAGCTTCTGTTGCCAACTCTATATTGGCATTTTAAGAAAAGTTTGGCCCACTGGCTAAACAGAAACTGAGGGTGCTATTAGCACAAAGTCCTAAACCAGGGATGGAGAACCTCTGGCCCACCGGACTTTGCTGGATTGCAACTCCCATTATCTGTCACCACTGACTATACTGAATGGGACTGATGGGAGTTGGAATCCAACTTCATCTGGAGGGCTACTGGTTTCACATCCCTGCCTTAAACAACTTGGGTTCAACAAGTAGTCCTCTCCACTTCCAATGATCCAGAAATTATAAATGGCAGAAGATGCCCTATTCATTATCTCACCCGCATCAGAAGCAAGAAGAATGGTGACATGAGACAGGGCATTCTCAGTCCCTGGTCTATGGAACTCCTACCTAGGTGACATTTGGTCTTCTCCATAGCTGACATCCCCAAGCAAAGGCTTGATACACTGCTGTCTGCCCAGGCATTCAGAACATGGATTTTGTTGGTTTGGTGTTGTGGTTTTATAAACTTTCATCACTGTTGTTTATTGCAGTTTTGTGGCTTTATTGAAGTTGTGTGGTTTGAGGATGGGCATAATGAGATGTCTCACATAATGAGATGTCATTATGTGGTCTGTTTTAGCATTCCCACCCACAGCAGCCAGTGATAAGGAGAAGAGCATCAGGAAACACAAGGACAGTGAAATGGGCCCTGACAAAATGCCATCAGGTAGATCCCTTTTGACATCAGTGCCCCTTGACAAGATTACCAGCAGTGGTTGGAAGCAGCACAGGAATGCTGTCAGCCAGCTGCAATTTTAACTACCCACAATGCACCAACAGTGTTGCACTGGAGCACTGTGAGAAATTTTAAGAGGTGGCAGAGTTCATGCTGCCTGCTGTTATCACTAATTCAGTCAGAACCCAGCAAAGGAGCCCAAAGACCATGTATTAGCACCAAAAGCACTACACATGCTACCATTTTGGGTGGCAGGTCATGTTTTTGCAGCATATTTTACTATGTTTTATATATGCTGTAAGCCACCCAGAGTGGCTAGGGTGGGGTATAAATAAATAATTAAAAAAATTATTATTTAGTTGTTCACTGGTCTTCTGAAAGTCAAGATAATATGGTAATTCAACTAGTAATTTAACATATATTTTCTAATAAGAAAGCTTATTAGCAACATCATGTACTGCTGTGTACCATGATTAAACTATGGAACTGGCTCCTACAGAAGGCAGTGATGGCCACCAATTTGGATGGCTTTAAAAGAGGATTGGATAAATTCACAGAGGAAAAGACAATCAATGGGTACTGGCCCTGACAGCCATGCTCTGACTTCACAATTGGAGGGTAATTGAGAGTAATGCTTCTGGACACCAGTTGCTAGAAATCACAGGGTGGGGTGAGAGCGCTTATGCTCAGGTCCCACTTGCAGGCTTCCTACAGTTTGGCCACTGTAAGGACAGAATATTGAACTAGATGGACCACTGGCTAGATCCAGAAGGCTCCTCTTAAGTTCTTATTGAAATACTAACATCAAGGCACTTGGTAACTTGTGTTCTTTATTTTCAAATCCATCCTTAACTCTGGTTTTCTCCTTACATTCAAACTAATGTGGAAAAATTACTGCCTTGGCTAGGGGGGTGGGGAATGCTAAGGCTTACTGGCAACCAGTCTGAAGGCTTCTATCACTTTTTCATTATTTTCTCTGTGACAAGATTTACGTCAAGGCTTATTCATGAAAGCAGAGATTGATCCTGGAGGAAGATTCTGCCTGCAGTTTCTCATGCAGATGAGAAACCTGACAGACAAGCAACTGGGTGAGTATGTTCACAGGAAAAGTATACGGTGGGGTGGGGATCTGGGGTGGGCAGGAGGTGAGGAAAGAGAAAAGAATCTGAAATATACCAAACTGCAGAAAACTGGTAGTAAATTTCACAAAAGATAGAGAGGTCAATTAACCTAAACCCTAGGAGTACTGCGATATTCCTTAGCAAATATATATTCAGTTGTAACAAAAGGAAAATGACTCTTGAAAGCACATACTACTTTAAGAGGAAACAGACAAAATTCTGTTCCTAGGAGGAACTGGAAGCCCAGAAGCTCCCGAGAAAGCACTGAATGGAGATACAGTGGTACCTCGGGTTACAGACGCTTCAGGTTACAGACGCTTCAGATTACAGACTCCGCTAACCCAGAAATAGTACCTGGGGTTAAAAACTTTACCTCAGGATGAGAACAGAAATCGCACGGCGGCGGCAGGAGGCCCCATTAGCTAAAGTGGTACCTCAGGTTAAGAACAGTTTCAGGTTAAGAATGGACCTCCGGAACGAATTAAGTTCTTAACCCGAGGTACCACTGTATAGTATTCCCAACAATTACAAGTTGTTGCAGTTTCTTATCACAGCTAAAGGCAAACAGCATCTGCTAACTGAATCAGGAATGACAGAGATAATTGACTAAGAGAATTAAAACATGTGGAGAGAGAAAATAAAAGCAGATGCTTGATCCAGCTCTAGTTTAACTTTTAAAGGTAATGTAAGCATGATTATTTATTACCCCAAAATGTGGACGGGGATGTATAGTTAAAACATGTGCTTCATTGCACACCCCATTGAAAGCAATGCAGGAATAGCATTCTAATTTATATTTGCAGTTCCAGCTCCAATTATGCATGCATAGGTCTCCGTAGCTTGGGATGAGACGGCACTAACACAGAATGAAAGCTATTCTGATTCTGAGTCTCTCCCCCCCCCCCCCGCCACTCCCAAAAATAATAATCATAATTACAGAAAAAGACTAGAAAAGACCTGGAATTTTATAGAATTTGAGTTATTTTCATCCTGAACTTCATAAAGGCCACTTTCCCCCATGTATTTAACCAGCAGGGTAATCTTTCGCTAAAAAATAAATAAAAAGAGTGAAGGTGAACAGATTTTCTCAACCTCTGTCCTGATATTTCATGGTTCATGGTATGCAGCCCCTTAATGGGATTCTGAATCTCCATGAGTGCCACTATCTTGCCAGTAGCATTAATGCTTGCATAATGGTATCAGAAGCTGGAGGCAGATAGCTGAGATTCTGCATGGGGGACAGACAATTGCACCGAAACATTATTCTCATGACAATAGGGCTAAGAAGCAAAATTTAAACAGCTCTTGAAATATGTGAAATTGTTTTAGAAGTCAGTTTTGTGTTATTGCAATGCTTACTCAACTGGTTGCATTCTGGATCAACTATTCTACATATCTGCTTTGTTCAGATAATCTGTCCACTTTCTCTTCATGTTTGCTGCAGTGTAACAATGCATGCTGCAGTATAACACAATAAATATGAAAAGCTTCATGAATTTCAACACAGGTGTGCCTTTATATATTGAATTTTATTTTTAAACCAAATCATTATTCATCTTCCATGCAAATATCTGTATAGAGAATCTCCACTAGGCACAGAGGTTAGAAAATAATTTCTCTGTCGTAACTACTGTGGTAAATGCTAACTGATGACATTTAATTTCACAGGGATTCACATCTAATTCATTTTTTTGCCTGAGACTGAAAACTACCGTATTTTGCGTCCCATAAGACGCTCTGGCCCATAAGACGCACCTAGCTTTTTGGGGGGGAAATAAAGGGAAAAAAATTTATTTCCCCCCCCCCAGGTGCGGGGCTGGAAGAACCAGGTCGGGGAACAGTGGGAAGGCACGCTCTGCCTCCCCGCTGTCCCCCGAGCTTGTGGGGCTGGCGATGGGGAGAAGTGCACCAGTCCCGGGAGGGCAGGCAGCTCTGCGCCGCCATCCCGAGCGGGGCAGGACTTAGCGCCCCGCTCGGGATGGCGGCGCAGACCTGCCTGCAGCCCCGGGACGGCAGGCAGCTCTGTGCCGCCATCCCGAGCGGGGCGGGACTTAGCGCCCCGCTGGGGATGGCGGCGCAGACCTGCCTGCAGTCCCGGCAGGGCAGGCAGCTCTGCGCCGCCATCCAGAGCGGGCGGGACTTAGCGCCCCGCTCGGGATGGCGGCGCAGACCTGCCTGCAGTCCCGGGACCAGCGCAGCTCTGCGCCGCCATCCCGAGCGGGGCGCTAAGTTCCGCCCGCTCTGGATGGCGGCACAGAGCTGCCTGCAGTCCCGGCAGGGCAGGCAGCTCTGTGTCGCCATCCAGAGCGGGCGGGACTTAGCGCCCCGCTCGGGATGGCGGCGCAGACCTGCCTGCAGTCCCGGCAGGGCAGGCAGCTCTGTGCCGCCATCCAGAGCGGGCGGAACTTAGCGCCCCGCTCGGGATGGCGGCGCAGAGCTGCGCTGGTCCCAGGACCGCAGGCAGCTCTGCTCAGCCACCGGGAGCGGGGCGGAGCTTCTCGCCCGGCTCCCGGTGGCCGGGCAGAGCTGCGCTGGTCCCAGGACCGCAGGCAGCTCTGCACGGCCACCGGGAGCGGGGCGGAGCTTAGCGCCCCGCTCCGGATGGCAGCGCAGAGCTGCGCTGGTCCCAGGACCGCAGGCAGCTCTGCGCGGCCACCGGGAGCGGGGCGGAGCTTCTCCCCCGGCTCCCGGTGGCCGGGCAGAGCTGCGCTGGTCCCAGGACCACAGGAAGCTTTGCGCGGCCATCTGGAGCGGGGAGGGCTTCTCCCCCGGCTGCCGGTGGCCGCGCAGAGCTGCGCTGGTCCCGGGACTGCAGGCAGCTCTGCGCAACCCTCGGAGCCGGTCTCCCGAGGGTTGCGCAGAGCTTCCTGAAGCCTGGAGAGCGAGAGGGGTCGGTGCGCACCAACCCCCCTCGCTCTCCAGGCTTCAGCGAAAGCCTGCATTCGCCCCATAAGACGCAGGCACATTTCCCCTTCATTTTTGGAGGGGAAAAAGTGCGTCTTATGGGGCGAAAAATACGGTAAATCCCCTGTGTCAGCGGTTGCCAACATGATATCCTTCAGGTGCTATTGGACTCCAATTCCCATCATCCTTGCCTATGCACCATGCCTGTTGGGGCTGACTGAAGTCGGATTTCGGCAACATTTGGAGGACACCTCTTTACCTACTTCTGCACCTTCTATGGGGATTTTAAGAAAGCATAAGTTTGTTTGGAGTGCTCCCCCTCCAGTGTCACTGAAGAATAGTGCCATCCAGTTGTGCCCATCCACTAGCAGAACAGACTTTTGCTTATACTATAGGACTTCTCCCTCCTCTCCACCCCAACTTCTGTCCCAGATGCCATCACAAAATCTACTGCAGAGGGTTGGGAGAGACTTTTTAAAAATACCAGACTGTCACTCTTGCCACAAACTCACTTTGGTAGATCATCCTCAATGCTAGAGACAAGCAATGGACTTTCAAATCTGCTAACACTTGGCTAATTTGTAAGCATGCTTATAAACAGCACTTCCCTCCTGAAACTGGCTGGCAGTTCTGTATAAAATAAGTTACTGTATAAAGCACTCAGTAGGTCATTAGCTTGCTAGAACTTCAGACTTAATGGATCAGATTTCCTCTTTCATAGTACAACAACAATATTACACAACAATATTTGGACAAATTAATTTTAGGTTTTATCTCAGAGTAATATAAAAATCAGCATTTTAACTAATTTAATAAGATAAGCACCTTTCAATAATGCATAAAGAATATAAAATATATATATTTAAAGTGACAAATGCAGGGAATAAATATTTTATGTGCTCTAATCTAAATGTCTTTAAAAGAGTATTGATTACTTCCTATATCCATTAGAGGTTACGTTGATCTAAAATAGCTGGAGACAGTCTGCAGGGGGGCTCAGGAAGAGCATTTTTATGTTATTTTGGATGCTGTTGGTTCCAATATAATAAAATCTAATTATCACAATTTTCATGACAGAAGCTCACATGTAAAAAAAGAGCCTTGGTTTTATCTTTTAATCTTCTTTCTCCTTTGCTCAACATCTTTAACGCCCATCCAGCCACAGCAAATCAAGGGATCCAGTTCATTAAGAGGCATAAGCTGCCAGTCACAGAAGAGGTGCTCATCCCTTTTTGGCCTTCCATGTCCCAGGAGTCTCCACTCTATGGTTCACAAACCACCTTCTCAAGGGAGAGGAAGGTAGTATTATCAACACAGGCTGATACTGTTGCCTTTTCCTGGGACAAGGGGGAAACTAGTACAAGACTTAAGACTACTAGACTTCAGGCAACAGAATAAAGTAAAGCAGCAAAAATAGGCTTCTGGCTTATCACTTGTTGCTCCCCTGCCCAAATATAGACTGAAAAAACCTAGGGCAGGCAAAACAAGAAAACAATAAGGGAAATACCAATCAAACAGGAACCACCCCATGCTTCCAAAAGACATCAAAAGTACCAAAAGACACCGAAAGTACCCATGTTTGTGAGAAAATACAAGGCAAGTGTTAGAAAACTATCATCAGGGATGGAAACTCCTGAAACTACAATAAATTACAAGGTAATACATGAATATTCATTAATATAGCATGTAATTCACTGATCATCCTGTAGTATTATTAGTATTAATGGTAATACTAATAGAGCCAACCCGATCTTCATGACTGGTTCTATAAATCCTTGTGAAACATACCATTCACAGTAACCCAGAAATGAAAAACAAGAGTATGAGCATATTGCCCAGTCCTCCTGAACAGTTTAATCAGTCAGCCACATCTGTGAATGTAAAAGTTTATGCAAATACAAATGGTTAGTTATCATCTGACCTCATAATGATATCAAGTGACTGACAGGTGGCCAGCCCCACCCACCTGTCAAAATTAGCCTATAGGAAGAGTGGGGGAAGCAAAGATCCAGCCCACAACTCCTGCTCTAAAGCTTTGCCTGTGATACTTCTTGCTATATTTTCTGAGGTGATGTGATGATAACAGTACTGTTGTTAAAAAATATATCTGGAAGAACTCTTAGTGGTTTGTTATAAGTGCAACAGGCGCATAACTTTAGCAAAAAATGCCCTACAAAGGAAAAAAAACTACCAACAGGAAAAGAAAAGTGTAGCATGAAATCATGGAAGATTTGGTCTCCTAAGCTATCTCAGGTGCCTAGTAAACACTTTCAGAACTTCATTTTAGTCAGCCTCCAAATCATGCTCTAAAGTTTATATGTAAATTCCCTAGAAATTTTGAAGATAGAGAGATTGCTATTTCTCTCTTGGGAGCTATTTAAATGCATTTTCAGAAATAAAGATTAAGGTTGCTGCTTTTAACTTAATGTATTCTTATGGCAGAGTGGAAAAAAGCAATGCAGGAATGAGGCAAAATGTATGTATATGTTAGGTCTATTTATGGCTAGATGTAAATAGGATGGGCCGTGAAGCACCATAAGCGAAAATCAATAAAACAGTTTAATTATTACACCCCAATCAACTAAGGGAATTCAAATGATGATTCACAGATTGCTTACGCTGGTGTATTTTCACTCACATTTTTGGGACTACACCACACTAAGTACTTTGTGATTCTGCTAAAGCATATAATATAAAAGCAAGTGGTGTGCTTGCAAGCCTAGAAAACAGGATAGTCACCCTATCCTTTTTGTTTGCAATTTCACAAAATAGAAACCAGGTTACAAGCCTTCCTTGATCTTCTGTTCCCCTAGAACAGCATCATTTATCATAACACAATACATGTTCCAAACACATTTACAGAGTGATTGATGACACACACTTCAAAACCCTAAAATCAGGGAAAGGATCACCTGGTTATTATTCTACGAGGCTACACATTTAACAATGATCTTTAAAAATATCACAAAAGGAAGACCTTGGAAAAAGAGTACCCCATTGAATCATTTTTTAAAAAAATAAAAGTGAACTCAGCACTTCAAAGCAAATTATGTGATCTCATGCAGGGGTGCAGCTTTCCTGAATTATCACAAATTATCTATATATGCACAAGGGAAAATAGCTGCCTTTGCTCATAATTTATCTTCTTAAAGAACCCAACCTATGCCAAAGACCACAATCTGTTATTCTGAAAGTTTAAATTTCACCAGTGACTTTGAAAGTGTAATTAAAGGTTTTAATATATATGGGGTGCAGTCCAATCACAATTCAGCACTTTGAAGTCTCATTGATTTCCATGGGAGACTTAAAGAGTTAAACATCTTCCACTTAAATCAGTGGTATGAAATACTTTTGTTTATTTTACTTTGAGTTGCGGCCATAACATTATTCACTCAAAAACAACAAGATGCTTGTCTACTGGAAACTGCAATTATCACATTGCAAGGGTCTCAAAAATGCAAAAAATCACTTTGTGGGAAGAGAGTTCAGTTGAGGATAGAATACTGGTGGGGAGAGATATCTTTGTCATTTTCTGCAGATGCATGTACTAGCTAAAAAGTATTGCTCCAAAACCAAATTGCAAGGACTTGTTCCCTTAAGGAACCTCCTAGTTTGCAGTCAAGAGGTACGGCATTGACTCTTTACAACCTGGGTGCTATCCTAGGTCCTGCAGACCCAACATCAGCCTGGTACAGTACTTATTGACGGCTTTTGTTACCTGCTACGTCAGGGATTTGGAATCCATGGTCATCATAACTCCTGTCATCCCTAACTATTGGCCACAGTGGCTGGGGCCCATCAATATTCTTATCTTTGTACTGTGCACTTCCTGTTCTGACACCATTGCTTGGGCCTCACCTCAAGTCCCACCTGCCTCAGCCGGTACCAGCACAGGGCAATGCAATTTTTGTCATCTAAGTAGCACACTTGTCCTGGAAAAAGAGAGTTCAGCCATTCTGACTCACACAGAGCACTTAACAGCCAATATTTAGGAAGCAGCATGATAAAGCCTTCACCGCTGAAGCCTGTTAGAGGATTTCAGAACTGTCATACTAGAAACTGTAATGAGCGCTGCATTCCAGAAACAAAACTAGCAAAGAGAAGGGAGGAGAAATGCAACCTACAGAGAAATGTGCCAAAGAAGTCTCTCTTAAAAGCTGACATGAGAATTGCCAGGCAGGCTTTCATTCTATTGCATTTGTTGTGCTCATTTAGTGCAACTGAGGTTTGGAATGCTGAAGAAGCCAGAAGTGTGTTGTTTTTACCATTGAACAAGATGAAAACAATGTCTCAATAGCTGATAATGAAATACTAACCCACTTATGTGATCCATTTGTTTGTTTCACAAATGTCTCATTATTCAAAGGTGGCTGCTCAATCTAAATTATTTATTTATTGTAGGTTGGCAAAATATGTACAGTACTCAGAATTGCTTAAGAGGGCAGAACAGGGGATCACTATAACAACTTCCATGAACTGGACTGAAACAGACACTTCTATTCATAAATCTAGTTTCAAAAAAGTGATCCATAGTACACCGATTCATAAGACCTTGATGAATAGTTCAACCTAAATATTCATAACAGATACAAAAAATAACCTGCTGCTCTTGCTTCAAATACCACTGCATTGTTGAAAGGGATGCTCTGTACAGCGCCTCTTGCAGTGCCTTAAATTCTGTAAGGAAAAAGACTTGGCATAGGAGGATAGGATTGGTAGGCACTCACAGGCCATGAGGGGGGAGAAGCAGAATTGCAGGTGTGAGGAAAGAAAAACGGAAGAGTCCTGGGAAAGGAATCAGCCTGCAAAGGATAAAGCTAGAGCTCCTGCAACTCCACCCATCGAATTCATGGGCCATAATCACTAGGGATGTGTGGTCCAGATTATGAGGTGGTTATGATGTTATTAAGAAGAACAAAGAGTGGAAGAGAAGGAACTGCATGTGCAATACTTAAAAGGACAGGAGTAACCTTAGATGTGCTGTTTTCCCCATTTCCCATGTAAGATAATTAGAGCATATTATAAGGTATCTTATAGTTAAGTTGGAAATGTATGCCCAAATCCCCTGCTTGGCTGTATTAAATCTGGTTCTTTTACTATTTCAAGCACCTATAGCAACTCAAGGGGTTTGAATGCTGTGACATTCAGACTATAACTTTTGTCCCAACCCAACCCACACACAAAAAAAACTTGCTTTGCAGGGTCAATTGTTTTTCCTTCCATTATCACATTTTTCTTCCTTGTGCAGAAATGTGAAGATTCAGTTCTTACTGGACACTTTCCTTGCACTGAACCCTCCACAGGTTAGGACTAGAAAGTGACCTTTGCAGCTCAAAGAAATAAGGTTCTTTTTTCCTCTAGTCTCCTGAGAAGCCTACCGAGTTATTCAACCTGTCATCAGAATGTTTGAGATGAGAACAAAAGGAAGTCTGAAACTCTAAAACTAAAAGAGAAAATATGGTACGTTGGAAGAGGCCGTATGGGTAAGGTCAGACACGGGAGATTCTACATTTGCCAAAGATTCTAGGTAAAAATAGCCTGAAGGTCCTACCTTCTTTAGAGAAAATCACTATGTTTTGGAATCCACTTTTTAGGTAACAGAGGTAGAAGGTGACACTAAAAAGCTTAGGGTAGTTTGAATGCTAGTTGTTAAATGAGAAAAAAATAAAAGAGAGACATTTTACAAAAATTATAAACCAACTGGATATCTGGAACCAGGTTTTCCAATTAGCAGAAAGGATTGCACCATTAACATTTATCTCCAAGTGTTGTTATATAAGTACCAATACATAACAGAAGCGTACTGCAGGAAGCAGGGGCCTAGGGAATGAATGCTCTGGGAATGTCTGCATTTGTAGCTGGTTGACAGCCCAAATCCAAACAGTGCTCACTAATGGTTCCTTGTCACCTTGGAAAATAGTGGCAAGTTGTGTGCCGCAGGGTTCTGTCCTGGGCCCATTATTGTTCAACATCTTTATAAATAACTTGGATGAAGATACTAAGGGGTAGTCAATGCCACTGAAAACAGAATAAGAATTCCAGAAGACCTTAATAATATGAATTTCAATAGCGACAAATGTAAGGTTCTGCCTTCCTAAGAATCACTAAAGCCCCCTCTCCCCGCCCACATGACCTGGGTTGCTGTGCGTAAGAGGAACCTGGTGGACAGGCAGCGGCAAGAACAGGTCCATCTGCCTCATCCAAGCAAGTCTCCATTAAACATGCCAGGTTAATTCCTCCATCTACACTTAATAGTTGGCAGCGGTCTTGTGAACCATTGACCTGGCATTGCACAACAGCAGCTTATGGTCATGTGGGGTACTCAGTGCTTTTTTCTGGGGGGATGCATTTTGTGAATCTTTGTATTTTTGTCCATTTACTGTATTTATTTTCCCCAATTTGAACTATAAAATGGTGATTTTCTTGAGTCAAAATGAGAGTACCCCTAAACATTTTTTTTAAGAAAAAAAGCACTGGGGACACCCTTGTTGATTCTGGTATCCTTCTGGTCAGGACCCAACATGGAGGCAGGGACAGTCTTCTAACAATGACTAAACCTGCCTCCTCAGTAATGACATGGTCTGGTCCTAGCGTAATTCCTCCTCTTACCCATGATCACTGAGATCGGGTGTCCCAATGCATCCCCCCATTGGAACATGCCCCAGCCATCCTATTGGCTAGGGCCCACTCCCAGGGCAGTCCTGAACCTATCCCTTAAAACATGGGTAGGCAAACTTAAGGCCCGGGAGCCAGATCCAGCCCAATAGTCTTCTAAATCCAGCCCACAGGCGGTCCTGGAATCAGCGTGTTTTTATATGAGTAGAATGTGTCCTTTTATTTAAAATGCATCTCTGGGTTATTTGTGGGGCATAGGAATTCGTTCATTTCCCCCCTCTCCCAAATATAGTCCGACCCCCCACAAGGTCTGAGGGACAGTGGACCGGTCCCCTGCTGAAAAGGTTTGCTGACCCCTGCCTTAAAAACAAGTTCTCTTAAGGCAACAACAAACCAGTAAACCAATAGAAAATTTAAAGAAACTCAAAACACAATTGTCTACTACAGACAAGATTAAAATAACCGCCACCTCTATCTAAGCATTGAAAACAACCCTAACCTAACTAAAAAACAAACAAAAAAGACAGGTAAAATTTGAAACCCCACAGATTAAAAACTGCTTAATTTTTTAAAAAAACACTAGACACTGGGAGCAGTGAAACAATAGCAAAACACCCCACCCAGCACTGCCCCAAGAGTTCGTTCCAGTGAGCCCGCCCCCAGACCAGCTGGGGATAGCCTTGCAAAGGGAGCAGGCCCTGCAGTCCTCACCACAGCTGATGGTCCAGCCTTCACTGCAGGAGTCTTTATAGCTGGGAGTGTGAGGGCCTGCCCCCCTCCCCGTAGGCCAGATGGTGAAGGTCTTGCAGAGGGAGCAGGCCCTTCTATGCTCACCGCAGCATTAAACCGTCAAAGGAATTAACTCCTCAAATTCGGTTCAATTTGTAGAAGCATCTAAGCTCAAACCAGGGTCTTTCATTTCATCTCCTTGTAGGCAATCAGAGGCGGGAAGGGACATGGCATTTTGCTGCACCTGATGAAAGGGCAACTGTGGGGGGGGGACAGTATTCACAATACATGGCATTTTCCAATCAGATGTAGGTAGAGCTATAATACAAAGCCATAAAATTACAATCTTAAATGGTCTATTAATTCAGGCAGCTAACTCTTTAGACAGATTTAATAGATGTTATCAGAAGCCGGATCTCGGCAACTGTGGGGCCAACTAATCAGCTGGAAAGAAATGAAAAGAAAGGGAACAAAGAGAATCACATTTGTGGTATGAACAAGTAGTTGATGTAACTGGGATGGTGGTTCAGGCATTTCTCTTGAACCAAAGGACACCATGCCAGGTAAAGTGGACAAAGGGAATGTTTATGATACTGAGGGGGAGGAGGGGGAGGAGGGGGAGGAGGAGGAGGAGGAGGAAAGAAGGCAAGATTCCAGTGCAGCCAGACTGTCTTGCTATTTGAATTTCTATTGAATAACAGATGTAAATTTGAGGTGTTTAGTGAATCATTTCACTGCGCTGAATGCAAGTAGGGAGGCAGCCTTCTGTTCAGAGCAGCAGTGTTTTTGGAAGCTGGTGCTAGACTGTATAAAGAGCAGCAAATCCAAGTGATTTATAAACATTTGGGGAATAGAGGCAGGCAGACAGACAGACAGACAGATATCTGGCTCAATATGCCCCCTGGATTACAGTTCATAAAAAATGCCATGAGTCATTTCTACTGCCATCTTTTGAATTGATTGCTCAAATTCTAGAGTAGGTAGAATTTCCAGCCCTCTTTTTCAGGGGACTGTTTCCACATTGCTCACAGGGTTTCTCTCCATCAATGCAGGACACATGGATTTCTAAGAATGCCAAGGTTCTGAATGGGAAATGCAAAAACCCAGAGGAAAGAGACACTGAATAATCCTTAGAGTAGAGGCAAATGAATGGCAGCTCAAAAAAAATAAAATCCTTAAGGCAATATTTTTTATTTTTTAAAAAATTGCTTCCATGGAATAGACAGATAATAGAGCCTCAGGGCTGTCTAAGAAATTGGAAAGATGCTTCAGTATAGCCAGTTGGCTGCCATATGTATTAATTGCATACGAGTTGGAAGCGACCACCATCAGCAGCAAAAAAGTCAAATGATGACAGCTGTGCTCCAATTCCCTTGGCTCCATGAATCCAACAGACATATGAAATTTGCTTTATAGCCTTTGCCTGATGCATGTATAATCATGCTGCTATCCAATCCATATTAACTGCTAAAGATGTTTTGTTCTGGCCAACCAAGATTTCATTTCTGCCACTAAGTGAGCGAAAGCCAGATTACTGTTGGCATGCTCCCATATTCACTAATTACAGTTATGAGTTTTCTGTTACTAGCAACCTACTTTATGTTTTGGAATTACTTAGTCACACTTACATATCAATAGAACAAAGAATTGGATCTTAATCACACATTGTTGTTCTTTCTTGATATAACTGGAAAGGCAGTTTCGTTTGATGTGCTTAGCTGCCGGAACAACACACCCTCCCTATGACATAACAATAACAATAATTTTGTTATTTTTACCCCCACCCATCTGACTGGGTTGCCCCAGCCACTCTGAGACAGCTTCCAACATTCTCTGGCACCCACTCACTTTGCTATGGCCATTTCCTATATGCAAGTTCTTCCCACATTTTCTACCACTTCTTCCAACATTACATGTTCTAAGCACACTGGGCCTTAGAAAGCACTGCAAATAACAAGGCCAGTGGAAGTGATGGCATTCCAGCTGAACTGTTTAAAATTTTAAAAGATGATGCTGTTAAGGTGCTACACTCAATATGCCAGCAAGTTTGGAAAACTCAGCAGTGGCCAGAGGATTGGAGAAGATCAGTCTACATCCCAATCCCAAAGAAAGGCAGTGCCAAAGAATGCTCCAACTACCGCACAATTGCACTCATTTCACACGCTAGCAAGGTTATGCTTAAAATTCTACAAGGAAGGCTCAAGCAGTATGTGGACCGAGAACTCCCAGAAGTGCAAGCTGGATTTAGAAGAGGCAGAGGAACCAGAGACCAAATTGCAAACATGCGCTGGATTATGGAGAAAGCTAGAGAGTTCCAGAAAGACATCTACTTCTGCTTCATTGACTATGCAAAAGCCTTTGACTGTGTTGACCACAGCAAACTATGGCAAGTTCTTAAAGAAATGGGAGTGCCTGATCACCTCATCTGTCTCCTGAGAAATCTCTATGTGGGACAAGAAGCTACAGTTAGAACTGGATATGGAACAACTGATTGGTTCCAAATTGGGAAAGGAGTACGGCAAGGCTGTATATTGTCTCCCTGCTTATTTAACTTATATGCAGAATTCATCATGCGAAAGGCTGGGCTGGATGAATACCAAGCCGGAATTAAGATTGCCGGAAGAAATATCAACAACCTCAGATATGCAGATGACACAACCTTGATGGCAGAAAGTGAAGAGGAATTAAAGAACCTTTTAATGAGGGTGAAAGAGGAGAGCGCAAAATATGGTCTGAAGTTCAACATCAAAAAAACGAAGATCATGGCCACTGGGCCCATCACCTCCTGGCAAATAGAAGGGGAAGAAATGGAGGCAGTGAGAGATTTTACCTTCTTGGGCTCCATGATCAGTGCAGATGGTGACAGCAGTCACGAAATTAAAAGACGCCTGATCCTTGGGAGAAAGGCGATGGCAAACCTAGACAACATCTTAAAAAGCAGAGACATCACCTTGCCAACAAAGGTCCGTATAGTAAAAGCCATGGTTTTCCCAGTAGTGATGTATGGAAGTGAGAGCTGGACCATAAAGAAGGCTGATCGCCAAAGAATTGATGCTTTTGAATTATGGTGCTGGAGGAGACTCTTGAGAGTCCCATGGACTGCAAGAAGATCAAACCTCTCCATTCTGAAGGAAATCAGCCCTGAGCGCTCACTGGAAGGACAGATCGTGAAGCTGAGGCTCCAATACTTTGGCCACCTCATGAGAAGAGAAGACTCCCTTGAAAAGACCCTGATGTTGGGAAAGATGGAGGGCACAAGGAGAAGGGGACGACAGAGAATGAGATGGTTGGATGGTGTTCTTGAAGCTACCAGCATGAGTTTGATCAAACTGCGGGAGGCAGTGGAGGACAGAAGTGCCTGGCGTGCTCTGGTCCATGGGGTCACGAAGAGTCGGACACGACTAAACGACTAAACAACAACAACAAGCACACTGCAGATAGCAAAATGAGAGACAATGCAAGCATTTGAGGACAGGTGTTCATAAAGCTGAAGACCTGTCTTCAAACACTCACAAGGAAGGTTGGTGCTCAGTCCTGCAACCAGCTTCCACCTTTCCACTGTTTGAAGGTGAATATTAGAAAATAAAGTTGTGAAAGGCCATAGTGAAGATGCTCTCAGGTCACAGGAAAAAATGGTCTTTTCCAGCTGAAGACTGAGTGGAACATGTTATGGGGGAATACTGTAGATAGTTTTCACTGAGGTCCACATATGTAAATAAAGAATTGAAAGTGACGTTCACTGATTGGATAGTTTCAGAAAGTTGTTACTGTTGCGTTGTAGTGGAGCTCTATATAAGCAGGCTGGCTGAACCGGTCAGTTCTGTTCTGGCCTGTGAATAAACAAGAGCTGTCTGAAGAATCGCTGTGTCATCTGATATGTTCACCCACAACTTTAACAGAACACATACACTTTCACTTTCCTCTTTATAGGTCCAGCCTCCATCTTTGGTGGGAAAGACACTCTGCTGGAGGCTGTGAACACTCAGTGGTGCCCCTGCCTTTCTCTTCATCTATTAGATTGTAACCATTCCCTTCAGGTAGTGGAAGAGGGAAAGCATGGTGGAAACCTCATGGGTATGTTTAAGAGCTCTCTTGGAACACGCACAAATAAAGATACTTGTGCATCCCTAACCAGAATGCAATTGGTTTTGTGGTAATCACCAACAGAGGACCAATATTTCTATTTTAATGAGAAACTGAGAGAATTTACTGAAGAAGTTAGATGCAACACTTTTCTTGCCCAAAGTAAAACCTCCTGCTGCCTGTAACCTGCTGGGCACAGCTCATGATGTGGAAGGGGCTTGGTAAGAAGAGACCATTTCTAAGAAGACTGGCTTTGGGGCAGGCAGTCCAAGACAGGACCCTGAAGGCATCAAAGGTTTTACAGCAGGCAAGTCCAAAATCCATTTCAGGGACCTAATCTGGCTCACCGGTCAGCCCCTGTGGTAAAATCCTAAAAAACGTTCAACAAGTTCAATCTTTAAAAAAATGTCAACAACTTTGGTCAGCCCTCACAGCCCTTCATTTCAAATCTGGCCCTCTTTGAAAAAAGTTTGGACACCACTGTTTTTCAGAATCAGCAAGGATAACATATGGAGGACATATGAAGTACAACCCACCCCCTGAAGAATGTAACCTTTTGTTTTGTTGTGGAATATGCTAACACAATCTTTCTGAATCTTTTCCATCGAATATCCTTTTCCTAAAACTCTTCTTTTGTGTTAGTAAACTTTTTGTTTCCTAAGCCAGTGATGGACTCATCTTATTTAGAACACCCCTAGAAACCATAAATTATGCTACCTTAAGAGGCTTCAAGGGGATGCGTGTGGCACTGTGGTCTAAACCACTGAGTGTAGGGCTTGCCAATTGGAAGGTCGGCGGTTCAAATCCCCGTGACAGGGTGAGCTCCCGTTGCTTGGTCCCAGCTCCTGCCAACCTAGCAGTTCGAAAGCACGCCAAAAAGTGCAAGTAGATAAATAGGTACCGCTCTGGCAGGAAGGTAAATGGCGTTTCCGTGAGCTGCTCTGGTTTCACTAGAAGCGGCTGGCCACATGACCTGGAAAAACTGTCTGCGGACAAACGTTGGTTCCCTTGGCCAGTAAAGCGAAATGAGTGCCGTAACCCCAGAGTCGTTCGCAACTGGACTTAACTGTCAGGGGTCCTTTACCTTTACCTTTTTAAGAGGGTTCAGGGAGGTGCTAGGAAAGATTTTAGGAGGATTGATAAAGGGCAGCTTAAAAAAAAATCCACTTTATCTGGTGGCAGCAGGTTCTTAAGTGAGGAAGGACCAGATTTGTGTTCAGATCCCCCTTCTCCAGGCATCCCAGGACTCAAGGTGGCTGGGATGGAGCCTACACACACACACATATTATGCAAAGTTTCACAAGTATGAAAAGTTTCTGAGGCATTCTACAGGGTTCTCAAGCATCCTACAAACTGAATCACTACTGCATTTAGGAACGATGAATATGTGCAGCAAAGAAGGAGACAATTAAATGTTTGAATAAAATTACCTGGCAAAAATGTTGCATTAGTGAAATGATATTTATAAATAAACATGCCCAAAATACACAGGCAGTTTCAGAGGATACCCTGTAAATGCTAATTTCCAGAGCTTGTTCCAATTTAGAAACCTCAAGTCTGCAATTTTGAATCTAACACTTTCACTTTAAAAACAAGTTGCAGGCAGCAAAACCCATCATATAAAACACAGCCTACTTTCTAGAACTGAATAATCCCCTTTTACCCATTCCATTATATGCTTACCTAAAAGCTCTAAACATCAAAGAAAAATATCATTGGACAAATACTGCCAGAAGAGCTCACAGCAAGCATTAAACCAGTACAAAATAGTCTGGCATCAACTGGAGTAAATAAGGGACAAGCTGACCTAACAATAAAAAAGGTTACGTATATTTTAGGTGTATGCATATTAAGACTACCATATGCCACAGAAAACTCTTCAGCTGTGAGCATTAACGTTTTAAAATAAGCTCAATTGAAATGAAATTCCTCTGGAAAAGCGTACTGTGTGTATCTGTTAACTGAAAAAAGTTGAAAAACTTGTTCATGAAATATTTATCAAGGAATACCGTAACTCTGAGAAAGATTACGCAGGATCAAGCAGTTAGCCTAATACACCATTCCCTGAAGAAAGAGACAGACATTTCAGTTTCATGGGCTGAGCCACTGAGAGCTTCGGCAGCAGACCACCTCGTACAATCAAGCACAAGTACTTCTTAAGCCACTTGTCCAGGACAAGGGAAGTTTCCTTCTAGATCAGCAGCTTCCCAGAACCACTGCTCAAGCATCCCTGGAGTATAGGAGTACTAGAGAAAGTTGAGCTTACGAAATGGCTGGCAAATCCTTTGTGCTGTACTCACCTGCCCCACTAAACATGGTTTGGAGTGCTAAGAACAATTAAGACACAACTGATCTGAGGAAACATCAGAAAGATGCATGCATTTCATTCTAGTCCCAGCCCCGATACAGAAGCAGCCATTGATACTGCTGCACCACTACTCCCAGACATGTACCGGTATTTGAACAGCAGTCCTTAAGCAACAGGGTAAGTCCCTACACGCTTGGCATTTTGGTTTTTGACAGCTTTGTAGGGTGGGTCCCTATTAAGCTTGTTTGTGACGCTGGAGCTAAAGAAGCCTCTTCAATTTGTGTTTTAGGTACCTCGGAATACAACATTGCCTTCATTATTGCAAATGGGTGTATATCATGAACAAATAATGTTTTCTGGGCCTTTGGGTTGCCATGTGCTATTTCAGGGTGAAATTCTGGTCCCTCTCACCCAGGGATTTCAGCATCTGGCAGTGAGGCCATCTACCAGCAAGCAGAATGTGTGTTAATAAGTGCCGTGCCAGAATCAGAATCGTAACATGCTCAGAATGTGAGGCGGCGAGATGGCTTTAAGAAAGATTACAGAAAGGGGGCAGGGAACCAGTGAATGGCTATAAAAACCCCAACCTTATAAATTTGTCAGAGTTTAAAGATCCAGCATCTGTACATTTCAAGGTACACTTCTCCTGAGGGACACTTTTGACAAATGAAAGAAATACTGGAATCTAAAAGAAATGTTTACATATTTCATAATACATTTCATTATAATATTCTGACATTTTTTAAAAAAGAAAATTGCAATATGCTGTTGACAACATAGTTTTGTAAAATCACTGCTACTGTTCTTATATGAATTGCTTCACCCATAAAATTTTCATGTACCAATTGTAATAAAAGACAAAAGATCCATTGTTTTGAACTCCTTGTCACGTCAATTTGGAAATCCACTTGGGACAAGAAGTTTCAGTATTTAAAAAAAAAATCTGACTAAAAGTATCCTCATTCCAATAAAAAAAGAAAGAAAAGTGAGAAAGTGTCTGTTATCCAAGCAAAATCTTGCATCATTTAACACATCATCTATTCAGGGGAGCAGTTCAGTAATTATAGACTAAACGGAATCTCCCACATACAAAGACAGACTGCCCTGGTTCAGAATATTATGGTTTATGAAGCTAGGAAAAAGTGTCAGGGCCAAGCCCTCCTCTTCTTGCCCCTCTTCTCCCCTCTCCTCTTGCACCCCAGCTTTGGCACTGTGATCCTACTTGTATTGAGATGAAAGAACCAGGCTGGTTTGTCCTTTGCCCCTTCCCACAAAGGTCTGTAGAGTGGTACAGTAAGTGGCATTCTTATGGAACTGAATCAATCACAAAGTTTGCAGTCCAAGCAATTAAAATCCATAAGCAACCTTTACACAATTGTAAATGGGTAATGGCCAATTTTAAATTCATTTTAATCTTGTTTTAAATGTAAAAGACATCATTAGTGGGGTGCATGGGGTGTTAGGGAAGGGGTAGTACCTCTGCTGGGGGATATGTCATGCATCTCCTGGGATAGTTTGTCCACCTTTGGTTCCCACCCTGCACTCAGCTCTCAACTGTGGCTCCTAGAAGCTGTCAACATGCAATAGGGGAAAGATGGGAGCTCACCAACCTGCGAAGGTCGCCCATTTAGGAGAAGGAAAACTCTGATACTAAACCAGAAATAAGGGCCTTTATTTCTCTGTCCAACTGGTGTGTTTAGAAGTCTCAGTTACTGAACATATATACAGTTATGACAAAGGGCTGCACCTCAGTACCTCTGAACAGCCCTGAGACCTCCAGGTATTAAAGCGGTATATAAATTCAATAAACTTATAAATAAGTAAAAATTTCTGTAGAGTGTTGAATTCTTGGCAAGCAGTTGATACTGATTTTCTACAGATTCATTTTGTTTAGTTTAAAAGTTCCATCTTGCTGCTTATATGGAAAGTTTAAATTATCGGTGGCATTATCTGCATTTCCCCCCAAGAAAACAAAAGGCAGTGTTTGCATTTAACTCAGCAGATATGAGCTGATAAATGTATTTCATTATTTCTACAATTAAATTCCTTTTTTAAAAAAGTACCCAGATATAGCTATGGGGAGGGGGGAAATCTTCAGATTGTTACTCTCTACTGACACATGAAAGGGAAGTAGCAAGCTGCAGTTCTTGCCTTTAAACCTGATAGCTTACCCTGGTACTGGGAATAGCTGGCAAAAGTAATAACCTGGCAAGCTCTGCCAAGGGCTAAGAATTTATTTTCTATAGTATATTAGAAACCTTAAGTCAAAATGGTAAGCTTAGGCAAACATTTTTAAAAATATAGAGAAAGCTTTTTATCATTCTCCGCTCACTCTCTCCCTGCAAGTATATAATTCACATGCTGATCCTGTAACTAGAGAATATAATATATAGAATATTTAGGATGCTGATTCATGTGTTTTCACCACAATCAACATCACTCTCCTTGAAAATAAAGGGTTAATAATAAATAACTTCAACACACACAGTATACATATACTATATGCACCAGCTGACTTTCTTTTTCTCGTCTCCTGATCAGAATCTTATTTACATTTTGAGCTAAAGCAGAACTTGGAGGAAATGATGCAAATTCATGAGGCAGCTAAGCATGAATGAGCTGCACAAATTCATACACCAAGTAATTATAAATTCCAGCAACATCACTAACAATAACTAACCGGAACGGCAAAATCACCTCTTGATCATCAATGGGCCAGGCAGAACATGCAGTATGATAAACTCTAAATGAGTCAGATTTGCTCTTTTGCACAAAGCAATGAAAAGACCTAGCTTGCTGCTGTTTCCTGCTTTGATTCCCTGGCTTTACAGGAGCCGGGTCCAACAGACATAGTAAATTTACATACCACTTGATATCAGACCTCTAGGATACACACTTCCTGTTGTTGCACCAAGACCACCAGACCACCCCACCCCCCCACTACTGAATGGTTGGGAAATTATATATTGATCTCAACTTACATGCCTCTACCCACCCCTAATTCTCTTTCAATGATGATTCTAGTAAAAGGGGGAAAGACATGAACTGTGAACTAAGCTACATCCTTAGGGTTTTTTTCAGGCTTTATTCATCGGGAAAAATTAAGATTTCTTGCTCCTCCTCTCAGATTCTGTTCTGTCTGTTATCAACACATATAACCTTTGGGCACTTACCGGTACTTTTAGAATGACCACTGTCCTTTAAAAACCAGCATAGTGCCAGAAGCATATGTCAGCTTATCTAGCACATGACAATACAATGATTTTTCATGGGTTTAAGAATGGTTTGAGAGGTAGAAATATCTTCAGCCATTACCAGCCACAATTTTATATAGCTTACATATGGCAAAGCTTGTTACATTTCACTCTTTCTTCCTTTAAACTTAAAAAAGAGTGATCAGATGTTTGTTTTCAACCCGCTTGTGAAGATTATCAGAGATCACAAAGAAAGGAATATATGAAAACAACAACAAGATGAGGAAAATAACAAACAGACTATCTGGACAGAACTGGATAGAACTGTTTAATTAAAGCAGCAGCAAGAGTGATGTTTGGATCCCTTTCGGAGCTTGAAGTACGGGTACCCCCAACAAAATTTTAAAAATCTGGCTGTATAATTTGGAACTAATGTGATTTGGAATTAATGTGATTTGATTGGCCTGTTAATAAAATTTATATTTAAAAAAAAAGAGTGATCAGGTAGTCAAATTGTTTGAAATGTTGTAAAAAAAATTTAAAAAATTGAAATTCATACAAATGAAAACTATAAATAAAATTTTTATTTTTTAATGAATGCTGCCTAAACATGGACACCAAAAGTACAATAGAGTTGACAATATGAGAAAGCATTCGTTGTTTCCATGTTTTGCTTATTTTAATATTTCTCACAAAATAGGTATTGTCCACAGCCAGTGCTAGAAATTCAGATATTCAAGCTAGATGCCAAATGGCTTATTAAACTAGTGTTGCCAAAATCAAATGTTTAGTTGCCCTTTTTGGACCAGACAGCCCAAAAATTTTGGTTCCTGAAATTCATTCTGATTGTGCAGATAAAATATCACAGATAGAATTCAACAGGATGTGTCAGTGTGTGAAAATATGTTAGTGTGTGAAAACAGGCAAGACCCAAGGATCCCCAGGCATGCACCTTCAGATGGTGGAGATGTCAGGTGCCATCCTGGCACCTTCAACTGGTCACAAGTGGCCAATAACCAGGTGCAAAATGTGCCTAGCACCTGGTGAATTTTTAGCGCTGTCCACAGCATAAAGGGTTTCATTGTCCTTCATATCTCTCCCTGTTCTTCATCCATTTAGCAACTTATGACAAATTCAAGTTGAAAGACGGGAAAGTTTCATTTTTTCCTACACAGAGGGCTTTTGACATGGTTCATGAGGCAATTGGAAACCTTTAGTTCTGGTGCTAAGCTCTTAACTAAGTTTCTGGTTAGAAACATCAGTGGGGTTCCTCACACATGACATTCCCAACAACTGAAGTGAGAAAGGGATGGGGGATCCTCCAGAGAAGGATGAGAAACAGAGCAAGCAGCTGCAGGGAGAAGGGGAGATTGGGACAAAGAGTTGTCCCACCCTTGTACTCCTGAGAAGCCCCATCAATTCCCAGTTTCCTCCATGAACAGAGGCATGGTTTTCCATTCAAGGATAGCTAGTTAAGATACAAGCCTATGTATTAAGCCAAATGTTCAGGAAAATTTAAAAACCATTAAATAATAAAAGGTTCACTGCTATCATTCAGTATTGTCAAAATATACCATTATATATTTGTGATTGGAAAAGAGCAGGAACATTTACGTAACTTGGCACTATGAGCAGCAATCCACTGGTGCTCAAAAGAACAGTATTTGAAGCATGCAATGAAAATTTAGGAGACAACATATGTATGTTTCTGACTAACCTTTTGATTTTTACAGTCAAAGTCAATGAAATAATTATCACAGAATCAAAATCATGAGAAGGGCATAAATGGGGCTCTAAATCAGAAACCAATTTCATAGGTTGTTCCCTGCCCCCCCCCAAAAAAAAATCATGCCAAATGAAGGGGTCCCTCAAGTAGAACTTGGAGGATTAGCAAGGCAGAGGATGGCTATACCACTGCTGTTGCAAATAATCAAATCTTAATGAAGCTCTCTTATCACTATGCCAGCATCACAGCAAATAGAAACGCTGGATTTTCTATTGCCTTAGCAAACACATCGTGCTTGCAATGCGTATCAAAAAATTCATGGCTTTCACACCTTGTTGTTGTCATATGTCTGTGGCTGAACTGATAAGACATATACAGCCCTATTTTGACAAGCAACAAAGTAGGAAAACAACCAAACAATTGCTTTGTAGGAGCCACATGTTTCACTGGCAATAACTCATGGGAACATTTTTGGACAGGAACAGAATATTTAGCAGTTTCTGTAGCATTATCCTGATACAAGTCTAAAACATTTTATGTTAAGAGAGTTGCTTACTAAGCCATCTAAAGTGGCATGACTAATAACTATGTATGGGGAAAATGAAAGGCAGCCCCAAAACTGACAAAGCAGGCAGAAAAATCCCTTCAAAGATAGAGAGAGAAAATATGATGGAATACTGTCATATCAAGTTGTTGTTTTTAAGGAAAGAGAAGATGGGCCCTGGACTGAGACCAGCTTCAGCATATTTATCCTAAACTCATTATCTGAAGGTAAGCCTCATTTATTTCAATTTAAGATATAGGCATTAGAAGTTTGATGTTGCATCCCACGTATTCAGAGACACAAAAATGTTAACTTTTGCAATTCTAAAAATGAAAACCAAATTGCCCAGAACAGATGAACTATAAAATAAATGTTGGTCAGCAAGTGAAACGTCCATCCTGAAATCTAAGAATTCTGGGCAATTACAGCCTTATTAAAATGCTGCAAGCTCTATCTTTTCCACAGATCATAACCTGATTGGTTTTGTTCCTCTTCACACTCTCATCAGTGGCAAGAAGCTCATCTTAATTCTTCTCACATGCCTTGGCATTGCCTATCCTGGTTATAATCTGACAACATACAGTGGTACTTCAGGTTACATACGCTTCAGGTTACATACGCTTCAGGTTACAGACTCCGCTAACCCAGAAATAGTACCTTGGGTTAAGAACTTTGCTTCAAGATGAGAACAGAAATCACGTGGCGGTGGCGCGGCAGGCCCATAGCTGTCAACCGTCCCTTATTTGGCGGGAAACTCCCCTTATCCCAGCACTGTTTCCCGCTGCTGTCCCAGATTGATGATGTCCCTTAAATTTCCCGGGTTTCAAAAGAAGCAGCTCCTCTCCCTCCCTCCCTGCCGGCCAGGGAGGAGGGAGGCTCCAATGTGTTGCTTGGCTGTGTTGCTCACCCAATAAGGAGTCTAAGAACAACTGGGGGGTGGAGCTTGCATGCCTTGTGCTGATCAAATCGGCCGCATTGCCTGAGGACTCACCTTTGCTCAGCGCTTCCCAGCGGAGAGGTGACGGTGGTTTTCCTTTCTGCATCCCTTTTGCCGGGTTGCTGTACTGTGGGAACCACCGCTTGAGGCTTTGTTTGGCTGCTGGTTGACTAAAATCCCTTATTTTGGCTGCTGATCCCTTATTTTCAAGGCTGCTGGTCCCTTATTTTCAAATCTGTAAGCTGACAGCTATGGGCAGGCCCCATTAGCTAAAGTTGTGCTTCAGGTTAAGAACAGTTTCAGGTTAAGAACGGACCTCTGGAACGAATTAAGTACATAACCAGAGGTACCACTGTAATACAAAATGGGTATCATTTTCAAGTATGATCAGCATTCAAAACAAATGGCAAACAGATCAAGAAACAGTGAAGAAACAAAGCATCTCTCAGTAGAGTACTCATCTAGGATGGTTATCTGCTAAAATTAAAATATGGAGCTAGGTTTTGCCCCACCTGTGCATGCCTCACACATACTATTCCACACTGGAATGACACACATACACTGCTGGCTCTGGGTGTAGGGACCTCAGGTGCAAATTCCTACTTAGCTCTGAACCTCCTTGCACATCCTAGTTTCTTAGCTATGGGGTTCTGTCCTGGGCCCACTACAGTTTAACAGCTGCATACAAGACTTGAACAAAGAAATGGAAGCAGCAATAAATACCTTTGGGGATAATAAAAAAGCATGCATGATCAAGACATAATTTCTCAACCATTCACTAGTGGTGGGCTCTACCTTTAGGTTGGGGAAAACAGATTCACAAATAAAGGATGGGTGACACCTGGTTTGACAGTAGTACATGAGATCTAAGATCATGGAGAGTCCAAATAAGTAAGGTTATATAGAAACAAAAATATTTTAACACTGTGCTAATCAATCTGATGAATATTTGTTTTAACTTATTTAATAGGAAGCAGCAGGGGAAGAGTAAATGCAGCCAGAGGTCTAAAGAGGCATAAGTAAGAGAGGGTCACAATTCAACTAGACTAAGATACGTGGATAAGAACTCTAAAATCCCTGGCCTATTTTTATTCCAGAGGAGTGCCCAGGAGAACAGAGGAAGATTACTTATCAAGGCAAGCCCCCTCCACAAAAAATGGGTACGATAGTATTATTTCCATGCTGAAATTATGAGCATTCCTGCAAACAATTCACCTCTGTGAATATCATACAAGATATTATGCAAGAATATCATTTCTGTCACAACAAGAACCACAGTTTCCATTCATTTGCGTGTAATTGTAAGCATGCTGTGTTGATTATTATCTGTCCACAGTATATAAATGGAATTGAAATGGTAGTTTCAACTGCAGTACGAATAGGGATGACATTTTTTTTTAAAGAAGAATGCTGCAATTAAAAAAATCTGAACACAAAACAAAATATGCTTCTGCTTTTTCATTTTTTTATACAAAGAACAATGAAAATCTCTTATTTGACTCTGAAAAATCACCCTTAGTTTGTTTGGCTATCTATCAAAAGGTAACAAAACACACAACACTCATCCTTGTTCTGGGCAAAGATCCAATAGAAGAAAGAGAGGCTCCATGTGCTGTTGTGTACTTTGTGCATGATTCCCCCCCCCCCCGAAGCTCAATCTGTGGTGCCCTAAGCCAAATCCAGCTCATTATCCATTTATGGTGGTCCAGTGTTGGCTGCCTCCATTTTCTGCTAGCTCCCTGGGATTGCATGAATAGTAAAGACTAGTGATCCCCTAGACCAGGGCTAGGCAACCTAAGGCCCGGGGGCCGGATGCGGCCCAATCGCCTTCTCAATCCAGCTTGCGGATGGTCCGGGAATCAGCATGTTTTTACATGAGCAGAATGTGTGCTTTTATTTAAAATGCATCTCTGGGTTATTTGTGGGGCATAGGAATTTGTTCATTATTTTTTCCCAAAATATAGTCCGGCCCACCACATGGTATGAGGGACGGTGGACCGGCCCACGGCTGAAAAAGGTTGCTGAACCCTCCCCTTGACAGCCAGCATACATGGATTACAATGCAACAGCTTGTCTGTGTTCCTTCAAACCCCCTGGTGGGCAATTCAAGACAAAGTCAATCTGCATGCCCCCCACAGCAAAAAGTATTAATGCCTTACTCTGCCACAAGGTTTGGGGATAAGCCTCCTTAAGTGAAGAACAGGAACCCACAGTTCCACCAGTAAAAAAAAACACACATTCACCCTTGTAAGCTCTCAGCAAAGAAGAAAAGCTGAGGAACTCCTAATTTCCCAGTGCCAAGTAGCATGCTGTGGGGCTTGGCAGTCAATAGAAATGCTGTGCGATTTAGGTACTCAATTGACTACAAAGCAGGTCCAATCTTGCCATGGTGTTGTCACTCAAGAGTTCTCTATGTCCTACAGAACTCAACCTTGCCTTGTTCTCTGGAAACAGATTAAAGGGTAAAGGTAAAGGACCCCGACAATTAAGTCCAGTCGCAGACAACTCTGGGGTTGCAGCCCTCATCTCGCTTTACAGGCTCAGGGAGCTGGCGTTTGTCCGCAGACAGTTTTTCCAGGTCATGTGGCCACCATGACTAAGCTGCTTCAGGCAAAACCAGAGCATCGCACTGAAATGCCGTTTACCTTCCCGCTGGAGCGGAACCTATTTATCTACTTGCACTTTTTGGCGTGCTTTCGAACTGCTAGGTTGGCAGGAGCTGGGACCAAGCAAAGGGAGCTCACCCCATCGCAGGGATTTGAACCGCCAACGTTCTGATCAGCAAACCCAAGAGGCTCAGTGGTTTAGACCACAGTGCCACCCGCGTCCATCTGTCTCTGGAAACAGATTAGCTATCATCAAATATCTACTGGCAGGCAGTTGCTGGATGACATCTTCCATTTCTGGTTTCCATTCAAGTATTGCTCTGTGCCTCACAGGCTGTCAGCTGGCCCAATACCAGGGGTAGCCATGGACATTTTGGCAACTGAAGCAAAAGTAAATGCAGCTGTCATCCTTTTTTTTTCTTTTTTGGGGGAAAAAGAGGTACACAGAAATGCAGGGGGGTATGAAAATAGCAAATCTGCACCAATGTCTCTACATAGCACAGAACATTTGTTTGCTATTGACTGATGCAGGATTTCTCATTGCCAGAGAGACACGATGCTTTTCATACTGAACAACTGCAGGTCTCTTCAAGAGTGCAATTGTTGTTGCAAAAGCCTGTGCTTGTGATATTATTGTTATTTATTGTTTGCAAGCCGTGTTGGGATTCACTTGGGTGGAAAGTGGCACAGAAATGCAATAAATCAATCATAGCAGCAAACAAAGCTCCAGTTATAGGTATGCTTCTCTTCCATACCTATGTGCCTGATCTTTGGATCCCAACCTCAGTTTGTATTTGCAGACATCCCTTCAAAAGTAGTAAAGTGTATCAGATGGCAAATAAGGCATGTCCCGTCCTGCGCCTGCACGGACATTAGGTCGTGGGAACTCATCAGTTGATGGGAACTGATCAGCTGAATTTTTTATTCTGATGGCTCCAAGAAGTCTCTTTATTTTCACATAAACCTGGGGGGAAATATAAACATGTTCTACCTGAGCCTGAAGGCTACTTATCATTGGAGATCATTTTGCATAAATTACACCCACATAATACCCACCTATAATTTTGCAATCATGAAATTCTGTTTTTAAAACATTTGCGTGATTCTTGACTGTGAAAATTTATGCATGGGATATCATCTGTACGTTAACAGAAATGATTGCTTCCCCACCCCAGCAAGAAGACAGTTTAGAATCAAGGCACAGTTTCAACACCTCATACAAAAGAAACCCAGCTAAAATCTCCAGGGCTGTAGAATAAGTTAAGGTGCTTCCCTAATTAGATATTCTTTTCCCCATTACCTAAAGATTGGTGTTTGATGCAATGGGAAGAACATGCATGGCACATTACCATACATTCAATAATGAAAAAGGTCACATAGACAGCTACTCATCGTTACAGAATCTGGGCAGCCAGCCAGCAAAAGAGAAACAAAGGATCAATGGATATTAAATTATTATCAGACATTATGAATAGTTTCTTGGCTAGCAAAGTTCAACAGTGAAAACATTTGACACACTATTACTTCTGCTTCATAAAAGCTTTCATTTACTTAAAAGGCTTTGATGGTTAGAACTTCTGACTTCCCATGAGATCTACTGGAGAAGATGAATTCTGGGAGTCAGAGATCTCAAAGCAGGAGGGGGAAATCCGGCTTGCTCAGAGTAGGGGATCAACCAAGACACTTATGTAGTATGGCACTTAACACACCTCCTTGAGGGTCACTACTAAATTCCTGGGAGGCTGGCATCAAGAGAAGCTCCACTAGGAAAGGATGTCGCTCAGTGGCAAGACACATTCTAAGCATGCAAGAAGTCCCAGGATTGATCATTGGCATTCCCAGAGAGAGCTAAGAAAGATTTCTATATAAAACCCGGGAGAGCATCTGCCAACCAGCGTAGATAATACCAAACTGGATGAGCCAATCAACTGATTCTACAAAAAGGCAGCTTTCTGAGATGTCATTGGGCGTACCATATGGAGGAGCCTGGAAAAGGAGGTATCAGGAGAAGGATTGGCAAGTCACACGAATGAGCTCACTTCCTCCCTCTGGATTATTGTTTCATTTTAAATTTCCATTTCACACTGGAGAAAGTGTGTGAGGAGTGCAGCAAGCATGCCAACTTGAATAAAACATTGTGGGAGGCAGGTAAGCCCCGCCCTGCCCAATCAATCACAAGATGCAGTGTGTACACATCACTTGAATGGCAATGCCTATCAACTGGGAGTGAGAGGCTCAAATGTTTTATTGCATGGGCTAAAGGGAATTTGACCCCTAGGAGTTGACTCCTATGAAGTGCAGCATTTCTGTGCATGGAGGTCAAGCCATGTGGAAGATGGTGAACCCTGTAAGGCTGAATGTTCTGCAAGTTGCCAAAGGGGGAGGGTGCTGAGTCATCTTCTTAACAGATTCCCCATAATCTCCAGCACCAAAAACAGACCATCAGCATAATGTAGAGAATGCCTCTCCTTGTCGTATTACCAGATCTTGGGCTGGCTCACTCTGCCAGAATCTAGGGTGCTTCTCTCAAGGAATTATATATTGATTTAGTCAAAGGCCTGTTACCAATATAGTAGTAATCAATGCTAATGAGGGGCATAGTGCAGATGTGCATAAACAAAAAGGTCTGCCTCCAATAGAGGCTATTACTTTGACTTTCATACTGTGTGAGGAGGAGTCTCCTGTAAAGAGATCACAACCTTTGACCGAAGCTTCTTGTCTTTTGGTCAAACAATCCTCTGGAGCCAAAATAAAAGGGGGATGGGGAACATGCAAGACAACAACAGCAAAGTGCCACTGAAAACAAAGAATCCAACACTCAGGAAAAAGTGTGTGCCCAGCACCAAGAGGACAGCCGGGCATCTGAACCAGAGGCCACTACAGTCAGAGCTCACAAACAGCCACCACTTCAAAAGCAAACTGTCACTTAGTTTGTCAAAGCCTAATGCGCAGGACATCTCTAGCTGAGAGATGCTTCTAAGTATCTAATGGGAAATGATTCAGAAACTCTGTCAATGTGGGAAACATCCCAACAGTTGTCATTGGCTTCGAGGCATGCGAGCTGTCAGATTGCCATGGCTGAACAAATTACCAAATCTGGGCGGAGAGATAAGTCCAACTTCTCATGCCTGTTAATTCTCACAAGGCCAGCATGCAAGCAGTTATCAAACTTGTGGAAGAACAGGACAGAGATGACAAAAGGGAACGTTCTGTGTTTTCTGTCACTGCTTATGATCATTTTGCTTTTGAAATGCCTGTGCTAATACACATGATTCCAACAAAACTAAATAAATAAAAGCAGTTTCCAATATTTCTAATGCCCTGGACTGTCCCACCATGAAAATCTACTCTGAGGATGTATGGCCTGATCCAGAGGGGAAACACACATACCTCCCCCCCCCCCCGCCCCAACAACTGCACATATAACTGCTGGTGAAGGGGGGTGCTAATGATAATGAGCTAAAGCTTTCATGAGCTTTAAATGGAAAATACCCAAATTATCTGTATCCAATAGAGACAATCTGCATGGCAGAAACCTGAATTTTCCTTCTGGATCAGGTCATATATAAGTACAAAAGTGTGTTGGGGCAAAGCTGAGGGGAAGGTAGAATTGGCAGGTACCAAGAAGTCCTCATACGGAATGAGATGTGCTCTAGGACAGTGTTTCCCAACCACTGTTCCGCGGCACACTAGTGTGCCGCGAGATGTTGCCTGGTGTGCCGCGAGATGTTGCCTGGAGGGAGTCGGGCGAGTCGGGCGGCGAGAGGCGGGGCGGTGGCGGTGAGGAGAGGCTGCCCAGCGCAGGGCTCTCGCCGTCTGCCTGCCTGGCTGCCTGCGAGCTCAGCGGGCAGTGCCTCCGTCCGCAGCGCCCGCCTCGCGGCTCTCATTCCCTGCCCCTGCCAAAGCTCACCCAGCCAAGCCGCGCTCTCCTTCCTGCCTCGCTTTGCTGCCTCCTCCCCCCCACCCCCAAAGCTTGGAGGTTCCCCGGCAAGGGGGAGGGGAAAAAATTGAAACTTACACTTTCGTGCGTCCCTCCCGGCGTGACGCTGCGCGCTGACGTCACGGGGCTGTAATGGTGGTGTGCCTCGAGATTTTTTTCATCAAACAAGTGTGCCTTTGCCCAAAAAAGGTTGGGAAACACTGCTCTAGGATCTCTCTCATTAAATGCTAACTACTGGGAGATGGGATTAATTCAGACACACTAACTCTCACTTCCCAAATATATGACCCACATAGTCACTGAGGATAGCACCCATCTCACTTTTGTATAAAAAGGATCTCTAGAATTGAGCCTTTCTCTTCAGAATTTCTACATGAAAGGTTTTCAAAGCTGGTTAATTTCAATATTAATAATGGAAAATGTATTTCAATTATTTTTTAAAAACAAAATAAATACTTTATAGCAAACATTTTCCTAGATTAAACATTAAAATTGGATTCAAGTTTTTTAAAGCACACTATTAGAATATGCATTGCACTTTCCCCCCCTCTAAAGATAACAAGGTAACCCAGCTTAACAGTGACAGTTATGTAGAAAGCATTTCTAGATTTGTAATCTTAATTGCCAGCAAAAGGTTTCATTAAATTGCACTGTAGGAATTGATTTGCGATGGGCAATTTAAATGGGCTATAATCTTACAGAGGAAAATTAGACATTGCAGACTCATGGAAGAATATAGCCTGAACATTCAGGCCTCTGATAGATTTGCAAACGGTGGGAGGGGGTGGGTTCATATGTAAGCTTTTTGAAAGAAATCTAATTGCATCCTGTTGTAACCTCCAAGGACTCTAAGCAGCAGCCTTTGTGTTGCCTCTTTTAAATAGGCATATCCATGTTCATTGACTACAATAGCCAATACCTTGCTACAACTTAGTTTTCCAAACCCAACACAGCGACTTCAAAGTAATAAACAAAAAAAAATTGGTGTGGCTCATACGTATACACCAATGTATAAAAATATTGTTGCAGCATTATTTTAACTTCATCTTATTAAGGTGTCAGATTGTCTGATGATTTCTCATATAGCCCAGGACTTTAGACAATTTTATCACACCTGGCACTCTATAGATGAATGCTAATGGCACTATGATACAGCTTATTTTTCAAAGTTTGTGGAGGAGAATTACTGTGTGCCTGCTATTGATGATTCTGAGAAAACTGAGTGTCTTTTCCCTGACAATATAAGAAGAGCCTGGCCCTTAAGCAGCTTTATCAAGCAGCAGTGGCCCCCAAGGTTCAAGAACAGTCCGTGATCTTCAAGCATAACATGACATTCCTCAACACTCTTTTATTATTCTGTCTCTAAGCACAGGCCCAGACTGAGGAGGGCAAAAGAGGGCACATGTCCCAGGAGGCAGGTTAGGGAGTGGCAAAATGGCAGCGTAGGAGATAGGAGCACTGCAGCACACAGTGACTCTTTACGTTCCGGCCAAGTTCCACATACTGTATTAGAAGAGGTGGGGGGGTTATCCACCCATCTCTTCTGGTAGGAAGCTCAACCCAGCTGGAATGTAAGGAGTCACTGAAAGTATGCTGCAGCTGTGCAGTGCCTCTCCCAACTTTCCCATGCCATGTTGTTATCAGGGCCTTGCTCTTCCTCCTAGATGTTCCAGCTGGCTTCCACTATTTTAAAAAGCAGAGATGGGTGGCAATAGAAAGTTCTGCCTGCTCCTTGCTCACTCCCGCAGGGAGAGGAAGGCATGAAGCTGCAAGACAGGGCATGAGTTTGCAGACTCCCTTCTTTTGGTGGTGGCAGTGGCAGTGGCAGTAGTACGGGAGGCAAATGGGAGAAAATACTTTCTCCCTTTGTCACTGTCCCACTGCCAACAAGGGAAGGAAGCCTGCATGGGACCCAAACGGCAGAGCTTTGTCCAAAAGCCAGCACCCATCTCTGCATTGCTAGTACAGTATTATAAATTATTCTGGGAAACTGAGATGAATTAAAACATTTATTGAACCAACAGTGATACAGAGAGAAGCGAATGGATGCATCCCTCCTTACCCGCTTCCAGGAAAGAAAGACGGGGGTGGGAAATTGCACAGATGGGTCTCCTAGGCTTTCTACAGCTATGCAGCTTTCCCCAATATCACTCAAGGACAAAAAGAACAAAATAGGTTAGCATGGGGGCTAACTATCTATTCTCCACTACAGCCCTCATCACATGTCATGGGTACATATTGAACCTGAGCATCACACCAGAGGCCACAGGCGTTTGGAGGCCTTGCATTTCGTTTGGAATTCAGAAAACTAATGGTCTGAAACAAATAGCACTTAACCTGCTGCATCTAAAGATGTGGTTACACACAGTGGACTGTAAAAGCACAGTTTAAAGTTCTGCACAGCTGCTATGGATGAAGGTAGCCTGCTTCCTAGCTGAGATCCGCCACTGGGAGCACATGCTTTGGTGCTTTGTCTGTGAACATTTCCAAGTGCTACTATTGCATTGTGAAGCCCTTAGGAAATTTGTGCCCATCTCACCTAACAAACTACAATCTCTACATTCAGACCAGAGCTTCCTCTTCCCACTGTGTGCCAAATATGAACACAGATGCAGATATTGATCATGCTGGTCCCTTATTAAGGAGTTTCCTTTTCATATCCTCCATGGGACAGAGTCCCTGAAAGCCTGATGAGAAGCATGTGATATGGCCTTGCCACTCAGCTGAGTTTCAGCCCCTAATATCAAGCCAATATTAAGTATTTTTAATCTTAAATCTTTTCAGAATTTTCTGGTTTTTAACTAGAACTGCTGCTGTATATCTTACTTTTCAAAACAGTGAATCCTTAGGACAGGGTAAGACAAAAGCCTACTCAGTACAGTGGTGACCCGCAAGACGAACGGCTCGCAAGACGGAAAACCCGCTAGACAAAAGGGTTTTCCGTTTTGTTTTGTTTTTTTTATAAAATTTTTTATTTGGTTTTCTGCTTTTATATAAACAAGACACACACAAAGAAAAGACACAAGACAAAAACATGTATAAAATCAGCAAATCCCCATTTCATAACCTTGTTCCTTGACTTCCCCCCACCCCCCCTCGTGCATCCCAGTTCCCAAGATTATATCAGCAAGTTGGTGTTTCTCCTCTTAACCATCTTATTCATCTTATTATCTCTTTTATAATAAAAATTGATTTTCCTAAGTTGGACTTAAGTTCTCTTCCATCGATTTTCATTTTGTCTTAATTAAGAGTCATATTAACCAAACCTAAAAGTCTTAAGAGTTTTTAAGAATCTCCTCTTCCCTCCCTCCCATCCCCGGTTTTTGTCCCTTCCCAATAGAAATCCAAATTCGAGATTCTCAGCCTGGGTTCCTCACGTCCGAGGCTTTCAAGTCTCTTTCAGTCCCTCTCCGCCTGTCTTGTTGGTAGTCCTTTATGTCAGTCGTCGAGTCTGGAAAAAGTTCTTTCACCATCAAAGTGTATTCTCTTCCCACAAGGAGATTTGAAAGTAACTGCTGAAAAATTTCCACAAAGCCTATATCTTCAGAATCAAAGTCCGAACGGAGGCCCCAATCATATTTCTTTATTTTAAGTTCCTGTATTCCATATTGTCCCGGGACCTCCTCCTTCTTCTTCTGTGTCTTTCGCAGACTTGTGGTAGATATGTTCCCAGCATCTCCTTGCTTGTGTTCCACAGATGTCAGCTTTTGGTCGTTACTTCCCAAGGTTACTTCTTCTTTTTCTTGTTGTTTAGTCTCTTTCACCTCTGTAGATATTGTTTCCCATTCAGCTGTGGATTCTTTCTCATTCAGGTCCTCAATACAGAGAGCAGAGTTGCCTGTTCCCAAGGTCATAGTCACAAGTTGTTTATTCATGGCCAAGCTCGGCTCTTGTAAGATTCCCATCAATTGAAACATCCTTTCGATTTCCACTAGTAACTTTCCTTCCACAGCCATTGTATCCATTGTAGTTTCACAGAATTCCCCCTAGGGGGAATCTGGTTACTTATTAGTCTTTTCTCCAACAGTCCTTTAACTAATTATTATTACTTTGTTTCCAACAATTTTAGCTCAATTGTAACTCGTCTTAGTCCAGAGGGATCTTAGATAGCGATTTTTCCACTTTAAACCGCTCGTTTGACAGCTTTGACAGCTGTCAAACTCCGCAGCTCTTACACAGGCACAAAGGCAGGACGTTCCCGAGCCCGGGAGGGGGGGTTGTTTAAAACAAAAAGAGGGTCTCCAAAACTCCACTCTCCAGCACAAAATTTCCTTTAGCTAAATCTTGAAAGTTAGTGTCCTTTTTAACTCACCCCACCAAGGGTAGGCTCTCCAGCTTAGCTCTTATGTCATTGCTTAGATCGTCTGCAGGGGGGGGTGCGGACTTCCTTTTAGCACACCCCCCGGTCGTCTCCAATTCAGGGTAAATTTTTTAAAGTCCCAATCCGTCTTACTCACGGGTGATTCTTTCAGTCCAAATTTTCAAGGAAGGAAGTCAGCGCTCTCTGGTCATGGCTCGCGGCTTCGCTCCACCGAGGTAGCGATCGACTCTCAGTGCCACGCCACCCCCGTATCCTCTCCGCAGCCTTTAAAAAGGCTCTTCGTGAATCAGGGGGGGCGCTTAAGGCACCCGCCGAGTCTTCAGTCCGCAGGCATCCGCGCCTGCGGTTTTTAAGGGTCCCCGCGTCGCCAGCGCGGCAAAGACCCATCCTCGGTAGAGCCGATTCCCTCCGCAGCTCGGAGGGAATCCGCCATTTCCAGATCGCGTCAACCCGGAAGTCCTCAAGGGTTTTCCGTTTTGGAGGCGCTTCGCAAAACGAATTTCCCTATGGGCTTCCTTCGCAAGACAAAAGCCCATGGGGAAATCTCCGGGACAGCGGGGAAGCGCAGCGCGTCTTCCCCACTGTCCTCGGACCTCCTCCGAAGGCTGGCGGTGGGGCGGAGAGACCTCCTCCCGCCACCAGCCTTCGGAAGGCTGCTCCGAAGCCTGGCGGTGGGGCGGAGAGACCTCCTCCCACCGCCAGCCTTCGGAAGGCTTCTCCGAAGGCTGGCGGTGGGGCGGAGAGACCTTCTCCCCGCGCCAGCCTTCGGATGGCTGTCCTGAAGACTTGCGGTGGGAGGAGGGTTTTCCTTCCCACCGCCAACATTCAGAATGCTGTTCTGAATGTTGGCGGTGGGGAGGAAAAACCCTCCTCCTACCGCAAGCCCCGGGAACAGAGGAGAAGCGCTGCGCCCCTTCCCCTCTGTTCCCGTAACTGTCCTGAAGGCTTGCGGTGGGGAGAAAAGCCCTTCTCCGCACCGCCAGCCTGGCAAGCGGTTTCCATAGGAACGCATTAATTGATTTTCAATGCATTCCTATGGGAAACCGTGCTTCGCAAGAAGAAAAACTCGCAAGAAGAAAAAACTTGCGGAACGAATTAATTTCGTCTTGCGAGGCACCACTGTAAATAAAACCTAACCCTAACCCATTTTTCACCAAAAGTTATCTTAAAATATGCCAGTGATGGGGAGTGTCACTAGTGTTAGGGAATCAGAAACTGCTCCTAGAGTTACTGGTAAGTATTTAGATCCTTCCCTTGAGATCATAAAATAAAAAACAAAAAAACTCAGATACTTAGCTAAAGCAAACAGTTATCACTATTCCCCTGATGGTTTGAGCATTCCTCTCAAAGTATAAACCTAGGAAAGTCACAAATGCTTTTAGCCTTACAGCTTTTTAATAATAATAATAATAATAATAATAGAAGAGAAAGGGAGCAACTCTATTCAAATTCTCAAGTGAGAAACATGAGACTGCATTGCTTCCCTAAGGCATGCACACCCTTTATTAAAGTTCTGACTGCCCCCATTGTCATCACAGGGTATATTCAGATGAACCTAGAACAAAGTAAATGCTTGCAACACTTTTTCCACGCTGTGCCTCTGCATGCAAAATGTGCAATGAATACATTTCTTAGGCATGTCAAACACTCTGCTATCTATTATTCTCTGATACTTCAGAAGGAGGCTTTCTCCTTCTGAATTCAGTCCTTGCTTTAACGGGGAAAAGCTGAAAAAATTCTAAGCCATACAAATCATAATACATAGTTATCACAATCAGCCTAAGCTCAGCCGACAAAGGAGTAGTTAACATTCAGGTATCAACTCCAAAAAAAGACACACACAAAAAATCCCTAGGCTCCAGAACAATGACATTTTAATGTCATCATTTCAGGCTATTGTCTGGGCCAGATTATGCTTTCCAAGATTCGTATGTATAGGAAGCAGCTTGGGGAATAAAGCACTATTGTATTACCAGAGTGAGGATTGTCCTTGTGACAATCTAATTCTAGACTGGTACAGGAAATCCTAAAAATCTGCCAGATCTCCTATATTTAAAGTCTAAAGGACAAACAGTGCAATCCTGTGCATAACTGTGCATTCAGCGGAATGTACCTCCCAGATAAGTCCACACAGGATTGCAGCCTTATGTCTCTTGTTATTAGCATAGAAGCAGCTTCCCACCTAAAACTAGTAGTAGTGAATGATAATGAATTTGAGGAGCAGGGCCTTAGGCTGTATTCCCTATCCCTTCAGATGAAAGCTCTATAGGGATTTTACTATGAAAGAATGCCTTTCATTAATGTTGTGATTATACAGGTGCATAGGATTGCAGCCTTTTTGTGTTAAGTCACAAGCCTTTAGACACAACAAATACAGGCATGAGGAAACTCCCTAGTTGTGTTTGTGGGATCTGCATTCTGCTCATGTGCTGTGGCTGAACCAGTCTCTTCCATACTATTCATACCAGATGCTTCTTTCTAAGCTAAGCATCTGGCTCTAAAAACAAGCTAAGGTAATAAAAATGATACCTTAAGAACTAAATCATTTCTACCTGTCCTAGATTTGCTAGTCATTACCCCCTGGCTCTGCCTACTATTAACTCTCCTGCTTTCTGACTCAGCAGCAGCAATGGACACCGTGCATTACTGTAAAATGTACCACATGCTAAAACTGCCAAATATTTAAGCAGGGAACTTAAGAATAAAAACAAGAAGAAATGCAGCAACCTGAATTAAGCAATAAGAATAGCTCAGAAATCACCAAGAGGCAAGACCCTAAAAAAATTAAATATGTATCAAGCAAACATGTATAACCTCCACACACTAGTCTCTTTTGTCCCCTACTTCCAACAAAGCCCTGAAGGAAGATGAGCCACACAGGGTGTCTTAACAGCTGAGTGACTTTTCCCTGACCTCACAGTATGATTATCAAAACAGGTATAGGGCATCTTCAGTTTCCCACAGATTTCAGGGAACAGTTACTATAGAGCTCTATAGCCATACACATCCTAGGATGTAATATTGCGGTCTGTTATGTTATACCATATGTAAGGTTTGCTTGGAGCTATGCAGCACCTATTTACATGGTACTGACCTATTCCCTTGAACAGGAAGCCAACAAACTGGTGAATTTTGCTGTGTGATGTCTAAGAAATACAACCAGGCTACACAAAGAAAGAAATCTTTATATCAGATGCCTAGTTAGGCAGACTCTAAAATGGGGACAGAATAAAAATGCTAGTAAGAAAAAGAAAAACAGCCAGTGCATACATATTTGCTCCAATAGTGCTATCTCTATTCATAAAATTAGTCTCAGTGATGACAACTTTAAACGAGAACAGCTGCCCGAGTCTGGGTCCAGTGCCCTATCTTACTGCACCTCATTACAGCTCTAATGGCAGAGACTCATTCGCATATCCCTCAGAATTTATTTATTTGCACCAAAATTATTCACAGAATTCATTCAGTCACGCATCCCCAAATTTCAAGCCCAGTTTTCAAATCAGATTTTAAAACGTGAGCTCTCTCTCCTTAGGATTCCTGTGATACACGCATCAACCTTTCATAAAACTTCACACCTTCCACCCTCCAATACGGCAAATGTTGGAGAATATAGGAGGTGAATGGCAGGGAACTGTCTTATTCTAAACTGCCCCAGGCAAACTTTAAGAGCAACAGCAGAAAATCAGCAAAATTATTTCTGTAAGTGTATCTCCAAAGTTAACACCAGAATCCAAACAAGTCATACATGAGGCTCCACATAACCACAGCGATACTGTTTGTGTTATTGTTGCTATTAAAATTTATGGACTGCTTTCTATATCCAAGGATCCCAAAGCAGTCTGCAGAATAAAATCACAACACTAAAATGTTTAAAACTTATAAAATCAAATAAGCAACCAGATGGACAGGGTATAAATATTTTATTATTATTATTATTATTATTATTATTATTATTATTATTATTATTATTATTATTGATTTTATTTACATGTAAATAAAATCAACAGCAACTAAAAAACCATGCCAGAGATATCTGTGTTGGTTCCTATCATCAACACACACCTTCCATTAAGCCATTACTGAGGACTGAGGCCTCTGAAGCAGTATTCAGCGTGACACAACATTGATCTGGAAAGAGAAATTATGCATGCAAGGAAATGTCTTAGGCACATACAAAGCTCTATGGATCCCAGTAAAGGAATCTGCTTAGGTCTGTAACAAGAATATGGGAGCAATTTGTGTTGTTCTCATATTAATTTCTTGCAGAATCCAGGATGTCTATAACCATAAGATAAACTTTATTAACTATTTACAGAACAAGGAGTCTCTGTTAAAGGAAGCCATAGCTTCTCTATTTCTGAATCATTTTCCTACCCGGAGGCTCATCTGATTCACTAAAGCACAACCCATTTAAATTGATAGTGTCCTCACACAATACACTGAGTAATCCAAATTAATCTAAATAGCTGCAAGGAGAAAAGGACATTTAAGAGATGTTTTACTGAATGCAGGTGCCAGTTCTGTCCATGGTGCTATTTTTATGCAAAGCAGCATACTCTTGAGCTTTCCGCAAACACAGGAACCAAGTGTCTCAGAATTTAGCAAGGGCTGAAAAACTGCACCTGCACAATAGAGGCAGGTGGAATTACAGAACTGGTTCGTAAATGTTTGCTTTTTGTTATTATTCTGATAAAATCTTTTTAAAATTGCAAAGCTCTTGTACAGTGTCTTTGCCTTCTGTCTGTGAGCATCCTAATAAAAAATGAATTAGAGAAACCAGTGGCAGCAAATGCAATACACTTCAGATTCTAATCAAAGCCCTTTCGCATTATTGCTGAAGTAAACTTTTGAACAACAAATGGGAACAACCAAAGCAAAACTCCCTGCACAACACAGCACGAGTGTGGAATTTTTGGCCATAGTATTACAAAAAGCATATATTAATGTGAAATCTGATGAACAGATAATGTTATGACCATTATTATACTGAACTATGCAAACTAAAATAAGAATAATCATCTCATCTCCAGGGTGCAAAGAAAGGAAGGAAGCTATTCCTTTCCCATATTCAGCACTGCATGATTGACTTGGCATATTAATGTAGGGATTGATGTGCACTTTTTTCTCTAAAGCATAAGATATTGATCTCTGCCACAGGCGGGATACCAAACCAGATGGACCACTGGTCTCATCTGCTCTGTCAAATCTTATCAACACAGTGTTAATCTCCAAAAGGAAAGAAAAAGAACAAGATCACAGTTCCATGATCAGAGGAGCCCAGACTGAATTTTTTCATAGTATTTCCCTGCCCTCCCCCACTTTTACTACCAGAGTATCAGAGAGGAGCATATGTCACCTTTAGACAAGGCTCAGCATAGACAAATGGTCATAGTGTCATGCCGCCACCAGGAAAAAGTGATGAGTTCCTTATAAAGTAAATTGAGCTGATCTTTAAATATTGTTAATCAACAGAGAGTTAGATTACATTATGCATGAAGATTTGTAACATTGCTTATTTCCACAAATACTCTTTCCAAGAATGGCTGCACAAGTTCATATGAGCCTGGATAACTCAGTGAGTTAGACCATGGTGCTGATAACACTCAAGGTTGCAGGTTCGATCCCTGTATGGACCAGCTGCATATTCCTGCATTGCAGGGGGTTGGACTAGATGATCCTCAGGGTCCCTTCCAACTCTACAGTGCTATATGACTGCCACATATGGAATGTCATACCGACTGCCTTACATCCTCTCCAATACATTGCTTAAGATACTTCGTCTATGTAAGTGTATCTGAACGCCATCTATAAATTAACTTAAAAGAATTACCTTATGTAGGTTGACATGGGTCTTAAAGGGTTTTTTGCTCATAAGTTGTTCCAGTTAGCCTCTTCTGTTCTGATATCTAGGTCTATTTCCCCGTAATTGTTTGGTTGCTGAACATTGTCCAGCAGTAAGGTCACTAAATATTTTGTACAAAATTGACAGGATCTATTTAGAATGTTCAATCGTATTCAAAATTAAATTTTCAAAGGGCGCCAATGACCAAAGGGTTTGAGACTTAAGTGTTGAGCTTGAAATAAAATGTACAATTTGATGAATAAGTAGCCAATTCACATTGCATCCTCTATTTGTTCTGCTGTGAGGGAGCTGTCGTTTCATTAAAATTAGCCAATATTTATAAGACTTTTTCTTTCTATTTCTTGCCAATTCGATTTCTGTCAGGCATGTAGAAGGAAGGGTGCTATCCAAAGGTATTAATGGTGATATAGATAGAGCTAATTTGGGGGTCTAAATTTGTCAAATCTTTAATTTTGCTTTTTCGATTTTTGCCATTTCTTGCCATTTCTTAAGGGTTTCCACTGAAAAACATATAGGTAAATTCTGAAACAGAAATAAAAACTTTGGAAGTACCATATTCTTAACTGATGCAACTCTATCCATCCATGACAAAAATGCCTTACACCAAGTTTTGATATTCTTATTAGTGACAAAAATTGAAAAGTTGTGTCCAAGATTTTGTATTCCCAAGTACTTAATATGATGTGGGCAAAGGCTGAAGCAGTTGTGGTGGGCCTCGCAGCTTCCTCTTGCCACGTGACGTCACATGTGCATGTCGTGCGCATGACATGCACACACACTGGGCACTCCCAAAGTTGAGGAGAACCCATACCCATGCCAGATGCTGACCCCGCTGAGTGCCAAGTCCCTTTGGACATGCTGATTGGTGGGTTTGACTCTAATTGCTTTTTCAAATGGGTTACTGGCAAGACAATAAGGGATTTCCATTTTAACTCATTTCATACCCTTCTCCTTTTCATTGTGTTGTCCAGCCCATTCACATTAACACCCAAGGTTACATTTTGGACAAATACTTTTTATTTTTAATGCTAGTTCCCATAAAAATTATTTTGGTTGCCACATATGCAAAAATTGTTTTGTCCCAGTTCCAAAATTTGTTTTCATTATAGCTTGAGGAAAAATTCAGTAGATTTCATTTTTAAAAATTATTTTCAGTGTGGCATAAGTAGAAATTGTTTAGTCTCCATTCCATTCCCTGCTCCCCCATATGGAGCCTCCCAGGAGAGACTCAATGTGGATCTTAATTAAGGGTCTGCAGGTAGCGAGTGTATGAACGGAATGAGCAAAATCACATTTAACTCTTTCCCCACCCCCACTTATACAACATTCAAACAGATCAACGTATTGCAATGTTAAGAAACGGTATGCCCTTTCACCATCTCTTCTAGCAACTGCAAGCAAGGGTTTCAGAGTACAATGCAGGTTATAGCAATAAAAATGAAAAAGCCCAAGACAGGTTACAGGAGAATGCTGTCCCTGCTTTCCAAGCAAATTCTTGAGTTTCTTATAACTACAATCCATCCTGAGGCATGCATTATCAGCCAAAGTAACAGCATGCAGCTCAAAAGGCAAACTGGCAAAAGTCCAGAGAAACAAACATTGAGGTATGTCTAAACTTGCAAACTGAACACTGGCGATACAACTCTGCTCTGGGACTAACAAAATTAAGCCTTCTTCATAAGGCGTAATTCCAAGTGATCTGAAGTTCTTCATCACAGTGTTGCAGCAATACAAGTAGTATACGCTTGAAACTGTGGCAGCAATGAGAGGGAACTTGGAGATTAAGTATAACATTTTGTAACAAAAGAAATAAGGAAGGGAGACAAGAAACCAGAAGGATAGAAGACTCCAAGCAGCAATCGAAAACAACCTATTCATTTTTTGAGTTTCCAAGCACATTGTGCAACTAAAATGCTGATTATTATCCACAAGGCATTGTACGGTTGTTGGCTCTTGAAAAAGAAAATAATGTGAAGATAATGAGTTCCTTACAGTGAGAGGCGCAAGCATTTTGCTCATAAAAACCTGAATATTAAGCTTTCACCTTAACACATTTAAACAACCTTTAAAAAATGTACAAGCAGCTTATTAATTTTACAGCAAGATGGTAAATCTGAAACCTGGAAAGAAGAAAAAAAGAAATCTCAAATATAAAAGCTGAGCTCTTCCAATGATATAGGTAATTACTACAAAAGGGCACTATTAAACTGTCAGAATTCTATTTGAATTTAACCCAGTCAATGATCAGCTCTTCTCTCTCTCTCTCTCTCTCTCTCTCACACACACACACACACACACACACACACACACACACACTGAATAGGACAAGATCTTGAACAGGAGTAAATCTGCAAGGCTTCATCAATGTCATGTTGATTTACACAAGCCTTAAGCAAGACCCATTATTTCAACACATTTAAATCACTCGAACACTACAAGAGTTTGATAGCCGAGTATTAGAATGACTCACAACAAGAGTTTTCTGCTCACAGCAGGCCTGTAGCATACATGCTTCATAATTGCTAGCTTATTCTTTGCATGTTAGGGGCAGATTTGAATTTAGAAGAGTGTTTAAGTCCCACAGCCTAGTCATGCATTGCATTACTATGCTGCAGAGATGGCTCAGTCAATATGGGAAAACTCTCTGCAGGAGATAGTAAGACTGAACAATGCTCCATCCATCCTAACATAGTATGTTCCTGGCCACTGTCCTTAATCTCAAATTCATAGAAGAGGCACCACGGTAACTCACTGGCCACACAAACCACACAGATTATCTTTTGAGACTCTTAACCTGGTGGAACATGCAAACAGCTCATGCTATTGGAGAAATAATCAAAAAGATATTTCTGTTGCATGTTAAAATTGGCACGGATATGTAAAACTCAATGTGCTATTGCACTCATGTCATGCTTGTGGGCCTCTCATAGACACCTGGTTGGCCACTGTGAAAAAGGAATGCTAGACTCCATAGGCCTTTGGTCTCATCCAGCAGGGCTTTTCTTATGAGACAAGAACCCCATAATTTATTAAGTGTCTAATCATGTGCTACTCTTACAACATTAATTCAGCCAATCTAATCATACCTTAAGAAACATGAGACCTAAACATTCTAGTTAGTACTTCTTGGACCACCTAATCTATGAAATTTGCTTTGATTTATGGTGAGGAAGTGGTAAGTTACCTCCAATCGACTTGATGATACAGAAGTAACTAATCAAAGAAGGGGTACCCAAAAATCACACAAATCAATGGTGTTACTAGGAAAGAAGAAAAGTCCCTATGCATCAATTAGATTAAATCATGAAAAAACTTTAAAATGCCTTTTAATGCACATTTAATTAGTTTAATGCACATTTAATTAGTTTAACTAAATGTTTGTTTCACTTATGTTCAAATTCAGTGGAAATCTGGAGAAAGGACATAGCTGTCAACTTTTCTCTTTTCTTGCGAGGCATCCTATTCGGAATTAGGGCATTTCCCTTTAAAAATGGGAAACGTTGACAGCTATGAGAAAGGAAGAAGGTGGAGAGGTCAAGGGAATTCTGCAAAAAAAAAACAATCTGGAGTAAGAAGCCATCAATTTCTGCTCCAACCAATGCTTGTTGCATGCAGCACTGTTTCCATTCTGCTGCAATTCAGCTTCTAACGAACACTACATTATTGTGCTTGCTGTTCACTGTGGCTGAATTTTATATAATTAAGTTATTATTACATTCATTTCAGTACAAATACCATTAATTTCAGTGCAAAGGAAACAATGCAAATTGGGGGAAGGGAACATCAATTATTTATCATTTGCAGACTGAAAGCAACAGCGAAGACCAGTCATATGTACCAGTCACTGGATTGATTTCCTCTCCAGACATGGGATGAATTGAGTGTACACCAGCAATTTCTGCTACCATTTCAGTCAGACATCTCTGACATCCCTAGCCTGGAGCTGCTTTTAAAAGAATACACTCTTAAGTCAGTTCTGCCTTAAGTGATTGTGCACTAACTCAATGAACCTAATGGCATAACCAGGCATATCAAAAGTCCTGGGCAAATTTATGCCTAAATTTAAAACAAACAACAGTTCACCTCAAAATGTGAACCAAGTAACATTTATTAATAACAAAAAGAAACATTTTGACAATACCCCACCCCCTGGCACTGTTTTCAAATCAATGCACGTCTATGAAATTCTGAATAAGAAACTTAGCAAGGAAAGGAATCAATCCAAGAGAAATCAATACTATTGTGTCACAGAAAATTGACGTCTTGCATCTACACTGGTTAAATAGATTCTTACTGAACCAAACAATGCTGCTTGTTCTTCCAGCAATTTTTACGTGGTTTATTGTGGTTTCCAGGAAGTTTTTCCTCAGTTAAAAACAACTATGATGCAGCAACCCTAAGCATGCTTACTGGGAAGAAAATCCCTATTGATTGTAGTGGAACTTACTTTTTATTAACATGCATAAGATTGCACAGTTAATTTATGGCTCATCCCTGAAACCAGTAACCTACAAGCCCCCAAAATTATGTAATGCTATCAGTAGCAAAAACTTATTTCTTTGCCCATAAGAATAATTCTACTGATTCCAGCAGATCTATTCACATGGTTATTTAGGTTATTAATTTTTAACTTTAAAATGAAAAGTTAACCAGGATTTAGGTATGTAATTCACACCAAAGCCATTAAAAATTGTATGGCTAAATCCACTTCAACTGTGAACATGATTAGTGTCAATCCCATTTTAATTCTGTCTGGAAACTAATAAATCAGTGAAAAGCTTCCCTTCTACCATTACAACTCAGGGGTGGGGGCAGGAGCAGACCCCAATTTTCTACAGCTTTCTGAAGGCCAATCTATAACAACAAAGCTAGATGAGATCAAGCTGGAGATCAGGGCTAAGAATACTAATTAAATTCAACACCCACAAAATGTGGTTATGAAAAAAGCATATTAAGGGCTGAGCCTCAAACATATTCATGGGGTAGTGTTCCTCTTCCCATTCCAATTTGCACAGGCAATGTATGTTACAGAAAAGAAACCACAAAGAACATGGGCACATTATTTTCTTTCCCTCTATAAAGGTGGCTAAACCTTTACAGTTTTCTTCCAGATGGAAAACAGGAGCATGTGCTAATTTAACACCATTTCTTTCCTATTTATTCATGTAGGAGACCAATTTATTTCCAATGAACAAATCTGTTCCAATAATTAATTATTAATGTTAGACAGCCGTCAAATACACAACATCTCTGGATGAGTATCTCGCAAAGAGGCAGGCAGGTAGCACACATTCAGCCCAAGGATTGTGGTCCAAAGTGCTTCTTTCTATAATCCTAAATATGTTTCACTGAAGTTTCTGACCCGCATCCTTTTCCCTGGAAAATTCAGCCAGGAAGGAAATGTAATAATACCCAATTCCCTGTGTTATTCTGCAAACACAAGTAAGAGAGAGATCACCCAAGCGTGAAGAGTCATTAAAATAGATCTTACATATATCATTATAAATTTAATAATCTCCATGACGGCTAGAGTTCAAGTTAAAATGAATGTCAGCTAAGCATGACCAATTGATGTTATCCCAGCTGCCACCGAGCCTCACTTGGGGTTATATTATACTTTCAGAGGCCCCATTTTACATGTGCACCAAACACCCAGAGCCAAGAGCAGATGGAAGATGTAGGCCTCCATACTTATCAGAGTTTCAGTCAAAACCGCATATTAATATTAGTAAACCAGCTCTACAGTATCTTAGTGTCAAGAACACCAAATGTTTGTCTCATAGAGCACAAGCCTTGTATACAGCAGGGCTTTAAAATATATTAAAGGCCTCTAAGAGGAATTTTCTTTCAGTGTCTATTGATTGTTATTTCCACCTCCGAATGGGGTTGTGAAAATGGGAGAATGAAGGGTCCTTGTCGCCTTCAGCTGATATAGCAAACAGGAGAGAGGGAGGGAGAGAGATTCTTTGGGGAAGGCTCCCTAAGCAAACAACTGCATTTTCATCTTGTTGAGAGAGAGAGAGAGAGAGAGAGAGAGAGAGAGAGATCTATCCAAGCTGATTTTATTTCCAGTGGAAAGTAAGTTTTATTCTTCAACAGACTCAGCAAAAGAAAATCAAGACACATAATCCTTCTTGTTTCACTGTATCGCTGGCATTATTGAAAAGGAGAAGTAAAGCTTGATGCTCAATTTACAGCTCAGGCATATTTCAACAATTTTCTCAAAGCGATGCATTTAAGTCACAATGAAAAAAAGGGCTCTCCAGACGAACCAGAATACATTAGTGTACCACCAACTAATCCCTGTGGACTTATGTAGCAACAACACATCACAATTTGAACCAGTAAAATAAGTTTAAAATTCAGTTGCTCACTACTTTCAATTACTACTAATGAATGACAACACTATATTGGATATAGAGTCACATGTCAAAGAAAAACCCAAGGCATAGTTTTCATCAAACTCTTGCTGGCCAATGAAAAGCATACAATTATTTAAGTATACTGTCACTTTTCTCAAACACATGAGACACGAGGAAACATATAGAAACCATCTTGCAAATCCACGGGTACCAAATATTCCATTAAGGTTGCAATCCAACACTCACTTACCTGGGAGTAAATCCTACTGAAGACGGAAGAACTTACTCCTATGTAAACATGCATAGGATTGCACTACATGACTATTCATTTAAGATCTTACATAGAAAACAGTCCTTTATGCATTTTTATTTTTTAAAAAAACCCCAGCACTCACCAACAAATGAAATAGTAAGTTAGCTTTATCTTCCTGACTAGTGTCACCACGTGACAGCAGACTCATTATAATAACTAATCATTTTCCTGCTTATTTTCCTATTGCTCTTTGAAAAACAGCTAGATGCTTCCCAGTTCTTTGCTGCTCCCTTACCACTCAGTGCCAGCCAATTAAACTAGATCAATGTTCAATGTTCAACCTAAGAAAGCTCATCCACCACCAGCTACAACACTGAAAATCTGCGTTGAATACAAAAATTGTAAGTGGCATTTGAACTCCCTGAATCATGCTCAGCAATTTAAGCACAAAATGCCAGTGGTGAAGTCTTGTCACTTACTCTTTTTTGATCTTCCAGTCCATGTGTCACAGGCTTTCTTTTCTGATGCTGGCTAGACTCTGATCCAGATTCCATTTCCCAGTAACAAATATCCTGCGTGTCTCCTGAAGCTTTTTCCTCAAAATCCACAGTATGAATAAGAAAACATTAATGTGAAACGAAAAATAGAGAGAACCTTCAAATCTCTTCCTTGTTTTTTATAATCCTTTCAGATCTCTGGTTTGCCATCTCTGCTAATTATCTTAACAGACAAGCACTGTAAGCCCTTTATTCCCTATTTTAGCTCAGATGTAGAAATCCATTGATGTGCGTTATAGGGAGTTGGCAGAGCTGAATCCATATTTGACAGTCTGTGCCACATCATTGCTTCACCAGCATCTTCCTTGTTGCTCCACCAGCATTCTTGGCATGGATAATATATGTGTCAATAAAGGTGTAAATGTGCATTTAATCCACTGTGTTGATATTATCAGCATCCCTCTCCTAGGCCACCTTCCTCCCATAAATCAGTGTAAACACTTCACAATGATAATTGCCTTTTGCAAATCTAGGAAGTGTAAATTACATAAAATCATCCATGCAACGGTGTCGTCGTCATCGTCTTCTTCCACACAAGCAAAGGCCTAAAAGGGGGGAAACACATATTTTATCTGTTTGACAGATGAAAGGATCTTTATTGCATTAGCAGCTAAAATGTGTGATAAAATCAGAGCTTTGCACATATAACACTTCTTATGCACATGGTTAAGAACACACTGTTGCTAAAATAATGGGTAAAATGTAGTATCAGATGAGCTGACTTGTGCAACAGGGCATCCCTTTCCTCTCTTCTCCTCTGAAATCCCCTCTAAAATCTGCTCCAAAGTGTGCCCAGCTCTCAGAAGCAGTTTTTTTTGGGGGGGGTACATAGGGGACTGCAGGGGGAAAGAGAGGAAGGGGAAGTCCCACTGCATGAGTGAAAGTCAATTCTCCTCACATACATATACCACTGGATGTCTCCCAATATGTAGGCCCTCCTTATTTTGGCATTTAATTTAACAGAAATGATATCAATGTTGTTTTACAAGAGTAGTTTAATGTGCTCCAACATTCTTTCTATATACTTTCACTGTCATCTAAATTTCTTTCTCTGTTTCAGCCAAATATAGCCATCTGTGAAAGGCACATGGAAAGCAATAACATATTTTGTGTAATAATCACCACGTAAGTTAATGTTCAAGACTGGACAGTTCCTGGCTCTACCTCTGCAACAAAGAAATCCAAGAAAGACACAAACACATTATCTATAAGCCAAATGAACTATTGTTACTCGGTGAAAGAAAAACAAAGTTACTATCATCTAAAAACTGTATTTTTAAACAACTCATTCCCTATTCTAATTTTAAAAAATGATTAGTTGAGACCCTGCAGTATATAATCATGTGTCACCTCAAAGGAAAATTTGAAAGGCCAAATTGTAATATTTATTTAGGTGGGGTGCCTTGTTGTCTAATTGGTTCTTTATCTAAACACAAAAATGAAAATGGGTCCCATAAGGAATTATTTACAAAGAAGTCTAGATAAAGAGCAACAAAGTCTCCTTTTTTGCCATACAGTCTCCTTTTTTGCCATACAATTACAATTCAACTCTACCTGTCACTGTCCACCTGTCAAACTTTGCCTGCAGGGGAAATAAGGCTCCAGCCCACCAGACAGATTCAGTTCCCCAACCCTTTTCTACCAAGTGGTTGTCATAATTTTACCAGTCTTCTGCATCTCTTCAAAAATCTCCAAGGAAGCAGTAATCTAGTAAAATTCTCCGCAGTTCTTGGATACACATACAGGTTGTCTTGTATTTACTCTGAAGGAACTCATTCACTCTTTCTCAATCTACATAACACAGGACTACAACTAATCCCTATATTGCTGGTCACACTTACATTGTTTCCGCATCCTCACTACTGGCAATCAATTATTTGAGGCAGGGTTAGTGAAACACATAATGAAGGCCACAGAACAACATGGGTAACCTTGCCTAAGCATTATGAGTTCTTCCCATAGGGCTGTAATTTGTTGAATATATCTAGTTCTAGCAAGCAACTACCATATATAGACTACCACAGCACTGTTCATGCCATCTGAATGAATACACTCAGCTGAAAAGAGAATGTGGCAGAAAGACTCTGTCCCATGCACATTGTTGCTCATATAAACAGACCAAATGTGTTCCCAAAAGCAGCAAGCTTATAGGCTTGTCCATGTGGATCTGGACCCTGCTTTTCAGGTTCCTTGATCCTGCATACAGAGAATTCATTTGTATTTACACTGAAATACAAATAAATAGAAATTTGTCTCACCAACAGTATGTTGGCACTAGAACTACCTCTGTATTAAATGTTGATTTATATAACATACTCTTACCATTCCAGTGTTTAATAAAAAGGCCCTGTAAATATGTCCCATACTTTAAAACACCAATAATCTGAAGACAGTGGATTATTTCTAACATAACTTCTAAAGCATGGAAACCTTTAAAAGTTATGTTAGAAGTCAAAAGGGGTTCTATTCCTGTTGCACCTAACCATTGTTGACACATCACTCTGGGTAAGCTGATTGCACCCAATGGAAGGAAGGGGCAGTATGGGAGCAGAATTCTGTGCATTGAGCCAGCTGTGTGAATAGGCTCAGTGTAAATACAAATTGCTACTTTGCATATTTCGTTTGTCTGTTATCATGGGGAAAACAGGTTTCCATGGAAAAGTTTTTTTAAAAAGTTTTTCAAAAACCACTAAAACTCAAATGTAATAAAAAAAAGGCAAATGTTGGCATGTGCAGCTTTTTGCTCCCAGAAGCACTATTGCATGCTGGCTTATTGCTGACCAGGAGCAGCAGGGCTGAATGAACCAGCAGATGCACCGATAAATCCGAAGCCCTGCCACACACCCTGCCCATCAACCACACTGACTGGGGCTCAATGAAACTGCTGGGCTTTGGCTGCACTAGCTTCAGGCTGGCACAGTGGAAAGGCCTGGATTGGAACCATCACTGGTAGAACCTATGGCCAGTCCCGAAACACCACACTTCAGAGGTTTGTGGCAGTTACTGCTGCTGAGTAAACTGATGGTAGTAGCTTCCACCTGTGTTTTTGGTGAGCATAGTGGTGACCTGCATGGTGACAGACCTCCCACTGTCAGAGCCTGGTGGAGCCAAGTGGATGTAAACCTCTCATCCTCATTCAGCTCCCTCCCACAGCACATCAGATTGAGTGGTAGGATTTGCTCCACTCACCAAACCTAATGAAACCCCTTCTACACAACTAGCAAATGTTATGGAAGTGGCTTCATCCAGTTGTGACTCTGAACCTCCACTCATGCAAAGCAGAGCACCCAATTTTTGCCAATGACTTCCTAATCATGACAGCCTCCCCATGGCTACTGAAAGCTGGCCCTGAAAGTTAGATGACCCTCTGGAACAGTATCAATATGGTATGGAAGACTGAAGTAGGGAGGACTGGTGAATAACAGGCATCTTGCATTCTGAGATTGCAAGGACTTTCCACTAGTACAAAGCCAACATTGGACACAACCCCATTTGTCACACTATCAGGAAAGGAGCTATACGTTAGGATCGCTGTGGGAAATACCAGCACCACACAATGGTGAAGCTGCATGCTCCGGCACTGGGGGCGGAGAGCAGGCGGGGGTGTGGCACGCTGCCCACGGGGGCATGGTGTGCGTCCTGGGGGCCTGGCATCTGGCGCGTGGGGGGTGCACGGTGTGGTACCCCCTCCCCAATGGTGCCAGGAGTGGTGACCGCAATGGTACCCCCTCCCCAATGGTGCCAGGAGTGGTGCGCTCCCCCCGTTCCTCCGCCAGTGGCACCACACCAGTGTCTACTACAGCCAATGCATCACGCATGGAAGTAAATGTGTGAGTGGCTGCCCTCATTTCCCCAGATGTGTCTACACAGATCTATGCACACATATTTTATTTGCACACTACATGCTTTCTTTTTATAAAAAAAAGTGGTGGTGCAAAATCAACATTTCCCATAGCAAGGTTCTCTGGCAGCAATATATACATGTAGCAAGATGGCAGCGTATTGTTTTAGCTTAACTGCACCGTTACAGGCACAAGCTTACTTTGTGGAAAAATTACTAAAACAATGGAGAAAAACTTTTTTTCGCCCTTCAGTGATTTCACCATGATGTGGCACACGAGACTGCATCAGTCACATCACGTTATACCATGCTGCAATAGCATGACATAACCAGTGCAAGTAAGGACAGTGTGAACGATCCTCTGAAGCAGAAAAAGTGCAATCTCTCCCTCAATGTCCCTTTGTATTAAAATTTCCAGAATTTTTTTTATTACTTCTACACCCTTCAGATTAATCTCAGGACATGCATGAGTAGAAATTGGAGTTTGCAGGGAAGCCTTAGGGTGATGCTCACAGCCCTTTGTACAAAAAATAAATCTATGGAGTTGAAAAACTTTTTTTAAAAAAAACTTTTACTACCAACTGGGGAGAGTGATCCATAGCTAAATGCTTTTAAAAGACCCCAAATATTTGCAATATACACAGTGATTTGTTTTATCTTCCCAGGAAACAAAGCTTGTTTTGTTAATGCTGTAAGAGGTTAGTTTGGCATGCTAAAGATTGGTGAAGAGGAAAATCAAAGAGAAACTAATGGCACTTCAAACAAAATTTTGACTATTTCAAGACCGCCTTTCTATCGCCATCAAAAGCAACAATTTGATGTCACATCACCTCTATATTTTTATGCCATCAACTTACTAGAGCCTCTCATTCGTGATGGTCAAAGGAGTTTTCCTCCATTTTATTCCTGTGCAGTATGTTAAGCTGAGAAACTGACTGGCCCAAGAACAACTAGCTGAACTTAGGTTTCCCTAGTCAAGAAATCTATCCACTATGTCACATTAGCCCTAAATACAAATCTGAAACATTGGCTATCTCACAAAATTATATTGAGGCTAGATAATAAAACCCTGAAAATGTGTTCAAGTGAAGCACCAGATGCTCTACAAGTTGAGCAAGATTGATCCGTGTAGGAACTTTTCTGGTTCCCAATTAAATGCTATACTTAGAATATATCTGCATTTCAGAGGTTGGGTGCAAATCATAGCACACTTCTGATTCCCACCAGCCATCAATACCAGGTCATTCAAACCCTGCTAGTACATAGCAACTGGTCACTGCAGACTCCATACAGGTGGTAGAAAGCTGTAGCTTGCCATGGATAAAAGGCATATGCCGTTTCCCTTAGAAGGCTCCCAAATTTCTTTGTGGCTGACAGCATACCACTCCAGGAACACAGACAGTTGTTGTGCCATACACTAATAGAGTGCTACAGGGTCAGGAATCAACAACCACATTGGCAGAGGCTACCCAGTACATTCATGAACTTTCCAAGTACACAGAGGACCACGTGAGCTCTCTCTCCCTCTCTCTCTCATTCTCTTTGGCCTAGAATCCTAACAGTCAAACAATACAGTCTACCCCCTGAAGCAAAAAAGAATTAAAAATAACCTTGTCTACTTCAAGTTAGAATAACCTTTCAAGAGATTTCAGCCTAGAAATATAATGTTCGGATGATTAGCAACTAGAGAAAGAGAGGAAATGTACTAGTATGCCCTTCTATCATAAACCTTATTAAAATGCTGTAGAATCAAGAATCAGTATAACATTAAATGCAACAAAGAGACAAAAACCAAGATAAATCATCTTCCTTTAGGTTACAAATGAGCCTGTTTTTGTATAGATGCCTCAAACAGGAGCCAACTATGAGCAGTGCATTCTCCCTCCCTCCCTCCTTCCACCCCAACCCCTGGTCCCCATCATTCAGTAATATGCCTTTATGTGCAAAGCAAGTGTTCAGACAGGATGTTTATACGAACCTGTGTTAGGTGAACTTGAGAATGTGCTCTTGCATTAGTCCAGCATTCTTTACAAGAATCCCAACAACCAGCAGGCACTGGCTGGTCCAGCAGAAATAGCCCAGTGGTGTACCAAAGAACCACAATTCACCTCCTGCCAAACCTTGATATAGCAATCTTGCCTGCTAAACAATACTTAGTAGAAGGTATCTAGGAAAAAAATATCCAGGCCTTCTCTCTTGACTAACCTCATAAAAACAAATAAACACACGCCTTATAGGATTCAGAGACCATGCTTAATTTGCTGGATGCTCTTTTCACAAATACACAAAACTAATAACCAACCTGGGTAAAAGAAACCAGGACTGGCATACAGGAGCTACCGATGTGGTTAAAAGAGCTTCAGAAACATCGATGAGCCAGCCTTCCCTCATTTACCTTCTTGTGCCAAGGGAGGAAGGCAAAAGGGTACCAGTTCTCCCCTCACCTTTGCCTGCAAGGCGAAGACAGGCAGAGAGAGGCAAAGAAGCGCCACCAGCTCCGCGGCGGGCAGGAATAGAGATGATACAAGCTGAGGAGGAGCCGCTGCTCCAAGCACCCGGCGCCTCCCGAGCTACCGCGCGCACCATCTACCTCGCCGGCGCTGACGACTGCTCGGCTGCCTGGCTGGCTCCTTCGGAAGCCCCGCTCAGCTCCTTCTCCCCGGCGAGGCAGCGGCTGTTGTTGCCCTTTTCACGCAGGGAGCAGCAGCCCCAGCTGAGGAAACGCCGGCAGCCAGGAGCGGCGCCTGTCCCTGCGCCCCGCCTCCTCTTCTTCCCGCCACCTCCTCTTCGCGCCTGACGGGGAGCGGCCGAGGACGGCGCTTCTGGGCACTTGGGGAGGCTGCCCCGCCACTTCCACAGCTCAAGAGCGCAGCCGGAGCCTAGTTCCCTGCGCTGCTCGGGGAGGGGTACTTAGTATTATTCGTATTATTAATAAAATGATAACAGCAGCAGCAGCAGCAGCAGCAGCAGCAGTAGTAGTAGTAGTAGTAGTAGTAGTAGTAGTAGTAGTAGTAGTAGTAGTAGTAACAGTAGTATCCCTCATCTGGCAAGCGGGGCAGCCGGCGGCAGATGGGACTGACAGCAGGTTGCTTTGCCGGAGACCGCCAACAAACCGCGCGCGAGGGCTGCCCGTCTCGCTCTCAGCCCCTGCTGGGAAGCGACCCACCCACCGCTTTCCCTCAAGCCGCGGCTTAAAACTTTCGCATTCTTCCGCAAGAGCCGGCAAAGAGAGCCTCTCCGGAGACTAGAAGCCGAGCCTTACCTGCGTCTCCGGGCTCGCGTTCCTCCAGAGATGTGCCCTCAGTCACCCTCTCTTTGCCCCGCCGCTGCGCCCCTGGAGCCTCCATAACCCCCGGGGTGACGAGGGCCACTATCCTTCCGCGGGGAGCGGGGGCGCTCTTTTAGAGCCGGGGCGGGGGGGGGGCGCTCCTTACTCTTCCCGGTTACCGTAGCAACCAGCTAGCCAACCAGCCCAACCCTCTGGGTGCGCACGTGCGCGCACGGCGGCCAATGGCGAGGGAGCGGGGCGCACTCCGGTAATTGAAGAGCCACTTTCAAGTCGGAGGAGGAGGATCTGGGAAGCGCGCGCGCCGGCGGAGGGTGGAAGGGAGTGGAGGGCGCTGCTGCGATGGGTGAAGGGAAGGCGCATGTAGGGAAAGAAGTTGCCTTCTCCAAGGGAGGAAATAAGTTACTCTCAGCTAAAGGCGGGTATCCTCAGGAGCAAGTCCCGCCGAACTCTGCGTAACTTGCTTCCCTCAGTGAATAGGCGCGGGCATCGCGCTGCAGGAATAAGGAACTCGAGGAGGAGGAGGCAACCAAATTAAAGAAGGATTTATTTTTCTTTTACTGTAATTTTATTGGTAGCTTATTTTTGCTTGGGGACTGAGGAGCTGTTACTGGGCAGCGCGTATGCGTCGGAAAGGTGTGCCGATCCGAGGTAAAAGGAAAAGAAGTAATGAGTTTTTACGCACCCGATCAAAGCAACTACGGGGCAGCCTCTTACTTGGCAGGAGTTGCTCTTTCGAACCAGCACAGACTGGGGAGGGACAGAAAGCTTATTCTGATTTTAATTTAAGGGGAAACCTGGGTGGCAACTCCAGATCAAAGATCATTGGAGCGACACGAGGCTACAGCGCCCTTCTGTGGGCTTAAGCGGGCAATGCAACCACAGCTTCCCTCTCCTAATTTCTGGTTGTTGCCCTTGGCCTTGGAGTAATTGTATGGCTGGGCTTGCCTGCCTTTCGCTTGAATACATACAGCTGTGTCCCGCTGAATGAACCTATGAATGCTTCCAGGAGGGAGAGTTGCTAAGTTTTCTTCAGTAGGTATGAGGTCTAGCCAAATAGTTTGATCACTGGAGCTGACAAGTCTGATATGGAAGGACAGAGAGAGACATCAGAAAGGATTCTGTTGATGGGGTGGTGTGCACAAATTGGTTGGACTCCAGCTCACACCAGCCCAGCCAACATAGCCAAAGCTCAGGGATGATAGTAGTTGTCCAGATACCACTGAACACAGTATTTTTCTGGAGTGGCTTCAGGAGGTGAGGTTGGGGGCACTGTACTTCAGTGGTTCCAGTCATTTCCAGAAAGTAGTTATGGAGCAAGGGGTTCAGTGCTATGGAAACTTTCGTGTCCTCCAGGGTTCTTTTTGGTGAGGGGCATGCTGTAAAACAACTCCATGAAGTATTTGGGAGCTGTCACCAGGAGTCTTGGAGTGAAGTGTCCACAATATTCAAATGACACATAGCTCTATCTCTCTGTTTCTTCTGAAGCAGGAGACATGGCTGTGGTGCTAAATAGGTGTTTGAAGGCAGTGGTGGGCTGGATGTGGTCCAACAAATTGAAGTTGAATCCTGTTGTGTTTTCAAGGTTATTGAGTCTTCTAGGAGATGAGAAGATTGCCCATTCTGAATGCAGTTGCACTTTCTTGGATGAAGCGGGTTCATAGCTTGTGGGTACTCCTGGATCCAGTATCGCTACTCGACACCCAGGTAGCCACAGTGGCTAGGGATAGGAGTACATGCTTCCAGTACTGGCTGGCCCACAAGCTACAGCCCTATTTAGACAGAGATGACTTGGCCACAGTATTCCAGATTGGCTTATTGCTATGTACTCTATGTGGGGCTGCCCTTGAAGACGACTCAGAAACTTTAACTGGACCAAAGTGCAGCCGTCAGAATCCAGACTTGGGTTGCCTTTAGAATTAAAACAACCCCAAGTAGTTGTCAGTTAGCTTCTGGGCCTAGTCTAAGGTGCTTGTACTAGTGTTTAAATAACTTAGGCCCCAAATATCACAGAGGTGCCCTATACACTCTGCAGATTTGGCAAAAGCTGAAGACACACCTCTTTAATCCTGGTCATTGTCACCTGAGATGTGTGCTTTCAGCACCCAGCCTATTCCTGTGACTGTAATTTAACTGTTTTTAATACTGAATTTTAAGTTGTCATCTGCCTTGGGACCTGCTGACAAAGGGCAAGTAATAATCTTGATGATGATAACACAATTAATGCGATATGGGGCTCAACCAAAAAATGACATTATTTTCTTTTACCCACATAGAGGAGATGCAGCCATTTTCCACCTCCAGGGGACAGGTCCACAGTGTATATGCCTGTGCTTAAAAGATCCCACTGTGAGGGAAGAGGGAAGTCCTCCAGGGTCCTCAGTCTGGAAGAATTTTACTCTGAATTCTCCAGTAGCTAATATTGGCATATTCCAGGCTCCCAAAGCCAAGTAACAATTTGCATATGATGCCAATCAAACTGCTAATTATACATATCAGTTGCAATACATTAGCATACCTAATTTGTATAATTTCCAACAGGTGCATCACTTCAATGTCTTCTATGTATGTACTTTTTTTGAATCTGCTTCCCCCCTCCTCCCACTGTCAGAGCAGTAGAGCTTCTCGCTTTATCTCCATTTCTGCTCTATACTCTGTCCCTGCCATCCCTATATTGCCATTTGATTTCAAAGGTACAAAGTGGCTTGTGCAAAATCTGTTAAAATGGCCTTCTAAAAAGCCTGCAGAATTCGATTAAAAATCCCATAATAGCCACAGCAGCAGCATTGATAGCAGCTGAAAATTAGTGCAGTGCTGAACTGGGGTGTCGAACATTTCTGTACTCCTTGAAATGGGTTGCCCCCATTTTGTGGCTGGACTAGAAGTGGGACCCTTATCAGCCATATGTCAATCTTGGTTCAATTCCTAATCCCAATAGCAAACTATGTGGTGGAGTATCAGTGCTCACCTGACCTCCCAACAGTTGAGTCACTGCTGCTTACTGGGATGGGAATGGGCAGCCATCTCCCCACTGCCTTACCCTTCCCTTCCCAGGTAGCAGCAGTAACTCATCCATCAGGAGATCAAGTGGGCACAGCCACTTCACCATGCCATCAGCTACTGTCTAATTTGCAGCCTATCCTATCTCCAAGGATAGTTAAAAGGACAAAAAAGAAGTAGCAACACCTTATATGGTACAATGAGCTTCTTGGAGGAAGAGCACGCTAAAAAAATGCCTTTGTTAGTGGGAGGCATTCAAAAAAGTGCACAACCCTGTGAGAAAGGCAGGGAAGGGAAGATCTCCCTAGGTGGGAGGCTGGGAAAAGAAAGGGAAGCTCCCAGGTGAGTGTTGCGAGTTTGTGTGAGACAAGGATTAAGATCTACTTTTGAGAGATGACTTTGCATTTTTTTTCCATTTGGATGAGTTTGTTTTTTTTTGTATTAGGAAAAAGCCTTAATAAAATTTTTGGGGTGGTACACAAAACTTACGTTCCAAAACTTTTTGTTTGTTTACAGTGCAGGCATTTCTGCACATTACTGCACATCATAATGGCAGTGCACAGATACAAGGTGGTGTGTGTGTGTGTGTGTGTGTGTGTGTAACGGGCAACGAGCTTCACTTGCCCTTACTGACAGCACCATGGGCAAATCTGATTGGGTCTGTAGAGCCACCCTATTATTAACATACTGGTACCTGGTTTTGATGGGCAAATTGATGTATTTCTTAACATTAAATAGGTTTATCTTTGCCATTTTTAGGAAAAAAATGTTTCTGTTCTGATGTTCATCAGGGGGCAGGTCTTATATCTTGACTGGAAATTGCAGAATGCACAAAAAGTATACATTACAAACTTGTAAGGCTGAGTTGGACAGCATTTTTCAATTAGAAATTATCTTATTACCTTAAGACTAACCAGGCTTAATGGAGAGGCTTTTCTCATCTGTAACCTCACTGTGCAACTCATGCCTTAGTGTCAAAATGGAGTGGAAATAAGCAGCAGAAGGAATGCTTATTCAAAGATTTCTATCCTGCCCTTGCAATGCATTCACTTTACTCAGTGTGGCTTATAACAATGAAAAATATTTCAAATCCTATTATATATAAAATCATACAAGATAAAATTGAACCAGGCTCTGCAAATAGAAGCCCTAAATTGGGTTCACTGTAGGAAGACAACATATGCCCAGTAATAGGGTTGCTATACGTCCAGAATTTGCTGGACATAGCTGGTATTTAGCCTTTGTAAACAGGGTCAGGGCAGAAATTTCTGAAATGTCCGGGAAAATCTGGACATATGGCAGCCCATGTCAGAAGTGTAATTTCATTAAAAATAGCTCAAATACTTTTTTTTACTTTTTTAGAATTCCCTCCCTAAAAGCTAAATAACTGGAGTGGCAGCGGAGCTGGCGCGGAGCCGGACAGCTGAGCGTGAGAGAGAGCGTGTCCCCGACGGCTGGTAACGGCATAAGTCAAGTGGATTTTTTTCTGCTACACTCTCAATCATCCAGGGGAGCAAACTGCACTCTGCCCCTTGTGGCTCTGTGCTGCCCCCCTCCCCCGCCGGATGTAGGGCAGCTGAGTGGGAGGGGGCAGGCAGACTCTGGAGGCCCCGCAGTGCGCCCCGCCCCTGCAAGGAGCTCAGAGATGGCACCCAGGGTGGGCTGAGAGGAGCAGCCACCATTACACAGCTTGCCTCACTGTTTGATGTTTAAAATATTTATTTCTTAATTTGGGGCTCAAAAAATAGGGGTCAGCTTATACTTGAGGGCAGCTTATAGACGGAAAAATACGGTAATTTCCCACTTGCGAAATATTTGCACAAAGTTCCTGGTAGTACACTGGTTCAGGTTCTTTCATGATCAGTTCCTAAGTTCATGTAACAATCACAATCTATCACACAGTAATCTAAAATAAGAACATTCCACAAGCAAACACCATTAAATAAGTGCAGCTTGAAAGTGCTTGCAGCAGTGCCTGCAAATCCCACTTTTGGCTTCGCTGCACCTTACCTGCCTCATTCCTGATATCATGTATGATATGATATCATGTATGATATGTAGCTTGGGTCGGGACTGGTGGGCCGTTGTTCACAAGTACATATATTCCCCTGAAATGTGTAGACAGATCCCCCACACATCTGAAATAAAATTCCTTTTTGGTGTGTGTGCACAAAAGCAAGCTGCATCCATGCACATGTCTCACACATGCAGCAATGTCTGAAGATTCATAGATATTCCTCAGTGTCTTAAATAAAAGAAAACAACACTGAGGATTGAGCAGCCAGTCCCACTGCCAGCAAAGCAACTGTACTTAGCTTTTCTCAAGTACACTGTTCTAAGAGGCTTTTATAGTGCTTTATTGGTAAATGTAAATCATGAGAACAATCATGGGCATTTGTATGAGCATCTGTTAAAACAATAATGATGCTTACGGTGCGATTTACAGACCACTTACATTGATGTAGTCCCATTGTCTTCTGTGGGACTGTTCCAGTCCTAAGTGATCTCTGAATCATTCCTTTAGTGGTTTTAATGTGCAAAAGCTATGCATAGTGTTAATTAATAAAGGCAGTATCTAGCAGCAAACACAAGCAGAATTTGAAACAGACGTAAGTTAGAAATACACTGATCTGAGACAATGGGAGTTAGGTACATATTTAAAGGTAAAGGGACCCCTGACCGTTAGGTCCAGTCGTGGACGTGTTAGTAATTTCAAATGAATGAGAGCATAAGAAACGATCTCTAGACTGAGCCCAGAAGATGGAAGTAAGATCAATTTGATGATTCTTGATTACTATTATACAGCTTAGCAGAGTGTGACCTACAAATTGAGGGGGTTCAAAATTGGGGGGGACAAAAGTGGGTATTTGAGATTTTGGGGATTTAGTCAGACCCTTCTCCTTTCTTGCAATGTTTTCCTATAGCCAGTGGACATGAATCAGCACTGAGAAGAACATCCCAGATTCCCTATTTTGCCCACAGTTCCTTAAAAAAGACACAGAACAAAAAAACCAAGCAAATTTAGCTTAGCAGACATAGGATAAATCAAGTCCTTTTATGGATCAGTAACTAGTTAAGGAACAGGAAGCAGAGCATAGGTGCAGTGGTTAGAGTGCTGGACAAGGACCTGGGAGGCCAAGGTTCAAAGCTGATGCACAGCCATACTGAATGGGCCCTTTGGAGAAGGATCATAGCTCAGTGATAGAGGATATTTTGCATGTTAAAGCTTCCAATACCTGGCCTCTCCAGGTAGGACTGGAGATGTTCCTGTCTTCTTGCATTTCTCTGCAAGTGCAGATGCAGATGTGATCTACCTACATAGCAACACAGGAAGGTGCCTTATAGCAAATAAAACCATTGGTTTATCCAGCTCATTATTGCAGCAGCTCCCTAAGGTTTAAAATAGAAATCCAAACACACTTCCCACCCATTTTTCACAGAACATTTGTGTAGAAATTAAATAATTCTTACCATAATCTCCAAGAACAATACAATCCTTGAATCTTTAGGCTGCAAGTGCAATACTTGTAGACTGTATCATGGATAGAACATTTTATTATAGAAAATTGGAATTAATGGTGACCCCGGAGGATTTAATCAATTCTTTAATGAATCCCAATTATCTTGAATTGAAGTAATTATTGAATTAGGTTTAATTTATGAAGTATAATCTCTCTCGCCTAATCAAACAAGAGCTCATAACGGTATTGAGATATCAACTTGCTTGACTAAAATAGTAGTGGAATATCAGCTTGTTCAGGCTCCTTGAGAAAATTTAAATAATTCAGCCAGTTGTGACGCTTGATAATATAATGTTTGAAAGTGCCATACTACTTGTTCACTCAGTTTAAATGAAGATTTCCCCTTTTATTTCAACATTGAGTTGTCTTGTAGGTGTTCTGACTGATAAAGGATATACATAATAGGATATAGACATAGTAAGATTTACTGTTAATCTTTTCCAGTTTCCTAGCTCCTATAAACTTTAGAGCCTGTAAAAGTAGAACACCAAACTACGAGTTTAGTGTTCCATCAAAAAGATATGCTAATATAGTGTTCCAAACAGAACTATCCTGTGCATGCTTACTTGGAAGTGAGTCTTGCTGTGTTCAGTGGGGCTTACTGCCAGGTGAGCATACCTAGGAATATAGCCCTGTTACGCTGGAGTAAGCCACACTTGGCTGTAAATTACAGATATGGACCAGGAAATCTGTTGTTCCAAATCTTTCTTCTGCAGTGTGCTAAGTGGATGGCCTTAGGCAGGTCTCTCTCTCTCTCTCTCTCTCTCTCTCTCTCTCTCTCTCTCTTCTCTCTTTCTCTCTCCACACACACACACACACACACCTCTGGCCATAATGGGGTTAATGATGTCTCTCTTATCAAGTTGTTGCAATGATAATTATTATTGTTCATTAAATTTGCATACCGCCCTTCATCCGAAGATCTCAGGGCAGTTCACAGCATAAAATACAATATAAAAGCACAAAATACATAAGAATAAAAAACAAAGCAAGCCAATAGACCATGATAAGTTTTATTTTCTCCCTGCCCCCTGCCACCAGCCAAACTGCCACTACACAACAACCAGAGAAAGTTGGGGGTGCTTAAAAGACTGTGTTTTACCTAGGCTGTGTACATACAGTTGAGGGATTTCTTTGTCATGCAAACAGTTTGGTGGAGCTACTATCATTCTTACTAAATCAGAACCTGACCGTTTGCATGTAAAGCCTGATATATGTAGATAAAATTAGCATATAAATCAAAATCTAATTAACGTGGTGTTAGCAGCAACTGCATGGCTAGTGTTCAGGGTATTGTTGTTATTTAATATGAGACCAAGCATTAAACAAAAGCCTTAATTAGAAAACAAAAATCATTTAGGAACCCCATGCAATCCATCATCCAAAGAATGTTAATCATTTAACATTGGACATTTTCTTCTTTGATCCTCAGATCCTGCAAGCCAGCATTTCCTGAGGGGTTTACAGAGACTTTCAGGTCAGTCTGAGGGTTCATTGTTTCCTAGATATGTCTGGGGGAAATGATCTCTTACTAAGGCCATGCAATGTACAAACGTTATGAAGTAAAAGAATGTGACAAGGATACAGACACATATATATTATTGCATTAGCCAGACTCTGACCGTTTTGGCAGAGTTTCCATAATGCCTACTAAAATTGTGTTAGATCAAAAGGTTATGGTTTCCAGGCTCAGCTAATATGAGATGTGTATTAGAAAGCACTTTAGCACTCTTTGTATTGCTTGGCCTTTGATTAAAGGCCTGACTACAAGTTGTAAAGTAGCCAGGCTCCGATTCTTGAGAACTCTGAAGGCGCCCTCCAGACAGTCAACACTAGAAGAATGCTTGGAAGTTTTTGCTTGGCCAGCCTCATCTTGCTGAAAGAAAAAGAAATGATGGTATCCAAAAAGCTTTCATCTCTTAGCATCTTGCTCAGCTAATTCCCCCCCTTTTTTGTTATTAAAGTTGCAATCCTACCCTTAAAAAGGATGGCGTGAAACTCTTTATTTTCTGAGGGAGAGGGAAGCCCAACCCTTGGAAAGGAAGGTCTGATCAAGGAATCGTCTTTGCAGCAGCAGAGGAAAAGTCTGCTTGCTGCTTCTACAGTGAAGGTGAACAGTCATGGGGCAAAGAAGAGTGCTCTGGGGTTTGTGGCTGGGGCAAACTGGGTAAGGATGGACCCTGAATGCCACCATCCTAATTCATTTGGCATGCCCTTGGAGGAGGAGAGATAGTCCATCACCCCGAGGCACCCTCTCAATGACGGTGATAATAATAATAAAAAAGACCTAGCAAGCCCTAGGATTTTGCCATTTATCCACCACTACACCTCTCTCCCCTGTCCAGTAGGATTGCTCTGAACTGTATAAAACTCTTCCTAATATTGATCCTGGGCTTATATGTTGTTGGCATCTGTCTGTCTCGGGAGACAATGGAGGAGTGTGCCTTTGTGGGTGAAGTCAAACTGTTGCAAAGTCACAGCATCTATGGAGACCGATACAGGAGAGACATGTTTTGTTGCAGCTGGAGAAGATGAAGGAGTCCACTTGTGCTGCTGCAGGTGTACCATGGCGTTTCTTGTCTCTGCTCTCCTCCCAATGGTCATTCCTCCTCTGGTCACCGCTATGGATGCACAACCTGTATGTCTCCAGGCACTACGGTCGTCTGCAAAGGATTCCCACACAGCAGGGTTGATGTTGCTAGCCTTCATGTCTCGGGCTTATTAACAATGTGGTTTAAAATAAAGCAGCAACACCTACAATCCATAAGTTGGAGGTAATAAAACAATCACTAGCACAATACACACATGTGAATCTGAATGTTAAAAAGCAACATTTTAAAAAAATCCAGCGTTTTATAATATAGCATCCTCCCTATGCTATTTTAATTGATTAAAAAAACCTGAGATAATAAAATGTATTTACCTGATGCCTTAGTGATAGCAAGGCAGATGCCAGGCAAGCCTCCTTAGGGAGGGCATTGCACAACTAGGGCATCTTAGAAAATCTATGTTGTCATACCCCATCTCTCTGGTGGTGGTGGTGGTAGCAGCAGCACTACTGAGAAGGGCATTCATGCTTAGGTAGGGAGAAGGCAGCCCTTGTGGTATGCCTGTCTCAAGGTGTGATGGCTTTAAAGGTCAAACCAACACTTTGAATTGACATTGAATATAATTAAAATATAATAATAATAATTTATTATTTCTACCCTGCCCATCTGGCTGGGTTTCCCCAGCCACTCTGGGCAGCTTTCAACAGAACATTAAAAACAGTATAAAACTTCAAACATTAAAAACTTCCCTAAACAGGGCTGCCTTCAGATGTCTTCTAAAAGTTGGATAGTTGTTTATTTCCTTATTTCCCTTTATCTGATGAGAGGGCGTTCCACAGGGCAGGTGCCACTACCAAGAAAGCACTCTGCCTGGTTCCCTGTAACCTCACTTCTCGCAACTGCTAAAAGGCCCTCAGCACGTGAGGACCTCAGTGTCAGGGCCAAACGATGGGAGTGGAGACACTCCTTCAGGTATACTGGACCGAGGCCATTTAGGTCAGCACCAACACTTTGAATTGTGCTCGGAAACGTACTGGGAGCCAATGTGGGTCTTTCAGGACCGGTGTTATGTGGTCTCGGCAGCCGCTCCCAGTAACCAGTCTAGCTGCTGCATTCTGGATTAGTTGCAGTTTCCAGGTCACCTTCAAAGGTAGCCCCACACAGAGCGCATTGCAGTAGTCCAAGCGACAGATAACCAGAGCATGTACCACTCTCGCAAAACAGTCCGCGGGCAGGTAGGGTCTCAGCCTGCGTACCAGATGGAGCTGGTAGACAGCTGCCCTAGACACAGAATTGACCTGCGCCTTCATGGACAGCTGTGAGTCCAAAATGACTCCCAGGCTGCGCACCTGGTCCTTCAGGGGCACAGTTGTCCCATTCAGGACCAGGGAGTCCCACCCACCCACCCTCTGTCCCCCCCAAACAGTACTTCTGTCTTGTCAGGATTCAACCTCAATCTGTTAGCCACCATCCATCCTCCAAATAAACCAACAATAATTGTAAATATCTCAAAACTGTCATGATGCGTTCCCATCTGTCCTATTCTGGCCAGACTCTCAGCTTCCAGGCAAAGTAGACTGCAACAACACAATCTACTGGTGGGGCAGCATAATAGCAAGTAAGACAGGCTCATTTCCAATAGGGTCAGGCCAGGCAGAGTTACATCTGGTAAGATCAGGTCAAGGAAGGTAAGGCAGAGTCTGTTTTGGGCAAGGCATCAGTAGTCAGGACCTTGGACAGAGCATTGTAAGAAAGCTGGCTGGAGTATTTTCACACATGGAAGAAGAGTTGTTGCATCAGTGAGCTGTTTATTCCTACTATTGGCCTTACCCTCTTGAGGTCTGTGCCCTTAAAAGGTCACTGCCTTGCTCTAGAGGAGTTGGCTCCTGCTTCATGGAAGTGGATCTGGAAGAACTTGGAGCAGAGGACAATAATGACTCAACTCCTGATTCAACTCTATTCATGTCCTCCTTTGTGCTTCAGTGTGAGTCAAGACTAGGGCACATGACACCAGCAAACAGCCTCAGGCAAATTGCAGTATTTTAAACTTCTGAACTGTCTTCAAGGGAAGCGCAATGTCTAGCACATTGCAGTCGTCTAAAAGAGCTGTCACCAGACTGTTGCCAAACTATCCCTGTCTAGTAGAGGTCCCAGTTGGAATCCCAGTCTAAGCAGGTAGAAAGCACCTTGTGCCGCTGAGGACACCTAAATCTCAATCAACAAAACCAGATCAAGAAGTATTCCCAGGTGGCAAACCTGATCTTTCAGACAGGGTTCAATCCCATCCCACAAAGGATGAATTCCTTTCCCCTTCCAAGACTGGAGAGCTATTCACCAATAGTACATCTGTTTCAGTTTCATTCACCAATAGTACATCTGTTTCAGCCCTTTATCAAGCTCAGACAATGTTCAAAATTTTCTATAACTGCACCTGATTTTCTACAAATCCACCATGGAGAAATAAAGCTGACTGCCATCAGGATGCTGGTGACACCTAACTCCAAATCCTGGGCTGACCTCCTGCAGCAGCTTCATCAATATGTGAAATACCATGGTGGTCAAGATGGAACTCAGGAAGTGCAGCTAAAAGCCCACTGCCCAGTATCATTTCCTCCTTTCTCAACACAATGCCACCAAGCTTTCATTATGGAAGGCACCTTCACTGCTGTAGACTTTTGTATTTGTACCGAAAACAGTTGTGCTCCTATTTTGTGATCTGGACATAACAATTAACTTGCAACCTGGTGACAGCATCTCTGGATTCTTAGATGGGAATAGCTATGCAGCTCTTTGGTGGGCAACCTGAAGGAACTTCAGAAACAGCTTAGTACTTGTAATTCCATTGGGTCTGGTTTCACTAGCTCCGAGTTTATGCTATGAATAATTGATTAAAATATAATTTTGCAGTTTGGTTTGGGAAAGGGGGAACAGCAGAAGCCTCGGAGCAAAGGAATTACATGCACTTTACATGCATTTGGACTCTGCTATTGAACAAAAACTGCACTTCAAGAGAGGCCTCATTACATGGGCACAATGTACATGGCCCATCTGAGATACAAGAGCAGCTTCTGTCTCAGTTCTGAATTTCACAGGGAAGTACAAACATGCATGGAGGAGAGAGTGAATCTGTGACAAATGGAACTTCAAAGAAAATGTTCATGCTGCTAACCGTCAAGGAAAAAAGAAAGAGGAGTTTGGCTCATACCTGTTTTACTGCTGCATTTTTCTGAGCCCAGATATAAGGCAACTTGCCTCGCTTCTGAGACACAATGTAATAATAACAACAAGTTAGCTTGAGATTATTATTATTATTATTATTATTATTATTCAAATAAATGCCCACTGCAGAATAACTTGACAGGCACAGTTAAGGTGGTAAGACCATTCACTGCCAACTGACTTTTCTGCACCAACAGATTAATTCTTATTGCAAATATAGTCCTGAACATTCTTGAGAATACATTTTGAGTTGGAATAAACCTATTATAGTAGATAAAACATATTAGACCTGGGGGAGGGGTGGAAGAGAGAACTAAAAGACTACATTAGATGTTGCAATAACTTCACATATTGGGGGGAAATGACGCCAAAACCCAGCTTTGGAAGTAGATTTAGGGCACAATTCAACCCTACCCTCTTCCTCTTTCATACAGAAGGGCTGAATGTAGTGACTGCATGGCAGATGGGGCAGAAGGTGGGAGTCAGGCAGATTGGCTCAGAGATCAGGTTTGGATCAGTGAAACCCATTGGCTGGCTCAGCTCCTCCCTACTCTTGGAATGCCCCATTTTGGAGCTTTCTGCTTGTGCCACCAGTGGGGATCCTGCCTGTTGCCCCCAAGCAGCCAGAGGGAAGGTAGCTGAGCCAGGAAAGCTATATGGAAGGACGTCTCCACTAAATCCACCTCTACCCAAGCCTAGCATGAGCAGGGGGTGGATTGCTCTGTTAGCGTCTGGAAATACAAAACAATCCACAAAGTACTCAACTCAGAAACAGGAGTTGCTTTAAACTTCCTAAAGGATAAATTAAAGTTTAATTTTGCCACCCCAGTCCATCATAAAGTAGACTTCCCTTGAAAGTTGTTGCCAGCCGACAGCTCCCACTAAAGTCACCTGTGGCAAGGGAGTAGGACTGATCAACCCATGATAATGTGGCCCAGGAATTTGGGTCAAGCAGAAAATAATTTAATTAATTATTTGCATGTTGGGGGAAAAGGCTTGGAGTGAGTTATTCCACTGATATTAGAAGTTCAAAAGTGCAATTCCCTAAATTGGCACAATTTATCACATTAGGCTCAAAGAAATTAAGCTTGTGGGCTTGATGGTGTCTCTCTTAGTTTTGAACACACAATTATAGTCAAGGTCCTTTATCGCCATACTGCCATTTAGCTGATACATTGATTGTCAAATAGTGTATCCTGCTGTAGGAAATTGTTGTCAACACTTCCAGTATCTGACATATATTTTGCTATTAGGGCTTTTGGCCTTCGTGGCTTTGTATTCATGGATGTTTTTCTGACACTTCAGATAATGCAAGGCAGTCTATCATGCCTGGAACAAGTGAGCTATTTTGGTTACTTAGACCTAGGAGAATAAAGTAAGGGCTAAGCTGAAAATCCAGTTTTTTCAAAGACCCAGGTCTATAAAATTGAAATGGGAAACATTAAAGACTCCTTGTTTGAGGTTCCTTTAAGAGGGAGGCTAGGATATATTTCATCTCTTGCTTGGTTTATCCATTATTGCCCACCCTGACTGAAGTACAAACTCTTGAGACTGAGGGGGCTTTCTGTTGGCCTCTTTATTTAGCATTTATTCTGATTTGTTTGCAGGGCGGTTAGATGATGTGGCATCAAATGAATCATTACCCCACATTTACCTGTACATTTGCTCATCACTTTTCTTGAAAGTCCAGAAAGTCTTATTTTTTAGCTTTGTTGCACAACCTGAATTTGCCAGGATGTGATTGAATCCCACCCCAAAATAGCAACAGTCTGCATGTGCCCTGAAACAGAGAGATGAGAAACATCTGAACCCACCATTCAATTAGTCCCTTTCTGCTTTGTTCCTTCCCCCATTGTTCTCCCTGTGATTGGATAATCCTTAATGCTGTTATTTCTTATGGATTTCATAAGCATATATTTTTCTGCATTTTAGAATTTTTATCTCACCACAACTGACATTTTAAAAAAAAAAGTTTTCTCAAGGTATGTTGGTCTTCTTGCGAAATACAGATATATAGTCATCACAGCAGCACAATCCCTCTTCAGTCTTTGCAGAAGCAAAAGTCAGGGGTATAATGGGACCCATGCAGCTGATCCAAAGAGATGTGGCTTTTTGATAGCAGTTCTGCCTCCCTTTCCACTCCTATCCAGCTCTATTTTCCATCATGAAAAAGAGCCAGTGTGGTGTAGTGGTTAAGAGTGGTGGGCTCATAATGTGGTGAACCGGGTTCGCGTTCCCACTCCTCCACATGCAGCTGCTGGGTGACCTTGGGCTAGTCACACTTCTCTGAAGTCTCTCAGCCTCACTCACCTCACAGAGTGTTTGTTGTGGGGGAGGAAGGGAAAGGAGATTGTTAGCTGCTTTGAGACTCCTTAGGGCAGTGATAAAGCGGGATATCAAAACCAAATTCTGCTTCTGGTTTGCAATGCTGGGGTAACTGTGACAGCCACTGCACTAATAATGGCAGAGATGGCTCGGCCCAAAACACTGGGCCAAGGACACAAGTTGCCTCCTTTTGACCGAGTTGAAGTCATTATATTTGGTCATATGAATGTTGAAAGACTCAAGACAGACAAAAGAAACTACTTCTTCATGCAGCACAGAGTTAAATTATAGAACCCACAGATGGCTTTAAAAGAGGATTAGACAATTTCAGGGAGGATAAGGCTATCAGTAGCTACTAGCTATGATGGCTGTGCTCTGCATCCACAGTTGAAAGCAGCAATGCTTCCGAATACCAGTTTCTGGAAACCACAAATCCTGTTTGTGGGTTTCCCACAAGCATCTGGTTGGCCACAGTTTCTTCTTATGTCCTCATGTGGCAGCACATCAGTACAACTGACTCAACTGCATTTTTATACTACAGTATAGTCTAAGAACAAAAGCTTTGCAGAGCATGCATGGAAAATCTCCTGGTTTTCTGGTCCTCTGAAATGGACCAGTCCCTCAGATTCTCAATTTCACCCATGTGCATCAGTAAATGTTTCCTCGTAAGTGATTTGGGAGCCAAGGCATCAGAGACCTGAAGTCAACATGCTTAAGAATGTTTTGACTGGGTTTTGACCGGGTTTGCAACCTCAAAATGGAAAACACAATAAAATTTTTATTCCCGAAACTCAAGCCACCATGACCTGACAAACATTGTATTCACCTAATAGCTTCCATCAATCCGCGCTGTTTTCAAATTAGCCTCTGTGACCTTTTCCATTCCTGAATGCTGTTGCAACTGTAGGGCAACATCCTGCAAATTTGCTGTCCAAGTCCATGGAAACAATGTTTATTGAATTACACTGGCTTTTGCACTGGGAAAGAATGAATCAGCTGAACTGCAGAATGATTTTTGTGTCTGCTAATACAAGACCTATAATTAAAATAATCTTGTTATCTTCTATGCAGTTGATTTTTAAATAAGTATATATTCATTTTGAATATATCTCTTATCACTTTGAAACATCTGCATGTGGCCCTCAGCAAGCAGTTATATCCCAAAATCTTGTGAATGATTTTAACTTCACAAAATATTAAAATATCAGGAGGGGTCTGTGTGGTTATAATGCCCTTCATACAGTACTGATCTGATACTAAAGCTTGATAAAGATGGAAAATTAACCTTTTGATTATTTTATTGGAAATCTGGCCGTTATGTATTTTTTTCTCCAAAAACAGTAAATCATATGCTTAAGTAGGCAGCATAGCACTTGAGTTACAAATTCTGATTTAGAAATAACTGAAATCTGAAGTTTGTTTTCCCTCCCCTCTCCCTTGTGAATTTTATTCCAAAACAAAGCATAACAAAGCCATGGCTATAAGGAAAGCAGAAACCACAATTTTCTGGAAATCACGATTTCTATTCTGAAATCTTTCTAGTTTATAATCCCAGATACGTTTAGTCATTGGTGAGGGAAATGCACTCCAAACATGTTCAGGAAGAGCCTGTTATTATTCTACATCTACCACAACAGAGCCCTGGCATTTGTAACAGATTCCTGGACATAGCCCTAGGGACTCCTGGCCGAAAACCCCCAGAGAAGTCACTTAATACCTAAAATGGTATAACGTGTACAATAAAGCAAAAGGCATGAGATTCATTGCTTTCACTTTAGCTTAGATTGATAGGCTGCACCTTTTTGCCTGCTGCGTCGTGTATGAGAGAATGTGCAAGAGTATGATGAGTGAGTTAGCTGAGGAAGACTATTGTGCCTATTGACCTGAGACAGTCTCCTGGAAATAATCTAACAGCAGGGAGCAGAGAATCCTTTTTAAAATCAATAGAGCAAGAAAACGCTGTTGACTAAGTGTCTGTGTGTCTGTGTGTGTGTGTGTGTGTGTGTGTGTGTGTGTGTGTGTGTTTAAAGGAAGGTGTGGAGGGGAGGTAAGGAACAAACAAGGAAGAGCTTTCCTTTAATGCTAACGTTAATAATTCCTCTGATCTATCCCTTTTTACACTATTTCTGCTGGTAAGAAACAGTTATCCTGAAAAAGGCATTCGTATATTCCCAGGCTCTATAAGGTGAACTATTTGACTACCTAAGAGCAGAGCATTCTTAGCCTGCCATAATACAGCACAAACACTTGTTCCTGCTATGTAGGCAAGGTATAACCCTTCCCAAAATGAACACAGATAGTTTTATGGAGTAGTTTTCTACCTCAAGGTGACTTCCAATTTATCTTCAGGTTGTCGAATGTCTCAGACAAGGCCACACATGCTGAAGCAAGAGAAGAGTACTTTAATCTGCTTCCAGGAATCAGCATTTGTTTGAAAACCATATGGAACATTCCCCCTCCCCAGTACTTTAAGTCTTGAAGAGAAACTCAGAAACAGGCATAAACTGGTTGAGGAGGTTTTTTTCTCCACCCCTAGCCAAACTCAAACGTGTGTCAGATTGGTCATGCATCCCAGAAATGAAGCTATGTGTGGTATGTCACAAGAACACTAATCATTTCTGGATCAGCTTCCACTTGAAAAACTGCATGGGATCTTTCTTTTACCCCAATATGTGGAGCAAGAAACCAAGAACCAATAGATTTCATGAGACGTGTTTTGCCCTGGTGTCTTTTCCAATTTGTGTTCTGTAAGCAAATGGATGAAAATTTGGGGACTTTGTTTTCAACCATTGTGCAGGGACTACATCCTAGAAGGGCTACTTTAGTGTCAGTTCTGCAGTGAAATGGGACCCCAGGGTGTATTTCAACCCCATTCTGCTTGTGCATCAAACTTACATGCACGGGAGCAAAGCATAGCCAGGGTACGGGCTCTGTTGCCATCCTCACTGACTTTGAATTCATGGAGGGTGAAGACCTAAAGCAGGGAGGCTCCCTGTGAGATTTAGGACCCTACATAATTGGGGTTCTATATTGTATGAGGAAGCTATGTGGATACAGCAGGCTCCCAAATTCCCAACTTCGCCCTGTGAATTGGAGGGCAATAGGGTTATGATGCTCAATGCACCCATTCCTGCTCTCTCTTCTCATGCGTAAATTTAACATATGAGGAAGTTCCAAAATAAGGGGCAGTTGGGTAGGAAACCTATGCCAAAGTCCTATAGAGTTATCTATATAGGTGCAGCTGAATCCAGCTTCAGGAAAGGCATAGTGATTATTTTGGTACATATACATGCAGAAGAGCAACATGAAATTACAGTAAGAGGCGAATAAACTCTTCTGCTACATGACTACACTGAGTATTCAGTGTTTAAGCTATCGTCCCCACAGTACTACAGAATGTAGAGTTAGTGCTAACAATGGTTGTTACAAGTAAGGTTTATCTTCTTTTATGGCTTTAACCTTGTATACCACTCTGGTATTGTGAAATGGTCGGTGGTTTATAAATATAAACAGTAAATCAAATCAAATAAATAGCACATTTTCTAAAGAAAGTTTTAATTCAAATGAAAACTATGTGCTAAAAATCTGGCCATTTCCAACAATCTGTATATGGTCAAATAACTTCAAAATGTCAGTAGCTTAAAAGTGTGTGTGTGTGGAACTTTAAATATAAAACACAAAAAACAAGTACAAAAATGAACCCAAAGGTTAATATATTCAGATAGCTGTAAGTGCATGAAACAGATGATTTGAACAGAAGTGCCTCTTCATACATAACTCCAGTGTCACTAACATAAAGCTATAATCTTCTTTTTTTCCTGTGTTCTGACTATTATTGAAGTGCTAAGTGTCAGGTGGGAAGGTGTAATGCAAGAATCTTCACTGGAGTGGAAATTGCTCATCTTATGATATGTAGTAGTGTAACAAACAATGGAAGTTTTCGTCACTGATTTCAACTGATCCTCCATTTATTGCTGCTTTGACAGCCTTTTAAGGAGATGGACTGTGAAATGAAATCTCACTTTCACACTCTTGCTAATAGACTAGGAGTGCCTTTTCCCATCAGAAATGGCAGTTTCAGTGCCATAAAGGAAGGTTAGATGGAGGTCCTACAATGACAATTATTGAGAAAGTAGTGGTCGCTTGTGTTTCAGCTCCTTTAGTTTAGTATCTGGCTGCCTCAAACTGTGTTATAGAAAGTTTACTATTTGAGGACACTTAGTTCCTTGAGTCTTCTCAGAACAAACAATGTGGCTGGTAATTTTCTCCAGAGTTAGCCTTCAGCATTTTGGCTCCTTGGACCCAAGGCCAGCCCAAGCCATGTTGCTATCTGAAGTAGAGCATCCACATGCACAAAACAACATAGTATCCAATGCCTGAGAAATTATTTTGCCACCCAAAGCAGAAAATCCCACTGGCACCTCTCCCACTCCCTTGATTAAAAAAAAATGGGTGAATATATTTAATAAACTATCTGCTGCCCTTTCATGACACCCAAAAACCAGCCACCTGAAACAGCCACCTTATTTTGCCAGTAGATGGGGAAAGCCCTATTAAATGATAGAATATTGAGCCCAGCCTGGCCTAGTAGTCTGCCAAGACTCAACATGGTTTCCATCGCTCATCTAGTCATCCAACCATCCTTATCTGGCATAAGGCAAATTAAGGAAAAAGGCATTAGTAGGATTCAAGATTCTTGTGGAAGTCTAATGAAAAAAGAAATATAGTCCACTCGCCCAAAGTAGCATCAATCAGCACAAAGGCAACAACCACTCACATAATCAGTCATGTTGTATTGGCTAATAGAGATGGAGGGATGGTTAGCATGCTGCTCCCTGTTTCTGCAGAAACATTGCGCTGGGAGGAACTAGGGAGAAGCTTGTAGCTTTATGGACAATGATTTGCATTGTAAAGAGATCTTCAGCCCATTGTGAGAGAACCATGGGTTTGGAATTAATTACTGCTTGGGAGGAATTGTTTTATTTGTCTGAAAAGCTCCTGCCAATTCATGACTTCTAATTCTGCATAAATATATAAAGCTGCATGCAGTGTTGGTTCTGCCTCCACCTTTCATCAGACTGCTGACTTTTATGTACAAGTTAATTGTGCGTCTCTTAAAGTCCATTTATAGTACTCATATTAGAGCAGCTATCCATATTCCTTTACTCAGTACTTACTCCACTGTCTTCAGTTTCTGAGAGCTCTGATCACAGAACTCTGTGACTACTATTGCCCTTCTTAAGTCTACATAGAATTTTCACTCTGGCTTAATTAACATGGAATAACTACCACCTTTGGTTTTATATTCATAATCACAAATGTGGACCAGACTTTTATTCAGTCATGTAAGCCCATAATAGTCATTGGCTTTCATCATCCTTGTTGACTTTCAGATATGAGCTGTACCATTCCTCCGATTCCAACATTTAGTTCTGCGCTGATTACCTATTGACACTTGAACACAACTGCAGCTTCATCTCCCAGTGAAGACATACTCTGGCATGGGAAATAACCCCACTAATTGGGAAACGGCTAGGAGCTGTGCTTGCCTGTTATGCTGAGACTTAGATCCCAATCATTTGGAGAAGGCTTTCATAGCATCAGAAGCCATATGCCATAAATAAAGTGCCCAAGACTCTTCATCTAAGCCAAGTATCATAAACCTGTAGTCCTCCAGATGTTTTTAGAATACAATAATATATAATAATAATAATAATAATAATAATAATAATAATAATAATAATAATAATTTTATACTCCACACATCTGGCTGGGTTTCCCCAGCCACTCTGGGCGGCCTCCAACAAAATATTAAAATACAGTAGTATATTAAACATTAAAAGCTTCCCTAAACAGGGATGCCTTCAGATGTCTTCTAAAAGTCTGGTAGTTGTTTTTATCTTTGACATCTGGTGGGAGGGTGTTCCACAGGGCGGGTGTCACTACCGAGAAGGCCCTCTGTCTGGTTCCCTGTAACCTCACTTCTCGCAATGAAGGAACCGCCAGAAGGCCCTCGGCGCTGGACCTCAGTGTCCGGGCGGAATGATGGGGGTGGAGACGCTCCGTCGGGTATCCTGGACCAAGGCTGTTTAGGACTTTAAAGGTCAGCACCATCACTTTGAATTGTGCTCAGAAATGTACTGGAAGCCAATGTAGGTCTTTCAAGACCAGTGTTATGTGGTCTCGGTGGCCACTCCCAGTCACCAGTCTAGCTGCTGCATTCTGGATTAGTTGCAGTTTCTGGGTCACCTTCAAAGGTAGCCCCACATAGAGCACATTGCAGTAGTCAAAGCAAGAGATAACTAGAGCACGCACCACTCTGGCGAGACAATACGTGGGCAGGTACGGTCTCAGCCTGCGTACCAGATGGAGCTGATAAACAGCTGCCCTGGATACAGAATTGACCTGCACCTCCATGGACAGCTGTGAGTCCAAAATGACTCCCAGGCTGCGCACCTGCTCCTTCAGGGGCACAGTTGTCCCATTCAGGACCAGGGAGTCCTCCACACCTGCCCACCCTTTCCCCCCAAAACAGTACTTCTGTCTTTTCAGGATCCAACCTCAATCTGTTAACCGCCATCCATCCTCCAACCGCCTCCAGACATTCACACAAGACTTTCACTGGTTCTGATTTGAAAGAGAGGTAGAGCTGGGTATCATCCGCATACTGATGAACACCCAGCCCAAACCCCCTGATATTATCTGCCTAAATTATAATACAGCATAGAAATGATCCATGAATAGAAAAAACCACCCTTGATGCTCAGCAGCTCTCAAAGCAGACAGGGTGACTTCAGTAATATTTAAACCCAGCCATCTGTGTGACACACCCACCATCCTGAAAGTGATGAGGCTGGTATTTGTGCGGTACCTCCTTGCCCAAACTCACATTGTTTCCTAGCAGAAGCAGTTGGAACAGAACTGTGACACTGTCAGATAGAAGGAAAGAGAATGCAGCCAAGGGTGGATCATTGGACTCCCCAACAAGAAGCTCTCCAGCTCTTGCCAGGGACACCCTCTCCCCAGTATTTCTTCAAAGTCTTGTGGTTCTTCACTTGTAAGCTACATATGGCTGTTCAGCACAGAAGACACTGGGTTGTGTTTTATCAAGCAATTTTAGCTCTTCAATCTGTAAATTCAGCCAGAGTAATTTTTATAATATGAGCAAGCCAAAGGAATAATAAAAGCAAATGCAGCCCTGTCTGCTCTGGCAGCAGTAATCAATCAGTATTACAGAAGCAGAAAATTGCAAAGAACTTCAGACCTGAAGCCACCCATTACTGACTCAAACATGGTTACCTACAATCTGGAGGAACAGCTTTCTCCATTTCACCCAGGATGGATCATAATTGCAGGCCAGGAGGTTATATATTCTTTGTCTACCTACGTTTGCTTATGCTAAGAATTTAGTCATTTCCTCCCCCACTTCTCTCTCTCTCTCTCTCTCTCTCTCTCTCTCTCTCTCTCTCTTTCACGCACACACATGCACCTTAATCCAAAGGAAAGCAAAATGCTGAATGTATTTCCAGGCCAATGAAATTCACTCTACATTTTCTATAATTAATCCTGCTGAGAAACTCATTTTGAAAGCAGGATTTTTTTCTCTCTCGAAGAGACAGGAAAACAGATTAATTCCTTGGCAACAAAATTCTAATTAATTGAAAAAGTGGCCCTATACTTTGCTTCTTTTGCTGTTGAAATTATATTACTGATGCTATGTAGAAAATCAGGTGGTTCTTCCTCTTTAATTATAGAAGTAAGAATTAGGGTTATTATTGACTCTGTACAAGTGTTTATCTTGCTCCATGGCTCACTGATTACTAGACTAAATGATTTGGAAAGAGCATGAGGACTCTCTGTAAACATTGCACAAGCAGTGATTATCTCCTAACTGATAGGCTGCCAATCATCTAGTAAAACAGCCGAGTTTTAATTTATCATCACATTTCTTCCCCTCAGCTTTGTCTGCAGCCTCAATAATGCAGAAAGAAAAGGACAGAAGTCCTTTTAAACATATCTGATCTTCATGAAAACCACCTTTGTCTCATTTAAACATATTCACAAATCTTTGCTCGTTCTTAACTATGTTGACTTTCTAATATTAATTCATGAATTGCAACACTTTGTTCTATCCTGTTTAAATAAGTACTCCCTCCCTCCCAATAAGATGGGCACGATCCTGTTGTTTGAGTTTTAATTTAGAGGCAAGCAAAATCCTATTTTTTATACATTGTAGTGGATGCCAGAAATTAGGTGAAACCATGACCATTAATATGCGAATAGTGACAATTCTAAATTAATTTTGTGAATGCCTGAAGCTGTGGATGGGTGGATAAACACACACACACACACACACACACACACACACACACACACTATTTCCCTCTCAGTATTCAGTGAATACAGTGGTACCTTGGGTTACAGACGCTTCAGGTTACAAACTCCGCTGACCCAGAAATAATACCTCGGGTTAAGAACTTTGCTTCAGGATGAGAACAGAAATTGTGCAGCAGTGGCAGGAGGCCCCATTAGCTAAAGTAGTACCTCGGGTTAAGAACAGTTTCAGGTTAAGAACAGACCTCCAGAACGAATTAGGTTCTTAACCCGAGGTACCACTGTACTGACAATCACAATTAGGTGACTGTCAGCATTCACCAGTGTATTTCTAAATTGTCAGACATTTACCCCCAAAAAATCTAAGATTGTCAGTACTCCCTTGCAAATGCTTATGTACTATTGAATGTTAGGGTCAAACTAGTTGTGATGTGGGGCTGCATTTTAGAGCTGCCCACATCATTTTCTTTCTGAAACTGTAGCTGTGCAGTAGGGGCTATTTGGTTTGGAACCACAGTGTCAGAAGAAAGTGAATTTTAAATAATAATAATAATTTATTATTTGTACCCCGCCCATCTGGCTGGGTTTCCCCAGCCACTCTGGGCGGCTTCCAACAAAGATGAAAAATACACTAAAATGTCACATATTAAAAACTTCCCTGAACAGGGCTGCCTTCAGATGTCTTCTGAATGTCAGGTAGTTGTTTATTGCTTTGACATCTGATGGGAGGGCGTTCCACAGGGCGGGCGCCACTACCAAGAAGGCCCTCTGCCTGGTTCCCTGTAACTTGGCCTCTCGCAGTGAGGGAACCGCCAGAAGGCCCTCGGAGCTGGACCTCAGTGTCCGGGCAGAACGATGGGGGAGGAGACGCTCCTTCAGATATACTAGACCGAGGCCGTTTTTAAACCTTTGCTTCCATGCCACGACCCCAAGCCAAATCACTCTCCCACTTCTCTAGCTCCTATTAGTTGCAAAAGCGATAGCTAGAGTGGGTAACAGCCTGGTTTCACCTGGAAGGGAGTTGCATAGGTGATGTGCTATGTCAAACTTACTTGGAAGAAGGCTCTCCCTATTCCAGGTAACAAGTTCAGAAATACCTAAAGGCTAATAACTGGAGCTGGCTAATGGAAGAAATGACAGACTCAGTTTCAGGACTGGGGAGAGCTCCCAGGGAAAAGCAGATGTTGATTCAACAATCCAGCATTTAATAGAGTTACTGTACCCTATCATAAAACTTGCCAGCAAACTTGATGAGAATGTAAAGGCATAACTTCCTTTTTTGTCTTCTGTTTTTTTCCCTTTGGGTGATATGTGGTCTGACCCCCCTTGTATTCAGGATCTGGTAGCTTGTCCTGCTGTTCAAAGAGCTTCTGAAAGCTGTGTAGATGACCCTGGCATGAAGTCAAACTGCAATGAGTTACTAAAATAGTGTCCTGGGTTACCACAGAAATGAGTGCATGGTAAAATGTTATCTATTAAGAATGGTTAAGCTTGAAACATAAAGGATTTGTGTTTTCTCCTTTTCCATTCCCTGATTTTAGCAAGCTAGTGACAAAAAGAAAAAAGCTCTCAGATCAGCCTAGATTTTGATTAACAAGGCATAAAAAACCACCCATCCTGGTTTTGCTTCTCTCAAGTTCAAGACAATAATTTGGGTAGACGTAGGCAACTGACAGTCATGACAACTAAGCATATTAGTGGGACATGCTCTCAAATTTCCCAAGGGTGGTTGGGACAGTGAGAAGCTCAGTGATTAACATATTGTTTGAAGTCATTTCATGCTCATACAAGATCTGTTGGGCAGGTTTGTAAAACAAATGAGTTATTTATAAGGATAAGACCAGGCCAGATATTATATGTGCTAGAAAAAGCTGCTACATTCGAGATCTGGATTTTAGGGATACGTTTAATATCTGGCTATCTCTTGAAAAAGAGCTAGCCAGAACATACAAACGTATCTAATCCAGTTTTTTTCCAGCATCTTTTATTTGTAAAGGTAAAGGTAAAGGGACCCCTGACCATTAGGTCCAGTCGTGGCCGACTCTGGGGTTGCGGTGCTCATCTCGCTTTATTGGCAGAAGGAGCTGGCGTACAGCTTCTGGGTCATGTAGCCAGCATGACTAAGCCGCTTCTGGAGAACCAGAGCAGCGCACGTAAATGCCGTTTACCTTCCCGCCGGAGTGGTACCTATTTATCTACTTGCACTTTGACGTGCTTTCAAACTGCTAGGTTGGCAGGAGCAGGGACCGAGCAACAGGAGCTCACCCCGTCGCGGGGATTCGAAACGCTGACTTTCTGATCGGCAAGTCTTAGGCTCTGTGGTTTAACCCACAGAGCCACCTGCCTCCCACTTTTATCCATACCTGAGGCAATAAGACTTAACAATTCCATTCTTTTCCCAATGGGGCCTGTTTTTTAAATCTAAACTTGTACAGTACTTTTTATTGTACATTGGTACCTCGGGTTAAGAACTTAATTCGTTCTGGAGGTCTGTTCTTAACCTGAAGCACCACTTTAGCTAATGGGGTCTCCTGCTGCTGCTGTGCTGCCGTTGCACGATTTCTGTTCTCATCCTGAAGCAAAGTTCTTAACCCAAGGTAATATTTCTGGGTTAGCGGAGTCTGTAACTTGAAGCGTATGTAACCCAAGGTACCACTGTATAAGAATTGACACCGGGACTGGGCTGGGGAAGAATATTCCCAGGTAGCTAAACTTAACAATACATATCCCCAGAAATCAGCACCAGTAGCAGATATAGAAATGTAGGACTCTTGACTAAAATTTGAAACCCTATCTCCTCCCTTATTTAATGAAGAACACAATAGGCACAGGCCTCCAAAACTAATTCAGGACAAAACTACACATAAAAAACAGAGCTACTGCCAAATATGTCTGGTCTGTGTCAATTTCTCTCCCAACCCACTTCCTAGTAATGTGTAGCACTACTATCCTGATGGCACTTCCTCTGATGTGCATTTCCATGTTAAAGGGAAGGAGGAAAAAACCAAGGACCTTAGCAGAGTAGAAAAGCATGTAACAGAGGTCAAAGGAAAGGAAGGTGTTCTCTGCTGGAGCTATACTCCATGTTTCCAGCAGAGAACACCTTCCTTTCCTTACCCAGTCAATTCAACACTTTTGCATCTGCCATTGGCCCAGGGAACAAGAGCTGCTGGGTCACTTACAGTACCTCTATCCCAGAAAGATCACCAGCAAGTAAGGAGTATCAGCCTGGTTCCAACTGAATATAAATGCCAGTTAACATCTCACCACTTAGTTCTGGCATTGCTAAACTCAACTTCCTCCACCCCCTTGTCTTGTGTGCCTTGTCTTTGAATTGGTAAGTAGGGCCTTTCGCTCTCGCTCCCCCTTTTCTGATGGTGAGTGAGACAAAAATATAAACTAACAAAGCACACTTTATAGTTACATTCTTCAGATGGGGGCTTACTTTGCAAATGGGTCATTGAGATACTACAAAAAGGTCGCAAGGGACAGGGTGTTGTGTCTTTACTTGGAATGGTTAAATGGGTGTGTGCAGACTATGGACTGATGCTATGTCAATGCCAAAATCTTGTGGATACTGCAAAAAAAAACCCTCAACTTGTATGGATGAGGAGCACCAATTCCACAATAAGCACCTGTCTGAAAGCACTCATGTAGCCAATAGTGCAATAATATGGATGGAGATTTGGAAGCACTGCATCCTTGGCTGCACACAGTGGCCTCATTCCAGAAAATAATAAGTAAGTCACTGCTGTGATGGACCTTCATGTGTGAACCAGCCCACAGAGTACAAAACTAATCTTGTGTGTATAGTGGAAAGCGTAATGAATTACTGCCCAATCCAACTTTAAACTGGCACACCAATATCAAATTCAACCACTCTCTGTTCTGACAGTGATTGAAGATTTACACCCCGACCCTTTCCTTTAGATATGGCAATACATTGAGGTGATACATTCTGGTTTTTTAGCTTCACAATGAAAAGCTGCTTTTTACTTGAAAGGACGCAGTGAGCTGTTCTCAGAACAAATGGCCCTTGAAAAGGTGCCAGGATGATTGTTAGCACTATCTATTATACCTCATATTGTGAGCCTGGTATGCCGAGTGTCTCTCCACCCCCTGTCATTTTAATGGACAACTCTCTATTGTGGCTAAACAAATGTCAGTGCCTTTAGGGGGAACTGCAGCAATCTTTTCCGAATGATGTGCACCTGACTGACAGGGAAGGATTCGTGAGGTTGGGAGCTAGACATAAATTCATATCTGAAAGCAAGACATACAACCACAATCTTCAGTAGATGCAGATTTTTACTCTGCAAATATGACTTTACAAAGAAAGGTGATTTTGGATGGCAAGGAAATAGATACTACAGAAACATTTATCTCCTTTTTTATTGTGTTGCAGCATGACAATATCCTCAAGAAATCTATTGTTCTTGGGCAAAACTACTGTAATAAACACAAAGCAGTTCATCTTGATGGGCTCGTATATAATCACTGTGAGTAGCAGCATCATTGTTCTCTGACAGTGCAGAGACAAATGCAAGCATCCTCTCAAAAGCAGGACGTTATGGGAAGAGGTACCTCTACCACATGAATGGGTTCCTGGAAAAATGTTTCATAGCTACACTATCTTTAGCATTCTGTGTGGGGCAACCCTTGAAGAGTGCCCAGGAATTGTAATTAGTACAACATGTGGCATTAAGGCTGCTGACAACAGCCTGATCATATAGGCATATTTATTAGTTGCACTGCCTCCCAATGAATTTCAGGTCGAAATCAAGGTGCTATTTCTTACTTGTAAAGCCCTAAATAGCTTGGGGTTGCCACATGGCTATCACAAGCCTCTCTTGAGTGTCTACGGTATACCAATATAATCTAGGAGCTTTTAGCACTTTGTAACTTAGCAAAGTTTCACCTCCTGTCCAACTTTCTGAAGCATGTGAATCTGACTTTTGAAGAGTTTGTAAGTAAACCATTTTTAACTTGCCAAACATGTGGGTTTTTTCTGTGCTGGGGGAAGAGGGAAACTTTGGAAGGAACTTGGAAGAGCAAATTTTAAAGGTATAAAAGCCTATATTTCCATGCTTTGCTTTGCTGCATTTTATTTATTTTTTAATCTGTGCTGGGGTTCTCTCACCAAAGAGTACTTGCTCCCAGCCTGGATCTTGGCATGCAGAAAATACTCCTTCTATATATTATTTTTCCTGGAACCAACACATTCTCCACTGCAGATATGCTACAAGGCATAATTTCAAGCTTGATCTTTTCATTGGTTGATGTAAGGTGGAGTTGGCAAAACCTATAGTTACAGACTGAAGATGGCAATAGGTGGCAGCACTGACATATGGGTAGGAGGCAGAGGTAAGAATGTAGTTTGGTCAGGAGGTGTTTGATGTTGTAAACTGAAACTGCCAAACTTGCTCATAGGAACATAGATGAAAACAAAGCAGGACTTCAGAACTAACAACTGGGCTTTGCTTAAGACTCCTACAAGGTAGGCTGGCTTCAGACTTGTTTACTCAGTCTTGGGAACAGAAGAGCTCTTTCTTAACTCTGCAAGTTAGCTCTGTTGCTTGCAATAATAAACTGAGTTTGAAGATCAATGCCTCATGGCATGCGTCATAACACGGTTCATGTCTGCAGTCTGTTACATATTCCCAATTATTATGCAGGCAGTGGTTAAAGGCTACATCCTGGACTGCGATGCTACCCAGTGTGTAGCATCCTTCTCACATGCTTGTATAAGCAAACCTTTCTTCCTTGGGAACTGCAGCAGCTTAATTATAAAAGCTCTGGTTCTTTCTCAGTCTCAAGGGGGAGGGGCTGTGGTGAAATGTGTTATCTCTATATGGAATTAAATCTGCCAGCGGATCAAGCTGTACTCTGAAGATGGCTGAAATGAAGACTGTACAGATTTCTTCCTTGGGACTGTGGTACCCTTCAAACTTGAACATTGTTCCACCAAGACCATCACTCAAGGACCAGCCACTTTAACCTACATATTGATACCACAGTCTGCAGTTTGGAAAGGATACCTTCTGCACAGGTGTTTTGTTCCTCCATCTGTCAGAGGCATCCCTTAATAATCCCCAGCTCCTGGGCTTGCTGTCATGACCCCAAAGTTCAGCAGTGATCAGGACACCTTGCCAAGAGCCTTGGATAAGATGCCAAAATGGTTTTCTTCATCTAAGCCTAATATTGCCAATCGGGAACCCATTCATCACAAAGTGCTGGGCCCCATAGAACCAGAGCCAGGACCTTTAAGGGCACCTTCTCTTGAGCCACCAAATGCCTCCCACAGTACCTAACCAGTCCAACAGCACAAGGAAAGCTCCAGGCAGAAGGCCATGGGATGAAGAAGTACCAATCTTCAGGGTTGGCCTCTTAAATGATTTTAATTCTCCAAAGCTCCCTTGAGGGTCCTTGAAGAGGTAGACTAGAGGCAGAGGCTCCAAAACCCTCAGTTCACTTCCAACCCTTCTAGGAGCAAGTTGCTCACTTGAAGCTCTCTGTGGTGCTGTGACAACTTACCTGCCTTGCTGCCATTCTGACGGACCAGAACAAGACATTTCCCACACATTTCTTATGTGTGTGGCAACCCAGTCAGATGGGTCATGTACAAATAAAAGTATTATTATCATTATCATTATTATTATTTCTCAAAGGCATGGTTCCCAGGTAGCAAGCTTACTAGCCTCTCTGCGATGTGGTACATCAAAGTTCACAAGGTATGATGGAGCTATTGATTATGCTCCTGAGACATAGGGTAGAATTCAACATAGCACTAAGTGAAGCATGCATGTGGGGAAAAAGGTCTGTTCACACAATATGGCTTCCCACCCTTTCACCCACGTCATAGCTGTCAACTTACAGATTTGAAAATAAGGGACCAGCAGCCTTGAAAATAAGGGACCAGCAGCCAAAATAAGGGACCTGCAGTCTCACCTGTTCCAGGCACTCCAGTCTTCCTGTCCTCCTGCAGTCTAGTCAAAGTCATGCTGGTAGCTTCGAGAACACTGTCCAACCAACTTTGTAACCAGAGGTTCAACTGACTAGAATCTGAATCACATGCACCACAAGGCCTATGCAGCCTCAACTTAAGATGGCTCCCCGGCCTGGCTTTGCACTGCAAGGTTTGCAGCAGCACATGCAACAAAATGGCGTCCAGCATTCAAAACCCCCTCAGCTTCCATTAACTAGCCACACACAAGGCATGCAAGCTCCACCCCCCAGTCGTTCTTAGACTTCTTATTGGGTGAGCAACACAGCCAAGCAACACAGTTGGAGCCTCCTTCCTCCCTGGCCGGCAGGGAGGGAGGGAAAGGAGCTGCTTCCTTTGAAATTTAAGGGACATCCTTTAAGGGACATTTAAGGGACATCCATCAATAAGGGACAGCAGCGGGACATGGCGCTGGAATAAGGGACTGTCCCTTCAAATAAGGGTCACTTGACAGCTATGACCCACGCGCCCCCCCAAACATGTTCTGTGGTTTCCCCCAACTCTCCAGAGCAGATTTAGGGGGTGCAGGGGGAGGTTCTGTGGCATGAGCAGCCTTCGTTCAGTGCACACAACAATCCCACCCTTTGAGCTACAAAGCAGCCTTATCATTTTGTCCCCTTTCCAGGATATGCCTCAGCAATGAATAGTAGTAATTACGCTGAAGGCTTGCATTTTTTTAGGTGTTTCAAATGTATTTATATTGGGCACTGTAAAAAATAATCAAAGGATCAAATAGCAAATTTTTCACCCAAAACTTTCTGAATGGAGCATCCAGCCATGAATTTAGATCCAAATTGAAGTCTGTTGCAGCACACAACATTCTTCTTGCCCTTGGCAGGAAGACAGTGCAATTGCCAATAATTATTGGAAGATCCCAGTGTTTGAAACTTCCATTGTTCTAGGCGCATTTTGTGACAGGGAATTTCATTAGCGCAAGCAGTTTCTGAGCTCTGGGTGCAGCACTGCACCTCAGATTTCAGATTAAAACTGCACAGTGGAAGGAAAGGAGGGCCTTTTTCTGCCTTCCCACTTCTAGCTACTCTCTGAAGACTGGAGAAGAGACCCTCTTAAGAATATTAGGAGGGTGAGCAGGGGAAGGACTAGACCATGTGAAAAATGAATATAATATTTTATCTGCAGTTCATTCATTTTCAGCTTTGTATTCTTGTTATTTAAAAAGCGCACCTAGAAATTCTGTTGTTGCACCCATAACCTAGGTTTAAAGTGCCATTTAGCTCCTAGCTTTCATATCTCAGTTTCTAACATTGGAAGATCCTACAAAATAACACGCAGTTTTCTCCATTATGTAATGACAGGTCTTTACTAAGTAACTCAATTTGTACAGACCCTGAATAGGAACCCAGCAACCCCAGTTAGTCTTACTTACAAAGTGGGCTGCAAACCTGAACCTATTACTGAGGGTCTTGTTCTAATTCTACGCATGCACTTCTAAAAAGGAAAGAAGCCACTCATGAGAGGATTTTGAGAACAGGCTTTAAAAGAATGTGTGCGAAACAAATGAATTGTCAGACATTAGGGAGAAAAGAACTCGGGGAGGAGGAAACAGAACAGATACAGAAGATGAAAGGACAGTTAAATAGATAAAAAGGAGAATCTGGTCAAAATGTATAAAGCATGAGATGCTAAGAACAAAGCAAAAAAAAAAAAAAAAGACAGCTTTTCAAAAATAACAAGTGGTAAGAGAGAGCAAAGCCAGAAGAAAATAATCTGATAGTATTTTAACACTATTGTAATTGCACACCGAGACTGCAATCCTATATGCATGTAGGGTAACTCTCGCTGAGCTCATTGGGACTTACATTGAAGTAGACGTGTATAGATTTGTGCCATAAGAAATGCCTTCTAGAAAAATGCATTTCCTGTGTTCATAATTTGATGGTGCAATTCCTCAAACACCAGATGAGTTACATGAAGGATTAAATGGTCATTTGCATGGCAGCAAGCAGCATTATTCACTATAAATCAAGAGAAGGGTGAATCCAATCTGGACCTCAGCCATTAATATTGCTAACAAATTCCAAGTTCAGAGAATAATGATATTTTAAAAAATCCTCAGTCGTGTTCACCTCAGTTCTTAGACACTTGTTTTGTTAATCCGTTTATAACAATTGAGGTTTTGTAATCATGCTTCTAATGCCAGCAGTGACTTTTCCCACAATTATTAGTCTAGGGTAGCTTGTGTTAGAAGTGGTTATTAAAATATGGATGAGTCTGTTACAGATGCAAAGAAGAGGATTGCACATTCTTAAGGCTTTATTGGCCAGCCTGACAGCCTGCACAAAAGCTTCCAGATTAGATTCCACTTAAAGACATTGTTCTTTTTTTCTGATTCTGCTACTTTGGGTGTAATCCTCATAGCACATTTGAAGGAGATGAATGTACAAATCCATGAACATACAAGCACTAGCAGCCACCTTTCTCCACACCCCCAGAAGAAACTGAGATAAGCATTGAGCCAGCAGAAACTGAATTGTCCAGAAAAGGTGTGGGAGCCATATAATGGTACCAAAATGGGGGGTGGGGAGCATAGAATCCTTCTTTCCCCTTTTGTCTAATAGAATAGCAAACGGCCCGTTTGCAGCTCTCCTACCACTTGAAGTGCAGGCAAAACTTTTTGGGGAGTAAAAATGAGAAATGGGCAGAATGCTCTGGTGGAGCTGATCCTGCCAGCAGGCTGGATCCTCAGTTCCACCATGGGCCACTTTGAAGGCTGACAGCTATGCCCACCTGCCACTCACCTTATGTCACCATGACATCAAGCAATCCATCTTCAAAGGAAATAATTGGGAGCACACTATTAAGCTCACTATCCATTCTTTTCTTCCTTCCTTTCTTAACCGGCTTGGATTCAAGCCAGGCTGCAAAGAAAGATTCCTGCAGAAAGCGAAGCATGCAGTCCGATCAACACTGACCACAGACCACACTTGTGAAAGGATTGCATGTTCCAGGTAAGGTGTGGGAGTTGCTTGGGGATAATGGTTCTATGGACCACATTAGGACCCTTGATGGGCTTCATCTGGCCTGCAGGCTGCAGGTTCTCCATGTCTGCTCTAGCACCTCTTTTCAAAACGGCGAGGAGGCATCCCCTTTTTTGTTTTTTGCCACCAGGCAGCCAAATGTGGGTGACAAAAGTGCCTCCAGACTTTCATAGGGAACAACTAGTCCTGAAGAAGTGAGAGAAGATATTTGGGACAGCTAAAATTTGAACTAGCTCAGCTATATCGGAAGCCTCTTTGTGGAGACATTTTGCCCTGAAAAGCAAGGTATAAATAACTAAAGAAACAAAGGGAGCAATTCCATAGCACAACTCTTACAACCTTTTTGCAGAGTTCTGTATATTGTGCTATAAATGTACACTTGATTCTATTTTTTCTGTGCGCAATGCTTATATTTTCTCTCAGTTATTAGAAATATTGAATTTTCTGAGCACACAAAACACCATGTTTCACATTTGTGAAAATGCTTTATAACCTTCCCTTCTGGTGCATGCAGAGTTCAGGAGCGCTGCTTTTGCTTTTTGAGGTATTTTTCTTTTCTTTTTTCTTTCCTTTTCTTTTGGAGGAATGATGCTGCTTTAGGACTAGCACTACTTAAGTGCCTTTTTCTCCTCACCAGCTGAGCCTGTGTATTTGTAAACAAACCAATACAAACCAAAATCCAAAGTCTCCAATATTCTTTCCCTTTTAATTCGAGGAATAAGCAGCACAAAACAACACAAAAGAAATAATTCAGATCACTATAAGAAAAGGTGATCTCTCTATCTTCAGGACTTATAGAGCTTCAGATACTTAAAATATTAAATTTCGTGGCACCCTGGTGACAAAAGATACACTATAACTCTAGCTATTATCGTCTGATCCCAGTCAGACCAGTTCAGTCACTTCCATTTCCCTGTCCAGTCAAATAATGTGGAAATATACATGGTACAGACTGCAGTACGGAAGTGGCTGTTAGTACATATCTTCTCACTTTTGTTTGTGCCGCCTTCTTAGCATTCTCTCAGCGTCTTTCCAGCTGTATGCATTAACTTTTAATTAGCATTCCCTCAAACAAAGCAAGAATCCTATTATTAACCACTGGAGGTGTTAATTTGTTTAGGAATCAGGATTGCCAGGATCTATCTCTCCCTCCTCTATACCTCCACCCTTCTTGCATAAGCAAAGCTCTGAGACAAATTGATTTGACTGGGGTTTTTTTTCTCCCCTTACAGGATCATGTAACAATTAAAGCAAATAAATGAAATTAAAAGAAAATTGAAATCCGCTCTTTCGACAATACTTCTGATTTAATTTTATTCATGCTAGTGAATAAAACATGAGATTCTTCCCCAGCCTTTGACTGAATGAAGTAAGTTGCCTTGTGCATCATACAGCGCCGCCTGCTGGCTGCTAATTTCTCCAGTGTTTGCTTTTGTACTTATCTACCCTTTGAGATGTTAATCACTATTTACTTATCATTACGGAAGTACCTTGAAGCATGTTAGAACTTGTTTTCCCAGGATAAGGAGCTAAAACAAGACTCTCTAAACCGCAAACTTTATAATCTGAGCTGAGATGAAACAATGAGTGTCGATAATATAGTGCTGGGGAAAGCATGAAGCATTCAGAGATAAATGAAGGTTGCAGCAACAATTCCTGTAGTTACTGAGGTCAAACTTATAGCTGAAGAAGGAGTTCATATGAAATGTATTTATTGGTTTAATAATAATAAGTAACAAAGTACAACAGTTCAGGGATGGGGAACCTGTGACACTCCGAATGTTGTTCAACTCCAACTCCCATCAACTCCTGCCAATATGGCCATTGGCCAATGGTCAGGGATAATGGGAATTGTAGTCCAACAAAAAACTTTGCCTTAGACCAGGCATAGGCAAACTCGGCCCTCCAGATGTTTTGAGACTACAGTTCCCATCATCCCTGACCACTGCTCCTGATAGCTAGGGGTGATGGGAGTTGTAGTCCCAAAACATCTGGAGGGCTGAGTTTGCCTATGCCTGCCTTAGACCCTTTTAAAAATGGTGTCACCCATACAAAATTATTCAGATGACCCTGTAGCAGCATTAAAAAAAAGATCCGTTGCTAAGACACACACTGAACCTCGTTCTACAAAAACCTGTGGAGAGGGGGAAGGGAGACCATTTTTTAAAGGGAGAGATGATATCCTGATCTAGGTGAGTAGGAGAGATCTGTCCTGTAATGCAACATGCCAGGTACAAACAAGTCTGTTTAATACCAAACATAAGGTGTGTTGGTTTGCAACAAGCCAGCTGACTCAGTGATATCTCAGCATCTTATAAACTGACACATAGTGAGTCACTCCCCAAGCCTGCACCTGTCATGCCTTCTCTTCCCATAATGCAGGAGCAGGGAACTTTTATGAGTCTGAGAGCCTGATTACCTGGGTTGGAAAGTTCTTGGGGGCTGCATTTCAGTAGCAGGTGAGGCCAGACTTCACACAGACACACACCAGAAACGTAATACATTAAACACAGATGCACACAATAACACACACTGTAACACCAACAGGGGAGCCCTTTTCACAGTTCACAGGATGGAATTAAAGCGAGCTCACGATCCAAGCTGAACCCTGCATAGCAATGTTGATCCATTGCCTTGGCAGTAGATCAAATCAAAACAGATGCGTCAAATGTAAAACAAGAAAATCCTTAATATTTTTTTTAATGTCCACTCCTGTACATAATTCATATATCTGAGTACTGTTTAATGGTGTAACGGCAATCTTAATCTTGGCCTTTTCCACTAAATACACACACAAAAATTCTAAAAGCTAGAACTGTCAATTTAAAAGTCTGCTCCTACCACACCTCTCTGTCTTTAAGGCTACAATTAACAGGATCACACTACACACCACACAGATTGTCACAATCTAAACTCAAGTGCAGCAAATTGCATGGGACGTTGTATTTTTATACTACAACAGAAGTTTTATTAAGTTTAAAGTATTGCAGAAATGTCCAGTTTCTTAATTGTACATAATCAATCTATCTCTACACAAAACAATAATTATCTCCAAAAAGAGCACAAAATTTTAAGTAAAGAATTATTGCCACACTTTGTTGATAAAATAACCCAGTTGGTAAAATGCTAAAAACTTTCCAATGGACAATGAGAGCTTGCAAGGGAGAGGTAAAATGTCTATCTTGGCTGAGTCCACCTTAAAAACCAGATCAGTTTATTCAAGATGAACAGGTTTCTTGGTGAAAATTTCCAGTAACTGTTTTGCCTGTGGGTAAGCCAACCTGTTTCAGAGAGGAAATCTTTTCGGAGGAAATATTTTTTTACCTACATGTATCTTTAGGAATGAGACACAAATATCAAGGCTGATACAAAGCTTGGCAGCAAACTCTGTGGAAATAATAAACGTGTTTGCAAGATTTGTTTGACCAGTTGTGATTCCCAAGATAGCTGCCCAAAACTGGGAATACTTCAGAAACTGAAGATTGCAACTATTCATAGTCATTGTATCTACAGCATGGTAATAAGCTCTATTGAACACAACGGGGCTGTTAGGCTGCAACTCTATGCACATTTACTGGCAGTCTTTCTCACAGTTCCAGACAGGAATTTTGTCCAGTCCTATATGTGGGAATATCAGAGATTGAACCTAGAATCTTCTGCACAGAAATCCAAATTGTCTTACAGCGAGCATTAATTTCCAAGAAACACAACTTAAATTGATGTCATGTCTATAGTCAATGCTGTTTTCTCCAAAATAATGAAGGCCAGTTCATCTTATTAGGTATAGCAGGAAATCCTGACAGCTGGGTCAGCTGTACTGTTGGGCCGTGTGAGGTAGCTGCCTCAGGCAGTAAATGCTGAGGGAGAAGTAATGTCCCATCGGTAGTGTTGAACTAAGATGCAGCTACCAGTCTGGCTGGTTTCTGTACATAAAATGGCTGGGGGTGCCATCTTGTCCTCTGTCTCAGACAGCAAAATGTATCGGGCTGGTCCTGCCTACAGATTTAAGATTTCTGGACTGTGGTGGCTTAAAAATTCAAGAATGTCTTGAAATCTGCAATATACAAGGATCCAGAGTGACTCTGTTATATATCTGGAACCAGATAGTACACTGTAACCTCCTAAAGCTTTGTAGTTTATTCCTGGCTGCTAAAACTTTATGGGTAGGGTAGTTCTCTGTTTCACTCTCACAGAGGTCAGCGTCACAACAATTTGAAAGTTATGACTGTGGCCCAACTTGGTTTTCAAATCTGTGAAAAAAGGAACACTGTATTCTAATACCTTTCTCATTGTCTGCCTCCTCTTCTGAAAACATCTGGAGAGAAATTAAGCCATCACAATACAAATTTATCACTTTGTATTCATATTTAAGTGGTTTCATGTTATGAAATGAGTTTTCTTTCTACTACAGTATCTGCACAAAGTTTTGCTGTTTTGCTTTTTTGCCCAATAAACACAGTGCATTTATTACAAGATTTCCCAGACAATATGGACAGTTTTTGTTTTAAATCAAAGTGACGCCACCATGCAAGATGGGGGACCAGAAAAAGTCTGAGTTGATAGGCAGGCAGCCACCCACCCACTATACACCCTGTTCCTCTCCACCTCTGTATATCATCCTCCAGAGATGAGGCCAGAGTACAAGATGGTTAACTCATTTTCTCCCCCTAACAAAGCTGAGATAGGTTTATAGAACGTGATGATTAGCCCAAGGTTAGGGATTCAAAACAAAGTGTAAGTGTCCATTGTCTGATCCAGACATTCTGTTCAACTACTGTGTAAACAGAGGCCTGAAAGGGCCCAAGGCTGATTAGTTTGCATACTTTGTTCAGCGATCTCTCTGCAGTAGTTGCCATCTCTTGTTTCTCTCCATTTGCAAAGCTCCTGTAACTTCCAAAGCTGCATGAATAATTACACCAACCTTATATTAAACAAATGCAGCTTACTCGCTTTGGAAATACAGCGAGGAAAAAAGGGAAAGCTTTACCTGCTGAGCATCTGCCTGAAATGCAACTGAGGCGTTCCCGCCCCAGAGGCCGTGCCAAGGCAAACCCTACCAACCCTGTGAAAAGGAGATGCCGAGAGCCGTGCTGCGGAAAGACCAGCTCCTTCATCCTAAAGATGAGGGGAAAGGTGGTACTCTGCACATGCTCAGAGACAATGACATTCATTCACAGACCTCAGGACTGAACCCTCACCTTCCTAAATTTAGGGCTCTCTAGGGGACCCTGAGCGCTAAGCCGGAGAAAGCCGCGCTTGGCGTCGCGCCCGCCCCCCAGCCTCCGGCTCCCCCACTTCTCGCGCCAAACTCCTCCGAGTGAGCGCCCAACTTCACACACACACCCCTCGCGCGCCAACCCCACCCGCTTTCCCTAACCGAGGATCATCGCCGATTGGCTGGGGCGCAAGAGCCTCCGCGCTCCAATTGGCTGAGGGGGCTCGCCTCCTCCGCGCTCCTTTCCACGCCCACCTTCTCCTCCCTCCGCGGGCCAAATTCAAATCGCTGACACGGGCGGACCAGCAGCTTTCAGCCTAGCGAGGGAGGGGATGGCGCGCGTTTCGTCTGAACGGCGACCGCCGCGCCGCGCCCGAGATTCCCCCTAAACTGGGACGGAAAGTGAGGGGGGGAGCTCACACACACAAAAAAGGTAGGTGAGGGCGGGGCGGGGATTATTCAGCTCACGGGGTTGGTGGCGCCAAACGATTTAAACTGGACCAGGGGAGGTCTCCGCCCCGCTCCCATCAAGAGCCAATCAGAGGCGCCATGCGCCCGAAGGGTGGGAGGAGCTTATCCCGAACGAAAGAGCGCGGGTGGAATCCCGGGGCTGGAAGGAGGGGAAGGTTGAAGTGGAGGAGGAAGGGGGGGGGTGAGTGACTTGGCAGAGAAGGAGCTGTAGCAGAAGGCAGAGGAGACCTGGGGGGCGTACTTGAGAAAGTAGCTTGCAAAAAGGTGATTTTAAATGGGGGGCGTTTTGGGGGGTGTTGACAATAAGGTTTGGGTTGCAGCAGCGGGATCCTTTTTATTTATTTATTTTAAAAAGTGCTGCTTAATGGTTAAACCGTATTTGCTGAACCTTGACGATATTAAGCTCAAATCTGATTGACTTGTACTTTGACACATGCACCATTCTTTGGTTGTTTCTGATTAAGGAGCCTCTATCCTGTGAAAGTGTGTGTTGTGATAAGCTTTGTACATTTTTATGGTATTTGGGGGCTCTTTGCCTCGTTTTTGCTACAACTGGCTTCTGCTTCTGTGATTTGTAACAAATAGAATGAATTGGACCTTGGAGGTAGCACAGGGCACACTGGCCAGATTCAGTTCCTCCAACAACCATGATAGCTGCTGTACCACTGGGGAGAATATCATTGCTGCATATATATATATATATATATATATATATATATATATATATATATATGCTTTCGTAGATTTTCACGGGTACAGGAATGCAGGTTTTGGTATCTTCGGGTGTCTTCCCGTGTAAGAGTTGGGGTGTCTAGGCGACGTTTCGACGAGGTCTCACTCGTCATCTTCAGGCTGGTGCTTTCGGCTTCTTGTTACTGGAACAGAGCAGGATCTCAGTGTTTGAGTTCCTATAAATACTGTTGAGGGGGTGTGGTGTATAGCCTCCAACGTTCTGGGCAGAGAGGAAGTTCCCAGGTTAGTGTGCCTTTTCTTCTTTTGTTCATTAATTACTTGAGGGATATCTTGAGTGATTTCTTGAGTGATATTCTGAGTACCACTTAGGAGGGTCATTAGGTGTGGATTAGTTGCTAAAGCTTTCGTGTCTTGACGTCTTGAGCTTGTGAAGAGTTTTTCTGAGAAGATGGCTGTACTGCACTTAGTTGTGCTCTGGCTTGGCTTCGTGTATAGGGGCGAGCTGTGGTTTTGTGCCCTGTGCCAGCCAGATCTGTGTAGGGATCCTGCAATCCCTACACAATCCCCCCTGCAATCCCTGCAAGAAGGTAGTGATGTGCTGCCTACCATGTTGTGTAATCTGTGGTTATCCATTAAATGGTGGGAACAGCCTGCTGCACCTTGTTAAACAGATATTGACCAGTGTTTGCCAGTCTGGTGCACTCTAGATGTTTTGGGCTACAGCGCCTATCTGTTCCTGCCTGAATGATAGCGGGGGCTGGTGGAAGTTGTACTGTAGTTCAAAACATTTAGGGTGCACCAGATTTGTGAAGGTTGGTATAGACCTTCCTACAACCAGTTTGGACAGAAATCTCATGCTTCAGTTTCGGATCATCAGCCTTTATTATTTTTCTTTATTGTTTTTATGTTATAATGCTGATTTGGCAAGTTCACAGTCACCAACTTGACTGAAGCAAGAAACCTGAAACAGGATTAAACAAAACTAGTGCTACTCTAGACACATACTTCACCAAATTGCACCAGTCCCCTTCGTGTAAAGACATGTGACTGTAGGAAGACAAATTTAGCAATATGTGAGAATAAGACTCATGTAGACACATTCTTAACAATGGAGTTGGGAAATCTTTTTACAACCCTGCAATCCTAAGCATGCTGCCTATGGAGTAAGTCCACCTAAACTCAGTTGGCCTTCTGAATACAGGTGCTTACTGCTGTGTGGCACATTTGACATCTGAATAAATGGCCAAAGTTCTCATTCTAGAGGTCTTGCACCAGTATTCCCACATCAGATTTGTTTCAGCATCTCTGGTAAAATGATGTCATCATCACCCCACCTTTCCTCCATGGAGATTAAGGTGACATACATGGCTCGCCCCCTCCCCATTTTTTCGCCACAACAACCTGTGAGCTAGGCTAGGCTTAGAGAGTGTCCTGAGGTCACCTAGAAAGCTAACTGGCTCAGTGTGGACTTGAACTCTGTTTTCTAAATCCTAAGTCCAATACTGGTCACTGTACTATCACAGACTTCCATCTACCGGTATTCTGTTTTTTGTTTTGTTAAGTGCATATACATAAACTAATTTTCCATTTTTCTTCTTCTCAAAGAATGCTGTAAAGGTTGCCCAACCAACAAAGCCCTTATTCTATTTAATTCAAACGAATATGAATAAGAGAAAAGCTTGCAGTGGCAAAATGAATGCTGAAGACAAGGTAACCTATCTCCCACTTTATCTACCGCATAGCAAGTATTGGCTAGAGGTTCCTGCTCAATGGGTTGTGGCCGACACAGCTCTAAAATAAACAGTTAAGAATTGCAAATTACATATGAGCAGCCATCACTATGCTTGGCATCTTCTGTTTGTTGTTTGGTTTAACTTCAGGTTTTACTTCAGTCTTGATAAAGAACTGGACCTGAAGAATAGTTACCTTCGCTAACATTCAGTCATTTTGTTCTCTGCATCTGTACGGAGACAAGTCACTAGTAAAGCTATTATCGAAGGAAGTTCTGGACCCAGCAATGGGTAGAAACAAAACCCCATCAATTTAACTCTGTGTATTTTATCAGCATTAAAAATGGCCATTCCTTTGACTTTGAAATTAGCTGGCCAAAAAATGTTATTCCAAACTTAAGTTTTCTTCATATAATTTTCATGTTCACTAGTTAAATGAGTCTCCTGGAAAAAGCCACTGTGAGAAGAGAATGCTTGTTTAGATAGGCGCTTGATTTTATCCACAGGCCTGCTGTTATGTTATTCAGCTATTTTTTCTCCCTTTATCAGGAACTTGTTTACACTTTTCGCTTTGTTAGCAAATATAAAATAGACAAAAAAACTAATTTGTGTTTTGACGCCATCCATTTTTTTGTCCCCAACATTCAGTCATGTAGAAATGCATGATGTTGTATATCAAAACACAAGTAAGTTGTACACATTATGCGGGATAAGGGTTTGGCTGCAGCCTTCTTTTACTGCAGCATGTATTTCTGCCCTAAAGCAAAACAATCAAGACTGACTGAAATACATAGGAAGTCTGATAAAATCCCCTAGGAACTGAACAGGTGAAAGTTTTGACATGTTGGTTTTCAACTGGTGGTATACTGCAGCCTGATCTAAGATGGGTCACAACTACCACCATAAAAATACATGGCAAAATTTAAAGGAATGTGTCCTTTACATGTTTGGGCTAAAGGTGGGTCCCAGGTCTGAAAACATTGCAGACTACTGTTTTGACAACAGGCACTTGATTGATTTCAACATTGGTTGGTTTATTGATTAAAAACAGCTTTGTTTTCATATTGCTTTTATGCCTGGCATTGCTGATCTTGAGTCACACAGTTTCATTTCTTTTTGGCTCAGGAAAATTGGACTTTTGAACCACATGAAAGCACATTGAAAACTCCTCTGAAACAGGCAGCGACCTCCAGCTGGCTTTTGGCCGAGAAGCCGCCTCCTGCTTCTGGCCATCTGACACCACCACCCAAGCCTAATGAAATCTCTCCTGGAGACCCATGGACACCGACAGCTAACCTGAAAATGCTAATCAGCGCAGCTAGTCCCGAGATTAGAAATCGAGAACAGGAAAAAAGATTGTCAGACAGCAGAAATGAAATCCCTGAGGTAATTTTTCCCCCCTTCTTATCGCTATAAATATTATTGAGCGCTGTACTCAAAGCTTAAGTATGCACTTGAAAAGTAGCTCAGCTTTGGTTTGTTTCAGTATTTTGTGCTAGACCTCAAATCTGGAGTGTTAGTTATTTTTAGAGATTATACTGTGTGCATAGCAGACGCTTCAGGGTAACTCTATTATTTTGAGGCTCACCAGCTGTCACCAAGAAGGCACTTGGCATTGCACATTGGCCAGAAATGCTGTTACTAAATCTGTCAAATCTTAATATTTTTCGTTTAAGGCGTTACCAATTGGTGTTTCTGTATTGTTTTCTTTCCGCAGGACCATTTCTCAGGAGACGAATATGAAAAATCTCAACCCAGCCGTAAAGAGAAAAGTCTAGGGTTGCTTTGTCACAAATTTTTAGCTCGCTATCCTAGTTATCCCGACATCTCTAAGAACAATGAAATTTGCCTTGATGAAGTAGCAGAAGAGCTTAGTAAGTTTGGGACTAAGATCCAGTGTTTATTACTGGAAAAAGCAAAACTCACTTCACGCTGTTCAAAATGATAAGTGAATTCTTATAAACAACTTTATAATGTGGTTCGGTATCCTTATCATGGCTGTAAACGTTTCCCTTTTTTAAAGGGAAATTCCCTTATTCCGAATAGGATTCCTCGCAAGAAAAGGGAAAAGTTGACAGCTATGATCCTTATACCCTCACTGTAGCTGATACTAATGTTATTACATTAATAACGACTGTTTTTATTTATTTACTAAATTTATATATTGTCCTTCATCCAAAGATCAAAGGACGGATTTTATACTGTATTTTGACAAGACACATAACATGATACCCTCCCCACCCACCCCAAATACCCCCATCACATTTTAAAAGCCACAGATTGTTTAAGCAACCGAAGGCCTGGGAGAAGGAAAATGTTTTTGCCTGGTGCCTAAAGATATGTAATGAAGGTGCCAGGCGAGTCTCCCTGGGGAAAGCATTCCACAACTGGGGAGCCACTGCAGAAAAGGCCCATTCTTGTGTTGCTTCCCTCTGGACCTCTCATGGAGGGGGCATACGGAGAAGGGCCTCAGATGATGAGTGCAGGGTCTGGGTTGGTTCATATGGAGAAAGGCGGTCCTTGAGGTATTGCGGTCCTGAGCCATTCAAGGCTTTATAGGTCAAACCCAGCAATTGGGCCTGGAAAGTTACAGATCAAAACCAACACTTTGAATTGGGCCTGGAAAGTAATTGGCAGTTAGTCCAGGGCTGGTGTTACATGCTCACACCATCTTGCCCCAGTGAGCAACCTGGCCATTGAATTCTGCACTGACTGAAGTTTCCAAACAGTCTTCAGAGGCAGCCCCATATATTGCAGTAATCTAACATAGAGGTTACAAGGGCATAGAAAACAGAAATTTGGCTATCCCTGCCCAGATATGGAGGCAGCCGGGGTGCCAGCTGAAGGTCATCATACAGGTCCTTACAGCAACCTTACAGCTCCTTACAGCAACCAGGAATTTGAAACGGGGCATGTTATAGCAAGGCAGACTATGTGGAAAGAGCACAGTCTTCAATTTTCCAGTCCTCCGGTTTTCACAGGGAAGGAAGATATAATCATGAGGGTCTACCCACCTTCCAGAATGTGACAGGATTAAAAAGCAGGTGGAAAATATTTTTTTTAAAATTGCCCTTCTTACAGATGTTGAACGCAGGCGCATCTATGACATAATGAATGTACTGGAAAGTCTTCACATGGTGAGCCGACTTGCCAAAAACAGGTATTCTTGGCATGGGCGTCATAATCTTAAGAAAACACTACAGATTTTGAAAAAAGTGGCTGAGGAGAACAACTATAGTCAGCAAGTTGAGCTGATTAAAAGAAGACAATATGAAGAAGAGCCTGAAGGGGATGACCAGAAGATTCAGTTGATGGCAAAGCATGTTAGGCCAAATGACCATACAGACATCTGCTTTGTGGAACTTCCTGGGATGGAGTTTCGAGCAGGTACATCTTTGCTTTCTAATTTTGGCATGCCAGTATCTTCTATGATTTGAATTCGGTTGGTTCCAAATGCTTGCATTTGGGGCAATGTTTAATTAATTATTTGGATTAATTTGTTTTTAACTCTCCTTATGATTAGCTTGTATAGTAACCTGACTGGGCAGCAAATCATTTTTTCTTTAGAAAGACAGCATATAAATCCTTTAAATAAACAAATGGAATCTGCATGGAAACATTTATTGGGGGGAGTGAGTGAACCCGAAGCCCAGGCGAGTTAGGAACAATGATTTCAAAGCTCTCATGACTTGGATTATATTCTGCCATGGTTATCTCTCCGTACAGCTTCAGTAAACAGTCGTAAAGACAAGTCTTTACGGGTGATGAGTCAGAAATTTGTGATGCTGTTTCTTGTTTCAACCCCCCAAGTTGTGAATCTTGAAGTCGCTGCTAAAATATTGATTGGCGAAGACCATGTTGAATATTTGGATAAAAGCAAGTTTAAAAGTAAGTGGCAGAAATGGCTATTTCCATATCTTCTCTATACTGTGTCTTAATTTTTACATATTTAAACACTTTTTCCTGTAGCCCATCAATACAGTGGTACCTCAGGTTACATACGCTTCAGGTTACAGACTCCGCTAACCCAGAAATAGTACCTCGGGTTAAGAACTTTGCTTCAGGATGAGAACAGAAATCGTGCTCCGGCGGCGCGGTGGCAGCAGGAGGCCCCATTAGCTAAAGTGGTACCTCAGGTTAAGAACAGTTTCAGGTTAAGAACGGACCTCTGGAACGAATTAAGTACTTAACCCGAGGTACCACTGTACAAGACTAAAAATATGAAAAAATTAAGATAGCATACTGAGAATGTAGGTGTTTTGCAACTTAGCATGCCCTTAGTCCAAGTGTTCCCAGGTGGGTTAGATGTTAGCTCTTAATGGCCAGGTTTGGCCCAGTGTTGGCCCATGAAACTGATTTATTAGAATAAACTCAAATAATGTGTCCCCATGTTCCCTCCCCTTTGCTCATCTTTGAAGATATCATTATTTCTTAAATCACAGTTTCCTATGATGTCCATACTGGGAGACTGTGGTTTAAGAACCAGGGTATCTAACAAGCCAGGCACACAAAAGTAGGATTGAATGCACAAGCACACACCTTTCGGTTCAGTAAACTGGCTGATTGGACCTAGATAGTGACTCCTGAACCAGGCCAGTATATGATGTTGGCCTCCTCATAATTCATGGACAGGCTGTCATTTCTTAACTGGCTAAGCAAGTCATGAATGACTCCAGCCTCCTCTACCTGCTCCTATCCTCCTGCGCAGCCAGGAAGAATTTGGGAGCCTTCACTTCCACTCGGTTAACTGCAGTTTGTTGTGTTATACAAACTGATAAGCGGTGCCTTATATCAACTATGGTTAGTTTGAAACAGGAATGTGTAACATTGGCAAATGGTCAGGGATAAAGAGTTGTCCAACACCAGAGGGCCGCAGGTTCCTCATCTCTTGTTTGAAACAATCCAATGGCCTGCAGCGGTTTTACCATAGCTACAGTTCTGTGTTCAGATGAGACAGCAAGCTGCAGCTAAGTTAAAGCTTGTGGATGTGGGAAAGATTACTCTTTTCTGATCCAGCCTCCATCTAACAAAGCAAGGTGTCTGTTGAGAATGTTCTTCGGTGGGAACACAGTTCTTTGGACTCCTACCAAATTTAATTTTCCACAGTTTCCTAAACCCCACCCTTTGGTCATTCACACAGAAGCTCATTTAAAAATATTGAGCATATGGCTTGACCAAGGGACCAAAATTTAACTAACCTATTTGTGTACTCCTGTGGATCCTTGGAACATAAATGACCCTGTTGCTTTTGTTTTGTGTGTTTAAAGCACCATTTAGACTAATAGGAGAAGAAGGGTGATGTTTTCATAGTACTGAGCCTCTGCTTAATGGTGATGTAGTAGTACTGCATTTTCATTAGTCTTTTAAACTTATTTCAGCTAAAATTCGAAGGCTGTATGATATTGCAAATGTTCTCAGTAGCCTTGAGCTCATCCGGAAGGTTCACGTTACAGAAGAGAAGGGTCGCAAACCAGCATTTAAATGGACAGGACCAGATGTTTTTTCAGAGATTCTGGGTAGGTGGACTATTACTTCTGTACTCTAGAATTGCAGGCAATTCCCCATTTCCGCAGGGGTTTTGTTCCAGGTCAAAGCATGCATTGACAGAATGTGTGTAAATGTGCCCCGTTATGCCACTATTCCTCCCTCTTCCGGGGTCCGAAAGGACCCGCATGTTGGTGGTTACATGTCAGTGGTTGCATGTCAATTGGACTCACCTAAAATGGTCGCTGCCTGTCACTGTAATGGTGAAGCTTTCTTATCTACTGCTCCTTGCTGCTATCAACCAAAGAAGGCTTTTTGTGAAAGGCATTTTTCACTTATATGTAGATGTGATTATTTCCCAATAGTTTTGCCAAAACAAAGGCTTAATAACAATTTTGTGCACGATTGATTTATAGCTGCACAGCCTGTATCTACACCCACTGCGACTGCTTCATCTCATCCTGCGGAAGGGAAGTCTTCCAAAGAGCATTGTTCCAAGAACCTCTTCCCCACAAGAAGCAAGCAAGGCTTCATACGGCACCCATCTTTAATGAAATTGGCAAAGGGTGCACAAAGCAATCCGAGGAAAATCAGATCTGCTCCAAGCAGCCCCGTCAAGAAAAATGCAAGTACGTAGTTGAAATGTAAACTCTATTCAGTGTCATTCCGGAGATGCTATTGAAATCTTGAATGGTTCTGCTTAATGCCTTAGCGCAGAAAAACAAACAAACCCCAGTATATCTTGCAATCTCTTGAGTTGTCTGCTCCTGAGCAGCCTTACTAAGTTTGGCTAGACTTATACAAAGTGGGAAGGTATGTGCTATACTCAGGTTGGAAAGACTAATGGGTAATGGTGTTAGGTGCAGTCACAGGTTCCATTTTGAAGCTTTGAAGTGTAGTAGGCTCCATCCCATGGCATTTCCAGCTGATGGCTTTGAGTAACAAGGCACTGAAAAACCTTGAGTCCTTGGAGATGCTTTGTTGGATCAAAATGCTCTTAATATGACAGCTTCATGGAATCCTATGGACTTGTCCCACTGTGTCAATGGCTGTGTGTGTGGCCAAATCCAGGCCACAAGACTAACCATATACAACACCTTATGAGCAGTACCATAAGGTGTTGTCCTTCCAGTGACGGACTCTGGAAGGCCATGAATTGCTCATCCTCAAGCTATGCAAACAGTACGGTTTTAGTGAAATCTCTTTATTTATCTCTTCCCAAAGGTCAAATTCCACCAAGCTTTCCAAGCAAGATGGCTCAACTTGCAACAATATGCAAACAGCAGCTGGATGAACAGTCAAGGTACGTTCGTAAAAGAGATGCATACAAAGTCTGCCTATTGAAAACAAAATTTCCCAGCTAGGTGAATCCTCCAGCAGCATATCACACTTACAGTGGTACCTCAGGTTACATACGCTTCAGGTTACATATGCTTCAGGTTGCAGACTCCGCTAACCCAGAAATATTACCTCGGGTTAAGAACTTTGCTTCAGGATGAGAACAGAAATCGTACTCTGGCGGTGCGGCGGCAGCAGCAGGAGGCCCCATTAGCTAAAGTGGTGCTTCACGTTAAGAACAGTTTCAGGTTAAGTACAGACCTCCAGAACGAATTAAGTACTTAACCCGAGGTACCACTGTACTAACACTACTCCTCAACAACAGGACTAAAATTAACATATTTGGTGTAAGAAGAGCATGACTTAATGTTTGGCAGTGCTTTCTTTTCTAAATAAACAGAGCCAATTCTACTGTATCGCTTTGGCGGAGCCATTTTGGATGCAAGGGTTTTAATGCTATGGATTTCTTTTCTTAGGGATTTCAAGAAGAGAAAAATGAAACTGGAACATTCTACTTTGCCATCCCCTCTAGGACTGCCACCCAAAACTCGTTTGAAGCCTAAACCATTCTTGTTACCTTCTCAGGCTGAGATCCTACCTCTGATCCACAACTCGGTACCTCCAGCAATGCTACCTCTCCATCCCAATGTGCCCTATGCATTATACCTGCACCCTTCCCAAACACAGCTAGTGACAGCATACAATCCAAGTTTCACGGTGCGGCCTGTCCACTGTGCTAATGTGGCTGGAAGTAAGTCTCCCACGGCGCCCAGTTCCCAAGTAGCCCCCGGTAAAATATTTATTGAAGACAGTGGCAGCAATGGAGAAGGAAGTGCTTCCTGTGCTAAAGGCCAGGACCTCTGGCTGGCGAAGGAGCAAGAAGGTACAAAGGATGACGTGGTGCCTGAGAGACGTCTTAAGAGACGTAGAATGGAGGGCAGTCCAATGAAAAAATGTGCGAGTGAAGAAGCGGCACTGCATGATGTGCTACTGGTAAGCTGTATTAAAGTGCACACTCTTTCCAAATACTAAATGGGCGGCTGAGGCATGAAATGCATGGGATAGGGCTCTCTAATTGGTCGCTGTGGAAAATCAATTCAATAGTTAAGGGTTCCTGTGAGTCAGGTTCATGCACAGGGTCTACCTTTAGCAGTGGCAGCGGCAGCTTTTTCAAATCTCAGCTGTGCCACAGGTAGCCACACTATCAGTAGAGCTCCCCTTCTGACCGCCTGACCTCCACTCTCTTTCTACACAAAGCCTTAGGAGCAGAGAAAGAAAACAGCTTAAGAAATACAGTAGTTTTATTTTTTAAAACAATAACAGCTGAAAAAGTTCTTGCCAACACCCAAGGTGCCAAATTCATTTCCTCCTCCCCATTCATCCCTATTGCAAGCCCACCTAATGCAGGGTTGCCATATATCCAGACATACCTGGAATACTGCAGTCGGAAGCAGTGTCCGGACATATGGCAACCTGTGTTGTTTTTGGCGATTTCCCTTCAAAATAGCTCAAAAACTCCTTTTTTTTGCGCTTTTGCCAGAAAGGCTTAACAACCTTTGGCAAAGCTAAGGAAAAACTCGACAACTTTGGCCCAACAACTTTTGTGTCCGGATTTTCACTTTTTGAAATATGGCAACCCTAACCTTATGGAGGAGGCCATCTGCTCAGGCTCCCTTTTAACTTCCAGGTAGCTTTGCTTTTGTGGTATTGGAGCATCCAGTTACTCCCCATATAGAAGGACAGCAGTTACCCAGCCTCAGAAGAAGCTGTCTTGTGTTTTTGGATGAGTTACAGCTCTGGGCAGGGCTTCTTTTCAGCAGGAACTCACCAGAACTCAGTTCCAGTACCTCTCAGGTGGGTGCCGTTGCCATTCTAAGAGAACAAGGGAGACGTTTGTGGTGAGCACCTCTTTTTCTAGAAAAAGAGCACTGGCTTCCAGCTGGCAGATATATTCAGAACTGCTGCCACACACACGAACACGATCTAGCATCTTCTCCTGCCGGGGGAGGGTGCGTGGAGAGGTAAATCATACTTCTTTCACCCTTTACAGATAATGGGCTAAAGTATGCTTTGGGAATTTGTGCCCTAGGTGCTGCAGAATGGTGGGACACATATTACAGAGTGCACTAAGTTTTGGAACAAGCCTATTATTTTCTACCTGACAAATCAGTAATTGCAGATTATCAGTTGTTGCAAAAACTGCCCTCCTTAGCGACTGGCTTGCTAAATGCAGAGCTCTTGTGACCCATATATTGAGCTGCTTTTTTTAAATAAGAAGTTGATCCAAAGGTGTGTGTCCAGAAGTCTTCAGTCATTGAGATGGAACATCAGTCAGCACAAAGCAGTACACAAGTAGATCACATTCCTCAGTTGAAATGAATGCAGAAGGCATTAAGAGTGGAGGAAATCCTTTTTTAAAATTGGGGCATCTGCCCACAGAACCAGCTGCTGCATTAGGGTTGTTTCCTATTTTCCTAGCCCTGATCAAATGTTCTGGAAACAATATCAAATGTATTTACTGTGTGCACTTTGATGATAAAGCAAAGTATTGTACTAGAGTATGTTTGTACTTCTCTCTTTTCCTTTTGCACTTTAGTCAGGTTCATCAGCTATTCCCTATTCCTTTTCCCACTCCTCCTTGAGTCTCTTGGACAAAGCTAGTTCTGCCTTTTCTGCTTTTGTTTAAATTTCATAACCTATTTTTACTTTCCCTCTGTCTTGTTACTTTTACTGATTTTAAGCTTGGGATTCTTCTGTATTATTGGTGCTTGGTGGCAGTAGCCAGGATTTTTATACTAATTTTGTGGGTGGGGTGTTGGTGAGGTCTAGAACAGGGGGTTGCTGTGGGCAGGATTGGCAAGTAATATGAGGGGGTAGAAAACTCCTTAGTAACAAATAAGTGACAACGTGACTAAAGAAAGATGAAATAGACCTCTGTTAGGAAGGGTTACATAAGGATGACAACTTTTGTAGAGGCACATTTCACCAGCTTTGCTAAGGTAAAGAATATCTTGAATCTGACTAGTGTCTCGTGTGTAGAGACCTGGGAATTTCAATAGCCCCAATCAGTTGCTTTTATAGTTATGTTTTCAAGGCACTGTGTTTCTCCATTTATTTATTTTTTACTCTGTACTGTATTCCTGTTTTTCTGAGTGATGACAGCCAGTTGCTTGTTTCAAAGAATCTGGTTTGATATAGATACAGAATTCTGGGAACTGGATATCTCTCAGTTGTGCTTTGAGCTGCTTTTCCAGGAGTGCAATAGAGGGTGGGGAAAGTCCAGCCTCAACTTGGGAAAAGGGAAAAATAGGAATTGTGTTGGAGGATGGAGTTGACATGCAGAATGCGGGAGAAGAAGGAGAACAAGAAGGGAGAAGGCACCTTTAATATTACTCATTCAGAGATAAGCTTTCTCTCTCTCTCTCTCTCTCTCTCTCTCTCTCTCTCCCCCCCCCCCCCTCTGTGTCTGTCTGTGTCTGCCTGCCTGCCTATTCTGAATGGGGTTTCACTCACTCTGAAAGAATAGATTTGGGGCTGCTCCCCAATCGAACTTTGTCACTGAAAACTTAGGTAGCCTCGTTGGGGAGGGGTACCTATTATTATGTACATCCAATATGCCAATGACAGTGATTCTTGGACAGGAATAGTCTTGCCATAGTGAACCATGCCTTAGTAGCCTCAAGACTCAGTTATTGCAATGTGTTTTATGTAGGGCTGCACTTGGGCCTAGTCTGGAGACTTCACCTGTTACAGAACGCTCTGGCTGTAGTGCCGTTGGGGAGAGACTATCACCAGCACATAACTCCAGTAGCACTGGCTGCCTGCATGCTCCGAGGCCAATGTCCAGATTCTTGTTTTAACTCGCAAGGCCCTTAACAACTTGGCTTTCAAGGACCACCTGATTCATTATATCCCTGCCCAATCACTGAGGTCTGAAGGGGAGTCACTTGTTAGTGGTCTCCCATGGCTTGTATCCACCAGGAGTCACACATTCAGCATTGTGGGCCCAATTGTATGGGACTCCCTTCCAGTTGAGGTCAAACAGTCCCTGCCCTTTGGTTGAACTTCCATCACCTACTGAAATTCTTGTTTATTCCAAAAGGCATTTTAACTGAATTCTGATATTATACTTTTAACTGGTTTGTTGTTGCTGTACTGAGTTACTTGTAAACTTCTTAGAGACTATTGTAATTAAGCAGTATATAAATTGTTGAAATAAATAAATAATATCCATATGTGTGTGTGCATCCACCTCTAAATTAGCCTTTGGTTATTTTGCATTGCCCCCACCCCAGGGAGTATCTGTTGAGAGCAAAAAATCCCGATGTCCCATAGCTTCGCGTCTTGACCAGGAAACCTTAACTTCATCAGCTGTGAAACAAAGTAAATCTGAAAAAACAGATCAACACTTGGAGGGTCAACCTAACCAGCAGAGGCAAGGGGAATTTTTGGAACCCAACAGTATCACCACAATGCAGGAGATGCCCGCAACATTTGCAATCGCTACACACAAGGTATACTTCCCCTTAAGCACATTTGTCCTGTATCTTTGCTCTTCTGAAAGGAGCACTGAATGTCTTAAAGTAAGCATTTTATGCTCCATCTTTACAAAAAAAGAAAGAAAATTAGATCACATTTAGGACCAATGTAGTATCTGATAGGTAGCTTCAGCCCATGGACATTTTCCCCTCTTTTTATATTTTAATTAAGGACTGCTGCTGAAATTTACTGTATTGCATTTCAGACAGACCCTTGCTATTTGGACAAAGCACATGTTTTGTGTGATCCGTGGGCAGAATTGTAGAATGCAATAATGGACATGTCATACTGTCCAGCAACATATTAAAATTATCCTTTATAAGACCCCAGGATGAAAAGTAATGATCTTTTAAAATATTTTATCATCTAAAAAAAAATTAAGAGATCAGAATGAAAAAGAGTCATGCATTCTGCGTGCTTGTAGAGCACAAACACAGTTGCATTTTTCTTAAAAGTTGAATGTTGTATTTATCTCCACCCACCCCAAATATGTTTAATTTTCATCATTATTCATGGATGCCTTTTGCTTCATATACACGAGGTCTTTGTTTTTAATGTGGCATGGAAAAAGAGGAAGAAGGAAAACAGAAGTGTGGCATGAATTGAGCGTGAGGTGGTCCAAAATTGCATCGGGGTGGTTGTTGTTTACGATCTTCTCCCTCCTATAAAGTTATCCATTGCAATATTGGACAAGTGCAATATCAAACTTGGGCTTCCAAATATTGGGTTACAACTCCCATCTTAGTCAGCAAATCGTCCAGGATGATGGGAATTGTAGTCCAACCTCAACATTTGGAGATCCAATGTTGAAGAACCCCCCACCCACCCATGGGTAACAGTTGCTTTGCTAAGATGGTTTTCCATCTTAGAAATGGCATGGCTAAGTTCTCTTACTGTTTTCCTTCAGTCCCAGTGGCTTCTTTAATTGTTAAGACATCAAGAGATCCAGTCATTGTTCTGCCATGTCATATCTATTTTGGCCCTTTCTTGTTTAGGAACAGTGCAATACCTGGGCTAAATCTATGAAATTTGTGTTGATTATTGTTGTGAATATAAACACTACATTTCCCCTTGTTCTTTAGACTTGGTTTCCTTCAGGATACCTTATACCTCTTCCTCACTGTACCAAGCTTGGTAATGAGACCATTTTTTCTAACAAGGAGAAAGCTGAGATGTGTGCAGCAGAACAGAAGTCTTATAGTTCTCCTATTGCTGGTGTGTATTCATTAACTGTGCCTCTAAAGTATTCCAGACTTGTTTATATCAGATGACTCCTGTCAGCTATTGATGAAGATGGGAAATTTAACTACAGCTATTGCATGCCTGAGCCCTGTGCCCTCCTCATTCAGCTTTTGCAATGGTGGCTTGTTCCACATGGTTCCACTTTCTGTGACCTGAAGAAGATGGATTTAATACAATATGTATTAACAGTTCTGAACTCATTTACAGAGGGCTTACAAAACTACAAATAAAAGCTAACATTTTTGTTATCCATTTAACAATTCATCAAATAAATGTTCTTATTGCTGCCTATAGCTCTCATTTCCTTCAAACACTTCTTTTTGTTCGCTTATTTCATAAAATTGATATGCCGCTGGATTTTTTGTTTTAAAAAAACAAACCTCAAAGCAGTTTACAAAGTGAATAAAACAATAAAATCAGTAATCATAAAAACAACACAGCAAATCATTCAAAACATAAAATCAACAATAAAGGAAAAAACCGATTGAAACAAACATCCACATTCTACATATGTTCCATGTTCTGATCTTGAGGGGTGGATGTTTTTTCAGTTACTGAATGTATTTAAACCAATGTTCTAGGTGAGTCATTTTGTTGTTGCAGGACCTTTTCTGAGTTTCTTATAATGTGATAGTTTGTGCATTAATATTCTATGCCAAGGCTTAATTGCATTCATTTGAAGCCTGCTGTGGCCAAGCTCCTGGTATTTGGCTGGACTTGGTGTCCACGCCTGCCAAACATTGGCCTGTGCTCCTTGATGCAGAAGTATTGTCATTTGTGACGGTTTATTCTTTCTTTCTCCTTCTCATAGGTGGCATTCAAGTGACATCTGAATTTACTGCCGTTAATTTCCCTGCTTTTCATATAGCACCTGTGAACCTAAAGCTACCCGCATCTTCTGTAGCTACTGTCCCCGTGGTGAATGGCACTGCTGTGACTTCAGACCAGGCTGACTCAATCCAAGCCCCAAGCACTTCAGTTATGAACTTTACACTACAACACTTGGGACTGATTCCAGCCAATCTACAAATGTCTGCAAATCAAGTACTTAGATCTGGCCCAGTTTGTCAAGGAGCAGAACATGCTAGTTTGGTTTCAGAAAGTGTAGGCTTCAAACAGGAGAAAGCAATGCAGAATGTTTTACCACCGTACGGTGATGAGTTAAATGGTAAATCAGTTTCAGCAGCTTCTTTACAGCAGGTAAGAGAGCTTTTAAATAATAGTCTGTTTCAAATAAGACTGATGGTTTATTAACACATATACTTGCCAGAGTGTACAGTCGCTCATAAGCAATGGGGCATTTTACATGATTTGGTAACAGGAGCAAGCCAGCAGGAAACCACACCCAGCAATTAGGAGTTAACTTTATTAGCAACAACAGGATCTGCAAGCCATGAACAGCTTTGGATACAGATGTCAGAAAAGTGGGTTTTCAGTAGCAATAAAAATTTCAGTATAATATGATGTTTTATCTTTGCATATCTGTGCTTGTAGAAATTTACTTGGTTAAAACTGTTAAAAATGCAGACTCTGTTAAAAGAGCAGTACCATTGTGCGAAAGGTCTAGAAAATTACAGAAGGGATGCCTAATAAAACATTGTGAAATTGGCTGTTATATTGGCAAACCTCTCCGTATTTACAAATGGACCAGTGGACCAAAAGCATTAATAGAGCATGCTAAGAGAGGATAATTAGTAAGACTTACCAACAGTGTCCTTTTCACCTGCTTCTTGTTTCCTTCTCCGTTGTTCCTGTTTCTTCTGCTTAGTTACAGTATTAGAAAGCCCCAAACAGGGTTCTAAAATACATTTTAGTTGTTTCAGTCTCATCACTTGCAAATAATTTAATTTTCTCTTCCATTCAGGCCACTGTTCCTGTTACGTCCAGCATTCTGGATAATTGCCATGACTTCCAAGCATCATGCGAGTCAGCTGTAGTTCCTGAGTTTTGTTCATCCTTTCATGAATCAGATAGATTATCTCAAGCAACACTAGCAATTCCACAAAGAGAACATGGTGTTTCAACAGAAGATAAATTTTGAGTTGGTATAAAATATTGTTGAACTCTTCCCCAAACTGATATGATTGAAACACTTATTTCTGGTATTATAAATGTGTACTCTGGAAATAGTATTTGATCATAATGATGACTTCTTCGTGCTTGAATATATATATATATATATATATATATATATATATATATATATATAGTAAGGACACACACCATTGTCTGTAAAAACACCACTTAAATGTCTGACTTCATAGTTGTGTGGAATAAGAAAGCTCTTGTTCGTTATTTGTAAAGAAACATACTAAATAAGTACTGGCACATTGCAAGTACCAAACATGTAATATATTGTATTTTTTAAAAAACTATTAAGGAGGCTCTTGTTACTTAAGTTTACATAACATTTTAATTTTGTGTGTTCTTTAATACTGTTGCAAAGTTTTACAATCTTAATCACGTCTGTGTAAATTTTAAGGTTTATTTAAGGGATTAATCAATTTCTTCAAATTAAATTTTGTGTCAGTTTTCTAACTTTTATACTTGTGGGTTGTTTCTTGGCATTGAAACAAAATGAATATGCACAGAAAGAGCGTGCAGAAGAACATGCCATATGTATATCAGGAAAAGTATGGATAAGGATAAAATGCTGCATAATGCCTTAAAATGGACTGGAGTGTGTGAGGATTAGACCAAAGGGTCCATTTCTCCAAGCTCTCCAACTGAGGTGGCCTCCCACCAGGTGCTGTCAATGGAGTGACAAAAGTGTCGCCAACATGGTTGTATCCATGCTTACAGGAGTCAGCAGAAAACCCCAAAATGGTGTTTGGAGGGTACGACTGAGCCAGGCCAGGACCCACTGGATCTCAAACTGCCCTCAGTTTTCGTATGCTGGCATTGGGTTCAATTACTGCCCTAGCCTGGAGTTGTCACAGTGATGAAGCCCAATCATTCATCCCCTAATTTCTGTTATGGCTGTACATGCAGCAAAGCCTGTGTGTGTGTGTGTGTGTGTGTGTGTGTGTAAAAGGTTAAAATCTGACTAAATCTGACTAAACCCGTGCCAAGGTTCAAAACCATGCAACCTAGTATGTGGATGTCATTTGAAAATGGCTGCAAAGACTTGCTGCCACCTGTCTGTTTGGGTTGTAGCCAGAACTACTTGGTTTTTACTAGCTTCTCCTAGCTCATGCCCTTCCCCCCCCCCCCATCTGTTGAATGTTGTCTTAATATATAAATTGAGTAATAGATTGCATCTAATAAAAGCAAATGGAATCTATGGCACAGATGCGAGAGACTGAAATCTCTTCACCCCAGCAGCTGAGATTTTTCTGTATAGAAGTCATGTTTGAAATCACTTTGACCCCAAGTACTTTTTACTATAATTTTAATCATACTATTAATAGTATAAACATCTTACACCCCAATCCTAAAGTTAGTTATCTAGAAAAAGAAGCTGTATTGCTATTTGTAAATAAGTTTGTTTAGGGTCATTGCATCAGAGTTGATATAAAGCACTACAAAAATATGAATGGAAATACTACAACGGGCCTTGTATCAAATCACATTTATTATCATTTTTCGGGGGGGGGGGACAAGCTAGGTTTTGAAAAGAATAATTAATATCTGAACAAAATAGTGAGTCGAGTGACAAAGGCCTGGGACAAAATCATAATCTTCCTGTACTTTATCACCCTGTACACTCAGTGTTCAATAAAAGATTGGCTTATCAGTTTATATTTTTGCAGTTTCTGCTGCTGATAGTTGAAAAACCTCACCATTCTTTCAGAATGAAAGAGTGATCTCAAGCCTACTCTGATTTGTACTTAGTTCTAAGGTCCTGGGACCTTAAGGGTAGGTAAGAAATTGAATTAATGATGATGAGGCAATAATTATGCCAACCAAATTAGCCATCTCACCTTATTGCCTTCCACCCTACAGAACATTAGTCTGTCAAATATTTTGTCTACAGAGTCTCCATTGTTTTATTCATTTGAAAACTGCATTTTTATCTTGCCCTCTACTCACTTCTTAACTCCTGCAGGTTCTCGTTTGATACATTTTTATATGAAGGAATGACTTAGAAAAATGAACTACTGTACACCAATTTATGTTTTGTATAGAAAAAAAAATACAGTACTCTTCTGTTTTCTATTGAGCCACTGCAATATCAAGGCTTCCTGGCTCTGCTTCTGAAATAATAACTTCTCTAAAACTTGTTCTTTTGTTTCTTCTTTTTAATTTCTTGGAGGTTCTCTGGTTCACGTTTACAACATGACAACCTTTCTGTTATTTCTTTCCTATTTCCTATCTCTTAATACCATCGGTGATCTGCTTATCAGACTTGCTGTGCTTTTCCGCCAGCCTGACTTAAAATATAGTATGACCTGATTACCTCATTCACTTGCCTGCCTTGGGAAGTTCTCTTTGATCTTGGGTCTGACTTCATGTTCTTGATGTGCAGCTTTCAAACATTTCAAAGGTGTTCGTAGACTCTGCATATATTCCGTCAGTCCAAATAACTACATCTTGCACTTCTAGTGATTGAAATAAAAATTGAAGCAGCTGCTGTGATTCATTTGATGAAAAACAAACCTCCATTTACACTTAGATTGAAATAAATAGAATCTATGGACAAAAAGAGACACTTGTGGTTCCTTTGAAGACTAAAAAAATTATTATAGCTTCCATGTGCTCGTGTCCTGAGTTATTGCTGTATATACACACGTGCTAGAGTGGCAAAATTGTAAACAAGCTTACAAGCTTAGCCCCTGGCAATTTTGCTATATCTAAAGCAAGTATATACTGACCCTGAGGTCAGTAAAAGAATCCTCCACTGGTAATTGGACTAAATCTAAATCTGCATTTTCAGAGAAACATCACCACATTTCTTCATAATGTTTTCTCCAAAGGGGCACTTTGGTCCCCTGACTCTGAATTCTAATTGGCCAAATGTCCCTTGTGACCTCCCTGCCTCTTTGTGGCAGGAAACCTACAATGATATCCCTCATATACACTCCATACATGCATTAACTAGCAATTAATGTTCCTTTCTCTCCAGCACTATCATTAATCTACCTCTGAACTAGAGCTAAAACTCTTCAGGAAATGTCATTCCTATTACTAAGTAGTTCAGATTCCCAAATAGTTTAGCCTTACAGGTTTAACACTCACTTGGCCACTCTACATCTCTCTTCAACCCTTCTCTAACCCCTGGATGCCTGCAGGAGCAAAACGTCTTCATTCTGGCTCAATCCCTTTATGTCTGCCTCCTCTACTACAGTATCTTCTTGTCTCTCAGCCATGATTGTTATTTTCTTTGAATTAGTCTGGACTCTTGTAAGCACAAGCCACTGTTATACTTTATTCTTCTTGTAATGTTGAACTAGAGTTAAAGGATTGTGAAGGTTTCATTCCACTTCTAAACTTCTTCACAGTCCTCTCCTGGTTCCTTACTTTTGCAATGCCTAACTGCCCACCAACATCTTCCAGGGTTCCAGGTCTCTGAAACTGTTTCATTCTCTTTTTCTCTCTTGAGGTTTCAAGCCTTCACGTTTCTGACTTCACAACCATCTGACTAATTGATCTATTGTTAAATATGACCTATATACAGTTGTTTTTACTAACCCACCCCCCTTTTACCCAAACAGGAGGAAAGGAAAATCTGGGTTAATTTTCTATTTTCCCTTAATTTCCAGATGCCTAGAATGAAACTTTGACCCTCCCTGTGCAAAATGTTGTAAGCAAACCATCACCTCTTAGATTTCTTACTCTTCTGTGAACAACTTCCTCTGAACTTTGGACTCTCCTAAGCAGGAGGTGTCCTTGAAGCAAAAAAGCAACCACTGAAACCAAGTAAAAACCCAGAACAAAATGTCTGAAAGCCCTGTTTCTTCACAAAAAGTGAACAGAGCATTCTGTAAGGCTTTGTCAGAAGTGCTGCAGCTTGACAAAGTAGCAATGAGTGCCAGCTCCATGGTTGATACCTGACCAACTGGCTCGACTGTTACTGGCTTTAGGTTGTAGCAACGCAATTCTCATATTATTTTCTTTACGCAACTTAGTATTCATGTAAGGTATTTCCCTAATGAACATTCATCGTGGCTGTGGACACCGTCATACTGCTGCCTATATTGTTGATCAGTGTTTCTGCCTTTAATTTTATTTTTAAAGATTCAATCATAATTGACCTCTCACCTAGCACATGCCCTGTGTGACACATTGATTTATTAAATTTCTTTATATCTAGGCAGCTGCACTTGGAAAGGGCATCTGGGTGTAATCGGAGGGCCCTGCATTGTTCTGCAACTTGCTCATAATTGGTGCTCAATCCAAGGCTTTGTCACAAGTTATTTTAAGCCACCTGATAGCAGTAGCATTGCTCACGTACTCTTTCTCCTGTGCCCCTTCACACACACACACACACACACACACACACACACACACACACTACTCCCCTCACCCTTTCCTAGCCAAAGCTTGTAACTACTTAGAAGTATTTAAAGACTTCCAGATCCTAGCTTAAGCTATTCAAAAAGACACAGAAGACAAGGGGATACAGCTCATCCTGGTAAGTCATGATGATAAAGTGTCAAAAGGCTCCAATTAGGTTTAATGAGGAGCACGTTGAGCATTTTCCTTTTCATTAAGAGAATGTTTTTCCTATATCTCATTTAATTTACAAGCCAAGGTAGTGCTCTGTATTTTAAGTTTGCGGGGGCATGATGCTTTATGTGAAGATTCCCAACATGTTGATTATTAACATCTTTTTTTGGCTACTTCCAAATGTGTTGTGGTTCTCTGAATTTTTCTTCCAATAAATGAAAATCTATTTAGGTACAGCACAACTAAAAATGTAATGCTGGCAAAAATTATGTTAAGAAGTGGTGGTTAGCATCTTGATATCCAAAAATTCTGAATGATAGATTTTTAAAATACCCTTAGAAAGATGAACATTATGTGCTGTGCAGTGTCAAACCTCCGATACTGAATGAAACGTTTCCTGCTCCTGATACTAGCACTAGTAGTAATTTCATTATTAGATGGTGTTGTTTTAAACTGGAATCAGGCCTTAAGTTTCCTGATAGAGAACTGTGGGTGCACCAGGCAACTAATTATCTTAGCCATCTTATGTCACAAGAAATAGTAATTCAGTTGTTTTGCTCTAGCCGAAATCGTTTAAGAGTTATATTTCTGTGTTTTTCTTCATAAAGAAATAAAGAAAATAGAACTTTATTGAAGTCCATTTGTTCTTTAAAAGACTCTATGACAGTAGTGTTCCTAAGTCAATATTTCCCTAAACTTGAAATCTTCAGTATTCAGTATCATCAAATGCATTCAACATTTATGTGAGAGAACAGGTTTAGTGTAATGCTCTTAGAAATGGCAATATTGATAGTCCACAGCAGTTCTTCTATAGGTTTCCCAGCATTATGTTTTCTTTATAACTCATATCAGCTCAGATTATTTTGGGGTGGTTTTTTTCTGCTTTAAGCTGAGAAAGAATCAAAGCAACTCCTTTTTGTAATATATCAACACAAAATCTGCTCCATATTCTTTTTGACATTTAGAGGGTAATTTTTATGAAGGAAGGATAGAACTTGATAAATCTTTCACTATTCAAAATCCTTTGACTCTGTTAAGAATACCTCAGTTGTGGTTTTGTCTAGTACCACTGAGAGAAACTCAGCACAACTTTTATTTTGGCGGTGAGGTTGCTATAGTAAGAAAACAACTCTCCTGGCAAGGACTGGGTCAAGAAGAACTTGACAAATGTTGATGTGGTGTTCTAATGTCAAGTTAGCATTTGATCATCCAAGAAAATATGACTCAGAGACATCAAGAAAGCGCCATGAGCAAAGCAGATACCCACCTACTAGATTCTGCGGTACATCTGAAACATGAGTCAATGAAGAGGACATTGTGCTTACTTTTTTGCCACCAGCCAAGCAGCTGTGATTGTATTTTTTTAAAAATGATATTTATTGAAAAAAGATTATTATTTTTTAAATTACAAAGAAAAAAGACAAAAACAGAAAAATTAAAAAATAAATAAAACCATCATTCTCAAATTCTCCACTTTCATTACCTTCTTTCCATGACCTCCTCCCATCTCTTGTATCTTGATTAATAATTGTCACAGCAAATCCTTTCCATAATTCATAATATTCTGTCATTACATTACCTTACTCTATTTTCATCTTATCTTATAAAAAACCTTAAAACTTAAGACTTAAATCTTATTTTTACCAGCTTCTCATAACCATTACCTTTTTGCCTAATTCTTTAAACATTTTTACAAGAGCCAAGCAATTTCATTTCAACATTTTTCCAACGTTCATAAAACATTTCTAATGATAAAAAAAAGAAAATGAAAACAATCCAATCTTCTTCCAGCGTCCTCTCCCCCCGGTCCCGGGATTGTCAGTCCTTTTTATCCCATTAGTCTGGCACATTAACCTGGTGATCTTATATCCGAGGCCTTCAAATCTCTTCCATGTCCCTTCCGCAGCTCTTCTTCATATTTTCCTTTCACTCGTGGGAACTCCAGCTTGGTAATGTTTTTGACCCTTTTCAACAAATCAGCCCCTTTCCCATAGTCCAGACTAGACTCCATGTGGTATTTTAAAACATGCTTCAAATTCCCTCCAAAATTGGAAGTCCCAACAGCTCCAAACCTCTGACGGCCCATTGCCAGACTCTGAAAGTCCAAACATCCCTGCATAGGGGGGTCAGTCCAACCCCCCATTTCCAAATCAATCCAAACTTTGTCTTTCCAAATCTGTTTTTTTCCAAGTTCATTTGTCAAATCCAAAGGCTCATTTTCCTGCTGGGCCAAAAGTCCCTCAATCTCTGGCGCCCAAGATTCTGCAACGTCCTCTTCTCTCATCTGCTCTGTCAGGACACACTCCTGTTTAAGTTCCTGGGTGGGCTCCATATAATTTCCCACTGCCTGTTCAAATCGTCTTCTGACTTAACTGATCCAATAGGGCATTTATTTTACAGAAAGCACCCAACAGTGCTTCTGAAAACATTGTCCTGCAAGGTCACAAGTCCTTTCTCACGGTTGTAATCTGTGGCAGCTGCAAGCTCCCTAGAGTTGGTTACAGTTTCACAGTCCCCCTCTAGGGGGAAAACTTCTGGTTGTTCTTTCTTTTAAGGACAATAGCAACAAAGTTTCTTTTTTAAAGATATTTTGTCAATATTTGTTCCTTTAAAATGTGAAAGGAAACAGTGGAATCACAATGTTACTCTTCTTTTAACTATCTGTCAAAAACATTTGTCTCTGGTCAATGGCTTCAAAATGTCAATTCTGACACCCCGCTCCAGGGTCAGGACGGTGGAAAGTTACTTTACTTTAAAGTCACTTCTGCAGGTTTAAACAGTCCAAAAAAGATCCCCCTTCTTCTCCTGCTACCGAAGGGGGGTTCAACGATTTTAAATGGTGAAAACCGATCCTTTAAAAGTGATTTTCTAAGCTCTAGTGTACGTTATCTTTCCTTTATTCTGACTACAAGGAAACGGAAGGCTGACTTCTTGTTTAGACCTTCCCGTTTCAGTACCAAATTAAGGTGAATTTTTAAGTCCAATTCCTTTCTAATCGCCAGTTCTTATTTGCAGACCAATTGTTCAATGTTTAAGTACTCACGGGTGATTATTTTAGATGCCAAATTGTCCCAGGAAAAAGGCAGCGCTCTCCGGCAACAGCTATGCGGCTTCGCTCCACGGAAAAAGCAATTGACTCACAGCACCGCGCCACTTCCCCCTCTTCGCTTCGGAGCCCGTTAGTGGGTTCCTTTGCGGGTTGGGGGGGCACTAAGGGTGCCCACCGAGTCCCACAGTCACAGGCTTCATCCGCCTGTGATTTCTAAAAGGGTCCCCGCTTCGCCGCAGCGGAAAGGACCCGTTTCATGTGGAGCTGGTCCCTCCAGTTCAGAGGGAGTCCGCCATTGCCGATGGCGCCACCCCAGAAGTCCGCAGCTGTGATTGTATCACCTCTCCATGCTCACAGAATATAGCCAAAGTATTCATTTCCCCTTTTATCTCTGAGTTTAATGGACAATGCCAGTCACCTAAGATGAAGGACGTATCTAGACCACGGGTAGTCAACCTTTTTATACCTACCACCGACTAATGCATCTTTCTTGATGGTAAAATTTCCTTACCATCCACCAGTGCTCAATGGAAGGAGGATTCAGCTTGTGCAGTAGAACCCACTACCACCCACCTAAAATCCTGAAACGCCCCCTAGTGGGCAGAAGGGACCAGGTTGACAACCCCTGGTCTAGACCCCTTTTCTCTCTTCCAGCCATTACCAAACCTAAGAGGTGATTGGTACTGTAAAAGCATGCAGCATGATGTGTGGTTCTGGATTAATTTCATTTTGACCTCTTAAATACAAAGGTTAGCATAACTAAACACATTGCCAGGTCCAGATTTCAAGGATCCCCTCTATACAAGATACTTTCACCAATCTCCTACTGAGCAAAGGTCCTCTGCACAGAACTTTAACAGAGATACCTGCTAGATTGCTTTTGCTATGTGAAATTTGTGCCTGGGCCCTACAACCAAGGTGAGGCAAATGATCTTTTTCTTAGGCCTTGGTTGCACCATACAATTAAAGCAGCATCACATCAGCTTGAACATCCAGATATTTGGCTTCTCTCAAAGAATCCTGGGAACTACAGTTAGTAAGAGCTGAGAGTTATTAGGAGGCCTATATTTCCCTCACAGAGCTACAATTTCCAGAGTTCTCGGGAAACAGGGATTGATCGTTAAGCCACACTGAGAATTGCAGCTCTGTGAGGGGAATCAAGGTCTCCAAATGACTCTCAGCACACTTAACAAACTGCAGCTCTCATAGTTCTTTGCGGGAAGTCATGACTGTTTAAAGAGGTATCATACTGCTTTAAATGTATACTGCAGATAGGGCCTCAAAGACATTCACCAACTGTGAGAAGGTGAAACAACAGTGTGGGAGGCAGCATGCCTTTGAATACCAGCTCCTGGGCATCACAAGTGGGGAGAGTGCAGATATGCTCATGCCCTGCTTGTGAGCTTCTCATAGGTTGGCTACTGTGAAAACAGGATGCTGGACTAGATGGGCCTTTTGCCTGGCCCAGCAAGGCCTTCTTAGGTTCTGAATGTGCCAGTGCTGCGAAACAACACTTCAGAGTTGGAGATTTGGCCTGCGTTGCTAGCAATAGCACAGGTGATCAGCATCGGCCAATAGATAAGCATGCATGCTATGTAACTCTTTGGAGCAGATCAGCTACTTATTTTGAGCTTGTTAGCACTGATAATTAGATAACTGTAATTAAGAATGTCAAACATCTGTTAAAGGTCCTGCCACAGCTTGAGTACAGTGATGCAGAGACCTCTCATGACTGCAACATGTTGAAGAATCTGGTAATAACAGCAGTAATGGAACAGTAGAAATCATGGGCGTAGCCATGATTTTTGTTAGGGGGAAGCAGGCTTTTGTTATGGGGGGGGGGTCAGAACCTCAGATTTGTATTGATTTGGGGGAGCAGGTGCCCCCACCCCCTTTGCTATGCCCATGGTAGAGATAGTGGCTGTTGAACCTACTCAAAAGAAGACTATTAGGAGTGATCAAGCTATCCAAAGACATGTTTATGTCTAGTGCATTTATATAAGTACGCATTTTAGAAAGCGTGTGTAAGTCTGTGGTAAGCTTTCTAATGTTAGAAGTGTCACTCAAATCTATTATTGTTCGTTTTAATCTTAAAAAAAAAGAGGGAAAGGGGAAATGTAGTATAGTTGTTGTTTATTTATGAATAGTTATTTATGAATACTCTTGCAGGACCGTAGTTTCCAGGAGAGAAACTGGAACTTTTCTGTAAGAGTTAGAAGAAGAAAATGGAAGCCAGGAAGTAGACCAGGGGGTAAAGAAGGAGCTGACAATTTCAGGACTATTACAATAGGCTACCCTGTGGCTCTCCCTTCATCATCAGCCATGCTGGCTGGGGCTGATGGGAGGTGGAGTCAAATAAGATTTGGAGGGCCACAGGTTAGCCACTCCTGTGGCACAGGAATAAGAGGTTAAAATAGGGTTGCCATATTTCAAAAAGTGAAAATCTGGGCACAAAAGTTGTTGAGCATTGGGGGGGGGGGAGTTATTGGTCTTTTTTTGAAAAATCTCTTTTCCCCCCCATGAAGTTTTTGCCTATTTTGGGGAAAACTTGCCAAAAAATCAGCACTGCTGATATGGGCTGCCATTCCTCTCGGATACTCTTTTGTACGGATGAATCCCAGCTGTGTCTGGGAAATTCCGGATGTATGACAACTCACTATTGAGAGAGATTTCATTGTTGGACAAACCTCAAAGAGACACAACAGAAGGAAACTGCTCCATTATCTCACTCTTTTCACTGCTTACCTGCTCAGAGAGGACAACTGAACAGGCAGTGAGACTGGCCCTGGGCTCTAGGATTATGCAAAGGAGAGGACAACTCTTCTCTGTTTATTTTCTCCACACCATGCATAATCCAATAAACCTCTGTAATGTGTCTTTCCTCCCCATTTCCCCCCTAAACTATAAACCCCTAAATGTTTTAACCTCTCCTCATAGGGCATTTGCTCCAGCTATTTGATAATTTGGGCTTTTCCTTTTCTACTTCTTTTCCAATCCTACAATATCCTTTTTGAGCCGATACACTTTCAAATGCTCTGCGCAGACATGTGCATCGCTGTGCTGTAAAATCCAGCATGTGGGAATTCATTCTGCAGTCTGCCTTCATAACCAACCGTATCATATCAGAGACACGATGCCTGCGGGAAAGAATTCCTTTTAACTTCCGTCGCTGAGCAACACCACATAGCAAGCTGTGATAAAATAGCATCTGCTCAGGGGGGAATAAGTGAGAAGACTGAGCTAAAGAAAGGAAAGGAGCTTAGCTAGAAACATAAGGTGGCAGAGAATAGAGCTGCCTACTGGATAGGGTAGGCAAAAGAGGATACTGATGGGTGGTTTTGATGTATAACTGAAAATTTAGGAGGAAAAAATGGAATAGAAATGTGATTCATCGCACCATGGTGGGAAAGACTCTGACCAGCTGAGCTGTGTGGCTGCTTAATCTGCCGTCCAAGTGCTGTTGATGGGCAGATTCAAGGTCCCTTCACTCTCTTATTTTTAACCTTTAAACCAGATTCGGACTGGACAGACTTCAGTCAGAGGGCTTTCTTCCAATGACTCCTCAAACAGAAGTCTGTCCTCTTTAAAATATGATGCACAGCCACACTCGGGTCCAAATGTAGCTCTCCAGACCTCTTTGTCAGGCCCAGGCCACACCAATTACTGGTTTTGCTTCCCACCCCAAGTGTTTTTGCCTGGCTGGACTTTGTCCTCAACCTCTGATAATGCCTCTTGCTTGCCTGGATGGAGGATAGAAAAGATAAAAATTGTATTTGTTATTACACTCACTTTTGCCTCTGACCCCACCCACCACTGCCAGGTGGTCCAGAAGAGAACTCAGCCCCCCCAGGCTGAAAGTTTTCCCACCCCTGTTTTAAATTGATAGAGTTATCCTATACCGTTACAATGGCATATTTCTCCTAGCAGTTTACTAGGGACTGGACTGCCAGGTATACCCTTATTCCTGATGAATAAACATGGTCAGGAGTACCCCCAATGTATCATTGCAAGAGTCAGTTCCAATGTTTTAGGAATACAACTCTATCTCCTCCTGGGCTGAGTACGTGTAGTTAGGCAACATTTCCTTTTCAAAGGCAGAATCCTTCATGTCCCCTTAATAGGCACAGCATATTCCCACTATAATGTGGCAGAGCCATTACTTTATTCTCAATGTGGAGATGAATCCAAAAAGTTCAGCAGCGCCTTAATCTCTGAGGCAATTGCATGCAAGTGGAGTAAAAGAGAAATACTTGGAAAGAATAAACTGCAGTTTGAGAAGGCAGGTGTGAACACATCACAGGCTTTGATGAAACGGTAATTGGAGCAGCAAGAGATGTCAGCTGTGTACCCGGTTCAGAACTGGAGGGGATTTCTGTACCATTAATAGATGCACAGAAGGCAACATTTCTTGGAGTGCATCTTTTTTTAAAAAGGCAGAGCTGAAAGTTAAATTCAGCTTAAAATGTCTGTGCAAAATTGGCAGGAAAATTTGGGGAGCTTTGCAAATTAAGCCCCTATCCTATATGGTCACTGAGATTGTTGGCAGTGGGGTATTGTTGTTGTTAGATTTTCCTCAAGGGCCGACATTGTTGCCAAAATCCAGCATCACCTGGCCTCTGCGAGTGCAGCTTTCTCCAGATTGAAGTGCTGTGTGTTTGAGGACTGGGACATTTGCAGGCAAACCAAAATGCTTGTTTACAAAGCTATTGTACGACCAACCTTATTGTATGCTTGTGAAACGTGGGCCATTTATAAATGCCTACTCCAACTCCTTGAAAGATTCAATCAACAGTATCTTCGAAAGTTGGGAATACACATCACTTGGGAATACAGGCAAACTAATGCCAGTGTACTGGAAAGATCACCAGGGTTGAAGCAATGATTCCTCAACATCAGCTTCATTGGACCAGTCATGTTGTACAGATGCCTGATTATTGTCTTCCAAAGCAACTACTCTATTCCGAACTTAGAAATGGAAAGCATAATGCTGGTGGTCAACAAAAGAGGCTTAAAGACTCTCTCAAGGCAAATCTAAAAAAATGAAGTATAAACACCAACAATTGGGGAACACTGGCATGTGAGCGCTCCAATTGGAGAACAGCCTTTACCAAAGGTGTCATGGGCTTTGAAGATGCTCAAACTCAGGACGAAAGGGAGAAATGCGCTAAGAGGAAGGCACGCTTGGCAAACCCTCACCATGATCAACTCCCACCCAGAATCCTATGTCCCCACTGTGGAAGGACACGTGGATCCAGAATTGGCCTCCACAGTCACTTACAGCCTCATTGTTAAAACCATGTTTATGGAAAACAATCTTACTTGGCTACAAATGATCGCCAAAAAAGAAGAAGATTGTTGTTGTTAGCGTTTCCCACAGAAAGGTAAAATTCAGATTGGGGGGTGGGGGATATGGTCTGGCCTTTTGATGCCAGAAGGAGATTTGATGCAGTAGCGGTAGCAACCTCTGCTTGCCTTTCTTTTCTGCCACTGCCACTAGAGGTGGTGGAGCTCCTCTGAGTGGTCACCCTCTAGGAGCCCACCATTGCTTCCCCCAGAATACTCTAGAATAATGCCACATCATGACGTAGCTTCCTTCTAGGGGGCATTATGAAGGGCTGCCGGAACACTGACCACTACTGAAGAGAGAGGTATGAGAGAGCTAACTAGGTTACTAATATGTTCTCAGTCTGACTCATTTGTATTTTGGTTTAAAGGTGTCATTGCAAACCAGTTGAAAGTTTCAAGGATGCCAAACTGGGGAGGTGGAGCCAAATGTGGTGCGTGTGACAAGACTGTCTACCATGCTGAAGAAATCCAGTGTAATGGCCGTAGTTTTCATAAGACGTGCTTCCATTGCAGTAAGTGGATCTCTGCTATTTTATTTCACCAGCGAATCCACAATGTACTACATTAAGGTTACCAGATTTTTTTCAATGAATCCGGGAACACTTTTCAACTTCAATGGATTTTGTATGGGGACTGATTTGTAAATCCAGGGACTGTCCCTGGGAAATGGGGACATCTGGTAACCTTATACTACAGTTGATTGTGGCACTAATCCTACTCGTCTAAACTGAAAGGAATATGTGGGAAATGGAGGTTTATGGTGGAATAGTTATTATCTGAGGGGTAGAGGAGGTTGTCAACCTGGGAAGGTAGCCCATCTAGGAGAAATCTAATCCTAACCCTCTGCTGCACAAATTCAGGGTGGAGCTCCAAAGATGGTTGGATGACACCTTGCATGCTTCCTTCCAGCAACACCTGCAGCCAAGCTGTGCCCAACATATTGCTCTGTTTCCTTGGGACCACATCAGCTAGGTCGAGATTGGGGTCTTGTTGCCTGGGCAGCCCAGAACCTCCATACACACTGCCCAGGCTTGTGCCCTGGGGAGGTCACGCTGGTGCTGCTAACACAGTGGTTTGACTGGAGGCACACACCACTGTCTCTTGGGACAGACGAATGCCGACAAGTTATGATCTTCAGTGAAGAATAGGGAAGAAATTACACTCAGTTTAACTCAACAACAACACCTTTATTATTTATATGGGTGGTGCTGTGGGTTAAACCACAGAGCCTAGGACTTGCCGATTAGAAGGTCGGCAGTTTGAATCTCCGCAACGGGGTGAGCTCCCTGCTCCTGCCAACCTAGCTGTTCAAAAGCACATCAAAGTGCAAGTAGATAAATAGGTACCGCTCCAGCAGGAAGGTAAACAGCGTTTCCGTGCGCTGTTCTGGTTCGCCAGAAGTGGCTTAGTCATGCTGGCCACATGACCCGGAAGCTGTACGCCGGCTCCCTCGGCCAATAAAGCAAGATGAGCGCTGCAACCCCAGAGTCGGTCACGACTGGACCTAATGGTCAGGGGTTCCTTTACCCTTTACCTTTTACATCTGACAGGGCTGCTCCAGCTACTCTGGCTGACTCCCAACAAAATATTTAAAAACAATAAAAGCAGATGTTTCAAATCAAACAATCATCAGATAAAGTTAAGGGGGAGAGGACAAGGTTAAAAAAAGGAATTGCTTAGCAAGGCATGGACAGAGAAGGATTGATGGCTGGCAGATAGTAGCTTGTTTTCCTTACTGATTGTCCCTGATTGGTAAGACATTCTCCTCTAATGTTCAACCCTCATTTACTTTCCCGTAATTTAAACTGAGATCCACTGAAGATAGGATAAAGAGTGATGGTTTTAAAGTACAGGAAAGCTGAGTTGTGGTTAAACTTTAGAAAGGACTTCCTGCCTCTACAACCCTGATCAGTAATTATTTTTCTTGCTGGCTCTCTGAATGACAGACTGACAGTGAATGGTGCAGGGCAGGTCTACCCACACTTTAAGTGGGCTATTCACAATTCAGTTTCTCTGTACATAGTTTCTGCCTCTGATAGGGAGTCGGGCAGCACTCTGCCTCAGCAGGTGATGGCATTTCTCTTCCTGAAAGTATAAAAAGGGGGGAAAGCCCAAAGATGTCCTCTACCAACAGTAAACCACATAAACTGATATCAAAATCCTGTTTTATTGGAATGAACAGAAGCATTTGTGAAGCACATGCTACTATCATTAAAGACATTCTATCAGGTTGAAGATGTCAATACACCTTTTATGTTACTGGATACAAATTTTATGTTATAAAGTGCACCAATTCTGTCCATCTTGAGCTTCATGCCCTGTTGGCATAGCCAGCAGGTGACTATTGCCAGAAATTGCAGATACCCTTTGTTTGAAGACTTTGATGTAAATCTAGGTTTATTGCTGTCAGTTGTGGGCTGCAGTCCCATACATTCTTACTTGGAAATTAGTTCCATTGAAGTGAGCAGGATTTATTTCTGAGTGAACATGCCTTTACTTGCATTGTGAATGTGTAATATCTTCTAGCTGTGCTGCTGTTGATATGGTTTAGATTATACATTCTTTTGCATTGCTTTTTGAAACTTTGTTAGTTTTATATGCAGAGGAACCTCGGTTTTTTAGCGTCTCGGAAGCCGAACAATTCGGAATCCGAATGCCAAAAACCCGGAAGTAATTGCTTCCGTTATTGAACACGCCTTGGAAGTCAAATGGCTTCCGTGGCATGTTTTTCCATTTTCCCCATTGAACTTGCCCATTGCTTTTCGATTTTCTCAGTCTTCTGGAATGGATTACATTTGAAAACCAAGATCCCACTGTATATGTATATAGTATATGATCTTATGCTCATGCTGTACAATATGCTGGCTACATTATTCAAATACGGGGGCATAATTAATAAATTAATATATTGATTATGATAGCAATAATAATAACTTAAAGCAAAGCAACAAGAATCTCGATTCCCCGGGTAAAACACTAAAACCACACCAGTCCATAAAAGTAACAAAATCAGCTACAGCAAAGATTCAATCAGAGATTAAATAAAAAAATCATCAAAAACTAGAGAGGTAAAAGCAGCTCATAATGTGCCATCAAATGCACAATATCACCATCCTCTTCCTATTTCTATAGTATAATGCAGGCAGAAAAGTACCCTTCCTCCATTTTTTAAAAAATTAAATGCCCACTTATTATCTGCAGCCCTGTGACTGACTTGAAAGATACACTTTCATGTGTGGCTTGCTATTTACTTACTTCCCAGCTGACTTTTACTTAAAGCACATCTGTGGTGGACATGTGGCATGATCACAATTTGTAAGCCTAAAACTAATTCATGGCGGCTGTGCTGCCTCTGCCAGCAGATTGACGAATATCTCGGAGCTGTTTCAACAATAGCACTTCAAGGGCTTTGACTCCATCTGTTGCAGCAAACAGATACTCTGTCCCAGAGGGGCCAGAAATAGAAGCACTTTATCTGCATCACTCCCCTTATACACACAGACACACAAAATCATTTTTTCACAGAGAAGAATGCAGAAAAGGGACAGATCAGCTTCATATAGTGCCAGAAATGTTTTGCTTTACTGGTCTTAATTTTAGGACAACAATGTAATCCCTGGAGCTGAGGGCAATGAAACAATCGTTGAGATGGCTAGAACGCTGGTGGCGGAAAACTCAGTCTGAATTGGACCGGACACAGGTTAGAGCTCAATGCCGAGCCTGCCAAGTGGCAATGGCGACAGCGAAGAGGACCTTCTTCATTGCCTCTATTGCACTTGCAGAAAACAGCAGCAGGAGACTCTTTCAGGTGGTTCGCAATCTATCGGAACCACCTTCATCACCGGGGCCTAGTAGGGACCCCAAGATCTCCTGCAATGCTTTTGCAAAGTTTTTTTGCAGATAAAGTCGCTCAGATTCAGAAGGAGGTAGACTTCATCGTGGGAGCAGGGCCAGGGCAAGAGAGTGCTAGAGTCCTGTTACATGGGATCAATTCCAATCTGTTACCTCCGAGGATGTGGACAGGCTGCTTGGACGAGTGAAACCGACCACCTGCCTCCTTGATCCTTGCCCCTCCTGGCTGATAAAAGTGAGCTGGGAAGGGCTGGGTGATGGGCTCTGCGGGGTGGTGAATGCTTCCCTCTGTGAGGGAGCCTTCCCAGACCCGCTGAAAGAGGCGGTCATTAAACTGTTTCTTAAAAAAAATCTTTAGACCCAGCCAATATGGCCAACTATCGATTCAGTCTCAAATCTACCATTCTTGGGCAAGGTGATTGAGCAGGTTGTTGCTGTACAACTCCAAGCACGCCTGGAGGATGCGGACCATTTGGATCCCTTCCAGTTGGGATTCAGGCCTCACCATGGGACTGAAACTGCCTTGGTTGCGCTGGTCGATTATCTCCGGCGGGCTAGGGACAAAGGTGAGAGCTGTTTCCTAGTTCTACTGGATCTCTCAGCGGCCTTTGATACCATCGACCATAACATCCTTCTGGACCGTCTAGAGGGGCTGGGAGCTGGGGGCACTGTTATACAGTGGTTTCACTCCTTTCTCCTGGGCCGTGTCCAGAAAGTGGTGTTGGGGGATGAGTGTTCAGACTCCTGGGCTCTCACTTGTAGGGTGCCTCAGGGTTATGTCCTCTCCCCATGCTTTTTAATATCTATATGAAGACGCTGGGAGAGATCATCAGGGGGTTTGGGCTTGGTATTCATCAGTATGCGGATGACACCCAGCTCTACCTCTCTTTTAAATCAGAACCAGTGAAGGTGGTGAATGTCCTGTGTGAGTGCCTGGAGGTGGTTGGAGGATGTATGGTAGCTAACAGATTGAAGCTGAATCCTGACAAGACAGAAGTACTGTTTTGGGGGGATAGGGTGGGACTCCCTGGTCCTGAATGGGGTAACTGTGCCCCTGAAGGACCAGGTACGCAGCCTGGGAGTCGTTCTGGACTCACAGCTGTCCATGTAGGCACAGGTCAATTCTGTGTCCAAGGTGGCTGTCTACCAGCTCAATCTGATACGCAGGCTGAGACACTACCTGTCAGTGGACTGTCTCGCCAGAGTGGTGCATGCTCTAGTTATCTCCTGCTTGGACTACTGCAACACACTCTACGTGGGGCTACCTTTGAAAGTGACCCGGAAACTGCAATTAATCTAGAATGCGGCAGCTAGATTGGTGACTGGGAGTGGCTGCCGGGACCACATAACACCAGCCCTGAGAGATCTGCATTGGCTCCCAGTACGTTTCTGAGCACAATTCAAAGTGTTGGTGCTGACCTTTGAAGCCCTAAATGGCCTCGGTCCTGTATACCTGAAGGAGCGTCTCCACCCCCATCATTCAGCCCCGACACTGAGATTCAGTGCCAAGGGCCTTCTGGCAGTTCCCTCATTCCGAGAAGTGGGGTTACAGGGAACCAGACAGAGGGCCTTCTTGGTAGTGGTGCCCGCCTTGTGGAACACCCTCCTGTCAGATGTTGAGGAAATAAGCAGCTATTCTATTTTTAAAAGACACCTGAAAGCAGCCCTGTTTAGGGAAGTTTTTAATATTTAATACTGTATTGTTTTTAACACTCGTTTGGGAGCCGCCCAGAGTGACTGAGGAAACTCAGCCAGATGGGCGGGGTATAAATAATAAATTATTATTGTTATTGTTGTTGTTGTTATCATCATCATCATCATCATCATCATCATCATCTAAGAGTAAATCCCATTGAACTCTGTAGGAATTTTGGTTTCTCTCTTTTCCCTACTCTCCTATTTCTTTACTATGTAGGACTGGATCCAAAATCCAGTGATAGAAAATTAAATATCTCCAGTGGCATTTCTTCCATTTTATACCACTCATGGTATCAGGGTGTTTTATGTCTGAAGAGAATATGGCATTTTCCACAACTGAAGCAAAGTATAAATAAGAATTGGAGCAGGTTACAATTCTGGTGATGGCTTTACTAAGTTCTGTTAATATGTGTAGAGGTAATAATCACTTTTAGAATCAGAAAGCAATTACTTCCCAAAACGGTAGCTTAGATGTAATACACATTTATGAGACACAAGCAAGGCTTAATAAGACCAGACCTTAAAAAATATATGCAGCATTTATGAATATCCAAAGCACTTCACATTGATCTTCTTAGTAATCTTTACAACAGCCCTGTAAGGTAGACCAGTCCTGTTACTCCTGTTGTGGGGAGGGCGGGACTGTATGTGGTTTGCCCGAAACAACTTAAAGAGTTTGTGGCTGAGGACAGATTTGAAACAAAGACCTTTACCATTTAGTATTTGCTCTCCTGACCAAACTGTGGGAGGCAGTGGAAGACAGGAGTGCCTGGCGTGCTCTGGTCCATGGGGTCACGAAGAGTCAGACACGACTAAATGACTAAACAACAACAACAACATTTGCTCTCCTAACTTTTCTGGGCCATTTACCTGTAATTTTACTAACATCCCAGGTGTGAGTAGCATATTGTTCCACTGATTATTAAGTAGCTTTTAGTAGACCTTTAGGCTCCAGGAACCCTCTCCTGTCCAACTCCCCCAAACCTATAGCAAACTGTAGGTGCATATGTTTCAGTGCATTTGCTTCCTTTCCAGTGGCCTGCCGAAAAGCTCTGGACAGTACGACAGTAGCAGCCCACGAATCTGAAATCTACTGCAAAACTTGTTATGGGAGAAAATATGGCCCGAAAGGGATTGGCTTTGGACAAGGTGCAGGCTGCCTCAGCACAGACACTGGAGAGCATCTTGGGCTGGATCTACAGCAGTGAGTGGAATCCTTGGTTTTGAAAAAAATAATAATAATTATGGCCTCTGTTGCATCAAGTCACTTCATTAGTTTCCATAACAACACGCAGGGGGAGCTGTAGCGCAGACTTTTCTTCAATAGATCTAATAATTTTTATCCATTTTAATGATGTTCTGTCCCTGCAGAATATTACTTGAAAAAGATTTCCTATGCCAGTGGGCAATTACACTACAGAAAGAGCCCTTGCTTTACATATTGTCACAGTCTTTACTATTCACTGCAATTTTGACTCATTAAGTGCAGTACAATCAAAGGGATGGGTTCTCAGTACAATGATGAAATTATTTTTCTGCGTTGCACTGAGATGTTATTAATACTTGAATAGCCACAATGCAATCTATATTGTCTAAGGAAAGCGGGCAGAAAAATGACTGTGGGCATTTTATATTGGGGGGCGGGGGCTGTTTCATTTGGAGAATTCTATGTTCATAAAGAAATGGAATGAAAGGTTACAATTGCAACACAGTAAGAATAAGAAAAGGAGCATTACAAGATGTGTGGTGGCATAAATATGTTAATTCCATAAAGATTTTAATCACTTATAGAATCAGATTATTATTATATCCCAAAGCTGTAACCTTAAGGAAACTTATTTGAAAATTGATAGGACTTACTTCCAAGTACAGTGGTACCTCGGTTTTTTAATGTCTTGGTTGACGAACATTTTGGTTTTCAAATGCCATAAACCTGAAAGTACCGTAAATGCTTTGGTTTTCGAACATGCCTTGGAAGTCGAACATGCCACACAGCTTCCGCTGAGTGCAAGATCCTGAGGCCTAGCTGTTGGCTATTGAGTTTTCGGTTTTTGAATGTTTCAGAACTCAAACGGTCTTTGGGAATGGATTACATTTGAAAACCGAGGTACCACTGCACGTTACATCTCATGGAGGAGAGGGTTATTGAAGGGTAATAGGCATGGCGGCGGGACGCGGGTGGCGCTGTGGGTTAAACCACAGAGCCTAGGACTTGCCGATCGGAAGGTCGGCGGTTCGAATCCCCCGTGACAGGGTGAGCTCCTGTTGCTCGGTCCCTGCTCCTGCCAACCTAGCAGTTCGAAAGCACATCAAAGTGCAAGTAGATAAATAGGTACCGCTCTGGCGGGAAGGTAAATGGTGTTTCCGTGCGCTGCTCTGGTTCGCCAGAAGCGGCTTAGTCATGCTGGCCACATAACCCGGAAGCTGTACGCCGGCTCCCTCGGCCAATAAAGCGAGATGAGCGACGCAACCCCAGAGTCGGTCACAACTGGACCTAATGGTCAGGGGTCCCTTTACCTTTACCTTAGGCATGGTGGCTACTTTCTGCCTCCACAGAATGCCCCCTCTTTTTGTATAAAGTATTTGTATTCTTCAACCAAAAGTGATTATTGTTTTGTTACGGATGCCACGACACGTCTTCTGCTTGTAGTGCTTAATTTAGCTGCTCCAAGATAAAAAGCTTAATGTGCACTGAACATTCTTGTCATCAGCTCACCAAAGCCAGCTCGTCCTTCCACTCCTACCAACCCTTCAAAGTTTGCCAAAAAATTTGGCGATGTTGATAAATGCCCTCGTTGTGGGAAGTCAGTGTATGCTGCAGAGAAGATAATGGGAGGAGGAAAGGTAAGAAACGAGCTAAGCAGGTAAAGTGCCATTGCATTATAGCAGAGGGGCAGCTGCCAAAATTGAAATTTTAATCAAAGAGAATGGAAAGCGCATGAGAGTGCTAACTGCTTGGTGTTGCTTCTGAAAAGACACATTTAGGATTGACTTGTAAAGGCATGTTTCTGTTCTACATTTAATTCAAACAATCAACTTCCCTGTTGGAATAGCTAAGCCCATAGACCAGATTAAAAGAAAACAAAATAAGCTGCATTTAAATTCCACATAGAAATAAAATGTTTTAAGACTTCACATAAAATCATATACAACATAATTTTACTAATTTTACTGCAACAGCTTTGCTTTTATTAAGGCAACTAAAAAATATTATTTAACAAATGTAAAAACCATTCTAAGCTGAAGCCATTGAAGGTGGGAGTACAAGATAAAAATAGACTAAAACACAGCTCTAAAAACATCAAACTCTATAGCCATCTTCACAAATTCTTTTTAAAAAACACAATTAATATTCCACAAATGACTGGGTCAAACCCCAGGGAAAAACGTATTAAACAAAAATGTCTTCAGTAGGCATGCAAACATCTTGACACGAATGCTCTTGTCTAATTTCAGCTGGTAATTGAGTTTATATCCTTAAAACTCAAGATTTCTACCATAGTTGCCTGAAATGGATTCTAAATGTATTTTCCTGAGGCTGGAGGGCTTGATTGCAGAAGACGCTAACTTCCCAGTCAAATACCGATTAGCTTCTTGTAATAGAAAGTTTAATGTTTATTCCTCTCCCCAATATTTCTGCTGCCCCACGGAAGGACACCAGTGCAATGGGGCTTTCCAGTCTCCCCGCACCTGCCACATGCCTCCTATTTGCTATGGGGCGGGGTTCTCTGAGAACCCCCAGAATGGTGAGTGGGGGGAGAAGAGGCGAGATCATTCTGTCAGGCAAGCAGAACTGCCTGTACTAACAGCATGTTTGTAAAAGCGTGATGTCAAATTCCTCCTATGTTCTGTATAGTGTACTCCAATATCAGGAAATGGAAATTGGTACTTGGTGTGAATAGATGGAACTGGAGGACATTCTCTGGGTCAAATGATGTCTCCCTCTAATCATGATAGGCAGGCCCTTCCAACTCTTTTGCCTCCTCTTCCAGGAAGAGGAAGTGTCTTGCCCTCCAGTCCAAACCGTCAAAGGAGGAACAACTCACGTGTTGAGATTCCAGCATTGCAGGGCGTTGGACAAGATGTCTCATGGGATCCTTACAACGCCCTAGTCCTATTATTCCTCAGCCCCCACAAAACAAAAATGCACAGGAACCATATAAAACATGGAAACTTAGAAAGTAGATCAACAATTGGATGGAACAAAACAAACACAAGCACTAAACATGATATGTATGATGCAGGCAGAAGCCCTAAAACCCAGCCCACACCAGAGGTGGTCTCAAGAGGAAGGAGAGGTGGGCAGAATGTCCTCCAACACTTATTTGAAAATAGAAATTCACTTTCCATTTATACCAGATGGGGTTGGAGGCCATTCTTTGAGTAGAATATAATAAAGCCGTGTCCATATAAATCCAGGAAGACTTTGTCTGACAAACAGCTAGGCTACCCTCTGGAGAACCTTCCTTCCAATGGACAGATCATCTGAGGAAGATGAGTCAATCTTGGCATGTGTGTTGGGATTGCCAAGTGGCTGCATGACAAATGTACAAGAGAGGAAAGCAACCCAGTAGAGCACTGAGGCAACAGTCCCTTTCAGAGAATGGGGCATCATTTCTTTGGGTGTCCACCAACCCCATCTTGTAAATAAAGCTAACATCCAATCAGCAAAGCAATTCATTATATTATTGAAATCCTTTCCAAGATGGCGTTCCCACCTTTTTCTTTTGCTGTGCCTAGATCAGGGCAGGAAGCCTTCCTCAAGTGGCAAAGGCAGGGAGTAGATCGGGAGTTAGGGGGTGGTCCTGCCTCTGATGTCTTCCTCAAAAATTTAACTTCCTGCCAGTGGTGAGATAGGCAGAGACAACCCATATCAAGGATCACATTTCCTTTCTACAGGAGAATAATAGATTCCATCGCTTCCAGTCAGTCTGGTAATAGATTTCCACCTGAGCTGTTGAAAATGTGAAATCTGGGGAGAGGTGTGTGGGTGTCCGTGTAAAGGGAGTTAATCTCTTTATTTACCAATGCAAAAATCTTGGAAAGGAAAACCTGCAATGTCTATGATTTCCTTAATACTCTTTTGCTTTCCGTTTCAGCCGTGGCACAAGACATGCTTCCGATGTGCTTTCTGTGGGAAGAGTCTAGAGTCTACAAATGTCACAGATAAAGATGGAGAGATTTACTGTAAAGGCAAGTGTAGTTGTCGTGCCTCAAACCTAATTCAGACAAATTAACGTGCCTCCCTTGAAGACCTGTGGAGTTACCAAAAAATCTTTTTTTCAGAGTGAAACTCCGCTGCCACTTGGTTTTCTTAAAGGTCCTTAAAGAAAGAGGCTGCCTCTACTGCTCACATTTGGGCTGCAATAGCACTGGGTTCCTACCAGAAACTGGAAATATTATTAAACGAAAAGGGAGGGGGTCAGGATGGGAATGCTAGCTTTATGAATTCTAGGTGCAAATTTTCACAAGATCAAATTGTCTTCTCAGGGCTGGGCTAAACTAAACATGCGAGAAAACATATTGAGCTCCTCCCTCAAGTATGAGATACCCCCATGTCTTGACACCACACTATTCTGAATCTTCCCACCCCAACCTGCCAGTGATGCTGAGGCAAGGAAATGCAGGATACCCTCTTCCCCTGGCGTCTTTCCTCTCCTTCTCACCCATGCGAAACTAGGCAAAGGGCCATTGATCTGTTAGTACAGTGGGGTTTTGCCTCCACCCCAATTGGCTCTTCAGGCTCAGAACCCCAGAACAGCACACAGGCAGAGGGGAGGGGGATCATTCCATCTGGCAAGTGGAAAACCTTGCAGTTTTTGTAGTGCTATACTGAATTCCTCCCAATCTCATTTAAATTACACATACTTTGGCTTAGTTACAATATGTTATTGGTTGTTCCAAAGGCTTCTTTTGGAGAAGCTGAGTTTCAGGGACGGCATTGAAGGAAGTATGGGATATGTGTTTTGTTGAGTGCCACATGAAAGCAGCTCAAACTTTATGCCTTTCTTTCTTTTCCAGTTTGCTATGCAAAGAATTTTGGTCCTAAAGGAATTGGATTTGGCGGCCTCACTCAAGTTGAACAGGCTTAGGCTTGTCCAAATAGTAACACATGAACAAGAACGTATTAAGAATACTTTTTTCATCTGAAGTACTCTCCTTTCTTCCACAAGTTTTGTAGAATGGTGCAGGAAAGCTTGTTGTGAGAGGTAGTGTAGGAAAACATTTACTTTCTTAACAGCTACTGTTTAATATCTTAATTTCTGGACTGTTCACAAATAATTTCAGAATTGCTACCTATTTTAAATAACAGGAGCACATAGGATACCACTATAAAGATTACTGTTTTTACATCAATGTTAAAGAAACAGAACCTGATTCCTATTTTACATTCTGTTGCTTATAAGTGCCAAAATAGCACTTTTGAAGATGTGTTGTTGGTATGTCATGAAATAAAGATATTGGACTGTGAGCAGCCACAATAATAATGTTTTTAAAAAAGCACTGTTCCAGTTACTACCAAGTTCATTTATGAGGATTATCTCATATATATTTTTTCCAATTTGAACCTCTCAAAACCATGCCATCTCTCCTTGGGAAAAACTTGGGATGGTATTATCTCATCTCCAAACAGATAATACAAGGACAGCACTGAATGTAGAACCACTTGCATGTTGGCAGCCTGATTTGAAATAAAAATATGCCTTACAAGTGCAGGTGCTGAAAAAAAGGATGTTATATTTACCGCTTGGATTACCAGTGGCGTAGCGTGGGGGGTGCAGGGGGGGCTGGCTGCACCGGGCGCAACATCTGGGGGTTAGGGGGCGCAAATCCACGGGTTAGGGGGCACAAATTACTTGCCTTGCCCCGGGTGCTGACAACCCACGCTACGCCACTGTGGATTACAACTGATCATTTCTCAAATTCTTCTGAGTGTCTAACAGAGCCTGTAATGTAATTCCACAATCCTGACTCTGAACTCTACAACCCTTCTAAAAATGGACAGCACTTGTAATTTTAGCAACAGAAGCCCAGTTTGATGCCACCGTCTTTCATCAAGAAAAAAACTTGACAGGAATAAGAGTGAAAACAGTATTAAAATCAAATCATGGTCTGATTCCTTAAGTTGTAATACACCACATGCTGCCTTCTAAAATGATACATTGTGTACTAGTGCAAATAAGTCCATTACTGTATTATATAGAACTCAGCTACAAGCGAGTCTCTCACCGTAATTTCATTATTTCTACTATTACATTTATATTATGCCTCTCCTCCAAGCTCAAGGAAGTGTATCTGGTTCTTCCTACCCTATTTCAACTTCAACAACCACTGGAGGTATATTAGATTGGTTTTTACTGTATTCTGTTTTGAAAACTTTCAATAAAAAAATCAGTTGTTTTTTTAAATAACAACAACAACCCTGGAGGTAGATAAGACATAGAAAGTGAAGGGCCAAAAGTCATTCATTGTGACTGAGTTTCAGAGGTAAATCCAGGTTACATCAGTTCTGACATTTTAACTGCTATTCTATACAAGATCTTATTTTTCACCCAGCCCTCAAATGTTGTGCTTGTATGGGAACTAAGCCTCATATCCAAAGCAAGAATTATACTTCAAGACCAACAAGCTTGGACTAATTCTATAATCTTAAACAATATATGTTCACTGATTATTAATTTTAACCTCCCATTTTTCAGTGTGACTTTTTTTAACTACAGTATGAAACTCAGGGTACACAGGGCCCTTGCTGTGTGTCAGGTCCACCGAGACGTATGATTTGTAGTATATAAGAGCTGCACACTCCTCTTAAACTTTAAGGTGAACCACAAACCTGTAGTCTGAAACAAGCCCTTCAAACGCCATGAGAATTTTGCAAACTTGTATTGAAGCTGTTGCTACCTGCTTCTAAATGCATTAGCACAACTGAGAGAAGTATTTCAGCCATTATTCATCATTATTCAGTGTATCAGGGCCTTAGCCACGGTTATTATTTCATATATAAATGTTTTCCCTTGATTAGTTGAAAAGCCAGTAATTACACTTGTAAATACAAAAATTTTCTAATTTAATAAATGTGAGCATGAATATATTAAATCTAAACAGCCCTTATATACAGATTTACAGATCAAAGAGACAGTTCAAATTACAAATCAGTTTTCATATACTAAAATATTTTGAAATTCAAAGCATCTCTCCCCACCCTTAATTATCAAGTGCAAATTTTAATGGACACGTAAGAACAACAATGGCTAGGATTTCCAGGCTGCTTTATAAAAAAGGCCTTTCATTAGCAATTTGAAAAGTGACATTTCACAGTTGTACTTACTTCCAACCTATTGGAAGATTTAATATATGAACTACAGTTGTCCCAGTGCATTATCCACTTTGCTGCAGTTTGTTCACATAAAACAACCTTTCCCAAAATAACAGCGATACAAATATAGCAAAGGAAATTCTGAAATAAGTTGCAAACTGTAAAATGTATACCAAATATCCATATTTATTTCAGCTTCCAGCTGATTCCCAAGGACCGGATGTAGGTTATCTTCACACGGCGTGAACATTTCTATCCTTCAATGAATGAAACGTTAGCGTGTACTGCTTAGTCCAGTCAATGATGTTGGGCTTGAACATTCCAAAGCATCTACACTGGAAGAAGTCTGCTAGGTTCTGAAGGCAGCCATAGCTAGGAAGGGGAAGAGAACAACACAATGAGAGTGGAAATACTTTCCCTTGCTTTGCTAATAAACAAAGTGTTTGAAACATTTATGATGGCAACAGGGAAATGTCCTGGAAGGAGAAGGGGACTGCTGAGCGGCACTCCTGTGAAGGGGCTGTTTGTGAGAACTAGTTTCTCAACATGCGGCTATAGTCATATATGCCCCATATAGAGATACTGGTTTGTATATACAGTATGGCACTTCCACACTGGCCTTTACATACTTCCAAGGTACTCAAAATGGACATAAGTAATGTATTTATACGCTAAAAGAAATTGATCAGATTTAGCGATATGTGACAAACTTTTACAACACAGAAACAACATTAAAACTAAACAGCGCCCCCCATATTTCTGAAAAAGGTTTCTGACAAATTTTGGGACACATTGGTTGGTTCTAATAAAGGCATTGAACTCTTGTGAATATCTATGAAAACAGATATTAGAAGAGCTATCAACTATATCCAGGAAAGGAATGCAAGCTTGTGGTCTATTTCAGTCTGCAAGTCCTTGCCATAGATGAAGGGATCCAGCTCAAGACTGAGACCTCTCTTCTTCTTCTTTGGAGATCACTCGTAGCCGAGAAATATTGTCTTCCATGAACACGTCTTAACAGTGAGTCCATAAGTGACTGTGGAGGCCAATTCTGGATCCACACTTCCTTCCACAGTAGGGACATAGGTTTCCAGGCAGGAGTTGATCATGGTGAGGGTTTGCCAAACGTGCCTTCCTCTTAGCACGTTTCTCCCTTTGGTCCTGAGCTTGAGTGTCTTCAAAGTCCATGACACCTTTGGTAAAGGCTGTACATCCTTTAACATCCCAGTTTGAGGGGTGATGGTGGAGGGAATGAATAACAGCTTTGTTTCTCAAGGTCACTGCAGATGCTTCAAAGCAACATGGTTCTTATGCACCAAGGTTAGGTGGAGGTCCCCTCTATATCATGCGAGTGATGCAGACATGAAACAGAAACTCTCCCAGCAACTCTTCCCTAATCTTGTGGTCTCTAGAAGTTGAAGGCATATTGGCTTGGGATGATGGGGCCAAAAGTTACTTACTTATATGGAGTTTTCCTGAGTGAAACGGGATGCTTTGAACGCTTACTCTGCTTCCAGAGGGCACTCCTCTCATGTGAGGTCAATCCAAGAAAGGTAATCTTGAAAGAAACAAAAACAAAACAAAACAGGAAATTGCCTATTACATGCAATTCAGGAAGAATACGGAAAGAAATGAAGTACCTTGTTTTTCGCTCCATAAGACACACTTTTTCCCTCCTAAAAAGTAAGGGGAAATGTGTGTGCGTTTTATGGAGTGGATGCAGGCTGCGCAGCTATCCCAGAAGCCAGGACAGCAAGAGGGATTGCTGCTTTCACTGCGCAGCGATCCCTCTTGCTGTTCTGGCTTCTGGCATTCAGAATATTTTTTTCTTGTTTTCCTCCTCCAAAAACTAGGTGCCGTCTTATGGTCTGGTACGTCATATATAGCGAAAAATATGGTATTTTAATGAAGCCATAAAAAACAGGGCCCCTTTCAGTTATAAGCATATTAACAGTGGAAAAACTGTGAGAGCGGTACCACTAACAATTAATGCTGGGTTCACCATCCTAAACTATTGACAGAGGTCTCAATATCAAGCTGTTAGAATTGTGTGCTTGAATCACTTTCTGTGTAATGCTATTAATTATTCAGCAACTTCTTATTGGGCACAAGATACCAAGTCAAGAACAGTATCAATCTTAACTAAATTCTGTAAGCAGGCATTCTTACTTAAGATCATGTATTTTTTCCCCTGTGCAGTTTTAATAGCTCAACTAGAAACACATCTCCAATCATTGCCCCATATGCACAGTTCAAAAGAGTCAAAATCAGAAGAGAAGGGTAGATCTCAGACTCATGCCAGAAATAACTGTCAGGGGGAGGGAGGCTACAGAATCCCCTCCTCCTTAGGTTGAATGTGCTCATGATGTTCAGCACATTCTGCTTGATCACAGCTTAAAGAAAATGAGCTAAGATGACCAGTTTATGTATTTGTTGCTAATACACTTTTCCATGCTCGTTCCTTGGCTGAAAATGAGTGCACAAGTGGCTACTTATGCAGCCAAGCTGGCATCCTTGATTTGTAATGGCACAAAAATAAAGAAGAGGAAAAGGTGACTTAATGCTCCCAGGCAGCTATCTTCAAAGGTCATAAAGGGTTTAGCATGGAACAATGATGCACAGCTGAGCTGCCCAACAGTGTTCAGTTCAGCACTAGCCACTCCACTGGGCAGGATCAATTATTCATACCATATTTTTAGAAACTGGCAACGGGACTATTTTTCTCTCAAGTCCTTCCATCCGAACATAACATTCTCAACAAGCATTTGCTGCGCATGAACCTTAAACTAACAGCCCAGCTTTAAAGGTCTAGTTTACTTGCTGCAGTTTGCGATCCTGCAGCTAGAGCAAGATCCCAAATCTGGAAGCAGGGCAATTAAGAGCAAACCGGGCATGCTACACACCAGGGCAGGGGATGACTGAAAATGAGAGCAACTCTGTTGTACAATCACATTAAGTGGAGGACTTGTGCAATATTGGCTGCTGGTGTGCTGGGATTAGAGTTGGAACCAGTCCCATCTCTGGCACTGGGACACCAGTTTGTCTCTTGTGCCAGTGCTGAAGCTACTATCCAATCCTCTGAGCTGCTGCATTTCCATAATAACTTAGATTACTGGATCATCATTCTATCTATATCCAAACTTCAGAGCTGAGTGTGGATCTTTATGTAGTCAAAACACACAAGAAGGGTATCAGCAGGCCTGGAGGAACTCAAAGGCCTGGAGAAGTACAAAAAGTCTTTTTGGGGGGAGAAATGGACAGGGAACGGAGCCCTCCAAAACAGCCCAATGAGAATTTCAGTAGCCAAGGAATTGTTTTGGGAGGGAAACCAGAATGAAATATCATGAAGGAAGGTGTGGATGACTAACAGAACAGAAGCACTCTGCACTAACATTTTGTTGCAGATGTACTGATTCACAGATACACTCTTGATTGGCACCTACTGGTTTGAGATGTGATTAGATATTAGTGTATTTTTGGTCTTTGTGGAAGCCGCCCAGAGTGGCTGGGGAAACCCAGCCAGATGGGCGGGGTACAAATAATATTATTATATATTATTATTATTAGATCTACACACAAAACTGAGGTTCAGTATTGAAATATTAATTATAGGGATGCAAGGGTAGGTTGCTGAAGAAATATTACAACTGAAAAACCTTTAGGACTAAACCTTAGATAAAATCAAACAGTACCTGATAGAGCTGAAGGATTAGCAACAACATAGCCCATGACGTGTGAAAAGATATTAGTGTGAAAATGTACAACACCCATGGAGAACAAGACACAATCTGCGTGAAGGAAGTCCATGCTCCATCTTCCCAGTATGTTGTTGTGCAGTGTTCTGACCAATCTAGGACAAGGAATTTTTATTTTCAGTTTTTAAAAAAGGTTGCTTGAGAACAGATGATGGTGAGCTACCCACAAGATCCAATCTGTACATTTACTACAAAAGTATTGTTCACATATTTAACAACCCACAGGAACAGCTGGATGTAAAGATAAATAGGGAGTGCCGTTCTCTCAGTGCGGCCAGGGTCAAAGATCTATTTGTAGCAGAACTCTTTGAATTGAAAATTAAAGCTTTAGGGAGAGATATTGCTCAACGTGCGCAAGCTTCCCTAACAAAAGGTAACCTCCATTTGTTCCATTGCCATTTACATAATATTTTGTGTGTGTATGTCAGAAGCTATGCATTTTGCAAGTAGAATTGTTCACATGGTAATTTCTCCTGATCTCAACTTTACATATTCCAGATTAGGACTCCAGAGTTTTTTTAAAAAAACATTTTTAGCTGGAACATGAGACAGTGGAATTTTCTAAAGTGCTACGCAATACAGGGCTAGGTATCAATATGTAGCAGTTTGTGGCAAACTAATTAGTGAAATAAGTGTAGGGAATACATACACAGAATTGTTCCGTACAGTGCCCAGATATTCACCATTGTCAGGAAAGCGAGAAACAGGACAAAATAAGAATGGTTGCCAACACCTAGATTAGAAAAGTTAGTAAGGATTTGTTTATACCACAGCCACAAGGCAATTCTTCCACACCGTATCCCCAGTCATCAAAAAATGCACCCAAGTAATTCATGGAAACAAAACTAGTTCAGGGAAATTAATAACTAAAGTTCTACATGTTTTCTGCTGTAAGAATTCAGGAGTTGGCCATTTGAGATCCCACCCAAATCATGGTAGTGTTAACAGAAAAAAAATGTGCATGTTTACTCTGAAAAGCTCAGTAAGGCTGACTTTTATATGTATAGGATTTCAGCCCAAAACTACATAAAATGTATCTTATGTACTTCAAGCCAAGCTTTTTAACAATACCCAAACTGTGCAATGTGCATATGAAACTACTCTTATATTCTAACTGGTTGCGGTTCCCTGTGCAGCTTGTCAACATCCCATCACATAGCACTCAACTACTAAAGTTTCTCTACACGATCTATTAAGGGCTCTGCTTTGAAGTCTCCAGAAACATTCCTGGCACTAACAACGGACTTCTAGTTCTTCTAAAATAAGCTCACCTATGCATCGTCCAATCCAAATGCAATGCTGGTCATATCTAGCTACGCATGAGTTGCAAGTGTGGCAGTGCATGGATCTCAACGGTTTTTTCACCTTGGGAAGAATGCAGGGGAAAGTAATTAACTCATGATTTAGACAATATATTCACAGGTGTCCTGCTTAGCTTTAAATCTTCATCCTTGTTTACTTACAAAACCACACAAAACCCAACAATATGAGCCACCACTTTGGGTGGCCAAGATCATGGCTTGGTTGGATTCAGAGAAGCCTGTGTGCACATGCAAAGTGCTTCCACGTATGAATGGGAGGCGGGAAGGAAGGAAGTTCCCATTCATGTAACACAAAGGATACCATTCTGAAGATGCCCATTACCTTTGGGGAAAGGGTTTTAAATCTGAATGCAGGCCAAGGCCAACAAGCAGGCTGCAAGAGCTGTTTGTTGCCACTGATGGACCACTTTTGTTGGCACTCCTATCAGGTCTTACAACCCCTAATTCACGAGCTGTTAAGACAGCAGAGCAGCTTGCAGGATTGGGCTGCAAAAAATATCACATATTATATAGAGTGGTACCTCAGGTTACAGATGCTTAAGGTTACCGACGCTTCAGGTTACAGACTCCGCTAACCCAGAAACAGTACCTTGGGTACTTTGCTTCAGGATGCGAACAGAAATTGTGCTCCGGAGGCATGGCGGTGGCAGGAGGCCCCATTAGCTAAAGTGGTGCTTCAGGTTAAGAACAGTTTCAGGTTAAGAACAGACCTCTGGAATGAATTAAGTACTTAACCCGAGGTACCACTGTATATTGAATGGGGTATGCATGCACATTTCACACATCCTCTGGGATGTGGTCAACCTGAAATCAAACCAAACTGCTGATCTGCAAGTGCTGTTGCTTGCATACTTCTGGTGGGCACCTTTGATTTAATCCATCTGGGCTCTTATAACACTTAGGACTCCTGCCATAGGACTGGGCTCCTTGGTTTTAGTCTCAAGAGAAAGCAGGGAGGAATTGTGCAAGAAGGCCTCCACTAACACTTGGCCCTTCTGCTTCGATGCTTGCTGACCAGCTGAAGAATAGAAGGAGGAGCACCCATGCTTCTGGTGTCATTCTAGAATAGCCATAAAGGCACACCTGTGCAGACACACTTTTCTCATCCCAGTATATAAAAAGCTCTGTGTGTAATTTCTTATATACCAAATTAAAGATATATCTGTGGAATTAAAAAAAATATCAATACTAGAACAAAGCATGACTTACAAGACACGATGTGCAAAAGGTTCTGAAATCCAAGGAGCCAGATTCTCCAAGATTAATAATATTCTGAAAGACAGATATTTTGCAATCATTTTATCTTTTTTTTGTGAATCCTCATAATGGCATCATCCTGGAGAGATCCTACATTCACCTTTATATACTTCTGTAACCCCACTTTGGGTGCTGGGAGTGGGATTTTCATTCCTTTCAAGGCAGCCATGACATCCCAATCTAAAGCAGTTTATCTCTGCCTGATTAGTATCAGAAGCTTCTCCACACCCCTTCCTGGATCCTTTCAGCTTTAAATGACCAGAGCCTTAAAAGTTTACAGTATCTTAGTGCTGTGTGTGTGTAAACAAAAGAGTGGAAGGATGTTGGCAAAGAAGTATGATGCTGGAGCAGTGTTTCTGAAACTGGGAGGTATCCCCTACATTATTATGGCCCTGGAGAGTCCTTTTACTTGTCCTTGTATATCTGACACAAGTTCCTATTTTCTTGAAGTGCTGTCAGGTTTCCTTGCTATAGTCTCACAATTTCCCCAAGTTGCTATCACTGGTGGTGAATATTTACATTACGAGGAAAGTGCTAAGTAAAGTATCTCCAAAATGCATTGTTCTCAGGTGACAAATGTATAAAAAATACAATGTATTACAGGAAATCATGGCATACATTTGATGTAAGCAAAAAATACCTTTTTATTCTCTTCTTCTGTAGTCTTAATGAATCCAGGATCAGTTCTGATAGTTTTGTATAAATAATAGAAAAGACCCACTATACCAAGAAAGAAGGGAAGCCGAGAAATCGTGCCTGAAAAATCTAAGCTCCAGTTAAGGAATACGTCTAAGAAGGTGAAGGATTAGATGAGCCTTTGTTATGAGCCAGGAAGGCTCTTTTTATGCTTCCCAAATTCATGTATTGCTGCATATTAAGCATCCCTCTCCAAGGACTCAGCTAGACTGGTAAAGAAAAAGCCATTTATATGCGTTGTATAAGCAATATAAGTGCCTGGTGTGCTCTGGTCCATGGGGTCACGAAGAGTTGGACACGACTAAACGACAACAACATCATAAGCAATATAATATTGTGCCACCAGATGGCAATGTGGAGTCCCATTTTTCTCTACTTGTTTTCTGTTTAAATTTACAATGCTTTAAACTGAAACGCTTCTTTGATGTGCCTAGATCCAGCCCAAGCTACGCTTCAAAGTTGAATGGATGCCTTAATGCCTGCAAAGCATGCTACAATAACAATATTTACAAAATTGTTGTAAATAAACCACAGCATAAATAAATAAACCACTGAAGCAGCAGTAGCGCCACTACTATAAAGTATCTTTATTAGAAGCCAAGCAAATATATGCATGCATTTTAGCTGGAACATGCCCAAGCAGTTCACAGGAATTAATCCAGATAATTGTATTAATGAGATCTCATTAGAAACCATGCAAAAAGAAAATACCACTTGAGAGATGAAGTAATTAACATTGAAATGCTATCTAGTACTAGAACAGATTAAAGATGGCTTAAAACAGTAATTATTGTTGCTGCTGAATCTCTGTTATCCCTTTTCATAAAAAAACAAAGCCCCATGTGCAGAAGCTAAGCAAAATAGAGGGCTGAAAATACAATATATGAATATCAGGATCATGTCACTCGCACAATGCAGCCATGTGAATTAGCAATTCTATGCGAAATACAGCAGCTGCGAGCGAGAACATACTGTTGTACTAGGACAAATTTAAAGGCAATGTGGAGACAGAGATGTTTGTTATGCTGCAACCTAGCTGTTGTCTACCAAAACATGGCTAATCTTTCGCACAGTGTATCAACATATCGGGCTGCTTACACCATTCTCTCACTGAGTGTTGGTAATGCTTTGCTAGTATTCACCCAAACCCAGTAGGAATAAATTACCTGTATTTTATCTACCCTACATATATGGGGAAAGGATGCTGTTGAGAAGGAGGCGATGCGGACTGTATTCCAGTTAAAGACAAGGGGAAACTACTGGATTCATTGGCGGTATCTGCTTTCCTTTCCTTTGACGGCATAGCAAGACATCAGTGTTGTCAGAGGCCAACAGCCCTGACAGATGGGCGGTGGTACATGTTGCAGAAACATGACTCTTCCTTGATAAGAAAAAGCCCACCTATTGCCCCAAGCTGTCAGTACATTGAAAACTGTATTTTATGTTTCCACCTCAACAAGTGTCTTATAGCAGCTTCCTATAAAAATGTTAAAAATTTCTTAAGATTTCTAGAGAATGAAAGCATTTTAATATCTGAAAGAACAAGACCAGTGTTTCTTCTATGCAATAAAACACAAAGGATATCAGGCAGGAACAAGATGAAACAGGTCCAAGATATCCAGAAGACAGAACCAAGCAAGAATGCTAATGGGAAATATTGTAGTTTGTTGACTCCTACAAACTGCCTGAAAAGGAAATTTGAAAAATATTTCCATGAAGTATACAACATTTAAACATTCAAAATAACATCTGACATTCAAACATTCAAAATAATATTTAAAAATATTCAGCAAATTTATTTTTCAGGTTACTCAAACGACAGTTCTGAGTTTATATGTACCACAGAACTGCAGTTTGTTCTAAACTGAATTAGAAGCTTTCATTATTTCCCTCTTCCATGAAGACAGGGGATGAGGAGTCCCAAAGCTCATGCAGGCTTATCTACAAGATGGGAAACCACAGTTTCCTGTGATGTCTCAACTGAGCCTTCCTAAATCCCCCACCCCAAAACAAACAAACAAACAAACAAACAAACAAACAAAGAGAGAAAGACAGACAGACAGACAGACAGACAGACAGACAGACAGACAGAGATTTAAAATACACTGTTTACACTGATGTAGATTTGAATAATCTTCCAAGGCTGTTTCACACAGTACTGTTTTTTCTATACAATAGAAACTTTCAAAATATATGTAATCACTTGTAAGCAGTGCTACAGACATGACATGTCTTGCGCATCCACCTGGTGCACACATTGTGGGAAGCTGCAGTCAATTACTGCTGCATGTAGCCAATCAATGACACATATTTCACTATGGAAGTAATTTCTATGTAAGAAAGCCATAATGTGTCCGGCAGAACTTTTTTCCTTTGGATTCTATTCAGTGCCATCTCTCCATCCAATACTCCAAGTGCCACAAGTAATATTATTGAAAACTACCATCTTAATCATGAAAGAGGGCAATGCTTGCTGTGGCTCACAGTTTAGGAGGTGATCATCTTAACCAGGCCATGTATAATCATGTGTTTTCCCTATAACTTAAAACGAGTTCTTTGTTGATCTTCCAGGAACACAAAGCATAACTCTTTGCAATGTAGAAATAACCACAAGGAAGCTAGGGGCACCTACCTTGCAATCAGGGACATGATAACAAATATGAAGACTAGCAAGCTTCCTTTCAACAGCCACGAATCTGAATTTAAGTCTGCTACATATCCTATAGCCCATATCAACGCCAACGATGACACTAGCAAGAGTAAGAACTACAATAAAATAAAATAGTATCAGTTTCATAACTGGAAGGAAAAACATGTGAAAGTTGGAAAAAAGATCAGAATAAGCTGATGCTGAAGAATGGGAAAGGGAGAGAAAAATCGTATCTCACAACACAGAAATGCTTGAAGTTGCCTTGCTTATCAGCTAGAAAGTAGAGCCTATCTGGCATCACTCAGGTACATCCAGTGCTTCCCAGGGGGTACTCAATGGTACTCAGTACCAGCACCTCTTTTTTGTTGTTGCAAGTGTGGCACTTGCTGTAACAGCTATTTTTCTAGGGGGGAAAGCGCTGTGTACATCTCTTCACTTGACTTCTGCCTCTCTCGGTGGGGAGCAAGATCCCAGAAGTACAATTTCCCTCTTTCCCAGCCAGATAACAATCATTTAAAGTTTTTTTTAATTGTGCAAAATATTGAAGGTCAAGAGATGCATTAAAAAAAAACCCAACAACTTTACGATTAGAGAACCATAGCCAAGTATTTGGCGGGTGTGTTGAAATAAGTATGTGATTGTACACCCACTACCTTGTTTGTCTCTTTGACCTTAATACAGTTGCGAGGTTCAGACCCTAAGAGGACTCTTGTGGCTGTCAAAGAACGGGAGACTTTGCCTTATTTGACTTTCCCCATGACAGAGCAACTGTGTTAGAGAAAGCGTATCGGGAGCAATTTTCTCTTCCTTTAAATTTAAAGGAAGCATCCAATGGTCTGAACCAACAACTCTGCATTCCTTGAGTCTGCTAATTGTCCCCTTTCTTTCTACCAACAATACACAAGATCTTACTTTCCCTAAACCCATCACGAGGTTTCTCTCCCAGCTACACTTTCTCCTTGCTTTCATCAACTTTTTGCCTCCACCATTCATTCTTTGAGGTTGACTCAGCCAGCAAATTCTATCAAGTCCTGGTTCAATTTCAGACTAAGTGGGAATCTGCAAGCATTCGTAACTCAAATGGGTTTTCTTTAAAAGTGCACTGCTGCATGCCAAGATATGTATCACTGTACAATACCTCATACTTTCCCAGAATCCTCAGAAACCTGGAATTTTTTCTGGCTCTCAGTTTTTCTTCTTCACAAAGCAGATGAACAAGTAAGCGATTTTTAGTTTGATGAGCAATGTCAAGTGGCCTCTCGCCCTTCAAATAAAAAGTTTTAAAGTTCTTTAAAAACCAAGTAAGAGGAAGAAAAGATCAAAAAGGTTATGTAGCTACTTCAGTTTAGAATTCCAACTACCTGACAGTCCTAAGTGTTATATTTAGACTGGGGTTATTCTAGAGAAGGGCTTGTCAACCTTTTTGGGCCCATGGTCCATTTGCAAACTGGAGAAACTGTTGTGGGCAGCACGCGCGCGCACGCACACACACTGCAAGCAAGCACATAGCACAACGTCTTCTATTGATTAGAACAGAATGCTTATTTCAGGCCTAATGTCAGCAACCCTGCAGGTGTCAGGGAATGCCTCTGTGGCCACACATGAGCTCGTGGGCACCATGTTGGCAACCTTAGTTCTAAAGAAGCTTGACAAAACAAACCCTTAAGTTTACCTTTTAAGAAGAGAAACTTACGGAAATGTTTAAAAGTTAAAGGGTGTGAGGAGATTAACAGATATATTAGCTTTGTGCAAATGAATCCAATTATGAGAAATAAATGAACTATTGTAACATCAGCACTACAAATAGATGGTTTTTTTAATAGCAGCCCTCTCTATATGCCATGCAGTCCTAGCTCCAAACAAAGTTAAAATTAAGTAGTGCTAAAATCCCGAGAGATACACCAGGATACTCAAACGGGAGAATGCTTTTAAGTATTCTGCAAAACAATAGCAGCACAGATTAAATGCCTTATCGTGTATTGTAATGCTACACTCAATTGCCTTGAGATCTACCATATTATACTTTGGTTTATGTGTACGGTTGAATTACTGTCAAAATCTCGTATTTATTCAGCTACCCTATTTAAAACCACAATTCACATACAACTGTGCTGGCTAGGGCAATGGGAGTTATAGTGCAAAAACATCTGGAGGGCCCCAGGTTGTCAAAGGCTGCCGTAAAGAGAGCAGGTGTTTTCAGAGACCAGGTGTTCTACCTGTTCTACTAATAAGCTATTTCTCTCCCCGCACTCCACAAAAGATGACCACTTATCCTCTTTACAAAAATTTCCTCAAATTGATTTCCCTCACAAATAATTATGAAGCTACACTGCTCCATTTTTTCGAACAGAACAGCCATACAGGTGAATGTGGTGTTTTCCTCTACAAGTATTTCTTAAAGTAATAATAGTAATATTAACAGCTGGTATCCAAAGGACCATATCCAACACAGCAGCTCCACTCACGCCAGGAACTTCCCTGCACGCCACTGAACTGCCTCTGCTTCTCCTTTCCACTCGTTTCCCACATGCCCTCAAAATAAGCTCCTAAGGGTTGGGGGACCCTCTGGAGCAGGAGGGGGGGCATGGGAGAAGAAGAAGAAATGGAAGTCCCACTCTGCCCATGGAATCCTGCTGGTGTAGTGTTGAACACAACCAGGGAGTTGTGCACAAGGGCTTGGGCATGATCCATGGAATCGACGTTTCCATGCCATATCATAACCTACTTTTGAAGGCACCAACAGATTCAAAAGTGGTTATCCACATGGCACGGAGAGTGTGGCCGCTGTCCCAAGCAACACAAGCCCCAAGCCCTCTTGGTTGCACAGTCATGGAGTCCTTTGGATCTCACCCAACATTTCTTCTGCATTCCAAACACTACAAAGTACTTTACAATACACAATTGCAGTAATCTTTACAACCCTGTAATGCAAAGTTTTTATTATCCCCATACTGTAGATGGACATTTAAGCAGGAAGATAAAGCCATTTTGTGAGTTTAAGATGAACCAGGGACTTCCTGACTCACACTCCAAGCCACTATACTATAGCAAATAAATAAATAAATAAATAAATGGTTCAATATGATTCTTTTTCTTTTATTTTTTGTGAGCTGCCCAGGTAACCGATATTGTTGGATGGCTTATATACAAATAGTTAGCAACAACAGTGCTAACCATGCTTATGTACAGGTGAGGCATCTAGATGCACATATAGAGAACTTCTGACCACCATGGGGAGTAATACTATCTGTGATTTCAGGAAACAGAACAGCATAACTCTTGTGGCTAGCATTGCTCTTTGCTTTGAAACAGAAATAAAGATATTTTTGCTTTTGATGGAAAAAGACTGTAGCCCTGAAGCTGTGCTTTGAAAACTGTATTGTGATTTTAATAGCCAGGAGGCTCTTTATTGATGAAAACAAACTCATACCTTGATATTTCTGATGTCCAGACTCGACCCAGCTTCTAGCAACACATCTACAGCACTAACATTTCCTGATACAACAGCCCAGTGCAATGCAGTGTTTTTCTCTATGTTGTCTACAGCTTTGAGGGAAGGATTAAACTTTAACAGAAAACGAGTAGGTTCCGTCCTAGATGAAAATATATACAAGTCAGCAAAGAGAAAACACACCACCTTTAAAATGTATATATTTTAATAATTTATTTTATTAATAGTAACTCTGGTATGCTGTTACCTAGGAATAAATTCTAGAGGTGTACTCATGTGAACCTGTTACTGCAAACAGAAGAATGCGGTACATTTAAGATTTAAAAAGTCTTAATAAATTTGGCATAATCAATCTGTTCATCTTTAAAGTACCACAGGACTCTTTTTTGAGTCACTTTGAAATAAGGACATCTAAACATCTGAATAAAAAAATTCCTTCCAGTAGCACCTTAAAGACCAACTAAGTTAGTTCTTGGTATGAGCTTTCGTGTGTATGCACACTTCTTCAGATACACTGAAACAGAAGTTGCCAGATCCTTCTATATAGTGAGAAGGTGGGGAGGGGTATTACTCAGAAGGGTGGTGGGAATGGGAGATTGGCTGAGATGAGCCTGTTGACGACTCTTAACGACTGTAATAGGTCTTACAGGAAAAGGCAAGGGGTGAGAAGGTGAGAAATGGCTTAGTCATGTATAATGGGATAAGAATCCAATGTCTTTGTTCAAACCAGGTCTCTCCATGGTTTTAAGTTTGGTAATGAGTTGCAATTCAGCAGCTTCTCTTTCCAGTCTATTTCTGAAATTCCTTTGTAGTAAAACAGCTACTTTGAGATGCTACTGGAAGGAATTTTTTTATTTTGACTATGGCAGACCAACACGGCTACCTATCTGTAACTAAACATCTGAAGTAAGATATTCAGCGCAGGACATAGAAGATTCATGACTGCAATCATTTTTCTGTGTTTTTGACAGAGGAAAGCACTTCAAGAGCAGAGAAGGGGCATCGTTGAGCTGGACAGGATGCATAGTGAATAGATATACATGTTTGCCTATTTAAAGAAGAATTTGTACATGGTAGAAAAAGTTATAAGCAGCTTACGAGAAATAGCAAAATTACAGAAAGGAGAAGAGACAGAAATACTTAGGATTATGTTATTATCTGTCAAAATGGTTTCGCCTGCAGTAGAGAAATAAGTGTTCAACATGGATGTATTGATTTCATGACAGTTACACTTATGGGAACTCATCATATTTTCCATTATAAAATAAACTCTGAACAATTGCTTTGGTAATGAATATGTCACTTGGTATTTCTTCATGAAATATTTGAGCTGTTTTGAAATAATACAGGTTAAATGCTGCAATCCTATGCATACTTATTCAGGAGAGGTCTCAGTGAAATCAGTGCAACTCACTTCAAAATAAACATTTTACGATTATACAGCACCTTAATTATAATCATTACTTACCCAATTACTTTGTGTGCTGACAGCATAAGAGGTGTTTGTCCATTATGATCAGTTGTATCTACACTCTAAAAATGAAAAGATATTACCATTTCAGGAAATGAAAGCCTAAGCCAGATGTACAAACAGAGCCAGAGCCATAAATTGACAATCCTGCATCAAATTAAATTAAGCTACTTATTTCATTGAACATTTACAGCTGAATAACATTTTTGTATGGCCCACAGGCCCTGCCTTTCTTACTCTGGTATATATGATATGTATCAATTGTTCTCATGAACTGGGAGTTCTAGAACTGGTACCACTAAAAAGCAGCACAGCACACTCTGGGAACTTTATTTTCTATAAATATACACACCAAATCAGAGACATTAATAGGAAAAGGCGATATATCTGAATGGCTTACCTTCAACTGTCATTTTTTGTTAGACTATTAAGTATTACAGCATGAAGTATTAAATAATAAATTACATTAAATGAAAATAAGATGTGCTAGGCAGAAGCGGTCTGGTGCATCTAAAAAACCACTAATATTACTAGGAGGATTTTTCAGCCCTGCCCCAAGCTGGCAATTCTTTAAAACAAATTCATCAGTGGTTCAAGATCCTACTTCAGCAGCCGCATTTTGCAATGTTATCAGTGATGAAAATGGGAAGAAACTGATATGTATGGGATCTGAGAAAAAAACATGCATTTTGATGCACTTTTTAAACTGACTAAGTATGATAGTATGAATTGGGCTGACAGATAAAGAAATATTCAAATTGACATGTTAAGCACTGAAACAAAGGCTAAGAGGTTGAGAAGCAGTACCAGACTCCTCTGGTTATCATGATAGAATAACAGCAGTTTGTGCAGTTGGATCTCTAAACGAAACTGGAAAATTAAATAGACTCATCCAAAAGGCTGTTGCAAAAGGAAGTAAACATCTGTGGCAGGATGTAGTGATTTACTTTTATCTGTGCAGCTATGAAATGGGATTTCATAACAGTACCACTATTAGGACCCAAGTCATCAGTAAAGTTTCATGTCATAATAGCACCCACACAAAGGAAGTGCCCGGTGTAATATTATCATACTAAGAACATACCTGACCCTTTGATATGAGGTAAGCTATGACGGGCATGTGCTGAAAAAGCACAGCTAAATGCAAGCTGCTATATCCTTCACCATCAATTAGAGTTGGGTCTGCTCCACATTTTAACAACAGTATGACCATAGACAAATGCCCTTGTCTGGAAAGAGACAGAAGTGTTTAGTTTTAGAACACTACCTGATATAGAAAATATAATGCATCATTTCTTATGTAAAAGAGAAACACTGATACTGCCAACTGCCAGCTTTAAAACTGTAATTTGGAATTACAATTATTAGCACAAAAATTATTGATAGCAACCACACTATTAGTCACTAGCAAATAGAAGAGAGATATTCCTATTGCTAAGTGACTGTGTGAGGTACAGTAACTGATGAAGCACTGATCAGATTAGAATAAGAAATGAAGATGGAAAATTGGGCTGGATTCACCTAACCAGCCCCATCAGCAGGAGCCCTGCAAAAGGATTTCCACTTGTACAATATGACTTTTTCACCCTGTCCTGTGCCCCCCGGAAACTGGCTTGGAGGCGTCAGGAGAGTCCCCAGAACAACATGCCCCTGGGTAGGAGAGCAGGAATGGTTTCATCTGGCAAGCACTGCAGTTCCCACATAGAATGGTTGTGCTATGTTGAATTCTACCCACAGACTTTATTTATTTATGGAATTTTTGAATGGACATATTAGCAATAATTTGGTTTCAAATGAGAATGTCAATTCTGTGAGCTTGGCCATCTTCCTTTTTTCTAGGTGTATATATATTGAGGGGTGTAGAAGTGTTTGACTAGTACATAGTAAACCAGGTGCAAATTCACATTTATTCGTGTAGCTTACCTTGGGCCAGTCACCAGCTCACAGCCTAACCTAATAGGGCCCAATCGCACTGGCTGCCAATTAGTTTCTGGGCCCTATGCAAAGTGCTGTTTTTGACTTATAAAGCCTTAAATGGCTCGGGACCACAATACCTCAAGGGCTGCCTCTCCCCATATGAACCAACCTGGAGATTCGGAGGGTGCCAACATGAGAACGGACCTTTTCTGAGGTGGCTCCTTGTTTGTGGAATACTCTTCCCAGGAAGGCTTCCCTGGCGCCTTCATTACATATCTTTAGGTGTCAGGTGAAAATGTTTCTCTTCAATCAGACCTTTGGTGATTAACCTTCTATGGTCTTTTAATATATATTTTGGGGGGGGGCTATTGGTGTTTTTCTTCTAAAAGATTTTGTGTTCTCATTGTGTATTTTTATGTTGTGAACCGCCCTGTGATCTTCAGATGAAGACTGGCATTAAAAATAAATAAACAATGCAATAAATAAATATTGTGCTCATTTAGAAAACTGTATTAAAATCCTGAAATTGAATGAACCATTAAACCTGGGCAACAACTTTGCCTTTTGTTTGTGTTTCTTAATTTTTATGGTCAGCTGACTTTTTGCCAACAACTGAGGTGAAAGAAAAGAATAGAGAAACAAATGAGATGAGAGAGAAACAAATTAGTTGTTATATAAAATTAGTAGTTATGTATGGGTCAGGGGAGATAACAAGAGAGTGAAAACTACACCTTTCTAGCAACATAATTTTCACAAAAGCAAAACTATGTTTCCCTCTTGTATCACATGTAACATGCATACACTCAAGAAGTCTAAAGCATGATTCGCTCTTCATTAATTCCATACCTAACAGCCCAGTGAAGTGGAGTGGAATTTAAATCACCTCCCAGTTGATCCACCACTGCACCTTTGGAAATAAAGAACCTGTGGTAACAAACAAACAAAACGACAATGCATAAATAAAACTGAATGCTTGTTCTAAAAGTGGATCGTTCACTGAACATTTGCCCACAGTAGATTTTAGAAATAAATTTATTCAAGAATTAGCAATACAGTATTATAAAAAACAGAATTTTAAACACTGTCAAAATGATGACTTTTTCTTCAGTCACCCAAAATGCATTTTGAAAAATAACCATTCAGTGGTTATCATGGCAGTTTTAATAGCTAGAAGTATACCACTTCGGGTGTGAGAAGGAACAAGTTCTTGCAAATATTTTAATACACACCTGAGATACTAACATAAATGGCACTCTGTGCTGTTGTTGGGGAACAACAGCAGAGAGCGCTATTGCCCTTAAGACCTGCTTGTGGGCTTCCCATAGGCACCTGGCTGGACATTCTGGGAAACAGGAGGCTTGACTAGATTAAGCCAGTGGTCTCCTTAAACTTGGAAGGAGTGACAAAATCCTTTCCTGGCCTTAATTGCAAGGTTGTTCTCCCAAATGAACCGGCACAAACACTAAGTTGCTATCAGAGTCCCTGTTCATGTACTTTGACCCTCAAAGATGCAGCAGACAGGGAAAAGGGTCGGGAGATTTCCTGTAATGGCAGTAAGAGTCAGAAATAGCCTCCCAAGAAAGGTCAGCATGGGCTCATCTTTAGATAGGCATTTTTATTACAATAGGCCTTTGGGTCCTTTTGTCAATGTATTTTGAGCGTTTGGTTCTTAATCTGTTTTGGTTGGTTGTTATTAGAGTTAGTTTATGCCTAGTTTTCCATTATTATATGACACAGCAAAGTACAAACGTATAAAAACAAAAACATATGCTTGTAAAAAGACAAGTGGCTAATTGACAAATATCATGGTATTGTTTGGCATTCTGTGTACTCAAAGGCGGCATCTGGAAGAAGAAACACCAGTCAGGCAGGCTAAAAGATTTTGCACTGCTTTTACTGGTTAGCTGATCTTAAAATATAATAGTATGTTGTCTTTACCCTGACTGAACCGGGACTGCTCTGAACGTTCAAAATGAGGCTAACTGATAACCTCCATCACAAAGCATTTTGGAAAAAGTTTTGAAAATTTTAAAGAGCCATGTTTTCTATGAAGTAGTTTAGTGGAAGACAGAACACATAGGCTTGATCCAAGAATAATCAGTGGAAGAAAAATAACTGAATAATGCACTAGCCCTTACACAAGAGTTTACAGGTGGCTTTCTGCAGTGCAGTGTCAAACTATATCAGGGGTTGTGTTAAAGTATAAGAAACAGTGTCTTGATTATGAAAGTTTCTCCTAGCAGTCAGATTCTTGTGCAGAATATCAACTTAAATATCTGACTCATGCAAATGGCTATTTGGATTCCACCCACAATTCAAAGTAAGGCAAATAACAAAACTGCAGTTACTGAAAACTAACATTTTTTATATTATCTGTAACCATTATATCAATTATATTTGATCTTAAGACTCAGAAGCCTCACAAAGGTCACACTAACAAATGTGAATAGTAATAAAATGAAGTTTTACAGGCATAACTAATGCACAATATGGACAGGTATTTCTAAAACTAAGCAACATATTTTATTTATTTAAGGTGTTTGTAGGCCACTTAATCATTAGAATTTATTAGCATTCTAATATAATATTCAATTAGATAATTTAACACATTACAAAGAAAAAAACCAAACAATTTTTTTATCTGTTTCATTTATATACAGTCCAAAGTCCTTACACATGCAATCACTGACAAAACTTACTTTACAAGATCAAGCCGATTATTGATTGCTGCCCAGTGAAGAAGAGTAACATTTTCTTTGTCTGGCTGTCTTACATCATACCCTGCGTCTACCAATTCCTGACACCGATCCAACAGGCCATATCTGAAATCAGAGTAAGATAAATTTGAATGGCAAAGAGTTATAGCTTTACTCTAAGTCATCATTATGTCTAAATCTGACAGTAAGAGTGGACAATACAATATATTACATGCACCAACACAGAGTCTCTGGAATGCAACTTTTATTCCAGGAAAGCATAAAAAACACAATCTAGCAGGGGAGGTGAAGAAACAAATCATTTTTGAGCAACAGGGAGAGAAATAGCTAGGCAAACACACACTCACACTCACACACACACACACACACTACATATTTAAATGCTGGTTACTAGTACCTTGCTCACTTATACAACATACTGTAGCTGAAATTCAATGCATTACTTTATAACACGTGAATTATTCAAGAAACTTACTGAGTTGCTTTGACAATATCAAAATTACTGTAGTCCTCTGCAAAAGGAAGCACATCTTGTTCTTTTGGTAGATCTTTTTCTTCATACATGTTAGACCAGCTATGTCCATGATGGCCAAGGGGACCGTGGCTATGATTTTTACACTGTTAATGAACAATTAACATATTTCATAAGAAATATTTTACCCGAAAACATTGTATTCTTAAGAGAGGCTGTTGCTTACTTGCAATTTACAATATGTATTCCTGCTATAAACCATCTGCCATATACAAAAAAACAAAAAAAGTAATGGAAGCATTTAATCCAAGCCTCTGGGTAATTTGCATTCCTACCCATGTGTGAACGTGATGGGAATTAGGGCAAAAATAAATAAACAACAATGAGGGAGCACATAATCCCATCCCAGTTCATGGTCAAACATATCAACTTATGCATCTACAGTGGTACCTCGTGTTAAGTACTTAATTCGTTCCGGAGGTCTGTTCTTAACCTGAAACTGTTCTTAACCTGAAGCACCACTTTAGCTTATGGGGCCTTCCGGTGCCGCTGCACTGCCAGAGCACGATTTCTGTTCTCATCCTGAAGCAAAGTTCTTAACCCGAGGTACTATTTCTGGGTTAGCAGAGTCTGTAACCTTAAGCATATGTAACCTGAAGCGTATGTAACCCGAGCTACCACTGTATACAAAAGTACACATGAACCTGTGTCTTATCCTATTATCCTGTGTCTCTTCCTATTACACAGAGCTAAGCAGAGCTTGTCTTATATGGAATGAAAGTGGCCACTAGTGAATCAGGCAGAAAGCAGTGCAGGCTTAAAATGTGGGGGGGGGGGAGCTTGAATGCAAATAACTGAGATTTGAACTAACACAAGGAGTGAGAGACAACTGGACTAAGGAACGGAAAAGGGCCTAAGGAAATGAAATAGGAATTGGTTGGTTGGCATCCCTTCTGTCTTGGATGAAGGAAACACTATTAATGAGTGTCCCAAGGAAGGAAGACAACAGAGAAACAAGTTCAGTCACACGTGTACAGTCACCGCTGAGAACAGTTTCTGACAGCAATTAAAAAAGGGGCAGGGTGACCAAAGGTAGGCAAGCCTTTGCAGAGAGCCTCTGAGCCAAAGGCTGATTTCACCTTCTTAGTATTTTTTAAAAGCTTCCTTTTGGATTAGCACTGGCTTCTGCTTCCTAATTAAGCTGAAGAAACAAATATGACTGAAAACCAAGATGGGGAAAGGAGGCAATAAGGAATTTAGATAGGCTGGAAAAAACATTGCTCCCTAGTATGAATATTTATGGAAATCTCTGCACTATTAATGAAGGAATGTATCATAATCAGTTTCAGATGATATTTTGAATGTTAACTTCATACCATAATGACAGATTCATAGAATGTGAATATTAATCATTACATATAAATATTAGTACTTTCACTACAATATATGTAGGAATGTTATATGTATATGTACACACACACTTAAAAGTCTTCTTTTAAAAGTAATAGGAAAGTCACTGGAAGGCGTAGGCTCTAAAATAAAGGGTGATCTCATTGATGACAGAGATGGATGGATGAGCCATTTAATGACAGGAAGTAAAAGCAAGGATTACAATACAATTTCCCTCCAGAAACTTGCAGGTGACAAAGAGTCTCTGGCCAATCAGAATTCAGATCAGAAAAGATGGAGATGTTTCCCAAGGAATGTACATTGACATCAGTGTAAGATGCTTGCTGGAGGGAACTTTCCCAAAATTAGTCAACGCATAAAGACATCCAAGCAATCTAGAACATTGCCATACAGGTTCCTAGAACAACATGGATACACCAAGGAGAATAGCAGTATTTGCGAAAGCTTCCTCCCTGAAGTTGCTAAGCGAGCACCCTGCAAGGGGTGTAGGATGTCAGGGTAGCTGCTAATCGGTGCAGCTTCGCTCATGCACCTTTTCCATTATGAGCTTTTCTACTGAGTAGGGCTGGTGTGTCTCAGCGGAGCACCTCTCCCCATATCAATAAGAATCTTTGATCAGGATCATTTAACAACAGATCATCATCTTCCTTTATACGGCATCTCACATTCATTTCTGGTTATATTATATGCCTCATCCAAGTTCTCTCCATCGTTCTCGGTTGTCTGAATCTTGCATCCACGTAAGCCCTGCTCCTAGTTTTGTATTGTCCACACACAAATCAGTTAAGCTGAACACTCTTTATTTGAGGATGGAGGGAAATGTCTGTAAATGCAACACCTTTCGTGGAGGAGGGTGATTTCAGCACGTTACCAAAAGGAGGCTTGAGTCAGGTCCGCCCATAGTTGAGCGGAGGAGAGTGAGGAAACTGGGATCCTCTTCCCATCAGCCCAATACCAGCCAAGATCCCTTCAGCCCCCCCATAAAACACTTGAGGGGCTGCCCCCCCAAAGTTGATGGGCATTGCCATTCAAGTAGTGCCACATATTGTGATCGATCATGGGGGCGGGGCTTACCTGCACTCCCATATTCTAGTCTAGATGATACCTGCAGTTTCACACACTGTGAAAGGATAGCAGCCGCGGGCTCTCCTATACCGGTTGCTGCCTCGGCCCCCAACCAACCTCGCTATGGGATCAGATGGAGTATCCTCCATGCCTTCCCCTTGGGGTTTTGCTTCTGATCGTTGGGCGGTGGGAAGGAGCAGGATCCGCCCCCTCGGGAAACAACTCCCCACGCCCCGTGCTTTCCTTTATTCTTTTTTGGAAGGGCACAAGGCGGGGGGGGGGGGGGAGTAGGGCCAAGGGACGCCATCTCCTCCTCCTCCTCCTCGCTTTCTTCCGGCCTTACTGCTTCGCTTCTAGGCCTCTCCCTCCTCGGCCCTCGCTTAGCAACCCCTCCAGCCTTCCCCCAGGCCAGCGGCCTCCATTTCTGCCCGCCGCCCCTTTCGCGACCCCGGTGCTCACCTCACGCCCTCCGCAGCCTCCGCCGCCGCCCTCCATGCCAGGCCGCCAAGACCAGGCCCAGCCTCGACTAGAGCCGCTTCTTGGCGCCGCTTCCTGGTTACCGACGCGCACCTTCCCCGCCGCTCTGGCCCAGGAGGAGGAGGAGCTGCTGCTGCTGCAGGAGACGGCCCCTGGCGGCGGGGAGGCAGCCTGCAAGGCTCCCGAGGGGGAAAAGCGCCTCTGCCTCCGCTCCCCAGTTGTATCGCACGCGAGTTAAAGCCGCCACGTTGCGCTCCTATACTCGCGGTTACCTGAGAGGAGGCCCCATGGTACACAGGTCTTCATCCTGTGCATACGGTTGTGTTGTGTGGGTAAGGGGGCCAGGGGTGGGTCGGGGTGTACATATAGACACGGAGGACAGAGCTCATGCAGTGACATGTCCTCTTATTCCTGTTCTCATTTGCTCAAAGGCTGCAACGCTGCACGCCGTCTTTGGGAGGAGAAAGCCCCTTGGAGCAGCCTGAAAATAACAATATATTACTTATACCCCGCTCATCCGGCTGTGTTTCCCCAGCCTGAGTCTGTCTGTTAGCCGAGAAGCAAGAGCTTATCGTGGGGCAGCTCTTACTCCCTGAGTAAAACAAGGCAACTAGTTGGACTGAAAGTTCCACTGAAAGCAATGGGGGGCTTCCGTTTTGACTAATTTGTTCCTTTTCATTTCGGCTGTAGAGCTGAAAGGGAATTTTTAAAACCTAGCTGCTATGGCTGCAATCCTGTGCCTAACCCTGCAGGGCGCAATTGGAATACCCTGCCTTCTTAGTAATCATGTATATAAGAAGGTCAGATCAGCACACGTGATTTTCTCTAAACAACAATCCGGTGAGGTTGATGAGTTGAGAAAGAAACTGAATGAGCATTAGAACCCAAGTCTTCCAGATCAAAATTCAACAGCCTTAATGGCTGAAGCCCCTCTGGCTTCTTTATGTATGGAACTGAGCTATAAAGATGTTTGCAGATGTTGTTCAGATCAAGATAAAACAGAGCAAGTATTCAAAAGGTGGGGAAGATGCACCTCGTAACATTGTAGTTTAAGAAAATTAAGTTGATCACATTATTATTATTTATTAAATTTGTATACCACCCTCCAAAGATCATAGGGCAGGTCACAACATAAAAATACAAATGGAAACATAAAATACATAATAAACAAAAGTAAAATAAACCAGTAATTATGGTGATCCATAATTTTTCCATTACAATTTCTTAAGGTGATATTTTCTTAGCACCACCAGCAATAGTAGGAATAGCCAACCTGATGCCCTCCAATTAATGGACTACAACTCTCAGCAGCCCCAGCTACCAGTTATGGATGATGGGTGTTGTAGTATGACAACATCTCGTGAGCGCCACCAGCTGCACCTGCAATACTGTGAATAACGCATGGTACATTTGTGTGCTTCAAAGCATGCGGCATGAAAAATCTGGTTTCCACATCATTCACCATGTAAGACCTTGTGTAAGATACTGCACAATGCTTTGCTTCTACCTATACAAGCAAACTATTGGATTTGCATTCTCTGTGCTTACATAAACTTACTGGCACTAAATTCAGAAAAGTCCATGCGTACAGGGAAGAGACCTTATGCTTGTGGAATCCAACCCAATATCCCAACACAAATCAGTTGAATGTGCTTGGGGCTTAGACTATTCATGAATCACAGGGAAGTGTACTGTATTGTATTTATAACAATAAAGATATTCTGTTCTGGAAAAGATAACATTTTGGAAGATCAAGGTAATCCTTTTATTAAAAACATGCTTGATTTCTACATAGCAGACCGATAGTTTCCCATCTGTCCATCTGTCAGTGGACTTGGTGAGCCACTGTTGTTATTATGCTATGTACATATGTGAAAATTATGCTTTCCTAATTACGAAAAATATATTCTTGCATGTGAAAAATGTGGTAAGCAAGCAAATAAAGCAACTTTAATTCCGTGGCACTATAGCTGGGTGGGAGCAGATTTAAAAAGACAGGACAGAAGAAAACACTCCACTTTATTTTTACATTATGTCACTTAATGCATGAATGGGAAGAATACTCTGCCTTCTTTCTTCACCTTTGAATTTGATTTTGTGAAGACACTATTCCAGCACTGTTTTCACAGTAAACAGAAAGCATCAAAGCCACCTAGGGCCAGGCAAGGGAGTTTTGCATTAACTATAGGGTAAAGCCTTGATGTCCTTCACCAGCTAGTCTTCCTCACCCTAACATTAAGCTGTATAATCAAGAGGTGTTACTGGAAAGACTGCATATGAAGTTTAGGCTAGGTGGTTCCTTGTCAAACAGGAACTTAGTTCTCAAAGTGGTAAACTATCTGCATCTAGTATGCAATTTTGAAAAAGGTAGGCAGAAGTGTTGCTATTCCCACTTAAAATATATGCATTCCCATAAGAGGGTGAACTTGTATGCAGAAAACATCTATGATAATTAGTGAGGGCAGTATTCCAACACATTTCTAGAATGTGATTTTTATCACAATTAACAGAACTGATAAGAGACCTTCTACCAACCCAGCTGTCATGTTTTAGAATCATGTCCCTTCGTTATCCAGTATGCATTTAGAGCTTAACTACTGCTCCAGAATCTCTGATGTAGTTACAATAAGCCTATCTGAAGACCAGATATCAAATGATATTGTAACTGGATCTCTGTTCATTTATAGCTGACCTGAACAATCAAACTCCGATTGAAGCTATCAAGAATCACCACTCTTCAAACCACAGGGGAATGAATAGAAGTTTTAAAGGGCCAGTCATTTGCCTGTGGGTTGTGTCCCAGAGTGAAGTAACATTGTAGATTCAGTTACAACCAGAGGCATGTTCACACACAAATGTTCCAAGTGTAGATGGACGCATGGATGTGCATTCAATCCCTCCCCCTAGCATCCTTGTGGCCAGCACACAAGCAAACCTTGTCCCCAAAGTTCTCACGAGCATCTTGCCCACCACCCCATTCTGGACCTCCCTTGTGTTGCCCAATGGAAGTCTGCAGGTGGCTTCTACTTCTGTGAAGTTGAACAGGTGAAGTTGAGAAGAAACATCTTCCATCATGTGCAGTTAGTAAGGCACTTTCAAGCAGATGCAAGACCTTCCTCACACAACATGAGGACAGGTAGGACAGGCAGGGGAAAGATCCATGAGGACACTGGTGGCAGGGCTTGTGTATGTATTCCTGTCCCTGTACACACTTTGGAATCTGTGTGTGTCCAAGGTGTCAATCTGAATGCACCTCAAGATTCAACTTTTTAATCTGAAGCTTTGTTGGTCAAGGACAGGGAACTCTTAAAAAACAAAACAAAATCCACACCTTTAAAAAAGTTAGATCATTTTAGTGGCACAATGACCTTAACAGATATTAGAATCGTGTCTCATCAGGTGCGCTAAAAAGGTGCTGCTTTTTAGATCCTCAAAACTTGCTGCACTGAAAAGATAACTGTTCATAAACCTTTTGAAGTCGAGAAATCAAGCATTTAAAAGAGCCCAGGAATTAGCCGGTAAGGTACTGCATCAGTATACTTCTTCCAATTGTTGCCATACTTGCTGGAGCATCGGTGTTCATCCCGGACGCAACGGTGAACCAGAAGAATGGTCATATAAATTATGTAGAAGTAAGGCAGAATGTGTTCAAAACCACAACATAGACAGTATGCCAGGGAGCCCATCAAGTCGCCTGTATAGTTAAAATGGCGTGCCACTCCCCAGAAGCCGGATGTCAACAACTTGCTGTGGTGTTTGATCCCATCCGTTGACGTATAGGAGCATTCAATGTACTTGGGCTTCATGCCCCAGATTTTACAGTTGCCATCTGTACGACGAAAGAGATCTTTCTGATGATTGGTCATTCTAAAGATATAGTAGCCCACTAAACCAAATAGTAGAATCCCAATTGCACTGCTTGTAGCCAGATGGACAGGGTGGTAGACCAAGTATAATCCCTAAAGAAGGAGAGAGAAACATACCCCATAAGCAAACGTTTATACAGAATTGGTACCTGTCAGCTTTCATTAGAGGAGCCCATACTAGAGAATGAAGCTGTTGCCAGCCGGGGGGGGGGGGGCTGCTCTTATGATGAATACTCTATAACACAGATAGATAAGCCACAGATGACCCTGCAGTCACTCGCTTTGTTATAATGAGAGCCAATATGATGTAGTGTTCAGACAGCTGGATGAGGACTGGGGAGATCTGGGTTCAAATCTTCACTCCGTCATCAACTCTCTGGGTGAGTTTGGCTCAATCACTACCTCTCAGCAAAATCTTCCTCACAGGGTTGCTGCAAGGATAAAATGGGATGGAAGGAGACCACTTGTATCCTGCTTCTTAGGGGGAAAAAAGGGGCAGGATATAAATGTATTTGGTTTGGGATGTCAGGAGCCACAGCATGTGTCCAAAGCAGTCAATAAAATTGAACAGGACCTTTACTGTAGCAGCTAATAATGCCACTGTTGTTACTACTGTTTCTAGGGATTAATGAATTTCACATCATGAACATATGAAAATACCTGCAGTGTATAGAGATAAGGAAGCCAAACAGTGTCTCCCCAGCCCAGGTACCATCCAAAATGATCGTGACAGATGTCCATCGTTTTCAAATACCAGGCTTCATTCCAGAAAAAATCCAAAACATATATACCCTGAAAAAGAACACAACAGAGATCACTAGGGCTAGCCATAGATGGTCAACTGTGAAATCCTTCCTTGAAAATTTAAATGCTTAAATCGCTAGATTTTGGCAGTATAGTCACATCAGGCTTCTTTTGATTGCTTCTGCTGAGTCTCATCTTACAAATTTTCTCTTATTTGAGATGGGATAAAAGTTTTTGACAAAAATGCAGTTCTAGGCACTCTACACTTCAGAGAATCAAACTTCCAATATTTGAAAGTATTGCTAGCCCCTAAACTTGATGGGCACACACATGCACACTTATGTGAGCCATAATCCTTTACCGCACTGAGATCAGAACTTATTAACTTATACTGATTATGGGCTACAAGTGTTAGCTTGAAGGCACATGAGGTCACCACTTTGCTGAAGTAAAGCAGATCTTGTTCTGTTCAGCACCTGGATGAGTGACTGGGAATCACATGTACGCTACCTTGAGTTCCATGATGGAAGAAAGTTGGGATATAAATGTAAGCAGGAGCAAGGGGATGAAGCTAGATATATGGAGCACCTATTAGATCCTAAATTCCATCAATTTATATATTCAGAGCATTAACATTCACTTGGCATTTAACAAGGTCTTGGCTTACCTGGAGGACATTGACAAGTATCATTGAGTTAGTTACTTGTCCATATAATTCTTGTTGTTTCGCTGCATAAGAGAGGTTGATCAGAGTCCATGCTACAATGCCTGGGCGGCCATTGAAGAACAGTTTGAAATCAAACCACTTTCCTAAACGAGGATTAAATTCAATCCCCATCATGAAGTCGTAGAAGAAGTTACCAGTGAATTTGCTAAAATTGTTTAAAACAGATACAAAAAATTGAAAAGATTAATCTAAAATCAATTTCAAAACATGATATAGAGAAAATTCTTTTAAAAGGCACATAATTACAGTGGTAAAAGGTAAAGGTAAAGAGTCCTCTGACCATTAGGTCCAGTCATGACCGATTCGGGTTGCGGCGCTCATCTCGCTTTATTGGCCAAGGGAGCCGGCGTACAGCTTCCAGGTCATGTGGCCAGCATGACTAAGCCGCTTCTGGCAAACCAGAGCAGCGCACGGAAACGCCGTTAACCTTCCCGCCAGAGTGGTACCTTTTAATCTACTTGCACTTTGATGTGCTTTCGAACTGCTAGGTTGGCAGGAGCAGGGACCGAGCAACGGGCGCTCACCCCATCGCAAGGATTCGAACCGCGGCCTTCTGATCGGCAAGTCCTAGGCTCTGTGGATCAACCCACAGCGCCACCTGCGTCACTTAATTACAGTGGTACCTCACGTTAAGTACTTAAATCGTTCCGGAGGTCCATTCTTAACCTGAAACTGTTCTTAACCTGAAGCACTACTTTAGCTAATGGGGCCTCCCGCTGCTGCCGGAGCACGATTTCTGTTCTCATCCTGAAGCAAAGTTCTTAACCCGAGGTACTATTTCTGGGTTAGCGGAGTCTGTAACCTGAAGCGTATGTAACCTGAGGTACCACTGTACTTACTGACTAGTCTAATGAGTTTACATGGTTGTATGCTATAATGGACAAATATTAGATTCCTGCATCTAGGATGTCAAGTGGGAAAGCAAAAGTAGGGTGCTACTGGATTGATTTGTTTTATTTATCAGAATGAAAAATGCTCATCAAATGTGCAAACACCATAGATGTAGTAATATATGCAATGCCAACATACCGATCTTCTGCATTAGTGGGGAAATAGTAGGCTTTTATCATTACAAATATGGAAATGGCATAGCCCAGGATATTTGCACACCACAAGAGAGGAATCCAGTTGTCAAAAATGATGGTGGGCGAGAACCAGTGGAAGTGGTAAGCATTTGCAAACCAGAGTATGTGCGTGATAAGCCAGGCTTGAAGTCCATTGACCTCATATTTGAGTACTGCGCCTGAAAGGGAAGAGAGTTGCATGGTCCAGTTTAGTGATGGCACTTGACAAAGAGGTAGGGAAGTCAGTGTGATATCCAGTGGTTGTGAACTTTGCAGTTCTGTACCCTGTTTTCATAAAGTGATGCAAGTCTTCATAGCATAGAGTTTTGGAGTGGGGAGGAACCAGCTCATCCTACCCAGTCTATTTTTATGAATCTGCTTTGAATGTAGTGGAACATTTTAAAAATCACCCACTATCCCAACCTGTTCCAATAGTACAACATGGGCAACTGTGTACCCAGATGTATTTGTAGACTGCCCTTTCGCAAGAGTTCTCAGAATGGTGAACGCTTGACAATAAAATGCTAAACAAAGCATTAGCCATAAAACCTATTTTCTGTAAAATTGAGTATCAACTACTATTAGCCAGGATAGCCAAATGGAACCTCCATGTTTAACAAACACATAAAGAAACAGGAATCCTGTGTTTCTCATGTCCTGCTTGTGAACTTCCTGGAAGCATGTGCCTGGCTGTTTTTGCAAACAGGATGCTGGATTGGATATATCCAGCAGAGATGTTCTTAGGTTACATTGGTTTAGTTCTCAATCCTTAATTTGACATTAGGATGCTCTCGGAAATTCAGCCAATATTAGGATGACCTTGATGAAGAGAAAACGTTTCCCAAGTGATGGATGTCTTGTTAGCTTTGTGGAATGCTACTTGCATTTTTATCGGGGACCTTGTAATTGAGCTTTTGACACAGACCTCAAACCCACAGGCCAAACGTGGTCCTCTGGTCTCTGCATCTGGCCCATGGGACACCCTAGACCACAATCCTTCCTGTCTGGAGCATGCCTTTGAACTATGATACTGCCTCTTGCTTGCCTGGATGTAGGATGTATGCGAACAAAGGGTGTGTTTGTGTAGCAACATCACATTTTTGTGTGGTTGGAATGTAGCCTGCCTCACAAAGTTAAGCGACACCTATTGCTCCAACCACATTTTGCCTAGGAACCCACCCACGTTTTGCTTCTGGCCCTACCCATCACTGGCATTTGGCCTCTTTGAAGGTTACCCTTGAGGTAATGTAGACCTTGGGCTCCCTGCCGCTGCTTTAGCACTTCATAGATTTTCTGCTGTCAAGCTTTCTGGGATCAGTTGGCATTGAGCTGGTGGCCTGTTGCATGTGAATCACTTTTGCAGAGTCAAAAGGGTTTCTATAGTACAATGCAGCATGCCCAAGCATGTATACACTTCACTGTAGAAATTGATTGATTGATTGCAACTTTCCCAACTTTCCTGCAAGGAGTTCAAGGTGATAGACATGGTTCTTTGCTGCCGCCCCCCCCCTTTATCCTCACAACAACTCTAACCGCTACCCCATACTGACTTCATACAACCCTCCGAGGGGCAAAATCTAAGCAGCTGAAAGACACAGATCCCACATTCTAAGAATTCCTTTGGGGTTTAGTTGTAAACAATGCCTTTTCTCCTGCATCACAAAAGCAACACACTTAGTGGGTTGAGTTTGCCTTTTTAGGTCTCTGCACATGGAACAACAAGAGTAGCCCATGCCATCATTGTTCCCTGACCCATATTTCTTGGCAATGCTAAAAAGCCTTGTGAAGAAAAAGTATTGGCAAAAATGAGCTTACCAGCGGGTGTGACAGCCCCTTCATGCACTCCTCCTCGAAAATAAGGAAGAAATTTGTGACAAAAGTCAGGAAGCATGTACAAAAATACCTGTAACAAAAATTAATTTGTCAGAAGCATCTTAGAATCAAAGAATTGTAGAGTCAGAAGGGACCCTGAGGGTCATCTAGTCAACCCCCCTACAATGCAGGAATCTTCGTTATAAAAACGTTAAATGATTTCTGAACTGTCAGGTAGTTATGAAGGATGGGTAATTTTGGCTCGTGTTCTCAATGCTCTTATTTCTGACAGTTGTGTTTTTTCTTCCAAATCCCACCTTGATAATTTCTACTCCCTGCAGTTTCACGCATTATTCTATGTTATCTACATTTCTTCTCCCTGTGTAAATTCTTATGTACCTACAGTCTTTCTAATGACTCAGTAATTGTATTTGGTGTGTGTATGTATGTAGAACATGAGTGGGAGGACAGTACTGGAAACAGCAATACAAATGAAAATGGGTCAGCAGTAAAATTATCACACACAGGTCCAGAAAGCCAGGGGTCTTAACAGCTGATGCAAATTGGGTGGTGACAGAATGCTGAATCCCAGAGTCTTGGGTTGTTGCCAATATCATTCACAGGATAGTAATGGACAGTCTATATTCCCTAGTTTCATGTGTGAGCTTTGATTCTACCAATAAAATACTGTTTCGTAATCAGAAAAGCTCAGTTTTGATCACATACCTGAGACTGCCTTACTTATGCCCTATTGGATTCTAACAGAGAAGCCTCAAGGCACATACCTGGAAGATTACCCAAGAAGCATAGAGGGTCGCAGCTTTCCAAGTCAATGGTGGTGTCTTGTGCCAGATATCCAAGAGACTGGCTTTCCCCGTCACCAAGTCAATGGCTGGCTTAGTTAGAGAACAACTGTACTGATCACATGACATTATGAAATAATATACAATGAAGGGTGCAAATAGGAGTAGAAAGATGACACACGCCAAGGAAAACCAGTCGACTTTCCTGAAACGTAAGAGAAACAAGAAACCGAATAGTTGCAAGATGCTGCTGCTTTGATTATGGCCTGATTTAGACACAGAGATAAATAATTTGTTTATTGTGCAGTGCTCGGGGTCTCAAGGATGACAGTAGAATTTGCAAAACCAGCCAACCTACACACACCCATAACAACTTATTTCACCTAGGCTCACTTCCAGCATTTGCATCCTCTGAAAAGCCATAGCAAGGGACAAATTTCAAGGAGGTAAGTGACATATTTGGGGGAAGGTTCAGCATCTCGCATCTATTTTCTCTTTACTTCTAGAAATGGGCCTGCTCCCACCATATTTATTTTGGCATTGATCCCAGATCTGCGACTCCAAATAACCCTACTAGGGGTACCTTTCTGTTTCTTGTTCATAAACATCTGCATATTACTGTTAGAATATTCCGTTCCACCTTAAGGGACAGGCATGAGACTGTTGTGTGTTACATGTCTGTTTACAGTCCAGCACAGCTTGCTGGGAACTTCCGTTTGTGTATAGCTTTTGTTTTGCTGTCTTGCTTTGGACATGAAGGGGAGAAGACATGTTTTCCTTTTGTCCTGATGTATGCTGGAAAAACTGCTTGTAAATATGCTCAACACAGCCTCTCCATGCCACTTCTGTTGTGCAGCGTTTTACTCTGCTGAGTGTGTGTGCCCAGCTTCTGAAGGCTTTTGAAGCTAGGGTCACAGTTTCATGCTGATCCAAGGACTGGAGATGGCCTGGCACACTGGCTGGTGGGCTGGGGCCAGCCAATTGCCCCCAATTCCTTGGCTGCATCCCAACAATTAACCGATGTAATCAATGAACCTAACTTAGCACAAGACACCTCCCTGACCTTCCTGCTCGGGATCCAACTCATATAATAGATAACCCCTCTAACACGGGCCTAGGTAACCTAAGGCCACATGCAGCCCTCAGTGTAAGGTCCAAAAGCCCTCTGCAAGCAATGAGTTCAGGCCTCTGGAAAGAGGAATCTGCTTCTCTCCCCACAATCCTTCTGCATGAGGAGAAAGAGAGAGATGGGGGTGTCCCTGCTCTGCCCCCCCATTCTGGCCCTGGTCACTGCTGGCATATTAATACCCCCCAAGCAATTATCCCTGAGGGAATGTGCCCCCCACATACAAAAAGGTTGCCCATCCATGTTCTAAAAACTTCCAGTACAGGAAGATCAATAATCTGTTGAACGCCTTAATCATGAGGATTGCATTGATACATAAAAATCCAACACTGCCTCAAGTGTGGCAACTTCTGAAAATTTTAATTGTATTCTCAGCTTCCAGACTATCTCAAACTATACCAGTTAGAGAGGATGTCTCCAACAGGTTTCCAAAAGAGGCTTTTGAGCCAATTTCTTGCTTTCTTTGGTACACAGATAACTTTTGATACACATAAAACAATGCATCTAAAAGGAAATGAAGACATTAATCTGAAGTGGAGCCGTAATTTGCTCTGGAGAATGGGTTGGACCTACATTACCTCTAAAACACAGCCTTCCAGCCTTATGATCTGACACTTCTTCATGTTGCAGTACTGGAAGCAATTTTTATATAGCACCTAAAACTATGTTAGGGCAGGATTCTCTTACCAGGCCCTCCCCCATTGTCCTTGAGAGGTTCCAGCTCCATTCATTACGGATTTACTTTTTCCTCCTTCAGAAAACTGTGTTTGCCGACCGGCAGCCATTGGAACCTACAGGGAGAGACGATAGGAAATTCATAAACTGTTGAGTGCAAAACAATAACACACCCCTGCCCGAAATTCTGTGACTTGCACTAACTTCTTCTGCTTGACTATGGCAAATCAGAGTTTGCTATCTTATTTGCAGGGGGAAATAATAGTTAGCATTTGTCTACAAAGCATGAATTTCATGTTATATCAATACAACATAAATAAGCCACCAGAGTTCCCAAGCATTGGATTTTTTTGCAGGCCTTTTCCTGGCACTTCCCACAACATTAGGTGCTGGCAATCTTAAAGCTGGAGTGGGGTGGGTCTCCCAAAGGCTAGCAGAGTCCTTTGCAAATCTCCTGCTCCTTTAAAATCACAGCAAGTTCGGGCTTAAGACTTCTCTCCCCCTTCAGCCGGATCTCACTCCAGAGTGAAAGGGGTTTTGACAGGTGGGGGCCCCCTGATCAGGATCTGGTCCATGGAGCCTAACAAGTTCTGCACCCCTGGGCTAGGCTCTCCTCATGCCCATATGGAATTTCTTAAGAGACACGTCTATGAGAATATCCTACACACACTGCCATGTTTAGGATTCAGAGAAGGCTGAGTAGAGTTCTGCTTGCACGACAGGCCTTCCCCACATACTGAAGCCCTGAGAACTCCCTAAAAATCACAAACATTGTGCAGGAGGGGATGTGGAGAGCTGTGGAGGGTGGGGGAGAGGAACTGGCAAAATTTGGCCAACATAAAAGAGACCAGAAGAACGCAGCAGCAAGCTGCAGGGGATCTCTCAGACCGAGGCACAGCTTCCTGCATTTGTATGTGTGCTAGAGATCATAAACATGGAACCAAAATGGATAGGATCAGACCCAAGCAGCAGCCTGGAGAGTCCCTGCAGTACTTCTGCCACTAATCGTTTTGGAAGCCCTGGGCCTAGCCCACAGCTGTTTTGCAGAGGCCTACTATATCCACTCCAGTTGGAGAACAGCCTTTACCAAAGATGTCATGGGCTTTAAAGACACTCAAACTCAGGATGCAAGGGAGAAACGTGCTAAGAGGAAGGCACGCTTGGCAAATCCACACTGTGATCGACTCCCGTCCGGAAACCAGTGTCCCCACTGGGGAAGGATGTGTGGATCCAGAATTGGTCTCCACAGTCACTTACAGATTCATTGTTAAAACCGTGTTTATGGAAGACAATCTTACTCGGTTACGAGTGATCGCCAAAGAAGAAGACGACGACTACATCCACTGCTGTCATTCCAAACAGCTTTTACAATACTCAGGATTATGCCACTATGTTTGCATTGTTCTGGCTCACTGCTGCATCACACAGTTTTGACAGCTACAAAATGCAAGGCTCCCTTTGCCTTTAACAAAATCAGTGACCTTTTAACAAAAAGGTCATCGCATACAAATGCAGAAAACAAAGCTCTAAAGTACAGATAAACAAGCCCAAGCTTGTACTACACTGTACCATTGTATACTACATATTTCCAAGTCTGACATTTAATGGTTTATTGAGGCTGTCATTGCTAAACAAACCTTAACCTGCCCAACACAATATAGTTCCAAGCAGTGCTATTTTTCTAGAAAAAGAGATGCTGGAACTCACCATGAACAATTCTGCAGTCTTTGCTCTTAAAAAAGACTTCCACATATAAAAGTGAAAATACTAGGTTTCCACCAGTGTGGTACAGTGATTGGAGTGTCAGACTATGACCTGGGAGACCAGGGTTCGAATCTCCACTCAGCCAAGACACTCATTGGGTGATCTTAAGCAAGTCACCGCCTCTCAGCCTCACAGGATTGTGGTGAATAAAGCGGGGAGAACCATGTACACCACCTTGACTATCTTGGAGGAAAAGATGGGATATGAATGCAAATAATAACAATAAATTTACCCACGCAAGCTCCAAGGAAATCAAAGTACCTTACAGTTTCCCACTAGGCCAATTGCTACAACCCAAAATGGATTATGCACACATAACAGGCTTCTATCTTCAAATCAAGTCTTCCTCTATCTGTGGCTTGTTGGCTACAGCTGATAGTAGTTAAAGAAGGAAAATTTCAAATAAAATAATGGTGCACACAGGTTTGTAGACACTTTTTGTCTTTACTTCTTCTTTTCTTTATGTATTTCTTAAGCCAAAGCAAGACAACAGCTTATGAATTAAAAGTTGACCCAACTGACCAAAAACATCCTTACAAAAAGAGGTCTTAATGCCAAAACTGCAGTTAATAACGAGTGGTACCAAAAAAGCTTCCTGAAAGGTGCATAAAAATGGGGGGAAAGCCCTTAAAACCTCCATCTTATAACAAACTGTTTTCATGTGAATTTTTAAATACTGAATTCAACCTTCTCATTTTTTCCCCCTCATGTATAAAGAGTTTAGACTTTAGTAACTTAAATTATCTAGGACTGCTAACTTCAAGAGGGTAATTTTATTACCCCCTTCACTGGTGAACAATGAGCTTCTCTCCCAAAGGCCACCTTTTCACAATTATTTTGGATCTCATTGATTGGACTCCAGTGCATATATTACTTGCGACGCCATTGAGGTGATCAGCTTCACTCTAAACTACTGTTTTGAGATCAGGTGGTCTCCGAACAAAATGAACCCAGCCTGGTCATTTTAAAAATAATATAGGATAGGTGATGTGGTGCTAGTCTTCCCAGGTTCCAAAGCTTCAGTTAGCACAGGCACAACATTACCTTGCTGGGATGGTACACAGTGTGTTAAACCAAGGCTCCAAAATCTGCACTGGCTCCCAATTGTTTACAGGGAAGATTAAGGCACTGGGTGTTAATCTACAAAACTCTTCATAATTAAGAATCAACACACCTCTAAAACCACACCCTTTATTCTGACTGTGTTCTTAATATCATCTATGTTGCGTGTTTTGAACAGCAAGGCATTCAGTATGCTCTTCCCACGAAGGTCTGTCAAAACCTGGCTCTGAAAGCTGTCTAACAGGTAGGAAACCTCCAAGTCCATCTAGCACTTCCCAGACCTTACTCAGGAACACAGAATCGCCTGACTAGAATGTGCTCTTCAACAACAACAATCCCTCTTGCTTGCCTGGTTGAAGAAATACCTGTTTGTGAATGTGTAAACGTGCCAGTTTTTCTACAGCTGGAATGAGTCACTGTAAAAAGTAGGAGACACATCTGTTGCTCTTGCCCTGTTTCATCTCTGGATTCATCTGACACAAGCCTCAGGCTAAAAAAGGTTCCCATGCCTACTATAAAACTTTCAGTTGCGAGAGCTAATAGAATAATAATTTATTATTTACATGCTCCCCATCTGACTGGGCTGCCCCAGAAAGTTTCAGGGAATCTTCATTATATCTGGGATATATAAGATCAATATATAAGGTTATATTATATACAGGGTTATGTAAGTTCCAGCCCAAGGGAAGGACGTGAGGCAAAATTTTAAAAATGGCCCTCTTCCATAACACCCTCAAAAAGTGTCTGGCTGTTTTTATTTATTAATTAAATATATCATCCAATTAATATAAACATTACATGTGCTATATGAACTCCAAATGATAATACAAATATCAGCAAAGAATATCATACAATGTAACACATCCTGTTATAGAAACCTTTCAAGATTCCTACTGTATCTTAATACAAAACCAATCTGATATTCTTAAATAAATATATGAATTATCTCAAAAAATCTCCTTATTGAAAGGGATGGGACACTTCAGTGTGATAATTAACTAACATTATTCCCCCCCCCCCATTTTTGTTTGAGAAGGCCAACATCCCATCTAGTCTAGCACCCGGTTCTTACAGTGGCTGAACAGTGGCCTATAGGAAAGCAGCAAGCCGGTTTGGAGCACGAGAACCCGCTCTCCTCCTGTGGTTCCCAGTACAGTACAGTGGTACCTCGGGTTAAGAACTTAATTCGTTCTGGACGTCCATTCTTAACCTGAAACTTAACCTGAAGCACCACTTTAGCTAATGGGGCCTCCTCCTGCTGCGCGCCACTGCTGGGCGATTTCTGTTCTCATCCTGAAGCAAAGTTCTTAACCTGAGGTACTATTTCTGGGTTAGCGGAGTCTGTAACCTGAAGCGTATGTAACCTGAAGCGTATGTAACCCGAGGTACCACTGTACAGTGGGACCTCGGTTTTCTGTTCCGGAATCTGTTCCGGAAGTCCGTTCCAACTTCCGAAATGTTCGAAAACTGAAGATCAAAGGGCTGTCAGCAAGGTGAATGGAGAAAATGGAGAAATGTGCCTCGGAAGCCATTCGACCTCCGAGGCGTGTTCGAAAACAGAAGCATTCACTTCCAGGTTTTCGGCTTTCAGCTTCCGAAATGTTTGGCAGCCGAGATGTTTGACAACGGAGGTTCCATTGTACTTTGCTTCTCTCTGTCTGCAGTAGCTGTTCTGAAATGCAAGGGCAACGGGTGCCTTATGCATGTATTTAATAAAATTTATACACTGCTTGACTGTAAAAACAAAAAGTTCTCAATTTCATAGAATCATAGAGTTAAAAGGGACCCTGAGAATCATCTAGTCCAACCTTCTGCATTGCAGAATATGCAGCTGGACTGAACCTGCAACCTTGATGTTTAGCAGCACCACACCCTAACCAACTGAGCTATCTAGTGTGACCCATTTAAACAAGTCTAAAAATATAAGAAACAGTGTGTGCTCTTCACTTCCTCTTTCTTTGTCCAATTTTTAAGGTTACAAAACAAATGATGTAAGATGAAACATAGAAATGCATGTTTCCGCTTGGTACATTATTTACAGAGTAGAAACAACCCTGTCCAGATAGTTATGTTTTGTAAACTGCCAAACTAATTATTAGTCAGCAAAGAAGTTGTGAAATATAAAAAACTTATGACTAATAAATATTTAGCCTCTACATAGTGTTTAGCTGTGTTTGAAGTCAAGAGAGAGTGACTTGCATGAAACTACCCCAAATAATTCATTGCTATAGCAAATACAGGGACTTTCTGGCTCACAGCTGACTGCTACTAGTTTGAGGTCTGCTTCAACAATATTTGCGCACATTTTCAATGTCAGCTTCCTCTAGTCTTGCTCTGGATTCATTCTACACATTTTACAGAATAAAGTATTAGAATTCTGGTTGAATTCTGTATCACTTCAGATACAGGGACTTGTCCATGCTCTAGAGCAGAGGGGGTTCAATCTGGGTGTGAGGCAATTTCCTTCAAACCATGTTCAGTCACTGACATCACTCCTGATGCTGATTGGTGGGCAGGAGTGAAATCCTGCATTGGCTGCATATTCCTGCAATCTTCCCACCAGGGGCACAAGGCAAAGCAGCAGGATTGAACTCCCTGCTAATTCCAAATCGTCTAGCGTCCGCCTCGTCGAGTGCCCATTCCATCAAATGTCTGTGGCAAACCCGGAAGTACCGGAATGGGTTACTTCTGGGTTTGGCACGCGTGCGCAGATGCGGTGCTTTGTCCAGCGTCCTTTTCTGCCAGCGACCGGGGCTTCGGAGCAAATCCTGGTTGCAAAACAAGGTACTTCTGTAATATAGGGTGTTAAGCAAGGATGTATACTTGCACCCTTCCTATTTAATTACTATATAAATACAGCGGTACCTCGGGTTACACATGCTTCAGGTTACAGACTCCACTAACCCAGAAATAGTACCTCGGGTTAAGAACTTTGCTTCAGGATGAGAACAGAAATCGCGCAGCAGTGGCGCGGCAGCAGCGGGAGGCCCCCTTAGCTAAAGTGGTGCTTCAGGTTAAGAACAGTTTCAGGTTAGGAACGGACCTCCAGAACGAATTAAGTTCTTAACCCGAGGTACCACTGTAAAGATAAAGAAGCTATTGCACTGTGCTGGAAAGAACATTACCAGCATCTCCTTAACTGCAACTCCCCCGTAGCTGCTGAGGTCCTCTCACAAATTCCGTAAAAACAAATTAAAGATGAGCTTGCAGTATCTCCAAATCTGGGTAAGTTGTGTACAGCTGTTAATCGAATGAAAAACAACAAAGCCACCGCACCTGATGGGATACCTGCCTGAAGTCTTCAAAGTGGGTGGAAATGAACTTGCACAACTTCACAAGCTCATGAAAAAAATCTGGGAGAGGAGATCCCAGCAGACTTAAGGGACGCCAAAATAATCAATCTCTTAAAAAAAGGTGACAGAACAGATTGCGCAAACTGTCAAGGCATCTCTTTATTAGCTGCGGCTGTCAAAATTTTTGTAAGGATTTTAGCAAACCGTCTCTTAACAATATCTGAGGTGACCCTTCTTAAATCCCAAAATGGTTTTTGACCCTCTAGGGGGGCAGTGGACATGATTTTCACCTCTCAATAGCTTCAAGAAAAATGCAGAGAGCAAAGCCAGCCTTTTTATATGGCTTTTATTGACCTGACTAAGACCTTCGAAACTGTGAATCGTAATGCCCTGTGGAATGAACTTCTGAAAATCAGCTGCCCAGATAAATTTGTGAACATGCTTCGGCTCCTCCATGATAATATGATGGCCACAATTGCAGATAACAATGGCTCTCAAAATGAACCATTCACATTGAGATCAGGTGTTAAACAGGTTTGCATTATTGCCCCAACTCTATTCATTATTTTCATTGCCATGATCCTACACTTTGTCAAAGGGAAACTCCCCTCGAGAGTAGAAAACATATATTAAACAGATGGAAAGCTCTTTTATCTGAGCAGGCTGAAAGCAAAGAGTAAGGTTACTGTACCTTTCATCCTAGAGCTTTAGTATGCTGATGACAACGTAGTGTGCGCACACTCAGAAGATGACCTCCCAACCATCCTAAATATGTTTGCAGAAGCTTACGAAAAGTTTGGCCTATCACTCAACATCCAAAAAATCAAAGTGCTGCTCCAAAAAGCACAAAACAACCCCTCTGCAGCACCACAAATCCAACTCAATGGTGTAACGTTGGAAAATGTTGATCACTTTTCCTGCCTGGGCAGTAATCTTTCCATAAGGGTCAACACTGATGCCAAAATCCAGCATCGCCTGAGCTCTGTGAGTGCAGCTTTCTCCCGATGTGCAGAGTGTTTGAGGACCAGGACATTCGCAGGGAAACCAAAATGCTTTTTTACAAAGCTATTGTACTACCAACCTTACTGTATGCTTGTGAAATGTGGACCATTTATAAACGCCATCTCCAACTCCTTGAAAGATTCCATCAACGGTGTCTTTGAAATTTTTTACATATCACTTGGGAATACAGGCAAACTAATGCCAGTGTACTGGAAAGATCACCAGTGTCGAAGCAATGATTCTTCAACATCAGGTTCATTGGACTGGTCATGTTGTGCAGATGCCCGATTATGGTCTTCCAAAGCAGCTACTCTATTCCAAACTTAAAAATGGAAAGCATAATGCTGGTGGTCAACAAAAGAGGCTTAAAGACTCTCTCAAGGCAAATCTAAAAAAATGTAGTATAAACACCGACAATTGGAAAACACTGGCCTGTGAGTGCTCCAATTGAAGAACAGCCTTTACCAAAGGTGTCATGGGCTTTGAAGATGCTCAAACTCAGAACGAAAGGGATAAACGCGCTAAGAGGAAGGCACACTTGGCAAACCCTTACCATGATCAACTCCTGCCCAGAAACCTATGTCCCCACTGTGGAAGGACATGTGGATCCAGAATTGGCCTCCACAGTCACCTAAGGACTCATTGTTAAAACTGTGTTTATGGAAGACAATCTTACTCAACTACAAGTGATCGCCAAAGAAGAATCACAATTAACAGAGGTGTCAAGCAAGGATGTATACTGGCACCCTTCCTATTTAATTACTATATAAATAATTTAATCCCTGATATGGAATCCTCCTCCTTTTCTGCCCCCACCCTTGTGAATCGTAAATTGTCAATTCTGCTCTACACCAATGATTTAGTTTTGTTATCTCAGAATAAAATTGGACTTAGGAGGGTGCTGGTTAAATTGGACAGCTGTGTAAAAACAAACATCTAAAAATTAACTATGATAAAACCAAGGTCACTGTATTTGGCAAGAGGACTACCAAGTCCAGGTAGACTCTAGATTGTTGCACGCTTGAGCAAGTACCCAGATTTAAATATCTAGGATTACTTATTGATGGAAAGTCATAATGGAAACACCATCTGGAAGCAATTAAGCTAATATTTGGTCACTACTGGGTATGGTTCTTCCATTCAAAGGGTGGCCAGTTAATAAAGTTAGCTATTAAGATCACTGTCTCTAAAATCATTGCCCAAATGCTCTACTGGGCTGAGATTTTGGGAACTGGTGTTAGATCTGAAATAGAGGTCCTACAAAATAAATTTATGAGGCTGATTTTTGGGACTTCCTGGCAGAACATCGGGAGACCCACCACAGAAATGAGTTGGGCCTTCCCTCACTAGCAGCCAGAATTGATCTAGCCTATCTGAGATGCTGGCATAGGCTAAATGCCTTCGAGGATCATACCCTTACTAAACTCTGCTAGTTAGAGCAACTAAGGATAGAGGGCTGGGCACAAAAGTGCCAAGATAAGCTTAGGGCTTATAATCTTCAAATTGAGAACTACTTAGTCCTTAGCCCAAGTGACCTGTAGATAGATGGATACAACTACAAGTTGCCAGAGTCACCAATACTGCAGCAATCAATAGCCTCCTGCTTTCCTAATCCCAACAAGAAGTACCTAACTACTTCCATTTCAACATCTTTCTGTACTCTCTCTTAAGCCAATGCTTGCCTCAGGAGGAGGCAAAACCTTTCTAAGTGGCAGCTACCAATGCTCCTGATTTGTAGTGTACAATCCAACACACAAGCAATCTCCCTGGATAAAGCAGATTACCTGTTGCTCCTCTCCCGAATCATCTTTATCCTCATATAGATAGTAAAAAAGAAAACTGATGACCCATCTCTACTTCTGTCCAAGAACCAATTCCATCTGCTGTATCAGCAAGCATCTGGGCCCCTGCACACACACCATGTGTGGACAAAACTAAACTAGATTTTTATATTGCTATCTGATCTAATTCACTTGCACCAGAATTAAACCAAGGAAATCTTGTGTCTATGATAGGCAGAAAATCCACAGGCACAATATTTTCTTCTCTAGATCTGAGTGTCTGCTGAATGCTTGACTACTGCTTAATTCCTAAAAGCTCAGGTACCATAGAAGAAAGAAACTGGCAACTTAGTACAGCTATATCAAAAGTAGGTTGTTTTAACAGATGTAGACTATGTTTTACTTGTGTGGTTTGAACAGTTCAAAAGGTGAGCTCAGACCAGCCCTGAGTGTAAAGAAAAGGAAACACCCTACTGCATAAACCAATGTATTGTTATTTAACTGGAGCATTGTTACTTAACCGTATTGTTACTTAATGGAGCAAGTATTAATGCACATGGCAAAAAATATTTTAAAGAAATCTAATCTTGTCCAAGCACGAATACAGTACACAATACCACCAGTAGTGTAAAAAAGTAATTTATTGCTAAGCTCTAGGTAGCATTATTATATAGAATAATATAGGAACAGTGGCCAGTGATCTGCCATCATTGAAAAACAAATTATAAGATTGCCTACCTCCAATGGTACAATTGTTAGGAACATCTCATTTTCTTTTTGTGCAATCTTTAACATACAGTGGAGAATGCCAACCTTGGAGTTTTATCTGAGCCTCAGGGCTTCCAGCACAGATATCTTCTCAAGGACACACATTTATTACACTCAAGTACTTTTTATTGGCTTTTACAATTCCTTCTCCTTAGAGTGAGCAGCACGAGTGTGACCTTTCCTACTGTTTTGCTCCTAGGTCACTCTCAAGACAAAAATGGTACCTAAAACAGGGGTCAGAAACCTTTTTCAGCTGTGGGCCGGTCCACCGTCCCTCAGACCATGTGGTGGACAGGACTAGATTTTGAAAAGAAAAAAAAAGAACAAATTCCCATGCCCCACAAATAACCCAGAGATGCATTTTAAATAAAAGCACACATTCCACTCATGTAAAAACACGCTGATTCCCAGACCGTCCGCGGGCCAGACTGAGAAGGCGATTGGGCCACATCTGGCCCCAGGGTCTTAGGTTGCCTACCCCTGCCCTAAAATTACCCATTCTCTCCCCTTATCCTCCACAAGGAGCATCCGAGATTAAGAAAGAGCCACTGTTCAAAAGACACCTTCCTCCTTGGGAACTTTTACTGGTACTGATGTAAATGAATAGGTAAGAGTCAATGCTACTGACATTCTACCTCAAAACATGCCCCAAATCCAGTAAGTTGCAGACCAGGGACTCGCAAAGAAAAGTCCCACTAATATATATATCCCCAAACACTCTACCTATCTCAAGGAAATCTTGTTCACTTATTGGGAGGGGAGAAGAGAGTAAGTTTCCATTTAGCTAGTTTTCTTTCAATACACCTTGAGGGAATTACTGTTGCATAATGGGAGGATTTCATTCCCACACTTCTTCCAAAGAGTTTAGTACATTTACCGAATTCACCTTTATCTGTACAACAACCCAGGGAGCACGACGAGCCCAAGGATGCTCGTGGAAATTTAAGTACAGGGTGGATTCTTGAACCAGGGTCATGGTCCAAAACTTGCTTGAGAGTAAGCCTCACCCCCACAGTTGTTCATAATTTTAAACCGCATGGGGGTGAAAGCTATGTAGATGCAAGTATAACAATAGCATTTTCCGCCTGCCTCAGAAGCTGCGCCTCAAGCAGAATGCCGTCCTGCCTCCCCTCCCAGGACTACGATAGTGAACATGTTAGAGGTCTGTTTCATCCACAAGGACGTTAAGCAATCTGCACGATATGCAGGGCTTATCTCGGTGCACAGGTCGTCAACCAGTCAGATGCTGAACACTTTGAACTCCGTTCAAAAGAAGGTAGAAAAAAAGGGGGCTCTGTTTAGTTACCGGTATACCAACCTGTTATGTACTCTGGCTTGGCAAACACACAAGGTCTTTCTTTTCTTTACAGAGCAGACGGCATTATTGCTTCAACTCTACAATCCCCCCCACTACATTGGTAGGATGCAAAGTTAAGAAAATAAAATGGAATTCAAGCCATTGCAGCCTAGAGATAAAACTGGCCACCGTTAACAGGAGCCTAAAATGACCCCCTTCATGCCTAGTGCCAGTGTTAAAACGAAGGGACGTTATAGGAAACATATTCAATTTCCGCTTTTTTTATAACTAGAGCATATGAAACCTGTTGTCCGCTCTTTTTAACTCACAACAACCGCGACGTGCACCTTCTCATCGCCGGAAAACCACCCAAGGCGGGCGCCGCTTTATTAATAGCATGCAAAACTATTTATTTTCTGCTTGCTTCGCTACCGAGACCTCGATTCACTCCAATATCCCATTTCGCTTCGGGTTCCAGAAACCGATTCCCCCCACTTACCTGCGCCGCTGCTGTGCAGCCGCCCGCGAACAAGGGACGCTTTTGTTCGCTCCAGCGCCGAGGGCTCGAGGCTCACTCTTCCCCTCCCGCCTCCTTCACCCTCCTATCTTTGCCACGCCCCCTAAAAATAGCACCCTGCACCCACTGCCCAATCACCTGCCGGGTTTGTTCAGCATCATCCCGTGCTTCACCGCTGGATTGGTGCATCTGCCTCAAGCCATCAGCTGAGCCGATGCCAGTCACCATGGCAGCAGCCGCCTGATGAATATTGCGAAGCGGAGGAAGAAACGCTTTGTTGATAAAGAGTGCGCGCGCGCACGAGCGAGCGAGCGGCTTGGCCGTGGTGTGCATAAAAACGAATGTGGGAAATCCAACGGAAGCCTCCTTGCACGTGTTGCAAATCACTAAGAAAAACATGCTTCTTGGTGTGGCATTTTCTAGGAATGAGAAAAAGGCTTGCAATCCCGAAAAGTTTAAGGAAAGGGGCAGATGAAATGGTCAAGGGACAAGAGAAATTCCTATAGGAGGAAAAAAGGTTGCAGTATCTGGCACTTAAAAGAAAAGTAGGGCGCTGGAAACAAATAAGACAGGACACCAAAGGTGAACAGGCTTCTTTGAAAATATTAGGACACGAGAACGTCTGATGAAGCTGTATGTTGGACGATTCAGGGAAGACCAAATAAAGCATTATTTGTTTGAAGATCACAGGGCAGTTCACAACATAAATGATCAACATGAGGACACAAATTACTGTACATTAAGGTTATCAGATTTTTTTCAATGAATCCGGGGACACTTTTCAACTTCAGTAGGAATGATAGGATTTTGTGTGGGGACTGATTTGTAAATCCAGGGACTGTCCCCAGGAAACGGGGACATCTGGTAACCTTACTGTACATACCACCCCCACCAACATGCTAATAACCTCCTTCCCAGACAAAGCACATCTTCATGCAATGCACAGCTAAACCTCAGAATTCTCTCCCACAATATGTGGTGGCTATCAGCTCGAATGGCTTTCTAAGTAAGTTAGACAAATGCATGGGGAGAACAATGGCTGTATATTACAATGGTACCTCGGGTTAAGTACTTAATTCGTTCCGGAGGTCAGTTCTTAACCTGAAACTGTTCTTAACCTGAAGCACCACTTTAGCTAATGGGGCCTCCTGCTGCTGCCACGCCACTGCTGCGTGATTTCTGTTCTCATCCTGAAGCAAAGTTCTTAACCAGAAGCACTATTTCTGGGTTAGCGGAGTCTGTAACCTGAAGCGTATGTAACCCGAGGTACCACTGTACTTCCAAGATGAGAGGCAGCATGGGTGTAGCCATGGGGGACAGGGAGGGGCAGTTGCCTCCCCAAATCAATAAATGTCAATAAAAATACATGGCTAACTGAGGTTCTCTCCCCCCCAAAGGCCTACACCCCACTAACAAAAATCCTGGCTACACGCATGAGAGGCAGTATAATTGCTGTGATTCACAAATTGGGCTGCTGAGCTCATGTCTTGACTTGCATGTTAACTGGGTCTTTTCCCCTTACATGGGCTCTATAGTTATAACTTCTACATCACAAACATAAATTCAACAGGTTAATTTTTGCTCTTTCCTTGTCTTTCCGTGTGAGATGGCATAACGCCAGCTCTGGAAGCAGCTGTTCTACATCTATAGAAGAAAATATGGGGGAGATGAGCATAGCAGTCTGGGGGATTTGGGCTAGGGTTAACTTGAGTCATGGTCATCCCAAAACTGCTGTCAGTTACAAGAAAAAAAGGCCACATAAAATGGGGGATTCTTAGTAAAGGAGAACATATGTGACTATTTTTGCACTATCACAGCAGCCCCAGAACATATAAATTAGAGAACATTGCTTTTTAGTCAGATTTGTCTCCTTTTAAGAACTACCAAGGAACATCCATGCGGGAGAAAAAGTTGCACAGGGAGCAAGCCTCAGTGGACACACTTGTAATTACTTCCATGTAAAAGTAGGATTGCACTGTTTTAATATTGTGTTTTAGTGCTGTAAACCTGCCTTGGGACCTTAGGATGAAGAGCGGGTAATTTAGAATAATAACAGGCCTCCAGGGGAATGCAGCTATGTTATATTATGTTTTCCATATTTCAGATACAGGCTGTGGTTGTTAAACGCCTTACAACTTTATAATAATGGCTTTGTAACTGTGAGTTGGTTCACTTTTGATTGGTGAAATTGTTTTCCGAGACCAAGACAGACGAACGCCAACCATAGGCGCCGACTCCATGGGGCTTGAGGGGGCCCGAGCCCCCTCAAAAATTCGTTTGGGGGGGCTCAGCCCCCCAATAATCTCGGGCGGCGGTGGGCGCGTCCGCGGCTTTTATAGGGCGCCCGGCGCGCACCAGCTCGATAACGGGCACCGGCGCGGCGGGGGGCGCCGGGCCGGGGGAGGGGGGCGGCCGGCCTGTCTCCTTGGCAACCCCATTGAGCAGCGCCGGCTCCCCCGGGAGGGCCATCCCCCCACGCCGCCGATCGCCAACACCGCCGACGCTGTGGCTGCCCGAGCCCGAGCCCGAGCCTGAGCCCGACCCGAAGCCCGAGCCTGAGCCCGAGCCCAAGCCCGTCAGTCAGTCAGTCAGTCAGGAAGGAAGGAAGGAAGGAGAAATGAGGAGGGAGACGAGGGAGGAAAATTGCGCGCAGGGTGAAGAAAGGAGAAGGGCGAACGAGACGAGCTTCCAACCCAAAAAAGGGCTGGAAGACTGGGAGGATGAAGGATCGGGAAAGAAAGCGACGCCTTCCCCGCCCGCGACGTCGCCCGCTTGTCATTGGCAGCGCAGCGGGCGCCCAGAGGGGCTGGGCACCGGCGCAGGGCCGCTCCGCAGCCGCGGAGGACAGCTGCGCGGCTACCAAGGTGTGCCGCGTAGAGCGCGGCCCTTGTGTGGCCCGGTGGCCAGGCAAGCTCGGGCGGGGACCCCCATGCGAATCTAAGACGGGAGAAGAGGGCAGAGCAAAGGGGGTCCCTTCCCCCAACCTCCGGCTCTGAGACTTCCCTGCGCCCCAGAAAAGCGAAAGGATTTTCTCTCTTTTTTATATATATATAAATATTTTATTAAGTTTTCAAATACAAAGTTAGAAACATACACTGAAGAAAAAAGTAAAAGAACAAGAAAAAGAAAAAAAGAAAAAGAAGAAAAGAAAACCAACCATTCAACACATTTTTTATATAACTAACTGGACTTCCTCGCATCTCCCTTACCCTGCATTCTTTATAATAAAGATATCAGCAAATTATTACCTTGTTTCGTACCTTATTTTGTACTTTTCAAATACTATACCTCTAAATTTAACATACTTTTCATCAGTTACTTATATCTTAAATTAAACATAGTATTACCTTAGATTTTGACCTTTTCTTACTTAAAATATAATTTCCTGTTTCCCAAATCTAATTGCTGAAGCTATAGTTTCCGAATCGTGTAAATTTTTAACATTCATACAACTTATATTGTTTTTGTAAATAGTCCTTAAATTTTTTCCAGTCCTCTTCCGTTGTTTCTTCTCCCAAATCTCGGATTCTGCCAGTCATTTCAGCCAGTTCCATGTAGTCCATCAATTGCGTCTGCCACTCTTCCAGTGTGGGCAAATCTTGTGTCTTCCAATATTTTGCGATAAGTATTCTTGCTGCTGTAGTTGCATACATAAAGAAAGTTCTATCCTTCTTTAACACTTTCTAGCCAACAATGCCCAAGAGGAAGGCCTCTGGTTTCTTGGGAAAGGTATACTTAAATACCTTTTTAAACTCATTATAGATCATTTCCCAGAAGGCCTTCACTCTCGGACAGGTCCACCAAAGGTGAAAGAATGTTCCTTCAGTCTCCTTACATTTCCAACATTTATTATCATGCAAATGGTATATTTTTGCGAGCTTGACTGGGGTCATGTACCACCTATAAATCATTTTCATAATATTTTCCTTCAAGGCATTACATGCCGTGAATTTCTTTCCGGTGGTCCATAACCTTTCCCAGTCCTCAAACATGATGTTATACCCAATATCCTGAGCCCATTTTATCATGGCTGATTTGACTGTCTCATCCTGAGTGATTTTCTCTTCAACCTGCCCTCCATCCTCTTGCAGAAAACTCTTTGCCTGCCCTGCCCGTATCTCGTTTTTGCTTTTTAATTCCACACACGCACCCTTCGGACTTCGTGGCAATCGGGCGCGCGGGTGCGTTTCCTAAGAGAGTGAGGACCCCCGCCCCCTCCCCACCTGCTCCCTCGCCAGCCAGCCAGCCGCGCGCCCTAGCCGGAGAGCCCCGGCCGTCCCCGTCGCGCAATCGGCTGGATCTCCCTTCAGCAGGCCGTGCTCACAACTCGGCCCAGGGACCCCCAGCAGCGGATCTCCGGCTCAGCTGAAGAATCCGGCAACAAGCCCCCTCCTCCCCAATCGCTCCGCCGAAATACGCTCCAAAACCCCCCAGATAGGCCGCCGGCCGCCAAGTCTAGTGGCGCCCTGAGCGAGGGTCTCTCCCCAACACCGCCACCTCGAACTGCGTTCTCCCGGCTACCCGAGCGAACCAGCGGCAGGACCCCGGTATGGGCCCCCCCAATATTTTTTATAAGTCGGCGCCCCTGACGCCAACCAACCATGATGCAACATAGACACCACTAAAACAACTACACAGAATATGCAGATATTTCAAGCACACTCATTTTGCTAAGTGCATTTAATTGAACCGAAATCTCGCACAATCATGCTTAAAACAGTACAGATGCCGAAAGAGACCGGGGGGGGGAGCCAAAACAAACCCTAGACCTGAAATCGCAGCAAAAATGCCAATCTGGTTTAAATGACCCCCTCCATCAACCCCGTAAACCTTCTCTCCACCCCGACCCACCAATCTAGCGCTCTACAGGAGACAGACGCGAGTTCAGCTGAACATAAAGACTCCGTTCATTTATTTACACGGGAACCGCATTACAGTTCTCAACCATTTCTGGCCGTGCGGGGAGAAAACTGAAATACCAAAGGAAGCCAGGGGGGCGCGAACGCGTTACTAATGGCGTCGCGTCGCGCTACCCTCTCTCATCTCTGTGGTGAAAACCCTCTGCTTGGCGCTGGGATAACGAGAGTGGGAGGTTTAGTTCCATTTTCGAATCCCTTCCTAGCTCTATGATTTATCCCGGAAGTGCCCCGCGGGGCTTATGTGTGGATTCTCTCGCCCGGCCCCCCGGAAGCGAAAGGGTCCGCTTTTGCTCTGGGCTGGGGCTGTTGCTGTGTGTTGTTTACAGCCGACCTACTGTCGCCCAAGGGCTCCCGGGAGAAGCGAAGCCTCAGGCACCGAAGCACCATGGGCAGGAAGGTGACTGTGGCCACCTGCGCCTTGAATCAATGGGCGCTGGATTTTGACGGCAACCTGGAAAGGATATTGAGAAGTAAGGCAAAGCAAAGAACGCTGGTGTTTCTTGGGTGAGGGGGGGGGGCGTGTGTGTGTGTGTGCGCGCGCGCACATATATATGCATGCAGTGATTCTTCAACTTCATTGGACTTGTCATGTGCGGATGTCTGATTATCGTCTTCCAAAGCAACTCTATTCCAAACTTAAAAATGGAAAGCGTAATGCTGGTGGTCAACAAAAGAGGTTCAAAGACTGTCTCAAGGCAAATTTTAAACAATGTAGTATAAACACCAACAATTGGGAAACACTAGCCTGCGAGTGTTGGAGAACAGCCTTTACCAAAGATGTAACTCTGCAATGAATACCTTCCAACTCTGCAATGAATACCTAACTATGAAAGGCCGGCACTTCTCTTTACTCTGTGGTTGTGGTGGAGTTAGCTTGCCCTGTGCCCCACAGCAGCACAACAATTATGCAAGTGGTAATAAATTATAATAAATTATGTAATGAGATGAAATAACAAATGCAATGAAATAATAAATTATGCAATAAAATGTTTCAGACACAGGTGCTCTTGTTCAGGGTGCCATGCAGGTTTTCCCCTTCCAGGATTCTGTTTCTTTTCTCTTTTTTTAATTATATTTTATTAAGTTTCAACATTTTTAGTATATACAATCAAAACACATTTTCATCTTTTCTCCCACCCCGTTTTCCATGGAGTTGTTGTTTCTCCCCTTCTTCTGCACCCTATCTTCTATCTATTAAATCATAGTCACAATATTATAATGAATTGCTTCTGTTGTTCATAACTCAAATCCTGCTCAAGACTTACCAGGCTTCTTTGTTGCACCTCTTACAGTGGCTCTGTAAGGCATGAAGCTGGCATGAGTCTTCAATGATGATCTGTGATGAGAACTGTGATTCAGTTTCCTATCTCTTTAAATGTTACTAGGATACCTAGTGATGACTCTTCATCATGTTGTCAAATTGGGCCCTGCATATTTGATTGGCTCAGCTGGATTTTTTTTTAAAATTGAAACACTGCTGTTTTTGTTTGCAAACTGCAGTTATGGCAGAATTGGTTCATGTTTGTTCCCTCACAAGGTGGAGGGTGACTGACATCAGGTGGACCACAGAGGCAGGACTATCGTGATCTCCAGCTGGCTAGCCCAGCACAGACTGGTTCAAGTGGCAATTCTGAGCAGTTCTATTTTTCTAGAAAAAGAGATGCCGGAACTCACCATGGAGTTTTCTTGTTCTCCTTGTTCCCATTGTTCTCTTATAACAGCAATGGCACCTACCTGAGAGGTGCTGGAACTGAGTTCTAGCGAGTTCTGACTGAAAAAAGCACTGGTTCTAAGTGATAATGTTGCTGGGAAACAACAGCAGGAAAAGGCTGTTATGGTCAAGTTCTGTTTGTAGGCTTCTTGCAGGCATTTGGTTGGTGTTTGGGGAACAGGATGCTGGACTAGCTAATCCTTCGGTCTGATCCAGAAGGACATTTCTTATAATTTGTAAAGCTTGTATGTTCTGTGTAAGCTGTAAGAGAGCTCTGTGCATAGTTATTGCTCTGTGATAGCCATTTCATGCACCTGTGTTCTCCACTGATTGCAGTTAAAACAGTTCTGTGAATCTGAGTTGTACATAGGGCAGTAAGTACCCCATTGGAAAAAGGAAATATTCTGTACCAAGAAAAACAGATGCTGATGACAATTTGCATGTACCACGTCCTCTCAGTTATTGAATGCCTTGATAGTCTCTGGTTTTTGAGATTTCAAAATGGAGTGCTCTTGTATTTTCAAGCACTTTTTGTACAACCATAAGGGCTGGGAATTTGCTTTAACAAACCCGAGATTCTGAGGAGGCTGTATTGAGGCATCACATGCTGCCATTTTTTGTGCTCTACTGAGTCGTATCATTCATGTCGCTATACTTGAAGATGTAGGATTCTTCCCTTTCATGAGATTGCCAAAGATTAATAATTATAATTTGATATTCTAGGTATTGAAATTGCTAAACAGAAGGGAGCAAGATACCGGCTTGGGCCAGAACTTGAAATTTGGTGAGACTTGCTTAACCATTTCATATATTTTATTATCCTCCATGCTGAAAAGACATGTAGTCCTTTTGCAGGGAAAAAGAGAAATATGATTTTCCTAATCCTCCATAACCTTGGGAAGTAAGGATATCAGGTATGTTAGAAATATGTCAAAGTAAATGTAACAGAAATGTTTCTGTACATAGCTATAGCTATTGTAATCATACTTAAGTAAAATATTATTTTGCATTGCTTCTGAAAATCGTTCAGATACAATGCTGTGCAAACTTAGCAGGGGTGGCATCCAGAGCAGTCGACTAGTCACCAGAATCACATTCCACCTTCTTGTTCCTGTCTTTAGATGGGAGAAGGGAAAGCCAGTTTTCATCTGCTCACCTCTTCAGACAGGTGATCAGCACTTTTAAAGGTGACAGTGTTAACACACACTGCCATGCTTACTGGTTTTTGAGTTGGGGCATGTAATGTTTGAAACATTTATCCTTACGAGATTAATTGTCCTCAGCACTTCTCTTCTACCTTCTGAAATAATGTGCAAACTTGTTTCTGTCCATTTGTGGAGCAAAGGGGGGGGGGTTGGAGGGGAAAGAGAGCCATCTCATTCATGCCAATAGCATAACCAGTAGCAAATTTGATCATGGACAGCAGAAGGATGGGATAGAGATTTTAATACAAAAAGGAAATAATTCTGTATCCTACATACTTATTTCTTTAATGTCAATTACCACTGGAGTAATATAAATGTAGTTAATAATATACTCTTGGTTCAAGTGGTTGCTTCACATTAATTGGTACAATTAATGTACAATTGCCTATGATGTAGTGGTTCTGCTTTAGGTAATTTCTCTTGCGAAAGCTCAGAACTAATTTCTTGGTATGATAATATGTGTTTGTCGATATGATTATTGTTTTCATGCAGTGGATATGGCTGCTCTGATCATTACTATGAGTCTGATACACTTCTACATTCATTTCAAGTTCTGGCCACACTTTTGGAATCTCCTGTTACTCAAGACATAATCTGTGATGTTGGAATGTAAGTTACCTTGTAATTACAATGTGCGTACATTAGCTTGAGATCCATGGTTTATTTATTGGCTTTATACCCCATCCTTCCTCCGGAAGGAGCCCAGGGTAGCAAACACATCCACATTTTGTTTTTAAAAAAGGATTCTAAAACAGGAAAAACATTCTAACAACAGTTTCAGTTAAAAATACCTAAAAACAGTTACAATATGCTAGTACTAACCCTTTGAATTGGGCCTCGTAGCTCACTGGCAGCCAGTGGAGTGCTTTCAGGATCAGTGACAGATGTTCCCATTGGGCTGCCTCAATTACCAAACTAGCAGCCACATTTTGTACTGGTTGCAGCCTCTGCAGCATCTTCAAATGCAGCTCCACATAGAATGCATTACAGTAGTCTAAGCAGAACACTAGAGCGTGGACAACTGAGGTCAGGCTGCCCTGGTCCATGAATGACTGTAGCTAGTGACTCAGCCAAAGCTGAGCATATGCTCTGCTCGTCACAAATATGTACTCTACGTGTAGCATTCCTAGCCACATGCATGTCCTGTTTTGCTATGCAGCACAACCTCTCAATTATTTTCTGTGACCTCATTTCCTCCATGCTATTCTGTGAACAGAAAAAGAAGTACGTAATAATGTATTTGGAGCAGAACTTCTTCATAACTGGTCTGTAGTTAGGGGTGAGCAGTGCAGTGACCAGTTTTGCTGATAATACTAGATTCTTTAGGGTGCTGGAATACAAAGGGGTTGCGTGGAGCTGTACAAAGATCTCTCCAAACTCTGTGAATGGGTGTTAAAATGTCAAATGTGGTTCATTGTAAGCAAAGGATGCACGTGGGGGCTAAAGAACAACAACCCTCAATTGTTCTGACTTCACACATGCCCTAACGGGTTGGTAACATTGCAGAAGCAAAATATTGGGGTTGTGGGAGATAGCTCAGTGAAAATGTTGACCTGGTTTGCTGCCCCTGGGGGGGGGGAACAAACAAATTATGTGGTAGGCATCACTAGCAAAGGGATTGGGACTGAAACTAGCAACTTGATTATGCTTTTATATGAAAGTATGATATTGTGGCCAATTTTATCCCAGTGGGTGATGAAATCACTGCCTTGAAAGTGTGTGGGTCTTGTAGAGAAGGAAGCTCAGGACAATTTTGACTTGTTATTAACTCTTAACAACCTAGCAGTACATGATGCTATTTTCATTTCATTCATACTTTTGCAAGCACATGGAGGGGGCAGCCCTTGCACGACTAGTCTTGATTAAAGGGGGGGGGGTCCTGGCAATATACGTCATCTTCTTTAACCTGGTTCTGTTCTTCACTGGATGCTGGCTTCTCATAGCTCTCTAGCCTTTTTTATTTTTCATGACCTTGTTTCCACATTCCATTCTCTTTTTGCAGCTGTTTCCTTCAAAGTACACACTGTTCTTATCTCCTGGTCTTCCTGTTCCGGCTGGTTTTCTGACAACTCCAGCAGTTTTTGGTAGTACTAGACTTCTAACCCCTTGTTAAAGGGAAAAAAATACATGTTCACCCATCTGTGCCGTATTTCATCCCATTATTTCATACGTTTGTTTCATAACAATATGACCCTCATTTGAAGTACTGGGTTGTATTCAGTGTAGTGCTGAGGGTATGGTTCTGTCAGTGCAAAGATTTTCCTTTTGTGGCTGAACCTTCTCTCCTCCTGTCGCACACCATCTAAATCTGTTCCAGGGGTTCCCCCAACCCTTCAGAGCGGATTTAGGGATGGAGAGGGGGAATGAGGGGGAATTCCCACCATGTTGGTAGGAATCCTTGTGCTGGCTTCCCCTAGTGCAGTTAGTTAAAGATGGCCCATTGTGTACACTTCTGGTCAGTACACGTCAGCAGAGATGTTGTAGAGTTGGAAACGGTACAGAACAGGATAGCCAAAATGATGAAGGGGCTGGAGCAACTCCCCTATGAGGAAAGTTGAAGCCATTTGGGGTTTTAATTTTTTTTTTTAAAAAAAGTAAAATGATTAACAGAGATTCCTCTTCTCCAATACTGAGCACAGTTGTACAAGCTCAGTCATATATAAATGAAGTGGGATCTGCAGAAGGCTAGAATCTAGTTTTGCCTTGCCTAGATGATGGGCATGCAATGGGGACGCCTGCAGCACTGAATTGGCTGTTTCTGGCAAGGTGGGGTGATAATAGAAAGAGTGACAACAGTGAGAAATATTTCTGGTGTGTGCTATAACTGAGACGTTTTGAGTGCATCAGAGTTAGGTGTGTGAAAGATATTCAAAATTCCATTATTTTGTTCAGTTCCTCTCATATACATATATATGTGAATGTCATCTCTTGATTACACTGATTTTTATTATTTCTGCAGGCCTGTTATGCACCGAAATGTTCGCTACAATTGCAGAGTGATCTTCTTAAACAAGTACGTGACTGTTTTCCAATCAAAGTACTCTTCCTCTCTTTTTCAGAATGTGCCTCTCTGGGATACTCTGTGTGCTTGTGTTTAGGTGTAGATTTAATCCCCATTTTTAAAGTGGAAAAACTAATGCTTAGGCCTAAGTATATGTTTGATTGTTCTCTGTTGAAATAAGCAGATTTCAAAATCCTTAACTTTGGCTGGCTTGCAGTAAAAGAACATTTCTCAAGGGCCTTGTTTTCATTTTGTTGCGCTGCATGTCCTCATGGTAGCTTTATTTGTTTTATTCAAGGAAAATACTTCTGATACGACCCAAGATGGCACTGGCAAATACAGGAAACTACCGGGAGATGCGATGGTTCACTCCTTGGAGTAGATCGCGGCAAGTTCCTATACTTTATTGTGATAGGCATTCTAGAGAATTGGGTTGCTTCTTGACGTATATCATGCCAAACCTCTGTTAGAAGATCTTTCAGGAGGCTTTGTTGTGTGGCTTGTCTTAAACATCTTTTTTTAAAATCATTGCCAGAATTGCACCCATGCTGACATTGCATCCTGGTATAATACTTTGTCATGAGGACCATGTGGCATGCAAGCCATGCATGGCAGTCCGCCAAGGCTGTGTTTGTCCTTTGCATGGGACTGCAAAGCCAGGAGGGTTGTCCTCTCAGGCTGTAAAGCTGCCCTTGGGGCTGCCCCTGAAACTGACCTAGAAACTCCAGCGGGTGCAGAATGCTGCAGCAAAACTCCTTATGGGGTCCCCGCTGCGGTATCACATTCACCCAGTGCTATTCCAGCTGCACTGGCTCCCAGTGGAGTACAGGATCAGGTTTAAGGTGCTGGTTTTAACCTTTAAAGCCCTATACGGCCTAGGGCCCTCATTCCTGTGGGACCGTCTCTTCTGGTATGCCCCATGGAGGATCTTATGGTCTGCTAACAACAACACCTTGAAGATCCTGGGCCCTAGGGAAATTAGACTGGCCTTGACTAGAGCCAGGGCCTTTTCGGCTGTGGCCCCAGCCTGGTGGAATGCTCTGCCACAAGAGACCAGGGCCCTGCAGGATTTGACATCTTTCCGCAGGGCCTGCAAGACAGAGCTGTTCCACCAGGCCTTTGGGCAGAATGCAGTTTGACTTGCTTTCCTTTGTATAAAACAAGCCCGAAGGAGGCCCCCAACCCATTCACAGGTCCTTGTATGATCAGTGGAAACAGTTGGTCTTGGCAAGTATTAACCACTCTCAATTCCACCCTGATATTTGCCACCTGCCCAGATTTTAACTTGTCTGAATTAATTTTAAGATGGATTTTAATTAATTGATGTCTGTTTTTATGTTTATTGTGTTGTTTTTATGATGTTAGCCGCTCTGAGCTCAGCCTCGGCCGGAGAGGGCGGGATACAAATAAAAATGTATTATTAATATAATATAATTATTATTAAAGTTGCATTTGACTTTTAAAATTATTATTATTTGTTGAATTTGCATACCACCCTATACCCATAGATCTCAGGCTTGGTAGGTTGCAAGTTGTGCAGGCCTCGTTTATGAAAAGCTTCTGCTTTAACTTGATTTTTTTTAAAAAAAACCCCTCTTTGTCACAGAGTTTTAGCTGAAGAGGTTTGGCAGTGTGTTAAAATTTAGTATATGGAAAAGTGTGTTTAAGTGCTTATTTGTCACATAATTTCCCCCCCATACCTCCTTTAGGCATGTGGAAGAGTATTTTCCTCCCAGGATGATACAAGAGATAACAGTTCAGGTACAATGCTTTGATACATATGGGGGATAGCAGTATAATAATAATAAAATCCACCACCTTTGACTGTCGACCATGGCTGGATCTAGTCACGTCAAAGAAGCGATTCAGTTAAACGCATTGTAAACTTCATACAGGGAAGTTCTGGTGGCGAAAAATGGGACTCCACAGCGCCATCTGGTGTTATAATGCATATAAAGCGCTTTATCTTTACAAATGTTGCCGAGTCCCAAGGTTTAGATACTAGCAGTTTAATGTTACAGGTGCTAACTGGTGATTTTTGTTCTCCTTTCTATGTTCTTATATTTGGAATATAAATAAATTCAAAAACTAAAGTTGATTGAAAACTCATGTATTATTACTGTTAATGGGACATGCATAGCCTTGCACTTCAAATTTTCCTGAATAAATGTTACCTCAATATTTCTACACTGTATTCTCTTGCCAAAAAGGCAGTTTCTGCAGTGTACAAATTTAAAATGAAAGCTCATGTAAAACAATAGGAGCTTTTGGAGACCATGGGCACATTTGCAAATCAGGTGAATGGTTGTGGGTGCCACACCATATCCTATTCTTCTGGCTAGATTCTGCAGGAAGAGGGGACCCTGAGGGTAATAGTGAAGGCCTCTGTGGTTGTCATGTTGGCAACTCTCATTTAATTCCATTAGCTTTAAAACACCGGTTATGTTAGCATAGCCCTTAACCATAGCTGTTGCTCATCTGGATTCACTTTCAGACCAGGGTTTGAAGCAAGTTTAAATTACCTGATTTAAACTAAAACCTTGCTTAACGTTAAAAGTTAACGCTAGACTGATTGGAGAGAAGGGGCAGGAGACCCTGTGAGGAGGAATTGTGAAACCCCATAGTCCACTTGTGATACCTTTTATCTTGGTTAAGGGATCAGAAACATGCCTTTCGGAAGCGCAGTTTCCAGAGCTTAATTTCCTGACATGTTTTGTAGCTGAGAGCTACTGTGCCCAATATTACATCTTGTGACTTGGATTATAATTGGCCATCCCTGTGTTATGGTACAGTATGTTCCAACTAAAAAAATATAAATGATGTAAATTCTAGTTTCATAACCTTTATGAGAGGTGTTTTTATTAGGGTATTGTGAGTCAAATTGCATACGATAAATGCCTTTATCACAGCTTTAGATGGATAATTTTGTATGTTGGTCAATCACATTATTTTTTCCTATTCCAATGGCCCATCCTCACTCCTTGCTTGTCTTAGGAAAGTGTCCCATTTGGTGATGCAGTGCTGGCAACTTTAGATACCTGCATAGGAAGTGAAATCTGTGAAGAACTGTGGACACCAGTCAGGTAAGAGAGGTGAATTAAGGTTTGGAGAGGATTCCCAAAGCTGCTAAAATAAATAAAATCCAAATCAATTTTGCAGTTAACATTGAAGACCCCCTTCACCCTCTCTCTCTCTATGTGGAACATTCTAGAGAAGAAGTCAGGTTAATCAATAAGATGGCAATATGGAGAACTTAAGCTTTCATTGTAGATATTTCTGTATCCACAAATGTCCTTAAATTGTTTATTGCTTGTTTTATACACTGAATACAGTGGTACCTCGGTTTTCGAACTTAATCTGTTCCAGAAGCCCGTTCTTAAACCGAAACCGTTCTTAAACCAAGGCGCGCTTTCCCTAATGAGGCCTCCCACCGCCGGTGCCCTTCCATCGTTCAGATTCCATTCTTAGACTGAGGTAAAGTTCGCAAACTGGGACACTACCTCTGGTTTTGCAGGGTTCATAAACAGGGCTGTTCTTAAACCGAGGTACCACTGTATTTAGTAATTTCGTGTGGGGGTGGGGGCGGTTGAGCTTTTCTAATTTGAGGAAATAAATGTTCATATCCAAAGTCACTGATCATAAATACCAAACTTAAACCATAATAATACAAAGAATGATGGTAGTAACAATAACTCTGTATGCATAAAAAGATATCTGATAACAAGCATCAGTAAATCATTAAATCAGAGGGTATCTATGATTCATGTAGCTTGAGGTGCTCATAGACTATGCCCATGTTTTTACCAGAGCTTCAGTTTACATTTCATATTTGCACAATAGTTTTTCTTAATTACTTTATAAGGTAAGCATGGGCTTGGCATTCGTAAATTGACTTTTCTAAAGTCAATATATGGAGCTCAGTCATCCATAAACATTTGATTCAGTGTAAAGCAGGCATAGGCAAACTCCTGCCCTCCAGATGTTTGGGACTACAATTCTCATCATCGCTGACCACTGGTCCTGTTAGCTAGGGATGATGGGAATCGGAGGGCCGGAGGACCGGAGTTTGCCTAAACCTGGTGTAAAGCTACAAGGCATGTGGGACCTTGCACACTGGCTGCAGCGCTCTAGATTGGTGGCACTATCTCATACATTGGACTTGATGAGAGGCACTCTTACCAAAGAGTGGGCAACACTCACATAGATGACGGTTTCCAAATGAAGACTTCATCCGCCTTGCTGCGTACTCTACTCATGCAGTAATGGTGTAAGTGGCATTTTCTGTATGGGTATATTAGTTGTACCTGAGCATCTGTTCCCTAGAAGAGCACTTTGGCGGCAGCGAAACTGCATTTTCCATGCAGTCAAACAGCAAGCTGTTGCTGCGCTAAATTTTGATCCAGTAGCACAATGTAAATTTTGGATGACACACAGCTGCAAGCTTTTCACTTAATTTGTGGTTCCTCAATTTCATAGTCCTCACATTGAAATGGGAATTGATGGAGTGGAGATCTTCACAAATTCTTCAGCAAGTCACCATGTATTGCGAAAAGCTAATACCCGAGTGGAATTGGTAAATTTTACAACAGCTAAGGTAGGTCAAATATCCCCACATTTTACCTGATTTTTTATTAAATGGTGTGTGTGACATTGATATCTAATCAATATAATTCAAGGTGGCAAATGTAGTGTTGCCCAAAAGTCTCTGTTCCCAGAGTCAGACTTCCTTGGGGCCAGCAAGGCTGCTTCATTATCTGTCTTCAGATCATAATCTGTAAAGTGTAGTCATGTTGAATTATCCTTTATAACCTGGGACTTGATTTTAGTGCTTGTGAAAAGAAAGAAACCCTGGCCATGGTAGTTACCTTTAAGCCAGCGATGGCCAAACTTGGCCCTCCAGCTGTTTTGGGTCTACAACTCCCATCATCCCTAGGACTAGTGGTCAGGGATGATGGGAATTATAGTCCCAAAACAGCTGGAGGGCCAAGTTTGGCCATCACTGCTTTAAGCAGATGATCAGTTTTTGGAACCCTGACAAGGAAACACAGGATAAATTTCCACAAAAAAACTGATTACTTAATATCTTCCTTCAGTATGGATTCTCTTGTAAACTGAGATACTCTGCAGTGGCCAGAAGTTATTTTTCTGATCGCAGCAATTTGGCAAAGTTTCCCTCTTGATCATGGAAATGAGCTATGGTTCTTTGAAAAGTATCTGTATTTGATGTCTGGCTCCCACAACCTCCCCGACTTCTTTACATAATTCTGTAACCAGGAGCAGATTGTGTGGGGAGAAGTAAGTGGCTGAGTTGTGTGGGTGAAAGCAAAATACTAGGCCTTTTCGCTTTCATATTTGCAGAGCTGGTATTGTGAAAGAACTTCCCACTGCTTGTTAACTTGCTGTGGCACGGGTGGCCCTAGTTGTTTGTAAGGACTTGTTGAGAACTGCCTTGTCTTTACACTGATGTTATTAGTGTACTAATATTAGTGTACAATATTAAACGTATTGGAGCTAGACTACTAGACTAGGCAGGACTACCCTTAAAGACAGTTTGAAGATGCTAGTGTAGAATGCAGCCACCAGAGTACTGACAGGCACTTCTGTGCAATTTCATAGAACATCTACTTTGTGCAATATGCGCTGGCTGCCACTGTGTTACCAGGCCCAGTTCAGGGTGATAACTCTTAATGCATAGAGCTCTGAATGACTCCAGGCCTAGGTATCTGATAGAGCACTTCTCCCCATATCAGGCACCCCAAGCTCCGAGATATGGGACAGGGACTCCTGCTTGTGGTCTCACCAGTACATTTAGCTTGCTGTGCAGGGACCTTAGAGTAGGTCGTTTTTTGTAGTGGTGCGCCGGCTGCAGAGCTCCCTGCCCTGGAGGCATAGGTGGCCACAACACTGATAGAGATTGCATCACTTGGTGAAGACTTGCTTGTTTTTTGAGTCTGCCTTGAGTCTGCCTGGTATTATACCACTGGTGTGTGTGTGTGTGTGTGTGTGTGTGTGTGTGTGTGTGTGTGTCTTTGTTATTGATCAGGCATAGGCAAACTCTGGCCCTCCAGATGTTTGGGACTACATTTCCCATCATCCCAAACTAACAGGACCAGTGGTCAGGGATGATGGGAATTGTAGTCCCAAACATCTGGAGGGCCGGAGTTTGCCTATGCCTGTTGTTGATGCTTTAATGTTGATGTTTTAATTGTATTCTGTGAATTTTTAATAATATGGCTTTGTTTGCTGTATGGAAATTACTTTGAGGGCACTTGTTGATGAAGCATTCTGTTGACGGACAAAAATGTGGCTTCCCATAAGTTACTCACAGCAGCTCTCTAAAAGTAGAATGGAAAGCATTTTTTTTGCTATGTTATTTAAAAGGTTAATGTTTTGTGGCAGTTAGTGACATATAGGCTGAATTGTCTTTTTAATAATATGTGTGTTCATGCTTTTTTAGAATGGTGGGATATATGTCATGGCTAACCAGAAAGGCTGTGATGGCGATCGTCTGTATTATGACGGCTGTGCTATGATCTCTATGAATGGAGACACTGTTGCTCAAGGACTTCAGTTTTCTCTGGATGATGTGGTAATGCATTTATTTATTCATTAAATTTTAATATACTAATGTATCATAAAAATATCTCACAGTGGTTTACATCAGTATAAAACAAAACAAAACAAAACAGTAAAATAATAAAGAAACAAGTTAATAACAAACATCAGTTGTGGAAGATGTACTGTACTCTTAATTACCTGCATAGGCCTGGTGGACTACAAAAGTTTTCAGTAGGTGTTTAAATGCTGGCACAGAGGAAGGTGCTCACTTCTAGGAATTGTGTTTGAGAGTGCTGCAAAATATTCTTAAAAGGACACTCTTGTGTGTTAGTGTGAGTGGATAATGGGAGTTTTATTTATTACATTCAAAGTAAAAGTATGTTAGAAATTCTTATGCCTTTAGTATAAATGAGAAAACGCATCAAAAATGGTTCTGTAAACTCAGTACCTTATTACAGGTTGATATCGCTGTCGTTTTTTAGGAAGTGTTGACTGCCACACTGGACTTGGAAGATGTCAGAAGTTACAGGGCGGAAATATCCTCTCGAAACTTAGCAGTAAGAATTTCTTATATGTGATTCCCCTCCCCACAAGGTGTTCGTTAGCTTAGAAACTACAGCCAATGTGAGCTAAAACTGAAGCATCCAGACAGATACTGTATTCCAGAACATAAGAAAACAGCCTGATTTTCTACAGGTAAAATGCCTCTCGTTTTCTGAACCTTCTCTTTTTCCGTTTTAATTGAGCAGGGAAGCAGAGTGACTCCTTACCATAGAATAAAAGTAAATTTTGCCCTGTCATGTTTTGATGACGTATGTACACCTGTGAGCGAGCCAATCCAGTGGAGGTATCATAGTCCTGAGGAAGAGATCAGGTAGGCAAAATTAGGAAGAAGCCTGTCTCCTTGTATAACATCTCCCTGTCTGATGCAAACAGAGCAGAGTTGGACCGCACCACTCCACTTTTCCCCTCCATGATCAGTCCCAAAAGCCTTAGTTTGTACCCCTGGGCTCCCCAACCCCCTTTACTAGATCAGCCATGTGTCTTTAGAGCAGGGAAAGAAATCATTAATTATCCTTATTGGAGATTTAAAAATGAGATATTGAACTTCTGAACAAAGTGTTCTACAAAGTGTGCTCATTTTCAAGGCTGATATTTCTGCAAGCTTCCCTCCAAGGCTGATAGCTTAGTAAACTGATTTGGAGCAGTTTGGAACTTAATAAGAAGCAACATTTCCATTCTCCATAACTGAACACTGTTGAGCCTCAGCCTTCTGCTAAGCGGACATTGATTCTCTGTAGTGAAATGTGATGAACAATGACAGAATGCTTCTTACAGACTTTTTTCCAACCTTCATTTTTGTACAGTCTACCTTCTAATTCCATTTTTCTATGATTATTTTTAATGCCTTAAGTATTCTTATGGATAGTGAAAATTATGTACTACAATATAGCCTTCCCTCACCCTTTCCCATTGTGTTCAGAAGTTCTAAAAATTAAAATCAACAGGCACACCAATACTAGACACATTTAAATGGAATTTATTTCAGAGGAATTGACTTCCTGAAATAAAATACAGATAGAAGCCACATGTGAAGTATCCGTTGCTTGGACATTTCAGACCCTTGCTACCAGGAGCTTCTCTTCATTTGTGCTAATTCTAAGCAAGCATATGTAGGACTGTGATCTAAACCTAGTTCTGAAGAGCACATGTCTGATGTAACAGTGTAAGGTCGTTCTGTAGGATAGATTAAGGATTTGGTTGAATAATTGGGAATATAGCGGGTATACCTAAAGGAGCATCTCCACCCCCATCATTAAACCCGAACACTGAAGTCCTCCTCTGAGGGTCTTCTAGCAGTTCCCTCACTGTGAGAAGTGAGGTTACAGGGAACCAGGCAGAGGGCCTTATTGGTAGTGGCACCCACCCTGTGGAACACCCTTCCTTCAGATGTTAAGGAAATGAACAACTATCTGACTTTTAGAAGACATCTGAAGGCATCCCTATATCAGGATATTTTTAATGTCTTATGTTTTACAATTTTTAATATATGCTGTAAGCTGCCCAGAGTGGCTGGGAAAACCCAGCTAGTTGGGTGGGGTATTATTTATTTATTATTAATTATCATATGAGTCTAAAACTTGGAAGCCCAGATTCAAATCCCTACTCAACTATGGAGATCAGTAGGTGACCTCAGCCCAGCATAATCTACCCTGTGAGGACAAAATTGTTTATTTGTGTACACACATGTGTGTGAGAGAACCATGTATGTTTCCCTGAGCTCCTTTGGTAGGATACAAATAAAATAAAAATAAAAATAAAATAAGCATCTTGCAGGCCTCTTTTTCCATGATTTTAGCACTAGGGTATGGATAGGATGCAATCATTTCTCAGTTCTGAAAAAGGAACAGTTCCCCCAGCCCATCTCACTAACTGTTGGTATATCTGTTGAAAGAGCAAAGCTGTGGTTTATATCTAAATGTGCCCTTCATAACTGAAATGAAATGCCTGGATCCATTTCAGTCTGAGTTCATGTCCCTGTCACGATACTGAAACTGCCTTGGTCACCCAGGTTGAAGACATTTGTTGATGGAGTGTGACCGTGCTCATTCTCCTTGTCCTCTTCATGGTTCTCGATACCATTGACCAGTTTAAGTAACTTGCTCTGTAACCCTGTGACACCTACCTGGAAATAAGTCACATTGATTTCATTGGAGCTTATTTCTGAGTAAATATGCACAGGATTGTGCTGTCAGTTTTGTGTGTGTGTATGTGTGTGTGCGTGCGCGTGCGCAATGTAAATAGAGACCATGAAATTCATAATAAAATATAGGGGCTGCCAAGGTGCAATCCCAGGAGAAGCTCCAATGATTTTGTGAGAATATGCCTTCTTTCCTCAGTCATCTTGAAACAGGTGCTCTTTTGCTTTCAGCCTTGGCCCTGCATGTTGGCTCTGGGACTATTTACGGCGCAGTAAACAGGTAAAGACTTCTACTCCCTCATTCAACTAAATTAGCCTTCCCCAATCTTATGCCCTTCAAAAAAATTGGACTACAATTCATCATCCCTGACTATTAGCTGTGCTGACATGAACTGATCAGAGTTCAGAGTTCAAAATATCTTGGGGGCACCGGGTTGGGGAAGGCTGATTTTTTTATTTAAAGAAGTTTAATGGAGAGTCTGCATGGATTTTGAGATGAAGATACTTTTAGCTTAGAATTGCAGGTTGCCCATTCTTGTTTCTTTCTGAAATAGGTAGCAAAACTGGTATTTATGGAGTGTTCTTTACTGTTTAAAGATGTTTTGACTTAATTTGATCTGCTTGATTTCCCCCCATTCATAGTATTCCACAGCCCCTAATGTCTTAAAGTTAAGCAGACAGCTGGGGAAAATCAGTAAAGATAAGCTTGGTGAATTGCCTTGGAAGCAGGACACAGTTTTGCTTGCCATGAATAGGGATTTGCTGTGCTGACACACTTCTTTTGTTTTTTAAAATTACCGGTATATTCATATGCAGGCAGCTTTATTATATAATTACTCTATCTTAAAAATCAATGAAGTGCCCTTTGTCCAAAAATGCATTACAGGGCAGTGCACACTTTTTTAAAAAGCACCCAATTATAAAAAAAACAAACCAACAACAAAATTTAAGAGGAATAAAACCACTTAACCGGACAAAAATAATTTTTTTTAATGTCTGGGTAAGTAAAAATGTTTTAATCCGGTGTTTTAAATGTTTTAATCCGGTGCCGGAAAGAAGACATTGTTGATGCCATGCGTATCTGCCTCAGGAGGGCATTACATAGTTGTATTGCCACCATAGACAAAGCCACCTCTGGAACACAGAGAAGGACCACCTTGGACTATCATAGTGCATAGACAACTTGGTGTGGAAGGAGGTGCCTCTTCTGATACTTGGGGCCTGAGTTGGTATGGGTTTTTAAAGGAAAGCACTAGCACCTTGAATTGCCTGATAATGAATATGGAGTCTATGGGTGGTATTCAGCTAAATCATTGTGCCAGTTTCCCACCCCTACTTCAGAACCACATGTTCAGGTAATATGGCTGCTTCCAAGTAAATCAGCCAGAAACAAAACAAAAGGCCTACAGTGCTATTCTACCCATATCTACTTAGAAGTAAGTTTTATTAGGGTTAGGATCGCAGCCTTACAGTATAAGAGACGTGATGCATAAGGGGAAAGGAATGAGGAAGGCATTCCGGTACCAACTGTTTCATGCCGTTCACAAACGCATTGGATATTTTTGTTATCTACTGTGTACATCACCTTGAGGTGGTTGCTTAGAAGGTGAATGATATATTGATTATGATGATGATAGTCATTATGTAAAAATATTATTATCCGGAAGGATCACAGCAGAAATAAATTCTGAGAAGGGTAGAGTCAAATGGGAGTTGTTCTCAGCCAAATGACAGAAGGGGCCTTGTTTTGTCACCTCTCCCCTTGCACTTTCCAAAATCATATGAGAAAAGGTATGCATTTTAATTCTGATCTGAGAAGGGAGACTTGGGACGACAGCTGGCCAGAAGTGAATAAGATTAGGGTGGATATATAGTTTGTGCAGCGGTGGGCTGAATAGTCAGATACATGGTTGCCAACACTGTTCTGTTTTCTTTCTTTCTTTCCCCACTCTGTTGCAATTCGTTAAGGGAGGATTTCTTTTGCCACTTAGTGGTGGCGTGGACAGTTCTTCTGCAGCCTGCGTTGTGTATTCCATGTGTCTTCAGGTTTGTTATGCAGTACAGAATGGAAGTAAGTGCACTTGAATAGCTGTGATGACTAGAGGTTAGCTATAGATCAGAGATGTGATCCTCTGGATGTTGTTAGACTCCAGAATTCATGAGCCCTAGCCAGCATGGCTAGTGAGGGATGATGGGAGTTGTAGTCCACCAACATCTGGAGGGCCACAGCTTCCCCATCCCTGTAGATGCTGGGGATGTTTTTACAAATAATTTGTTTTCAAACTTTCCAGGAACTCTTTCCAGTTCCGATCCGTTTGTTGAATGTATGAAGCTGACTTAGACTGAGTCAGACCGCTCGTCTGTCTAGGTCAGTAGTATTGTCAACACTGACAGACAGCCAATCTTCAGGGTCTTGGGCAAAGAGAGGACTTTCTCAGAGGATGCTAAGAATCCTCTGCATGCGAATCATGTGCTTTACTATTGAGCTGCAACCTTTCTGAGCAGCTGGCCCAGTACCTGTGCATGTTACAGAGGATCATGTGGCTTCTCTTAGGTCACACACACAGCTCATTTAGAGCATATGGCAAGCACTGAGAGTGTACTCTTAATATTCCCCTGAAGTTGTATGTTGCAGAGGAAGTTCAGTAGTCTAAGCATGTTGTCTTTCAGAGAAGGTAGTCCCGCGTTAGTGGTCTTCTTACTGAGATGCTCCTGAGGAGCTTTCAAGAAACCTAAGCAAAACAGTTTTGAAAATGTCTTTCAAAGTATGTCTTGCACTTAGAGTCTATGCTTTAGATAAAGGTGGGATCTGTTTTACAGAGTGGGAACTAGATTACAAGACTCTGGAACAAGAGGGAGTCAATACTTTTAATTTGGCCTAGCCCCCTTTGTAGTGTTCAAAATAATGGAAACAATTCTTTTTGATCTTTTGAGTCACACAGTTTGTTAGGCTGTAATCAGCACAGCTTAGAATCATACGCCCAAATTGCTTAAGACTGCAATCTTAAAACATACTCAACTAAGGAAGTAGGTCTTGTTGAACACAGTGGAATTTATGTCCAACTAAACATGCATAGGATTGTGTTGTTGGTGTGTTAGAACCAAAAGCAAATTGAGCTCCTTTATTGAACCAAGGCTGTTTACCAGATTTTTCTCAGGTTTAATTTCTTTATTTTATTCATAGATTTTCAGTTATACGCTCTTATCATTTTACATTCTTGTTCAATAATTCTTTTGGACTTTCCACCCAGCATACCATGACAGTTCTTTGTACATCTTAATTAGCTGCATATACAGTAATACCTCCACCTGATTTTCAGCCTTGTCACCCTCAGGTTTAATTTCATATCACTTACATTGTTTGGAACAAATGTAATCACATTTAAGAAGTTCTATTCTGCTACCAAGGAGTGGTAAAGAGTCCAAACTTTTCCCAAAAAGGGAGAAATGCTTACTTCAAATAACTTTCCCCAAAGTATGCATTTTCATCTTTAAATTAAATATTTGCCCTTCAGTTTAAAGTAAGCTTACCAGCATCAATAAACTGTATTCAGAATACTTACCAACACAGAATTATGTTACTTTATGAAATTATGCAGCTGCTATTAGTTCTGATACACTCAGTTCATCTCTCATTTCCCGTCTCCCTCCTTTCTTACTGTTTTCAGATCAGAGTGTGCTGGATGATGTGCGCAAAATAGTAAATGATGAGGCCTACACACCAAAGGAGCCTCAGGAACTTTGTGGACGTGTCTTAACAACTTGCTACATGGCTAGTGAAAACTCCTCTCAGGAAACATGCAATAGAGCCAAATGTTTGGCTGAAGAGATAGGCAGGTATATGAATGATAAATGCTTGATAAACTGTAGGTTGTGATTAAAAACCTTGATACAGACCTAGCAGTACCATTAGACAGGGGCATTACGTTCAGATACGCATCTGCATTAGCTACTAGCCATGTTGCGTATGCAACAGTTGCTGGAAACCACAGGAGGGAAGAGCCAACCCTTGTATGGGTATGGGATTTTCTCCACGTGGAGATAGCTGCCCCTACATTAGCTGTCTCCAGGCATCAGTCAAGATGCATTTGTTTCTTCAGACCTCCGCAAATCGTTGATGTAAAGCCAAAGATGTTGCTAGATTATTTCTGGCTTTTATTTTCATCTTCTGGCTTGTATTTTTTATGTATTGCTGGTTTTTCAGTATTTTATTTTGTTAGTGTATTTTAGAAATTCAAGTCACTTTGAGGTTGGTTACTAGACTGCCTCAAATACTTAGTAAGTGTAAATAGTAAGAACATTGTTTGCCAGGCTTTTCGTGATTCTTAGGGGCCTCTGCAGGTTAGATGAGGAGACAGGAAGCTTTCCTTCTATGAACTTCCTTAGGTTAACTTATATTTGGCTCCAAGCCTTTAATCCTTGTTAGACAGTAAAGTATGTTAAAGCAAACTTATGAATTTTATCTTGATGAGGTAGAGAATGCTTTTCTTTGGTGGTAAGTATTTGTTTCTTCTCTCAGTTATCATATAAACATAAACATAGATGGAGCTGTAAAGGCTGTTTGGAGCATTTTCAATGCCGTAACAGGACGATTGCCCCAGTATAAAGTACATGGAGGAAGTGCCACAGAAAATATGGCCCTACAAAATGTGCAGGTAATTTTATCTATATTTATTTTTTCCTTCTGATTTACTGGGGACTTGGTGATTCTTCTGACTATGGTAGACAGCTGTTGAAGTCAGATTTCTCTCGCTTTAGACTGACACCATATAATTTCTCCTTCTTGCAGTTTTAGTTCTCTTTCTTCGCTAGCAACATCTATTGCCTACTGTCCTTAGGAAGAGGAGTTGGCTCTTTTGCACTTCTTACAATACAGAGTAATTTACTAAACCTTCCAATAACTGACCTTGCTCCCACTTACTTTGTTATGTCAGGAACCTCAGGCCTGGGAGCTGAATATGGCCTTTCAGGCCTCTCTGTCTGTCCCTTGAGACTCTCCCCAGGCCACACATCCTCCTTAGGCATGTCCTTGTGAGTTTTTGCCTGGCTGGAATGTGTCCTTGAACTCTGATAGTGCCTCTTGCTTGCTTAGATAGAAAGGGGTGCATGAATTTCTGCGTAAGCACCAGCCTACTGATATTCATTGCCCCACCCACTTTGGCCTCTGCCCACCACGGGCATGGGCCTCCAGAAGGCTTCCCAGAAGGAAATGTGGCCCGCAGGCTTTATGTAATTCATACTGTTCTTAATATCCTCTTGCTGAGACTGATCGACCTGCCACAACCTGCCACTTGAGAATTCCTTCTTCCTTAAAACCTGGTTTTCTATATTTGACTTCTAGGCCAGGATAAGAATGGTACTTGCCTACCTGTTTGCACAGCTGTGCCTATGGAGTCGCGGAATGCCAGGTGGACTGCTAGTACTTGGAACATCTAATGTGGATGAAAGGTATGCATCTTAGGGGTTAGGAATGAAACTCTCTAAATAACTTCAGTAGATATCTAAAATGCTGGTAGAGACAAAAATATCATTGATGGGTTTGGGTTTTGTTACAAAACAGAGTGCTAATCTAAAAAACAAAACAACAACAACTTGTCCAGTTTTCTTCTGTATTCCAGTTTGGTGCCTCAGCAATCATTTAGTTTACCTGCTCAGCATTTTGGTTTTCTACAATCAGCTTGTGGGTTTTGTTTCTGCTTTCTCGTTATCTTTTGTTCCACGTTTGTTAACATCGGTTAAACAGTTACTGAAAACATATACATAACCATTTAATTGGATATAGGAAGTGGATTGAGAAAGTTGTGTGTGTAGTACACACCTTTTACTTTCTCAATATGTTTGCTTAATATGTCTGATTAAAAATGGATGGCAAACTGTACTGATCAAGTAGAGTCCATTAATTCAGTTATGTAATATCTGTCAATTATTACTCACCATGATGGCACAACATCCAGCTGTTCAGGGCTGACCGAAAGTGGGAAGTGGGTCATTCCAGGAATACTAAGGTTTCTCATGTTTTGTCTGAAGCAACTAATAGATTCTCCTTCTGTGGAAATTTCAAAGAAAGGAGTTGTTCAGACGGTCATGGTCGTGAATTTCAATGCGTCTACTCTGGATAAACATTAGTTGAACACAACCACTAAAATGTTTATACTGTTGCATGACAATGTGTAAGAATCTGGACCTTTTTCTCTCATTTCCTTTCTGGATTAAATGCAGAGTAAAAATACTTGTGTTCTGTCTGTCAGCCTCCGTGGATATTTCACAAAGTATGACTGTTCCAGTGCTGACATCAACCCTATTGGTGGAATTAGGAAGACAGACTTGATCAGCTTTATCCAGTATTGCATCGATAATTTTCAGCTAACGTCGCTCAGAGGGTAAGACATGCAGTGATGAAGCTTAGGCTTTCCTTTAAACTGGACTACACTCTTGACACCACAAACTCTCCTATGATGGTTGCATGTTAGTATGATTGAAGTCTGACCCCAATTAGGACTGTTGACTAAATTGCAATCCGTTTTTGAATGCCAGCAAGAAACAGTATTGCTTACCCTAAAGAACGATTGTATTTGACAGCTTACTTGACCAATGGGAAGTAGTTTCCTGAGGCCAACTGTATTCCATCATCTTAACATTGATTGACAATTTATGCATGCTTGCCATTCAGTAGAAACAAAACCACAAAGGAGATAATAGTGGGAACTGCATGTGACAGACACCCACACTTAAAATAGGTGTGGGTAATATGTTTTATTGGATAAATCCCTCTGTGTATTCTCACAGCAGACATTTTCATGTAACTCAGAGGACCTAAGTAAGATTGAGGCACCTTTACAACAAAACCAGAACTTTATTTGTTTACACTTGAAGGGGGGTTATAGCTTAGTGGTTACCTTTGAAAGGCACAGCACTTTGTTTCAAACCAACAGTCTTTACAGAAGATTTAAGACCTTCCTTGACTTCACACTTAAACCTGTCCTTGGAAAGTCATATCTCCCCCTTGATAATTGTTCTGGGGAAAAGGGAACACAGTGAGTCCTTGATGTAAATAAGCTTCCCCCTTGCAAGAAGAGCTAATTCTTCAAAGGAGACCAAAAAACTAATCCGGCTGGATTCTTTTTCTTTTTCAGTGTTGTGTCTGCACCACCAACAGCAGAGTTGGAGCCCCTGAAAAAAGGAGAGGTCACTCAATTAGATGAGGTAAATGACAGCAACTACAAAAACCCCTTGGAAGCCTGATGTGTAGCTGCTTTTTCCTTGTTTGTTTGTTTAATGTTCCTGATTACTCTACATTATGTGTTGGTTTTGTGACTTATGCAGTACAAACAAATCAATGCAAATGTGCAAACATCACATCTTTTCCTTCAATTATTTCTCCAGCAAACCAATAAGGCATCTCAATTATAATATCTTGCATTGGACATGATGTCAGTGAGGGAAGCTTCTGCGCAGCCGAGAAGGCTTGGTCTGACAGCTCTGAGTTAGTTTGTGGCAGCTGTGAAAAAAGGGAAATTCCATGCTCTGGATCAATAGAAAAGGAGTTGAAAAGAAAACTGCCAACATCACAGTGCCATCATGCAAATTTACACCACACCTCCTTCAGGAATACAGTGTACAATTCTGGTCGCCTCACCTTAAAAAGGATATTGTAGGGTTGGAAAAGGTTCGGAAAAAGCCAACCAAAATGATCGAAGGGATGGAGCGACTCCCCTATGAGGGAAAGTTGCAGAATTGGGGAATTTTTAGTTTAGAGAAAAAGTGAGCAAGAGGTGACGTGATAAGAAAATTAGGCATGCTATGGAGAAAGTGGTTTTCTCCCTCAGAAACTTGTTGACATCCAGTGAAGCCAAATGTTGGCTGGATGGGAATAATTCTTTCTGCCTTGCTAGTTTTTTAAAAAATGACAAGAGTTGCTTCTATACGTGAAGGAGCATTCAATTTGCTTTTTATTCTGCTGTGTATAAAGAAAAGTCTCTTTTCCAAGCTTCAGAACAGATGATAACTGGGCTACGTGTACCATGGGTCTGATTCGGTTGATGGTGGCTCCTTAGGAATTCACGGTTTTTATCTTAATCTATGTGATTTCAGGAAGACATGGGGATGACGTATGCTGAACTCTCTGTATATGGCAAACTAAGGAAAATAGCCAAGTCTGGACCGTACACTATGTTTTGCAAGCTAATCACAATGTGGAAAGATATTTGTACTCCAAGAGAGGTAATGAGAACTCTTGTCCCATGTTGGGAGTTGGGATGCTGTGGAGATGAGTGACATGATATTTTGCAGGCAGGGTGCTAATGTTGGGCATGGTGCTCAAAGGCTGCAGCAATGAAATTGTCAGCGGTAGGAAAAGCTTAATGGCAGAAGGACTTGAGGTTGTCGTTTTCTTTTGAGTGTAGAGGAGGAAGAGAATTCCATTTGGTCTGCATTTTTAAGCAAATGCAGGACCTAATTCTCACCTCCCAAACTAATACATTGATTAGAATATAATTATCTTTCACAATTCATTTAAAAATGCATATTTTATGATGAAATGTATTTTAAAATGTGTATGTTAAGATAAAATACATATTTAAAGTTGCATTTTATTGCATATTTAAATACATTATTTGTAAAAACATATTTTTAAAATAGCAGATTATTATGGAAACAGAATAGAACTGATTTATAAATATATATGAGAAATTGACACAGGCTGGAAATGGACTGATGTGTCCATTCCTATTGAGGACTATATATATTCAGAATAAAGGAGGTTGATGAGTATTTGGAAGAAGACAATTTTATCAATTAATTGGCCCAAGATTGATGCATTATGGGAATTTGGGAGTGAGTTGGACACTTTCTCTATTTCTGTGTGTGCCAGACAGAATTTGGCCACCATTTTGGACAGAGGCCATTTTTTATGCACATGTCATTGGCAGGCCCTTCAGCACAGATACTGAGGCTCAAGAACTTTATAGATTGTTAAAATTTTACCAATAATATATAAGGTGAAATATCAATTCAACCCTGAGAGATGCAGTGGCATAATTCAGACATCTTGCCAAGTCAGGATTGAGGAAGCTTGGTATCAGTATGTTCTGATACATATTCTGATGTGTATTCTCATTCTCTTGCTGCATCTAGTATGCTATACTAAAAAGACCCGTCTTTTAAGAGCCCTTTTCCAATCTGGGATTCTGATTGCGGTTGTGAAGCACCTTCAGGTTGTTTTATTCTGAAATTTTGTGTGTTGTACACCAGGTGGCGTCCAAGGTTAAGCATTTCTTCCGAATGTATTCTATCAATCGACACAAAATGACAATTCTCACCCCATCCTACCATGCAGCAGACTATAGCCCTGATGACAACCGTTTTGATCTGAGGCCCTTTCTTTATAATACCGCCTGGTCCTGGCAATTCAGGTGCATAGATGAACAGGTAAGTGGGAGCCTGTTCTTTATTTAGCATCAGAGCCCAAGTGCAGGGAACATTTGACCCTCCAGATGTTGCTAACTGCAACTTTGATCGCCCCCTAGGCCTAGTCCATAGCTAAGGAAGATGGGAGTTGTAGCTCAACATCTGGAGGGCAAAAGGCTTTCCATAGTTGTTGACATCATGGTGATGCATAATATACTCAGTACAATGGTACCTTGGGTTAAATACGCTTCAGGTTACAGACTCCGCTAACCCAGAAATAGTACCTCAGGTTAAGAACTTTGCTTCAGGATGAGAACAGAAATTGTGCTCCAGTGGCACGGCAGCAGCAGGAGGCCCCATTAGCTAAAGTGGTGTTTCAGGTTAAGAACAGTTTCAGGTTAAGAACGGACCTCCGGAACGAATTAAGTACTTAACCCGAGGTACCACTGTATATGTATAATGGAAGTGTGGTTAGTAATGTACATCTCCAGTAGAGAGAAAGCAGTGTCCATTACAAGGAGCTAAAATATTCTATAGAAATGGATGTCAAAATATTGAAGTAGTTAAGTGTTATGGAGACCCTTATAAGCAAGCAGAAGTTCATTTAATGTACGAGCTATTCTTTTGTGCATCTATAGGCACCCTTTCTCTTGAGGTTGGTCAGTATGGCAGATGTTACCATAAAATTTCATAGCCAAGCAGGGATTGGAATCTGGGTTTCTTGGGTCCATGGACAGCAGTTTAGCTGAGAGGTGGAAAACCTATGGCCCTCTAGCTCCCATCAGCCCCAGACAGCATGGCCAGGGATTAAAAAAAAAGGGGGGGGGTCTGTAGTCCAGATTCCTCACTGTTCAAGCCTACACTAGTACAGTGATGCCTCGCAAGACGAAATTAATCCGTTCCGCGAGTCTCTTCGTCTAGCGGTTTTTTCGTCTTGCGAAACAACCCTATTAGCGGATTAGCGCTATTAGCGGTTTAGCGGCTATTAAAGGTTTAGCGGATTAGCGGCTAGAAGGCTATTAGCGGCTTAGCGGCTTAGAAAAAGGGGGGGGGAGCGGAAAAAAATCGGAACACTCGCAAGACATTTTCGTCTTGCAAAGCAAGCCCATAGGGAAAATCGTCTTGTGAAGCAGCTCAAAAACGGAAAACCCTTTCGTCTAGCGGGTTTTCCGTCTTGCGAGGCATTCGTCTTGCGGGGCACCACTGTAATGGGATTTGTTTACAACTATCTAGCTTTCGGACCAAAGGTTGATGTCTGTGGATGTCAAAACTACCTCTTTTAAGGGGTCCCAAGCGCATTTCCTAACTTGCTTTTCCTTTGTGGGGACCATTGGGTGAGGAAGCTTCTGAGCCATTGTCTATCCCCTCCAGTACAGGCAGAATGGATAGCTTTATGTAGCCTTCAATTTTGGGTACATGAGTGGGGAGAAGACATGTAGGTTGCAAAGCTTAGGCTCCCTCCTGAATTTACCTGTAATGAATGTGGTGGGCATTCATGGCCATGCTCCCTCTTTGCCTCTGTCTTTTGCAATACGATTTCTGACACCCGGATAAATGGGAGCTTACCCCAGCCAAGGCCTTGATTTAAATAATAATAATAATAATAATAATAATAATAATAATAATAATAATAATTAATAAGCTTTTGTGGGGCTTGAACTGGCTTTCTTGCCCAAAGCAAGGTTCATTAGGTTCGTAGCTGAAGTCCTGCTTTGCTGCAGCATTCAGCCTGATCAGTGGAGTTTTAGACCTGGATATGGTTCTGTTCCAAGGCAAGGTACTAGAAGGTATGGAAAAGATCAAGCAGGCATCATAATTATGACTTGCTTGTGGTCTTCAGTCACAGCCGTAACATTATTTTAATGTATTTTCTTTTGCTGGACAGAGGAATGTTAACACCTTCACATTTTCCCTGCCAAAGATTTTTACACCTTGGTTGCCTTTAATAGTATGTTTATGCATGCAATAAAATACTAATTCCCACCTCCCTGAAATGCCAGACATGCTGTAATAGTATCTGACTTCCTGGAAACGCAAGATAAAAGATGCCATGTGGTCCCTGCTTCTTTTCTTTCTTTCTTTTAAGCTTTGTATTGTTTTTCCATCATTTTTTCCACAACGTAGACCTGACCCAGTCTCATTGAAGTCAAAAGGGTGCGGGGGGGGGGGGAACCTTACTAGCTTCAGTGAGAGCTCGTTTGGATGTTATTGCGGGGTCATATTTTTAAAATCTTTCTGTGCCTGTAATAATTTATGGGCATGATTAATCGGGGCTTAAGTATCTAATTACCCGGTATATTGGTGTAGTCATTAGCCTTTGCCAGATGCCTAGGCAATATTGCCAGGTCTTGCAGCCTTATGTGGAGCTTGGACTGCACACAAGTGTTATGCTGGCAGCCGGATTGCTCAACTTAAGCAGTTTGAATTGTCAGGAAGGATGACATTCCTAATATATCATGTATTCAGGAGGCTAGAATTGTAGAGTAGGAAGGGATCCCAAGGGTCATCTAGTCCGGCCCCCCGCAATGCAGAAATCTCAGCTAAAGCATCCATGACAGAACACCAGAATGATTTGTGTTGCAGGTCCAGGATCCCTCTTCCCATTCCCTGCCCCACTCACTTACTCAGCTAGTTTCTGGGGCTAAAGCTCCAGACCCCTGCAACTCTTGGCATTTCCCTTTTCACTCCTGGCTACTTCCCTGCCAGTGTCCCTTTGAAGGCCACAACTGGCACAGAGTTGAATTGTTGGTGTGAGCGAGGTGCACGCTTTCACACCAAACCATTTCTAGGCCTCTCTCGTGGTCCTTGGGATGCCGTAGAAAGACTGCTCTGCTCTCTTCCCATCAGAGCCATGAAGTGACTTTAAGGGATGTAACTCTGCTGGGCAGGAGAGAGGGAGACATCCTGATACAGCAATTTCAATTGCAGCTGCTCAGATCCTGAACGCTAGTCCATTTCCTACCACTAGAGTATGAGCACCAGTTATGTGTCGCCACTATAGCCCTATGAAATGTTGAAAGCAAGTACCCATTTAGTGTGGAAACTGTGGCTCATTGGGAACATGCTCATCATGACGAAGGGGCATGTATAGTGACTATTATGGGACCTGAAGAGGATAAAGGTGTTTTCTTTTAATAATAATAATAATTTATACCCTATCCACCTGGCTGCTTTTCCCCAGCCACTCTGGGCGGCTCCCAATAGAATATTAAAGACACCATAAAATATCAAACATTAAAAACTTCCCTAAACAGGGCTGCCTTCAGATGTCTTTTAAGATTGCCTCGACATCTGCTGGGAGGGCGTTCCACAGGTTGGGCGCCACTACCAAGAAGGCCTTCTGCCTGGTTCCCTGTAACCTCACTTCTTGCAGGGAGGGAACCACCAGAAGGCCTCGGCACTGGACCTCAGTGTCCGGGCTGAACGATGGGTGTGGAGATGCTCCTTCAGGTATACAGGGCCAAGGCCGTTTAGGGCTTTAAAGGTCAGCACCAACACTTTGAATTGTGCTCAGAAACATACTGGGAGCCAATGTAGGTCTTTCAGGACCACTGTTATATGGTTTTTTAGTGTCCCTTGGTGAGAACAGACAGGGCAGAGCTTTTGCGATATGTGTTAAGCTATTTTCATGCAAGAGGAATTGCCACAGCCTGCTATGCCAAACAGCCTGGGGTGCTTGCTTGCCTTCTCTACCAGTAGTTCTGCTCACAAGGAAGCACCCCAGACTGCCATTTGGAACAGCATATTGGGTCCATTGACTCACAAAATCATTTCTGTGCTTCTCAATTTGTTTCCCTGCTGCTTGGAATACTGGTTGTGATATTTTATCCACAAGCAGATCTGTTTGTTGGGAGATATTCCAGGTTCCCTGCTTTAAACTGAAGGTTGAGGTATGTTTGTCTTCCAAGCAAAGTGTGTTACGTGACAAGCTTTCAGGAGACAATGTAGAGAAGCCGTGGGCTGGAAGGACTAAGAACCCCACCTGCTGATTCTGTTCCACTTTTTCTTGGAAGAAAAGGCCACAAGGGTTGGGGAGTTGATGCAGTTATTTGTGCATAACGTATAGTTCAGCTCTTAATTGGAGTTTTGTCCTGCCTGGATCTTGATGAAAGGTTAAATAGTTGCTTGAACTTCTGATTTACAGGTTTCAAAAGTAGAATCCAAGGGAGTGAACTCCAAGCTTGAAGATGTGGCTTGATTCCTCTCACTCTTGTTCATATCTTGAAGATCAGAATTTCTGCAGGTTCCCTGAATTATTTTCATCATTATTTTTGATTATGTTACTGATTTATGTTACTGTAATATCAACAGTAGTAAACTATTCAAACTGAACACATAAAGTATGATTATGATTATAAAATTGTTCCAATTACACAGTTTAGTATGTTTTCTTGGTTTCTGATTGTCTCTTTATGAAGGGCATTTTAGTCCTTGTTTTGAATCATCCCTCTCCACAGTTTGACATGAGACAGTCTCAGCTGTTTTTTTAAAATCAATAGCTTTTATTTTTTTTAGAAAAATCAACAATCACCAAAAATAAATTAAACTAAATGTTTAAACAGAAAAGAAGAAAAAGCACTGACGCAGAATAAAATTGCAGAATTGAATTGAATCAGTCTATTTTCTAAGAAATTGCTCTTGCTATCATGAACCTGTGAGATAGAAGCGCCAAGTTTACGAATTCTAAAGTTGGTCAGACTCTTCACTATAATCAGTAACATGTGCAGAATTAAGACCAACAAAGTAATAATTCAGTTGCACTTTTTGTATACATTAAAGATTTAAGATGGATCAACAACATCTTGGATGACTGTTCCAAAACTTTGGTTACTTACGGGTCATATAATATGATTTGGCCATTTAAGTTGCCTGGATTTATTGCAGTGTTCTGGCTGGGGTGGCAACTTTTAGAACACGAGTAGTAGCTGTGTCTGAGGTTTTGGATGAAACATAAAATGTTCAATACTTGGAAACCATTGGAATATATGGAAATAATTAATATGACCAACACCAGTCATAGCAACTCAATCTGTAGTTTGGGAAAATATTTGCTCCTCTAATGAACAGTCTGCATATGATTTTTCTCTTTTAACTTGTTGAACTGAAATCATAAAATTTTACAGTCACTGGCACATGTGGACGTGAAAAATGATTTTTTTTTCATTTTACTGTGCAATAAATTCACATTTTAATGAATATAATTGGCTCTGTTTTTATTTTTCATATTTTTTGTTATTTACATAGGTTTAACTGCTCTGGTCTGGTGGCTAGGACAGCAAATAGAGGCCCTGATTAAGCCTGGTAGTGGAGTATGTGATTAACTTTAAACACGGATATAATCCTGCTGACGTCAGAATGGCCTAAACAGGGACTTCTGGGTTCTTTGCTTGGCACTTTTGATATTTAATAATTTAGTTAAACATTAAAACCCTTGAGAGCTTGCCCCTGCATTGCATTTTTGCATTGCTACCTAGGGTAGTTCCCATCTGCCTCCATTTTTATGTTACAGTGCTTATCTCTGATGAACTTTACATAGTAGTTAGAGGCTAGCATATAAGTTATTGCCTTTTAGTGACAGGACTGGTGGCTTGATTTGGCTCCCAGGTGCTTCATCTCTGGCTGCCAGCACAGCCACATCTCTCTTTCCCACCTACTCTAACCATCTGCCTGCCCTATTCTGTCCCTTAGCTTTTCATTTCCACTAAAAATTGGTTCAACCCAGACTCACCTCTGTAAGAACTAGGCTTTAGAACACCATATAGTGTGCAAGAAAACATCATATGCTTTGGAGACAAAAGGAAAGTCTCTCCACAGTGGGTATGAATTCGGTTCATGGCCTTATTTGTGTATGAACACCAGGGATTGTAGACTGGACAACCAAATTCTGAAGAAAAACAATTTGTTACTGGACTTTTCCAGAGAATTTATGTAGAAGGTTTTGCTTACCAATAGGCTTGGGGGGGGGGGGAATCAGGTAAGAGTTTTTGTGCTTAAGTAAACTTCTGTGTTGGCAGAACATGGTTGTGCAAGTCTCCCCACACACAGGAAACGGGGCAAGAGTGTGGAACAACTGAAGATTTAGAAAAGAGCCAAGTTCTCACAGTAGGAGTGGGGAGCTTGGAGACTCGAAAAGCATTTCAAAACCCACTGAGAGATGATGGTATAGAATATGTCTGTTTGTTCATAATATGTACATAAACAGAAAAGAGATGATGAATAACAAAGCTCCCATTTAAACTAAACTCCGTCTTTTCAGGGTTGCCCATTCTTGGCCTGAATGGTCTTCTTGTCCCTTGTAGAATTGTGTAGAAACTAATCTGTGGCTTCTAAACCATCACGCTCCATACTTGCCTATTTGCCACACTTTTTTAAAAAAAGACAGTGGAGTTACTTTGACAGGAGGAGACAGGTTTGGAATGTCTGAAAAGCTTTGCGGTTCCTGTACCCATAATACTCTCCCTCCCAAGTAACTCCACATATGAACACTCATAAGTTGGCCCATTGAAATGCTGCAGGCCTTATTGGGATGGCTTCCAAATAGCGTCTCCCCAGGGTCATACTTAATGTTGTGAGTGAAATTGGTCCATGCGTGTATTAGGCCAACACATGAGAAGGGCATTTTCAAATTCTTGGGGACTGATGTTACAGAGGTGTAACAGGGCTTTAAATGCCAGACGCAGATTTTAGCAACCGCTGTGCACAGTCTGTAATGCTCAAATTGGTCCTTGCTTTTCACCTGCACACCTCCTCCACATGTCTACATCCCCATGTTGATTGCGTTTACACTGACACCTCTGCAGTCAGCCAGGCACCCTTGTATGTTGGGACCTGCAGGTACCTCATGCAATTGGCACACATACCTGGCAAGGACTTTTGTCTCTGCTTCTTCCATATTTAATGCCTGGAGAGCTGGGATATGGAAGCAGTCATTCATATTCATTTGCTTTTTGGTCTTCATCAAATAAAAAACTTGTCAAAAATGTTTAAGAGGTGATGTGCCAGAAATATGAAGGGGGAAAAAATGAAATGGGTCTTTTATGTTTAAGAATAGCCCAGATGTGTGAAATGTTTGCTTCAGGAGACTGTGACCAAGTGTTCCCACCAAAATTTCCACAGTCACTTACACAGACTGTAAGTCATAAGGTGGTCATGTGACACCATTGTTTGGCTATGCTGTCTTCCTGGAATTGACCTCATTACATTTTTTAAAAATACGTTGCATTCTGAGACACTTAAGATTCATATAAAGCTAGATTCTTTTGAAAGTTCCACAAGTCTCTCCTCTTGGCTCTCCCTCACTGTTTTTAGCTTACTTGCACTAAGGTTCACAGTGTCATCTGTGTCTTGCAAGTGTGTGGCCAAAATTATAGGAAAAGGGGAATGAAATAGTCTCTCTTGATTTTTTTTAGGGGCCTGGAGGCCAGCTAATTTTTAACGAGGGCTATATTTTTTAGCTGAATAAGGGTAGAATAGCCAGCAATGTTGGCCCATATGTATGAGCTGAGACATAGGCAAAAAGCTCATTAACCCTCTTTCCCTCCCATTGTGAACAGAAACAGAGGCACTGACTTCGTTTACTTCGGTGCCTCACTGCCATTTTCTTATATCTTGGCATGAGCAAAAGAGTTTTTGGCTGAACTAAAAACAATAAGCCTTGTGGCAACTTGGAAGGCTGTTTTGGTTTGCTCATCTCATAAGTTTGTTGACTGGAAAAATAGCCTTTTGGGTAAAGAGATGCCTTTATCTGCTGCTGCAGTGGTCGGAGAAAGGATATAAGTGCCTTCTGCCTTTGTCTCTGCTTAGGAGGAAGTGGCTGGTGTACATAATGGGGGCATGGAATTAGGTAGGAGCTATGCAGAGGGTGTGAGAGAGAACTTGGAGAGGGGCTGGATCTAAGCCTTAATTTATCAGCTAGTGAACACTGAAACAAGCACATTTTCCCTTAATGTGGCACCTGTGCTAGCTGGTGTGAACACCGCACTGTTTCATCATCATGTCATAGCTGATACAGTCTCACTGCAAGTGTTTGCGTATTTTAGATTAGGGTGGTGTATGCTGCAGTGCTAGATTATAAGAGTTCAAAGCCCTCATGAAATGGCAAACCACACTTTTGGGGGGCGGGGGCAATGTGTTTGAGAGATATGGTTGCTGAACAGAAATCGTGAGAGATCCTGAGAGGCTTAAAAAATGTATTCTGTGATAAACATCTTAAGAATAATCTTATGCCTTCTAGAAGAAAAGGATAAGAAGAGCTTGCTGGGTCAGGCCAATGACTCATCTAATTTAGCATTCCAGACCCTCCAAGTGTCCCTATTTTCCAAGGACGACCCTAATTTAGAATAGCCGTCCCGGTTTCTGATTCTGAACCGGAATATCCCACTTTTCCTTAGGATGTCCCTATTTTCATTGGATAAATGTTGGAGGGTATGGAGTTATCCGAATCCTGAGCTGTCTGAAGGCAATCCTGTATCGGGAAGGGTTTTTTTATGTTTAATGTTTCTCTATGTTTTTATATGTGTTGGAAGCTGCCTAGAGTGGCTGGGGCAACCCAGTAAGATGTGTGGGGTACATATAGTAAAATTATCATTTTGGAATGGGACGTCCCTATTTTCATCAGAGAAATGTTGGCGGGTATGGCATTCTGTCCTCACAGCGGTTGACCAGATGCCTGTGGGAAACCAGATTGTGGTTTCCAGCAACTGGTATTCAGAAGCATTGCATAGCCATAATGGGTGGTAGCGATTTATAGCCCAGACCACCATGAATTTGTATAATCCTCTTTTAAAGCTATCCAGTGCCTCCTGTGGGAGGGAGTTCCATAGTTTAACTATGCACTGTGTGAGGAATTGTCTAATGAGGGCCAGAGCAATGCGTACCAGAATTTATATTTTGCAGGTACACATAGCTGTGAAACTGTTACCCACAGATCTAGTGGTCACACAAAATGACCACTATCAATGAAATCCTGTGCGTTTCTCCTCAAAAGTGCCATAGACTTGACTCCGGTAAGTGTGTACAGTATGGGCCACACAATACATTTTAAATCACTCCCAGCAGTGTCTGGTTCTTTGCAGCAGCAGCAGCCTATTTGCATGCAGCAGTTTGCAGAGTTGATGGAAGGATTCTGTCCCAGACCATAAGTGAAAGAGAGTTTCTTTTGGTGGTGTAGGCAAAATCTCCTGCCTAATCCATCCCCTGAATGGCTTGCTGTGTGGAAAGAGTGGCTGAGCTGCGGGAGGGCAACAATATCCATGTGGTGAGTCCTTATGTGCACTTGGCTCTTACTTTAATTCTAATTGTTTTCAGACACAAAGGATTAGGAATGAGTAAATAAGATTTTACTTATCCCCTTTGAAGGGTCAGCAATTAAGAACCAGCCTCTGAACCTGATCTTTTTTTTTTTTAATGATCCTGCAGCTTGAGAGCTGCTTCGTGTAACTAGAGGCTTGCAAAAGTGAAAAAACATGGGGCTTAAGGTTACCTGCTACTAAAGAAGGCTTTCCCTGAAGTATGGCCCAGTCATTTTATGGGAAGTGCCATACCAAGGACCACCTGGAGTCTTGTGCCAGCCATGGGGCTGGCAAATCTGTGGCCCTCCAGAAGTTGCTAAACTGCAACTCCCATCATCCCTGACCCCTGGCCATGCTGGCTGGAGGAGATGGGAACTGGAGTTCAACAACACAGGGCCACAGGTTCCCCACCTGACTTAGATAGGCTCTCTGTGTATGTCTCCCTTTTTTGTTCTCTTGCAAAGAAGAATTCAGAGACAGAAGTTTAGTGTTTTGTTAATGTCCTCACTGTGTGTCTTCAAGATAAAGAAGGAACATAAAGTTCTCCTGATAATCTATTTTTGGGCAGTCCAATTAGTTGCTTGCTACTGCTTTTGTACTAGAGAGCAGTTTATCCTTCCTATCAGCTAAGGCTATACCTGGTCTGTTCTCCTGGTCTCAGATGAGGCAATAGTTGTTTAACAAAGGTGCTTTTTTTCAGTCAACAAATGTATTTTATGAGGATGGCCCAATAAAGATACATGTAAAGCTGTTAGGTCTTTAAAATACCACAAGACTTTGATGGCTTTGCTGCAGCAGATTACCGTAACTTGGCTGCCCTGCTGGGATATACGCACAATCACTTTTAAAGGACATGGTTTTTCACAAACCTCCCAACACCTGCTTCTGCCAATCACACCCAAGCAGTGTTAGAAATCCCACTGTTTCTTCCTTTGCTGAAAATTAATGTCACCTTACACATGCCAAATCATCAAATATAATGTCGGTCTCTTTAAGCCCATGTTGACTTAAAAATGCATATGTAACAATGCCTCATCCCATTTCTTTTATTCCTTCTCCTTTCAGGGCTAATATTAGCCTGTTTCTAGCATATACACACACACACACACACACACACACACACACACACACTTCTGGAGATAGTAGACTTTAAAAAAGGTGGAGGTGGAGAAGCTGAATTTAAATAATGGCTCTCATACATGCATCACAAATTATTCAGTGGTACCCTGATTCCCAAACATAATCCGTTCTGGAAGTCTGCTCCAAAACCAAAGCGTTCCAAACCCAAGGCGCACTTTCCCATAGGAAGTAATGCAAAACGGATTAATCCATTCCACACTTTTAAAAACAACCCCTGAAACAGCAATTTAACATGAATTTTACTATCTAACAAGACCATTCATCCATAAAATTAAAGCAATAATCAATGTACTGTACTATAAAAAAGACAGTATTGTAGATGGTAGAAATTAAAATTTATTTATTTTCTTACGTGCACTGATGATAGTCATTGTTTGGATGGAGAGCTTTTATCCATTTCCGCAGTTGCACAATCAATCAATCAATTATTAGCTGAACTGGGTTCCACACTGTCACAAAAACAAGTCACAAAAATGGAGTCACAAGCCACAGCCACAAGTCAGTCCCATAAAATGAATAACAAGTCACAGTCAAAAAAACAAAAAAGCCGCACAAACAAAAATGCAAAAAAATAATAATAGCTAAAACGAAAGCTCCAAATATCACCACTGTGTTGTGTGGGTCCTCAGGACTCAACAGCCAACAGACTCATCAGGAAGCCTCTGATTAGCAGTGGGGGACTCAATTTACAAACGGAACACACTCAACAGGAAGCGGAACATGTTCCGCTTCCAAGGCAAACTTCACAAACCAGAACACCTACGGTACTTCTGGGTTTGCAGCCTTCTATTTCCAAGTTGTTCATAAACTAAGCTGTTCTAAAACCAAGGTACCACTGTAATGGTGTGTGCAAAACAAAGCTCAAGTGAGACTTTTGCTCCCTTCCTTTCATTTCCCTATGCAATAACATCTCCTGAGTTACAAATTGGGTGGTTGTGTGGCATTAGACTACAATGGTACTAGGCTACAATGTGTCTGAGAAAAGCCCCACAAATGGTGTTTTCAGAATGGTGCCGTACTTGAGTTAAACACCAAACATCCTGCAGATCATCTGGTTACCAAAATGTAAAAAAAAGCCAAGATCTAGTTTACATCAGAAAAGCTGTTCCTTAAAATATCAAATAATTAAATATTAAATAACCTGCGTTCCCCAAAGTTACAAGAAGTTTCAGGGTTGACACTACTTGGTAGTGTCTTTGTAATATTTATTTTTAAATGTACAAGCTGCGCATATTTGAAGCAAACAGGTACTCCAGCAGCTGACAGCACAGCCGCTAAATCTTGCATCAGATTTTGACTTCACCAAACTCCAAGCTCTCTTTACCTCTTGTGATTGCTTCAAAACCGTACTCTGTCCCCTCTCAGTAACTGAACATTGTTACCTTTCAAAGTCAGATTACATTCTAAACACCGGGCAGAGATCCCCAACTATCAAGAGAACCACTTCTCATTGATGAAATCTTGACTGGTTATCAGGCCACCAGTGTAAGAGTATTTTTACTCTTGTGTGGGTTAAAAAAAATAAAAATCATTACCTAATCTGACCTGTAGCTGAACTCTTCCTCAGTAACTTCTCATTATAACTTATTTCATAATGAACGAAGAAAACTCCACTACTAACTCCCACAATATAACCCATGTCCAGCAGTAAACTTTTTTTAAAACTCCTAATTATTGTGTAAGTTATCATGGGAACAATGATGTCATCATTTATAAACCAATAGCCAAACTATGATTATTGCATGGAATAAAATCACTATAGGCCTAATTACTAATGGGATTTTGGCTATTATATAAGAAAAAAACATGAATTTAAAATGCCAGAAAGGAAAACCTAAGAGTTTCTCACCATGTACAGGCTTAAACTTACTCAAATTTTATTACAGTGGTAAGAAATACTAGCCTGACACATTTGAAATTAGTGGTCCTTATTTGTTTCGGTGAATGGGTCCATTTTGCTTTTCTGTTAGATCAGATTTAAATAAGAAAAATCATTTATAGTTACTTAAACTAATTTGGATCTCAATGATAACAGATGTCTAGAAAGAAAAATGAGGCTTTCCTAGTTTGATATTAAAATATTGTTAGCTAAAGGTCACACAAGATCTCAGTGAAGTTCTGAAAGGCAAAGTTTTTTTTTTTTTTTACTTTGGCAATATAGGAATTAAGATATATTACCAGATTGTTTAGCCACTCACAATTATTTTGTAAAATCCTACCTCTTGGGAGCATTATTATTTAAAATTTGTGGTAACATGTGCTTTACCATATTTGTTCCACTAATTTTCAAAAGACCCCTCCAAAATGGATCATGTTTCCAATTTTCTAGACGGATAAGAGGCAAAGAGCTCATCACTCTGCTCCAAACAGGTGCTTAATGCTAATTTTATAATGAAGCTATTCATTTTTCTTATTGCAAAAGTTGTTTTTCCAATTCCTTTTAAATTATTTAATATTGTAGTTCCATTCTTTTCAAAGTTCCATTTCTTATGGAATCAGCATTCTACTTAGATGAGGGATAAACTGTTTAAGACAGAGGGTTGTATCCAAATAGCCTTACTCTGAGTCGACTCATTAAATTAATTGATATGACTAAATTAGGCCCCTTAATTTCGATTTCATTATGTCTGCACTGAGTAGGGCTTATTTGGATACAACCCAGAGTCAACATTTTCTATGCAAGGGTGATGGATATAGACATAGTAGCATTTTCACTTTGAGTTATGCGTCAAAGAGGTGTGCCAGGTTTTCTGTCATGGTAATTTATTGATAGACAGTGGGAAACAGTATGGTGAAAAGAAAAATGGGATAGTAGAGTTTGAACCAGTTGAAAATAAAGTATGGACATATATCATTCAGAAATATTAGCTTGCAAATTATAATTATCATTGGTTCCTGACACTTCAAAAATATAGTTTCAATAGTGGGAACATACACAGATCATCAAAATACTCCAGGTTGGACCCTTTTGTCTGAGTTAGTTTGACCACCTTTATTAACGTGCTAAAAACATGGAAATGTGTGACAGATTGTGTGGTTTAATGCTCATTTGTTTGTGGGCACCATGATGCTGGTTATGGAAGTAAAAATTTGTTCTATTTTGTTTCTACTGTGGCCATATAACATTTTGCTGTTGTTTTCCTTTCATTTGTGTTTTTACACCTTTTGCCTGATCTATGCATTAAACCGAATTTTTATCTTTTTGTTGCTGGCTTCTATGGCTTGGAGAATTTGTTCTACTTATGCTGGCTAGATACCCTTGTAGGAGGTAACTGCATAGTAATGCTTTACAATGTTGCCCAGCATAAGCAACAGCAACAAAAAAAGGCTGGCATATAGAATTGTATCTGTGGACATAGGATAAAAATCTGAATGAGATCATCTTTATTTGGATGAGTTCACCTTCGTGAATGGAATGCTTTTATCATCCTAAAAGCTTAGGCAACGAAAATGCTGGCAGCTGAACAAACCTGAAAAGCTGAACATGGAAAAACTACTCACTGATTCACTGACAGCCAAAAATGATCCATTTTGAAAGAAGGAAGCTTTCTAATTAATTAAAATCCTATATAATAATGTTGAACAAAACCACTTTGCATGCGAGGACAAGTGTGATCAGTGAGAAATGATTGCCAGGGCTCCCATACCTTTGACAGGAAATTTCAACAGAAATATACTGGGCCGAGCATTCTCAAGAAAATAGCAGTAAAAGGGATAATGTGTGGAATTTAAACTACCGGTAATTCATTCTGCCATAGCCTTAGAGAGTTTGGTAAAGTTTCCTTCTGGGAAACCACCACAATTTAATGCCCACTAACGGTGACATGTGTGAAAATGAAATACATTGTTGCTAAAATTAAATTAATGGAAAAGTTACTAACTGATACGACCTTCAGTAATAAATCAGCAGCAAACTTCTCCAGTTACACACACATGAATTCCATCCAGTGTGTATTTAGAGCGTATCTTCCCCTGAGGAACCCTCCCAGAGCTACCATTTCCAACACACCTAAACCAACCAGTTCTCAGGGGTCGGGAGTCATGTGCTTGAAATGCATGGTGTAGACCTGCTCAGAGACACAACTAATGAGCACATAACTCGTCCCTATTCACTCCCATTTAGTATACAGTTGCTCCTCTAGCAGCGCAATCCTATGCATAGAGTGTTCAATGGGGCTTGCTTACTCCCAAGAAAGCGCTCCTAGAACTGCAATCCCAGACACATGCACAAAGGGGTAAGTCCCAATGAACACAGTGGGATTTACTACTGCAGACAGGTTTTGGGATGGCGCTGCTGTTAATGCGTGGCTGGGACAGCACATCGCTGCGGCAATGATATCTACCCTATTGAGTTAAGTCGGGCGGCGGATGAGTGGGTGGATACCTGCATTATAGGATGGAGCAGATACTTATACGGAGGTTGAATTCGCCACTGACTGGGTGGGGGTATACAGCTGTGCGGGACTTCAAAGCGAATCTGTTTCTGCCTTTGGTCACACGATGAGAGTTCCTCTGAGCATGAACAGAAAGCACCTCCCAGCACAGCCCGCCTGGAAGCATCTGGGAAATTGCACCCGCTTTTTAACGCAGGCCTGAGCTCCGGAGCTCCTCTTTTTGAATGGCAGAATAGAACGGTAGAGTTGGAAGGGACCGCGAGGGTCATCTAGTCCAACCCCCTGCAATGCAGGGCTCTTTATTTGCCCAACGTGGGGCTTGAACCTGCAACCCTGAGATTAAGATCCACATGCTCTATCGACCGAAGATTCTTAGGATCAGGGAAGCTCCCGCGGGTCTGGCCCTTTAGCCCGCCTCTCAGCAAGACCAGAATCGCACGGGAGTTCGACGGCAGAAGAGGAGCGCCCGCGGCTCAGCAGCGCTGCGAAACGGGCGAACCGCGCGAACTGCCCCCTTCTCTCCCTCCCCCCGCGGAGAAGCCCCGCCCCGCCCCTGACTATTGGGCGACACAGCCGGAGCGGCACTGAGGCGACAGCCCACCCTGTGGGGAAAGCGGCTCCTCCCCCCGCGCGGCGCGGACGGAGCGCCCCGGGCTCCGCGCCAGAGTCCCGCCCCCTCGGCTCGCCCGGCTGCCTCCGCCTCCTCCAGCTTTGGGAGCCGCTTCCGCTCGCCATGGAGGAGGCAGGCAACCCCGAAAGAGAGCCTCTGCTGGCGGCGGCTCCTGGCGGCCCCCGAGGGCTGCGGCGCCTCTACTCGGGCGGGGACAGCGCCGCCCCGGGCGACGGAGGAGACGGCGGCGGCTCCGAGGCCTCTCGGTCTCCCCCGGGCGGGAACGGTGAGCCCAGGGGGGCGTCGACGTCGGTGGGGAATCGACTGCTGGATCCTGAAGCCAGGGACGCGGGCCGGGCAGGGCTGGTGGGGCAAGAGCGCGTCCACTGCAGGGCTCGAGTTCTGACCCTGGAGGTGCCCGGGCTTGAGCCAACTTCGAAGTTGCATTCTGGGATGCCCAAGAGCCGTCCCTTCATCCTCACCTGCAGGGGGCTGATTGGACGGGGGGGGGGTGAGGCTCCTGCAGCACAAGCCTCCGCATGCGCTCTCTCTCTCTCTCTCTCTCTCATTTTTATTCAATTTTCTGTTTTCCCATTTAAAATACCCATTTAATCACCCTTAAAATACCAGTGACTTTCCTTCTTCTCTTTCCATGGCTCATTTTGCATATCGTAAATCCCTGCATCTTTTACAAAAACTAAACCATTCATCATTCCATTATTACATCCATCTCTGCATGCTTTCTCTCAATAGGGTTTCCTCTCCCGGGTAAGTAGGTGTGGGATCACAGTAGCTTTCACAACAGAGTAGTCTGTTCCTGCTCAGGGAGCCCTTGCACTGAAAATGGGCGCCCTTGGTCAGTAAGGCCCTAAAGTGCCCCTGAACATGTGCAGACAGGAGGACTCAAGGTCCGCTACCAGCACCTCAGAGATATCGTGAGGCATTTTCAGAGCAGCAAATGCAACTTTCTCAGGATTAGAAATTAATCGCTGTTACAGGCTTTTGCCCCACCGTTTGCTGTGCTGTAACCTTAGCCTCCTGTTTATGACAGTCTCTGCTAGGTAGGTGTCGCAGCATTCCTTCTGTTTTACTTCTTTGCCTGCTTAAATATTGCTGGGTTGGCTGGAGTTGCGAGAAAGAGCAGAGAGAGAGAAAATTACATTTACAGCATGTAGGACAATACCTATAGAGCCTGTACTTTAGATGGTACAATGAAACATCAACATTGGATGCATATTTCTTGTGCCTTGTGTCAACTTCTGTGATGGAAGTGGTACAGCAGATCTGCTAATTGACTGTCTGCATTTCTGGATTACAGAGCCATTTACTAATCCATCCATATTAAATCGTACAAACGATTCCATGGCCTAGAATGTTGCAGGTCCAGTGCCACATCCCCAGGGATACTGGGCTGTGAAGTGATACACTCCCAATAAATACAGAACAGTAACTCCACAGTTCACATAACAGTAGGAAAGCAATCAATTTTCATAGAACATGTTTACATATTGTTTCAGCAAGGATTCCATGCACTCCCATCTGTCATTTGCATTTGCAATAGCTAAGTCTAGCTCAGACTTTTGTGCCTTTTCCCTGAATTATTTGAACTCTATAAAGTACTATAGATGCACAGTGCTAAGATAAATGTCAGCGTAGTGACTGGCACCATTTAGATCCAAGTTTTTAACAGACGATTCCTCTGTGTTGGTGATTAGTCATTCAGTTCCACATCTTGAGAAGTCACTCTCCCTATAATCTCTAGGGCACACCCAAGTTCCACCCACAATAACATTTGGAAATCATTTGTTCATACTTTCCTGGACAATGTGAATACTTGGCTTAAGAGAAGGGCACATCATTTTTAGAACAGGGTGGCTGCGTTTGAAGCATCTAAGAACATACAGAGAGCCCTTGCTGGATCATGCCAAAGGTCCATCTAGTCTAGCATCAGTGGCCAACGAAATGCCTATAGGAAATCCGCTAGAAGGGCATGAGTGCAGCAGCACTCTCTCTATATACATCCCCAGTGATTAGTATTCAGAGGCATACAGGGTTCGAAATTAGCAGGGTGCCAGGTGCATTTTGCACCTAAAGATTTTCCAATTACGAGCACCTCCGAAAGCCTGGGTGCCATTTTTTGCACCTGGCTGACACTCAAGGATTACTGAAATATACGTTCTTTGAAGCTTCGTAGTGTATGTTAAGGATAGACAATATGTTAAGGAGTTTAACAACAAAGAGTAGAGTGCTTTGAAAACAGAAGTATGGTACCAATTATTATTATTTTTTAAATACCAAATTAAACATGTATTAACAATTTATGTTAAAAATCTAGTATTAACAATGTGTCACAATGTGAATTGCATATTATCAAAGTAATAAATAAAAAGTGTTGCCAACTCCCCCCCCCCCCCGCCCCGGTGACTAGACATTCTGTTTTGGCGCCCACAACTCAGGTCCCAGGAGTCATTTGGCTCCTAGCTTTTCTATCCCAGTTTCTAACACTGGAAGCATACCACCTTCGACACTGAAGGTACATCACTGTGTTCAGTTCAGATGCACCATTCCTTCTAATGTGGAACTTTGTGTGGTGGTGGGAGTAGTTCTGCAAGTTTGCAGCAGAAGTTTGTTTGCACAAGACTGATTGACTGATGGCCATAGTCTAGCCCCCAATTTCCTCTTTTTCCATCTTCAGGGCAATTTTGCACTTTAAAACGTTTCCTTTAAAAAATATTAATTGAATAGATTAACTTGCAAATGGTGCTTTTTAAAATGTTGGGCAGCCTGTGCAAAGCAGCGTAGGGACAAGACCCATCATGGCAGCATTGGCATTTGTTTCCTGCTATATACAGCTGTCACTTAAGTTGCAAAACTGGAAGAAAGGGAAGCTCACTGGGTATCTGAGCTGGGCAGCCTGCTGTGAGCTTTGCAGTATGTTCCAAAATTTTATCTCCTGCAGACAAGGAGCTAGAACATGGGAAGTCAATGCGCCTTGCAGATGTGGATCACAACTTCCATTATCCCTAACCATTGACCATTGATGATGCAATTTGCAGTCCAAAACATCTGAAGGGTACTATGTTGGCTATGTCTGGGATGGAGGTTCCTTCTCCTGAGCTATTCTGGCTTTAGAAGGGCAATGCATAAATATACACTTGTCTCTTGAGTGCTTCTGTTGCATTCCCTGGTGTCCACTTTTAGGATTTGGACCCCAGTCCACCAAGAACTTCTTCACAAGCTTCATTACAATGGATGGGAGTGATGCAAGAGCACAGCTCTTCTCTTAACATGCATGTTTGCTTCTAGAGCTTCTTATCCCATAGAGGCTGATATGTGATCTTGCTTGTTGGCTCACTGCCTATTTTGGGTGCAACTTTGTATCCAAAAGTCTCAGACTTGCTTGTTACAGGAATGGTTTGTTGCTGCTTTCCTGTAATTCCTTTCACCATGCTGATTTGTCAGTACTACCTCTGCTAATTTACTTGCCTGCATGCCCTTGGTGGAGGAGAGTGAAAGTAAGGACAGCACTAAATGAGGGGTAATTGCTGCAACCCTCTATTTACAATTGCTGCTGTTTCCTTGAGTTAAACCCTTTCATCTTAAACAAGAGGGAAGTGGTAAACAGTGTGAAAATTACCTCATGTATGAGGCAGTTTTGAAGTAAATCAAGAGTGTCTTAGGTTGCAAGCCTAAGAAGACATATTAGGGAGGAAGCTCTGAGGAGCACAGTGAGAATTACTTCAGAGCAAATATGCAGAGCATTGCGCTGCACGTGAAATTTCTCACTGGACATGCTTTAGCATGTAGATGTGATCGCAGCTGGAAATCAGAAAGGAAATAGGTGGGAGCCAGAACATTCTTGTCGCATCCTGTTAACCAGGAAACTGTCCAAAATGACTGAAATCATGATCAAAGGGGTAATTGTGAGTGGCCCCTCATATTCCTTCTGGACCACTCAATCAACATTAGTTTTTGAAGGTTCAACCACACAAAAAAGCTGAAGATTAGCCAGTAATTCAAAAATACTTTTTTTCTTGATGCCAAAGTTCCTGAAATATGACTATATAGGATTCTGGCTCTTTAGAAAAAGAGGACTTTTTGGGCACATTAGCAATAAACTCTGGACCATTTTTAAAGGAAACTAATGAAGTAGTATGGTGTCCTGCCATTAAGACGATTTCACCCACCCATTAGGATGATGTTACCAAATTGTCAGGTGGCCATGGTTTAAGAAAAATGGTCTCATGTGCCATATTGGAACCCCTGCTGGACCATGATTTGCCCAAAGGCTGAAGGTTCTCCATCTCTGCTTTAAGGGGAACATTACAGATTTCTCCTCAATTGATTTTTGTTTGTTTGTTTTAGCACAAATTTGGCACTGGTGGCATCTTCAGTCTTCCTTCCTAATATATGCAAGCTCAGCATAGCAGAGATAGGTATAAGGCTAACACATGAATGTTCACGTCATTACTGCTGTGATATTGGTTTAGATAACCTAAAATCCAGTGCTTGTATTAATACACAGAGCCTTGTCTTAATCCTGATGGTAGAAAGGCTCTCAGCTTCCTTTCCTCCTTCCTTCTCCTATTGTATTCACTGAAAAGATGCTTGAGATGTGATGACACATAGTCTGACAGCCTCAGCAGCCAAAAGGCTAAATTAAGCAATACCAACACTTTGTGTGGGATCTTCATGATTAATGAAACTAGCTATTAGCTTTGTTGAGATCACAGAAATGACTGTTGTATCTTTGCAGTTGCCGATGACCAAAATCCCTACTTGAACCAAGCAGTAGTGTTCATTGAAGATGCAATTCAGGTAAATTTCTCATCTGCCAGGCTATGGCCAAAGTGGAGATAACTGATTAGTGCCCAGCAAAATAAACTATTGCATAGGACTTGAGTGTTTTGTTTTCCTGGTGAGCTGCCAGTTTGTGGCACACAGTTAAATTAATGTTAGGCTCAGCAGACCAGTCTTACCAGCTGTGCAGTAAGAGACTGCCCTAAATAATTTTAGGGAAGCTTGATTTCTGCATATTTGTGTTTTCATCTCTTTGGACAACCGGGATTGCATAATTATTGCTCATGACACTTGTAAGAGCCATTCCGTGTTGGGAAATCAGCTTGTTTAAAGGTTAGTGGATGTTGCCTTGAATTGTGCATGCCTGTATAAATTGATATGGCTTGACTTAGAATAGCAGAGCAATTGTGATGCCTGAGTGATCAATCTTGCCTTTCATCTCTCTAGTATCGTTCCATAAATCACCGTGTGGATTCTTACTCCTTGTGGCTTTATCGGCGGTATTACTCAGAAGTTTGCCAATGGTGAGAAACTGGGCTCTTTTCTCTTGCTTATCTCTGATGCTTAGAGCCTCTGTCACTCTCTGACTCCACAAATCCTTGGTTCCTCTGTCAATCCAAGGCATTTTTGTATTTTCCTAACTATCCCTCTTGGGATTTCCTATCTGGCTTCTGCAAGTCAGCAGCTACGTTGGCCACTTTCATTTTGCAGCAATAACCATGATGCCTCTCTCCAGCACTCCCAAGTTGGTAGGCTGGAGAAAGAGACCTTTTGCTAAACAATGTGACATTGCTACAAATATTGCTGGTCATCACAGATATAAAGCTGCCCCTGTCCAACCAGATGCCTGTGGAAAACCTCACAGACAGAATGTGAGTGTAGCAGCACTCCACAGCGGCTGTTCCCCACCAACCTTTAGTCAGAGGCCTTATTAGAGTGTTTCAGCCACATTTTAAAATTCCGTTTAAGATGAAACGGAATTTGCACTTTTGCCTGCTCTTGTGATAGCATAACACCCCACTGGTTGAAAGCAGAGGTATGGGAAATCAAAAATGGTTGAATAGTTAAGACCCAACAGCACAATCCTATGCATGTCTACTCAGAAATACAACCCACTGCGTTCAAGAGAACTTACTCCTGGGAAAGTATACATAGGATTTCAACCCACGGGTTGAATTCAACATAATGTTAAGTAGAATGTGCTCCTCCTCTGTGCCCCCCCTGTATCTGTTCTGGGGGATCCCCCAACCCTCCAGAGTAGCTTTGGGGATAGCGTGGGGAGGAGGGGGCAAACCCATTGTGCTGGTGTTAATCCTGTTTAAGTGAATACCACCTACATTTCTTATTTCTTCCTTTTTCTTTTTTTGGTTATTTATATTTTTTTGGAAGTTATTTCAATTAAAAGAAATAAAGTGAAACAGAAAAAAAGAAAGGAAAGTAAGGGGGAAAATAACAACAAAGACACATATGAAAAGAATAGATAGATAGATAGATAGATAGATATGCAAAAATGAAATATATTTCCATACATTCTTATATAAATTGATATTGTGTTATTATCCTTAATACTTACAGTATGTAAATGTTAATAGCCTACTACATTTTGCATAAAGTCCTTCCAAATATTATCGTATTTATCCAAGCAAAGTCTGCATCTGTAAGCATTCTGTTCACAGGTTGCGAGTGGTGTCATATTGTCAATTCATTTTTAAAAAGAAATCCTTAAGAAAAATTCCCAGGATTACAAAAATAAATGCAGATACCCTCTACCCTGTTTTAAGTTGTGATACATTCCATGTTATTAATCATCCTTTATTTCTGCCCTTCTTCCCAAAGTACCCCAGAGTGCCAAACAACAAAACAAATTTACTTGTTTAGAAACAAGCCAAATATCCTCACAAGTAATCATTTGAAAGCTGTCAGAATGTATTTTTCAGCCACCAAATGCGTGAGAGAACAGGAATGCTTTAAAATCCTGCCTAAACATTAATAATGTAGGCCAATGACACCCTCCCCAAGGCGTTCCATAGGTCATGGGTTGCTACTGAAAAGAACCTGTCATAGTTCAGCACCAGTTCCCGACTTTGCCAACCTTCATCTCCTAAGCTAGGAAAATGTCACATTTCCAGATTCTTACTATCACAAGCTTAGTTGCAAATGGCAGGAATGCCAAAATGTGTCGGTGATAATTTAAATCCTCATGGCTTGAAAGTGAGGAATATCACTGAAATACATGTGGTATCTATAGCAGGTGTGGGAAATCTTTGGTCCTCCAGATGTTGCTGAACCACAACTTCCACCAACTGTTGCCATTGGCAGCACTTGCTGGTGTTGATGGGAATTGTGGTTCAGCAACATTTGGAGGGCCAGAGATTCCCCATGCCTGATCTGCAGTGTTCGCTATTGCAAAAAAGGGCTTGGTTTTATCAGCTACATTTTTAAAGGCCTCTCTGTGAGCACTGCAGCAGTAACAATGGTACTACCATTAGGTCATTGTCCTGTTGCGTTGTATATTTGATAAAGGGGAGCCACACTGGGGTGAAGGTGTCCTCCTTTGATTGTCCCTGTGCTAGTTTAAGTTTGTTGGTTAACTTTTCTAGTAGGGTGGTTGCCTATCCCCCCAACCCCCCCCCCCAGCATACAAATCAATATGGCTAATAAGACCCAACATTCGCCCCTCTAGCGCATGTAAACAAACCATGTTGCAACCAACCAAACACAACCAACCAAGCTCTGGAACATCTCCATCCCAATCTCTAGCAATGCCAATAAAAATGAACCCATATATAAATAAAACACCTACTTGGGTGATGCTGGCCCAAAAACCCTGCACAAACACTATGCAATAGAATAAAAGTTCATTATCCCACCCTCTCCCTCCCTCTCTCCCCGCTTTCCCCCAGCTTCACGGTGTCTCTGACAATAGTGTCTCATACTGAATGTAAATGAACTGTGAAAAAGATTCTAAAGTAGAGACACTATATGTACTTTCCCCTGTTAGTTTGTTTTGTAACAGAAAAAACCTCAAATAAAAACTAATTTTAAAAAAATGGTCTTACTATTAATAGTCATCGTATCAGCTGTTCACACTGTTGTAGATACAGTGACTTCATCATGTATCAGTCCACACAAAACTTTCACCCTCTTCCAAGCGCAAGCTATCCTTACCAACCTAAGATATGCATTCGCCTAACAGTGTAACATGTGAACCAAGCAATTGCAGGTATAACTGGCAGCAATAGCTGGAAAAGAAATGGTGCTGCAGTTGGCTGAATTTTCTGCTCTCGTCGTTCGTATGCCTCTCTGGTCCTTGTTTAGAGAACAGTGAGCACTACTTGGATGTGGAGCAAAAGCCTGTTTGAGCTGATCCTGTGAGCTGAAGCCATTTTTATTTGTTTTTGGAAAAGCATGTCATTGAATGTACTAGGTGATGCCTGAATGGCTTGGCCGGCTTTCGGTCCAAAGAGATTGGAATGAAGGGCTTGATCTCTTTCTGCTGTACTATCACTTTGCAGGGAGGTAACAATCGCACATCATCGTGCTATAAAAAGGCTTTCAGTTGTCCAGTTAGGCTCAATTCCATATACTATGCGTTTTGACTGCTCCTGATATTAAGCGATTGTATGGCTGTATATTGCACAGTTCTTTTTGGCCAAGTAGCTTTTAGGAGGATATGTTTTTCATTCAGTAATCACATTGATCTCCCTTTGCTCTTAAAGGATTTTGATTGCCACCATTACACTAATCCTGGCTCTTGCTTTCATCGAAACACCTTCTTCATTTACTGTCACATCGGACATACGATACCGCTTGGAACCCTGGGAGCCTCCTTGTGGCTTGACGGAGAGCATTGAACTGCTTTGCTTCCTTGTCTTTATAGCAGATGTCTCTGTAAAGGTGAGCAATGACACATTTAATGCCACTTAGAAAATCTCCAGGTTCATGAGGTGCATTTGAATTGCCCACACTTCCCTATGTGGAATATATGGAATAACCAATGAATTCCAACATGATTCTGGGCTCTATGCTTCAGAAGTGGGAAAATTAGGAAATGGCTCTTTTGAAAAGCCTCCCCATCGGCGAAGGCTTCATTTTCACGATGACTGGTCCAGCCGTTTTTAGAAAGAGTATATCAAAATTAGTCGCACTTTAGTTTTGTAAATCTTTCTGCAAAAGAAAATGTTACAATGATCTAACGACTGTTTAAACATGTATTGTATTGCTCCATCAGAGTTACTTAATAGGATGGGAAGAGTTTCGGAAAACCAAGTGGTTGATGGCATATATCGTGGTGCTAGTAGTCTCCCTTGCAGACTGGACTGTTTCGCTGAGCTCTTCCTGTGGTGAGGTAAGGATTCTATGTGTGTATGTCACTGAGGCAGGGGCTACAGGGAAGGAGGGTCAGATTGAGCAAGTAGCACTTCGCAGTTGAGCAAGCAACAAAAACATTTTCACTTTTGCAAAACTTTTGAGCTTGTAATCTGAGAGCATCCTCTGCTTATATCCTTACAACTTGGAGCAAGCACAGCTCAAAGTCCCACTCTGCTGTGAAGTTGTTGTCATTGGCCTTTTTATCCTGTCTTCCTTCTCCTAACCTCTCCCTCCACCATGTTATCCTCATGACAACCCTGTGAGGTAGGTTAGGCCCAGTCACCGAGAGCACTTCCTATCTAAGTGGGAACTTGAATCTGGGTCTCCCTCATTTCATTTTAACACTCTAGCCTTCATACCATATTGGCATCTCAACTCAAAGTTCAAATCTCCATTCAGTCCTGAAGCACACTGGGTAACCTTGTAATGTTTAACTTTTTAATTTTATTATATTTAAAATATCTCTATACAGTGGTACCTTGGGTTAAGTACTTAATTCGTTCCGGAGGTCCGTACTTAACCTGAAACTGTTCTTAACCTGAAGCACCACTTTAGCTAAAGGGGCCTCCTGCTGCTGCTGCGCCACCGGAGCACAATTTCTGTTCTCATCCTGAAGCAAAGTTCTTAACCTGAAGCACTATTTCTGGGTTAGCGGAGTCTGTAACCTGAAGCGTATGTAACCCGAGGTACCACTGTACTACTTTTCATTGACACGATGCTGGAGCAGTTCACAATATATAAACACAGTACAACAAAATGCCCATAATAGCAACACAATGTCATTCAAACCACTGTAAACAATAATACATTATAACCAAGCTGTGAATTACTAGCCGGTAAACCCCACAAGGAGAGGCCATAGCTCAGTGACAGAGTTTCTGCTTTGCATGCAGAAGATTCTAGGCTGGAACAAGGCATCCCTAATATGCGGTTGACACCCAGTTCTATAACAGCTGAGCCAGGTATGAGTGTTTGAAGTTTGCTTTCTTTGGAAAGTATGTTTGTTTCAGTGGTGTTTCTACTTGCTGCATTTTTTAAAATGATTTTGGAAACATCCCTTCTGGTACCTGTACTTTCTTCCTGGAACGTATGCTGACTAGAAATAACTCCCACACTGGAAATGAAGATAACCAAATGAAGAACTAAAGAGGAAGAGTTTTGTGCTTTGCTCCATCTGCAGAATTTTATGCCAAGGTTATTATTTCAATGACTGCAAAAGATATAAACTTTGCATCTGATGAGCTGATCGCTTGGAGAAGGCCTGAGGTCCTTCTCTCCTTGGCTAGCTGTGTGAGGGTTCAGTATGCCACTGTCAATATCAGTGAAAACAGGTGCAGCTGAAGCAAACCATCTTTTCCTTCCTCTGTCGGACTTCAAAGCATTCTAAAGAATTCTCAGGTTAACCTGTTCTAGCAACAACAGCAACAAAGAGTTTTCTAGTGGCATTTAGCTAACATATGAAGTCTTAAGTTGGAAAGTGTCTATTTATTTATTGAAAACATTTTTATGCCACAATTCAGCCACAATTCAGCAGAACTTCCAGGGCAGTTTACATAAAAAACCCCCAAAACCAAGATACCCCAAAACCAATTCCCCTCTCTGCAGCAATCTGTTAAAAAAAGGAAATACATTAAAACACCTGAAAGAACACACAAGTTTTCTGCATGGCCCTTAAATGATAGCATTGTTGCTGCCTGTTGGATATCTCTGATGGGGGAATTCCACAAGGAACACAATCACTGAGATGGCCCCAAAATGAGCATTCACCTTGGTTAATCGTTAATGTTTTCCCCGCCCCCAGTTAATTTGTTCAAACCTTGTTTTTCTTTCTTGTCATCCATTTATACACTGGTAGTCATTACATCATGTGGGTGATCAAATGTTGCCTGTTTGTCTCATTACCAGCCTTATAAAGAAATTATTCCCTTTTGTGCTTGCATTATATTTTGCAAAACTAAATTTTACTGTTCAGCTTGAGCAGCCCATGTGGACATTGCATTAAAAAGCAAATTCATTCTCTGGTTTGGATGCTGGCTTTTTTGTCATTAACAAATGCAAAATTTATCCCCTTCAATCTTAGAGTCTGAGAATCCGGCGAATCCTCCGTCCTTTCTTCCTCCTTCAGAACTCTTCAATGATGAAAAAGACACTAAAAAGCATCAAGAGGACATTGCCAGAAATTACAAGGTAATAAGGAGTAATAGAGCAACTATCTTCCAGCCTGCAGATAAGAAATCAATAAATACTATAGGCTTTACTTCCCCATAGTGGCCCAGTCTGCACACCACAGTTGTTTACCATGACATAATAAAAAAATTCCTTCCTGTAGCACCTTAAAGACCAACTAAGTTAGTTCTTGGTATGAGCTTTCGTGTGCATGCACACTTCTTCAGATACACTGAAACAGAAGTTGCCAGATCCTTCTATATATAGAGAAGGTGGGGAGGGGTATTACTCAGAAGGGTGGTGGGAATCGGAGATTGGCAGATAGCTGAGATGAGCCTGATGAGCCTGTTGACGACTCTTAACGACTGTAATAGGTCTTACAGGAAAAGGCAAGGGGTGGGAAGGTGAGAAATGGTTATGTCATGTATAATGAGATAAGAATCCAATGTCTCTGTTCAGACCAGGTCTCTCCATTGTTTTAAGTTTGGTAACTTACCATGACATGTCAATCTGTGATGTTTTGCTGCTGCCCGTAGTGTGTGGATAAAACAACCCACATTTCATGTCCGATTTGTTTTTGGAATGATGATTATGGTTTGTATGAGCAAAACAAACCATGGTCCCCACTTCTTCAGACATAACACTAAGCCAGGGACAGAAGGTGGTTTTGTCTTCTATGAACCAGTGGGAAGTGAGAAAACAACCCAGATTATTGTGTTCATGGTAAACCTGGGGTGGGGAGCCTGTGGCCCTCCAGATGTTGTTTGACTACACCTCTCATCATCCTTGGCCATAGGCCATGCAACATCTGGATGGCAGTAAACTGTTAATTATGATTTACCATAAAGTATGACTTGGGTCACCACACTACCATAACTAAGGGTAGAAATTGGGAAATGCCTGAAGGAATGACTGGTTGGGAATCAGTTGGAAGTGGGGAGAAGCCAGGAAAACCATCTTGATGATAATCTTCTGGCACAACATTTGCAAGTTGAGGGTGAATTTTGGGGTCTTTGGAGTATAGTGGAAACTTGTTGAGAGGGATCTATCAAGGAAAAGTTCTACATTACCATAGGAAGATGTACGAAAGTACTATATTCTTATCCTCATTCTTCCCAGGTTTTGACTAAATTTGCTATAACTTAAATGCCTCAGCCAAAGAAATTATTTCCTGAATAGAGGGCAACTTCTTCTTCTTCTTCTTCTTCTTCTTCTTCTTCTTCTTCTTCTTCTTCTTCTTCCTCCTCCTCCTCCTCCTCCTCCTCCTCCTCCTCCTCCTCAAAAAATGCTGTATTCTGGTTTATTTGAATGTTGTAGTCTGACATCTCTCCATTTGCATCCTTCTTATATTTTAATGAAAGAACTAATTTTGGCATTTGTGCTTTCTCCCTAATAGTGTTATGCTGCTATTAGCTGTTCACCTGTTTCTCTTTACCATGTTTGGCATGCTGCTGTTTGCTCGAACGAAGGTAACTAACGTGAACGATTCATGTAGGGTTTGGTTGCCTTGAAAGCATTGTCAGAAATGTTGGCAAATGTAATAAGTTTTTTTTGGGAAAAGTATTGACCCTTTCTGAAATGTCTGCTATCTTTTCTGTGTTTCAGACATAGTGTTATGATAGGTCTGGATTATTTTCCTCCTTTCTCAGAAGGAAATAAAGCTTGTGTGTACACACTTTGCTTTCCCAGAGGATCTTTGTAAAAGTTGGATCCAGCAGAATTAGCCTGAAAAGCGGATAGAGCTGAAAAAAGTGGGAAAGAGTATCACTCCTCCAGCTTCCCCTTTTCAGTTCCCTCCCTCAGCTCTTTGCACTTTCCAAGGGAGAAAATGGTAATCCCCCTTGCCATATCATGACCAATCATATAAGAGAAATTACATATATGAAACGCTCCAGCATGATAGCTTTTCCCACAAGCTGTTCCCTCTAAGAAAAACTGAGGTGATAGTTACCACATGCAAACCACCACAAACTCCAAAATAAATGCCTGTGTAGAAGACGGATGTCTTCATTTCAGTGTGTCTTTCTTGAATCTTTGCACTCTGAACTTTGCTGTGCATTTAAATACAGAAGTCTTATTCCTGTGGGTATATGTTTGTGTATGTGCGAACACACACAAGCCCATGTATATAGTCCCAATATATATTTGGTACCAATTCTCTTCCAGCATATTCACTTAGAAGCTGACTGCTTGTAAGGAACAAATCTCTGTAACACAGCTCCAGTTCTCAAGCAGAAGCGGATACTTAACCATTTTGCTGCTTGAATATTTTCTATTCTAAGTGCCCCCCCCAGCTGCCTTCCTTCCCTCAGGCTTTTAAAAATGTGTTTGCTTTCTAAATACAATATTGGAAAAAATAAGAGTCCATTGGTTTTCTTGGGTTATAGTTTGCAAATCTGCTAGTTTATTATAACGATACAAAAATGATAAAATGTTGAAGAATTATATAGATATTAAAATGCAATATTATATCAAGAATATTCTTCTTCTTTTTTTTAGATTCTAGCTTAATTCTAGTCATCTTAGTATTCATACACCAGTTCAGACAAAACCACTTTGGGAAGATGCTCATATATGATGTTGTTATGTGCAAGTAGAGTAGAAAAAGTGCCACCTGAGACTAGTTGTATGTCTTGTGGAAATTTAACGAATATCATGTTTTATATTATATTTTTCTGAAGTACTCACCTGTCTATCTGAAGTCAGAAGTAACTGCTTTGATTGTAACATTGTGATGTGTGGCCCCAATCTTCCACGGTCCTATTCTGCTTGATAAGCTAGTTGTGTGTGTGTGTGCGTGTGTGTGGCATCACATCATGCACTTGGGTCAGACAGTGTGATCCCAGGACTTGTGCATGCTTCTTAAATGGCTGTGGCAGACTCTTGGCATTGCTTTGCTAATGGCTTGGCTCTCTGTGACTAGGATGCCCAGCAGGACAAGGAATGGCAAGGATATTTTCACAACTTGCCAGATTCATTAACTTCCCTGCTGGTACTGCTGACAACTGCAAATAATCCAGATGGTAAGCATAACTTTCTAAATGTATTCTCTCTCCCCCCCCCTTACTTTCTACTGTTAAGAGAATTAAGATTTGAGCAAATTCATGTTTTTCATGGTGGTGCAAACTTTGAGACATATGGCTAGGAGTGTGAACGCAAATTACTTTAGTTTCACTGTGTCTCAGGCCTGATTTGACTACCATAGAAATACAGAAGACCCCCTCCCCCACTCCAGTTTTTCTTTAAACTTATTTACTTACGGATTGGAGTTCATAATGGGTTTTGACCTGTAGAGTAAGCTCTTATCTACCCCAGTATGAATTGAATTCTGATTGCCTTTTTCAGTTTGCCTCTCTTCCCCATGTTTCATGCCGACTAACTGCTTCTTTTGTCTCTTCAAACACCTAGCGTGTTTATCTGATAGGTGTTCCTTGGTGTTTGCCTTGATTTTTTAAACACCGTTTGGAGAGAAGAAGTTGGCTTTGTGACTGGCATAAAGGCTGGCCATTTAGTATTGTGCAAATCTGGCTTCTAGCAACCCCCCCCCCATAAGTAGAGGTTCACCCTGAGCTTTATCTGAAAAATAATTGTATACATATGTTTTAATGAGCGCACTTCTTCATTGGCCCAACAGAAGCAGTGTGTGTGCTTCTCTTTTTCAGCATTTTATATATTCATTATTACTTTCTAACCTTAAAAATTGTTGTACAGTGATGATTCCTGCCTACTCTAAGAACAGAGCATATTCCATCTTCTTCATATTCTTCACTGTAATAGGTAAGCTGCCACTTCATTTGAATAAGATCCCTATGCAAGTCATTCAGTGTGACCTTTGTTTTATTTGTCTCTATATAAGGGTGTTTCCAGACTTCTGTGAGATTGGTATTCCTCATTCATGCATTTTCCCCTCACAGCATCCAAGGACATCATTGGCATTAAAATATACCTCTCCCCATTTTAACTCAGATTTACATTTTTGATCGGTGGGGGAGGAATCTCTCTCTCTCTCTCTCTCTCTCTCTCTCTCTCTCACACACACACACACACACCCACCCACCCACCCACCCACCCAACCAGTTTGCAAATTAAGCCTCTGTTTGGAAGCGCCCTAACTATACTCCCCATCCTCCCCTGTATTCTACCGAAGTTGTGGCTTTTTCTGGGAAAATAAAATAACATTTAGGGACAGAAGAAATTACCTCCCATACACTATTGACACTTAAAATACACCTGATTAAAATTCATTATACTTTCATACATCGTAAAGTTATCTAAGCCAGTCTTTTAAAAAAACAAGGTACCTTATTCCTTCCTTTCTTTGGAAAGAGTGTACTAGAACGAACAGGTTTTAAAATGTGGCATTCATACTTGTGGTAAAATGATTCTAGCAAATTCCCATTTTACCAGCTTACCTTGGGAATTCTGCTTATTTTTGCAGTTTTGATGCAAATTCTTAGGGCATTCATATGGGTCTCTGTTCAGTTTACAGTTGAACAAACACAGCACAGCTTCTATATTTTTTTAAAGTAAATATTTTTTTCTTTTCTTAAGGGAACTTATTTCTGATGAACTTGCTGACAGCAATAATATACAATCAGTTTCGTGGCTATCTTCTGGTGAGTAAAGCCTAAATGACATATTGTTGAAATGATGAAACCTAGCATGGACTTCTGCGCAGGAAGTTCCTGCTGTTGGGGTATTTCAACAGCCTTCAGGAATCTGGGTTTTAGGGAGTCTTTGGTAGAAGATTTTGGCTATGGCATGGACGAATACAGCTGTGGCACAGTTGGCTCTCATGTGCTTGTGTTGTATGTGTGGCTGCTGCTGCAAGCACATGAGTGGGTGGTTAGGGTCTTTCCCATGTGATTGCCACCTTAGGAGGGAGATGGCAGAGTGAGGAATATCCACACGATTCGCTCCCTTCCACATATACATGGTTGTGATTTTTACGTACACATTGCAGCTGTCTTGTGTGATGGAGGTAGAATCGTATTCTTTAACGTTTCATAAACCAAAATTGTGAGCAAACATTTCCCAAGGAGATGCTTATCTGGCCACCTCACCTGCAAGAGTGAGAAAATCAGTTCAGCCAATGAAGATGTTCTGAAGGCCAGGAGCTCATGATGGATTTTCCCCCAGTGACTTTTTGTCTTGAACTTGCACCTTTGATTTGTGTTCTGCTCCATGTGACACTTTCAAAACAGAGTGACTCTTCTCTAGTTCTTCGTGTTTTTCATGCCTGTAGCTTTCTCCTATGTGTTGGCGGATATATTTTTTCTTCCCGTTTCAGAAATCGGTTCAATCCTCACTTTTCCGAAGGCGCTTAGGAATCCGGGCTGCCTTTGAAGTTCTTTGTTCTCTGAAGGAGACTTCTCTCAATAAGAACATGTGAGTGAAAGGCGTCAAGCACACATAGGGTGGGTAGTGACAAGGAACAGAAAGTTAATGATTCCTTCTCACACATTGTAACTTTGTTTATGTAGCTTGCGTGTCCAGGCGGAGACCCTAGCTCAAGTTCTTCATAGAGTAAAAATGGATCCTGACTGCAAGGAAGCAATCATTAGGGTAGGAATTACCTTTTTTACTTAATGAGAAGTTGGATTTCATTCAATAAATGTTCTTGACATTGGTGTGTTAACTTCCATTTTCTCTTGTATATGCAGAACCTTGAGTTGTGTCCCCCAGGAGGTCTGACCTCTGCTCAGTTTCAGTTACTCTTTGATGAACTGGACAAACACAAAGTTAAAGAGGTATGGACCTGCCTTTCATTTATGCCAGCTTTTCAGGTTCCCTCCAGGTGTGGTGGCTGAGGCAGATAGGAGCTATGGCCCAAAACATCTGCAGGGTACCAGCCTGGCAAATGCTGATCATACATTTGGGGCTGGTGTACAAGTTTACTGAGAGTCATGCTATGTGTTAGTCATGAAAGTTGCATCTGAATCATGCATGTAACTTTCCTCCCTTTACCTGGCATAAAATGTAAGTAAAGGTAAAGGTACCCCTGCCCGTACGGGCCAGTCGTGTCCGACTCTAGGGTTGTGCGCTCATCTCACTTAAGAGGCCGGGAGCCAGCGCTGTCCAAAGACACTTCCGGGTCACGTGGCCAGCGTGACGAAGCTGCTCTGGCGAGCCAGCACCAGCGCAGCACACGGAAACGCCGTTTACCTTCCCGCTAGAAAGCGGTACCTATTTATCTACTTGCACTTAAGGGTGCTTTCGAACTGCTGGGTGGGCAGGAGCTGGGACCGAACGACGGGAGCTCACCCCGCCGCGGGGATTCGAACCGCCGACCATATGATCGGCAAGTCCTAGGCACTGAGGTTTTACCCACAGCGCCACCCGCGTCCCTATGGCATAAAATGTAGAATTTACATATTCACATTTTCTAGCTTTGTTGAGTCTGAGTACTCTTGAAGGAGCTGCAGTTAATACTGAGTTGTTCTAATAAAGAATTGCTTGGATAAAGTTAAAGTGAATAGTTGCGAATAGGGATTTGTTTGTTTTTTGTGCATTTGCTTCTCTGCAGAACAGTAACCTTTCAATTTCTGTTTCCTCTTAGCTCTAATGATGTGTCTACTTGAGTGTAGGGCACTCCCATACTTCAGTAGGAGTGGGGCTGCACTGTTTCTACCTCAATGGGCCCTTCAGGCAAGCAGCTGCTCACACATCTAAGCTCCGTGCAACTGGAACACCAAATGGCATGGGTGTCCTGTTTGTGTAGAGCCTCTGTGCGTGGGCTGCTCTTCTGCAGTGGATTCCCTTTTCAGACCTCAGTGCTCAATATGTGAAGGTTGAGGGCAGTTTAACGGCAAGGGCATAACATCAGTGATGGGAATAGATGTGTGGCCCCACTCTTGCTGCTACCCAGGAGTGTTCTATATATGGCTCACGAATGCATAGGGCTCCTGTGTTTCCTAAATCTCAAAGCATATTTGGAAAATTGCTGCTCCCCTACCAATAAAAGAAAGCAAAGCTGAACAGAATACCGTATTTTTCGTCCCATAGGACGCTCCGTCCCATAGGACGCACCTAGTTTTTTGGGGGGAAATAAAGGGAATTTCCCCCCCTTTATTTCCCCCCCAAAAGCAGGTCGGGGAAACCAAACCAGGTCGAGGAACAGCGGGATGGCGGCGCTGCGCCTCCCTGCTGTCCCCCGAGCTTGTGGGGCTGGCCGATGTCTGCCCGGCGCGAGGGGCGCTCTGCATCAGGGCGCCCCACCTGCCAGGCGGCAGGCTGCTATCCGCAGTGTGGGGAGCCCTGCGCACTGACCCCTCTCGCTCTCCAAGCTTCAGCGAAAGCCTACATTCGCCCCATAGGACGCACCCAGATTTCCCCTTCATTTTTGGAGGGGAAAAAGTGCGTCTTATAGAGCGAAAAATACGGTATATTATAGCTGGTCAGTGAGATATGAATCCCTGCTTTCTGAATAGGGTCTGACTGCTCCAAAAAATGTGCAGAAAATTAAAAATTAAGATATAAGACAAAGATCCCCTATGCCAGAGGTTTCCAAACTTGGGTCCCCTGCTGTTTTTGGACTACAACTCCCATCATCCCTAACCAGCAGAATCAGTGGTCGGGGTGATGGGATGTGTAGTCCAAAAACAGCTGGAGACCCATGTTTGGGAAATGCTGCCCTATGCATATGAAAACTGTTCAGAATATACCTTTCTGCCAGTTATATAAGGTTCCCAGAGAAGGACTTCTAAAGATTCCCATTAGTAGTAATGTTGAGCTGGCTCATTGTGGTAAGAATGGTTTTTTGTTGACTGATTGGTGTAAATATGCCATAACCGATGCAAGAGATTTGTACAGTCTGTCATTTGAGCGAGATCATCTTCTAGTAACTGTACCCCTTTGACTGATGATCAGTGCTGATAACTGGACCTTTTGTTCCATTTTTGGGTGGGTTTTTTTTTTGACATTTTAAGCAAATAAATGATTAACTGCGGGTATTGTGTTGTGCCAGGGAATTAATCTTGTTGCACTCAGAGATTTCTGGGTAGGGATAGCTTCCCTGTCACCCTTTTCTTCTTGGTCTCTAAGGAGGGGCTGCATGCAGGTGTGGAGCTGTCACAGTGCTGTTGCAGCAGGCCTCAGGGATACATATCCTAAGCCAAAGAGATGCCTCCTCAAGGCCATGTGTTATTGAAGAAATAACAGGTCATGTTGACAAGACTCATATCCTTTCCTTTCAGCGTCCTCCCAGGCCAGATTATCAGTCACCTTTTCTACAGAGAATCCAAATTGTCTTTGGTCACCGTTACTTTGGCTATTTGGGGAATGCTGTTGCTGTAGCAAACGTTTTGTCTGTGTGCGTAAGTATAACATGTGTCAAACAGTAGTGATTTTACATTAAGGCAAGTTTAAACAGGGCAGTTTAGTAGCCCAGTTCCCTCATCGTTTTCTGTGAAGCAATTGTTCTCATAAGAAAAGCCCTGCTGAATCAGACCAAGACTCCAGGAAGCATCCTGATTCCCCTTGCAGTCAGGCAGATATTCTTAGAAAGCACAGCGATAGCCCTTTCCTGTTGTTTCTCCCCAGTAACTGATAATGTTGTGGGGAACCAGTGGCCCTCTAGATGTTGCCACACTGCAGCTTCCAGCAGCCTTGACCATTGGCCATGCTGGCTGAGGTTGATGGGAGTCCAACAGTATCTGCATGCCAATTACAACAACACAAAGCAAAAACAAAGCAAATCAGATAGCTGCTATTCTTGCTGGCCCTTGAAGTGCAGTGGCTTTTACTGCACAGCTAGAGATTTCTTGTCTTCCTATTGGGGGATGCCTGAATCTATTGCAGGAAGGGAACGAGAGATGCATGGATATACTGTTAGGTATGTCCCAACTGTTGAAGATTCTCGAAATATTTGACTGCTGCCATGGTCAGTGGGCGAGAATGCAGTCTTTATAACATAATTACGGTCTGGTCCTTTTTCTATCTTGCTTTATGTGCTAGGCATCAAGTCTGAACAACTTTGCTCTGGACACTTCATAATGTTGTAGTTTAAAAGTTTGGTGCCAACTGACCAGTTTCCGTTTCTCTTCCCCTTAAGGTGGTCATGGTACTAGATGCAGATAAGCAACCTGCTGCACGGGATGACTTTTTTTTAGGGGTAAGGCCACTTTCTCTGTCTTTCTCTGTAAGAGCTGCTCTTCCAAATGCTCAATTCTTAATGTGCATCTCAATTCTAAATTTTCAAGGTTATAAACTGTGTCTTCATTTTCTACTACCTCCTGGAAATGTCATTGAAAATTCTAGCACTGGGATTAAAAAGATACATATCTTATCCAAGCAACATATTTGATGGCCTTCTGACTGTAGTTCTGATGGTGAGTATTGCTACACAAGTTCCATTCTGGGTTGTTGTTGTTGTTGTTTTTACTGTAAAGATGACCACTGACCACAAATTGCTGGCTGCCGGATAGGATAGGTAAAGAGAATGTACATGTGACTTCACCTAGGCTGTGTGTGTGTTTTGCACAGTCAAATCAGAAAATAACTTCCTGTTTGTAAGAGTTTAAAAGTATGACTGTGTTGGTTATATTTCCTTCATGGGTGAAAACAACTTTGTTGGATGCAGAGAAAAGAAAGAAAGAAAACTTTTAGGACCTTGCTTGTAGTAAAGATCCTTCCCCAGCATGTTAATAGGACATTTGTTTCTAATAGATATTTTATACTACTTAAATTTCAGTTATTAAATAACGATTGAAATTGCTATAGCTTTGCTCTGTTCCTTCTTCTCAAAGGTTTTGGAGGTGTCGACATTTGCTGTCTATGGATTTCCTCACCGAGGCTGGTATGTGCTCTTTGTAAGCAATTTCAGCTTTCCAGAAACCAGCAACTTTTGATGCTTTAACCAACATCCACTTTGCTTCTTGCTAGAATTCTTGCTGGAGGAAAGTGGGGCTAGAAACTTGTGACCAGGAGCTGCCTCACATCCAGCTCTAAAATCAACTGCAGTGGTGCCCCGCAAGATGAATGCCTCGCAAGACGAAAAACTCGCTAGACGAAAGGGTTTTGCGGTTTTTGAGCTGCTTCGCAAGACGAATTTCCCTATGGGCTTGCTTCGCAAGACAAAAACGTCTTGCGTTTTTTGCAAGTTTGTTTCCTTTTTCTTAACACCGTTAATACAGTTGCGACTTGACTTCGAGGAGCAACTCATAGAACGCGGTGTGGTAGCCTTTTTTGAGGTTTTTGGTGATTTTTGAAGCTTTCCCAAAACTTTTCCGACATCGTGCTTCGCAAGACGAAAAATTCACTAGACGAAAAAACTCTCGGAACGAATTAATTTCGTCTCGCGAGGCACCACTGTGCTTTGTCTGATAGTGGTTGATTCTGGTATCTCTTTATTTGTAGGAATATATTGATGATTATGATGATGTGACACTGTAAGGAGGGACATAGTGGTTTATAATCTGTATTACATGGGGATCTGAAAGTATCTGCAGTGGACAGTGGAAAATTCTTTTAGAGCAAAGAGCAGGCTTACAGCCATGGGGCTTTTATGATCATAGCCAAAATGTTGTATTTCTCTTCAGTCTCAAGCCCCTTTAAAATGGAGTTTGATAAGAGGGTTGCAGGCCAGTTGGAACATTGTAGCTTGGAAAGGATAGCAAATAGGCTTGATTTCGCTCGCTGCACCCTCCCCGCTGCCATATTAACACTTGAAATAGTCACGTCACTGTGATCTGAGGATGGGTAAATGACTGTGCCATTACCAGCTTATAACTCTTAAGGCAAAGGTGTTATTTTAAGACTGTGTGGCATTTGTTCCTTTTTCCAATACTGGCATGAACATCTTGCTTGAGTAAGATCACACTTTTAGTTGGCTTAGAAAAGCAGTTGTAGTTTATAGTGTTGGTTCGTTCTCCCAGGTTTTTGTTTTGTTTTGTTGGTATCTTAATTCTAGGAGGCCTGAAATGTTGGGCTTGCTCTCGCTGTGGGACATGGTTCGCCTGGCAAACATGCTGATTGTGTTCCGATTTCTGCGGATCATCCCTAACATAAAGGTACTTCTGCTTCACTGTGTTGCTTTTATCTGAATTTTGGTTATAGTCTCTTAAGTATAAGAACTATTTTTAAAATTAAAAAAATCCTAATGATTCTATCTCTTTTTCCAGTTCATGTCCTTAGTTGCCAGTACACTGTTGGACCTTGTGAAAAACATAAGATCTTTCGCAGGGATCTTAGTGGTAAGTGAAAGCCAAGAAAGATTCATTTCTCCTTCTATGTTTCATCTTAATGAAATAGATTTATAAAACAATATTTGGCAATGGAATACATGTAAGCAGACTCTGGCCACCCTAGTGGGATCAGTATGGTCACCATTATCACAGCATTATCTATAATAATGTGTGGCATCATTTATGGTTTGTTTTTTTTAATATACAAGATGCTTATATAAAAGTAAAGGGTGGTAGTCAGCTAATTTTTACTCATAGTAAATCCACTAATCAAACCCATTGGGTAATCAGAGTAAAACTTAATTGGCTACAAATAAGAGGTGTCGTAAAGCAGAGCTTCCCAAACTTTTCACCTTGGTGGCACACTTTTTAGACATGCATCATTTCATGACACAGCAATTCAGTTTTACTAGCAAACCGGAGGTTAAACTAACCCCTTTCCAGCCCCAGGAGGAGCACTTACACACTGCGGCCAACACACGAATGTGTTGCTACACACAGTTTAGACAGCTCTGTCCTAAAGGGTGAAGTGCCATCTGTTGACATATTTAGGAATTGCAAGGTGAAGATAAATCCCTCAAATAGCTTGTCAGACAATTAGTGGGAGTTTTCTATCACCGAAGCGTAGGAACAGATAACTATCCCAGTAAGGCCAGAAGCAAAAGTTTGTTGTTTTTGTTTTAAATAGCCACTTTCCTCCAACTGCCTGTTCTTCTGTTTCCTATCTTCCTCTCTTGTTTCAATGTGCCTATATTTTAGATGGCAAATCCCTTAGGAAAGGGGCCTGTCATCTCTGATCTGAACATAGATAGCTGTTGGAAATGTTCCTATGATTTATTTATTTATTTAAAATTGAGCAAAGCAATCGTGGGTGTCAGGACACTGAGAATCATAATGTGGCCAATGATTGTTCCACGAACCATAAGCTATGTGCTGCAGACAAGCACAAGCTTCCTTTTTATGTGTCTGTATCTGTATGTGCCAGTGGGTGTAATTAGGGCTTTTAGAAAGTTTGACCACAATCCTCAAAGCCAGAAAAGCAAGGCAATAAACAACACCTCTCACCCCACAGGATAGCATCTATAACTTTGTTTCAACCATAGACTTATTATACTTTTATGGACTTTCAAAGATTGACAGATGTGTGTTCATTTGTTTTTGAATATATTAGAAAATTTACAAGTGTACACATTTTGTTTTTGTTGTACTAAATCATGTATATTATGCAATAAGAACTACAGTGCTATCTAGTATACTGGTCTTGTTGCTTGTGTTGTTTGTTGTGTTAAGTTTGCAACACAGGGGTTTGTTGTTCTGTATTAGAAAAACAAGGCAGGCATTCAGAAAGGGCACATGATGCTGTCATCTGAATAAGCCCAGAAGGCACATGAAGGAGCATGCACCAAGATCCTGGAGCGAGCCACCCATCCGTGTATGAATCTGCTCCTAGGGCTTGTATTTTGCTTCAGTGAGATTACTACAGAGCAGGTGCTTTGAGGTTTTGCTGTCTTCGCTTCTTTTCCAAACTGCTTATATTAAAATTCAAAAGTGAACAAAGATTAGCGTGCTCTGGAAAACGTTGAGCTTACCTATAAAATGACTACCGTCTTGCCAGTGACTTTGCACTGGTAGCTTAGCAATAGAAAATAACTGATGCCCAATTCATTCTTCTCCAGGTGGTTTTCTATGCATTTGCAATAGTAGGGATGGAGCTGTTTAGGGGTGCCATTACTCCTACGGGAAGCATCAGGTAAGTCTCACTTAAATGTGGCTTTAAGGCAGAATTTGTTGTAATTTCCATGTGCAAACATAGCCAGCTGCAGAGCAGCATCTCAATAATGAAACTACTTTACGCTTATTTTCTGTTTATAGCGGTGTCAATGCAACAAATGCCACTTTGCAGTGCGGCACCTTTGAACAGCTGCAGTATTGGCCAAACAACTTCGATGACTTTGCAGTGAGTGTTTTCATTAGGGATTTCTTGTCATTTTCAACATTTACCCTACCAGTTTGAGACCTACCAGTTTCCTCTCTTTGCTGTTGCTTCTAAATCTCAAATTAGAATAATCTCCATTACGGCTCATTTTTTCGTTCTTGTCCCTCAGGCATCCCTGGTGACTTTGTGGGATGTGATGGTTGTGAACAACTGGCAGGTTTTCTTGGATGCATATTCCAGATACTCATCTCCGTAAGTAATGGGCAGAAGCTGTACATTTGGCAGATGTCTCCAAAGTAAAAAAGATCTTTGCATTTTGGGGGGAAGAGAATTGGTCTGCTTCTGCAGTATGGAGAGTGCCATGTGCTGCTGCTTCAGAAACTCAGCACGGAGAGATGCATTTTGTAGGCTCTTTAGAAATAACCCCATAGCAACCAGCAGTTAGTCCCTTTATCAGGACCAACCAAGTGAGTGAGGTTTCTTAAAGTTCTCTACAACATTTTGTTCTTTAAAAAATAAATACTTTTATGGATGATAAATGAAACCAATAAAAACAGCAGAATGAGACAAATTGTACTGTTTGGTGGGCAGGCGAATGGGGTGGGAGAAAGAGGCACATATCAGGGCATGATAGGAAAGCTCTAAAATCTGCGGTTTTAAGAAACAGTGTAGGAGAACCCCCTAATAGAGATCAGGCTGCATCCAGGGTTATGGGGACCATGCTTGTGATTTCATTTTTTGAAAATGTGTAAGCTAGGAGACCTATCCCCACTAGAACACATGGATCCCTTGTGAAGTCCAGAGCAAAAATAAAGAGAAATGGGATAGTCTTAAAGGTGACCATTCTGCTAGACAAAAAAGAACTCGAATCTGCTCCATGTCCACTTACCAGGGCTAGTCTGTATGTTTTGAAGCTCATGTCTGTTCACACAGGCATACATATTGGAAGAAAGATTTCTTGGAATGCTGTGTTTCATCTTTCATGACTAGGGAGAGCTGGGATTGGAATATGCCCTGATTGTGGAACTTGCAATGCGGTGTTTTTTGAATGACCTCCTCTGAAGGTCTGCCAGTGTGTGTGGGCTGCATGTCCACCTGCATGAGCAGCACTCATTGGGTTGAATCTAGAGTTGATCATGCCTGACTAACTTAAATCCCATTTATTTCAATGGCCTTAGCCTAAACATGATTAAGTCTGGATCCAACCCATTCATTTGGAATAATAGGTGCTATTTGATTATCTTTAAATATATGTATCTGTTTCCCTCCCTAGATGGTCAAAATTATACTTTGTCTCCTGGTGGCTGATTTCCTCCGTCATCTGGGTCAATCTGTTCATTGCTTTGCTTCTGGAGGTAATGCCGATGGGCTTAATTATCACAAGAGAATTCACTTTTTGTTCTTCTTGAAATAGCAAACCCTCTGATGGATAAATGGAATAGGCAAGCTATGCTATTGTACAGGCAGTATTTGGAACACAATGTTGTCAGTATGCGGATGATGCCCAGCTCTTTCTCTCCATTCCATCTGAATCAGACTGGGCTGTTCAGTTGCTGAACCGGGTGAGGGTCAGTAAACTGAAACTGGAGCCTGACAAGAAGGAGGCCCTGTTGGTCCTTAGGGCTCAGGTCCAGGCGCAGGGCTGTCAGCCTGTTCTGGACAGGGTAGCAAATCACCTGAGAGAGCAGATATGTAGCTTGGGGCTGCTCCTCAATTCTAAGCAGTTGTTGGAGGCAAGGGATGTCACATACACCCAGATAAAGCTGGTTCACTGGCTGTGTTTACTCCTAGACCAAGAGGCCTCAGTGGGCCTCAGTGACCCATGTTCCTGGATGGATTACTGCCATTCCCTCTACATGGGACTACTATTGAAGATGTTCCAGAAACTGCAGTTAGTGCAGAACACTGCTGCCCACTTGCTGTACGATATGGCAAGAGATATACCACCCCCTTCCTCAGGGAACTGCATTGCCTGCACATGAACTACTAGGCCCAAAGTGTTAGAACCAGTGTACAAAGCCTTAAATGACTTGACACCCAAATACAATGAAAACATCTTTTTTATTTTATTTTTCTGATAGCCATTTAGACATATCTGTCTAGCCCTACAATACCTCTCCCAAACAATATTTAGATTGATTTCAAAAGCCTTGTCCTTGCCTGGGCCACCTTACATCCTGAGACTTAGAGTGGGTTCAAACTGTCTGTCTTTTACTCAGCACGGAAAGGCTGCTGTGGTGATTAGGGGCAGGTAAGTCATGGAAGTTTCACCACCAACTTCCATGAAATCTGGGAAAGCAGATTTCCCCTGCTCCTGGTGCACCTCACTTTTATGAGGCATACAGCTAGGCTTTCATGAATGGTTGCTTCCATGAGTAGAGTCATGCTTGCCTGGTGGGTGTGGAGATGAGAACCTCTCAGAAAGACCACCTGAAATAGCCCTCTTCCCATTCTTTCTCTTGACTGGCAGAATTTTATCCATAAATGGGACCGTCTCTGCCATCGACCATCTCTCTCAGAAGTTGAATACCAGATGACAATGGAACTCATGTTCCGGTGAGTATGGAGTGCTTAATCTTATTTCCTGATTTAAAACACGTTTTAAGGAGTAGTTGAATGGCTGTTGACACTAGAATTTCCCTAAGGCAGTGGCGTAGCGTGGGGGGTGCCAGGGGTGCCGGCCGCACCGGGCGCAACATTTTTGGGGGCGCGTTTGGCCGGCCCCCCTCGAGGAAGTGGGAACCTCTCCAAGGCACAGCGTGCCGTCGGTAGAGGAAAAAAGCCGCGCAGCAGCAGCAGCAAAGTCGGGAGGAGGAGGAGGTGGAGCGAGCCTGCTATTTCCTTGCAAAGTCGGGAGGAGGAGGAGGTGGAGCGAGCCTGCTAATTCCTTGCTGGGAATTAAGCGGCTCAAAGAGGCAAAGGAAAAGAGGTGGAGCCGCTGGCCCGGAGGGGAGGAAGCTGGAAAGAGCAGCGCGCCAAGCGCACGTGACGCAAAGGGCCTGCCCAAGTGCAGGCTGAGCTCCCCGTGGCAGGAGCGGAGGGAGCCTCCCTTCCTTTTAATGGGCAAGCATTTTCACGCGGGGAATCGACAGCAAATCCTCGGGCAGCTCTCGGGGAAGGGGGCATTTGGAAGAAGTGTGGATACCTCGGTTGGTTGGAGCGCGGCGATGAGAACGCCAAGGTTGCGTCTCTGATCCTCGTGTGGGACGGCTGCATATTTATCCCTGCATTGCAGGGGGGGTTGGACTCGATGACCCCCAGGGTCCCTTCTAACTCTATGATTGGCGGGGGGGGGGGACTGAGAGGCTGGCCTTAGGGACAGAGGCAGATCTAGCTGCTCCAGCGCCCGGAGCGGTGCACATGCCATGGGGTGAGTGTCCCAGGGGGAGAGATGCCCATGGGGGGGTGGACCGAGCTGTCCATGCTGGGCTGCTTCCTGGGGGGTGGGGAGCCATGTCGCTTTGCCAGCGCCCTTCTTCCTTTCCCTCTTCCTTTTAACAGCTATGGGGAGGCTCCCCCCCAAGCAGCCCGGAAGCGAGGGGCAATGGCGCGACGCCGGCCCACAACTCCAAAGCCTCCCCCAGCTGTCAAAACAAAGGGGGAAGGTGGGGAAGGCCGCTGGCAAGGCGGCGCATCTCCACCCCTTCCCCTGACGGCTCGGGGTAGGCCTGGGAGTCACGGTGCGCCGAATGTCATCCCCCTCAGTGATGACACCTGGTGTGGACCGCCCCCACCGCCCCCTTCCTCTGCCCCTGCTTAGGGACAGGCAGAGCCTGGGCTCCTCGGAGTTGACAAATGGAGGGGTGCACATGGAGGGACCAGCAGCTGGCCAAAGAGGGGAAATATTATTGACTTATTCGCAGAATCTATAGCCTTCTCTACAGCTGAATTCTCCCCACTCCCAAGAGTGGGGAGCAAAGTAATGAAAACAAATAATAATAATAATAATAATAATAATAATAATAATAATAATAATAATTTATTTAAGCCCTGCCTATCTGGCTGGGTTTACCCAGCCACTCTGGGTGGCTTCCAACAGAATGTTAAAGTACAATAACCAATTAAACATTAAAAGCTTCCCTAAACAGGGCTGCCTTCTGATGTCTTCTAAAAGTCTGGTAGTTGTTCTTCTCTTTGACATCTGGTGGGAGGGCGTTCCACAGGGCGGGCGCCACCACCAAGAAGGCCCTCTGCCTGGTTCCCTGCAACTTGGCTTCTCATGAGGGGACCGCCAGAAGGCCCTCGGAGCTGGACCTCAGTGTCCAGGCAGAACAATGGGGGTGGAGATGCTCCTTCAGGAAGAAGAACAATTTACAAAATCTTTTAAACAGGTCCATTGAAAAACTAATCAACGTCCTATTTGTCTGGGGGGAGGTGGGGGGCAGTGCCTGCCTGCCCCTTTCAAGCACGGCTGGGAAGAAGCGTCTGCAGGCTGAGCAGTGGCGTAGCGTGGGGGGTGCAGGGGGGGGGGGCGGCCGCACCGGGCGCAACATCTGGGGGTTAGGGTTAGGGGGCGCAAATCCACGGGTTAGGGGGCGCAAATTACTTCCCTTGCCCCGGGTGCTGACAACCCACGCTACGCCACTGCCCTAAGGGCTATGAAATTTGTGTTCCACAAGTGATTGTTTCTTAACTCTATTAAAGACCAGAATATTCAATAGGGACCAACCTTATAGACACAGTATGGTCAAGACACAGTGTGGTACCAGATTTTAGAAAGATGTATTATTTTCCCTGACTGAAAGAGAGTGAATCTCCTTTTGATGTTGGATTCTTTTATATTCTCTGCAAGGGCATATGGGATAACTGTAAAACATTTTGTGGGTGAACTGTACCTTGAAGACCAACTTAGAAAGTGTGTGCCACCACAGAGGTTATTAATGTTCAAGTGACTGTAGAAGTTGCATCTAGAGTATGTAAAGGTAAAGGGACCCCTGACCGTTAGGTCCAGTCGCGGACGACTCTGGGGTTGCGGTGTTCATCTCACTCTATAGGCCAAGGGAGCCGGCGTACAGCTTCCGGGTCATGTGGCCAGCATGACTAAGCCGCTTCTGGAGAACCAGAGCAGCGCACAGAAACGCCGTTTACCTTCCCGCCAGAGCGGTACCTTTTTATCTACTTGCACTTTGCCTTGCTTTCGAACTGCTAGGCTGGCAGGAGCAGGGACCAAGCAACGGGAGCTCACCCCATTGTGGGGATTCGAACCACCAACCTGATCGGCAAGCCCTAGGCTCTGTGGTTTAGACCACAGCGCCACCCGCATCCCTCATATCTAGAGTACATAAAGGTGTGCAAAATCTGCGCTGAGACATTAGCTCTGTTGACTTCTAATGGCTCCTGTTTTGTCCTTCTAGGGATGTTTTGGAAGAACCTACAGAAGAAGAGCTAATTGAAAAACTTCACCAGCACCCACATATGCATCTATGTAGATGACACAGGTGGAAGCAGCAGTTTCTTCTAGTCATGCCTGCATGCAGGTTTTGTAGCAGAAGGAAAGATATCGGGAATCTTTCTGAAAGAAGTACTCTATATCTTTGATTTTATTTTTGAATGGTGCCTGTAGTACATGGTCTTTAAAGGTTTGTTTTAAAAGGTTCGTTTAAAACATTTTTTTAAAAAAAATCCTAATTTGACTTTATTTTAAGTTGACTTTTATAAGCTTATGGCACTGTCACATTAAAAATACAGAACTTTAAAAATCTGGGAAATAATGTGACAGAGCAATTAAGTCTTTTAAAGAAGGGAAATGCATTAATGACACTGCACTTTAGAATGGAAACTGTGGAAGATGTAGAACTACTATGCTGGCTTGCTGCTAGCATTTAAAAACATAAACTCTGTAAGTTGGACTTAACTTTTTCTGTTATTTTTGTGTGTGTGATATGCCACGGACAATGCCTTGATAACGGGGAAAGTTCTTGGAAAATAGCATCTTTTTTCTTTTAAAAAAGTAAATATTTAATGCAAAAGCGTGAGGATTGAAACAAGACGCCATTATCCTGGGAATTCTTTTCCAATATCACCTGCTCCAAAGTGGTAAATCTATGACTGTGTTTACGCACATCAAAAACGCAATCTTCTCCAAAATTCTAGGTGCTGTAGTTTACCCCTTAGAGAACTGCATTTCCTATCATCGATGAATGAACTATAGTGCCCAGAATTCTTTGAGAGGAAAATATGCTTTGAATGTGCTTTAATGGTAAAGTGTATATGCAGCCTAGGTTAGAATGAAGAATAATGCAGTACCAGTACAGCATCTTCATAGCAATTGCACTCAGTTGTTCCTGTTGCTGGGTTTACACTGAAGCAGTTTGAGAACCGCAGACCTGCTCTCCCTATTTTAAATTCCCACACATGCCTTATTAAATGGATTGGCAGTTTCACAATAGTTGAGCTTGATGGATGGTGCCTCCTTGTTGTTGTTGTTGTTGATACACAGATATATATATTTATATGCCTTGTTGCAATAAGGGAGACATGTGCATTGAAGCAGGCTTCTGTGCACATATGCCATGTCTTGGTTTGGGAAACCTGTGGGCAAATTTGATGCTCACCAGGTTTCTAGGAGGAGCCACCTCATTCTTGTAGCATGGAGGAGAACACACAGCCTCATTTGCTCTCTTAGGCCGCTATCTGATCATGCGCAATGCCTTGTGGAACATGACTGCATCTGGATTTGGACCACTATGGTTTTTATATGGCAAGTAGAAGATGAGAGGGAGCACCCCTTTGCTCTTAGGGGTTTTGCTTCTACACATTCATAAAATTGTTAGACTGCTGAGTGCATGTTTCATTCCTAATTGTACTACCCTGCCATAGTTCTGGCTATTCCCATTAGCATCCTTGTGTTTCTCAGGGGGTTGGTTTTTTGCTAGAAGGTTACATACAGGATCTTGAGGTTGCATGGAGCTGTAACTTCCATACATTGCCATGCTTATGAAGACTGGTGCTTGAAGCCATGTTTCAAGTGTAGACTGAAGTTATTGGCAGTGTGAAATAAAACTTCTAGACAGCCTTTGGTATTTGGACTATTGCGTTGCTGCTGAATCCCATTAGTCAAAGGTGAAACCAACATCCATTTTATATTAGTAAAATGAGAATTCGAGGCTGCTGTGCCATCAAATTTAAAAAAAAAACAAAAAATAGAATTACAGTAGGAAAATCTCAGTGCTTTTAATTGTAGTAGTAGTAGTAGTCTAAATATTTGTCTTGGGCATTTAGACAAAATTCTCTTGTGCAGGAATGAGCTGTGGTTCCATCACAGCATGTGTGCAATACCTTGGGATGCGAGTCCTTGAAAGAGTCCTAAAAATACAGTTTTAGAAGTAAAAGTAGTTCATTACACCATGATATAGACAGCAGATGTTATGGAGACTATCCCTGCCGGTTAAGGAGTTCTGTGTTGTGACACATTGCTTCTGATATCCATTCCTGTGATTCATTTAGTCAGCAAGAGCTATTAAATAGCCCCTTTCTGTTATTTTCATCATAAGGCATCCTCTGCCCCCTTTTCCCCATTCTCCTTGTGAACTTCATCTAGCAAGTAGATTCTAGATTCATAAGCAGTTCTAAACCAAGTAACCTCTTGGCCATTGCAATCCCGAAATTTTAATTTCTTTAAACTGTCTGTTGGGATCCCTTTTCCTCTTTAGACATGCTGTGCATAGCTTTGAGGGTTTATAACTTGGAGGTTCCGTGCCAGGCCCCTGAGAAGTGCCACTTGTCCCCAAACCACAACCTGGGGGGGAGTGTACAGAAAACCGAACAGGGACATCAGAATGTGTTGAATAACCTGCTGCACAAATTAGGAACACTGACATACCACGTTCATTCCTCAGGAAAACAGTTGCAATCTTTGCAGTTGACGATCAAAGATAAATGGAATTGTAAAAAAGAAGCAATGAGTAGTGATCCCTTTGTAGCAATTTCACATATATGCTCCATTATACCAGCCCTGGGATTATTCCTGTCTTAGCATCAGTAGAGCTCTTTCAGGGCAACATACACGTTCAGTACAGTCATATGGTAGAATACTTCCAGCCAGGGCTGGATTTAGGTTTGATGAGGCCCTAAGCTACTGAAGGTAATGGGGCCCATTATATGTCCAGCTGTCCTTTGTCAACAACAAATTGTCACTGTTTTTTGTTTTGGATATATTCTATATGGTAATTTATGGACCTAATAGGTATTTAGAACCATTTGCACACAACAAATGTATTTTATCAAAGTTTTTGATCCAGGACATCCAGTTTATTTTCCCTTTACATTTTTGGAGGACCCCCAAGAGAGCGGGCCCCTAAGCTATAGCTTGTTTAGCTTATACGTAAATCTGGCACTGCTTCCATCACTGCACCACTTCAGACTGCACATAAAGGATTGCAGTTCTGAATGCTCCCCTCATACAAAAATAAAATAAAAATATGCCTGTGTGTACAAGGCTAGCACATTGGGAATAATGAACATACCATAGCTGTCTCTGTGACATGCCAGATTAATTTACCCGGTTCTTCATTTATAATAAACTCATGGGAACTTTGGGACTGTTTTTTATGTACCTCAACCTAATAATGGCTAGGTCATGTCTTAACTTAGTTTCACCTTTAGTTGTGAACAGTATGTCTCTGTAATTTTTCACCTTTTCAAATTACAAGTAAAATGAGCATTTTTCTATACGCTTAACACCAGTTGGGGCTCCCAAAACGTTCCTCTTATGCAACTTTCAATAAAATAAAATAGTGCCATTTGACCAGTACAATGTGCCCAATATATCAATGCAACATACCTTTTATTCATTCTCTGGGATCTTTTATAGAAAAACCACTAGGATTGTGTATTTTGTGATTTTTAAAAATGCATTAAAATTAAGTGTATCAATGCAAGTCCATTACTGAGAGCACAAGAATTTGAATGTAATTACTTGTTAATATAGTAAAATATTTTTGAAACAACTGGAATCCTCCCATTTATTTTGTGTGACTGCTTGTTTGAAATTGGGCTGTCTGAAATATTAAGCTGTCCTCTGGTTTTCTGAACATTTTGAGCATCTAGATTTTTGGGGGCAGTTTTGTCTGAGGTGGGTTACTGTCAACTCTTATTCGTGCATTGTTTAGCTCAATTGGTGTTGCCACATTTTTGCTTAAATTCCTGCCTTATGAGTCGGATTACACAAGCAAGCAACACAGTAATATTTGCTCATTCATTTTTTATCCCGTGTTTCCTCCATGGAAGTCAGAGTACCATCTCTTCCCATGTTTGCCAAATCAACTATATCCTTAAAACATCCTTTGAGGTAAGTTAGGTTGAGAGTCACTCAGTGAGTTTTATTGCTGATCAGGGAATGGAAGCAAGGCTTTCTCAGTGTGGTGAAGGGCATAGCTCACTGGCTGAGCTCCTGCGTTGCATCTGAAAAGTTCAAGGTTCAATGCCTCTAGTCAGAGTTGAAAATGTGTGCTACCTGAATCCCTGGAAAGCCATAGCCAATGAGTACAGACAGTACTGAGCTAGATGGACCAATACATTGACTTGATATAAGGCAGCTTCCTGTGTCCTAGTCTACATTGCATGGGCTCTCATTGAAGATTGACTTTGATAATGTCAGACCAGTGCAGTTATTTACTGTACAGTGGTACCTTGGGTTACAGACACTTCAGATTACAGACGCTTCAGGTTACAGACTCCGCTAACCCAGAAATAGTACCTTGGGTTAAGAACTTTGCTTCAGGATGAGAACAGAAATTGCACAGCGGCGGAGGGAGGCCCCATTAGCTAAAGTGGTACCTCAGGATAAGAACAGTTTCAGGTTAAGAATGAACCTCAGAACGAATTAAGTTCTTAACCCGAGGTACCACTGTATATCTAATGCACAGAAAACTACTCAACACAACAGAGTCCGATGAGGATGAGTGTTTTTACTTTTACCAGGAGGGAACTGGTGAACTGTACAAGAAATGACAGTTCAAGGCCTTTAAAAGATTCATGTTAATGTTAGATTTGTATAAAATGTCGTATTCAAAGAGAATCCCCTCCCTTTGTCAGCCATGTATACTTGGAAGTATGTCTCCTTCGTTGTAATGGGTACAATATTGCTGCCTGAGGAAACAAGATGGTTTTATAGTTTTCTATGCAATCTGCGTGCAGGTGTTATAAGTCGTAGTCACAAAGTAGACCCATTGAAACGAATGAAAAAAAGCAGCAAGCCGGAGAGAGAGAGATGTTTGATTTCTGTTTGAATCCAAGGCTGTGGCTTTGGGGAATCAAGTCTTTCTGGGGTGTTAATGTTGTGAGCCCCTCCAGCGTAAACGCTTCTCACCTTGTTTATTCAACATGATCCTGTTGGCATCTGGGGGCATCTGATTGGCTCCAGCTGGATCGTCTCCCTCTCAGCCTTCGCGCTGCGGAGATTCATCAACCTATGGCTCCGATGTAAATCAGTGACTCAAGCTTGCTGACTTTACTTAGCACAGTAAACTGCACAACAGAAGAGGCTTGAGGCTGTAGATACATACTAAAACTACGGATTTATTTTACATAAATCAGAACAAAGAAACATGTCGTCTGTCCTTGCCGTCCACTTGGAGAGAGACTAAAAACAAAAGCAATACACAGAGCGGATGTTCCGCTCACGGGACCCAGCAGTCTGTGCTGGAAAGGAAACAGAATGTAAACAGACATGTAACAATCCCACATATCTGCAACAAAAGGTGGAATAGAATCTCCAACATATCCATCCTCATGCCCTGTAGAAATAGCTTCAAAATCATTATCAGTTTTTACCATAATCTCCCCATCTACTTATGCTGGTCTATGACTGTAATAAAGATTTGATTTGATTTGACTCCTCATCTACTCAGAAACAAGGGTCATTAAGCTCAGTTATGCTGACTCCAAAGTAAATGTGCACAGGTATCATCTTATACCAACATTGCTCTTTTCACTGTCTACCCCATTGTCATCTGGTAGAACAGAACAAGTTCATCCATGGGGATAGAATTTAGTGCAAAAGATGACCCCTCCAACTGGTGTGTATGTCAGGTTGACATGCCAGTGGTGTGTAGTGTTTCTGCATTTTTTGTTTTTCTTATTATACCAAAGGTCCCAATTCATAGCAATCATGCAGGCATCCATGCAATTCCCAAGATGACTCCACATCTGAAATTGACTGCAAGACAGATATCTATAATTCTGCAAAGGTAGACCTGTTAATCACAATTTCCATTTTCTCGTTCATCATCTTGGACTCCCAACTACTAGAAAATAGGAAACTAGTGAACCAGCAATCAGGTATGGCCAAAGAAAGGAACCTAGGAATGTTATTTATTTATTTATATCCTGCCTTTCCCCCTGACAGGAACTCATGGCTAAAACAGAAACGGCTAGAAAACATATGGGGGATGATGACAATCCTATTCATGAAACCTTAAGAGGCTAGCGTCAGCTGAAAGTTGGCATAAGAAAGAAAGGAAATATGTTAAATTGTTACAGTCTAGAAGACAGACAAGTTGACTTCCTAAAAGAGACATATTTTGTCTAGTGAAAGAATAAACAAATGGAATCGCCCCCTCTTTTTTCCTTTGTCAGCATGGAAGCTTGGCTAGATGGCCGTTCTCTTTCTGGTCCTGAAATGTACGTGAGAACTGTAGTGCAGGATTGGGCCCTGGCAGCTTGGGTTGCATTTCTATCCAGCAGAGGAGTGTGGTTTTGTTCCACGGAGATTTGTGATGCAAATCTGTAACACTATAGTGTTGAACTGCCACGGCCTTGGGTCATGTCAATATGGTGGTAGCTCTTTACAATAAAGATCTCATTGAGGTGAGCAGGAGAGCCTGTCTAACCTGTATTATTTTACTCAGTTACATCTCCTTTCTGCATTTTGGGTTGAACCGGTTCCAGCCCTAATGTGCTGCTGAGCTGTTGCCAGTGCGCTTTTTATTAAGCAATGGTCTTAGAAAGTAAAACCCGAGTCTTTAATGTGGCCTCTCCTACCTGTTTTAATACTGGTGAGAATAATCTTATATTTCACCAAACCTATGTGTATTTAGTTTCTGGCTTCCTGGATAATTGAGGGTTCCTATTAAAAAGGCCTGAACAATCCTTGCTATAGAAAAACGGCTCTAAAGACCTTCTCTGTTTGGAATTAAAGGTGAAGGTGTTAAACCCAGACAATAAAACTCAGATCAAAGTAGCCAACAGAAGGAGGCCACAAGAAGAGCAGATTGTCCTTTCGACTCCATCACATCACAGAAGGTGCCACCTCTCTCTTTTCGTAATTGAATTTCATGAAAGAGGCAAAGCCATTCTTCCGAAAGGTAATTCAATCGGGCCGCTGGCTGGATCGACAAGGAGAGCACCTGCTTTGTTTGCTTTAGATTTTGGGCTGCAGACCCTCCTGGCCTGATGGGGGTTGGCTAATCCACTACCCCAGCTTGCGGGGGCAGCAACAACACCTGTTGCCCAAGTGTGCTGTTAACCCAGTTCATATTAGGCAGGTTTTGGATTCTGTAACTATGCTGTGAAGGACGTTCATCCTTCCAGCTGTGTCGGCTGCAGGAGAGTCGAACAGCACAAGACCATAAATGTTGATAATGGCTTTTTTTTTTTGTATGGCCATAAACTTGGTCACATGGGGGGGGGAATAGAAGGCTGAAATGTCTGTTCACAAACTGGAATTATTCTGGGCATGATGTATCATATGGATGGAGAATATTCTCCAATACAAGTCTCATTTTATTTTGGGCCTGGCTGGCAGATTCTGCCTCCTCCTACAATCAGGGCCTGAGGGAAAAGCCTGTAACCATGCTCACACAACCATCGGGTGACAGCCAACTTAATTTTACTCCTAGTAGACCCATTGAAATTAATGGACCTAACTCGTAGAATCATAGAACTGTTGGAAGGGACCACAAGGGCCATCTAGTCCAACCCCCTGCAGGAATCTTTTGCCCAACATGGGGCTCGAACCGTTGACGTTGCGATTAAGAGTCTCATGCTCTATCGACTGAGCTATCCCAGCTGACAATCAAATACTACCCTTATTGGTTCAGATCCTGTCATGCATTTGACCCGTGTCAGCAAAATGATAGTTGAGGACTGCCTGCAAGAAAACAGAACAGATATTTTAAAATGCACATACAATGCCCTGCCCCCACGTTATTATTACTTCATTAATAGGCTCATACAAAGACTGCTGGTGGAAATCCTTTTTGCTTCCATAAATGCTTCTGTTGGTCTGTCATTTATGCAATTGTCACTGTCTCTATTCAGTGTATTTCAAGCACTATAGCCGCTCTGTAGGCCACAGCTTTATCTACAAGACCTTCTGGACTACAGCGACTGAGGTTTGGGCGATTTGAGGCCAGGCAAATGTTCTTAGCTTGGCTGGAGAAAGCCTGAATATTTTATCAGACTCATTTCTTTATCAATAGTTATTGGATACAATTCCTACCTCATTGCTAAATATGGAAAGTGGAATCCCCCATTCAGCGCAAACCAACTAATTCAAACATCCTGATCTATTCTGCGGACTGGAATACAGTTATTCTTCAGATTGTGTCATGTAGTTCTCAGCTCAAAGAAACATATAGGGAAATGCATGGTTTAGGAGGAAATTATACAAGAATGCATATTATTGGTCAAGTTTAGGGGAAGTAACTACAATAAAAATGCGAATTTTCTGCAATTTTTTTTTTTTAAAGGGATGGAATAGATGATGACTGAACACATCCAAAGCTAACATGAACTGGAAAGAGACTTATTCATTTATTCCCTAACCCAGCATAGGTCCCACCAAGAACGAAGTGCCTCTATAGGCCATATACATATGCTGCAATGCAGGGGAAGTACAGAAATACGGTAACTCAGATTTCAGCTTCCTGAGAGTCAAAGTTTTTATTTTAAATAAGAAGCAGGTACCTATCTTTTAAAGGCATGTTTAAAGGTATGGCTGATGCTTTCTGAAATCTCAGAAGCTGTGCACCCATCTTTTCTAACTATTCTCCAGTCTCCTGAAGACACAGATAAACTGCCTTCCTTTGCAGACCAGCAGATTTATTTATTTTATATAAAATGTCAATTCCACCCTTCTGGTACTTGCACACCGTTGTGTAAGTCTGCTGAAGCAAAAACAACAAAACATATTGCGGCAAACAAATTTATTGCAGCAGATTTGAGTCCATTTTGTTAGATGCATAAAGTGTTACGTCAGTTGGCAGATAGATATATTCACATACTTATCCCCCCCCCCATTTCATTGCCGTTTAGTACCCCCCTGCAGCCTCTCTCTCTCACACACTGCTGTATCCCTGATGTGTATATATAGCCAAGCAAAGATAATACTTCCTGCATCTGATGAAGTGGAGTTCAGTCCATGGAAGCTTATGTGACAATAAATCTGCCGAGGCTTTTAATCTGCTGAAACTCTCGGCACAAAAATAAATCTTTATGCTTATATCCTGCAGAGTCATCCTGTTTGAGCAGGGACTTCTGCTTGTTCAGTTGAACTTCCTCTCTTTTCCTCTCCCCATGCACTCCCCCAATCTATTCTGGGGGAGGAGAAGGAGGAGAAATTTGATTGTGCAAGCACAAGTCTTTGCATGAATGGGACAACAACTTGATGGCTCATGCTCATGGTAGCTGCCTTTTGCTCCTTGTTCTGTTTCGATGCTGGGACAGTTTGTTGATCTTGCATGCCATAAGGATTACATGAAGAAGGCTCCTGAATGCTGGCATGCAAGGCTTCAGGCTTACATTGGTGTTGGAGGAAGGAAGGCCCTAGACTTGTGTTTTTCAAACATTTTGAAGTGGGACTCGCCACGAAACTCACTCACCTCTCCACACGTTGGATGCCATTTATTTTATCTTTCCGACATTCATTTCACACCCAAATTAGCATGAATGTGGTTTCTAGGCACACTCACTCATCCGAGGAACTGACCAGACCCAGAACTGCTTAGCATCCACAAAGTGGTGGCCTCATGGGCCTTGAGATCACACCCTGGAATCTGGCATGCATGGAGGGCACCACTTATGTGACAACCCACTTATCAGGCAACAGGAAAAAAGTACCCATTTGTTTCACCCCACTGCCTGATAAGGGGGATGTACACAAAGGGTTCCTTTTTTTCAGGAAGGGAAGGATCTGGTCCCCTTTTCCAAATCTTTTTACAGAGGATGTCCAGTGAATGCGCTGACTCTAGTATGCTTGACATCCTCTGTAAAAAGTTTTGAAGAAAGAGAAAGAGACCCTCTTGCCACCTTCCTGCCCCTTGGCCCATCCCTTCTCACCCCACCAGGGCAGTGGCAGAAATCTGTGGAACATCTTCTCTTTCTTCTACGTTTTACAGAAGTGGATGAGCTGGCCCAGTTGCGCCTGTGCCTCTGGGAAAATGATGATGGCAGCCACAACTGTATAGACCCCCAGCCTGGAGCAAAGCGCTTCCTCTGTAAAAAGCAAAACAAAGAAAATAAAGGAAAGATGTTGTGGCGACTGCTGCCATTGGGGTCCTGTAGTTTGGGGTCCTCTGGACTGCAGGGCCCCAGACCAAGGTCTCACAGACTGGCCCTTGTGGTGCCACTGCAAGGAACGGGGTAAGGTGGAAATAATGTGGTTTATTTAACTCCACCCATTGGTTCAACTCAATTGAACCAGGGAATATCTTGGCTCAGACCTCACTCTCTTAACTACCACCTTTATTCTGGTTTTAAGGTCAGGTACTTCATATCTAGGGAAGAACATCATATGTCTAGATTTGTAGGCCTGAGGCTCTGCTGAGTTAGGTTTCTGGAAGCCAGAGTTTTCCCTGCCATTTGCTTTGTACTTTGCCGCATGGGGTTATTATTTTTCCCTCTGTTTTGAATGGTTGCCATAATGTTACTGTGCAAATACAATTATCAGAAAGCTCTCCGTGTTACAGAAGATACCCTGAATATTTCCTTAGGGTCACCTAGTTCATATTATTTATCGCCAATCATATGACACAGCAGGTGCTGCCTTCCTGTAGTCCAAAAATGCCACTGCAGTGAAAGGGTCACATGCAGTTTGGGAGATGTTGCCTTAAAGTTGGTTCTGTGTTTAGCCAATATTCTGCGGAATGCCAGTATGTTGTTGGCACAGACAGATCCCTAATTACTATCTCTTTTAAATACATTTAAAGTGCTGTGCAAATCAAAAAGTAATTGCGGTGCTTCCATGCAACAAAATAAAAACGCCTTTGCAACTCAAGTATTTCTGCCCACGGGGCATTTACCAGAAAGAATATTGAGAAATGTGGGTTTGATTCATGTAATTGGCTTTCTGCATTGCCGCCATGAAGGGCTTGTGCTGTTCTTTACATCAAAGCATTTTCACTTATCCTGAGTGCTCACTGAGTAGTAAAGAGGGTGGAGTTGTATTTGGTGCCAAACCAATTTTGGGGGTTGGCTGGCCGCATAACCAAAGATGTGTCGATATGGAATTGCCTGTGTCTGTTGGGTCCCCCAACCTGAGCAGCAGTCTGGGCTTTGACTCAAAACTTATCACCATGAGATCCAGATCTGAAGCTGATCAGCAGATTGGGATGGGGGGGGGGGTTGGATGCAGAGAACCCTGAATAGGAACCTCCAGAGTCCATACCTTCCAAGCCTGCACTCCCTGAGAAAATGTATGGGCAGCAAAAACTACTCCTGCCCTCCCCCCGCAGGATCCTGGGAATCACAGTTTACAATTACCAGTGTCTTTAACAAACTACAGTTCCCAGGGTTTGTTGAAGATGCCATGGACTTTAAATGTGTTTTGAATTTAGAAATTGTTGACACAAATTGTTTTCTTGGAACTTTCCATGGTGCAATCCTTTGGGCCTCTTATCTAGGACATTTTCACGGAGTTGGCACATCCATTTTGGAAGCATGGCAGTTTAAATTCTATCATGCAATTGTGCACTCACTTGATTGATTCCATGCATGTTCTACTTATTTCTGAAAGCAAAATCAGTTTGGTTACTTACCTGTGCTTCTGGTTGGAAACTATAGCATGCAGCTACAGACATGAGAACTGCCCCTGGAAAAGCTAATTGTCTGGACATTCTCTTGGACTTATGGATTGTACTGATATGCCACAGGTGTTCCCAGATATCTAAATGTCAGAAAAGGATTCATTTCCGATCAGTGGACATCTCAAAATTTGTTGCTGAAACCCAGTAAGGTTCTGCTTTGTTTTAGTCCGTTGCACTATAGGCTCCCTGGACAGCAGTAATCTGGTAGAATTGGGCAAGCATCACAGAACAGTAGGGGAATGCTGTGGATGTAGTCCATCTTGATTTCAGTAAGGCTTTTTCACAAAGTCCCCTATGATATTCTTGTGAAGAAGCTGGTGAAATGTGGGCTGGATGAGGTAACTGTTAGGTGGATTTGTAGCTGGTTGACTGACTGAACCCAAAGAGTGATCACTAATGCTTCCTCATCAGCCTGGAAAAAAAGTGATGTGTGGGTTCTGCCACAGGGTTCTGTCCTGGGCCCATTGTTGTTTAACATCTTTATATATGATTTGGTCGAAGGAATTGAGGGGATGCTCATCAGATTTGCAGATTACACCAAACTGGGAGGGGTAGCTAATGCTGCAGAAGACAGAATTAGGATTCAGGACTGATTGGAGAAGTGGGCCCAAATAAACAGAATGGATTTCATTAGGAACAAATGCCAGGTTCTACAGTTAGGCAGGAACAACCAGCTGCATAAATATAAGATGGCTTGCCAGTAGTACATGTGAAAAGGATCTAGGAGTCTTAGTAGACCACAAGCTTCACAGGAGTCAACAGTTCTGGGCACCACAATTTAAGAAGGATATTGACAAGCTCAAAGGTGTGTTGAGGAGGGCGACCAAGATGATCAAAGGTCTGGAAACCAAGCCTTATGAGGAACAGTTGAAGGAGGTGGGCATGTTTAGCCTGGATGAGAGAAGAGTGCGAGGAGATCTGATAGACATCTTCAAATATCTAAAGGCTGTCACATGGAAAATGGAGCAGGCTTGTTTTCTCCTGCTCTGGAGTGTAGGACTCAAACCAATGGATTCAAGAAAGGAGGTTCTGACTAAAAATCAGGAATAACTTTCTGACGGAAAGAGCTGTTTGACAGTGGAATGGCCTCCTTCAGGAGGTTGTGGACTCTCCATCCTTGGAGGCTTTTAAGCAGAGCCATCTGTCATGGATGCTGTAGCTGAGATTTCTGCATTGGAGGGGTTTGGACTAGATGATCCTCAGTATCCCTTCCAACTCTACAATGCTATGATTCTATGCCATACACCACTGATGCACTATTATTATGTCATGAATGTGTTGCAGAACACCCCTGTGATAAAACACCAGGTGGTGGTGGTGTTAGAAATACAGCTTCCCACTGGTGGAAGGGCTGCAGTAGTAGAGGACATACTTTATATACATAAGGTCACAAGTTCAGTCTCCAGCATTTCCAGGTAGGGTTCAGAAAGTGTGGATAATACTTAGCACTTTGGACCTGTGCACTGATTTGGTGTAGGGCAGCTCCCCATCTTTCAAATTCTTTAGCCTTCCTTCCAATTTGGGGATGTGGCATGATGGAAGGTTGATGCTGCATCTGTGACCCATGCCACCCATCCCATGGAGTTGACATTATTCTGCCTGTATGTTTCCAATGTGCAGTTTGGCAATGTGCTGGGGAAGGGATAGCCCACTCCTTTTCATGTGCCACAGCATGATGCAAATTGTGTGCATGTGTGTAAACACACACACACAAGCACCAGCTACCAAGGAGGGGGGATGCATCCCCAAATCTCTGAAGTCATGGGTAGTTTTGACTCCCAGTGGGTCTGAGATCCCGAAGCTCAAGACACCAGATCCAGCAGCAACATCTCGTCCACTTTATTGTTGTGGTTGGTGGGTTCAGAGCTGGAATTGTTTCCCCTGTTGTCACTTTCTTTTCGGAATGCCCTTTTGTCATTTCAGCCTACAAGATGTTGCTTGTACTTAAATATACCATTGCCACCTTCACTGAGGTACCACAAACAGGTTGGCCTTTGTGAGAAAGCAGAACCATTCTGAAATGAAAGCAATGAGGGAATATCTGTGTCTGGCATAGACACAGCCTGCAAAAAAGAAAAGGGGGTGAAAAAAAATCAATGCTTTGATCATCTATAAAGAATAACAGCTGTGTTGAGAAGGTTTGTGGTGGTTACCTGGCATTATCTCTTTTTGCAAAGGAAAGTACATTGTAAACCGGTAAAAATTAACTGCCAGAGCACAATGCTGTTTTTGTGACTTAGGAATTCAGATAAAGCTCTGCTTCTCTTGGCAAGCGGATGAAAAGAACAGAGTATTTGCATACAGGTGAGGCAAGGCTGTAGTCCAAGCCACTGCCAGGTATGCAAAGTCCTTCCAGCTGTGAGTGCTATATTTTAATTAAACTGGATAGATTTCCACCTGACCAGTGTGTGGGAGGCTTCAGAGATGGGGCAATACCAAGAAACGTCATTGGATGGCAGCAAAGCATTTGACACATAAACACCTGGCACATCCAAGTACCACATGGTGACGTTCCAGCGACTGTCAGTCAGCGAGCTGGAGACTGTGGACCCAAACTCCTAAGCTGGCTCGAAACTCTGACATACAACAGAAAGAGTTTTGAATGAGCCGTTCTCAAACATTGTCATAATAAGCCTCTGTTAGCCAACTGTTTAGGGCCCTCTATCTCCGAAAGTCGCCGCCTCCGTCACCAAAGAAGGTTACTGTACCTCCAGTAGCTGTCAGGGCTGCCCAGCCTGTGTGTCACATACATTTCTGTGTGTCACATACAAGACTCCCACCAGATAAATTGGCCAACGGATAAATTGAAGTAGATTAGTAAGGAACAATGTGGTTGGCAATGCTCACTCTTATTCTCCCAGTCAGGCATGCCAGGCAACAGATAAAAGGAATAGCCAGAGAAACCCAAAACCACACCTGCAATTCTGTGTACAAATGAGACACCACTTGTATACTTGTAAATGTCAAGCATTGATTGAGCTTTTCAAGAGGCTTTAAAACTATTCAAATGATTGAAATCTACAAGGTGTTCCCAAATGCTGCAAAAGGGCAATTTTAATTTACCAAAATTTTCCATGACCCTGTAGCGTTTAAATTCTAAGGTCTCTGCTGTTTGCCTTTAGTACACTCAGGACTTGTGTGATATTAAAAGCATCTAATCCAACAGGAGTCAGAGGCAGGAAGCGAATCCTTTGTTTGCCTTGGCTTGCTGTGACATCAGAGCAGGTTCGCCAATGGCATAAAAAGAGATGGGACAAGAAGAGTTCTCAGAGGAAAAAGATTTTACAGGTGACTAAAAACACAGCACAGCATATTAACAGGCCCATTTCTCAACATTATATAATGTTGTGCATTTACTTGCAAGCAGAGACACAGGCAAACCCTGCCCTGAGGAGCTTACAAATGAAAAAGAGCAAGATTAAACATGGAACAGCTTAGATAAGGAAGGATATGAGCATTATTTCATTTCTGTATACATTTAAGCCGTAATCCCAAACAAGTATGTACCTATTCCCTGACAACTATTGTAATTAAAATAGGTATTCAAAATGCTATGAACAATAAGAGCTTGATTCTGCCACATAGGAGGGTGTCAACCCATCTAGCAACTTAAAAATCTTACCTGCTTGCTCAGAGAAAGCTATGAAAAACAAATTGGTTATTGTAATTTGGCACTGCATGCCCCTGGTTTGGGCTTTGGCAAAGGGAAGCTGGCGGAAATTTCCACAGCTTCATCTGTGAAAGTTCTTCTTTCTAGGCAGCTCTTTGATTGAAGGGGTAGTATTAACTCAGGCACAGCCTGGCAGTGTGTGTGGGGAAAGATTATTCCATGCATAAAATGGCATAAAATTGTGATCTTTCTCTCCCCATATTCCAATTGGCCAGACTCCCAAGGAGCAAAATATCATACTCTCAGACTATTTACTGATCAGTGGCCTTTTTAATGGATTTCTCTTTTTCAGCCACGAAATAACCCAAAGTTCTAGACTGGTATTTTCTGATGTTTGACATAATAATGATAATGATGATGATAATTTATTTATTTATACCTCACCCATCTGACTGGGTTTCCCCAGCCCCTCTGGGCGGCTCCCACCAGAATATTAAAAACACGATAAAACATCAAACATTAAAGACTTCCCTAAACAGGGTTGCCTTCAGATGTCTTCTAAGTTGTTTATTTACTTGACATCTGCTGGGAGGGCATTCCACAGGGCGGGCGCCACTACCAAGAAGGCCTTCTTCCTGGTTCCCTGTAACCTCACCTTTTGCAGTGAGGGAACCACCAGAAGGCCCTCGGAGCTGGACCTCAGTGTCTAGGCCAAATGATGTGGGTGGAGACACTCCTTCAGGTCAGAATATAACTTCAACTGAATAATGGACCTCAAAAGGATGGGTAGCTCCTAGAATTTGGCCAACATGCTATTTACTTGACTCAGTACTCACTTCTTGCCTGCAGTAATTGATGCTGAAAAGGCACCAGTAAATATGGACTGTGAAATAATACTCCACTGGTACTGAGCTACAGGGTGCCCTCAACCCAGGGGTGTATGGGTGCACACATGTGCATGTGAGGGAGCTGAGATGACAGGGCTCTTCTGTTTATAACTGCAAATTTTCTGGAGAAATTTCTATAAACAGGATCTGCTCAGCCAAAGTAAGGTTAGATTACTGGTGTTACATAGCCAGACCCTTTCACGGTTTAGCTAATCACTTCTTCATTCATTTGGAAACCTCAGGTAATTCAGGAACATGCTTGAATTTCAAGAGTCAAGGCACACAAGAGCTCATTCTCTAGGTAAATGTCTCCTGTCTAGCATTCAGATAAAACATGATGGTAGGAAACACTGGATTTATTTTGTAGGCTGAGGACAGGACATAGGCTTAGAATGACGTTCTTTTTTTTCATCTAGCCAGCAGAGTTGATTAACTTTAATAACGTTGCCTCTAATGTTTCATTATAATCTCATTTTAAGGAAATGTTTGAGCATTAAGTATTTTTTCCCACAGCACTAAAAACAATATGCCTTTCCTTGCCAAGCATTGCATTTGCACATATCCTCTTCATTTCTGCAGTGTGGAGGTAATGTTTGGAGGTTTTCCATCATCTGGCTGCCAACTTACCATCATAGATCATTATCAGGATTCATTTGACTGAAGTATCTAACGCATAGGAAGGCGTGTTCCTGACTCGCTTGTGATTTTAGCTGTTGCCCAGATCTTACTGCCAAATGCTGCTTTGTCCAACACAATATAAGGTAATGCACATTGAGTTGCAGCCAACCCAAGTTTACTCAAGAGTAGACCAATTAAATTAATAGACCTAAACTGGCCATGTCCATTAATTTCAATGGGTCTACACTGAGTGTGACTAACATTAGATACAACCCGCTGTTACCTCTCTCTTTACACCAGTGTTTCTCAAAAAGGGCACTTGTGTATCTCTAAACATTTGGGAACAGACAGTAGGCATGCACCCAGGAAGCAGCAAAGGTTGGGGTTCCCTAGAATGTGTCTGTCACAGCTTTGGAGATGCTTGCCTCTGCTTTTCATTACGTAATCTCCACAAGAAACACCCCATGTAACAAAAGTACCTGCAGAGAAAAGCTAGTAGAAGTATTACATTATTTCAATTAGATTTGGGGCTATATGGATTCTGAAACATTTCTCCATAAACCACATGTAGGCAAAAAGCTCATACTTTGCTTCATCATTAGCCAAGGTCATCACAAAGCCCCCTTCCTGGTAAGCCTTCATTAGTTCGTATTTTCTCCAGATGCATGTGTTCATGTAAATTATGTTGTAAGCCTTCTTAAATTTCCCAAACTTAATATTTTGGGCCCAGTTGAGTATTGATAAATATCCCAGTCTATAGGGATGGATGGATGGATGGATGATTTCTGGTCTGTGCCAGTTTTGCTTGAGTCCACAAGTCTGTTGTGATGTATGTTATGTCCTGTTCCCACATCAACGTGTGATTTCTTTCTTTCTTTCTTTCTTTCTTTCTTTCTTTCTTTCTTTCTTATACATCATGAAAATTTCCATTATTTATGAATTTGCCTCCAGCGCAAACAATGTGCATTTATATACATATTTTAGTATTTTTTTGTTTAGCTGCGAACTGTAGTACAAAATTCAGAGAAGTGTGAAAGCTGAAGACTAACTGCATTTTCATCTGCATCTTAGTTTGGGAAATGCAAACTGCCTTGATCTCCCTGATTGATGACTTCTGCTGGGAAAGAGATAGGAGGAATGCAACCCTGTTAATTCTCTTTCACCTCTCAGCAGCATTCAATAGCATTGACCATGGTGTCCCCAGGGGTGCTTTTGAGGACTGGGTGTTGGAGACACTATTCCACTGCAGTCTCTCTGGATAGCTCTAGAAAGTGGCAATGGCAAGTGGCAATTGCTTGGCCCCACTGAACATGACCTGCAAACCTGATACTTCAAGGGAAGCACCCCCCCAATCCGCATCAGCTCAAATCCCCACTCCAAAGACCCTCTCCTTCCCATCCAGAAGCTCCTTAGGATTAAGCCTCCATTTGCTAGCCCACAACAAACCCATTGTGTTCTGCAGAAACCAATTCAAAACACCAAGCTTCCTTGGTATTAGATGGAAAAAGATAAATATATGTCATCCATACATTGGTGGCAAAGGGTGCCCAGTCCCCAGATGATCTCTCCCAGCAGTTCCATGGGGGACAACACTGAATGTGGTGGAGTGCCACAAACCAATGGTCAATGTTCTGAGCGGGAATCTTCCAACACCACCTCCTGGAACCAACCCTCAAGACTATTCCTGTCAAAATGTCCAGACATTGATGGGAATGAACATTGCTGAGAGGTTCAGCAGAACCAACAAGGACATACCCCCATGTTTAGTTCCTTGTGGAGATCATTTCCCAAGGAAGCCAAAGCTGTCTCAATCCTGAAAACATGATTGAAGATGGCTTGAAATGGTCCCAGGTAGATAATCTGGTTCATCCAAGAATGTGTATGTACTGGAATTGACCAACCTCAGATTAACCCAAGGCAATGTGAACATTCTGATGGTTCAAATCAAGGAATAGATGTGTCACAGACATCACATGGCCAAGTGCTTACATTCTTGAAAGCCAGAAATTTCAGTTTCTAGCACATGCAGTGTGCAAAAATGTGTGGAGGCCATATGTGCCAAGTCACACACAGTGCCCTGAGGGTTACTCAAGCTGATGTAGCTTGACCCCTTCACTGAATGGGAAATTTCAAGGGAGACTCTAACTTAACATATATTATGACCTTTGCTGTTTCTTCTTCCAAATTAGCCAGAATTGCCTGCCTTGGAAATGTCTCAGTGATAGATTCCCTAAGTATATAATTTAATTTTACTAAAATATAAAAGAATGTCAGGAGCAGGTCTCATAAACCAGAACCATTTACATATTCTCAAGTAAGCTAGAAAACACTGAAGTAAAATAAATTTATTGTGGTGCAGGGAGTAAAGGTCACATGGTGTTAAAACCAGTAGCTAGTACTAATGCAGATCTAACCAATCTGTTAATAATGAGTTGGATCCAGACCTTTGGAACATTCCTCATCTCCTTACCTGATGTAGGAAGAAGCAGTTCATAAATCAACATATAAATGGGCCAGAGGTAGCTGCCTTCCAAAACATCGTTTTAGTTCTGCATTATGGCACAATTGCTGTTTATTTATTTATTTTTACTTCTAATTAATGTGGGATGTTTATTAGCTTTCCCAACCTCTTATCCTGTCATTGCTCTGTGTGAATATTGAAATAGGCAATGTAAAATGCTGGGGACTCTATTAACTTCTCAGTCTTAAGTTCAGTACAAAACACACACAGTGTTTTAAGCAGCGTGATGTCACAGGATTAAAAAAGTCAGTTTCTGGCTTTTAAATCTGTTGAAGAGTACTCCTATTCAAAAGCATAAATAGTTGCTTTAAAAAATATATATGTTCTTAAATACATTTTCTCTCATTTTTAAATTAAGCTCTGGTGGTATAACTCTCTTTTTATAATTTGGCACAGATGTAAAATGGGAAGCTGTCTTATGCTGATTGGTCCATCTAGTTCAGTATCACTCACATTAGGGCTCTGTGCAAATGGCTTCTCCAAATTTTCCACTCTATTTGCAGACAGAGGAATTGGAAGGACCATTTCACTGAATTTCTCCTAGAGATGCCGTAATATCAAAAAGGCACAAATGCTTATCAGTTTTGCCCACTCAAAAGATCTCATGGAAATATAATTTTTAGCAAGTTTCCCAAATGCATCTGAATGAAAGAATGCTCTTTGTGCAAGCAAAAGACAGGACTGCTTGCCTTCTTTAATAACATGCTGGCTTTGGTTTGGGGAGTCACACAGCTTGAGATGTTCTTCAAGAATACAAGAATGTATTCTTGTATGTTTATTAGCTTTCCCAACCTCTTATCCTGTCATTTAACAGGGAGAAATGTAACAGGGAGAAATGTAAAGTATTGCACTTGGGCAAAAAAAATGAGAGGCACAAATACAAGATGGGGGACACCTGGCTTGAGAGCAGTACATGTGAAAAGGATCTAGGAGTCTTGGTTGACCACAAACTTGACATGAGCCAACAGTGTGACGCGGCAGCTAAAAAAGCCAATGCAATTCTTGGCTGCATCAATAGGAGTATAGCATCTAGATCAAGGGAAGTAATAGTGCCACTGTATTCTGCTCTGGTCAGACCACACCTGGAGTACTGTGTCCAGTTCTGGGCACCACAATTCAAGAAGGACACTGACAAACTGGAACGTGTCCAGAGGAGGGCAACCAAAATGGTCAAAGGCCTGGAAACGATGCCTTATGAGGAACGGCTAAGGGAGCTGGGCATGTTTAGCCTGGAGAAGAGGAGGTTAAGGGGTGATATGATAGCCATGTTCAAATATATAAAAGGATGTCACATAGAGGAGGGAGAAAGGTTTTTTTCTGCTGCTCCAGAGAAGCGGACACGGAGCAATGGATCCAAACTACAAGAAAGAAGATTCCACCTAAACATTAGGAAGAACTTCCTGACAGTAAGAGCTGTTCGACAGTGGAATTTGCTGCCAAGGAGTGTGGTGGAGTCTCCTACTTTGGAGGTCTTTAAGCAGAGGCTTGACAACCATATGTCAGGAGTGCTCTGATGGTGTTTCCTGCTTGGCAGGGGGTTGGACTCGATGGCCCTTGTGGTCTCTTCCAACTCTATGATTCTATGATTCTATGAATCGACTGAATTTATGGATGAATTCCGTGGTGGCTTCTTTCTTTCTTTCTTTCTTTCTTTCTTTCTTTCTTTCTTTCTTTCTTTCTTTCTTTCTTTCTTTCTTTCTTTCTTCCTTCCTTCCTTCCTTCCTTCCTTCCTTCCTTCCTTCCTTCCTTCCTTCCTTCCTTCCTTCCTTCTTTTAAAGGTAGGGTATGGAGCTTGCTCTCCAAAGCCATCTCCTAATGCAATGTTAATGAATAGAACACATATTTTGACTTTTTAAACATTTGTGGGACACTCTGCTCTTCCAACAATCACCTTCTTCCTTTCCTCCTTTCCTCCTTGGAAGATAATTTCAGTGAAAACAGTGTCCCAAGGACACAGCGTCTGATAGGTTATCAGGGAATCTGACTGCCTGACAGATCCACAGGCTGTCAGCACAACTGCTGAGCTGGTTGCCAAGAAGGTGAGATGCCAAATACCAGGTGAACCTCTCTGCCAGCTTAGCACCTCGAAGCCATGTGATTGCTGCCTGGCAGAGGGCTGCTTTTACACGCTAGCAGGAATGGAAAAACAAGCGTGCTGCCTTAATGCGTCTCCTCAAGCAAGATGATGATTTACATGGGGAATTTAAAACGCCAAGTTAGGCATTTTGCAAGTTGGCATTTGCAATGGATTTGCAGTGGCTGTGCTGTGGGCTGGGGAGAGACACCCCACTGCAGTAAACTGCTCATGTGCCTCTGGCCTAAGCCTCACAAACAGCAGATGAGGCGCTAAACCCATGACTGCACTGTGAAATCTGAGGGCCAATCTGCATTTTCCAGAGGCAATCAGTGACTGGGTCTCCTGGTGTCTTTCATTCTTCTCCTGGCTGTAGGGAGCACTGAATGTGATCAGAGCAGCACAGCTGAAGGGACGGGCTTTAACCGCACCCGCTTGTTGTTTTTCTGGAGGAGGGGTTGTAGCTCAGAAGATTCTGGTTTCAGTTCCTGGCACCAACAGGTTAGGGCTGAGAGAGACCGCTTCCTGAAAACCAGGACAGCTGCTTCCAGTCAGTGTAGACAACTCTGAGCTAGATGGATGAAGGCAGCTTCCAATGTTCCCTAATCTATGTCACTATACCAAAGCTGTTGTAAGGGAACAATACAAACGAATCTTTCCCCTCTGCAGTTTACAGCCAACGTTGGAACTACAGGGAGCTGGGGAGGGACTGTTTTGTGTTTTGTGCTGCCCACCCCCCTTCTAGTTTTAGAAGACTATAAGAAGACCATGATTCAGCCAAAATTTGGGATAGCAAAGAGTTGGGGGTTGTGGATTTTATTAAAGTCCCCTAAATTTCCCTTCATAATTTGCGCCCTGTTTGGGGGAAGGCATATAGTCCACATGCACACCATACCTTTAAAGCATGATGCTACTTTAAACAGTCGTGGCTTCCTCCAAAGAATTCTGGGAGTTGTAGTTTTTTAAGAGCGCTGAGAGTTATTAGGAGACCCCTATTGCCTTCCGAGAGCTTCGATTGCAGGAATGGTTTAATAGTAAATCCCTCTTCTCAGGGAACTCCGGGAATTCTATTATTATTATTATTATTATTATTATTATTATTATTATTATTATTATTCATGGAGAATAAAGCTATCAATGACTACTAGCCTCTGATAGTGGCTATGTTCTACCTCTACAGCAGTATATCTCTGGATACCAGTTGCTAGTAATCAGAGGCAGCTGGCTGGTCACTGTGAAAAGAGGGTGCTGGATTAGATGGGCCCTTTGTGTGACCCAGGAGCAGTGGCGTAGCGTGGGGGGTGCCAGGGGTGCCGGCCGCACCGGGCGCAACATTGGGGGGGGGCGCGTTTGGCCGGCCCTTCGCAAGACGAAAGTCCATAGGGAAATCTCCGGGACAGCGGGGAAGCGCAGCGCGTCTTCCCCACTGTCCTCAGACCTCCTCCGAAGGCTGCTCCGAAGCCTGGCGGTGGGGCGGAGATGCTCCGAAGCCTGGCGGCGGGAGGAGGGCTCTCCGCCCCACCGCCAGCCTTCGGAAGGCTGCTCCGAAGCCTGGCGGCGGGAGGAGGTCTCTCCGCCCCACCACCAGCCTTCGGAAGGGGCGGGGAGACCTCCTCCCGCTGCCAGGCTTCGGAAGGCTGCTCCGAAGCCTGGTGGTGGGGTGGAGAGACCTTCTCCCCGCGCCAGCCTTCGGATGGCTGTCCTGAAGACTTGTGGTGGGAGCAGTGGCGTAGCGTGGGGGGTGCACCTGGCGCAACATCGGGGGGGCGCGCGGAAGAGACTCGAGTGCTAAAATCCACGGGTTAGGGGGTGCAAATTACTTGCCTTGCCCCGGGTGCTGAGAACCCACACTACGCCACTGCCCAGGAGGGCAGTTCTTATGTTCTTAAAGCTACATAATGAAGTTGCCAGACACACCTCTGTGGGATGGGAATTCCACAGTTTATCGGCTGCCACAGAGACTACCCTCTTCTGGGCCACTGCCCCAAGCTTCTTAGGGTGGTTGAACTACCAAGAGGACAACTTTTGCCATCTTAACACCTGAGGTGGTCTTTCAGACGCAACCTTTAATGAATTCACCTATTGTGGGGCACTCAGAAGAGATTCGAAAAGCTGTCCTCTCTGGTTCAAATTAAGCCAGTGCTAGGATAGTTGTATCTGTATGGCTGGGAGGTTCCAAGTGATTCATGATGTTACGAGATCACTAGACCTAGTTGAATCTGTGCGTAGTCAGGAGTTTTCTGTTCTTTTTGGAGAAAGTTCTTATCTCACTTCCTGACTGGTGTGGCCTCTAAATCTTCCATGACAACTGGATTGCAACTCATGGGTTTTGGCATTGCCATATTTGTTTGTGAGCTAGTAACTGAGCAGGCAAGAACCAGCCTGCCTGCCTCCTGCTCCCTCAGCAATTCCCCAGACTCTATTCTGTTCTGCAGAGACCTGCAGCAGAGGCTGTGATGAAAACCAGGATGTTGACCAGACAAATCAGGACCCTGGGCAGCTCCTAGTGGGTCCTACTATGTACCTTTTGGAAGATGTTGTTTTAGCAAATGCACAGAATCACAGCAAGCCTTAAAAAACAAAAACCTTCCTGTGGCTTCTCCCCTCTAGGAAAGCTGTTTGCAATATTGAAAGGCCCTGTAGTTTATTCTGCATTCATATGCTGATGTGTGATGGGAGAGCAGGAGAAGTTGCAGTGGAATGATGATTGAAGAGCAAATTGAACCCTGCCCTCTACCAGTAAAATGGCCTCATGGGCCATTTTGAACCCTCAGGTAGGCCAAGTCTGACCTGTGGGCTGGAGGTTCAGAACACCTGTTCTAAAAAAATTATTTCACCATTTGACCACCAACAATGAAAAAGGTAATTTAGAACAACCCATTTCATAGTCAGTGAAATGGTTTTGTAATTATTGTTACTATTTTGGGTCAACTCTAATTCAGTTACTTGTGTAATCCACTACTCTTCTGTTTGTCACAAGATTGAAAAAAACTACCAAGAACTTCCAAAGCATTTCTACAAGGCTCTCATGTTTGTTACTTGTTTGTTCATTATACCTGTTAGCAACAATTCAATTATACCTGTTAGCAACAATTCAATCCCCAAAGAGAAAAGAAGTTCTTGATTAAATTGTTTCTGACAGATATCATTAAGCATGAACATGTAAACCCAGAGAAAACATGTGAAGGTACCAAGCCCAAGATGTAATGATAAAGACGAATGCTGCAGCCAGATTTTTATTAAACTTTATATAGTCAATTGATGGAGTTGCTTTGAAAATTAAGGGTTGAAATAACCTAAGGGGCAAAATATTGCATGTACCAGCTAATTAGAGGACAATACATCATAAAAAATAAAAGTTACCTTACATAAAAAAGCAATCCATATCATCATTGTTTAAAAAGGTCAGCCATCTTTTGGCTCAGTATATCATGCACTTCAGTCTTCATTCTTTATCCAACATTTCATGTGCATGAGTTAATTTGGTTGAGTGGACAATGAGCATAGCCATTTAGCCTACAACAGGACACAAATTGCTTATGAAATTCATTGAAATAGATACCACCTACCACAGTGCTCATACTCAGTTAATTTGCATTGCTTAAACAGAACAATAGTTGCCAACACTATTGAAACAACACTAGCACCAGATAACTTCAAATCTCAGATCTGGGTGATAATTAAAGAGATGCTTAATGGGCATTACAGAGATGTTTAAAAGAAAACATTTAAAGCTCACTTAAAATAAATGAGGGGCAGAGCAATCCAAACCCTTGTTATCCTGGACTGGTGTCGGGGTTGGATTAAAAGGAGGTGTCCTTCTACTCAGCTTTCCTGGCTCAGCAGCAGTCCTCCTGCCAGGGTGGGTGTGGATGAGGAAAGCTGGAAGAAGAAGAGGAGGAGGAGGAGGAGGAGGAGGAGGAGGAGGAGGAGGAAGAACTTGGACTTGATATCCCGCCTTTCACTCCTCTTAAGGAGTCTCAAAGCGGCTCACAATCTCCTTTCCCTTCTACAACAAACACTCTGTGAGGTGAGTGAGGCTGAGAGACTTCAGAGTAGTGTGACTAGCCCAAGGTCACCCAGCAGCTGCATGTGGAGGAGCGGGGAAGCGAACCTGGTTCACCAGATTACGAGTCCACCGCTCTTAACCACTACACCATGCTGGCAGTAGGTTTCTTAACGGTGGGAGCCAGTGGAAGGTCCCTCAAATGAGGTTTAGATATTGGAAGGTCTGTCACCTGCATGATGGAGGAAGCTTGTTTTCCGATGCTCCAGAGGGTAGGACCCAAACCAATAGATTCAAATCACAAGCAAGGAGATTCTGACTAAACATGAGACAGAGCTTTCTGATGGTAAGAGATGTTCTACAGTGGAATAGACAACTGTGGTGGACTGTCCTTCAGTGGAGGTTTTAAACAGAGGTTGGATGGCCACCTGTCAGGGATTCTTAAGCTGGGATTCCTGCTTGGCAGGGGGTTACACTAGATGGCCCTTGGGGTCCCTTTCAACTCTACAGTTCTGTGAGAGAGTGAAGGGAAAGCAGGCTGAGACAGCCCAGGATCCACTGGATCCTGAGCCAATCTCACAACCATCGCATGACAGCACCATCTGGCCTTGATTACTGCGCCACCCTGGAGGTGATGCAGTGATTGGGTCCAGATTGGGACAGGTGATTCTTCCACCAGGGCTGCTGTGAGCAGTAGGGCTGCGAATGCAGTGATGGCCTCATTACTCTTAGCTGGGTAGAAGTTAGAATGCACCTTAAGTAAGAAAAAAAGAAAGAAAAAGAAAAACCACCAATGAAGAGGATTGTATCCAACTAAGCAATACAGTAGGGACGTGGGTGGCACTGTGGGTTAAACCACAGAGCCTAGGACTTGCCGATCAGAAGATCGGCAGTTCGAATCCCCGCGACGGGGTGAGCTCCCGTTGCTCGGTCCCTGCTCCTGCCAACCTAGCAGTTCGAAAGTGCAAGTAGATAAATAGGCACCGCGCCGGGGGGAAGGGAAATGGCATTTCTGTGCGCTGCTCTGGTTCTCCAGAAGCGGCTTAGTCATGCTGGCCACATGACCCAGAAGCTGTATGCTGGCTCCCTCGGCCAATAAAGCAAGATGAGCGCCACAACCCCAGAGTCGGCCATGACTGGACCTAATGGTCAGGGGTCCCTTTACCTTTACCCTTAAGCAATACAGTAGATCCATCCACTATTCAAAATACATTGATGCCAGTCATGTCTGCCTTAAGTTCATTGATTTCAACAGGTCCTATTGCACCCTATCTAAAAAAATCTAAAAATTCCGAAAGGAAGGACTGTGAACTGTTCATTAAAAAAAAGAAAAGATAGCTGGCAAAAGGATGAATTGAGCCTGATTCAGACAATGTTGTGGTGGGGAGGGATGCTTTAACCCTTTACTGCTGCCATGGCTCCAATCAGAATTTTCCCCGCCCCCACCTGTTTGTGAGCTACCTCCTTATCGGTCAAGAACTTTATGCAAAATTCCGCTGGTAACAGCTGGATTTGCAGGTAAAGTCCAAGCAAGTGACTTGTGCATTAATATCCTAGCATGTGCAGTTCAGAGTCCAGTCAGATGTTTTCAAGATTGACGTCCACAGCTGAGAGCAGCCAGTCAGATGACTAGGATTCTCTTCAGTGGCTTCTAGGTATGCCAGGAGCGTGTTTCTGAAAAAGGACTGACCCAGTCCACCCCTCTTTTTTTTTATAGGCCGGGCTCAAAAGACATCTCTAAGCCAAAAATGAGAGTGACTTAAAAATTAACATTACATCTTATATATTTTGATGTCACAGAGTGCATATCTGTGTAGATATGTCTGTTTGGCTATATTTTTTAGGAGCTACCAAGTCCTGCTTTGTGAAACGTGAGTGGATCATTTCCATCCAAGGTGGTTATTTAAAAAACAACAGCAACAACTTCATAGTCTTAAACATTTGGTGCCTGATTTTGCTTGTTTTCCTCTTCCCCCATCCCCTTACCCCTTGGTATCATGTCGTTTTAGAATGTAAGCCCGGAAGCAGAGAGAGTGATATTTTTATTGATTTGCAAGTCACCCTGGGAATTTTTCTGGCTACAGAAAATGGTGTGTAAATGAATAAATCACTGAATGAAGAAGCAAATGAAGTCACCTGTGTGATCCTTGTTATGCACATGATGGTCCAGACACTTTTATTCTTGGGAAGTCCCTTCCCCCCCTTCTTGACAATCCTAAAATCCCATGCTCTCTTCTCCTGTGCTTCAATGGGAGCTGCATGCCTAAGGCCAGTACTCGGCACAACTTGAGCAGCTTCAAACATGAAATGTTCTATATGCAGGCAACTCAAAGAAATGCAGGTAATTCCACTCTAACACATTCCTTACTGAAGGGCAGCTGCTCTTTCTATCACCTCAGTTCTATTGTACCCTTCAGGAGCCAGAAATGTACCCCCAAGCGTGTGGAGAGCGACTGATGCAAAGGCTGGAGGCAGGTAATCAGAGAGCTGACAGCCATTTGAATTGAACGCTGGCTGCTTTTGGTGAGCACACTTAGCCCAATTTCACCACGGGTTAATTAGGTTTTGCAGGGTTTTGTAGTGTTTCAAAAGCCTACATAATCTGTTGGACCAGAGGCGCCCAAAGGACAAAAGAAACACGTGCGGACACTGTGGGCAGCGCACAGGTCTCTCAAAAATGATCGCCCAGCTCTAGCCTCAAAGGACAGTGATGTGTTTGGTGGTATTGCTGTCACGCACCCTGAGCCCAGTAGTTGTTGTTGAAGGGTGTGTGTGTGCCAACTTAAAACCCCTCTCATTTTTGGAAAGCAAATCCTCTGCTTCCGTACTGGCCCCGCTCAGGCATTTTATACTTTGGAGCCAGCAAAGAGACTCGGGGGAGAGAGGGCCTTGACAAAAGGCTAGCCAGGAAGCCAGTCGCAGTGCCTGATCCTGCTGCCACCGAATACAATCTGCCTCTTGGCACCCAGGACTTGCAGCTGCCAGGCACTCTCCTTATGTGGTCACTGATGTTGGCTCCGAGGCAAGAGCAGACAGAGGAGGAGGGCGAAGGCGAGCTCATTCATCACTGCCAGGAGAGAGAGAGAGAGAGAACGAAGCCAGTGCCAAGTCACTATGTAACTAGGCACCTGTGCCAATTTGCTCAGTAATTGGATTGCTATTTGAAAAATTAACACGGTCTCTGGAGCCTTTTGCGTTTTGTGTAAAAAAAAAAGTTTTTGCAGTTGAAATGGCAGAGTAGGCAGAAAATAAGCTGTGCGCGACGCCCGACTCCTCGGAGGAGGATGGAGAAGAGGGGCATTTTTAAAAGAAGTCATTTGGTTGCCTTCCAGAATATTATAATGCCGCTTCTGAATCCACTTGACTATGCTGGCAGATGCGAGAGACAAAGGACCAAAATACAGTATGCCGGAAAGCTGTGATCTTACTGCTTGCATGAGGAATTAACTGGCTTCCACACTGCCATGGTCCAGCAATGCAAACATGGCTAGCTTTTTTTTTTTAAAGAAGAAAAATAACGAGAGAGAGAGAGAGAGGCTTTAATGCCGTTGGCCTATTCGCCTCCTCAAAAGGGAGAAAATGCAAATAGGTATGAGATGCCAATATTATATGCAGATGATTATGTCATGGAATTATGCCCAAGGTACTGAAGTTGTGGTTGGCTCGAAGGTTGCGAACGTCTCCCAACCTGAACTGTGCCACCTGAAGTTGGCATGATAGAGGCATCATTTCTTCTGACGTCTTCCTGCATGTCTCTTTCCCTCCCTCCAACCCTCAGTTGTCTCTGGGAAAGCAGCTTGGGATGACAGTCAAGTGCAATGGTTGGTTTTCTTTTAGCATATGACAACATGGATTCCAACCCCTCGCCACCCCCCCCAAAGTAGTACATCATTTAAAAAAAAATATTCAGATTTATTTAGATCTATATTGCTCTTCAACAACAGTTTTCAGGGCATTTTACAAATGGAATGAATGAAAAAAAACCATTGCCATACAGAATTATTATTTTTTGTAAAGATGACCAAATAAAAAAAGGAGAAATAAAAATGGAGATGAAAAAAATCCTTTAAGAAAAACAGCTGGGTTAATTTCTGAGAAAGATGCAGCATAGGTACCAGGCATGGATATTCACTTCTGGAAAAATTAACATGAATGAAACATATCCATGGTTAGGTGTTCGAGCGAACCCAAGAAGAGCAAGTTTTTACACAGAACGCATAGTGCTGGGGGTGGAATGTCACACTGTATATTGCCTTAACTTAGCTGATATCAAGGAAAATTGTGAGCCTAGAGATGTCTCGTCTGGCTTCCTAAAACTGTGCCACAACTCAAAGCAAGGCTTGGGGTGGGAAGGGGGAAGAAGATGAAATTTCTGCCCCTAGATGGAGTAATCTGCACATTGGAATTTTTGACATTTTGGGAGAACATAGACAGCAATGTGTTTAGAAGCCTCATGATGTTTCTTGTCTGAAACTCCCCTTATTTTAGAATTATTCATAAAAAAAACCTTCAGCAACTTGGAAAAAAGAAAGTACAGCTTTTATCTGAGCTGAACTGGTTGATCAATCTAGTTTCATTATTTGGCAAGCTACATACCCCATGAAATGAATGCTGTTTATTGCTTACGTGGCATAATGCTGTTATTTCTGAATTAAAACAATCCTTATGGAAGAGAGCTGGATTTTGTTATTCCACTGCATCATAATATCTCTTATTTACATTCTAGCGGGAGGCTGTCACTTTTTAGAAGCTGTTTTCTTTGTTGTCAGATAGAGAAGTAAATAGGAAACTTCATATTGCAGTCCAGACAATCAAGCCCTTATTCATTCTCATAGATAGATAGATAGATAGATAGATAGATAGATAGATAGATGGAATGGTCAAGTGATGAAGAACTTTAGCTTCATCCTCCTTCCCCATATCCTAGCCCTTGCTAACCTCCCAAATCGCTGCTCTGCAATCTTAACACAGGCTTCTTTGACCCTTTCCCATCTCTGCTACTCACCACAACATGTTGAAAGAAGTCAGAAAGGCATGAGAATGTCTTTTCAGCTTGGCTATATTGCAACATGACACTGAACACTGAGGTGCACTTCTACACATCAGCTTTTCACATGCCTAGGATAGCTCTCTCGCAGTGTTCTGCATCAGTTTCAAAGGCTTAGGTAGCTCATGGTTTTCTTGCCTTGGTGTCAAATGGTCAGGGACCATTTCTGGATGTTACGCCGGAGGCAGAAGAGATGGGCGACACACTTTAGCTGAAACGATTCCTACTTAGGTGTAACATGCAAAGCCACTGAGTGAGCAGTGCACAAGGGCCACAACCTTCATTTAAATGTGTCACTTCTATCATTTCAAGAACACTGTGGTTGTGTTTTGTCTAAACATGGACCTCAATGTCATCATTTGAAACTCTTCTCTGCATGTCACCTCTGAGGGAGGTTGAGAGAGAGAGAGAGAGCAGGCCTTTTCCATGGAAGGCTCTCCCCAGGGAAGGCCACCTGATGCCAACTTTGTCAGAGTTTTGACACTAGGCAAACACTTTTTTTTGTTTTCTCAGGCATTTGGGCTGTTTTTACTCTGATTATGGGTTGTATCTAATGAAGTCATCCTGTTTGTGCCAGGATGCAATGGAACCCCCATCCCTCCCCTCTCCTTGTGCCCCCCACCTGCTCCAGAGGGTTGGGGAACCCCCAGAATAGGTTTGTGTGTCTGTGGATAGATAGTGGAAGTTCCATTGTGCAACTTCATGAACAAGACTTGGATGGATACAATGCTGATTTGAACACAGTGGCGTAGCGTGGGGGGGGTGCAGGGGGGGCCAGCCGCACCGGGCGCAACATCTGGGGGTTAGGGTTAGGGGGTGCAAATCCACTGGTTAGGGGGCGCAAATCCACGGGTTAGGGGGCGCAAATTACTTGCCTTGCCCCGGGTGCTGACAACCCACGCTACGCCACTGTTTGAATATGCCTATATATTTTCTACCGTTGTCGTGTGTTATTTTTGCATATTGCTTCAGGACTGTCTGTTGTGGGATGCAATTTAAGTAACTAAACTGTTCAACTTAAAAAGAAAAATTAATGGCAGCTTACATAAAGCAATTAAGCAGATGAAGCTTTTCCTAGCGCATTATCTGTTGGTCTACAGGAAAAACTGTGTGTGTGTGTGTAAACACCTAAAAGGGAGGGAGGGAGGGAGGGAGAGAGAGCTCACTTTTAATGCTGGAGAAGTGGGACCAGGCTTAGGTTGGAGAACAACCCCCTAAAAGCAATCAGCCAGCAAGAGCAGTACTTGCACAGGTTAGTTCATTCTTCTGCCCTCAGCAATGAAGAGGGAAAGCTGCCTGCAACTAGGCCCTTATGGTTCTGCTTGCCAAAGGAGAAAGACTGTGCCTTAATTCAAATGGGCTGTAATTGGTCTCTTTAAATGACTAAGTAGATACTTGTGCAGTGGGCGCCACCGGATTTTTTTTCTTATCAATGAGACGATGATGGGCTAATACATCTCAGCAACAGCAGCAAATGGGCCTTGCAATTGCCCCCCATATAAACATTGGCCTGGTTTTAGGAGCATGTTTGACCTTCTCTCCCTTTCCCTGCCTTCTTCTGCTTCCTGTCCCTGTTCCCTGAGGTCTGCCTGCTCTCTATTCCTTCCTTCCTTCCTTCCTTCCTTCCTTCCTTCCTTCCTTCCTTCCTTCCTTCCTTCCTTCCTTCCTTCACAGCAACCCACCGTGTCTCACACACAGCGCCATACCTCACACATTTGCCACTGCTAACAACAACCTGTCAGCTCTTTCTTTGCACTGTGCTAGGCGCTCTTTGTTTTCGCAGCCCAGCAAGCCTTGCAGCTGTTGTCCGAGGCCTGCTCCGCCAGCCTGTGATCAGTCAGCTGCAAAATCCTCCCTGAACAACTCGGTATTCACAGCTCTAATCGGGCCAGCGGACTGTTTCCTCCTCTCTTGCAGTAAATCTTGATCACTTGCGCTCTGCTCGTCAGTTAGTGGCGCCAGCTCTTTGGGCTGTTCTGTCCTTTTCCCATACTCTGCGGCAACGTGTGCTCTGAATGCTAACGTCGGCCTTGTTTAGACTCGCTGCTAACTCAGGGCTGTGATCCACAACTTGGAGAAGTCCAAATTCTTCTCTCTTTTTTTATCCCCCTCCCCGCCCCCCCACCTCCCTGCCCCTTCCTCACAGCTTGCACGTAGTAGAAGCAAATTTCTCGCTCTTCCAAGGGAAGGAAATAAACATTCCTAAAGGATTCCCTCTGCCTATTTCATATTTTACCCATATAAGTTAATTATGCGATTGTCTTTTCATTTCCCTCAAGGAAGGCTGCTGTTCTCTGGACTTTATGGAGTTTTTGGGCCAAGGATGAAGATAAGCTGTACTGACAGATGCAATAACTAACAGCAAGACATCCCTACAGGAAACTGGCACAAACATTAATCGGACCACATGTCTGAGTTGATTAACAGGCTGCATCGTTCGTAATTTAAGTGACTTGTATCTGATTCACACATTTCTTTTCATCCGACGTAGGGAAGTCGGTGTGTTAATTTTTAAGGAAGTTTTACTCAGCAACAGTCACTTTTGACTCTTAAAATGTGGTAGTCCTTTTCACATGATGGCCACATCCCCGCATGAAGATGGAAGGGGATTGTTGATGTGTACTGTATAGACATCATAGCATCAGAAACACCCATCTGCATCCCTTTCCCCTTCCATTTTTGCTGACAGAGGCAGTTTCCCGTCGCAACAACCCTTTGAGCTAGGTTTGGCTGCCCGAGATCAGTAAACATATAGGTGCATAATTATTTGAAGCTGAACCTGATTTCCCATATTCAAACCCCAGTTTGTCCGGGTTGTACCACTAGGGCAGTGTTTCCCAACCGGTGTTCCGCGGCACACTAGTGTGCCGTGAGACATCGGCTGGTGTGCCGTGGGAGGAAGGCGGGCGAGTCGGGCGGTGAGAGGCGGCGGCGGCGGCGAGGATCCGCGTCGAGCCGGGGGCGGCTCCGCGGTGGTGGTGCCGAGCGGCGGGGCAGCGCGCGCAAAAGGGAGGATCGCGAGACAGCGGAGGAGGAGGAGGCCGGCATGTCCGGGCAGCAGCAGCAACTCCCGCCGCCGCCCCCTCCTCCGCCCGCTATCGCCGCCACCACCACAACAGCCGCCGCCGCCTCAGCTGCCCTCGCTCTGCTGCCTCCTCCCACCCCGGCAAGGGGGAGGGAAAAAACTTTCGCTTTTGTGCGTCCCTCCCGGCATGACGCTGCGCGCTGACGTCACGGGGCGGGGCTTTAATGGTGGTGTGCCGCGAGATTTTTTTCCGGCTAACAGGTGTGCCGTTGCCCAAAAACGTTTGGGAAACACTGCACTAGGGACTCAGCTAGATTGGTAAAGAAAAAGTGTTTTATATGTGTTGTATATGCATTATAACACTGTGACACCAGATGGCGCTGTGGAGTTCTATTTTTGCCATCGCCATTTTTCATACAAAGTTTAATGCGTTTAACTGAAATGCTTCTTTCTTGTGTCTAGAGAGTGCTATTGTGCTTGAATTCTGCTCCCTGGTTTCCCACAGGCACCTGTTTGGCCACTGGGATAACAGAATGCTGGACTAAATGCGCCATTGGCCTGATCCAGCAGGCTCTTCAGGAGGAATAAAAGGAGATGTACGTGGTTCTCCGCCTCCTTATGTAATCCCCACAACAACCTCATCAGATAGGTTGGGCTGAAAGGCCATGACTGGCCCAGGGTGAGCTTCATGGCCAAGTAGGGATTTGAACCCTGGTCTCCCAGGTCCTAGTCCAACACTCTATACGATATCTTTATTGTCATTGTCCCTTGCGGAACAATGAAATTGAAAACTACATAAAAACTACATAAAACTACCACAAAAGTACATAAAACTACATAAAAACTACATAAAACATTCAAAAACCCTATATCTAACCACTATATCACACTGCTTCTGTGGTTCTAATCATAGATTTGCAAAACATAAACAATCCAAATTGCAATCATTGGGGTTGGGTCCAGACTAGTCACATTGGGGTTCCATTAAAAGCAATGGGACTGCAGTTTGACATTACTAACTGGATCCGTGATCCACATGGGACTAACTCGTGACTAACTTAGACTAAACCCAACCCATTGAATATATTCTGGGTGAAATTTGTAAAATGACCAATTGCAAAGAAAGTGCTCCACGTTTAATAACAGAAACAATGTAAATTATACAGTACCCATTTCTAAAGTCTGTTAAAAAAATTCATTGAAAATTATGCAATAAGCCTTGCCTATTTTATTGCTGATACAGAACAAAACTCAAAACATGCAGAGGACCTAATTTCTCAATATAGTGCTGATTGCATTTGTGGCTTTATGTTCTTTCTAGGATGCTGGAGGTTCGGCCACTCTGTTTGCTCTTTCTTTCAGGGTAGAGGGAGACTGTCAAGAATCACACTGTGTTATAGTGCTTCAGACATGAAGAGTGCTTTCTTCATAGTGTTTGTCACATGAGCATTTGTCTGACTGTTTAGACGTGTGGTATTACAATATTATGTATGCTTAAGGCTGTAAAGGTAAAGGGACCCCTGACCATTAGGTCCAGTCGTGGCCGACTCTGGGGTTGCGGCGCTCATCTCGCTTTACTGGCCAAGGGAGCCAGCGTACGGCTTCCGGGTCATGTGGCCAGCATGACTAAGCCGTTTCTGGTGAACCAGAGCAGCACACGGAAACGCTGTTTACCTTCCCGCCGGAGCGGTACCTATTTATCTACTTGCACTTTGACATGCTTTTGAACTGCTAGGTTGGCAGGAGCTGGGACTGAGCAACGGGAGCTCACCCCGTCACGGGGATTCGAACCACCGACCTTCTGATCAGCAAGTCCTAGGCTCTGTGGTTTAACCCACAGCGCCACCCGCATCCTGCTTAAGGCTGTAAGCAGTTTTAATTACTGTATCACTGCCCCCCTCTTTCTAGTTCAACCAAAATTTGTTGTGAGCATTCTGTACTGAACTCAGTGAGAATTAGGTGGCAATCCCAACCCCAATTACCTGGAATTTGGTCATCTGTCATGCATGCTGTAGCTGAGATTCCTGCATTGCAGGGGGTTGGACTAGATGACCCTTGGTGTCCCTTCTACAATTCTATGAATAAGCCCTACAGGATTCAATAGGATCTACTTATGACATGGTTAGGATTGTGCTGCAAGTGCCTTCAGAGTAGAACTAGGCGTTTCTGGAAAGCAGTGAGTTGTGATGCTACAACTTACCTAAGACACCATGGTTGTGGGATGCTGGGCCATCAGGATACATCTACAGTCCTCAAAGCTTTATCCTGTTTTTGCAATTAGGCTGCAATTCTGCTCAGGCCTACTTGTGAGTAAGTCCTGTTTAACACAATGGGGTTTGCTTCCGAGGAGACATATTACACCACAACCCTACGAACATTGACTCAGAAACAAGTCCCATTGATTTCAGTGGCTCTTACTTCAAAGTAAGTGGTAAAAAGGCTTACCTTTACCTTAGCTGTGTAAATAGGCTGCAGTAACTTTGTTATTTTTGGCCAGCTCTGTTACCAGCTTCTTAAAACGTCAGGCTGGATACTTCCTGGGCCATCCAGAGGTTTGGCCATTGACAGTCCTGACTGCTGTTGTAGCCAAGCCTCACTTCCTTCATATTGTCATTATTTATTACTTATATAGAACCATGTACATGACCTGGCACTTTTCCATGAGTGAAAGACTGCTCCCTGCCCCAAGGGGCTTACAATCTAGACATATGCACAAGGGAGATAACAGAGGAAGGGGAAGGAAATGATTTCATTCTCCCCACAGGCAAGTCTTCCCTAATGAATCTTCAGAAGAGTTGGACCTAAATACCTAATCGGCTATGGGCAATGCTCTGATAATTAAGTGGAAGAAAATGTTGAATGTGGCTGTTTGGTTTCAAAATTAGACATGTAATAGAAAGCAATATAAGGAGACTCTTGTTCTTTTGCAGTGTGAAATTCATGCAATGTGCATAATATATTTAACCCTAGAGAGAGGAATGTTAAGTGGATGAATTTTTGTGCTTCTCTAGAATGGATATCCTTCAGGTATCTCGTGTGTGTGCGCATGCACACACACACACACAATAAGAATTTCAGCATTGTCTTCTTTCATTTATTTATTTATTGGCTTGTCACAATAACATTAAACTTCTCAATACTAAAGACTGAATTAAGGGAGGAGTGGGGTATTTGTAACTGGCTCTGTGTGATCACATCCTTTCCTCCTCCCATAATACCTTCTCTTGAATCTTGCTTCACTTCTCTCACTTAAAACAGAGTGAGGAGGAACTGTAGAGAGCTGGTTATATCTTTGATCAGTGTTTTCTCTGTCTCTCTGAATCATTAGGTCATCTCCTCATTTTCTCTGTAGAATCCTTGTTTTGTATGGTGTTTCAGCATGCGGGCATTTTTTTGTTAAGATTGTGGCCTGATGATCACTTCCTTCCTTTACAAAATTGTCTTTTTTAAAAAAAGAAAAGAAAATGCTTAAATAAAAGAGTAATTCTTTTCTTCCTCTTGCAGCAACAGCTCTTTCCTTCTTATGAAAAATAAAATGTCCCATAGTCAGAGATTATTTTCAAAATGCTTATTTTGGCCTCTTTACAATCCAAATACATCCTCCTCCTGTAAACGCTTCTCTTCAGACTTCTAATCAGTTTAAGGTAGTCTTATTCATAGGCTATGGCTAGTACAAACCTTGCCTTCTTAATTTTTACAAAAGTGTGTTTGTCACCATGTAAACCTGTGAATGCAGTTTGAGTTCTTTCTTTCTTTCTTTCTTTCTTTCTTTCTTTCTTTCTTTCTTTCTTTCTTTCTTTCTTTCTTTCTTTCTTTCTTTCCTTAGACTGCCAAGTATCTGAAATAGCTGCAATCAGAAAGTTGCTTTTGTCTGTAAGGCGATACAGTTACTTTTCACCTCCTTGACTGATTTTGTATGTTCTCAAAGGGAATGAGGAAAAATCATTCAGGTATACTGTTTTTCCAAAAAACGCAACAGAACATGCTTCCTGCTTCCTGACAGCATTCCTGGTTAACAGCTTGATCAGCCAGAACAAAGTTACATATCAGTTTTCAGTGGAGCTTGCTGAAATGGACTTTCTTTCCTTCCTCTCTGCCCTCCTTTCCATGTTCAAAGAGATCGTAAACATAATCTAGATAGACCATTAATGCTAAATAAAAGATCAGAAATGGGTGGTGCATTAATTCCCTAAAGGATATTATTATTATTATTATTATTATTATTATTATTATTATTATTATTATTACCCCCAACCTTCACACACAGGGAAGATTACAACAATTTAAACCACAACATTAAAAACAGTTTTTAAAAACTTACAATTACATAAAAAAGCAATTACAAGAAATAGGGTAGGTCCTGAAAATATACAGGGAAAATATACAACTTAGGGGTTTTCACAGAGAACAGCCTCTCCCACCCCAAACCTCTGAGGGTGGTGGAACTACCAACATGACTGATTTCAACTCCCAATAAGTTGTCTTTCATGTATTTAGGACTTTAAATACCTTGAACTGGGCTTGGAAACAAACTGTCAACCAATGCAGCTGTTTTAAAACAGGGGTTAGATGTGATCTAAATGGAACTCCAGCCAGTAATTTGTCTGCTGTATTTTGGATCAATTGAAATCTACTTTACAGTCGAAACAGTCTCGGGCATGAGCCTGAGATGGACCAAGCAGAGGGCACGTCTGCCCCCATTTCTGGTCGGAGAGAGAGAGAGAGAGAAGGAACAGGAAATATTTCTTTGATTCTTCCTACTCAAGAGACATGGGGAAATGACATCAAATAGAACCCTCTCTATCAATTACATTTCTATGGTCTGAGTCTCTGCCAACAGCAATACAGCTCTGTGGTCATCAGCACCAAAACATACTAAAAAGCAAGAAAATGCATTGTTGGATTTGACTATAATCTCCCACACTGGATGGGATTGCACTTCTCTGAAGAAACAGGTATATAGGCTGGGAGTATGCCTTCATCTATCATTGCCACTGGATTGTTTTTTATCAGTTTTGGCTGGTGTGCCAGCTCTGACTGTTGCTGGATAGAGATAACTTTGCTACAGTGCCCTATGCCCAGGTCACCTTGTAACATGGATCATTGCAATGTGATCTATGTGGGGCTCCCCTTACATTGATTTTGGAAGTTGCAGCTACTGAAGAATGCAACCCTTTCCCATTTTGACTCCCAAATTGCTCCCTTCTCAAAATTGTTCCCCCTTCCTCCTCCCCCTTTCAATACTCCCCTTTTCACCCTGTAGGTATGAGGGCAAAGAGCTGCATCTGAGGTCTCTTCTCCTCTGTCACCGCTCTTACCTTTATGGGCCAACAGCCAGGTGGACTACCTTCTGGTGCCTGTCATGTTGAAAACCAACTCTGGGTCTGAGGCCTAGTAAAATACCCCTTCAAACTAAGAACCGGTTCCATTGGTTTTTGGAATTCTAGTACATGGCACCTGGGCATTCTATTAAAATGTTTTATTCCATAGTCAAGTAAGTGCTAGACTAGACGTCTACTGTGAGATAATTGGCTGATTAGTTCAAATAATATTTGCCTCCCCCCCCCCGCTGCTTTTTGAGAGTTATACTGGCCAACCCACAACGAGAAGAATCCCTTGGCATAGTCTGGGTGTAGCAATTAGTCACTCTATCTTGACCAGCCTTCCTAGTATGCCTTTCTTTTCCCATCAAAGCATATAGCTCCCTCAACCTTAAATGCTTTGAAACTGAATGCTGTGACTCCTTCTTTGATTAGTCCCATTTTTCATTTCCAGTCCCTGCTGTCTTTACTCTCAAGCAAGCTACTATTCCTTCATGTCCCTCTAAGTCCTTTGCCTGCTCTGTAATCTCCCTTCGACCTCCTTAATTTCTAGGCTTCCTGTCCCTTAGCTTTGCTATATCCCCGGGCCACCTCTCAGTCCTCAGCTTCCCTCACAGAGTGTTTGTTGTGGGGGAGGAAGGGAAAGGAGAATGTTAGCCGCTTTGAGACTCCTGAAGGGGAGTGAAAGGCGGGGTATCAAATCCAAACTCTTCTTCTTCTTCTTCTTCTTCTTCTTTAATCCCAGCCATCTTGACAGCATTCCCTTCCCTCACAGAAATAAATGGAATGAAGGCTGATGCACTCCTGAAGCAACTGAACAGTTCTTGCCACCACACCAGCTCAGAATTTATTATTATTTATTATTTATTATTTATACCCCGCCCATCTGGCTGGGTTTCCCCAGCCACTCTGGGCGGCTTCCAAAAGAATATTAAAATACTATGATACATCAAACATTAAAAGCTTCCCTAAACAGGGCTGCCTTCAGATGTCTTCTAAAAGTCTGGTAGTTGTTGTTCTCTTTGACATCTGGTGGGAGGGCGTTCCACAGGGAGGGCGCCACTACCGAGAAGGCCCTCTGCCTGGTTCCCTGTAACTTGGCTTCTCGCAGTGAGGGAACCGCCAGAAGGCCCTCGGTGCTGGACCTCAGTGTCCGGGTAGAACGATGGAGGAGGAGACGCTCCTTCAGGTATACTGGACCGAGGCCGTTTAGAATTGATGTCACAGGTTTGATCAGCACTCCCACACAATATGATGCCAATTTGATTAAAATGCAAGGACGATATTAAAATGAACTCTTTTTTTTAATCTGGGGTTGAGGGGGAAGCTACTCTTGCATAGTTTCTCCTTTAGTTTCTATCAATGCTTGCCTGTTCTCTCAGTACTTTTGTGACATTTTTCGTTGCCGAAGAGTAAGTAAGAGGCATGTGGTTTGTGTCCTTCTCGGCACAATGTAACATTGAAAGAACTTGGAGCATGCATATAATCACAAGGTCTTGAAACAGTTGTTTACTTTGTCAACATTTCAGATTTTGCCCTTTAAAGATAAAACTCCTTGATTTGGCTTTTAACAGGACTCCTCTAAAAGGCTGTATTGTTTTCACTTCATTGTACAGGGAATTGTGGGACCTTAGGTAAATACATTGAAAAGAGATGCCTTTACCTTTTCAGTCTGATAAATGTAGGAAACCTGTGATGCTAAGGGATAAGCATTGGCAATCTCTGGGTTTTTTTAATTTAAAAAATCTTTAAAAGAAAACTTCAAGACCTCTGTATTAGTCAAAAGGCCCTTGCTAAGTTTGTGTTGCTGCCTTTTCCACCTTCTCTGAATATGTGACTAATAAGAGTAAGTTAAGTATCCTATTTCCTTATTCTTTTAATTTTGTGTTAAGATATAATTTTCACCAACTTCATACGTTATTTATTTCCTATCGTGGTTAGCTTGTGGTGATGGTTAGGATGTTTTAATTGTCATTTTCTTATGAGCTGTAAGCACCTTGAAGGTAATTTAAATGAGGCGGAAAGGAAGAATGTTAATATTTCAATACAAAGAAGTAAAATAAATTTGTAACACACACACACACACACACACAGACACACAGACACAATTTTATGGACTAGAACCCATTGCAGTTGATATCGAACATAATCCTTGTTTACTGTTGATATTGAATGTCAGTAATTTTTGTTTGCAAATTGGAGGTCACCTAAAATGTAATTATTATTTTTCTGATTAGTTGTTCAAGTATCTTCCTCCTGACTGCGAGGTTTTTAATTCATATGAAGATCAAAAATACTGAATCTGGCTGTTGTTTTTTTTAAAAAAGGCATATAATCGAGACACTTTGACAATATATTAGTTATGAGTATATCACCATTTTTCACAGAGGTGTATACAACATACATTGACCACAGTCCCATTGTAGTCAAGGAGATCTAGTTATACATAACAACTGGTGGTCTGGAATGGGGGCGACACGCAGCCACATTTGCATCAAAAGATGCACTCAGCCAGTTCGATAGGATAAGCATAATAATGTTCACAGTCCATCCAGATGAAGATACACATTCAAATCAGCTGTGCACGCGGATCTGCCTTACTGGATCTGGACAAAGATGTACAGCATGGGGCTTCCCATCCCATGAATCTCCCAGTGTGTGCATTTCCCATCTCATACATGGAGCTAAAATTACCATAGTATATTGGGACTATTTCTTTCTTATGGTGAAGCAGAGGAAGGATCTTCAATTCCAGAAGAGGGAGGTGTGAGGCAAAAGTCAATGCTGGACATTAAGGTTGCAACCCTATACACTTGGGAGGAAATCCATTGTACTTAATGAGATTTTCTTCTGAATAGACATGCATGGGATTGTGGTGCAAAAGCCAGAGAATATACCCCCCAGAAAAGTAACTTGCTCCATTACTGTAAAACGATGCCTGTTATAATCCGTCCCCCAGGATAATTGTGAATAATGAAGTCAACACTGATATGTTATAAGAAGAATATATCCTGACACAGAAATAGAGAACTAATACAATTCTCATCTGATCCCCATTAAGCACAATGTGTTTGTTGTGTTTATTGCATCTAGGGATCCCCTTCCCTTCAACTGGGCCACTAGCCACACAAAACAGAGGCTTAAATCGAACCCAGAATTAAGTTTGCATAACTCTGTTGGCTTAAGTACCCTCATGCTGGGTTAGATGTAGACTAAAGTGAAGTGGTTGGAATAAACCTGTTTGGTTTAATGAAGTTCACTGAACTAGTTCAAAAATCTCTGAAATATACCTGAAAATAGTTCCCATTATTGCTGGATGAGTTAAAGGTGAATTAAGGTTATTTTGGGGTAGAACTTTGAATGGTTTCTAGTTAATCTTCATGTTCATTCCCCTTTTCCACCCCTTGCCTCCAGTAAGAGGCCTGTAAGCTTTCATATTTTTTAAAAAGTGTCAGTTGAAAGTTAGAAAACAAAACATGGAGGCAACATTATGTGTCTTATGAGGCAGATATGGAGGTGTTGCTGTTGCTATGGTCACTCAGTCACCAAAATCACTGTTGCTAAGCAAAGAAAGAAGGAATATGAGGCATTTCCAGTATCTTCTCTGCTGAAGAGATTCATTCTCTTCCAACAGGTGGAGCTTGCAGTGTGAAGTACAGGTAAAATAACAAAGTGAATGCTATCTTGTGCCTGCTGTGTAGCAGGCAGAAATTAAACAGGTAAGTCTTTTCCAGGATAGAAATAGAATTATGGGGAAAGACAATTCTGTCTTTTAGATATCTTATTACTTGTGTGTAGCCCCTGATTTACTTTTGGACCCTATACTTCAGCTTATCATATTCTGAATGCTGATTTCCCACCTCCAAAGAATTAGTCTTTCATGAACTAAAAAGTCCATTTGGATGAACTTGAACCAAACTAGTTTGTTTTATAAAAGTACGAGCTTTAACTTGAACTAGTTCCTTTTGGGACAGGATGAACTATAACCTTTTATAAATGAGTTTTCTAAGTACTGCTAAAGTGTGACTAGTACTGGACTGGTGACTATGAATTATTGTACTTCCATAAAATTGTAGTATGTGTTGATTTTTTTTCTTGTATGTTACATCATTCTGAAACTTTATCGTAGAAATCTGAGTAATAAAATTGTATATGTAAATAAATATGATTTATTTATAATTTGATCCCATGCTTCTTAAACTCAAAGCAGTTACAACTACCCAAAATTGCCAAGACCAAAACATTATTTCAAACCAGTACATATTGCATATGAAACGAAACACCAAAATGAATACAACTTCTTTGGAAACCTTGATGAAACTGAGAGGATTTCCAACCCATGTGAAAGGGCAGTGGAGATGAATCTTCCTTACCTCTTGAGAAGCTCCAGGCCTGTGTGGGGTGGGGCGGGGGCGGGGACGGGATGGGATGGGCAGCTGGGCACACTTGCCCCAGGCCTTGGAGGGCTAAGCTAGCCAGGGGGTCCCATCAGAGACCCTCTGCTTTTTTGTTTGCGTTTATAACTTTATTAAAACAAGACACCTGTACTGGTCCTCAGACAAGCTCTACACAGGCCTGGGAGGTTTCATGGCTTGGGGCTACAGTTAAAATGTTCAGTCTTTAGCTGATGATATCTGAACCTGCCAAAATGTCAGTGTAAACAACAGGCCCAGCCGACTTGACCTCAGCTGGTTGTGAGTTTGGTCAATATGTGAAGAAAAGATTTACTCCAACCATATGTTTTAATGCAGGGATGAGAAACCTGTATCCCTCAAGGTAAGCCATTGGACTTCCATCAGTCCCAGTGAGCAGAGTCTCCAGTCAGCATGGTCAATGATCAAAGCTGACAGCAATTGCACTCCTGCAACTTCTGGAGGTTCTCCATTCCTGATGTAAAGGCAATTTTTCTAAGAATATATATATATATATATATATATATATATATATATATATATATATATATATATATATATTTGCTTTCGTAGATTTTCACGGGTACAGGAATGTAGGTTTTGGTGTCTTCGGGTGTCTTCCCGTGTAAGAGTTGGGGTGTCTAGGCGACGTTTCGACGAGGTCTCACTCGTCATCTTCAGGCTGGTGCTTTCGGCTTCTTGTTACTAGAACAGAGCAGGATCTCAGTGTTTGAGTTCCTATAAATACTGTTGAGGGGGTGTGGTGTATAGCCTCCAACGTTCTGGGCAGATAGGAAGTTCCTAGGTTAATGTGCCTTTTACAACTCTTACACGGGAAGACACCCGAAGACACCAAAACCTACATTCCTGTACCCGTGAAAATCTACGAAAGCAAATATATATATATATATATATATATATATATATATATATATATATATATATATATATAATCTCAGAGCTAGGAAACAGTCTGACAGTCAGTCTGCTAACAATAACTAGTGACCTAGTGACCTTTGGTCCTGACAGGGACCAAAAGGCACCTTGTTTGGAGTAAAGTACTGCAATAAACCAAACTCGTATCCCTCAGCTCTATTGCTTTCAAGGAATTGAAACTTCAGTGGGCCAAGTAGCTGTATCATACCCTACCATGGCAGAGCAACTGAGGCAATAACTACGGTTCAATCTGCCTCTGCCTCAATATCTAGTTTCCCATGAACCCAACCTGTTTTATTTTCTTGAAAGCACAGTAGCTGAGTCTCATTTGCACTGGTCTACAGTAGGGCTTTTAGCAAAGTCCCCCTCCTATTTATCTCCACCAATAGTTAGCAAAACCAAGCCCCACAAAGCTTCGTTTTCCTATTTCACTTTGCTACAAATAACAATGCCCCTAACACAGAGAAGCAAAGACCAGCCTTCCAAGAACTCCTTTTCTTGTACAGTTTTTGTAACTCTGAGCTTTGCTATAACAAACAGTCTTTTCTGTCACATCTGCTTAACATACTGACCGAAACAGTCTCCCAAAGAGAAAGTGAGCATTTCCCTCCCCACCACCACCACCACCACCGACCGCCTTCTTCCTCGCTATGAGACTGACTCTCATGGGTGCTTTTGCATGCGGCCCTGGACTAATTGATGAGCAATGCATTTTGGGAAATTTCTGTGCTCTGATTTGCTTTCCCCCTTCTTCTCCCTCCCTTCTTGTTCCTTTTTAATTTGTCTAGGAAAGGAAAAGAAAAAGCCCCTCCAGTGTTGTTTCCTGCAAAGACTGTTCTTAAGAGCCCGTTGGACAGCGCGGGGGCTCTTGAAGTGATAGCTAATTGGCAAAAGAAAGGCCCCAATTGTCTTGAGGGGGCTGGAAAGTGCCGCGTGTGCTTCTGAAAAGGACTAGGGAGAAGGTGCCCGGTTTCGCTAAGCAGCTGCTGTTGGAGATGTTTGGAGATTACATCAGCATTGGGAAAAAAGAGGCTGGAAAGAGAGAGAGAGAGAGAGAGAGTGAGTCTAACTTCACAGGGTGTGTGTGAGAGAGAGTTTATGGAGGTCCCCCCCCTTCTTCCCCTTCCAAAGATCTTCTGACAATAATGTCATTGTCAATATAAGAGTTGTTAATTCTTTATGAATAGTACATGGGGCCTCTTGACTAAATAGTACATGTCCCAAATCTGTCAGCTGGACTCTTCCTTCACATGCTAGTGAGATCACTTTGATTGGAATGTTACAGGAATGGCTCCATCCGCCACACAGCCCTGAATACGACATTATATAATTAGATCTCCCAGAGTAGTGATAGTAGTAGGATTAGTATCCCCCCCTACCCCGTTACCTCATTATTGTAGCTTAAATATGGGATCAGGCCCTTTGATGATTTTAGTGGTTGTAATTATATTAACGCGATTCATTTTATGGTCCTGTTTCAGCGCTTATTTAGATTACAAACTGTCCCGTAGGTTTCCTGAAAAGAGGAAGGACTCTTGAAAGAGCTCATATGCATTTTCAATGAACAAATGGTGCCTTACTGGACAATGTCATAGAACAGGACACTCTTTTTTTAAAAAAAAAACTTTTCAAAGGGGCTAGTTAATGATTCTTTTCTTCATAGGGTCAACTGAGTTTAGGGTCCATTTGTTTAAATAGGCCTAGATTATAATAAGCAGCGAATTGCAAAGTAGTCCAGTCAACTGGTGTTCATGAAGTTGTTGCTGGAACAGACCTGTAGCCATTTGCCACCTAAGTATTTGGATAGGCTGAATGCAATCTTATTGAATCCAGGCAGCCAATTGGACAATTCCACTGTCTTGACAAAGTGAGATGACTTCCTTCCTGTTGCACAAGTTGTTGACCTGCTGCCTGAGTCTACAACAGCTGCCTATATGCAAAGACTCACCCATACCAGCTTGAATCAGGAAGAGCAGCATCCCTCTGAAGCACTGATGTAAATAGTTGTTTCTAAAAAAAACAAGATGGGCATGTTTGGAAGTGATTGTTTAGATCTCAACATTCTAAATGGATCTGGGCTTTGAAGACATGCCATTCGAAAACTGTTTAATTAAAATGAACCCCAATGGTGACTGTGAATAAATGGCTTGGCTTGCTGTATATACTTCTTTTCCTTCCTCATTTGCAGGGATTCAGAAGTTGACTAAGTGGTACAATACCAATGAAGTGATCTTGGTCTGAGTTAGACCATTGGCCCACCCAGCCCAGGACTGCTTATTCTGACCTGCAATGGCTCCCCACGTCTTCAGGGCAAAGGTCTTGCCCAGTTCTGCTAACGAAAACTAAAATATCAATCTCTGGAAATCCAATACATTGAATTCAACAAGGTTCCTTTCTGAGTAGACATGGTTAGGATTGTGCTGTAATATACTTTGATATGCCGGTGCTAAGATCTGGGATTTTCTGCATGCAGAACTTTATCACAGATATATTTGATAGATGTTGCCAGTATGCATCCACAGATGTCCATTGCATCATGCAGAGCCTCCTGGATATTCTTTGCAGACCACCAAGAGCAACATGCATTTCTTACGGAAAGGTGTAGTGACATATTGGGGTGTGTGTGTGTTAAAATTGCAGTCCTGTTTCTCTGTCAACATAGCAAGGCATGAGTAACTCATGAATAAGGCTCTGGTCATTGACTGCCTAAGACAGGCATAGGCAAACTTGGCCCTCCAGATGTTTTGGGACTACAACTCCCATCATCCCTAGCTAACAGGACCAGTGTTTAGGGATGATGGGAATTGTCTCAAAATATCTGGAGGGCCAAGTTTGCCCATGCCTGGCCTAAGAGGAAAAGATAGGAAGCTGCCTTATACTGAGTTACATCATAGGTTCATCTAGCTCAGCTGGCAGTGGCTGTACTGGGTTTCAGGTGAGGGTCTATTTTAGTCCTACCTGCAGATGGTGGAGACTGAACCTGCAACCTTTTGCATGCAAAGCAGATGATTTAACTGCTGTGCTAAATGGTTCTTCATCTTCTAAGATTCTCTGCCCCAGTTACAGTTTTTGAATTGGCCCTACTCCTATTATTATTATTATTATTATTATTATTATTATTATTATTATTACTCTCTGCCTTTTCCCCGACAGAGACTCAAGGCGGCTCCTACTTTTGCCTTCTTAGCCTGTTTCTCAGGGCTCACTCAGAGCTGTCTGATACTCTCCTTCCCTTATTCCCCATGGGCATGTATTTCTCTAGGTTAGACTTACCCTAGAGAGTTCTATCATTTCCCCCTTGATTCAGAAAAAAGAGACAACCACACATCTGCCTCACAAGTGAGTTGTGCCCATCAAAAAATATCTTCAGGGTGGCTTCCTACCAAAAAAATAAAAATAATAAAATAAAATACTATATATAATAATTAAAAGAAGCAACAAACAATTAAAGAGAGCAGCAACAGCAGATCTTCCTTGCTCCATCAATTTGTCAGAGACAAAAAAGATGTTAAAATGATTTTAAAAATATTGAAAGGCACAAAAAAGAAGAAGTATTTGCTTGGCACTGAAAATACAGTGATTTAGGGGGCACTTGGAGAATAGTCTCTGATGATGATCTTGGGGTATGGTTAGGCACCATTCGGTACTGAGATAGGACTTTATAGGTCAAGACCAGGACCATGAATTGGACCCAGAAATGAATTGCAAGCCAGTTCAGGTTGAGAAACTTATAATGTCACATATTTTGGTTTCGATAGTCATCCATGAATGGTTTGATATCCAAACCTTGCTTAGAATCCCTTTCCCAATGTCTGGCACAGAAGATACTCTGTCTGATTTGTAGCTGTTGTCTCTGTCTGACCTTGATTTTTCTGGCAGAGAAGCATATGTACTTGCATTAAAAAATACCATTCAGATAAGAAAATGAACAATAGAGCTCCATGAAATTTCCTAATCGCAGACTATGGTGTTACATAACAGAGTAGCAAGGCATGCAGGACTCATCCTGAGCCATGGCAGCAAATTCCCACATTGGCAAAACAAATATTTGATATGCCATAAATCTCATGGAATGCGGTTTGTGTGACAAATGGCACTAGGATTTAGTTATCTACTGGTTTTTTAAAAAATAAAAATTAAACTAAGTCCCATTGAGCTCAATAGATTGTATCCAATGCTAGCTCCATCCAGAGTAAACCCACTGAAATAGATATGACTAACTTGGATCCATTAATTTCAATGGAGCCGCTCTGAGCAGAACTGAGTTGGACACATTAACACTAATAAGAAACTAACACTGTATATACAAAGCTAACAATTACAGGAGCAGTACAGATAACAACCTTTGATATTCCAAAGGTATTGATATGGAGATTGATTAAGACACCCAAATTTCTCCCATCGATGCAGACAGGTGAGTTTGTGCACTGGGTCCAGTTTGTGCATGAAGTCCCACCAAATGGCTTAAAAGTGTTCTGGGTTGTCTGTGCCAGTGGAAACTTTTAAATGATTTGTATATATATATATTTAATTACAGTTGCCCACACATTCTTATACCAGAGCGTGATTTGCTAATCCTTTATGTCTTTCTATTTTCATGCAATTGAAATACGAGTTTCAGTCAGCATCTATGTTACTAAATCCTTCGTGAATGGAGTACCTACAAGCCCATCCCATAAATACAACACAGCAATCAGTTTTACAGACATTAGATATTTCTTTATAGACATTAGACCAACATTTGGGCATTCCCACCATAAATGGTGGAATGTACCTTTACCTCTACATCAGCACCAGCAATTTGGTGAGAGTCCCTGATGTCATTCGGGAAAGTTGCACCACTGTGCAGTGTCCCCTGTGGGTGACTTTGAATGTACACTCCCTTCTGTATGCTGAAACTGACCAATACAGTCTAGATAACCAAAGTTTATGCCACCTCTTTTCAGTTACATTTGTCTGGACAGTGGTACCTCAGGTTACAGACGCTTCAGGTTACAGACGCTTCAGGTTACAGACTCCGCTAACCCAGAAATAGTACCTCAGGTTAAGAACTTTGCTTCAGGATGAGAACAGAAATTGTGCTCCGGTGGCGCGGCGGCAGCGGGAGGCCCCATTAGCTAAAGTGGTACCTCAGGTTAAGAACAGTTTCAGGTTAAGAACGGACCTCCAGAACGAATTAAGTTTTTAACCCGAGGTACCACTGTATATCCATTTCCCAAACACTTTAAAGGCCTAATAAAGGTCCTGTGAAAACTTCCAAAAGTTTACCATTGGGAGCTGACACCAGCCCCTTCCATTGATTTAGGAAGAATGCCTTGAATCCAGTGACAGTTCTAGATGCTTGGGCTTTTATGGACTGGCTGGCTGGAAGATAATGGAAATGGCGTGTTTGCAAACAGTATAGGACCATTGTCTCCATGGTATGTTATGGTTGGTGTAAGGTCATTTACCTGTGCCGTTAGTACTGACGTAATAATCTAAATAACTATTTAAGAGCATAACAAGAGCCTACTGGATCAGGCCAATGGTCCATCTAGTCCAGCATCCTGTTCTCACAATGGCTGAACAGTTGCCTATGAGAAACCAGCTAGCAGGATTCGAGCACGAGCACTTCCCACTCCTGTGGTTTCCATCAACTGGTAGCATTCCCTTCCCTGGATGAGACGGAATTGTGCATCTGCCCAACCTCTGGATGGTGACCCAATGGCAGCCGTGGTGAACCTACACACAATTTTTGTTTCCTCCCATCCCTTCACCATTTACTCTTCCCTACTAAGGATTGTGCTGATATCATTTAACTTGCCATATACCCCCTAATGAACAGCAAACAGATAGCTCAAACCATGTAGAAATATGAATTTCATTGTAGATATTTCTATTTTGACATTTGCTCTAAGACTCTGAAAAATGCGAGCTGGAAGAGTACATTATTGTAAAAATAAACTTATTTTCAAATGTACAGATTTTATAATGGGCTTAAAATTGGCATTAAGCGCCTAAGGTAAAGGGTAACAAAGCCATAAACTTATACTCTAGTGAGCAAGTTGTTATTATTGATTAAAAGAAATCTACAACTTTATTTACAATGCCATTACAATGGCATGCTCTTAAACAATTAGTGTCAAACCAAGTTACTGAGTGTTCAGCGGGGCTTCCATAAACAGAACTGGCGATGCAACAGGTGGCTCAATTACTTTAGGTATGTCCATTACAGCCAACCAACAGCAAAGAGAGGCTGAAGATATTAGAGTGGGGGGTGCAATTATGTTGACTCATAGAAGGAATCTGAACAGCTGGGGGCCTAGTGTCTTGTCTGCCAACTGCATACAATAAACTCCCCGTCACAAATGAGAGCTTAAGGGGAAATGCTGTAACTGACAAGAGCTGCTAACATATATGAGAAGTGCTTTTAATTCGGATATTGTCTCAGAAACTTGGAGCAGAGAAGTAGATGCTGTTACCCAACCAATGAAAGACCATTGTCTGCAATGTTTCTTCTTCTTTAATATTTTTTATATCTAATACTTTTAATATAGAGACATAAAATTGTTCTCTCTCTCTCACGCACACATGCACACACTTTATATTTTAAGGAATGTGTTCTTACTTTATTCTAATTCTCCAGCAGTTGTGAAGGCATTGGGATCTTTTTGGATGTATGGCGTCTCTGAGGCCAGTCTAGATCCACATTCTCTGAAGCGGCTTTGTTATTAGTTCCTTATGGGATAAAATATCTAGTAACATGCACTTAGTTGGGAATACAATTTGTTCTTTTTCAAAATATTTAAAAGTGCTATTTTCCATCTTAAGTGCATTGATTTCAATAGGTTTATGTAGGCAGATGTAACCAAGACTGCAACCTCCATATGTTGATGGACTACATCTCTCATTAGCCCCAGTCAGCATGGCAATTTAGCAAGGATGATGGGATATGTAGTCCAACAGCATTGAGGTACTACAAATCAGGTATCACAGGTAATGTGTGAAAAGCGTAAATGCAACAATTCAATCCTTTCAATGATTACACATAATGTGCAAAATTGCTTTTGACTGAGGCAATTGCTTTATGGTTCACAGTAGCCACTTTCCCCAGTAAAATCTCAATTTATAATGCAAGTAACAACAACAAAAATTACTGTGGATTATGACCAAACGTATTGTGAACTTTGGAAGCACATAAATGAATGAACTCACTCTCCGGAAGACATGCAGAAGCAGTCAAAAAGGTGAATTCCAGATAAGGGATCATTAGGGAAAGGATTGAACATAAAATCTCAAATACCATAAGTCTATTACACAAATCAATGGAGCGACTGCACTTGGAACACTGTGTCCAGTTCTGGCTGCCTCACTCCGAAAATGATACGGTAGAGCTGAAAAGGTTTCAGAATATGGTAACCAAAATGATCACGGGGCTTGAGCAACTCCCCCAAGCAAAGGTTACAACATCAGGAGACGGTTAGTTTAGAAGGAAAAGGTCAGCAAGGACTTACTAAGGAGGGACACGAAAGAGATGCATTAGGTTGCACATGGAAAAAGTCAATAGAGAAAATATTTTATTCTCCTGCAAACCTAGAACTCAGGGTTATCAAATGAAACTGAATGTTGGAAGATTCAGGACTGACAAAATGAAGCACTTCTTCACACAGTGCATAAACTATGACATTTGCTTCCGCAAGAGGTAGTAGTGACCACCAGTTCCGATGGCATTAAAAGAGGATTAGACAAACTGCTAGGATGAGGGTATCACTGGCAACTAGCCAAAGTGACTAGGTTCTACCTCCCATGCAGGTACAAGAAAACATAAAATACTACAAAAATGACACAAAATAATCATTAAAATGTCCGAATAATTGAAAATTAGTAGACTGCCCTACATTCACATATTCTTTCTTCTTCTATGGACTCTTTTTAATTTTTAAAGCACAAACTCTGTCTTCTTTAACAATCACCTGTGGAATCGCTAGGACTAGTGTAACATTCTGAACCTCATTTTTTCTCAAAAGCTTCTTAGAGAGCTCTCTGTTTATCATCTGGCTAGCTATGGATGAAGGGGGTTACAGAGGAATGTGGTAAAATCCAACGGACCGTGAAGAGTTCTCAGTACTGCTTCTATATTTGCTAATGGGTTTTCCTTATGTAAGGATGTTGGGATGATCCCCGATTTCATTTATAAAGACATGAAAGAAACGTTTAATAAAGAAGGGTTTTTCTCCAGTGATGCAAGAGACCCAATTTCTGAAACTGGAGTACCAACAGAGGGGTGAAGTTATTAAACAGGGATGCACAATAACCACAGAATCCTAAACTACTAGTGTCATCACCTTAGTAACAGACAAACAGGTTTGGGTGTTTTTGTTGTTGTTGTTAATTAAATTTGTATACTGTCCTTCATCCAAAGTTCACAGGGCGGTTTACAACATAAAAATACAAAATGAAAACACAAAATACATAATAAAACAAAAGCAAAACAATCCAATAACCCCTTCCGAGCTCTTGCTGTGTTTTAATAGGATGCAATAGGCTAAAGAATATAAATTTCTATATATAGCTAAGTAATGAAGCAGATATATTGTTCTGCTGGGCCTCTGTAGACCAGCTGGACTTCCTGTTTATCTTATGTGGGGAAGATAAACTCTCCTGTACATTCAACTGTTGTGTGTTTGAGTGTGCATTGTCAGTTTGGGTTTCTCCCTCATTTACAATTTTTCCAATTTTAGGTTCAGTTCTCCACATTTCCACATAATTTGCATTTTTAATTTTTTTAAAAAAGCCCTCATGAAAATTCATCAGCATTTTACTGTGACTTTCTCCTAATGTACACACTTTTGTATGCCATTTTGCCTCATATACACATATTTGGAGAGCCATTTCCCTTCAAATAATGCATTTTTGTACATTATTTGACAAATATATGAATTTTAATGCATACTTTATGCTAGCATATGCATGTTGTACACCTCATTTGGCTGGAGAACTGCATTGTAAAACTCAGAGACATGCACATCTCAAAGGACGGCTGTGTTCTAGTTCCTGTATGGTTTCAGAAAGTGTGAATTAGGTAGGTTTGCCTTTGAATGCGAACTGCATTGAATTTCTCTCTCCTACCTAGTGGGAGCAGAGTGCTTGAAAATAATGAAGTCCCCAACTTTACAGGATCAATGAGAGAGGAAAACAATGTATTGGAGAATCCTCTTCAGGGTGAGGAAACATGTTACTTCCAAGACACTGTGCATCACCAGTGTGGTGTAGTGGTTAAGAGCGGTAGTCTCGTAATCTGGGGAACCGGGTTCGCGTCTCCGCTCCTCCACATGCAGCTGCTGGGTGACCTTGGGCCAGTCACACTTCTCTGAAGTCTCTCAGCCCCACTCACCTCACAGAGTGTTTGTTGTGGGGGAGGAAGGGAAAGGAGAATGTTAGCCGCTTTGAGACTCCTTAAAGGGAGTGAAAGGCGGGATATCAAATCCAAACTCTTCTTCTTCTTCTAAATACATGGGGTAAGGGGATCACAAATTGCCATGTGACTGCAAGCCCTCCCTTCCTGGGATGTCTGAAAAATAGGCAAATACCGCAGTGCTCTCTCTCTCTCTCTCTCTTTCTCTTCTTTATATCCTCTTATAATTGGGTTGTTGCTGGGAACCATGCATTCCAGCAAGAGCACAGCTTAAAGTGCTAGGCCCAACAACAGCAAACCATCAATCTTGATGCTATCTATCTTATCTACAACCATTTGTAACAGCCATTAGCTGTGTGGCAAGTCTAAATCTCAGCTACAGAGATCAGTTTTCAAAGAGGGGAAAACATTCATTAGATCTCTCCATTCTTCCCTCTGTTTCTTTGCCGCTTCCAGTCCATTATTCCCTTGGTGCCTGAAATGAAACCACAGGTTCATTTGTTGCCATAATGTTCATCATGGTTCATCAAGGGAAGAGTCCACAAAAGCTTTATTTTGAATGCGATCATTCATGGCAGATAGTTTGTAATTTATTTTTTTAAGCCATTTTTTAAATGGCTAATTTTTTAATGCCAAAGTGTTGCATCCTTAATAATAATAATAATAATAATAATAATAATAATAATAATAATAATAATAATAATTTATTATTTGTACCCCGCCCATCTGGCTTGGTTTCCCCAGCCACTCTGGGTGGCTTCCAATAGAAGATTGAAAATTCATTAAAACATCAGTCGTTAAAAACTTGCCTAAACAGGGCTGCCTTCAGATGTCTTCTAAATGTCATATAGTTGTTTATTTGTTTGACATCTGATGGGAGGGCATTCCACAGGGCAGGCGCCACTACCGAGTAGGCTCTCTGCCTGGTTCGCTGTAACCTTACATCTCGCAGTGAGGGAGCCGCCAGAAGGCCCTCAGTGCTGGACCTCAGTGTCCAGGCTGAACAATGGGGGTGGAGACACTCCTTCAGGTATACAGAGCTGAGGCTGTTTAGGGCTTTAAAGGTCAGCACCAACACTTTAAATTGTTCAATAATGAGAAGAGCATCAGTGTAATTCTGTTCATTTTCAGGACAATTTTTCTACATGCAGGGATTCCTTTTTAGCAAGTCCAGATATGCCACCAGCATGTCACAGATGCCCTAATGTGTCACGGATAGACTAATGCCACATCCTATACATGATGACTTGGAAGGATGTCCCCTTGCATTCAGTGATGCCTACTCAAAACGTCAATGGTCAGGCTTGCGGCCTGCAGAAGAAACAGCAGTGGAGATGTATGGAAAGAAAGAGAATTATATCATGCCCAATTTGGTGTTAATTGCAGTGGTGCTGTTTTAATGAGCATGCTCCTTTCACTTTGTCCAGCTGTTGGAGGGAAAACACATGATGTGGCCATTATTTTTATTCGCTCTGTGCAGAGCTCCTGTAAAAGTTGCATGTGTGGTCTGCCAAACAGAATCTACTAACTGCAGACGTTAGCTCTTGGATTGTGGACATGACCTTCACCCTTGGACCCAAAGCGATTGATTGGAAGACACAGCCTCCCTTTTCTGCACCCCCCCATGGCTCCCCCAATCCATTTATTCCAGCGGAGAGACAACACATCCTGTGTGATGTCAGCAAGTGCAGTTGGCTCTCCCGTGCTTTTTCCCAAGGTGAGGATTAGAGAGCATCAAATGCTGTTGGAGGGAGAGAGGAAATCTCGTGTAATGCTTTTGTTCTGCTAACAGCTATGTAAAGAGCTGCCTGGGAGTTTTGGAATGGAATCTGTCAGCACTTTAATCCTGTTCTAGAAAATTGTGATGGAGACAGCGCAGGGAATGATGTCATTACAGACCCGCAGTAGACGAGCTCCCCCTGCTCCAGCCATTTTGCTGTCCAATCGATTCCCTCCTTTCTCAAACTCCGGCTCGCAATTGGCCGGGCTGTAGACTGGCATTAGGGTTGCCCCTCCTATACAGCTGTGTTAAAATTTGAAACCCAGATATATGAGGAGTAAAGCTAATACAGAAGGGAGCCTGTTCAATGCTATCCACAGACTTCAGAGGCATTTTTGTGCGCTCTGTCTTTGGCACTATGTGCAGGAAATTCCTCTCTGGTCTGTACAATGCAATAAACAAGCCTCCTGTGTATCAGCTTAAGCTTTTAGCACTTCCATCTCATCCTAGGGAGAGCAGTAAATCTGCAAAGAATATGCCCATTCGCTTTGTCAGGATCAGGCTGCACCCTTATGCATAGGCTGCATTCATTCAGCACCTGTTACTGCGTGAGGCCTTAACCCTGAAATATCGCTGATAATATATGCACATCTAAGCCATGATTATTACGTTTGGAGACTTGCTGATTGATTACATGTGTGAAATAGTAACACCGAACATAAGGCTATGAACCAAGAATTCCTGCATTCTAATTGTGGCTTGGTTAAAGCTTTACAGCTTTGACTAAATACCATATTGAAACGGTTTCCCATGCATCTTTGGGTAGAGCTGAATCATGCTGTTCCATGGGCAACTTGGTCTTCATTTCTCTTCCCTCTGGGTCCCTTGCCCACAGATTCCATCATATATTGGCCCAACTCCTTTTGGTTGAGGATTTTCATTTATTTGCTTTGGCTTTTTTTAAAAAACAACAACACAATAGCCCGTTGACTTTTAGGCTCCATTCAGACTTTATTCCATCTTCCTGATTTTTCCTTACCTGATCATTTCCACATTTTATGCAATCTTTCACATGATGTAAAAGCTGCTTCTGGAAATCTAGAAGAAGTTTAGCTCTCATTTCCATGCTAAATTTCCCCTGAAAACAAATCCACTTGCAACACCATGAACTCAGAAAATTGCAGGAGTTTTGTGTTGCGATTTCCACATGGTTTTCATGATCATGTTGCCACTGCTCGCTTGACACAATCTGGTGTAATGTCTTGGTGTGCAGTTTTTTGCTGCTGTTTAGAATTTAGTGTGACATGGCGGGTATATTGATCAAAAAGCCACCATTCCATGATGCAGCAGGACTGCAGGCTAAAAGGAAGATTAGAAATCAGGACAGAAGCATTAGCATTATACACAGTAACATTAAGGCAATAAACCCCATGTCCAAGTCTTATTCAGTTTTATTCCCGAATACATTCTGGGTCTTGCAACTCTTTTTGGCTGAAATTCAGTAGTAGCAGTAGCAGTAGCAGCAGCAGCAGCAATATGCATAGGATTGCATGTTTTAAGATGTTTTCATTTTCCCCCCTATTGTTTTGTCATTAATGGGTTCAACTTCCTGGGTTCCTTTGGAAGGAAGGGGTAGATAGTATTATTATTATTATTAATTATTATTATTATTATTATTATTGTTGTTGTTGTTGTTGTTGTTGTTGTTGTTGTTATCATTTGTTATTATTATCTGTCATGCCTTATATGTCTGTTCTTCTAGTTTAAAAAATCTCTAGGAAAAGAGTAGCTTCACCAAGAATTGCTGCTGAGCCTGCTAGCTGCTGTTCAGCATTAACAAAGATGAAAGAAATGTGTAATAGACAACCTATCAACATCATAGGATAGCAATAGTTCACCTGGTTTTCCTGTATGCAGTCATCTCTACCACTGACATTTTGGACTGATGTGGTCTGCAAGCTGTTCTAAAGACCACCTCTGATTTTATAGTATTTGATGGAGAAGGCAAAAGCAAACTTAGACAATGGTCTTCTGCATCAGTTTGAACTGAGTACTAGTTGTTATTCTGATAGCTCTGCTCCCTCTTTAGCCAAGAGAAACTGAGCAGATAGCGGTGGGGTGAGGATGCAAAGCAGCCAAGAAAAGCACCCCTCATCCACCAGAACATGTATCTCCTCTTTGTTGTTTGTAAACAGAAGCATTATATATGTAAAGAAATGGCTCTGAACATTAAAATGTGGGCCAAGGCCTCTTGATTCTAAACCTGGCACCATTATAGCTTTCTGGTTGGGTGATGAACTGCAGACAGCTGGTTGGGTAAAAACACTATTCTGTTGTGCAGACAGCGGTGGGGAGCAAGATAAGTGAAAGCTCCTTTTCACTAACTGGAAACAAAATTCAATGAAATGCTCAGAGCCAGGTTGGCTTTTTGTTCAAATGGTTCATCGTGGTAGAATGTACATTAGCCTAGTATCAAGAATCACTTTGGACAGGAGCTGCCTTCATAGCATTTCACCTATGGATCGTCCTGTATCGTTGACCACTAGGCACTTATAACAACAGGATTCAGTGAGTGCAAAAATTATTCTCCAGCCCCGGCTAATTCTGTGCATATTTTCGTCCAGCTTGGGAAACAGTGTCCAAAAATGTGCACATTTTGTAGCAATCTGATGTTCGCTTTAGGTGCAATTGCAGGACATATGCTGAAACAACAGTTGATACTTAATAGTGTGGCAATAAGCAGATAATTCCCCACATTTCCCTGTGGAAAAATTAGGGATAACAATTTTTACTACTGAAGAATGTTAAGGTGAAGGAAAGTGTGTGTCTTCAGTAAGTTTGCTTTATCATGTGTAAAATCCTGGCCCCACTGAAATCACTGTCAAAGGGTTCTTTCATGTTGTTTTAAGGAGACTAAACTTGCCCTTGGAAAAAGAGCTCCTCTCTACTAACTGGAAAGAAAATCCATTGCATTGCCCAGAAGTAACTTGACGCTTCCCTCAAAATGGCACCTTAGTGGGACGCACGCTAAGATAGAATGTACTGAGTCACTCTGTGTTGTTTTTTTTTAATGCCCTGTGCAGAAAATGATAGCTAAAAGGGTTCACTGTTTAGAATATTAGACCGGTCTTCAAATATTTGAACTTTCCAACCCTTTAATAATCCCTTCAGACATTTATGGTCCCACTAATTATTTGCTGAAAAACTCTTGTCAATGACAGATATTTTTCTTCAGACGGCATTAATTCCTCTTTTTGCTTTCCACATGGCTGAAATTTTCCCTTTTGCTTTTCTCCCAGGGCTGCATTTCACTAGGAAGGTTAAGCAGCTAACTGGGAATCCTCAACAGAAAAACTATTAAAGGGTGATAAATCACCGGAGAGAAACCCAGCGTGCAATTTTTCAAAACTGCAGCCACCAGTGGTGGCCCATGGGGCTGCAGGTATCAGTGACAGGGAGCAGGGGGAGGTATTTGGCATTCCAGAGGCCTACCCAGGGCACAGAGGTTTGTTTATATTTCTGTTCCACTGACTCCTGTGAAATGCTCTCTGTCTGAACAAGGAACACACATTGAGCTAAGGAAAGCATGCCTGGCATTTCTTGGAACTTCAAGGCTCTGATGCTCAAAAGGTAATTTGTGGAGAGAATTACATGGGATTACAGAGTCACAAGTCCAGGGCTGATTGCACCAATCAATGTTGTATAATTATACTGAGATCATTATTACAATCCTTTTGGCAGCAGTGGATCAAAAAGCTTAAAAGAAACCCGCACAGTTCACCTCTGTATTCCATACCTTCTTTTCTCTGAACTTGCTCAGCTTGCAATCCTCAGAGTACGAGAGTGAAGAAGAATATAGGAAGCTGACTCATACCAAACCAGGCCATTAGTCTATCTAGCTTAATATTCTCTACACTGACTGGCAGCAGCAATCCAGAATTTTAGACTGGGAACATCCCCAACCCTAACTGAAGATGCTGGGGATTGAACCAGGAACCTCTCAAATGTAACGCAAATGCTCTATCCCTGAGCCACGGCCTTTTCTCATCTCTATGGCAAATACTTTGATGAAGTGAAGGAAAGGAATTGCTCGCTCGCTGGGAGAGATGTTCAAAAAGAGAAAGACTTTAAAAGTTACTCTTATGTGTTTATTAATTGTTTTTGATACCTCTACTAAAAATAAATAAATCAAAGTGGTTTACAACCATAAATCTATACAATAAAAACCACATAAGATTTAAAGTCATCCACTATTACAGTGGTACCTCGGGTTACATACGCTTCAGGTTACATATGCTTCAGGTTACAGACTCCACTAACCCAGAAATATTACCTCAGGTTAAGAACTTTGCTTCAGGATGAGAACAGAAATCGTGCAGTGGTGGCGCAGTGGCAGCAGGAGGCCCCATTAGCTAAAGTGGTGCTTCAGGTTAAGAACAGTTTCAGGTTAAGAACAGACCTCCAGAACGAATTAAGTTCTTAACCTGAGGTACCACTGTACTGATATTTTCTTAATTGCCTGCATAAACTTGGCAGTATCAAAAAGTTTACAGAGGACATGTAAGGGTTAAAACAGAAGGTGCTTGGGCCAACGACACCAAAGGCTCAGCTTTTTGGTGGTAATGGATGAGCCTCATCAACTCTGGAGATGTTCAATAATGGTCCTGCAGAAGACTTACTTGGTTTTCGATTATTGCTGCTTGCTGTCTTGTGACAGAGTGCTGATCACTTTATGAACAACTTGAAAATGGTTTTAGGAAGCAGATACATACCCCAGGCAGAGCCAGACCTGCGTAGCTTCAGCAAGTTGGTGCCCTCATGTGCGTCCAGACTGTAACCTGGAACCACGTAGACAATTACCAGGATGAAAGGCCAATGATATGACTCAGCATAAGGCAGCTTTATATATTTATGATTTCAGGTTTAGCTTGCTGATACAGGGCCCTGTTGTGTACCAACAACCCGGTCAGTCATGCTCGCTTCAACACTGTTTCCAAAGACGACTGTAAAATTTCACTGGGCAAAAGTGACTTGTAATGCCTGTTGCTACGGAGTATAAAATAGAGTAGAGGTGGACACACCTTGTAAAGATGGGGGTCATAAAACGAGGCAGTTGAAAGGAATCTGGAGAACGGAAGTCTGATAAGGACCTTTAGTCAACTTGCAAGCATTTCAGCCAGAGTGATGATTTCCAGATGCTCACTCTTCCAGATGTTAGGATTTCCAATTACGGCCTAATTCCTGTTCTCTGTATATGTGGGGGAAGGAGGAAGGAAAGAGAGGCTTCCCATAGCCCTGGATGCTTTTAAAAATGAAGCCAAGAAACACCCAGACAGGACAGCAGCAGGATTGCCTATAAAGTGAGTGGGCAAGGGTGGAAGTTAAAGCAAAGCAAGACAGGGCAGAGGGGTATAATACTTCCCACACTCACAGGTCTGTGTTTTCCCACCTTGAGCAGCCTTAAAAAGCAGTTTGTCTCTTGGCAAGGGTGATTTTTGGCCTTTGGGTACCATTATGCACCCCTCACCCCTTTTCCTCAAAAGTTTATAGGAAGGAAATTATGGACAAGGGAGAGGTCAGTGTCTTACTCCTGCCTGCCAATTTATTTATTTATTATGTTACATTTATATCCTGCCTTTCTTCTGAGGAGATCACGGTGGCTAACAGTGTCCTTCCCCCATCTTATTTTCACAATAACTCTCTGAGGTAAGTTATGCAGAGAATTGGTGACTGGTCTGACTGACTGGGGATCTGAACCCAGGACTCATCCGTGCTGGTCCAACACTCTAACCCCTGCATCTTGTAAGAATTCAACAGCAAACACTGTTGTCTGCTTGAGTCTGCCACATCCCTTTTAGCCCCGCTGTTTCAAATTGTGTGCGCGCCCAACATTACTTATTTATTTACACACACACACACACACACACACGTCACCTTTCCCCCCAGTCAATCTACATGGTTCTCCCCTCCCCATTTTATCATCACAACACCACTGTGAGATAGGTTAGGCTGAAAGACAGTGACTGGCCCAGATTCCATTGATATTTTTCTATGGGACACATAAAGGTAGGTTATGTGTTTTTTGTTTGGGGGGGGGGGTGAAATTTGAATTGGAAAGTTGGCATGCGGGGAAATGATTTACCACTTTTTCTTTCATTTCTATGTGGCCCGATAACTGAAGTTGCGATAAAAACAAACCAACCAAGATTATAAGATAATAAATGCACATGAACTCTGAAACAGCAAAATAGCACAATGTAAAACAGAATACGATCCAGGGGCAGAGGAAACAGCAATGCAGCAGATCTAGAAAGCATGAAAACTCATTTCCTAAAAGGTGCATGAGAATTTGGGGAAAACAACAACTTTATTCACCTGGTGCCCCAGCTGCCTTCATCTCAATCAAAGTTCCCTGCAGGTTGAAGTCATCCTTTTAAAATAGCGACAGAGACCTGATCGTCAGGACAGATGAAAGAAAGTACTTCTGCATGCAGGGCATAGTTAATCTATGGAATTTTCTCCCACAAGGGGCAGTGATGGCCACCAACTTGGAGGGTTTTAAAAGAGGTTTAGATAAATTCATGGAGGTAAAGGCTATCAATGGCAATTGGCTATGATGGCTGTGCTCTGCCTCCACAGCTGGAGGCAGCAATGCTTCTGAAACCACAGGAGGGGGGGAGAGGGGTCTCGTGCTTGAATCCTGCTTGCTGGTTTCCACAGGCATTTGGTTGGCCACTGTGAGAACAGGATGCTGGACTAGATGGGAGTCAGCAGGCTCTTCTTATGTCCTTATCACAGAGCATCTCCAAGCTCTCTTGCCTAGACTCGCCCTAACATCTTGTCCTTAAGATAACAGCAGCACCATTTCAGGGTCGAATGGTGGGAGAACCTTGTTTATTTTATTTACTGAGAAGATGGGGAGGCTTATCATGAAAAGGAGTGGATAAGAACGCACAAAGTTTTTCTCTTTGCGTCATTGGAAGAAATGAGAAGTCCAGCCTTGAGATATATTTAAGATTAAATTGGGTTAACGAAGCAACATTTTTGGGAGGGGGGGATCATTTGTTGGAGCCAGGCTGCAATGTGGAGCCCACATACTTAGGTGCAAAAGCCACTGAATTCAATAGGACTCACTTCTGAGTAGGCATTGTTAGGATGGTATGGTTTCTCACTTTCAGTGACTCATAGATGCCTCTCCTGAGGGAGGGCTGCTCCCCCACCCTCTCTGTGTGATGCTCAACCCCCTCCACATCTTTGCTTAGAGGGCAGTCTTTCAGGGCAGAGGGCATGACACTCGTGGAAGGGGTGAGACCCTGCACCTTTTGCTTTAAGAAAGTAAGGCCAGGCGGTACAATCCCATAATGAGCAGAAGCCTTGAGAGAGGCATTATCCCCTCTTGTGATCTGGCCCTGTTATTGATAAAAGCTGCCTGTGGACACGGAAGGTCAAAGCAGTAGCTCGGAAGTAGACCGGGGTCACTGTGCAGGCAGGAGAGACCTCTTAGAATTACACTTAATTTAGCAGCAATCAGCCCCTAAGTAGATGACAAACAGGAAATGTATCTTTAGGCGCAACATGAAATAGTACGGCTGTCACCTTGAATGAGAAAAGCCAACATTTTTGGAAGCAGCGACACATTTAAACAGCCCGTAGGGTCAAACGCTGCTTCCTTTGGACCTCTGATAGCTCTGCTGATAGTGGTGACTGCTCTATAAATACCCTCAATCAATAAGGCTCTATCGCTGCTGAAAGCAGGCGTGTTCCCATATCACAGCAGATGGGAAGGGAGCAAATAATATTTGTCTTGCCTTTCAAATTGATTTCCTGTTTTGAGCGAGGCAGAGTGTGTCCATATGTTAATCAGATCACCAGGAGAGATAGCAAAGTTCAGGTCAACAGCCCACCACTTGACATCCCATAAAAGCGGAGGATGAAAAAGGCCTTTCATGACCGTAAGGGATCCCTGAAAGAAGAACTTTTAGATATGGCAGAGGGCTGTGTGAGATGATCAGCTGTCCCTGGGCCAAGCGAGGGCTCTCCTGCAAGACACTGAAAGCTCCTCATTCACAATGATATACATTTTGGCCCCTGGGGTGGGAGAAAGCCAGTCTGAATTCATGGCCATTTGGCTGGTACAGTACAAAAAGCAGTACCATTTAGTGGTGGCAGCTGGGAGGGTGCCATACCCATACCCTCCAACATATCTCAGATGAAAATAGGGACGTTATTTTATTCTTTGGTAGATTTATAAAAAGAAAAGCACACACCAATAAATAAATTTTAGAAAGGGGCAAGATTAGATGTGGACGCACAAAGTATTATTATTTTTGAAACCAAGATACCTTGCACTCTGCTCAGCTCCCCCGTTCTTCCCATCCAGGGTGGCCCTGCCCTCTGCATGCTTCTCAGAGCCAGTGCGCCATGTAGGGCTGGACTTCAGCGGCGGCAGCCTCTGTTCCTCATTGCTCACTCTCCAGCAGCCGCTAGGAGCTGCCCAAGGGAGGAGGCTGGCAGCAGCAGCCCCGGAAAGGCAACAGGACGCTTCTTTGCTGCCACCACTGCTAGGGACAAATGCTAGCTCATTCTTTTATCCGAGCTCAGTGGTGGCAGCACTGGCAGGGGAAACAGGGCATTCCGGGATCAAATCAGAAGCCAGAATGGCTTTTGTAATTCTGAGACTGTCGCTGGAAAATCAGGACCCCTGGAGGTTATCTCTCCCTACTCTGGAGCCTACAGCTTCATATATGGTATCTCTATTCCTCACAACGCATGAAGAACGAAACATTCCATGACATGTTGTGTGAGAAAGCCCCTGTCATAATAGGAGAATGCCAGGCTTCAGTGAGACAGTGTCATTCGCCGCTGCAATTTATTCGCCTAGGCCTGCATTTCCCATGGTGCTTGGCACGGTTGCTATGATGGTAAGCTCGACAAATCAGCTTTCCACAGCGAGGGAATGACTGAGAGAGACCGAGAGAGAGCAAGAGCCACCTGCTTGTCATCTGTGGGAAATTTCTGAAAAGCATATTCTGTTCCCAGGCTAATTTGTCTGACTAGGCCTAATAAAGTAGGGGAGCATCGAGAAAAAGATAGATGGAAGTCAAATGCAGCAAAGTATTCCCAAGCGATTGTGCCTTTTGCAGGAATGTTTCTCTTGTGGAAATTCTTTCTCAGATAAAATGCACTGATGCAATGAGGTTATAGCAAGGGCATATTTGCATTACAGGAAATCCCTGGGCTGGTTTGTGTCGTTTTTGGTACACAGTGCTTTGCTAAGAGCCCATTTCAATTGTACTGCCTGTCCTCTGCTCATTTTTTCTTCCTTCCTTATGTCCATGAATATTGTTGTGTTGGGCCTCTCCTGGGATGAGGCTGACCCAGGAGAGTTGCAGAGAAGGGCCAAGGGCCAAATGTGAGGTTTGATTCATGGGATTTCAGTCCACATACATTTATTTATTTTTTTGGAGATGAAAGATGAAAGTAACTCTTTCCTGACTTACACAGTTTTTGCAAAGTGGCCCATCTGGGCCCAAAGTGGTGCCCAGGTGCCTTCAGTGGAGGTTGCAAGGGTTGCAGAGGATGCTGCAGAGAAGCTTCAGTTTGACGCTAACCTATGAGCAAAGACATTGCTCAAGCATGAGCACCCATCATTTTGATGTGTGATATCCCTGAACTGATTGTTCTACACATGTGAAAAAGCAATTAGGCTTAGTATAGAGCACAGACTTCATATGAATGTGCCCATACATTCTGCAGAGGTGCAAGGAGATTTTTCTTACTATGCAAATGTAGAGGGTTGCATCCAACTGCAGATCCTCAAGTGTTCCTATTTTCCAGGGACAGTCCTGGATTCACAGAAGCCGTCCCAGCTTCTGATTTGATCCTGGAATGTCCCACTTTTCCTTAGGACGTCCTTATTACCACCAGAGAAATGTTGGAGGGTATGGAGTTGTGCAACCCCCAAGCCAAGGAGATAAGCAACTATACAACCTTTAGAAGACATCTGAAGGCAGCCCTGTATAGTTTTATTATGTTTTTAACTATGTTGGAAGCTGCCCAGGTTGGGGTAACCCAGTCAGATGTGCTGGGTATAAATAATATAATTTATTATTATTATTATTATTATTATTATTGACTAGGACATTCCTATTTTCATGGGATAAATGTTGGGGTGTATGCAACTGTTTGTTACTATGTTAAGTATTTTTTGTGTTTTTATACTTAAACCACCCTGTGATCCTTGGATGAAGAAATTTAACAAATAAAAAAATAAATTAAAAAATAGAATGGTTTAAGGACTACTTACAAAAATACTATAAGTTATATGAATCTTAAGAACTTGCATGATTTGGAAAAATTAGCTTCAGCAATAAGATTTGATGATATGGGAAATTAAGTTATAATTATGAAAGGACTAAAGTTTAAGGAAACATTATATTTATTTTAGGGCAAGAGTAAATTGACAATAAGTATCTTAAACCTAAAATATAACTATTTGGAATTATAAAGGAATGCACGAAACAAGGTAATAATTTGCTGACATCTTTATTGTAAAGAATGCAGGGTGAGGGAGATGTGGGGAAGTCCGGTTGGTTATGGAAAAATGTTTTGGATTGTTGGATTTCTTATTTCTTTCTTCTTTTTTCTGTTATTTTCTTCTTATATCTGACTATATAGCTGTATCTGAAAAATGTAATAAACTCGAAATTACAAATAAAAAATAAAAAATAAAAAATAGAATGGTTCAGAGTAGAACCATTGGAATTAATAGTTCTAAATTAGCCACACCCATTAATTTGAGTGTACAGGATTCCTTGTCTCTTTTTGGTTTCTGGTGTACGAAAGGCTGTTCTTGGAGGACAGCCAAATACTTTGCCATCTAAACTAGAGAAGAAGAGAGACTTCTAAGGGAAAGTGTCTTGCCCACAAAGGCCACAACATACTCTCACCAGCTTCCTGACTTTCCAGGGCACACATCTCATTTTGTATTCCAAATCTCACTTTCGATCCATACTCACTTTCCATCCATCCATTCAGATTTTGGTCTTGACTCCCTTCAGTTTTGCATTCAGAGGAAGCAGAAGCAGGGGGAGGGTGGGAGAAATCACATATCGATGATTGGTTTGTATCTGTTAGCATGTTTGCTTGTGCCACTGCCTATGTAAGTCTTCCCAGACACGGGGCCTGCAGTTCTCTGCTGTTTTATATTCCCACTACCACAATGCCCCCTGCAGTGGATCTGCTTGTTGTTGCTAAAAGGAGAAAACAAATAACTCAATTATACTCAGCTAAAGCAATTCCATCAAAAGGATTGTCTCAATTGCACAAATGGCTAATATGAATTGAACTGCTAAGAGTGGATGCATTAAGAATAGGGGATGGTTTTGGCAAGTTGAGAGGAGACTAGGTGCTTCCTGGGCAGAGAAATCCTGGCTAGGGGGTGGGGGTAGAGAGAGAACATGGCAGAGAAGTTGCCATTTCCAAAGCTCTTCTGGGCTTGCTCTGATCAGGGCAGAAGGTGTGTGGCCTGCCTCCTTCCTTCCTTCCTTCCTTCCTTCCTGTAGCTTTTTCTATTTCTTCATTTCCTCTCCCATTGATTTCATCTTCTGGGAACATGACCAAGAAATCAGGAGGGCTTTAGATTAGACAGATATAAAGCTGCCCCTGACATGTCACTGAATTGCTCCATTTTCGACCCCACCACCCTCAGAACACTGTGGGGAGTAGTGGTCAGCAGTGACAGTGGAGCTTTCCATGTTTGCGTTGACCTCTATCAATTGATCATCTTCCTTTCCTACTATTGAAAGAGATCAAGATCTAGAACAGCTACCTTCCAAGGGATTTCTCTCTTATGAATGGATTAATTAAAATGCTCATATTTCACCATTTGGATTAAAAAAAAAGAAATCAACAGGGGAACTAATTTCATCATAATAAGCATAGTGCCATGTTGAATACAGTGGACGCTCGGGTTGCAAACGTGATCTGCCTTTCAGAATTTGCCCTCTGTGGTGAATTTGAACCACTACAAAACAACACCCAATAATTTCAAGGTGGTCTAGATTCTAGAAGGTAGCCCTGGTTGACAGCTCAGGACAGAATCGGGTCATCTACCAGAACAGCTAAAGCATTTTCCACCCCCAAACCAGATATGAAGCCAGACTGAAAACTCTCTAAATAATTATAATCCAAGAACCCATTTGTTTGTGATACCATGACCCACTCCAGCAACTTACCTAAATCAGAAAGAGTGGAAACTGGTCTGAATTTCTTTCAAGGCAATGGATCCAATGACAAGTTCCTCTGGGATCATACAAGTATGATTCTGCAAATACTTATTCTGTTGTATGTTTCATTGATGTTGAGCCACCAATATTATTTACAGTACAGTGGTGCCTCGCAAGACGAAAAGAATCCGTTCTGTGATTCTCTTCGTCTAGCGGTTTTTTCGTCTTGCAAAGCAGGCCCATTGACGGATTAGCGGATTAGCGCTATTAGCGGCTTTTAGCGGCTTATCTGCTGATCGGATCAGCTGATAAGCGGCTTAGCGGCTTAGAAAAAGGGGGGGGGGAAAGGAAAAAAAACCAGCAGGAACTCGCAAGACATTGTCGTCTTGCGAAGCAAGCCCATAGGAGATTCATTTTGCGAAGCACCTCCAAAACGGAAAACTCTTTCGTCTAGCGAGTTTTCCGTCTTGCGAGGCACTTGTCTTGCGGGGCACCACTGTAGTTATGATCTAAAATATGGAAGCCATTTTTATTCTTATTTGTTTATTATTATTATTATGTTGTTAATAATAACAATAATAAAGTCAAATCATCGCAAGAGGTGTTGAAATTTTGGGAGGTTGGATAATTACAGTGGGATGGTCTCAGTGGTGGGGTGCACATTTTTATTTTTATTTGTTTATTATTATTACTTTATCAAAATAAAAATAAAATAAAATATGGAAGTGCCCCAAAATTACATGTAGCAGATAAAACTTCTCAAGTTATGAAAGTAGCTTCAAAATTGGTATACATTAATTTTGAAATGATGCCACGGGCTAACAAATATAACATGAGAATGATTTTGGAATCCCTTTTCCCGTGTGTGTGTGTTAAGTTAAAGGCTCTCCCCCACAAGTCCAGAAAGAGGCTTTTTGAAAGCGACCTTTTTAAAAAACAAACTTACCTTTACATTGCGGGTGATTTTAATCGATATGTGAAGGGCACATGCGGTGCCATATGCTCCTTGCCATCCATTAGTGAGTAGCAGGTCATTAAACTCCCACTAATGTTTCCTAACTATCATCATTGTGGAAGGTTGCCTGCCCCCCCCCCCACTCCACCTGCTTTGTAGCATATGAGCAAAGAGGAGCACTGGTGGCAGATTGCCTTGAAGACAATACGAACTCTCATGCAGGGTGCCTGCTTGTTCAGGCGCAAACAATAGAGACGTTTTGTGGTTACCATTTGCCAGCTACCCAAGGGTTTTGCCAGCCCCCACCCCATCCCACCCCTTTCCTCCCTCCTCCTCCTCCTTCTCTTTGGTGCAAAAAACCAATCTTTCTTTTCCAGTCCCCTTGAATTGACCTGTGATGTTGCAGTGTCATTTCGAGGAGAAATTATTGGAGTGAGAGTGGATCATAACAATAGGGGCCTTGTGCCAGACACATGACAGGACAGGGAGGGCTGTTGGTGGCTCTTACTGAGGAACAGGACGGCGCTCTGGCAGGTGCTCCCATTGTTAAAATCCGCCCCCGCTCATAGACAGTGGTCACAGATGAGTTGATGTCGTTTCATTCAGATTCTTTCTGCATGGAAGTTCTGTGATGTGACACTGGTCAAGTGTCCAGCCTAGCCTTTCCGATATCCGCAGCATAGCCTCTTCTGTAACATAACCCCCCCCGCCTCTATTACTAAGATATGTCAATGTTCTGCTAAGCCATATGGCTCCAAGCTAAAGTAACTTTTATACTTTCTGAAGGGAACATAATAACTTAATGTTTACTCTGCTAATATGGGCTTGACAGCCGCCAGTGATCCCGACATTACGCCTTTAAAATGCCATTCAAAAACCTACTTGAGTTCCTTGATAGAATGCTTATTAATTAATTTCACTAACTTTTTTTTTAAAAAAACAACAACACTAGGGATTACTGCTTTTGAGCAGAGAGCTCTTTCTGAATGCAGCAACTCCAACAAGTTTTGCTACAGCCCTTTGTTGTAAAAAATAAAAATAAAAATCAGTATTGTCAAAATAACATGAAAGATTTTGTTTGAAAAAACAATTCAAGCCCAGTGAACACTATTTGTTAATGTACTGGCTTTACCCAGTGCTGCTTCTGTTATCGGAGCGAATAAAGTCATGCCATAATACATCTGCTTCTGTTTTACTCATTGTTTTGTTCCACTTTTCATTCTGTAGACACTTGCCTTCCTCTGAACAAAACCAAGAATCCTCTTTGGTAAACAATCATTTTGTTTTGTGCAGTCAATACACCATGAGGAATTTAAACTGCGCTTTCATATGGACACTGGCCATTTTCAGCACGAAAGGGAATGTAATCCAATGAGAATGAAAAGCATTGAAAGATGATTAATATACTATTTAAACTGTACAGTGGTACCTTGGGTTAAGAACTTAATTCGTTCTGGAGGTCCGTTCTTAACCTGAAACTGTGCTTAACTTGAGGCACCACTTTAGCTAATGGGGCCTCCCGCTGCCGTCACGCCGCCAGCATATGATTTCTATTCTCATCCTGAGGTAAAGTTCTAAACCTGAGGTACTATTTCTGGGTTAGTGGAGTCTGTAACCTGAAGCGTCTGTAACCTGAAGCGTATGTAACCCGAGGTACCACTGTAATTCTCCAAGGAAAGTTGTGTCTTGGAGCACATCTGTATTACTAGTTGGAAGCAGTGTGTGTGTGTGTGTGTGTGTGTGTATGCAAATTAGGGTTCCCTAGTCCCATCATAGTATAACAGTTTGCAGGATTCTTTGTTCAGGACCCATGACAATTTTAATCAAAGTAGGTTAAATTGGTAGTATAGAATCAAAGAACTGTAGAGTTGGAAAAGACCTTACGGGTCATCTGGTCTAACCCCCTGCAATGCAGAAATCTTGCCCACAGCCATTCCTTGGTCGGCATGAACCACCAACCTTCTGGTTAATAGCCAGACATACTCACGCGTTGCACCACAGGGACCAAATGCAGATCATTATCATGGCAGCAGCAATGTAATGATTATAATAGCTTAATGATAGGGACACAGCTCAAGCCATACTCCCATGCGTACATCACAGTTCCTGCCAATGTAACCTTCCTGGCAGAAGTGGATGGGGAAACTGCTTGTGTGCCGGAGTCCCTGACCCCTGCAGTGTGCTGAGAACTGCAGTCTTGTGGCCCAGTCTTTGGAGTCGTGAAAGCATTAAAGCTGTGTGCTGGATCAGATGCACAGCTGTTTTCACTGCAACTGGTCAACCACTGGAAGCCTGCAAGTGGGACATGAACATAACAGCATTACCACCACTTGTGATTTCCAGCAATTGCTATTCAGAGACGTACACATCTGACAGAGGAGGAGGCAGAACATAGCGTTGTGACTGATAGCTCTCTCCTCCGTGAATTTGCCTAATCCTCTTTCAAAGCCATCCAAGTCGGTGGCCATCACTACATCTCGAAGCATCAACCATGTCTCTTTGTGCCGCATTCATAGAAGGACATGTCAGGCACAGCGAAGGCAGGTTAAACAGTTGTGATTTGGTGCCCAGCTTTTCCGATAGAATGTTTTGGAGGTTGTGTGTATTTGCATTGGCAGGAGGTTCAGTCAGTTGGCTTTGTCTTGCTTGGCAGACATAAATTGCCACTGTAGCTGTGATAGCGCAAGCCAACTTTTCTGTTGCTGCAGCTATGGGGATCGAGGGAACTGGGCTTTAGAAAAGGGAGGAAAATCCCCAAATATCTGAAACATATAAGAAGATTAAAGAAGAGGAGAGACTGAAAACTGATTAAGGGGTATTATAGTTTAATGACTATTAAAGTCTTCCAAATGCAGCTGGATTTGACAAATGCAACCGAGGAGGTTTTTCTTCTTCTTCTTCTTCTTCTTCTTCTCCTCCAAAATTACAATAATTGCATAGGAGAATGCTCTTACATCAGTGCCGAAAAACGGTATCATCTGTAATTGGAGATTCAGAAGTATTAGCCATAGCCAATGAACTGTAAAGAGAGTTTGGGTGGATTTTTTTAAAGTCCATGTTTCCAATGCATTTAATTATAATATATACTTGGGTAATTAGTACCTGTCACATCAAAAAATAGAGAGAAATTCAATGGCAATCACCCTCACCCAATAAGTGGACAATTAAGGTACATGGTTAAGGGTTGTTTTAATCCCATACACATGGAAATATGCTTGGATTGCTCAATTTGAGAAATAAGTCTATGAGCACCTGGTAGGGCTCTGAGCCATCCAGAGTGTCCAAAATGGACCACAAAGGCAAAGGCCATGGTGGTTCTTTGTGAGCTACAGGATCTGAACATTTGTGATTGTGGGCATCTGGCCTTATCCAAAGAGCAGACTTCCAGCCATGACCTTCTTTTTATAGATGGGAATGAAATGCTGCTAATCTGGTTGTTCCAGTTCTCAGCAGGTTAATGGGGTCCACTGGTAATCTGACATACTACTTTTCAAGCTTGTAACCAAATGTTTTAGGTGGAGGAAAGGAAGGGAGGCAAGCTGTATTGATCCATTACCTCCTATGCTGAAAGCCAGTGTGGATGAACATCAAGAGGTAAGAGGAACAGGGGGAATAAAGTTGGGATGGAAAACTGAGGGACTGAAAGTTGAGGGTAACTGCTTTCTAGGAGTGCTGTGGCTAGATAGTCCATGCCAGTTCTTTCCTGGACATGTTCATGATGAGGACAGTTGACCAACCTGGCCTGTATATATTAGCTTATTAGCAACATCACAATTGTATATGTCGGCTGTAAAGTCATTCTATATCTTTAGGCACCAGTTGAAACATTTATTTTCCGCCAGGCCATTGACTTTTGGGTGGGATGTTTTAATTTTGTCTTTAAAAAAATATTATTGTCTTTTACAATTTTATCTGTTTTGCTTTATGCTGGTTTTATTGTATGTGCTTGTTTGTTTTAAGTCACTTTGGGTCACTTTTTTAAAAAAAATGTGACCAGTAAGTTTAAATGATAATGGTGATGTAGCTTTTATTCAGTACTATCATAGTTTTCAAAGGAAGGAATATAGGTACAGCTGCCTTATACTGAAGCAGACAATTAATTCATCTAGTTCAATACTGTCTACACCATGGGTAGGCAAACTAAGGCCTGGGGGCTGGATACGGCCCAATTGCCTTCTAAATCCAGCCTGTGGACGGTCGAGGAATGAGCGTGTTTTTACATGAGTAGAATGTGTCCTTTTATTTAAAATGTATCTCTGGGTTATTTGTGGGGCATAGGAATTCATTCATTATAGTCTGCCCCCCCCAAGGTCTGAGGGACAGTGGATTGGCCCCCTGCTGGAAAAGTTTGCTGACCCCTGGTCTACACTGAATGGCAGTGACTCTTCAAGGTTTCAGAGAGATCTTGCCTACCTAAAGCTAGGACTGGAGATCTGCATGCAGTGCAAATGTTCTTCATCTGAAATACTGGGATTTCCCAAAGATATGCTAAATATCTAAATATCTTCTCGACATATTGTTATATTTCAGTAGGATCTCATCTTGAGAATTTCACTTTCTCCACTTTAGGATTATTCAAATGCTGGAAACGAGATGATTCTTAGAAATCTGGAGCACAGAGAAGCCATCGTATCAATTTCTGTAAGTCCAGTCAAGAACATTTTCAAATCCCCACTGCATCCATGGCTTCTAGTGCTGCTTAATAGCTATAAAACTGTTGAAATGTCTGTTTGTGTACAATAAAAATCAACTATATATGTTGGAAAGTGGTTTGTTTGTCTATTTCGTCTTTCTGTTCTCCATAGATTTAGCCTCCTCTCGAGATATCATCACCAACCTTGGCATACAGTTTTCTGAGCTGGGGTCATTGCTGATGTTTGGACACTGGCCACCATTTTAATTCAATATGGCAGATCTAAATGGGACTTTGGCATGACTTCATCAATATTTTGGCATGGGCACTCACTACCTCTGGAGGTTCCATCACTAGAAGTTTCCTGAGGTACAATTCTGAATCAAAATGCCAGACCAAAATGTGAAACAAACAAATCACACAGCCCGTTTAAAAATCACATTATCTTTGGGTTTCTACAAATTCCCTCTGGCAGAAATCAAGGGATGCATATGTGAACCCATGCCCAGTGCCCACCCATGTGGCTTGCGGCTGCATGCATGAAGTTGGCCTGGGAAGCCAATGACACTAAAATCTAGCTTGATAAGTGGTTTGGCTGGATTGATCATGCTGCCAACAGATGAAACGTGCCAGTGCATTTCAGCAGTATAGTGAAACCTATGAATATTAAGTATTGGCTAGTAAATATGGTACATAATCCTGGCAATGCTCAATATTTTAAATGCTCTGGTCTTGAAGCATTATCACATTGGGGACACACACACACACACACACACACACACACACACACACAGTATATTCTAGACAGTGCAAAGGCATGAAATGAAAACAGAAAAGAGCATATGAGAAGGTTATCATCCACAATGCAGAAAGCAAAGTTTCAAAATGGGTTTAGAAACACTAGATGCTTGCTAATTTTGGGGATGGGAGAGGGATTTCATAAACAAGAAGAACCACAGACTGGACAGGGTGAAAAGGTTGCCCATAACCAGACTTTTTGTTCCTGAAACAACCGGGACCATTACTGAACAACAGACAAAAGTGAATAAATGGTGGGCATCATTGCTTTGTTGCTGCTCCCCAGTTTAAGGATACTCTTGTCCTCCTTCTGCCCCATCTATATTTGACAAGTTTGCTTTCAGCAGATATGACAGGCACTGGTGGGGGTCACTGGCCCAGTTCCACATTTCCACACTTGGCTTGCTCCAAGTTCACTGGCCTGAACTAATATCTCCAAAGGAGGTCGTACTACTGAACATTATGAGTTTTTGCACATTAAACATGCATTGGTGGCTCCCCTCTGCTGATCTGACAGCTGTAGAAAAATAAAGAAAATTCAGTTTGAACTTTTTAAAAAGCAGGGGCTTAATTTATGTCCAGTACTTTTGTCCCCCAGTTTCTTTTTCATGTGCCAATTGCAAAGCTCAGGGGAGATAATAACATGGAGGGGTTTCTGCTCTCGGCTTCCACGTGCCTTTCTGAGCTCGTGTCTCAGGGGCTGAGCCAAATCTACAGCGGAGAGAAGAGTTTTCAGATGGAAATTGGATGAAACAATGCAATCATCTGTCTCACAATCTGCTTTTTTATATCTATCTCTCTCTCTCTCTAAATATCTATGAAGAAAGTATTTTTTTCCTCCCCCAAGGGAATTTTTTCTTTCAGAGGGTTTTGTATAAAAAGGGAGGCTCATGAATGCTGATGGAAAGGGACGGGCACCTTTGTGATTTCTGCGCAGCGACGATAAAACGATTTAATAAGATCAGAAAACACAGATGTTGCTTTGAGCATGTTTGATGTCTTTTTGAAATAGCTGGGAACAATTACTTTTTTTAGATCAACAATAGGAGCTCATGACAGACAAACTCGGGAACGTCCAATGAAGCTGAATGCTGGAAGTTTCAGGACAGACAAAATAAAGCACTTCTTCACACAGCGCACAGCTGATCTACGGAACTGGCTCCCTCAAGAGGCAGCGATGGCCACCCTCTTGGGTGATGACTTTAAAAGAGGGTCAGACAAAATCATGGAGAATAAGGCTATCCGTGGCTGCTTGCAACAACAAATAGGTGCTGCCTCCACTATTAGAAGCAGTGGCTGGGAAACACAGGAAGAGAAAGGGCTGTTGTGATCATATTCTTTTTGTGAATTTTCCATGGGTTTCTGGTTGCCTAGCATGAGAACAGAGTGCTGGGCTGCATGGACCTTATGTTCTTAAGGGCTCTCCCAAACCTGGAGCTGCTATTGTAAAGGTAAAGGGGCCCCTGACCATTAGGTCCAGTCGCGACCGACTCTGGGGTTGCGTCGCTCATCTTGCTTTATTGGCCGAGGGAGCCGGCGTACAGCTTCTGGGTCATGTGGCCAGCATGACTAAGCCACTTCTGGCGAACCAGAGCAGCGCATGGAAACGCTGTTTACCTTCCCGCCAGAGCGGTACCTATTTATCTACTTGCACTTTGACGTGCTTTTGAACGGCTAGGTTGGCAGGAGCAGGGACCGAGCAATGGGAGCTCACCCCATGTGGGGATTCGAACCGCCGGCCTTCTGATCAGCAAGTACTAGGCTCTGTGGTTTAACACAGATCCCCACCCGCGACAAATCCTCTTAGAACTGCATACAATTTTTCCTCCCATCCTTCCTTCCAGTAAAACAAGAGGTTGGGAACGTCAGTCCTAGGGGCCAAATGTTGCCATGTACACCTTTGTGTCTGATGCTTGGGACTCTCCCTAAGCCACACCCCATCTCCAGTCAGATGCTCTGTGCCCGGGCCATATCTCTTCTTGCCTTGTTTCACATCCTGCTTGAGTGTCCTTGCCTGGCTGGAATGGGCCCTTGAACTCTGATAATGACTCTTGCTTGCCTGGATGAAGGATAGAGAGGGGTGTGTGTTGAAAACTAACCGAATGAACAAAGGCAACATTTATATTCATTGCTTAGCTTCCACACTTGGTAGCTAAGAACTATTCCCTGTGTTGGTCTTTTCCTCCTCCCTCCCAACCCCTTTTCCTTTTGTGTTGTGTCTTTCAGAGCCTGAGGGCAGGGAATGTCTTCTTAGTATTCATCTTTGTAAGCTGATATGGTGGCTTTCATTTCCTCCCCTCTTCCATAGCGCCTTGAATATTGCATTGTTTGGGGGCATTCCAAGGGGAGGAAAAGCCATTAATCGCCCCCCCACTTTTCTTTTCCCTATTCCCCCATTACAAAAGAAAGAAGAAGAAAAAAGGAACATGAGGAATTAAACAGATGGCAATTGAAGAAAGAGCGATGAAATGAACAAGTCTTCAAAAATAATGAAATGATTAACGGAGTAACAAAATGAACATAGGGAGAGAGAGAGAATGAGAGAGAATGCTCATATAGTGACAAACTTTGTCACCTTTCATAGTGCATCACATTCTCATGAACGTTGCCTTTGTTTGTATTTAATTTATTTCTTTGAAAGCTAATCCCTTTCCCTCAGTAGTACTGGAGAGCCCATCTACACTGGCTCCCTCCCTGCAAATGAGACAAAAACCTGTATAGCTGACACACCTCTAAGAAACCTATCTCCCCAGCCATTGCATGCGAAATGTATCTATGATGCTATTTGGGGGCTGTGGAGCTATGACCAAAAGATGGATAGAATGCGGTTGGATAATCCTCACTTTCTCCTTCCCTGTAACAATCATACCTGATGCAAAACCAAACGCTCAGCTAAACACAGAACAGCTTTTTGCCAGCTTTTTTTTTGTCCTTGTGCCTTTTCTCTAGTCCAGGACTACTCCTCTGCGGCCACCTGTTCACCCCTGTCGTTTGGTCCTCCTCCATCTTTGCAACACAAAAGCGTTTCAGAGCTATAAGTGAATAACAAAAGGTCATCAATCCACTCAACTGCATTAACGACTCTCTGGGTGCCACTAATGTGAAGCGTCTTAACTTCCCTGTGGGGTGGTTCACCCTGGGTGATTGCGTCAGTGACCTCATTATATTCATGGCAGCCCATTATTTTATTATCATTTATTCATTAGGCTGGCACAACCTAATCCTTAACTTCTAGAACAGGTTATAAACAGTCTAGGGATGTTCTCGTCCAGTGGTAAGAGAAGGGCTTGTAAGTGTCCAGCATATTTAATGTTAATATACTGAAAACAGTGTTGCTACTTTTACAAGGGCAAATAATATAGCCGATCCTTGTTTAACACATGAGATCTGCAACAAAATGTTGCAGCATGGAGTGCTCTCATTCAGGTTTCCAGTTGCAACATTCTATTGTCCACCCCATCTTTTCTTGCCTGGCCCTCAGTCTATCAGCATTCTGTGACCAATGAGTATTCTCATTTCTCCTTGAGCTGTTCTGGTTTTCTTTCTCCTTGGGATTCCCACCCCGTAAAGTTTTATTTTGTACTTCTGAGAATCCTTGGTGTTACCTCAAGCCTGCAGACGTGTGTGTGTGTGTGGTGCTGTTTTGTCTACCTAAAAGCATAGATAGCATGACAGGGCGTCAGCGACACTCACTTGACCTTTGTTTGGTTATGCTGTTGCTTTATGGGAGGTAGGGAAGCAGGTGGCTCTGTGATCTAAACCACTGAGCCTCTTGGGTTTGCCGATCGGAAGGTTGGCAGTTTGAATCCATGCAACAAGGTGAGCTCCCAGTGCTCTGTCCGAGCTTCTGACAACTTAGCAATTCGAAAGCACACCAGTGCAAGTAGATAAATAGGTACCGCTGTGTTGGGAAGGCAAACAGTGTTTCCATGTGCTCTGGCTTCCGTCATAGTGTTCTATTGTGCCAGAGGCGGTTTAGGCATGCTGGTCACATGACCCAGAAAGCTGTCTGTGGACAAATGCTGGCTCCCTTGGCCTGAAGCGAGATGAGCACTGCACCTCATAGACACCTTTGACTGGACTTAATCTGCCCAGGGGTCATTTAACTTTACCTTACCTTTATGGGAGATAGAATGGATGGGGCAAGGAGGTGCCTAGGTCAGCGTGGTGCAAACACATCACTGGGAGCACTGGATTGGCTCTGCTCATGTTTGCACCATGCCTCATTCCCCACCTTCTGGTAAGCTGCAGCAGTGCAATTGACTGACTTGAGGTCAGGTGAGCATCACTGCCCCGCCATGCTGGCTGCTACTGCCCACTTATATTTATTGTTACTAGACATGAGGGTGTGTGGGCAGGGCCAAATGGAGGAGGGGGAGGAGGAGGCAGATGTCATTGTAATTGCCCAAGTGGTCTTGATCAATGTAGCATCACTATAGGGCATTGTGGGAATTGCAACAGTGGTTGCAGTACACTCATTGGAGTCCTGGTAAATATGTCTCAGTGCAGTGGGGCCAGCTGTGGGGTCTTGTGTCTTCCTTTGAGATGAGAAGGAAAACGTTACTCTATCATATAGTTAATAGGATGCTGTTTTGCAAAAGGTATCTGGACTTCTACTTTCTTTCTGGCTTTTTATGTGTCATTTATTTGTGAATTGCATTTATATTCCACCTTCTTCTCCAAGGAGCTGCAGGTGGTGTACATGGTTCTTCCCCTCCTCATTTAATCCCCACAATAACCTTGTGAGATAGGTTAGGCTGTGAGGTAGTGACTGGCAGTGAGCTTTATGGCTGAGTGGGGGTTTGAACCTTGCTCTCCTATGTCCTAGCCCAACATTTTAACCACTACAACACACTGGCTTTCAACAAACTTCTTAAATAAAGCCCATTCATTGTTTCCACACAAAATTTACTACTCTGCAGTGTCTTTTTCTTCTTCTGTGGTGATCACTTGTAGCCAAGTAAGATTGTCTTCCATAAACTGGTTTTAACAGTGAGTCCATAAGTGACTGTGGAGGCCAATTCTGGATCCACATGTCCTTCCACAGTGGGAACATACCGTATTTTTTGCTCTATAAGACGCACCGACCATAAGACGTACCTAGTTTTAGAGAAGGAGAACAAGAAAAAAAATATTCTCTCCCTCTCTGGGCAGGGCCCCTTCAGCGAAGGGGCAGGAGAAACGGAGCCCCTTCCATTTCTCCTCCCGCTTCGCTGAAGGGGCGCTGCGCAGAGAGGAAAAGCTGCGCAAGCGCCTCTCCAGCAAAGCGAAGCCAGGAGAGCAAGAGGGATCGGTGCGCACTGACCCCTCTAACTTTCCTGGCTTTAGCGAAAGCAATGCGAAGCCATGGAGCCTGCATTCGCTCCATAACACACACACACACATTTCCCCTTACTTTTTAGGAGGAGAAAACTGTGTCTTATAGAGCGAAAAATATGGTAGGTTTCCAGGCGGGAGTTGATCATGGTGAGGGTTTGCCAAGCATGCTTTTCTCTTAGCACATTTCTCCCTTTCATCCTGAGTTTGAGCATTTTCCAAACCCATGACACCTTTGGTGAAGACTGTTCTCCAAGTGGAGTGCTCTCAGGCCAGTGTTTCCCAGTTGTTGGTGTTTATACTACATTTTTTAAGATTTGCCTTGAGAGAGTCTATAAGCCTCTTTTGTTGACCACCAGCATTGCGTTTTCCATTTTTAAGTTCGGAATAGAGTAGTTACTTTAAAGTCTATACAGATGAACAAATGGAACAGAAGCACCTTCTGAATTACAAGAGAACTTTGTAAGTCACAGATGAATTGGAGCAGACCCCCCTAGCTGTATACATTTATTTATTTTTGGCAAAGTAAATGGAGAATCAGGTGATAAAGCGAAATCAACAGATGGGGAAATTGGGGAACAGCTAAAGGACAAACAAACAAAACAGCAAACAAATGGCAGTGGCAAACAAACTTTTGGAAGAAACAGATTTTAAAAGGCGTTTGCCAAATGAGCAAACTTTTCTTTCTCTTGCTGGGACATATGTAACCTGTTTTTCTGTCTGTTTTTGGATGCGAAGAAGTGAACACATGCTGGGCTTTAATAAATCTTGTTGCAGCCACAATAGGCAAGGACCAAACTTGATGCACATTTGCTTAACTGACCAATAGCCTTTATTTCAACCTTGTTATCCTTAGGCTTTAAAATAAATGTTCGACTGAGCTGCTGGTGGAGGGCAACTAGGGAAATGTGCAGAGGAACAGAAAAATGGACTTTGCATTTCTGGACATCTTTCCTGCCTCCTCGTTTCCTCTGCAACGCCTTGCACCCACCAAATGTGCTGTTCCTGGGGGCTGGGGGATCTTTGTGAGCATTGTGGAATATAATGTGTTTGGGAGGCCACAGATGGAAGGAAATTGCTCCCTCCTTATTTGAATGGAGGAGCAACTTAAGGTCCAGTCCAGAAGGATTTTCTTGTGGGATCAGACCAAAGTTTGTCTAATCCAGAGTTTTGTTCCCCATCACAGCTCACCAGATGTTTCAGCAGTGCATAAATTGCTTTTAGGTGATATAGGAATGCCCTTTAGTTTCCTGTAGGCTGTGTATGTTTGTACAGAAGCATATATTAAGGGTGTCCTGCAGCTTGGTGTGTACCCCATCTAACAAGACAAATACAGTGGTGCCCCGCAAGACGAATGCCTCGCAAGATGGAAAACCCGCTAGACGAAAGGGTTTTCTGTTTTTGAGCTGCTTCGCAAGACGATTTTGCCTATGGGCTTGCTTTGCAAGACGAAAACGTCTTGCGAGTGTTCCGGTTTTTTTTGCTCCCCCCCTTTTTCTAAGTCGCTAAGCCGCTAATAGCCTTTTAGCTGCTAAGCCGCTAAGCCTTTAATAGCCGCTAAACCACTAATAGCGCTAATCCGCTAAGCCGCTAATAGGGTTGCTTCGCAAGACGAAAAAACTGCTAGACAAAGAGGACAGATTAATTTCGTCTTGCGAGGCACCACTGTAGCTGTGATTCCTGCATTGCATAGGGTTGGGCCCTTCCAACTCCAGCAGTCTCCTTCTATTTCAACTTTCAAACGTCGACTTAAAACTTTTCTATTTCACCAGGCCCATGCAGGCAATTAAGAACCTATCATTTCATAATAGTTATCAAATTTTAATTGTATAATTTTATGTATGGTTGTTGTGAACTGCATTGATATTTTCTTCATGAATTAGCGGTACAGAAATAGTTTTAATAAAGAAAGAAAGCTATGAATAGCCGTGAAAATCATAGCAAGAAACAGAAGCATTTGGATATCAGCTTTTGATATTCCCTTGTAGCTTTCAGATTCAGCAAAGCTCTACACGCACACCTATACATAGACTGAAAACATTATTCCAGATATAAACAATTTGGCAAGAGCAGTGGAGCCCTCTCATTGTATAGTCACATTAACACCCCCCCCCCCGCCCGGGTCAGCATGATAAATTGCTAATTTTGGGCCATGCATTTAACAGAGCAGAACAAAACAATGACACCATGGAAAATCCGAAAGGTATCTGGGGGACTGAGTTTATATTTACATTTGGCACTCTCAGGAAGCAGTCACTAGGGTGGAAACACCACTGAAGAATATTAGGCTATAAGTGCAGTACTCGGCTGTGTCTCAAATCCATAGATGCACTGTGGATTAAAAACAAGAATAAGCGTGTTGGGGGAAAACACTCCTTAGTTTTTAGATTTCCACAATTCTTCCTCATCTGGCTAGTTATTTCCTGTCGTTTTAGAGTTCTTACGTATTTGGAAATTTGGAAAGGTTGTTTGTTGCTTGGAAGCAACTACTAAATTTACAGAAATAGAAAATCTTGCCACTGCAGTTGTCATAGCCTAGAGTAAAAGTACTTGTACACCTCATCAAATCCCTTTTTGTATGTTACTGATCTGTAGAGGCAAATCAAGTTAGCCCTATCCCAAAAGTCGTGCTGCTCCTCTTGACCCCACTGTGGTTGTTGGGCTGAGAATAACACATTCAGTAGCGAGCCTTTTTATGTAGGGAGGCGTAAAATGAGCCATTTAGAATCCTGGGCAACCTGCGCTTTAATCATAGAGAGAGCCTTCATGTATAAAGAAGGTTCCCCACTGCAGAAATTATTCCACAGCAGTAGAGTTAGGAGGACCAAATGTGACTTTGCAGGTGGGACTAAATCCCAGCGCCAAATCCCCTTCCCCTTCACACTCGAGCAATACATGAGGAGGGCTTAAAGAATCTGAAATGATTTCATAGCTAAAAGCCCCATTTGTTCAGCTAGGGGATGATCTCTATCTGAGACCTGGTCCTCACCAAGAAGTAGAACTGATTGATGAACAGGAAGTACTGGGGACCTTGGGAGGAAGTGATCATGACCTCTTGGGTTTCATCATACAGAGGCAAGGGAAAGCTGAGTGTAGTTGGACATGCACCCTTGACTTAAAGAAAGGCCGATTTCAGAAAGCTTAAGGAGCTAGTGGGTGAGATCCCATGGTCAGAAATACAGTGGTACCTCAGGTTACAGGTGCTTCAGGTTACAGACGCTTCAGGTTACAGACTCTGCTAACCCAAAAATAGTACCTCGGGTTAAGAACTTTGCTTCAGGATGAGAACAGAAATCCAGAACGAATTAAAACCTCCAGAACGAATTAAGTTTTTAACCCGAGGTACCACTGTACTTAAAAAGAAGAGAGTCCAAGGTGGAAGGGAGACTCCTCAAGGTGACAAATGCAGACAATTCCAACAGGAAGAAAACGTGGGAGACATATAAAGAAAACCAGTGTGGCTGCGTAAGGAGCTTACAAGGGAAGTAATAGTACTGCTCTGTTCTGCCTTGGTCAGACAATGCCTGGAGGACTGCATCCAGTTCAGGGTGCCACAGTTTAAGCGGGATATTGACAAGCTGGAATGTGTGCAGAGGAGGTACTATGAAAGGTACTATTCTTTTTCTTTGTATTTTGAGATACAAGCACCCCTCTTCAACACTACTTTTAGGTCTAGTTGAAGTGTCAATGAATCTTTTAGTAACCTCAGATTTGATTTGATTTTTGGAAAAAGCATGCGAACCATTGCAGTGCACTGTGCACTGCTGCAATCCCATTAACACTTACTTAGGAGTAAGCCCCATTGAACTTAATAGAACTTACTTCTGAGATGACATTCTCCCTTGGTTAGGTTTTTTTTTAGTATGTTTTAGTATGTTAAAATACCATGTATATATAGTTTTCTATCCTGAGTGATCTAGGATCTGTAGGTATGGGATATAAATTCTGCAGTTAAACAAGGAAGCAAACATAAAATTTTAAAAATCTCAAGATGGAAAAATTGCAGATTAAGAAATGCTGACCTACACCCAACTGTTGACTTGCAATCAGTGCCAGTCAAAGCATATGCAAATCCTTGTGGATGGTCTAGTGAACGGAATGCTGTTTTCTTGACATGAATTAAATGCACACGGAATTAAATTCCTGTGCCCTTTGATTGTGATTAACATAGGCTCCCTTATCATTGAGTCCTTTATGGAATTAGAAGCACAGTGCTTCTTCTATAGACCTACACCAGCTCTCCTATGCTAGATTTTTGTTTTGTTTCACAATGGGTGAGATGCATTTAATTTATTGTAGGAAACTCTTAAAGATGCAGGATCTTTTAAGAGCCTTTTACAATAGACGTGAAGCACTTATTTAATCCCATTGAATGGGGACTAGATTTACTAGCTGAGCCAGACATGATTTTTGTTCAGGAGTCATCCTGGAGTACATCGAAGTTTAAAGAGCTTTTTAGAGAAACCGAGGCGAAACAAAAGAAGTAAATTTTGAGAAAGGACTTTGTCAAGAAGGTTTAGATGTTAAACACAGAGAGAAAAGCACGGTGGCTTGACTAAAATGAATGTTGGGGTTTGCCGAATCGCTGCCGATACTGCAAGAGATGCTAATGAAGCACTTTAAATGCAGGCCCGGTGTACAGAAAAGGGGCAATTTCATACGAAAGTGCAGCAAGGTTAGGGAATCAAAGAAGGTGCACTTCAGAGCTGCAAAAAACGACAACGCTCCATTGTAAGGCCTTTTTTTTCTTCTGGCTTCAAACATGTTTTAAGTACACCATTTACTAACTTGTACAACCTAGATTGCTCACTGATTAAGAATTTATGACCAGAAACAAACCTGTTGGGGAGGATGGGGGCGGGGGAGCAAAGTTTTGATCCTTACAGTCGCAACATAGCACAGTTTGAATGAACTTAACCTGGGCACTGTGGGGGGCGCACAATATGTTTTTTAAGCTCAGGGGCCTAGCGCTGGAGCTCAAATGGAATCTCGTCTTTCAGTAACAATTAAAACAAAAGCAAGGGGGAAGCGGTGGCTGGGGGGTGTGTGTGGAGAGGAGAAATGTTGCAGACCATCTGTGACCCATCAACCTGCCACAATGCGGGCTGTTTCATTTTGGGTTTAATTTATCCACTTATTTCTGGATTGTGCCCCAATTGACCTTTTTAGCTCATGAGCTTCCCCCGCTCCCTCCCCATTTTTTCAAAAGCTCATATATATACACACACACACACACACACACACACACACACACACACACACTGCAGGGATGGTTACTGCAATCCTGCTCAGTGGACTGATTCTGCTGGTGAAGATGTCAATGGAGGTTGAAGCCCATCAGCCCCAGTTCGGCCAGGGTTGCCTTCGTGCCGTACTGTCCCCAATTCCCCAACAGTGCGGTCGGCTCTCACATTTTGCACCTGAGCAGCTCAGAACAGGGATAGGCAATTTCGCTGATTTCCATTTCTCATGTTTCTAGTCATAAGACCAGCTCACATCATCATTTTGCTTTTTTAGTCATTATAACTGGTCAGCATTTTGATGTTTGTTACTAAAGGTGTTTTGAAAACAAGTGCTTGGTCCTGTAGCCTCTCCACCAATTCATTTTGGCAGGCAGAACACTTGTCTCCCATCCTTCCTTTGAGGAACTCTGAGCTTTTCACACATAGCTTGCCATGCCAGAAAAGTTATCCTGTGTGTATGTGTTAACCATTCTACCCAGTATACCTGAGGGAGCGTCTCCACCCCCATAGTTCAGCCCGGACACCTGAGGTCCAGCGCCTCAGAAGTGAGGTTGCAGGGAACCAGGCAGAGGACTTACTCGGTAGTGGCGCCCACCCTGTGGAACGTCCTCCCATCAGATGTCAAAGAAATAAACAACTATCTGACATTTAGAAGACATCTGAAGGAAGCCCTATTTAGGGAAGTTACACACACACACATACAGTGTGTATATGTGTGTGTGTGTGTGTGTGTGTGTATGCTTTTTTATTCTTTTGGGAGCTGCCCAGAGTTGCTGGGGAAACCCAGCCAGATGGTCAGGGTATAAACAAACAAACAAACAAACAGACAAACAATAAATAAATAAATGAATGAATGAATGAATAAATAAATAAATATTATTCTCCATCAATAGATGAGAAAAGAAATTGCATCTGAAAATGATCAAAGTACTGTACAGAGAAAATTTCACTGAAATTATACTGGGGTGCAATTCCTTTGTTGCTTTGACCTTGCTTTTGAAGTGAATGAGGAATGTTTGCAAGTGTTGTTTCTTCTATTCTATAAACCATCTTAACAGTGGCTTGCACTCTGCAGCCTTCCCAGGTGCCCATGCTTCAGCTAAAGCCCAAAGGAAGATATCACGTGGTAACTAACTCCACCCATGATCCCCGTCCCCTGTCCCGAAGAGAAATAGTCACAAGCAAGGCACATACCACCTTAGGCTGCTTCACAATAAAGTTAAGCTCAGAATCACACACTGACTGAAATTCAAAAGTGCCCCCAGAACGAGGCAGAAAAATGGAAACCTGTTTTGGTGGAGTAAGTAGCCTTTTGAAAAATTGAAGGGCGGATTTTAGCACAGTATTGGTAATAGGCATTGAAGTGAGGAATTGTGGATGACCGAACCTGTGCAGTTTCAGAGAGCGAAGTGCAGCAGGAGTTTCTGTTGCCATTCTCCTCAGAGCTTTTCCTTTGGAGACTGAAGTTATCTGCAAAACGGCATTTATTGCACTCTTTGACTTTTTAGTTGTGTATTGCATGGAAACCTTTCTCTTGACTAGGAAATCACAGTTACAAGACAGTATGAGCTCTTAGAAAACAAAACAAAACACCTGGCCCACTTATTTTTGAAGATGTTAATGGTTCTACAATGATTTCTTTGTTGTTCATTTTTATTTAATTTACTTGTTTAATTCATTTTAAGCATGCTACATTCTCCCGTGGCGTCTCACAGTTCAGAAAGAAACCATGCAATCAGGCATTTAAAAATACCCAATACAATGGCAACCAGTGGTGTTTCAGTCGTGAGAGCAATATTCCACATGGTCAGGCACATCATCACTCCCATGCTTGTGCCTGCATATCCTGCAGATGGGCTGGGATCCAAGGCACCTTCTCACAGTTACCCTGAAAGAGGTTTGGACTCCCGCCCCCATGAAAACATGCTCCTTCATGCCCCCAAACAGTAGAGAAGCATTTGGAGGTTAGTAGTGCGTAAGGTTAAAGCCATGGTTTTCCCAGTAGTGATGTACGGAAGTGAGAGCTGGACCATAAAGAAGGCTGATCGCCGAAGAATTGATGCTTTTGAATTATGGTGCTAGAGGAGACTCTTGAGAGTCCCATGGACTGCAAGATGATCAAACATATCCATTCTTAAGGAAATCAGCCCTGAGTACTCACTGGAAGGACAGATCGTGAAGCTGAGGCTCCAATACTTTGGCCACCTCATGAGAAGAGAAGACTCCCTGGAAAAGACCCTGATGTTGGGAAAGATGGAGGGGACAAGGAGAAGGGGACGACAGAGGACGAGATGGTTGGACAGTGTTCTCAAAGCTACAAACATGAGTCTGACCAAACTGCAGGAGGCAGTGGAAGACAGGAGTGCCTGGCGTGCTTTGGTCCATGGGGTCACGAAGAGTTGGACACGACTAAACGACTAAACAACAACAAGCACGTAAGAAAGACAGAAGTGAAGTCTCTTACAAAAGCATGCACAGGGAAGTCGATAGATGCAGTAATGGTAGCCAGTTTGGATGATGACATAGCCACTGTAGGGTTCACCAGAGGAAGGAGCTGCTGGTATATTATCAGTTTAAATACCACCACTGGGGCCCAGCAGAGGATGGTATTGCCACTATTTTTGCAGTGGTCCAGCCATAGGACAGGCCAATGATATTCCACTTGGTCCTCCATGGCTCTTGACTCTGAGCAGCTCCTTGACCCGAGATGCTCACAGCCTTCCTGCTGATCAGCTTAAAGCTATGCAGTTTCCTAACGTTGCTACCTAGTGGGAACTACCTGCTTGCCTCCCAGACCACCAGCCATGCCTGTGGAAACAGGTATGCAAAGAGAATGCAAAGGTTCTGAAGATATGCCAGTTTACAAGCTGGATCTGGATTGTCCCAAATAGTTAGAATTTCCAGATCTCTGATGTTCATTTTGCCTCCCTTTTGTGTAAAAGCTGCACTCAGTTGTGCTTCCCCCAGTTGGCTCCCAAGTTAGCTATGTCCTATAGCTGCTTTATTATGTCAAGCATTATCCTTTAAAAGGGCTTATGATGGCACATGCTTGTTCTGTTTATACATGTTACAGAATGTATATGGTATGTGGCTAAAATTAGCTTCTCCTAGCTATAGCAATATATCTTCCTGGAGTTGGGGAAACGGCACCATCTAGGTGGTTAGAAACAAAGAACTGGAAACTAGATGGCAGTATGAACTAGTCCTTAAAGGCTCTCTGCAATCAACCTTGTGATGACTCATGCTCCACAGAGGAATTCGAAGGATATAGAACTTTGCATAAGCTTTGCATGCTGCACCCAGCCAGCCACCTCTCCCCTTTAAAAAGACAATTCAGAGGACTAAAAGTTCATGTAGATTTATTTACTTAGACAAAACATTACAATGTGTTCCCCTTCAACAAACAGCGGGGAGGAATAGTGGGATCGGAAATGCAAATCCCAAAAGAACAAACAAACATAACTGAACTAGTAAAAATCATGCATATTTATTTATTAATTTGTGTAGTTCCTAGAACACCCTTCAATAGGAGGTCTTTAGAACACTCTCTCTCTCTCTCTCTCTCTCTCTCTGTGTGTGTGTGTGTGTGTGAGAGAGAGAGAGAGAGAGAGAGAGAGAGAGAGAGAGGGAGAAGAGAGAGGGAGAGAGAGGTGTGTGTGAGAGAGAGGGGGGGATGCTTTCAGCCAGTAACAACAAGAATAATTATTTTGGTTAACTTTGTATTAAAAAGGTAAAGGACCCCTGACAGTTAAGCGAACGACTCTGGGGTTGCGGCACTCATCTCACTTTACTGGCCGAGGGAGCCAACGTTTGTCCACAGTTTTTCCGGGTCATGTGGCCAGCATGACCAATCCGCTTCTGGTGAAACCAGAGCAGCACACAGAACTGCTGTTTACTTTCGCGCCTGAGCAGTACCTATTTATCTACTTGCACTTTGATGTGCTTTCAAACTGCTAGGTTGGTAGGAGCTGGGACCGAGCAACGGGAGCTCATCTCGTTGTGGGGATTCGAACCATCGACCTTCCAATTGGCAAGCCCTAGGCTCAGTGGTTTAGACCCACGTCCATAACCTTGTATTAGTGCTATACTAATGGCACGGGTGGCGCTATGGTCTAAACCACAGAGCCTAGGGCTTGCTGATCAGTCATGCTGGCAACATGACCCAGAAGCTGTCTGTGGACAAACACCGGCTCCCTTGGCCTATAGAGGGAGATGAGCGCTGCAACCCCAGAGTCGTCCGCGACTGGATCTAACAGTCAAGCGTACCTTTAGACTTTTAGAAGACACCTGCAGGCAGCCCTGTTTAGGGAAGCTTTTAATGTTTGATGTATTACAGTATTTTAATATTTTTTGGGAAGCCATCCAGAGTGGCTGGGGTATAAATAAATTATTATTATTATTATTATTATTATTATTATTACTATTATTATTATTATTACCTTTACCTTTAATGGCAGTTCCTTCCTTCCTTCCTTCCTTCCTTCCTTCCTTCCTTCCTTCCTTCCTTCCTTCCTTCCTTCCTGTCATTTGGTTATAGGTTCTGCAACACTTCATGGAAGGGCAGGAGAGAAGACTTAAAAGCAGGTTCAAGGGAGACTTCTACCCTTCTGAGAAAAACCCCACCCTACCCTGCCACTATATATAAGGGTTGGGTGGCTTCTGTTTCAGTGTACAGTAGTACCTCGGGTTAAGTACTTAATTCGTTCCGGAGGTCCGTTCTTAACCTGAAACTGTTCTTAACCTGAAGCACCACTTTAGCTAATGAGGACTCCAGCTGCCGCCGCGCCGCTGGAGCACGATTTCTGTTCTCATCCTGAAGCAAAGTTCTTAACCCAAGGTACTATTTCTGGGTTAGCGGAGTCTGTAACCTGAAGTGTCTGTAACCTGAAGCGTATGTAACCCGAGGTACCACTGTATCTGAAGAAGTGTGCATACACATGAAAGCTTATACCAAGAACAAACTTAGTTGGTCTCTAAGGTGCTACTGGGCAATTTATTTATTTATTTATAATTTATTTATTTAATATTTATATATTTTGATTGCATCAGACCAACACGGCTACCTACCTGAATTAAGTCTTTCTCTCCACCATATACAAAGAGTGAATGGTCATTCTCATGTTCTCTAACCATTCTTATAGCTTGCTTGACAGGTTACTACTATGTTCTTTGCTGATTGGCATGGGGTAAGAGGTGGCAGCTGGGACAGTTGCTGCAGTGGATGAGTTTAGGGAAGGGTGGGGGGAGAGAGATATCTGGCAGGTGATCCTATTGATGACCCAGTTTGGAGAAAGGAAGGATTGGGTGGTCCACTTTTTGCCACTACCTTCCCCCTGCCCTGGCAGCTGTCTGTACCATTCCCCTGCCCACCGTTGCTACTACTCCATGAGGTTCTTTTCTCTCTCGTGCACAAGAATATACATGCACATCAGTGTTGGAGCACTGATTTATTTTTTGAAAAAAAGATGGTGAAATTGGCAATGCCCTCGCCATAGTCATCTTGTCAGTTTCACTAAAGGGGGATCAGAGCTGTGAGGTGGTTAAGGTAATAGATCAGGCAGGTGCGGGCCACCTAAAAAGACCAAATTATCCTATTAATAAAGATTCATCATGGACGATTTCTGTGTATAGTGCATGAGAGGAATATTTTTGGCTGCCATTGAAATCAGTAGGCTTAAGATTGCTGGAATGTGTGTTGAATTGTGGCTGCCGAGTTTGGGAGCATAATGAATCTGTAGTTAACAAGATTCAAAACATCCTGATTATTTCTACAAATTTCAGAATAAATCCTAACAGAAACATTTTGCTTCATTTTTATTTTTATTTTTTTAAAATATGGCTGCATTTTAGCATTGACTTTTACTTTCATATCCATTCATTCATTATCACTTGCATAAAGTCTAGCTTGAAGGAATATATCGACCAATAAGAAAGCCATCCCCAAACCCTCTGAGATATGCAGGCAGTGATCAATTTATAATGCTTAATTATAGCTGGAATTTCAAGGTGCTCTACTCACCACAATATGATCCTAATCTCCTTCATATCCTGTGATCCTGGTTTCACTTTTCTTTGAAACAATTGCAAGGTCACATTTAGTATCATGACAAACTTTAGGTAAAATTCTTCAGTCTCGGGAGTAAAAGCTTATTTTAAAACCTGGGCAATCTTGGCCATAGTTTCACCTAAACTTTGGTAAAAAATTGTCAACTGATAAAAGAATTTTCAGCTGATTAAACATTTGCCTCTTAAAATCAATCAATTACTCTGTTAATATAGTTAGTTTTGAGGTTTGCAAATTAATATAAACATTATTAACAAGTTATTATTAGAATAAAAGGAAATTTTATTATGTGCACTAATGATTAGAAGTTGCCCTAAATGACTAATGGCCAAACCAGGTGTGTGTGGTTATTTTACATCAGGTGTGGGAAACCTTTAGCTTCTCTGATGTTGCTTAACTACATCTCCCATCATCCTATGATTTCTTGTTTATAAGGTGAGGTGGAGGGTTTTGCTGTTACCACCAACTGGAGAACATGGTTGGTTATGAAGGCAAAACTGGTACTTCCCCTCTAGTCCAGTTCCAATCCCAGAAATGAGGCAACTGAGGGAAAATGTCTTCAAGCAGTGAAATGCAGAAAGGGAAGGTGGGTGCAAGTTTGCTCACTTCCTTTCTGAATTCCATTTAGTGATAATTATCAGATATTCTGATTTATCATCTCATATTGCAGTGCATTGGAAATCCAAAGGAAGACACACACATATAAAGAGAAAGGTCTATCAGTTAATTGATTGGGTCAAATTGATTAATTAATTGAGCCAAGTTGTACTCAAAGGTTAGACTAAGAAGCTGACAATGACAATTTGATCTTAGGCTGCTGTGCAGCGTCAGATGTGTGGCTCAAACTGATTTCATTTCCATTCCTCCTTAACCCCCAAATATTAGGGTAGGTCCATGTGAATTTGTATGTGCAAATGGCCAATTTTTTTTGTTGGGAATTCTATCCCTCCCGTGCTGCAGATGTGTGGGATTGTTACATGCCACATGTCTGTTTACATTCCAGCACTGATTGTTGGAGTCTTGTGAGCGGAAAGGGAGATACACTGTTTCCGCTCTGTATAGCTATTGCTTTTGCAGTGCTCTCTCTGAGGAAGAAAGACGGAGAGAGAAGCCATGTTTTTCTTTGTTCTGTTACGTTTGATTTAATTTGCAATAAATTAGGCTTAGATGTTAAACCTCAAGGCTAAGCGTCTGTTTGGACTTGCTAGCCGTGTGCTCATGTCCTTGGATATGGGTCACATCAGTGTGATGGGAGACTGAAGACTGGGCGATGCTATGTTGGTGGGGAGGCACGAGCCTAGGCATTATCACCCAACATTTTCAAATGATGGTGAACCCAAGCCCACGTTTTGTGTGGTTACAATAAGAAATCTCCAGTTTGTGTTCACAAAGCCTAATGGCGGAACCTGATGTCTGTGAGGATATTTCAGTTTTAGGATGTAATCTAATAAGCTTACAACCCCTCGATTTATTTTTGCCAATTTTGTTTGTGTATTCATTTTGGATCACAGAAAACAGCAATAGTAGCTGCAGTAATAATCATGGACAGGAAAGCTTTGATAATTTGTTTTGATGAAATGCACGCAAAACAGATTTTCCACAATACATAACATAATATGTACCGTATTTTTCACCTCATAGGACGCACTTTTCCCCCTCCAAAAATGAAGGGGAAATGTGTGTGCGTCCTATGGGGCGAATGCAGGTTTTCGCTGAAGCCTGGAGAGCGAGAGGGGTCGGTGCGCACCGACCCCTCTTGCTCTCCAGGCTTCGCGCGGTTCTCCGCAAGGCGTGGGAGCCCTGCACTGGGCTCCCGTGGCTTGCGGAGAGTTGCCTGCATGCTGAAGCCTGGGCGCGCTGAGCTCAGCGCACCCAGGTTTCGCACAGCTCTCAGCAAGCAGCGGGAGCAGGCTCTGGGCTCCCACAGCTTGCGGAGAGTTGCCTGTTCTGGGGGCTGGGGTCGGGGGAAGCTCGGGCTTCCCCCGCCCCAGCCTCGTGTCTGGGGGGAAAATAAAAATTTTCCCCTTTATTTCCCCCCCCAAAAACTAGGTGTGCCTTATGGGACGGTGCGTCCTATAGGGCGAAAAATACGGTATATCCTTTTTGTTGCTCTGCTGGTATTGTTGTTCATGTGCTGTAAGTAAATAAAATACTACACTTTCCCCTCAAATGAAATAAGTTGGAAATGTGTATTTAATACAGTGCCAACGACTGACAAGATCCCGCCAAACTGATGTCCCATTGATTTCCAATGGGAAAATTAAGTGTCTATTCAACTCTCACCCATTGAAATATACAGTATACACAACATACAGTGGATGGATGAAATATACAGTATACACAACATACAGTGGTACCTCGGGTTACATACGCTTCAGGGTACAGACTCTGATAACCCAGAAATCCTGAACTTTGCTTCAGGATGAGAACAGAAATCGTGCTCTGGCGGCACGGCAGCAGCAGGAGGCCCCATTAGCTAAAGTGGTGCTTCAGGTTAATAACAGTTTCAGGTTAAGAATGGACCTCCGGAACAAATTAAGTAATTAACCCGAGGTACCACTGTATATCAGTGGTAAAGTTTTTATTTCATTTTGCAAATCATATTCCTGCTTTGAAAAAAAACAGAAGCCTACACAACCTTTCCTACAAATTACTTGTGTTACACAGATCATTCATTAGTGCATTTCCATTAGGGCTCTGATTCACAGATGCATTTACAGGCTTTGTCAGCCGTCTGCATTGCTTGGTATTTAATATCATAGGCTGAAAGCCTGAAACCTCTTATTTTCTGCTGCTGTGCTGAAATCTGAGGCCATAATTTTTAAGTAGGAAGGTTTTTTTTTAAAGGGATATAAAAAAAATCACACTAGTTGAACTTCAATTTGTTTTGTATTCCTCCCCGTTCCTAGATAGTTTTGGTCAGCTTTTTAAAGCAACATCGCAACTGGAAAAGATGTGTGATGAAGTAAATCTATATTTATGTGTATAAGGCATTTCACGGGTCTTTTATCTTTGCAAACCTTCTGTCTAGTGAATGGCTAAGCCCCAAAGAAGCAACTTAAACGGCATAAGCAGAGGGATAGAATAACAGCCAAAAGAAAGATATATTATTACTCAATGTGGTATTGGTTGGGCCCCATCTGGAGGGCTATGGTTCAATCCCAATGGAAGATATGCTAAAAGATCTTTGAAATCCTTAGGGACAGGTGTTCAGAGTACAATTGCAGTCTCCACCCCTCTACTTGCCCTTTGGAAAGATTATACAGAAGCGCTCAGTTATATGTACATGTTTTTTATTTTCGTTCTTCACACACACACAAACATTTTTGTCAGTACTCTGAAATACTTGGGGTGGGTGGCTGGGTGGGTTCCTGACGTCAAAGGGTGGGATCCTTAAATGGTGCCACTGCACTGATGCTACACACAAAAACAGTTGATCTATCCCTCCGTTTGCCCCATCTCTCTGCAATTAGCAACAAGTGGTGGAACTGATGTGATTGGCTGGACCATTAGCAAATGCTCCATGCCAGGTATGGAGCAACCTGGAGCTTTAGGCTTTTGGCCATTCAATATGGTGACCTTTGCCATTGGTCACAGTGGTGTCAGGTGCTGCTGCATGGCCTGTGGGTCATACGGTATCTTGACCCCAGTTATATGTGGGGTTTTCTAAGGCTGATGGGGCCCAGGAGGGAGTCACAGCAGGTCATAATGGACCATGCCCTAGATTTTGGATGACACTGCTCACAAGTCTCTGGGCTGATCTTGCCCTCTAAATTGTCCAAAGGTGTTCCTGGATTTCATGATTTAGTGCTGAGAAACATGGTGCTAGGCACAGCACTCGGTATCTGGAGAAGCTCAGCTTTCATTTTTAAAAGTGTACAAATTTCCATCTCTCCAAATGTCTGTGTGTGTGTGAGAGAGGAGAATTTCAAGTGATAAGTTACATTTCTCCTTACAATGCTACATTCTGCCTATAAGAACATAGCCTCCAATGTATGTGACTTCAGCTTTTCTTGCTGCAGAATTTATGTATATTTTGCAGAAAAATTGGCAAGTCAGACTTTACACATTTGGGGAGCTGTGTGGGGTGTATAAAGATTCTCCAAACCTTTACAGTTTGATGGCGTTGGAAGTATAATCCCCTTCTACTTCCTTCACAGGCTCAAGTACTGAGTAATCAAATATAGAGAAATCAAGCAATAATCGCACAAATATGAAAAGCCCAAAGAAACTGGGGGGGGGGGGAGCCGCAGTCTGCTTTGGGGTTTGATAATTTCCTTTAATACAGAAGTGAATACATACTTGATTTCTTTCATATGTTTCTATAGCATTAATTTAACACTTTAAGTCTGAAAAAGCTTATTATTCTGGTTTTAGAATAGCAAATCCTTGGATATGCCCTCCTTCCCTCAGCTCCCCGTTGTCATGAGATTTCCATCCTAATTGTCCAGAGCCAGGTGGTCTTTGCTTAGAAGATGTGATGTTCATAGAGTCTTATCCAAATGGAACTTCCAAGGACTGTGAGGTTCCTCTCTTGTTAAAGTAGGCGAGGAAATGCTTTTAATTTTGAATGAAGAAACCATTTGTGGGTCTTTGCCCGCCTCCCCCCCTCCCATCCTAGAGCCTCCTCAGAAAAATGCAGAGCATGCCATACATGTGAAGCTCATGAAAGATATGGATGACTGTATAATCACTTCAGCCCCTGGGCGGATGGTTTGAGAGTTGCTTCCAGGGTCACGTACATTGTCGTGAAAGGCTTATAGGCCTGCCTCTCCCATTATTCATTCTCTAATCATGGCATTATTCTCAGGGGGAGAGTTCTTGTTTGATGAATTCGTGCAGTATGTTTTCATCTGGAGTAAGTTTTAATGCAAATTCCTCTCTAGCCTGTGGGTCCTTCAAAATGGGGAGTTCCTACAATTGTAGGGATTTCAAACCCGCCCTCCCCCCCCCTTTTCAAGAAAATTCAATGACTTGAAATGTGGGAAGAAAGGGGCCTAACTTCACATTGTTCATAGCCAAGGAACAGATAATCTGTTCCACAGAAAACTTCAGCCCGTTATTCAATTCAAAGAACCACACACACACACCCATCTAATTAAGAATACTCCTTTTGGGAAAATAATCAGACTTTGGATTTCTGTAGATCACTAGATGATCTCACAGCACACTTAAACCACATTCATTAAGGAAGCTCCAAAACACCCCCAGAAAGGAGAGCAGGTTTTAGAAAGAACCAGTGCAGAGCCAACTAGAACGGCAGAGTAGGCCTAGAAAGACTAGCTGAAATCCCTTCCCACCATTGAAGATCACTGGGTGACCACGGGCAGTCACACACACACTCCATCTAAACTAGGTTTAGTCCAACAGGGATGCTGTGAGGACACTAGGGTTGGAGAAGCAAGTACGTTGCCTTGAGGTAACTGTCTGGGATGTAAACCACCAGCCTGTATGAAACCACAGGTGTATGAAGCCTTACACAGCTTGTTGATAGCATACCTAAGAACATAAGAAAATCTCTGCAAAGGCCCACCTAGTCCAGCATTCTGTTCTCACAGTGCTCAAGCAGATGCCCATAGGAAGCTCCTAAGCAGAACCTAAGTGCAGAAGCCTTCTCCTCACCTGCCATCTCTAGCAACTGGTGTCCAAAGGCATATAGCCTCTAACAATGAAGGTGCAACAAAACTTAAGAGCACAAGGAAAGCCTGCTCAATTTGGCCAATGGCCCATCAAGTCCAGCATTCTATTCTCACAGTGGCCAGCCTGCGGGAAACCCACAAGCAGGATTTGAGCACCAGAGCAATATCTGCTCCAGTGGTTTCCAGCACCTGGTATTCAGAAGCATTGCTTCCTCCAACTGTGGAGGCAGAACACAGTCACCATGACTGGTAGCCACTGACAGCCATTGACATAGAATTGTCTCACCTAATAAACACCCAGTCAGTCAGTGCACTTTGAAAGAGAGGGTCTCCTGCAGATACTATCACATCAGGAGCTCTGCTCTTTGGACATAGGAAACAACTTTTTAGTTTGGTGACACCAACCCTTTGAAACTCCCTTCAATTACATATCAGACAGATCCTTTCAGCACTTTTTTCAACTGCATTTTTATATTTTCTTGTTATTGTTAATGTGAAATAGCTTTATGGAAGTGGAAAAAAGTATGGACTCCATAAACTGCATAGAGATTTGGGCTTGAGAATCCATGCGAGAGCCAGGCATAGTGCTGGACCTGAAATGTAGAAGTTATATTCAGGCTTCCTCAAGACGGTCCATTGCCCTACACCCTCTTAAGATAACAAGTGTATAAAAGCAATCAAGCCTTATTATTGCTATAATACTTGTTAATATACAACGTGTACATTACAGCACATGTTGCACATTAACAAATATTATAGCAATAATAACACAGTAACTTTATCATAGTAAATAGTTCTCACAAAAATCCCCTCTGAGGGCTTATCCAGGCATGATCCGCGATTTATAGCTCCATGCCTGAGTGCCCCCCTTTTTTTGCTCCATAGCTTTTCCTGTGAAAACCCGCTCTTTAAACTTCAATCGGAGGAAACATAAATCCATGGAATACCCAAATGGATGTTTTCTCCGATTCAGCTTTAAAGAGCGGGTTTCCACAAGGAAAGCTCAGGGCAAAAAACAACAGCGCTCAAACACTGAGCATTAAACCACAGACCTCTGCTGGAAAGAGCAGGGCACAAGGTGCAGCCCTCAATGTTACCTCCCTTGCTCCCAACAGATGCTGCCCCAGATTTGGGGATGGGGCAAGGGCTGCAGAAGGAAGGGGGAATAAATAGAAAAATGCCTCCCAGTGTCCTTTCATGGAAGCCTCCACTGGATCAAAGAGCTTCTATGAATGTTTGCAATTGCGGGGGGGGGGAGGGGGAGGGGGGAGGGACAGGACCCAATGGCTAACATGTTTTGATTTGAAAGACAGTTAAATTGACCTTTTAATCTACTCTTTGACAATACCTGATGGGAGCTTATTTTCAAATGTTTTATTACAAATATTGTGTGTTTTAAATTCTATTTTCGCTCTCTGATTATTGGGGGGGGTTGTTGGGTTTTTAATTTGCTTATGAATTTTGTGTTTTTATATTGTAATTTTATCACGTGAACCTCCCTGAGACCAGTGGGTATAGGGTGGTTAATAATAATAATAATAATAATAATAATAATAATAATAATAATAATAAAACAAACAAACCCTGAAATGTGGTGTGGACCCCAGCTTTCCTTCCATTTTCATGGAATGGGGCTTTCCTTCTCTTCCCCTTCATCCTTTTATATTCCCTCCAAATTTACTCATGGGAGTCAGAAGGTCTTTGTGAATGGGGCTGGATATGGGACAGGACTGCAGACAGAGGGGCAGGCTGTCCAAAACCACACCAAGCTTTTCATATTAGGAAGCTACTGGCCACAGTGGCTCTGCTCCGTTTCCATGGATGAAGGCAATGTGCTTCTGAATACCAGTTGCAGGACAGGAGTGTTATTGTGCTCAGGTCCTGTTTCCAATGGACGTCTGGTTGTCCACGGTGAGAACGGGACGCGAGACTAGATGGGCCACTTGCCTGATCCAGGAGAGTTGTTCTTATGGTGTCTTATGGTGAGTCAGATCATCTAGTTCAGAGCTTGTTCTGCACCTAGAAAGCATGGGTCTGAGCAGTTTCCTGCTGACCCACACTTCCTTGGCACAGGTCTGAGTGATTTTTCTCCTGCCCCTTTCCTTTCCCAGAGAAAACCCGCTCCTTAAGTGCTAAAACGAAGCAAATGGCAATCTGGAGAAAACCCAAATTGCTGTTTGCTCCGATTTAGCACTAAAGAGCACTTTCCCCCTGAGGGAAAGCAGCGAGACATGTGGAGGTGTGGATGAGCCCTCAGTATTGTCTGCACTGAGTGATAGTGGCTCTCTAGGGTTTCAGACCAGGATCCTTCCCAGCGCTGAGGATGTCAAGGTTTGAACCTGGGATCTTCTATACACAAAGCATACACACCATCAGATTCAACTGTAGTTACACCCCTAATAGTCAGTGAAATGGTGGTGTAGTGGTTAAGAGTGGTGGACTCATAATCTGGTGAACCGGGTTCGCATCTCCTCTCCTCCACATGCAGCTGCTGGGTGACCTTGGGCTAGCCACACTTCTCTGAAGTCTCTCAGCCTCACTCATCTCACAGAGTGTTTCATAGAATCATAGAATCATAGAATAGAATCATAGAATCATAGAGTTGGAAGAGACCACAAGGGCCATCGAGTCCAACCCCCTGCCAAGCAGGAAACACCATCAGAGCACTCCTGACATATGGTTGTCAAGCCTCTGCTTAAAGACCTCCAAAGAAGGAGACTCCACCACACTCCTTGGCAGCAAATTCCACTGTCGAACAGCTCTTACTGTCAGGAAGTTCTTCCTAATGTTTAGGTGGAATCTTCTTTCTTGTAGTTTGGATCCATTGCTCCGTGTCCGCTTCTCTGGAGCAGCAGAAAACAACCTTTCTCCCTCCTCTATGTGACATCCTTTTATATATTTGAACATGGCTATCATATCACCCCTTAACCTCCTCTTCTCCAGGCTAAACATGCCCAGCTCCCTTAGCCGTTCCTCATAAGGCATCGTTTCCAGGCCTTTGACCATTTTGGTTGCCCTCCTCTGGACACGTTCCAGTTTGTCAGTGTCCTTCTTGAATTGTGGTGCCCAGAACTGGACACAGTACTCCAGGTGTGGTCTGACCAGAGCAGAATACAGTGGCACTATTACTTCCCTTGATCTAGATGCTATACTCCTATTGATGCAGCCCAGAATTGCATTGGCTTTTTTAGCTGCCGCGTCACACTGTTGGCTCATGTCAAGTTTGTGGTCAACCAAGACTCCTAGATCCTTTTCACATGTACTGCTCTCAAGCCAGGTGTCCCCCATCTTGTATTTGTGCCTCTCATTTTTTTTGCCCAAGTGCAATACTTTACATTTCTCCCTGTTAAAATTCATTTTGTTTGTTTTTGCCCAGTTCTCTAATCTGTCAAGGTCGTTTTGAAGTGTGATCCTGTCCTCTGGGGTGTTAGCCACCCCTCCCAGTGTTTGTTGTGGGGAAGGAAGGGAAAGGAGAATGTTAGCCGCTTTGAGACTCCTTCGGGTAGTGATAAAGCGGGATATCAAATCCAAATCCAAACTCTAAGTGAGGCCAGCACGCAATGACTTACCCAATACCACTCATGTTTATGGGTGATAAGGAATGTCCACCAATATCTCTTTGGTATAGGCTTAGTACTATGAGAGCTCCCATTCCCCAAGCCTGACTGAAGGAATAGGGTGGGGGAAGAATCATTGGGTCACTCCCAGAGTGAAGTGAGCCCGGCTGAAGTTGTGTGTCTGCATCAGCTGGTCTTAGGGCAGATCTTCATGTCTGACTTCTGCCACGTCTTTGTGGCTCCCATTCTGGAAGAGGCATTGTAGGTGTTCCTTGGCTTTCTGGGGCTGAGTAGAAATCCTGCCTCCCCCAGTTAGCCTGATTGAGCTTGATTGAGAGGGAGCCAGGTTAAAAAGGTTGATCACATGGTGGTGATTTGATTTGGAGGAAAGAAAAAAAGGAAGCACTTTTGTGGTGATAGAGGGATTCCTAATATTTTATGCTAAAGTAAGGTTACCAGAGGAGGGACGGGGGGGGGCGCTGTGGGTTAAACCACAGAGCCTAAGACTTGCCAATCAGAAGGGCAATGGTTTGAATCCCCGTGATGGGGTGAGCTCCCGTTGCTCGGTCCCTGCTCCTGCCAACCTAGCAGTTCGAAAGCACGTCAAGGTGCAAGTAGATAAATAGGTACCGCTCCGGCAGGAAGGTAAACGGCATTTCTGTGTGCTGCTCTGGTTCACCAGAAGTGGCTTAGTCATGCTGGCCACATGACCTGGAAGCTGTATGCCGGCTCCCTCGGCCAATAAAGCGAGATGAGCGCCGCAACCCCATAGTCGGTCATGACTGGACCTAATGGTCAGGGGTCCCTTTACCTTTACCTAAGGTTACCAGATTTTTTTCCAATGAATCCAGGGACACTTTTCAACTTCAATGGATTTTGTATGGGGACTGATTTGTAAATCCAGGGACTTTCCCCAGGAAACAGGAACGTCTGGTAACTTTATGCTAAAGGTATGTGTGGCTCAGGGATGGGGAATTGGACCTCCTCTGGGACTCACCCAGAGCATGTACCTAAGGTGTTGGGGCTTGAGGAAATTGCGTGTTAGAAGGGTTTCCCTCAGCCAAGAGGTGGCAGGCCAGGACCATATCCTGCTTGAGCTTAGTACAGGGTTAAGCTTACCTTTAAGACACAGGTAAGGAGAGAGTAGCAAGGCTACTCCTGTGTTCACAGTAGCCTGCACATAATTGTATTTATTTGCAGTTTCTATCCTGCAACTTCGACATAGATTTATGTTGCCAGAGTGGCAAATAGAGTAGTAAGCAACAAGAGTTCTAATCGTGCACCCGTTACAACAGTATACTAAAACAGTGAAAACCAATGCATATAGATAGTCATCAAACAGTTCTTAAAAGTCTGGGGAAACAGCAGTGTTTTTGCCTGTCACCTAAATGATAGGCAGGCCTCCCGGGGGATGGGCATTCCAAAATGGAGGAGCCATCACAGAAAAGGCTCTTAAGTTGTGGACCTTAGTTTACCCATCACACATATCTAGCCTCTTTTTTCTGGGATTTGGGTGCCAACATAACAGCGATCATTTGTTCTAATTCTGTAATAACCAATGGACAAGTCACACTTCTTTCTTCATGCATAATACAAATAACAACTTCAGCATAAGTGAGTTGCGGATTGTGGCCTTACTGCACTTTGCCCCTCATGTATCCTTTTTGCTCAGTTACCTCACTGTTTGTGGCCTCAAATCCCTGCAAGTGTGCTGTACACAGGGAGAAAGAACATAGAAAAAAGACAAATTCAGACTTGTTTTATTCTTGGTAGATCACCTCATTTTTTTAATGGCGTGTCAGATATGCATACAATTTCCAGATATAAGCCATCTTTGATTTAATAGTCATATGAGTCAAGAAAATTCTACCTGTCGGATTTATTTTGAAGTTGGATTCACACAGTCATATGTTATGTATTGGTCAATAGGAAGGTGAATTTTTTTGCTGTGCATTTGTTCCTATTGTTGTGGATAGTCCAACATTCTGAGGACTTCTTGTGAGCTGGACATAGGTTGAACCATTCTGGAAAACAGATTGACATGCATCATCCCTGGGACAAGCCACAACACCCTAGGTCCATTCATCAGGGCATATCCTGCTAAATGCAATTCAAAATAGAAGTCAAAAGAAGATCCACAAAACACCTGGACATCATACCTCAAGTTGAGCGGAAATACAGCATCTGACATATCTCAGGGTAAGCTTTGCAGCTTCTTGACTAGACTATATTTGTGCTCTGGACCCTCATAAACAGGCTACACCATCTAGGTTTTAACCTCCATTACAAACTCTGGAAACATAGGAGAATGAACTCCAGGCTTCTTCACAACACCCTATTACAGGCTTCTGTAATTATGCTTTTAATATTTTAGGGTATGTGAAAAGCAGAGTGTACAATTTGCACCCCATTTCAGGAACAAAGAAGAGCCTGACCCCACACAATATTTAGTCAGCCCACTTTTAAGTCAGAAACTAACCATGTATATAAGTGATTGTTCTTTTATGAACCACCCATAGCAGATACTGAAGAACCTTGCTCTGAAATCTCGGCCATTAAATGTATATCTACTGTTATAAAAAATGATTTTCCATAAACTTTTGCCATGCTTTTCTTTGAAGTTACGGAACTTTGTCCCAGTAAACTGTTTATCGCACAGATAAGAAATCAACTCAAGGATATGCAGGGTGGCATTGTAAAATGCTTCAAAGGATATCCCCAATAAACTTGATTCTTGCAAGCACATTGCTTCTACAGTTACTAAAGTGGGATTCCGGGAATGGGCAGGCAATAGAAAAATAAGGTCTTTAGGATATAGAAAGTGTAAGTTTGTATTTATTTTTATATTACAAATGGTTTGATTAAAAATGGTATTTGGAGATAGATGTCATTGGACAGAATTTAGTTTATTTCTCTGCAATGTTCTACATCTTTAAGGTTCAAGAATGATCATGTGAAAGGAATGAAAATTCTCTGCTTAGCCCAAAGGCTGCCCTACAACTGCTAACAGAAAACAGAAATTAACAGACTGTGCGTGTGTGCAAATAAAATGTTCCATTGTCAAACAACTAGCAGACAATATGCCATTTCAATCTGGAACTGGCCATATAGCATACATGTATTCTTTTTTGCCATTTTTGCCATTTCAATCTGGAACTGGCCATATAGCATACATGTATTCATTTATAGAAACATAAAGTGTTAATGTGTAGGTCTGCTCTTGTAGGGTTTCCTGCCCCCTTATCCAATATGGTTCCTGAACCATGAGTAATACTATAGGTGAAGAACAATATTAGGTGGGTTTTCATTCACATAGGAGCTGGGGAAATGTTACAGGTATGGGTATTGTGCGTAAGCATTCCCAGAATTAATTGTGCCTGACAGCTCAAGAATTATGGCCCGTTTTCAGTGCCCAGAGTGAAGTTTGGAGTCAATGTTTGCTCTAGACAAAGTGGAGCACATTTTGGTCAAACACTGGAATCTTCCCCATTGTTTTTTCACATTGCTGAAATGGGAAATAGAAATTATAGAAGGTTTAGCAAAGGTAAGCCCTACAAAAAGACAGAACGCATGCTACTAAGAACATCAGCCATACTCACCAGAAGGAGTTCTTGTTTCAGTGCCTGGAAAACCTACATACTTTTTTCCATCCTAGCTGCTTCTATGAACAGGGATTCTCCTGCTAAAGGAAAGTTGCTTAGAGAAGAAAGAGACTGGCAGCTTTTCCCAACTTGATGCCCTCCAAGTATTTGGGACCACAATTTCCATCATCCTGACCATTGGCTGTGCTGTCTAAGGTTGGTGGGAGACAGGAGTCCAGCAACATCTGGAGGAAACCAGGTTGGGAAAAGCTGCCCTGGTTCAAGTCAGGACCACCCAGAGTGATCTGGGGCTGTCAATGGAGGAAGGAAGATATTAAAACATGCAGGTGGCAAGGAGATGGGCGAGGAGAGAAAAGGAGATGATGCAGGCAAGACTCTCTTCCTTGCATCATCTCCTTCTTCCCCTCTCTTTACCGCCTGACCCTAGGGCAGTGCAAGTCCCCCAATTCAGTTGGGGGTCCAGAGTGATCCGGACTGGATGGGGGCCCAATCAGGATCTCCAAATTGGGGCCCAAACTAAACTGGGGCCGCTTTGCACATCCCCCATGTAATCCAGACCTCCTTTTCCTCTTCAGAAGAAATGCAAGAGAAATACAAAAAGGAGATTAATGTTCTTGCTTTTCAAATTGCTACAGTGGTGCCTCACAAGACGAAATTAATTCGTTCTGCGAGTTTTTTCATCTTGCGAATTTTTCGTCTTGCGAAGCACGGTCAAGTCGCAACTGCACCTCTTCAAGCGGTTTTAAGAAAAAGGAAACAAACTTGCAAGACGTATAACAAGCCCATAGGGAAATTCGTCTTGCGAAGCAACTCAAAAAACAAAAAACTCTTTCGTCTTGCGAGTTTTTCGTCTTCCGAGGCATTCGTCTTGCGAGGTACCACTGTACCAGATATATAATATAAAACATAGCAACATCAAGTCATAGGATTGTAGAGGTGGAAGGGACACAATGGGTAATCTAGTCCAACTCCAACCCAGAAGCAATTTATTCAAGCAACAAGCAGAAATTGATTCCATAATAATTTTTTTACTCCTTGCATATCTTAAAAATTAGATAAGTTTTCAGCTTTTTCTGCAGCTATTGTGCCACCACTGAAAAGGCAATGTTCCTGGGCCGCCCTCCCTTCCCTATGAATGTTTTATTACAACGAGCAGAAAACCAGTGCCACTGATATGATCTTAAGGCTCAGGCAAGTTCATGTGGGCAATGGTCCTGGGTGACCTTGTCCTAGGTCACTTTGGACTTCACATCTACACTTTAAACTGTGGCTGGCAACAAACCGATGACTGATATATTTAATGTAGAATTGGCGTAAACCAGTTCTTCTTTCTAAAAGAAATGTTTAGGGGTACTCTCATTTTCCTGCTCATATTAAAATACCGCCCCTTAATGAGGCCAGACCTAGAATCACAAAATGTTTAGGGATCCCCTTGAGTCCCCTGCAGAAAAAAAGCAAAGGTGTAAACAGTCCCACTTTATTCAGGGACTCATTTCTTTTCTTCCATCCATTTTGAGATTTCAATTAATTAGCCAGTTGTGCAAACAAAGAATGCAAGTTATGATATTTATTTAGCGGAGCCCAATTGATCATATGCAGAAGTCCAGAGTGCCCCATGCTCTTTTCATAGGCCTTATTATCAGGGTTGCAATTCCAGCACATTGTTGTGTTTGCATAAATCCGATTGATTTCAGTGGGACTTCTGTAGGCTTATGGTGAAGGATTTCAGTCTTGGATACGTTATTCTGTACTGGAGGGTAAGTACTGTATATGAGTTAATGGTAGCAGCAGGACGAAGGAATGAAGAGAGATTTACAGCCACGAAAAGTGCCTCCCTCCTTTTTTCTTTCTTTTTCAGATGCAGCACATGAATCACCAGGAATCTCTAGGAAAAATGTAAGACCTTGGAAGCATTATCCTTCGCTTCTTGGTATTTGGTTTTCATTAATTTTTTTTTGGGTGGTGTCTCCCCGATCCTCTCTTAGATTAGAAATGCACAATATTCTCTTCTCTTGAGCTCACGGATACTCTTTATTGCAGTATTTCCTCTTAGTAACTTACTCCACATGTTGGATATCCTCTGTGTCAAGCTGCTCTGTCTAAACTCACTTTGTGTTCCCAATTTCCCTAATTTTAAAGTTACATCTGTTAATGCTTGCCCCTATATATTCATGTTTTTTCTGTTTTCCATCGAATCATGGAAATTACAGATGGAGAAATACCAATAAGTCACACTGATTCCATCTGGCCTTGAGACGCTTTTCCCTTTCTTCACTTGTTTCTCACTCTTCTGCTCCCTCACTCTTATATGTGTGGCTAGTCTGCATTTAATCACAAGTCTTTGTTCCTTTGCCTTTGTCACCATTTTCTTTCCATTCTCAACAAGCCAGGAAATTGTTAAAACGGGGTCCAGAGATGACCGCTATATCTTCCATTTTGAAAATGGAAATCTGATTCAAGTTAAGGAATCATCACATTCACATTTTTTTGGCTTTTAGAAATCTGCTTTACTGCCCTCCCCTTCCATCTTTGCAGCAAATTGGTGACTTCTCCGTTAGCAGCCTGTACATGGAAGATAGGCCTGTTCTATGCTTTTTGCCACAATATCTAAACAGAACCTCCACGTTCAACTACAGTGTACCTCTGAGTATTGGACACTGTGGATAAACAACAGGGCACAGCTGTAACCGTATTTATTTATGTTGCACCATCAACATGCATGGTGTTTTACGAAGTACAAGAGAACAGATCTCTGCCCTGTGGAGATCACAATTAAAATGTGATATGGGGACAAATGGAGACCAGGTAAACTGAGCTGTTTCCAAAGCTGGAAGCAAACTGCTGGACTAAGGGATTATATTCACCCTGAACTAACAAGATGGTCCCTGCTACCAACTTTTTATCAGCAAGGGAAGTGATGTATTCTTTGTTACTAGGCATTAGGGAAACTTTTAATTCAGTTCCCATTTAAAGGCAAACCTATGTCACTTACCCTTTCCCAAACAATTCACGAACAGAAACACAAGCCATCCTTCAAGATTTGCACTTCTCTGAATTTTTCATTCAGTTCTCCAGCCAAGTAATTTTTACAAAAAGGAAGTACTAGGGTAAAGTGTGTCTGCAAATGTATGGAAATAACATACAACAATGTGCTATATTATGAAAAATTGCTTTGCAAAACAGTATATATTAGGATAAATCCACACCAAAATGTTGTTGAATATTCATTGAGACTTTTAGGGGAGGAGGAAATCTGATGTGGAATTGTGCAGATCTGAATTTAAGATTGGAAAAATGTGGAATGGAGAGAATTCAAAACTGACTCCTTGTCACCTAAACCTTGTGGATTTACATGGTTCCATGGTCCCAGTCCTTGGGCTGTATCTACGGTATATACACAGTTACCTGGCAGTAAGCACAACTGAACTCAGTGGCTTGGATCCTGAGTAGCCCTCTTTGGTGAATGTGAGGGACGAGGACTTCTCTGATCCAGTGGAGCTTTCGTCTGTCAAAAAGGAGGGAAAACAGAGTTTTGCATTCACTCTGCAGACCCCAATGTCACTTAATACTGTTCTGGAGGCCTTCATAACTCTCCAGAGAAAATTTTCTCAGAAGGCTGGGCTGCAGGGGGTTCACCTCCTCCCACTTCCACCAGTGAGAGTATCCCATGAGCAGACTTCTGCCCACAGGAACTTAGGCCCTGAGCCAATGTGATGCACTTCTGAGAAGATGCAGAACAATGTGTAGTTCATCTATCAGCTTCTGTCTAGTGGTGAGGCTGCCTCCCCCTTTACTGAGTCAATCTGAAATTTCAGCAAAAGGGGGTTATCTTATATTGAACTTTTGTGCTTTATATTCAGAGTAATATGTGGCTCAACTCTACATTACATCAGTGCTGAGAGCAGACGCAGTTTAGTATCCCTGTTGGCCGAGAATTTCTGGCTTCTCATCTCCCCCTCCCCACTGAATCAACTGAGTCAGCTTTCAAGTGGCTGCAGTGAAAATACATCACAACATTTCCTGCATTCCACTGCTACAGCTATCCTGTTTCTTGCTTCAAGTACAACAGACATCCAGGAATCAAGGGAAATTTGCCTTTCCTTTTCTTCACCCCTCCCCTTTCTCTGACAAGAAGCAGAGACTGCGGAACATTAACAAACGCACTTGGACAACACAATCAAATTAGGAACTAATTTCAGTATGGTTTCCACCTTTCTTTGTTTGCAAAGTATCTCTGGATGGGAAGAAATATTTGCAGGCCAAAGATGCCCAGAGAACTCAAATGTTGAAAGTGGATCCAGACTTCCATCATGCTTAGAGTAGACCCATTCACATCAATGGATCTTGGTATTATGACCGCCTTAATTCCTATTGATGTCAACGAATGTTCTCTAAGGATGACCATGCTTGGAGCCAGCCACAGTGTGTTAATGATCCCGTTGTTTTTTATTCTTACTTTTTAAATGAAAACTTCAAGGTGCAAGTTCGCTTACCACTTTGGTTCTGTGACGGTGAGCAGTTTAATTTATTGTTTCTAGGTTGCCATTTAGAGTAAAGCCCTCACAAGGAGACAGACGTGAAAAGGATAAGGCACTCGTCCAATGAGGTACAGTAAAAGTCACAATGGTAGTTAAAACACGCATATGTGTTCCATTAGCTATCAAGAGCAATTAAAAACCTGTTGGAAGATGATTAAACTTTGGAATTCGCTCCCTCAAGAGGCAGTGATGGCCGCTAACTTGGATGGCTTTAAAAAAAAGATCAGCAATGGCTTCTAACCCTGTTGGCTGTGTCCTGACTCTGCTGTCACAAGTAGTATACCTCCAAATGCCAGTTGCTGGAAGCACCAGTAGGGGAAAGTGCTGCTGCATTCAGATTCTGCTTGTGGGCTTCCCACATGCATCTGGTTGGCCACTGTGAGAACAGGATGCTAGACTACTGTTTCAAAAGAAATAATGCCACAGAAAGATAAGGCCATGCTAAAATCTCCCCAAGTGAAATCAGTGGATTTCAGTGAAACTTAGGGTTGCATTCCACCAACTTACTCAGAGTAGACCCACTGAAATTAATGAACCTAAATTAGTCACGACCATTAGCTTCAATGCATCTACCCCAAGTAAAATTTAGTGGAATGCAACCCTTAGATGTAAACTTTTTGACTGGGTCGTTTCCAACACCTTTACAGCACCCTGACTAAAATTGCCACATTGGACCCACTGACGTCCAGTAGGCTATCCCCGTAATCTATCCAGTAAATCTAGCTATAAAGAGCCCAGGAGGAAAGTGTCTGCATAAAGAAAACAAAAGCATGGCATATGAAAGTCATTAGCTTCTCAGAAGAAATGGACAAAGGCCTGGCAGCTGTGTGGGAGGAGAGGTGTAACTGTGGATTTCTAAGATGGATGAGGAAGAAAGTGAGCAGAGAAAGGGAAGGGAGGGCAAGAGGTCCAGCTGCAAGGGTTGAGAATGTGGGTCTAGTTACTCAAGTATCCAGAAAGGGTGTGCACATTTAACAAGTCAGAGAGTGCAGTGACTGCCAGCATCCAGGTTGCCAGTGACTGCAGCATCCAGGTTTGTCAGGCAACCCGCAGGAGAAAAACAAAACACAAGGGTCATGGTAGGGGAGACCTAGAGCTGGTTAGATAGGCAAACTGAAATGCAACAGTTTAGGATTGCACAGGGATGTGAATTTAAACCCTCTGTGTAAATTTATCTTGAAGAAACTCATTTTGGAAATAGTGAAACCATTGATCCCATAGATGTAGGACTGGGGGAGAAATCTGGTTCATTTGGGGTTTAAAGGTGAGCATATGCCATATGCCCTTCCTGGAACAAGATGTGAACTGAAACATAGCCGTCCTTCAAAATTCATTGATTCCTGAATTTTGCAGTGCAGTTATCATGCCAAGTATGTGTACATAACTGTAGTCCCTAGGCTAAAATGAGCATTAGAAATGCATGTATTGATAATGTACAAAAATGTGTTATAATAGTGAAATTTGCTTGCCAAAATGTGCATATGAAAAAATGCATACATAAATGTGTTTTTAAGGAGAAATTTGCACTGAAATGCAGGTGAATTATCATAGGGACTTAAATCACAAACCGATGTGAAGAAACAATATTAAATTTGAGGAAATGAGAAGCTGAGAGAAACCAAAATGGACAGATTCCCCAATGGGCATTGTTCTCTTAAACTCTGCATTTCTTAATATAGCCACTATAGTAGTAAACATACAAAACAATTGCTTAGTGATGGATGGATAAAGAGTTGAGATATTTGGAAGACATTAAGTAAAGTGATGACATCACATACATGCAAGTATTAATTATCTATTTGAGAATACTTTTTAGTCCATCCCTCCTTGACAACAAGCCTATGGTGCGGTACAATCAGTGCTTTTCTTTCCTAAAAAAATGTTTAGGGGTACTCTCATTATCCTACTCATGTTGAAATACTGCCCCTCAATAAGGCCAAACTTAGATTCACAAAATGTTTAGGGGTATGTGTATCCCTGCATCCCCCAGAAAAAAGCACTGGGTACAATAAAACAACAATAAAACAAAACCCGTAATAGAATCATGGAATTGTAGACCTGGAAGGGACCCCAGGGGTCAACTAGTCCAACCCCCCGCTATGTGGGAATCTCAACATTTGAGTCCCTTCTGAGCTTCTTGCTAGTGACATGAACAGTCAGGAAAGGGTGGGGGGAGAGGGGAGTGATGATATAGGCTGCCTTTCCTGCACAGATATGGTGCTGAAGACATAAGGTGTCCATATGTGTACATGATAGGGACTGGCTGGGGAAGGGGCTCAGTAGGAGAAGCGTATAGACCAAATGGAATGGGAAACAGGGAGAACTGCATTGCTACATTAATTTTTAGCTCTTTTATGAATGGAAATGGATTCGCCAGAGTTCATCCTAGGTGTGTCCATAGCCATTGTAGTGTGCTTACATTGCTTTCCTTCCCCGCACCTGATAACCCGAAGTCATGCCAAAAGCCTTGCCTTTTCCACCTTGTGAAAGCTGCCTGGGGAAAGCCTGGGTAAGAGCACCTGCTGCCATGACACCTGGCCAGCTTCAGCTGCTGCTTATCAGCCGTGTGCTTTTTTTTTATGAGCACCAAAGTTCAATGTTAAATAGAAAGAACAAACTTCACATTTCCACCCTGAGAAGCGTTTCCGGCTTTTCCAACTCTTTCTGACAGAAGGGTGCTAAAACTTGGCTGGACAGCACCAGCTCAATTTTCCGTGCTGAGTTTTAAGAAACACCGATAAAAGTGAAAAGCGAGCTCCGCGATGCAAATACCAACAGGCTGCTGAGCTCGTTATTTGCATAAGGACAAAGCCTCATAGTCTCTTTTCTCCTTGGGAGAAAGAAAAAAATAGGCACAATTTAAAAACAGATGGCTTATGAAACAATTCACAGAAATTGGGTAAAGTCACTTAAGAATCCTTCATCTGTCACGAGAAACACTATTATGTACTGCTTGCAAAATTCATTGAACACTGGACAAAAGCTGGAAAACAAGCAACAGCTTGGAGAGGCTGGGCTATTTGGAGAGGACGAATAAATGGGGCGTGGATCTTTTCATTACTGTATGAGGCAGCCACGGCTGATGCCATGTGGTGGCTGGTGCTCAGTGCCCTGCGTGCATTCAAGGGGGGGGGGTCTTCAGCTTTCCACTGATCACCACTACCACCACTGCTGGCCAATTTATGATTCCTAGACAAGGCCTCAACAAACACCTTCAAAGGAAGAAGAGTAAATAATAAATGAAAATCCAGCTATCTTTGTTTTTATTTATTTTTTCAATTTATATCCAGAATAAAAATCTGTTGTTGTTTTAATTGCACGTGATATTTTATCAAAGGACTGACAAACACTTATGTTGAAAACCTGCCAGGTTAACCACCAGAATCATGTTTGCTAGGGAATCACTTGAGAAGGTAGAACTGGAGTTTCAGCACATGAAATTTCATTCCACCAGTAGGTGCTTCCCACTGAATCAGAAACCTCAAATGGTGCCTTCCTGGCCATTCAGTGAATGAAATTTCACTTATACTAGTCATACCAGGCACAGCCACCAAAGGCCAAATTAGGGACCAACTCAGTATTTCTGGCCCCAATCCCTTTGTATATAAACAGATACAATGATTTAAATACATACCTAAAAATGTAATCGATGGTCTGAACCAAATGTGTTTGCAGGGCTGGCTCAATACATTTTGCTGCCTGAGGAGAAGGCAAGATGGCGTCCTGCCCCAAAGCACATAAACCAATTGGACTGGTAGTTCATTCTTACTGCAACACTGGTGAAAATATAGTGTCTTTCACTGCATTTGAGGGCAGCAGACTAGTGTAGAGGGCACAGGGCACTCATGGTTCTGGCTACCCCACCTCTGAGTTTAATGTTAGCAGCAAAATGCAGAAATCCATGCCCTATGCAGCTTTCAGCTTTCTAGGCACCTTTCTCAAGAATGGTGAGCCTTTAGGCTAGCCTTGGTTAGCTTACAATCTTTGGAGACTCTGTGCTTCTCCCATCTCTGCCCTGAACTAGGCAGCCTAACCTAGTGCGTTGTATTTGACTTGACAGATCACAGTCGCCACAGGCCTGTTCTTGCTTCGTGTCGAAAAGGCGGGTCAGTTGTTCCCCTGCTCCAATTTAGCCATATAATTCACATATGTTCTCATAGTTCTGAGCCAGCTCCTCATCCTATATATAGTCTACAGTGTTCTCATTATTTTTGGTGTTTGCTTCATTGGAACAGCAACCTTTGAATTAGTCACTGATTTCCTTTCGAAAGGATGGAAACACCAACTCTTTGTAGCTAATAATAGGAATAACATTGTTAAAGAGCAACATTAATATAGATCTATATATTTTTAATAGGCTCTTCATCTGTGTCAAACAACGTCTTCAGAAAAGGGCTCTGTTTTATTGTTTTGTGTGCTGTGTGAGTCATAGGGAAAGTGTTAATCTTTTCAAAATCTTCAAGATCGGAAATGAATCATGTATTTGTGCCAAATCTTCCAAGGCCAGATCTGAAAACCTAAACACATTATGGGTCTAATTCGATGTACACTTTCTTGGATGAAAAGAACTGAATAGTGTTTTTGCGTAAGCATACATAAATGTTGGTTGTAAATCCATTTAGTGAGCATCATGCAAAGGGGGAATCCAAAAGGAAAATAACAAGCAAATGTCTGCCTTATTTATACCAAGCAGCTACTGTAGTGGGGGGAAATGTGTACTGTGTCTGCACAGTACAAAACCTAGGAGATTTACTAGTCCAAATTATGTAATTGTGGTCCAAATATTTGCTAGAGACAGTAAAAGAATGTAGGTTATATAATGGCATCTTCATACAAAACCTCCTTGGTGGTTTTGAACTAGGAGGGCATCCCGAGGAGATGGGAGGGGGGCAGGAAGTGAGGGGAGGGAGCATGTGTGCAAGAGAGATTATTGCAGAGTTTAAACCCAAATTTCACAAAGTGAGATGCCCAATTACTTTTCAGCGTTTTCGAAGGGAAAGCTGTCAAACAGCCGAGTTGGCCTGTGTCTGGAGATCTACTATTAATCACAACTCAAAAGCCCAGCAGGATTTCCTTCTCCTTTTTAAAAAACAAAAAAACTGCCTAGGTTAGTGCTACTTTGCTCATGCTGAATGAACATAGCGGAGTTATACAAGCACAGCTAGAAGGCAGGAGGGCACAACCTTTCCCTCCCCACTTCTTTCCCGAGAGAGGCCATTATTAATGACGCCGTCCAATCTTTACCCATTCTGACATCATTTTCTGTGGGTTACTGTCTGCTTATCACCCCTCTTCTAATATTTTTGGACCAATTTGCTCCACTCCTCTGAAGCGAGTCTGACAAAAATGCATTGCAAAAGGCACAATTTACTAAATGCCACAGTGGTAAAACTTGCTACTTGCTAAATGAAATCAATAGCATTGTTCAAACATTGGCCCAGTTCACTTGTAACAATATGCTAAACCATGGCTTGACGTGAATGTTTGACTGTTTGGGCTCCTCTTTGGTCTAGCTGCCACTGGTAGCTAGTCTGAGTGGTTTCTCTTAGCGTGTCATCTGAATTCAGGCTTGAGGTTTGTCTCCTCCAGACAAACCATGAGTACCATGGAACAAACCTTGGTTACAGTTCATGGTTTGTCTGGAGCAATACAAACCATGAGCCTGGGTTGAGACAACATGCTGAACCATAACTTGGCTTAGTGTTACGTACGAACTAGGCCATCGTGACCTTGGTCTGATGAACCATGGGTTGCAGTCTGTGGTTTCAGAAACCTCTGAAGAATTTAATTCAGGCACAGAGGGAAGGCAGGAGAAAAGGGAAAGAAGCAGAATATAGGTGCAATGCGCCTTATTAGTCCAATAAAGCATGCTTTATCAGACTGAAATCATTACATCTGATCCCATGCGTCATTCTTGTATTAATTTGCCCACTGCCCATATCTCTAGTCATCAGAAATATCAACAAAACACACCAACTGGATCGATTGAAGAATCTCTGCCTGTAGCAGCCACAATTCTGTGTAGTTCTTCTGGTCCTGGTTGAGGTCAGCAAATGCAGCATTTTTCAGCATGCCTGCTACTGCATTCACTAAACCCTTTATGTCTTTTGTTGGAGGATAGTGAACTTTGCTTAGGTGCTCTCTTTCCCCCCTGCCAGGCATCTGCTCTAAAGGTGCTCAAGGTTTTGCCCAGTGTGAAGCTGGTTATGGATGCTAGAGAACTCTCCATTTCCAGCACTGCTTCCAAGTGTGACTAAAAGCTGTTTTTATTAAATTCCTTTCTAGGTAAGCAGAGGTGAAACCCTTGGGAGAAATTCATCAGAAACCTGAATGAGTCCAGATTTAGGTCACAGGTATTCCTGTCCCCAGCAGTTGAAGTCCTCTCTTGTGATGATAGCGATGAGCCACTGCAAGCTATTCAGTATGTAATGATGTGCAGAGGCCTTGTATAAGCTCCTTTCAGCAGGAGAGCATATGCCTTGCATGCAGAAGATCCTACATTTAATCCCTGGTATCTCAGGGTAGAGTTTCTGCCTGAAACCCCGGAGAACCAGGCACTGCCACACCATATAGACCAGTGTTTCCCAAACTTGGGTCTCCAGGTGTTTTTGGACTACAGTTACCATCATCCCTGACCACTGGTCTTGCTAACTAGGGATGGTGGGAGCTGTAATCCAAAAACAGCTGGAGACCCAAGTTTGGGAAACACTGGTGTTGACAATATTGAGTGACATGGACCAAGGGTCTGACTCAGCTTCCTATGTTCCTATGATAGTTCTGAAGGTGTGTTGAATTTTGGATTCTTTGGTACTCTACCCATGAACCACCGTGACTCTGGGGATCGTTCCACCAGCGCAGGTATCTTTGCTTGACAGACAGAACCATCTCAGCTCTACTCCCCTTGCTTGCTGTTTCGGGGGCTTTCCTGACCCTTCCAAGCAGATCTGAGGAGAACGCAGGGGGAGTGGGGGAAAATCCCATTCCACTAGGTGGACTCATTCTACTAGCTTCTACGGGCACAACAGCTGAGTTGAATTTGGTCCCCAGTTCCTGGCATAAGCAGAGGGTCATCTAAAATAGTTATATAGAGGCCTCAGATGCATTTTCTCCCTATAAGCCATTCGGAGACCATGTGAACCAAAGTTCCCAGGAACCAATTCATTTATCTCCACAGTGCGTATATTCTAGCGCTACAGCTACTTTAGTGAATACCTTTCCAAGAAAGGAAGATTTAAGAATGTCCGTCATGGGTTAGAGTCTTCAAGGAGATTCTGCAAAGCTCTCTGCTTATTTTCAATAGGGAATTGTTAGTATAACCTGTCACCTTCCCTAGCCGGAAAATTTAAACTTTGTTGCCTATATTGTCTATATGTTAAATAATGGACGTGTTTAGCGGCTTGTACTAACTGGGGCTGTACTGCATGTTCAGCCAAACTTTCTTATTATTATTATTATCACAAAAAGGGGCTGGGAGGGGAAAGGAAGGGGGGGGGTGTAACATGTTTCTCAAGAGTTCCCAAATGCCTCTTTCTTTTGAGCTTGTTTGGAACACCTTAACAGCCCTGACCACTTTGTTTTTGCAACTAGAGCCCATTTCAGGCATTCTGGATGGATTGCACAAATTCATTGATTGAGTTTTGGGCTGGGGGCTAGCTCTGTTCTGCACTCTATACCTTTCCCTTTGCAATTCTTCAACACTCCTCTATGCATACGCATCGATGCCCATAGGCACTTCTACCCCCAAATAGGAGCCTATGCTGGTGCAAGATTTCTCTCTCTTCCTTTTGACATTCTTCTTCTTCTTTAGTTGAAAGAACACATTCACAAAGTAGCTTCTCATGTGTCCAGTCACACACTTTGTTGACTGTAATTTTTTAAAAAATAAAAAACCTCTTGTATTCTTTGAATTTGGGTTAAGAAAGGAGTGCTCCTCTTGTGGTACCACTCCAGCATGAGGTCATTCATCTCTTAAATTCTAGTTCAGAAGATGTATTTTGAAATGTAATTTACAATGCAGTCCTGCATATGTCTACTCAGAAGTAAGTTCTGTTGAATTCACTACAGTGGTACCTCGCAAGACGAACGCCTCGCAAGACGGAAAACCCGCTAGACGAAAGGGTTTTCCGTTTTGGAGGCGCTTCGCAAGACGAATTTCCCTATGGGCTTGCTTCGCAAGACGACAGCCCATAGGGAAATATCCGGGACAGCGGGGAAGCACAGCGCGTCTTCCCCACTGTCCTCGGACCTCCTCCGAAGCCGGGCGGTGGGGCGGGAACGCCTCCTCCCGCCGCCGCCGGGCTTCGGAACGATGCTCCGAAGCCGGGCGGCGGGGCGGGAACAGCTTCTGAAGGCGGACGGGGGGCGAAAGTCTTTGTTCCCCCCTGCCTGCCTTCCCGGGAGAGCGGAGAAACACAGCGTGTTTCTCCGCTGTCCCGGAGGGCTTTTGAAGGCAGGCGGGGGGAGCAAAGACTTTCGCCCCCCGCCCGCCTTCAGAAGAGGTCCAGGACCTCTTCTGAAGGCTGGCGGGGGGGGGCAAAAGTCTTTGTCCCCCCTGCCTGCCTTCCCAGGGGCTTTTAAATCGCCCCGGACAGCGGAGAAGTCCTCCACTGTCCCGGGGCGATTTTAAAATGCCGCCCGCCAGCATTTTAAGATCGCCCGGACAGCGGAGAAGTCCTCCGCTGTCCCGGGTTTTTTTAAAATGCTGGGGGTGGGAAGAAAAGCCCTTGTCCCCCCCCAGCCTTCAGAAGAGGTCCGGGGACAGACTGTCCCCGGACCTGGTCTGAAGGCGGTTTCCCTAGGAACGCATTAATTGATTTTCAATGCATTCCTATGGGAAACCGTGCATCGCAAGACGAAAAACTCGCAAGACAAAGAGACTTGCGGAACGAATTAATTTCGTCTTGCGAGGCACCACTGTATTTGCTCCCAGATTGTGTCAAGGACTGCAGCCTTAGTTCTTTAACCATTTATTTATTTATTATTAATTTGTATCCTGCCCTTGGAGCCAAAGTTTCCAAAGGCAGGGCATAAAAATAGTAAAATATCCGCAACACAAATATCACGAAACCAACAAAATATATAAAACAGAAAATAAAAATAAAAAACCAGAATTCAGAAAGAATCTAGCAGCAAATTAGATCATCAGTGATTTCCACAGGCTAAAGAAACAATTAGCCTGTTCCTTTAGGGGAGTGCAATTCTACTCAAAACCATCTCTTCAACTCTTGGTATTAAAAAAATACCACCTACCTACCAAAGTCCAGTGTTTTACTTGAAGCGATATACTCCCTGGACACCTTTAATTGCCACTATTTAATTGCCACTAAGCTCATTATGCCAGCGATGTGGACACATCAAAGACCAATCTAATGGCACTTGCTGTTTTATTTGAGATCCTTTTCCTTAATCATTCCTAGCATTCCATTTGTCTTTTTCACTGCAGCAGGGTAGAAATGATTAGGGGCTGCTGCTGCAATCCTATGCACACTTGTGTGGAGGTGAATTCATCTGACAACAGTGAGCTGCATCTCTTTTTACTGTAAGTAGCTGTGGATTGAGCAGTCTCAATGTAGCAGCGAACAGGGAGGCAAGGGTCTGTTTGAGGGGCGGCCAGTAACAGCCCCAGTTTGCACTGCTCCTGTGGCCCATTGAGGAACATTGGTTATATATAACCCTGAACCTCCATTACGATCCTCTTTGGATGCCCTTGCCCAGGTGTCCCTGCCTTCTGAGGCTAGGCAGGTGATGACCAGGGAGAACATCTTTACTACAGTGCAGGGCAGGGGGACAAAGAAGTGCTACAAGTGTAGTCATAATTGCATTATACGATCAGGAAACCATATGAGCTGCCTTAGGCTTGGAATAAAGCTCTTGCAAGCAAAACACAGATGCCTTATGACAGTGGAAGAAGATCACTTTGTGTTTCATCTCTTACATACTATTCTGGATACACAAGAAGAGAATATTTCATTAATTGGCTTAAAGCCGTGAACCACGCAGTGATTACTGTGTTCCTCTGGCTGCCGAAGATCAAAGAGCTGACCATGGTTTGTAACAACAAATAGCTACATATTAATATAATATATAATCTTTTCCAGCTTCCTCCTCATTTCCCAGAGATGCACTTGATTCACCATCTTTGCTTGAACAGCTGTGGCTGTAATATGATTGAACTCTATTTTATCCTTTCTTAGTAGCTCCGCAGAGCTTGGAAAGAAATCAATCCAGCAATACAACGCCATAAGAAGTAATATTTATAGATCCGTTTAGGCACAGTCTACCAAGCCTATCTGTTGTGGGAAAAGAAAAGTCATTTCAGCTGAATTTGGTTTTCAGTTTCCAACAGGTTCCACTTATAAAGCCGTTTGACTCCCAGACACTGAGAAAAGCAACACTGGAGAAAATTAAACTTTCATGGTGTCTGGGTTCCTTTTTCAAAGACAATCCTAATTCCTGAAGCATGTGGGGGAGGGAGACAGTGCTCCTGAAGGTAGGAGTCTATCAATTGATGAAGATGATCATCCAAATGTCATAGACCAAATGGAGCAAACAGCACGCAGACCTAGTGGTGGGAGGAAAAAATCCTTAAATAAGAGACACGGGGGAATGATTAATGGACTTCAGTGTCTGTACACTAATGCGCAAAGTATGGGAAATAAACAAGATGAGCTTGAGCTCTTGGTACAGCAAACTAAATATGACATAATAGGCATAACTGAAACCTGGTGGGATAAGTCCCACGATTGGAATGTAATAATGGAGGGATACAATCTATTTCAGAGAAACAGACCAGACAAGAAAGGAGGAGGAGTGGCATTATATGTCAGGGATGTGTATACCTGTGAAGAGATTCAAGATTTAGAACCTCAAAGCCAAAGTGAGAGCATTTGGGTCAAAATTAAGGGAGAGAAGAATAACAGTGACCTCATTGTGGGAGTTTACTATAGATCCCCAAGCCAAACAAAGGACATAGATGATGCCTTCCTGGAACAGATGGCCAAGCATGCAAAAGGAAGGGAGATAGTGGTAATGGGGGACTTCAATTACCCGGATATTTGTTGGATGTCAAACTCAGCCAAGAGCATAAGGTCAAACAGATTCCTCACTGGCCTTGCAGACAACTTCATTGTCCAGAAAGTGGGAGAAGCAACAAGAGGAACAGCCATTTTAGATCTGCTCCTAACCAATGTTGATGACCTGGTTAGTGGGGTAGAAGTGGAAGGATCATTAGGCGCAAGTGATCATGCTCTTCTGAAGTTTACTATACAGCGGAAAGGAGCGGCCAAGCATACTAGGACTCAATTTCTTGACTTTAAGAAAGCCGACTTCATAAAACTTAGGGAAGTGCTGGGTGAGATCCCATGGACAGTAATACTAAAAGGAAAGGGGGTTCACGATGGCTGGGAGTTTGTTAAGAGGGAGATAGTAAAAGCACAACTTCAGGCAATACCAATGAGACGGAAACATGGAAGGTGCCTAAAGAAGCCAGGGTGGCTATCTAAAGAACTTTTAACTGAGTTAAGATTTAAAAAGGATGTGTACAAAAAATGGAAAAGGGGGGAAACCACCAAAGAGGAATTCAAACAAATAGCCAGCACGTGTAGACACAAAGTCAGAAAAGCTAAAGCACAGAATGAACTCAGGCTTGCTAGAGAGGTTAAAAGCAACAAAAAAGGCTTTTATGGGTATGTTCATAGCAAAAGGAAGAACAAAGAAACAGTGGGATCACTCAGAGGAGAAGATGGTGAAATGCAAACAGGGGACACAGAAAGGGCTGAACTCCTCAATGCCTTCTTTGCCTCAGTCTTCTCCGATAAAGAAAACAATGCACGACCTGAAGAATTTGGAGCAAATGATTCAGCAAAGGAAACACAGCCCAGAATAACTAAGGAGATAGTACAAGAATACTTGGCTAGTCTAGATGTATTCAAGTCTCCAGGGCCAGATGAACTGCATCCAAGAGTATTAAAAGAACTGGCAGATGTGATCTCAGAACCACTGGCAGTCATCTTTGAGAATTCCTGGAGAACAGGCGAAGTCCCGGCAGACTGGAGGAGGGCAAATGTTGTCCCTATTTTCAAAAAGGGGGAAAGAGAGGACCCAAATAATTACCGCCCAGTCAGTCTGACATCAATACCAGGGAAGATTCTGGAGCAGATCATTAAGCAAACAGTCTGTGAGCACCTAGAAAGGAATGCTGTGATCACCAATAGTCAGCATGGATTTCTGAAAAATAAGTCATGTCAGACTAACCTGATCTCGTTTTTTGACAGAATTACAAGCCTGGTAGATGAAGGGAACACAGTGGATGTAGCCTACCTTGATTTCAGCAAGGCATTTGACAAGGTGCTCCATGATATTCTTGTAAAGAAGCTGGTAAAATGCGGTCTTGACTATGCTACCACTCAGTGGATTTGTAACCGGCTGACTGACCAAACCCAAAGGGTGCTCATCAATGGTTCCTCTTCATCCTGGAGAAGAGTGACTAGTGGGGTGCCACAGGGTTCTGTCTTGGGCCCGGTCTTATTCAACATCTTTATCAACGACTTGGATGATGGACTCAAGGGCATCCTGATCAAATTTGCAGATGACACCAAACTGGGAGGGGTGGCTAACACCCCAGAGGACAGGATCACACTTCAAAACGACCTTGACAGATTAGAGAACTGGGCCAAAACAAACAAGATGAATTTTAACAGGGAGAAATGTAAAGTATTGCACTTGGGCAAAAAAAATGAGAGGCACAAATACAAGATGGGTGACACCTGGATTGAGAGCAGTACATGTGAAAAGGATCTAGGAGTCTTGGTTGACCACAAACTTGACATGAGCCAACAGTGTGACGCGGCAGCTAAAAAAGCCAATGCAATTCTGGGCCTCATCAATAGGAGTATAGCATCTAGAGCAAGGGAAGTAATAGTGCCACTGTATTCTGCTCTGGTCAGACCTCACCTGGAGTACTGTGTCCAGTTCTGGGCACCACAATTCAAGAAGGACACTGACAAACTGGAACGTGTCCAGAGGAGGGCAACCAAAATGGTCAAAGGCCTGGAAACGATGCCTTATGAGGAACGGCTAAGGGAGCTGGGCATGTTTAGCCTGGAGAAGAGGAGGTTAAGGGGTGATATGATAGCCATGTTCAAATATATAAAAGGATGTCACATAGAGGAGGGAGAAAGGTTGTTTTCTGCTGCTCCAGAGAAGCGGACACGGAGCAATGGCTCCAAACTACAAGAAAGAAGATTCCACCTAAACATTAGGAAGAACTTCCTGACAGTAAGAGCTGTTCGACAGTGGAATTTGCTGCCAAGGAGTGTGGTGGCGTCTCCTTCTTTGGAGGTCTTTAAGCAGAGGCTTGACAACCATATGTCAGGAGTGCTCTGATGGTGTTTCCTGCTTGGCAGGGGGTTGGACTCGATGGCCCTTGTGGTCTCTTCCAACTCTATGATTCTATGATTCTATGTTCATGCACCTCTTATAGAAGCAATCCTGTACATGCAGTCCTCAGAGTAAGTCCCACTGAACTTAGTGTGGTTTATATCTGAGGAAGTCAATTTCCCTCACAGGGAGTCAGCCTTGGGGGCAGATCATGAGCTTAGGTAGCTCCGTGTCACAGGGAGTCCCTGGCTGCGTCTTTTCATATCTGCCAGTCTGACTGGCCAAAGGGGGTGTGGCTTAACCCATTTAAACAAGCCATGGCCAGGCTTGCACCCTCTTTTACCTCGCTCCCACTTGCGCAGTTCTCCCTCCCTCCTGTTAGGTCCTTATCCTTTGACCTTGCTATGGACTTCGGTTGGTCACCTTGGTTGTCCAGGGGGCCTGGTAGGATTTTTTTCCACTTGGCAAATTGGCACCAGCCACTTGGTTTTTTGCCTACCTCGTAGTAAATCATCACAACTTTGTAAGGTTTGGCGGTTAGGCATTGGGAGTATTTGGTTGGAGGTGAGAGGAGGTGGCGGCCATCACCTACCCCTCCTATTTCAAGGGTATTTCGTTAAAGGAATCTAGGGTGTGTGTCCAAAGCCTAGACAGGGGCCAAGGCCATAGCACGACCCCTATCGGTGACCCTGGGGGAATTCCTAGTTGAAGTGCATCAACAGGACTCCCCCTATCGGTGATTAACCCTTACTAGACTCCCGGCAGGCGGGCAGGAGTCAGATATAGTCATTGATTCCAATGCCTAAGCCAATACCACTCACATTCTGTAATCAATAAAGTTGTGGCCTTTTTCAGTCCATTAACCTAAATTCTGGTGTCAAGTGTCTTTATTCTACAATGGGGGAGGGTTCAAGACCTTGCCACGCAATGCATGATTGCGCTGTAAGACCCACGCTGCCTTCTCGGGGTAGCTCTGTACCCCAAAGATAGCATGGCTATTTGTGCTAAAGGAATCAAGGCCAAGAAGAATTCCAGGATGCCCGCGTATGATGGGAATGTGCTTTTCCTAAGAGGAAAACAACATGTTTCATTGTTCTTAAAAAGTGTGGTGAACAGTACCCAGGTAATAATTTCTGGAGAAAACGGATAGAGCAAAGTTTTTCTCCTGCTTTTACAACACTAGAACTCATGGAAAACCGATGAAGCTGAAGACTCAGGACAGAGAAAAGAAAGCACTTCTTCACACTGCACATAGTTAAACTGTGGAACTCACTCCCACAGGAGCCATGAACTTGGAAGGCTTTCAAAGAGGATTAAACAGCTTTATGGAGGATAAGGCTATCAATGGTTAATCGCCATGATGGCTATTCTCTGCCTCGATGATCAGATGCAGGAATGCTTCTGAATAACCATTGCTGGAAACCGCAGGAGGGAAGAGAGCTCTTGTATTCAAATCCTGCTTGCAGGTTTCCTGTGGGCATCTGGTTGGGCCCTGCGAACACAAGATGCTGGGACTAGATGGGCCCGTGGCCTGATCCAGCAGGCTCTCCTTATGCAGCCATCTTAGTCTGTTGCAGCAAAAACAACAACAGAGTCTTGTAGTGTGTTAAAGCTGGACAAAATATGGCACAAACATTTTTGGACTACATGAGATGCATGCTCACCTCACCTCACCTCACCTCACCTCACCAGGTGTTCACTTCATCAGGTATGTGAAAGTGTTATCCTGAAATGCAGGCATTTGGTTGGGAAGGGAATTATAAACAGCGAGGTCAGTGGAAAATGACCTGCAGAAACAACGAAGGCAAGGGTAATTAATATTTATTATAATACTAATATATAATTTTATATAATTATAATTAATTTTAATATCAATATATAATTATATTGTTATAATTAATGCTTTATATTTTATTATATTAAAATCAAATGTCTAATTAATATTTTATATTTTAATTAATTATATTAATATAATATAGTTAATTATATTAATAGTGGTCATTGACAGAAAACAGTTGCTGATAGTACAGGCATCCTGGCATTGGTAAGTTACCTTTAAATACCAAATTTCTTTAATCTTCTGTACTATCTTCCCTTTGCTTCCTTACTAAATCTTAATAAAGATACCTAATACTGTTTTCTTACATTTGTATGAACACAACCTTAGTGTCTAGGCATGCACTTCGGCATCAGATTACCAAAGTTCACATTCCCATAGTTCTCTGCACATGACGTTGTTCATTAGCCTATCAATAATCAATGTCCCGTCTTTTGTTCTTGGATGCTTCTTGGAACACCCATGTGACTTTAGACTGTAACTGCAAGAAGCTTTTTCATATTCAGGAATGTCCATTCTCACTCCTTTACAGCCTACTTGACCTTTGTAGGGTGTGGAGAATGTTACTGAGATTGTACTTGCACTATGAAACAGTTCACAGAGTCGGCCCTTTGATTGGTAGGTGTAGGAGATAAAAGAGGGGGGGGGGAGTCATATTTACTAGGGCATAAGCGACCAGAATGTGCCATATAAAAGCAGTAACGCAAAACTGAAAGTAGATTAGTTTGTGATTGTAGATTGTGGTTTCTCAGCAACGTACCACTTTGCGGTGAAGAAGACAGTAAAAAGACCGAGCATTTTGCATTTCCTTTTTCATGCCTGAAAACTCTCTCTCCCTGCAAAGAGAAGCAAAATCAGAATACCATGCCCGTTAAGCAGCCGGACTCTTCAATGGTCTGCAAAGGCCGATAAAAACACTGACTCACTCACTTACACTGTAATCTCACAGTCATGCCACTACAATGCTATTTTCCTGAAGATGTATATGAATCGCCTTTCGAGCGACCTTTTCACCCCTGCAATGCATAGCTAACTCGCTGGGGTCGTTTGTCTTGCTGGCACCTTTCTCCAAGGCACAAGCTCTCTGACTATAGCACACTGTTGTCTGGAATTAAAAGGGCTGACGGGGTTGATGGTGGGAAGTGGTTTGTGGATGGTCTTGCATTGTTGTGGGAACAGTTTGGGGCTCAGGTTCAGTTTTCACTCAGAACTAGAGATCTTCAGCTGAGGTCCTGCTGTTGGCATCTCCACTATTGGGAGTCAGGCAGGGGGCTAGTAGTGATGGGGCAAACTGCCCTGGTCAGGCTTAGGAAGCTATGACTGTTAAAGTGGTAAAATCCCACTTTTAATATATAGCACAGATAGGTCCATAGATGGTTGGAAGCCATGTGCTTCTGAATACCAGTTGCTGGGGGATCTTGTACTCTAGCTTCTCACAGGCATCTGAGTGGCCACTGTGAGAATAGAATTCTGTACTAGTTGGAAATAATGTTTTTGTCAGATGCAGCAGGCTTTTTCTGTTCCTATGTTGTTATAGGACCAGTGCAGATAACAGCACAAAAACACTAGGGCTGGCTTGTGAAATTAGATTAGTTCACATTTTATTGCACCCCCATCTTAATTTCAACATTCTGAACCGATAAACGAAAAGAAATGCTGCTATCGTTTTGTGATATAGTTCTCCAAACAAAGATGCATACCGAAAAGAAAAGAAAAGAAAAGAAAAGAAAAGAAAAGAAAAGAAAAGAAAAGAAAAGAAAAGAAAAGAAAAGAAAAGAAAGAGTATATTGGGGGAAAGTATATTATGATGTATATTAGTGAAAACAGAATACAAAAATGCATGATATTAAGTAAAATAGCATGTAAAATGCAAATATTAGGGGAAATTGCATACAAAAATGGTGAAAAGGAGAAATGGTCATAAACATGCTTGTGTGTTTTCTTCTCTTGCAAACTGTTGCAAAAAATGGGGTAAACTGAATTTAAGATTGGAAAATTGAGGAACTTGGGAGAAACCAACATTGACAGATTCATTCATCTCTAATAATCCACTATGCAGGAAATCTCCCCTTGCCTTCTTCCAGGGACTATTTTGAGTCTGCCACATACCAGACTTCCTTCTACAACTTGACATTTGGGTCATATTTTCAGTGATTTTACTTCAGTATATTTACTTTAGAACTGCATATTTCATTCCCAACAAGACTGAAGGCTCACGGTGCTTTTTCAAAAGCCTAATCTGTCAGCTTTGCTAGGCACATTCTCTCTCTCTCCAGCTATTAACACAGAAATCTCCAGACAGTCTTGTTCTCCTTTGCACAGGATGGAATAAATCTGAACCTTCCACTTGACTGCTGTTTGTCACCCTGGGACCTCACTGGCTCAAACCTGTCAGGGAGTTTAACATGATGTATATGACCCATTTAAATCGGGATACATTTATCACCTGTTTGGATCAAAGCAGGGCTGCTTCAAAGGCATCCGCTCAATTGTGATGATGTAAGGAGCTGACTTTATCTATTGTTTAATGAGTATATCTTTTCTTTTATATCTGGCATTCAACATGACAAAACTCCTGCAAGGATTTTTCCATTGCTGGAGGTTATATAATATACAAGTTCTTCCTCAAGACGTCTTTACTCATGGGCAACTCCCAGTATGCAATGTGCTCCTCTCTTTTTATACCAGACTAAGACGATTGGTTTCAGAGAACAAGGGAATGCATGCAGAGTAAAGCAAACACCTAGTAAACTGGAACTGTTTCTCTTCATTCAAATATTATGTTGGTCATTGTGCGTGGACAATTTGGAGAGGAAACTCAGATATTGGGAAATCATAGGGCCACAACTTTTCTGGCTGAATTCAGGGTGGGGAGATTTTGCAGCCTGTGGTTACATCCACACTATCCATTCATAGCATTCTTATACCAATTTAACTGTCATGGCCTCCCCCAAAGAATCCTGGGAACTGTAATTTGTTAAGGATGCTGGGAATTGCAGCTCTGCGAGGGGTCTCTTAACAACTCTCAGCACCCTTAAACAAATTACGGTTTCCATTATTCTTTAGGGGAAGCCAAGTCAATGTAATGAAAATTGACAGCCCCACTGCAGTTCTTGTGGTTCTAAAAACTTCCAGAATTTGTTATAAAATATGTTAACACGGAAAAGGCTAAGAAACCTTAGTTGGGGGGGGGAGTATTTGTATGGTACCGAAAATACCAGAGTTCAGGGTAGGTGAGCCCCACTGGGGAGAATATTCCAAAGCCAGGAACCTCTCTTCCTAGTAGCCACCACTGCACCACTGGAGAGGGACTCTGAACATGATCTTAAGGTCTGAGTAGGGCAACTGGCCCCAAGGCATTTACAATTAACTTCAGCCGATTAATATTATTATGCGGTGTACAGTAGCCCCCCTCTAATATCCAAAATATATGTGTATATTGGAATCCATCTCAGTCCCCTAACAGTGACCAGCATTAGCCTTCTGGACTACAAGGGAAGGATGGCGGGTCCATAGTCAGAAAGTAGGAGAGGAAGCAGATTTGGCTTATATAGTCCTGCGGAGACTGAACCTCCTTCATTGGCTAATTCAAAAGAGGTGGCAAAGCCCCGCCACCAATTGTATTGTGAGGTTGGGAAAGGGAGCCAGCCTGGCAAAGGAGAAACAACTCAGCCTGCTATTAGTGATTATAACTGGCATTTTCTGCACCCTTCATCATCTGGATGCTGGTAATGTTTTTAAAGAGAAGTGTGGCTCCTCTGTATGTACTCTGGCTCTTCTCTGAACTCAACCACAGTTATCCTTAAGTACAGTGGTACCTCGGGTTAAGTACTTAATTCGTTCTGGAGGTCTGTTCTTAACCTGAAACTGTTCTTAACCTGAAGCACCACTTTAGCTAATGGGGCCTCCTGCTGCTGCCGCGCCACTGGAGCACGATTTCTGTTCTCACCCTGAAGCAAAGGTCTTAACCTGAAGAACTATTTCTTAACCTGAAGCACTATTTCTGGGTTAGCAGAGTCTGAAGCGTATGTAACCTGAGGGACCACTGTACAAGGATAGACAAGATTTCTCTTTCTACCCATGCCTGTTCCTCCTCATTACTGCTTTGCTCTATATCTTTCTTCTGCCTCCAAGGAGTTTGCTGCCCTTGGAGAATTAAAGTGTGCTCAAATCTTTCTCATTGAAATGAACAGAACTTCAAGAACTTGGGCAAGATCACTGCCTGTGTTTAAAATGCCAAGCGAAAGTCCTGCATGTTTCCCATTAATCCCCATAGAACTTAAGTGCATTTTACTTAGTTTGCATTGCACTCAGTGTTACGGAAGTGAAGTCCTGATCCTCAACACATTATGTAAGCATAGACTCCACTGAATTGGTAAAAATCACATTTGTGGAATCTGTTTCGTATTAGTAGAAAACAATCTTCAATTGATGCTTAGTTTTCTTTATCATATTTCATTTTTTTAGGGGGAGTCATTTTAGGTAACAAAGCAGAGCTATTTCTAATTATGTACTACTTTGTCATTGCTTTTATACACCTACCAACTGGTTCTCACTTCAGTATAGTTAACTGATAAGGTTGGAAAAAGGCATACACCCTTCTGTGTTTAAAATGTGAGTGCAAATATAGTTATAGGAAATGAGACGCTGTTAATGTTTATTGGTCAACGTTTATGTTGCCAGGGTGACTTTTTGGGGCAGGGAAGCGAGGAGGAGCAGTTTTAAAAACTGATGGGTGAGATGGGAATTCAGACATTCAATTTTTGTGAACGGTGGTAGGATTGTTATTCTTGATTTTCAAAATCTTCACTCTATCCAAAATGCAAACATTGTAAGGCAGTAACATTCATTGAATTGTTAAGTGGAAGTGTCCTTGCTTTGATAGCTTCTAAACTTTTTTTAAAAAAATCTCCTCTCAGTATAAAGTTGCCTGTTACCAACTCTAGTCTTTGCAACAGATACATTGGATACGTTTTATAATGTATATAATTGTGCAACCCTAAACAAGTTTACTCAAGTGGCAGACCAATCCAACTCTACCTTGCTAGAGTGGGCAGCTTGTTGTTTTCAGTCTGCAAATAATATGTAAGAATACATAATTGATGACTCCTCCCAATTTGCGTTGAGTTTGCTTTGCTTTGTGATGAGTGATGTGGAATAACATAATTAGTAAGGTGAAATTTCACCATTGTGAACAGTGAGGCAAATAATGTTTTTGTCAGAAACTAAGCTGCAGTGGCAGGGAAACAGTGCTGTGTGCAAGAAGATGGGATGGGATGGAAATCGATGCATTCTTACATCCCTGCTTATGGATACCTCCTGCAAAATCCTGGTGGGTTTTACATTTTTAAAATGTTTCTCCTTTTGGCACTCCATCCCACGTATTTTCCATCTTGGAGTTGGCCTTCCTTATTTTGATTCAGGAAGGAGACTGTAGGCCTGTTTATGGAAATTCAGTCTTAATGTGCTCTGTTCCCTTTTGGCTAGAGGCCCTTGTGCATTAGCTCCAGCTAGCTCTGTGCCTCAGAATTAGTGGCAACCCCACAGTTGTCTTAACCCTGACCATGAACCCCTGTGACATTGTTGTGTGTCTGCGTTTGCATTAAGAAACTTTAATCTTTCCGGTTTGATAGATCCACAGGAGCAACAAATGTGGCTTCTTGCTCATAAATTAAGCCCTAATTGATTGCAGCAACACTGAGTATATTGTAAAAGTCAAGAAAAGGCTGAAAAGGTCCTTTTAGAGGACCCATTTGCTGAAGATGTTTGGATAGAGGCAGAATAATTTGAGAGATTTATAAATCCAGAGAGATTGATTTATTGTGGCTTTTGGTTTAAGGCCTCTTTGCAAATATTAATTAATCCTAGCTCACTATCTTGACCTATCCAGTTCTTAAGAAAAATAAAAATATGTAGTGGGCTTTTCCTTCCTTTAGACCTTGGTTATGAAACCAGAGCTTACATGCAAATTAAGTAACAAGGGATTCCAATGTGTGGTGTTCTTAATCTCCCTTCTCTCTATATCACATTAAATTTCATTGAATGTGCCTTTCATTTCCCCCTTAAAGTTTCCTTAATAAAGGACTACTGTTTGCTGAATATCACCACAGAGCAAAAGCCAACCTTACTTTGCAGTTTGCAGTCCTAATGTAAGTGCTCAGAACAGTGAGATTTGATTATTCCAAGATTAAGGAACAGGAGAATGTATTTGCCATTGCAATTAAAAACAGAAGAAAAAAAGAATTGCCTTGCTGGATCACATCATGTCCAGCATTGTGTCTCCAATTGCAGCAAGTCAGATGTCTTGAGGATCTCACATGCCATGAGATTAAGATGGCAACCCTCTTTTGTTTGTCCCTAGTATCCAGTATAGGCATAGCCGATGGTGCCTTCCAGATGTTGTTGGACTACAAATCTCATCAACCTCTATCAGCACAGCCAATAGTCTGAGATGACGGTGCTTGTAGTCCAACAATGTCCGGAAGGTGCCATGTTGACTATCCCTGAATCATGGTGGGTGGACTTGCAGCTGTCCCAGTAGTCTCAGCCAGGACAGCCAGTGGTCAAGGATGATGGGAGTTGTCGTTCAGTAACACATGCTGGGCCACAGGTCTCTCACCTACTGTATGACTTAAGGATGGTGTCACATCTTTTCAAGGAATTCCTTTTACCTGTAGCTGCTGGTTGACCTATCCTCCAGGAATTTGCCTAATCTAAACTGATGGGCGCCACCACATTGCATGGCAGTGAATTCCATATCTTAGTTAAGCATCTTTATGAGTAGTGTGTCCTGATTCACATTGTGCACAACTACCTTAGACAGCAGTGGATAAAATAGTGGGTGAACATTGGCAAACCAGTGGCGGTAGCAGGGCTACTCAAAACCTAGCATCCTTGAGCAGCTGCCTAGACCACAGCATTCTGGCACGCACCACCACTGACCACTAGGTATTGTCATTTTAATTTGTGACAATGGCATGAATGATATTACACTGTGAACATTTAAATATCAGCTAGACCCTGCATCCTGTCTCTACTAGGAGTGGGGCTGCTGTTCTTTGCTGCCAAGTAAGTCACTTTTGCCCAGGTCCCTTGCCTATGATTAAAACTGTTCCTCAATATACTGGCCATCTTTTCCTCACAAAATGTACATGATTATAGTGCAATCCTGTACCTGCCTAAACAGAAGTAGGTGCCACTGAGTTCAACAGAGCTCAGGAAAATGTGTATGGGATTGCAGCCTTGGTCTTTGAACGGAGATATTTATAGTTATGCATTGATTATGATCCTAAGCCATAATCCAAAAATGTATGTCTTTAACTTCTGTTAGGATCCCTGTGGGTTCAACATTAGTTTTGAAAATTCTCTTAGGAACATATGAAGCCAAATCTGTCCATTGGTCCATGTAGCTCAGTATGCCCACACTGACCGGCAGCTCCTCCCCAGGGTTTCAGGCAGGGGACAGCCACAAAGTCACAGTCCTAGCAAGAGATGCTGGAGATGCTCTGCCACTGAGCTATGGCCTTGCTGATGTCTTATAATACAAATGTGGTTTTTGGAACTGACGCAGGGGCTCAGGCTGAAATGGTTGACTGCGCAATTTATCTAGGTCTGACAAAACAAACATAAGAAGAGCCTGATGGATCAGATAAAGGCCCCATCTAATCAAGCATCCTTTTCTCACAGGGGCCAAGCAGATGCCTAAGGGAAGCCCATGGACAGCACCTGAACACAACAAAACTCTCCCCAGTTGTGATTCCCAAGAAACATGCTGCATCCCAACAGTGGAGGTAGTTATTAGGGTTTTTGCTGTGTGAACCTATGGTATTCAACAGAAAAGATGTTAAGATGGAGATGATTCACAGTATTTATGAATTAACAATAAAAGGCTGCACGCATTCCAATAGTAATGTAATGTTCAGCAGCACATCTTAAGAGAAATAAAAGATGAAATAGCTGAAACATGTGACTTCCATGTGAAAGTCTTATTATTGCTGGCTTCTCTTGGTCTCATTAATGACCCGATATAACCGGATTTCAGCCCATGTAACTGCTGGGTGGAAATGCATGTCACAGCAGTAAAGGCATCTGCTTCCTTTAGTTCAAAGTATCTGCCGTGTTTTGTTTGAATTTAAATTGGTCTTAAAAAGTTGCTTGGAAAAATGTGTTTAGTCATCCATATTTAATTTTTTTTGTGCGTGTGCAGGTTATTCAGCAGTGGACTTCAGTCATATTCCTCCATTATGTGCATACTAGTTTGCCTTCTTTTATGGCCCAGTGAATGAGTTTGTTGTAGTTAACACCCTGAACACCTGGGTGGCTCTATCAAATGATGTGGCATTTAATTCATAAAACTGCTGTTAACATTGTTTTCTGCGGTAGTACACGCACCAATTACCTCCTACTTTTTCAAAGAAGAAAAGTTTATGAATGGATGAGTCACCAGTGTGCAGATTAAGATAGCAAAAGGAAGCAGTAGATACATACAAATATTTAATGTTGCTTCTTAGCAGCTTATGCATACACCTGGTGCCTTTAAGCAAACAAAGGACTGTGCCAGGGTTTTTAATGCCATATAAAAGAATTTCTAGAATATCCTTGGATAAAAGTGTATAAGAATCTCCTTGCAACATGGCTATGCTCTTGTGCACATCAATTTGTTTGTAAGGTTTCCCCCCCTGGCATTTTTGTTTTGTTTTGTTTTAATGCCTCGTGATATTTGAGCCCCCTTTCTCATTGGTAGATGTTTTCTGTGTCCTGAAGCAGTCACCATAAAACAAAAAATCGCCAGTTAAAAAAGCAAGTCAATTCTAGCACAATTGCTTTGCAGCTTTTAATAGATTTTTTTTTTAAAAAAGTAATACTTTTAATTTGGTTTTAAGCATCCCCTCCCCCCATTTGACAAAGTTACACAGAGAAAACAAGGAACAAAATAAACAATGGTACACAAAGGGAGGAAGATGTAAGGAAAGTCAACCTAGCTGGGGTGTATTCATTGGTTGCATCAGTGCTATTGAAATCCTCCTAGTACCTCCTTATGCAAATATGCCTGTGTGCAGAGTCCAAACAGCAGATGATTTCCCTGCCTCTTGCCACCCATGAAAAGACACTTTCTCATACCAGTTCAAGCCTGTCTCGGTTCTCAAACAAAATCCATTCCGGAAGCCTGTTCAGCTTCCAAAACGTTCAAAAACCAAGGCACAGCTTCCCATTGGTTGCAAGAGCTTCTTGCACCCAGCAGAAGCCGCGTCACACGTTGGGGTTCCAAAAAACGTTAGAAAACGGAAGCATTTACTTCCGGGGTTTTGGTGTTCGAGAACCAAAACGTATGGCAACTGAGGTGTTCGGGAACCGAGGTTCCACTGTACATATGCTTCAGGTTACATACGCTTCAGGTTACAGACTCTGCTAAGCCAGAAATAGTGCTTCAGGTTAAGAACTTTGCTTCAGCGGGCTTTCTCCCGGGCAGACATTTGTCTGACAATACGAGGAATATAATTAATATTCTAGAAAAACTACAAGTGAATATTAATACTAAAGCAGTCTTGATATTTGTGGATGCAGAGAAAGCCTTTGACAATATTTCTTGGAGTTTTATGAAGAAGAATCTACAGGGGATGGGGGTAGGACAAGGTTTTGAAAATGGTATAGGTGCAATTTATTCAGAACAAAAGGCAAAATTAATTGTGAATAATGTGATGACAGAAGAGTTTAAGATTGAAAAAGGGACACGACAAGGTTGCCCAATTTCTCCATTGCTTTTTATATCGGTCCTCGAGGTTTTGCTAAACATGATTAGAAAGGACCAAGAGGTTGAAGGTATACAGGTGGGAGCTAAACAGTACAAATTGAAAGCATTTGCTGATGATTTAGTATTGACTTTACAGGAGCCAGAACCTAGTACTAAAAGGGTATTGGAACTGATTCAAGAATTTGGACAGGTTGCAGGTTTCAAGTTGAATAAGATGAAAACCAAGGTTCTAGAGAAAAATTTAACTATGAATGAGAGAGAGAAGTTTCAGGAGGAGACAGGACTAACATTGGTTAAAAAAGTGAAATACTTAGGGGTTAACATGATTGCTAAAAATGTGAACTTATTCAAGGATAATTATGAAAAATGTTGGACTGAAGTGAAAAAGGATTTAGAAGTATGGACAAATTTGAAGTTATCATTGTTAGGCCGAATTGCTGTGATAAAAATGAATGTGCTGCCAAGGATGTTATTTTTGTTCCAAACATTGCAAATTTTGGATAAGATGGATTGTTTCAAGAAGTGGCAGAAGGATATTTCTAGATTTGTTTGGCAGGGCAAGAAGCCTCGAATAAAATTTAAGATATTAACGGATGCTAAAGAAAGAGGTGGATTTGCCCTGCCAGACCTTAAACTTTATTATGAATCAACTGCTTTTTGCTGGCTGAGAGAATGGCTGCTTCTTGAAAATACTGAAGTGTTGGATTTAGAAGGTTTTAACAATGTATTTGGTTGGCATGCATATTTGTGGTACGATAAGGTAAAAGTACATAAAGCATTTTAAAATAATATTGTTAGAAAAGCATTGTTTAATGTTTGGATAAGATATAAGGATTTGTTAGGGAAAAAACCCCCAAGATGGTTTTCACCAATGGAAGCGAAGGCACAGAAAAAACTCAGTATGGAGGCCAAATGGCCGAAATATTGGGAAATTCTGGAACAAGATGGAGAGAGAATAAAATTGCAGAGCTTTGAAAAACTGAAAAACAAAGTGCGAGATTGGCTCCATTATTATCAAATAATGGAGGCATACAAATTGGACAAAAAAGTTGGTTTCCAGGTGGAAAAATCAAAATTGGAAACAGAATTGTTAGATCCAAAAACCAAGAATTTGTCAAGAATGTATAACTTGCTGTTGAAATGGAACACTCAGGATGAAACGGTGAAATCAGCTATGATTAAATGGGCACAAGATGTTGGACATAACATAATGATGGCTGACTGGGAACGGTTATGGACCACAGGTATGAAATTTACGGCATGTAATGCCCTAAGAGAAAATTTAATGAAAATGATTTACAGGTGGTACATGACACCAGTTAAGCTTGAAAAAATCTATCATTTGCCCGATAATAAATGTTGGAAATGTAATGAGACTGAAGGTACATTCTTTCACCTTTGGTGGACGTGCCCAAGGATTAAGACATTCTGGGAGATGATATATAATGAAATGAAAAAGGTATTTAAATATACATTCCTTAAGAAACCAGAGGCCATTCTCCTGGGCATGGTCGGCCAATTGGTGTTAAAGAAGGATAGAACTTTTTTAATGTATGCAACAACAGCAGCAAGAATACTCATCGCGAAATATTGGAAGACACAAGATTTACCCACCAGGGAAGAATGGCAGATGAAGTTGATGGACTACATGGAACTGGCGGAAATGACTGGCAGAATCCGAGACCAGGGGGAAGAGTCGGTGGAAGAAGACTGGAAAAAGTTTAAAGACTATTTACAGAAATACTGTAAAATTAATGAATGTTAGAAAAATGTTGGAATGAAGTTATATGGCTTTAGTAGAAATGTTATAAGGAATTAAGTATAAATAGATTAATAGAGCTTTAAAGGGAAAAATATGGTTAGAAGGTGTTAAGACAATTATAGGATAGAAAACAGAGGAAGATGGAAAGGAATTGCTGAAACAATTAACAGAAGTGGAATACAAAAAGGGAGGTGTGAGGAGGTCGAGGAAATAAGGGAAAGAAAGATAAGATTGTGTTTTAAATGGTTTTTGTTTTGTTTTGTTTGTTTCTATTTTGTTTTGTAGTGTTGTGTTTAATTTGTTGGAAAACTAATAAATATTATTAAAAAAAAAAAAGAACTTTGCTTCAGGATGAGAACAGAAATCGTGCTCCAGCGGCGCGGCGGCAGCGGGAGGCCCCATTAGCTAAAGTGGTGCTTCAGGTTAAGAACAGTTTCAGGTTAAGTATGGACCTCCGGAACGAATTAAGTACTTAACCCTAGGTACCACTGTATATGCAATGTTTTGTAGAACCAACACCTTTGAGGTCTACATTTTGAGATAACTTTGAGCACATCCAGGCGTTTTACGTGTTGCCTTCATTTAGAAAATGGCATGGTTCTCTGGATTCAATGTGTAATCCATATGTGGTTTCTCCGACTGACTTCCTAGATTTTCTGCATTCTTGCTGCACTTGAAAAATCCTGCTATGACAGTCAATAAATGATTTTGCATCTGTATTCTGGTAGCTCAAGCAGCACTTCACAAACAGTGTTGCTGGAAGAACTTCACAGCATAAATCAAGGAACTCAGTATTTGAAGCTAAATTCTAATCTAGGAAGCTACCATAGATTTCATAGGCAAATTGAAAAGGCACTGAATGTTAAGAAACCACCAGCAGTGCACTTTAAAGTTTGTTCCTTTTGCAGCTGTTTCTGCATCTGCTTTACACATATGACATCGCAAGATTTCATTGGGGTATGGCTTGGGGAAAATGAAATAATTTGGAACACCATCTGGAGTTTGCCCATGCTTGGCTTAAATACGCAGTGTCTCACTCTCTTTCTTTGCTCTGCAACATCCATTTGGACACAGGTTGCACTGTGGTCTAAACCACTGAGCCTCTTGGGCTTGCCAATTGGAAGGTCAGCAGTTCAAATCCCTGCGATGGGGTGAGCTCCCATTCCTCTGTCCCAGCTCCTGCCAACCTAGCAGTTCAAAAGCATGCCAGTGCAAGTAGATATATAGGTACTGTTGTGGCAGGGAAGGTAAACGGTGTTTCCATGCACTCTGGCTTCCATCATGGTGTCCCATTGCACCAGAAGTGATTAAGTGATTATGACCCAGAAAGCTGTATGTGGACAAACGCTGAAAGCAAGATGAATGCCGCACCCCGTCCAGGGGTCCTTTACCTTTTAAAAAAATGTCCATTTGACCTATTCTGATGGCTAGTGGAAGACAGCAGCTGAAATCGCTCAGCATCAGTTCTGAACAATTATATGACTTACACTCTGCCCCCTACCATAACAAATGATAACTTAAAATGCTATTGTTGTTTTTAATACCAGGGAGTGAAACAAATGGGCCCCATTCAAATGTTTCTTTCATTACAAATGTGATTGCACACCCTTTCCTGGAAGATACGGCTTTCACTGGCTACTACCTATGATGGCTGTGTTCTGCCTCCAGTATCAAAGGTGGTATGTCTCTGAATACCAGTTGCTGGGGAGCACAACTGGAGAAAGTGTGGTTTACACTCTGGCCTTGCTTGTAGGTTCCCCATACAGAATGCTTTGGTCTGATCCAGCAAGGACAGATTCCCCAATGTGCATTGTTCTCTTAAACTCTGCATTTCTTAATATAGACACTATAGTAGTAAACATACAAAACAATTGCTTAGTGATGGATGGATAAAGACTTGAGATATTTGAAAGATGTTAAATAAAGTGATGACATCACAGGACTTCATACAGGTATTATTTATTTGAGAATACTTTTTAGTCCATCCTTCCTTGACAACAAGCCTATGGTGCGGTACAATCAGTGCTTTTTTCTTAAAAAAAAAAAGTTTAGGGGTACTCTCATTTTCCTACTTATATTGAAATACTGTCCCTCAATGAGGTCAAACTTGGATTGACAAAATGTTTAGGGGTATACGTACCCCTGCATCCCCTCAGGAAAAAAAGCACTGGTTTCACTGATGTTTATATCTTACCAGTCTTTGGCTATTCGCTTTCCAATGTGACCCACAAGGGTCAGAAATGTCGTCTTTTTGCTTTCTCTCTCTCTTTTTTTTTAAGTCAAAGCATTCGGATTCTGCATGCAGTCATAGCAATAACAATATTTGAGAACTTCCACATAGTAAAACTTTCCCTTCCCTATACTCTTTAATTTCCAGTTGAGTGAGGTGGTTAGATCTTCCTTTGTTGTATCTTTCTATTATTTTCTGTTGGTTCAGAACCTAGCAAAAATTAAGCTTGCCTAAGGTGCATTCAAAGTTGTACCAATATCTGAAAATATGCTGAACCCAAAGAATGTGAACTTCTTTTTAAAGCAGTTATGAGGATGCTAAGCAGTAGTGCTGGGAAAAGAATATACTGTGGTTCTCATTTTTCTTTTTATCATTTTACTGCTTGCTGCTGTGTCCATTACTATCATAGAAACCATTGTACAGAATTGGTCATTCTGTCATGGTAGGATATTTTGACATTTCTTAAAAGAAAAAGAAATGCTTGGAATGTATTATCTACGACAAAAGGACAACATTAGCATTATGCATCTGGACATTTCCTTTTAGCAAAGAAAGTATTCTTTATTCAAGCATCTCCAGTGCTCAAAAAATCTAAAGGGCAAAGGGATAAAAAGGATGGAATGAAGGAAGAAAACATTCTCAAAGATAAAAACAATGCATAGGCTTCTGAAGTCCAACTGCATACAGTGGAATTTAAGCATCCCAATTCTGCATGAGATTGCAGCACACACTGGGAAAATAAATTACAGAGTTCTTGAGGACATGTTTAATTGTTTATCTTGCTTCAGTAATTCACATGGGTAATTTCTAGATTCCATTTGGCCATGTAGATTCATCAGCTTGTTTTGTTAATTCACTATCACTTTGGTTAGGATGGCTTAAGGCCTGGAGGGTGGATCTATTATGGTGTGTAAGTCAACCTGGAAGGTGAACAATGCTTTGTGGAAAAGAAAGGGCACTGAATTTGATTACAAGCATTATTCATGTGGCAATACCAATGTGTGGAGTAATTAGATAAGAAAATCATAGGAATAAGCATATAGATAACTAGATTGTAATCGCCATGTTTCCTCCTTTAAAGCGATCCGAGTCTGATTTAAAGAGAAAGGTCTATAATAATTATTTTTTATTGAATTTATATACCGCCCTATACCCGGAGGTCTCAGGGGGGTTCAAAGAAAAGATCAACATTAAAAACCACAATATATATAATCAAAATAAAAACAACAACCCAATAACACCTCCCCCCAAAGAGCCATATTTTAAAAGGGCATAGGATATCAATCAGATCAACCCGGGCCTGGTTAAAAAGGAACATTTTTGCCTGGCGCCTAAAGGTGTATAATGAAGGCGTCAGGCAAACTTCCCTGGGGAGAGCATTCCACTGACAGGGAGCCACCGCAGAAAGGCCCATTCTTGTGTTGCCACCCTCTGGACCTCTCGAGGACGAGGCATACGAAGAAAGGCCTCAGAAGATGATCTCAGGTAAGTTCATATGGAAAGAGGTCAAAAACCAGCACTTTGAATTGGGAAACTGCAGTTGGACCAGGATTGGTATAATATGTCCAAACTGTCTTGCTCTGGTGAGCAATCTGGTCACTGAATTCTGCACCAGCTGAAGTTTCCAAACTGTCTTCAGAGGCAGCCCTATGTATAATGCATTGCAGTAATCTAACCTTGAGGTTACCAAGAAAGTAGAGAAGTTGCCTTCAAGTTTCAGTGCCCAAACCAAGCCCAAACCCATATCGAAGATGATCCAGATAACCTGTGCCCATCCAAAAACACCTGCAGTTGCGTCGCCGCCACTTTCTCCAGCGTCTTCCCCAAGAAAAGGGTACTGGCAACTAGCTGGTAGCTGTTACACATTGTTGGCCCAGGGTGGGCTTTGTAAGGAGTGGTTGTGCCCCACCACCTCTTTAAGGGCAGGTGGCACCTCTGCATCAAGCCATCACAAGGCCTTGGAACCGCCAGACCACCCCACCTCAGCTAGTTTTAACCAGCTAGAAAGGGCAGGTGTGTCCAGAGGACATTGCAGCATTTGCTGCCACAATATTACTGTAGATAGCTTTGGAGGAGGATTACCAAAATGAATAGACACCATTGATGACTAGTCATGATAGCAGCAATATGGACCTTGAGGTTTGGAGTACCAGTTGTTGAGTAGCAACGATGGGGAAGCATCTTCACTTCATATCCAACTCATAGGCACATGAGTAGCCCCTGTTGGAAACTGCAGGATGCTGGGCTAGATGGACCTTTGGCCAGATCTAGCAAGGCTCTTGTGTTCATGACAGAAAGGAACAAAACCTCTCTCAACCTTCTTTCTGAAAGTGTAACATAAAATCAGTTAACAATTAACTTACATACCATGTTGGTTAAAACAGGTTTTAGGTAATGATATTATTAGCGTATAATAATGAAGGCAAAGTCTGTGAGGGTCTCTTGAACCACAGAGTTAGTAAAGGTAGAGGAAATTATGATTAATATAATATGCTGCGCTTTGTTGCTTGGCATATAGCTCATTTCTGTTTTTCAGTAGATATGCAAAATGACAGAAATTCTGAATCCATAGGGGGAAGTCCACCCCTCCTTCCGAAGTGTAAGTGCCTATGCATGTTTACTCATCAGTGAGCTTCACTTCCTGCTAAGTGAGTATTGTTAAAACCCAGGCAAGTGGGGCTTGAGGTCCCATGTACCTGCCCAAAGCATGGCCTTTCTGTCATAGCTAAGTGGCCGCACCATCGAATTCCAGGGCTGACAAGAGGGCGTTGGAAAAAAATACTTTCATCAGGACCTGAACCCTCTCTTGGTGACCCTGGCAGTGGGTGCATAGGTGTGCAGCAGAGGAGGCTGGCAGGAGTGGCATTTTCCATTTTGCTTGTAGTGGTAAAATGTCCAGGGCCGGGGATGAGTAAAGAATTAAGGTCCCCCAACACCCTGTCTCAGAACAATCTTTGGTTATGAGACACACAGTATGAATAGGCATGGCTGAACTTCTCAGCCAAATAAAGGATCTGTACTTAATAGCCATATCCAGAGGCTGCTTTAGGCTAAACCGAAAAGAATTGAGGGATAAAGCTGTTTATTCAGGTGGCAACAAACAAATGCATACTGGGACAATAACCAACACAGGGGAAATTTCCTGGTATTTCTCTTTGTCTCCTTTGCCTAACCATCCCTGCCCTTGTTCCATCCTTTTGCCTTTTAGTAGTTGTTCACGTTGTGTCTCCTTAGCTTTCTCTCCTACCCCTTAATTGCATTTGTACAAGATGCATAATTCCCATTGACCACCTGTTTTGTTGTCCAATCCTGAGTAATGCCTCGCAAATGTCAATAGACATATGGCAATAGTCATGTAAATAATAGTCAGTGCTTCTTTTCTGGGGGTACTGAAGGGTACACAGTACTGGTACCTCCACCCCCATGTTAAAAGTGTGGCACTTACTGTAACAACTTTATGGTAAGTACTGAAACCTTTCTCTCTCTCTAAAAAAAGCACTGATTATAGTCCTGTGCTCATTATAAAGGTAAAAGGTAAAGGGACCCCTGAACATTAGGTCCAGTTGTGGCCGACTCTGGGGTTGTGGCGCTCATCTCACTTTATTGGCCGAGGGAACCAGCGTACAACTTCCGGGTCATGTGGCCAGCATGACTAAGCTGCTTCTGGCGAACCAGAGCAGCACGCAGAAACACCGTTTACCTTCCCGCCAAAGCGGTACCTATTTATCTACTTGCACTTTGACGTGCTTTCGAACTGCTAGGTTGGCAGGAGCAGGGACCAAGCAATGGGAGCTCACCCTGTTGCGGGGATTCGAACCGCTGACCTTCTGATTGAAAAGTCCTAGGCTCTGTGGTTTAACCCACAGCACCACCCGCATTGGTACCAGCATATATCCCACTCAGGAAACGGGCTCCTAAAATATTAAAATCTGTTAAAATCTGGCCTGAAGGTGCTATTCACCAGCTGCAGGACTGTTTTGAGAGAACCAATTGGGATATTTTCGATCGTTCGGACCTGGAGGAGCACACGGCGGCAGTTCTGTGCTATATCAATCACTGCACAGACACTGTCACAGTAAATAAATCCATCCGGTTTTATCCTAATCAAAAACCCTGGATGAATGCAGAGGTCCAGTGCCTGCTGCGGGAAAGGAACAGGGCTTTCAGGTCGGGCGAGGTGCAGCTTTATAGTGTGGCAAGAGCAAACTTGAAGAGGGGCATTCGACGGGCAAAACTGGATTATAGGCAGAGGATTGAGGATAATTTAAGGAGCAACAACATAAGACAGATGTGGCAGGGGATTCAGCATATTACCAACTACAAACCTAACCTTGGCGCTGTCGACGGCGACCCTTTGCTGGCGGAGGAGCTTAACCTCTTCTTTGCTCGCTTCGAGAAGGAGCCACCTGAGACGCCGGTATTACAGCCACCAGCCCATAGGGGCCCCTCATTCACTGTAGAGGAGCACGAGGTGAGACAAGTATTGAGGATGGTGAATCCGAGGAAGGCGGCTGGACCTGATGGCATCACTGGAAAGGTGTTGAAGGGCTGTGCGGATCAGCTGGCGAGGGTCTTTACTACGATCTTCAACAAGTCCTTACACCAGTCTATTGTCCCACCCTGCCTGAAGTCGTCAACTATTGTCCCTCTGCCTAAAAAATCCACAATCAGTAGTTTGAATGACTACAGACCAGTTGCACTGACTCCAATCATCATGAAGTGTTTTGAGAAACTGGTGCGCCGTCATATTATTTCTTGTCTTCCATCAACTTTTGACAACTACCAGTTTGCATACAGGGCAAATAGATCCACAGAAGACGCTATCACCACCACTCTCCATGCTGCTCTGTCCCATCTGGAGCAGCCGGGGAATTATGTGAGGCTGCTGTTTGTGGATTTTAGCTCTGCTTTTAACACTATCCTCCCCCATAGACTGGTGTCCAAGCTAGAGACGATTGGACTCCCCAACTCCACCTGTCTCTGGGTTTTGGATTTTTTGTCAGAACGTTCTCAGAGGGTTAGAGTAGGGTCACATGTGTCCACAGCCCTTAGCCTTAACACCGGCTCACCACAGGGTTGCGTGTTGAGTCCCCTGCTCTATGCTCTCTATACGTATGACTGTACAGCCATCTACTCCAGCAACAAAATCATCAAGTTTGCTGATGATACTACGGTGGTGGGGCTCATTTCAGGAGGGGATGAGTCCGCCTATCGGGACGAGGTGGAGCGGCTCTGTGTTTGGTGTGGAGAGAACAATCTGGCTCTTAATACGGCTAAGACCAAGGAATTGGTGGTGGATTACAGGAAAAAAAAGGCGGACATTCAGCCCTTGTATATCAACGGGGAACGGGTGGAGAGGGTGGCGGAATTCAGGTTTTTGGGAGTGACTATGGATCAGGGCATGACTTGGAGCACAAATACCACTGCTCTGGTGAAGAAGGCCCAGCAGAGAATTTATTTCCTCAGACTTTTAAAAAAGAACAATCTGAGTGAGAGACTGCTGGTGTCCTTCTACCGAGGCTCCATAGAGAGCATACTCACATACTGTATTTGTGCTTGGTTCTCCAGTTGTACAGCTAGAGAGAGGAAGGTGCTCCAGAAGGTCATAACCACAGCCCAAAGGATTATTGGTCACCCTCTCCCACCTTTGGAAGAACTGTACGGTTCCCGTTGCCTTAGGAAAGCAAACAACATCCTGCAGGATCCATCTCACCCGGGATACAGTCTGTTTGCACTACTGCCTTCTGGCAGGAGGTATAGAAACATCAAGTCAAGGACAAATAGACTGAAAAACAGTTTCTATCCAAGAGCTGTGGCCTTTTTGAATGCTGTAACTCGATAGTGAGATCTGGGAGTTTTTGGGGGTGGGTGTGGGTGTGGTTGGAAGGTGGTTTGTTTGGTTGTTGTTGTTGTTTTGCTTTTACTGTTTTTAAGGGATGGCATCCAATTTCGTTGCACTTGTGCAATGTTGCACTAGTGTAATGACAATAAAGAATCTATCTATCTATCTATCTATCTATCTATCTATCTATCTATCTATCTATCATCTATCTATCTATCTATCTATCCCATTTGCGCTCATTATAGGTCCCAATTTAACAGCTGGATGGATTGAAAGCATCTCATTTTCACAAACAGGTGAGGTGGCAAACATTTAAGGATTGACAACCTCAAGGGTATATGTTCCTTTGCACACAGAAAGCTAGATATCATTGACAATATTATAGTCTAGCCTTTTTAGTGATATATTAATTTTCCATGTATACTTAATGATCTTTTCCCAAAGAGCCATGAGATACCCCGCCTGAAATCTTAAGCAGAACAAGCCAGGAACAAAGGCAAAGAGGAAGGAAGAGCTTTTGCACTTCACAGCCTGGAGCTGCTGCAGAGAGCTGCCATTCCACCCCTTTCCCCCATAACTCACTTTGCTGTGGTGCAGGTTTGCTGACACTAGTGCTACTGGTGTGCCTGTGCATGGTGGTGGTGGGGCAGCCACAGCACCAAGAGGCAGCACATTACATTTCACCTCAGGTGCCCTGGTTGGAGGTTCCCTACACAAGGAGGCTAGGCAGGACCACGAGAACTGCCCCAGTGCCTCAATGGGTGTCTCATGTGAACATCTCATGTGCCTGGGGCAGTGGACTGGTCAGGGCGATGTCCTTTGAAGCTAGAAGAAGAAAGAAGAGGGTAGTGTATAAAGGACAATCCGTATGAAGTCCTTTACTTCAACTAATGTGAAGTAAAGACACTCTGTAAATGTATGGATAAGTCCATTTCTGGCCAGTGTCTAAGAACTTAAGAACCAACCAGTCTATAAATATGAACAGAGTGCTTTTGGAAAAGAAAAACCTAAGAATAGTTGATAGTGACTTAATCTTCCCAAACAGTTAACATTTGAAGAAGTTTTTATTTTATTTTAATGAATATTTGTTATTGATTCTTTGCCATTGCGATTTAGAGAAACAAAACACAAAGAACTTCTTTAGCTTCACACATATGTGATCTTTCTCTGTTGGTCTGAACAGAGCATTTGAAGCGTATTTATTTTATTAATCCTGTAATGTATGCAAAACAACCCTGCATTAAGCTAATTTTGTTATGATTGTTCCTAATTATCAGGTGTTATAAGTTGTTCTTGGATGTAATATGTACCGTATTTTTTGCACCATAACACTCACTTTTTTCCTCCTAGAAAGTAAGGGGAAATGTCTGTGCGTGTTATGGAGGAAATGCCTATGGGTGGCATGCCTACGGATTTTCCTCCTCTAAAAACTACGTGCGTGTTATGGTCGGGTGCGTGTTATAGAGCGAAAAATACGGTATATTCTGTGTAGCAGCTTTTTAATCCATTCCTCCTTCCTTCACTCCCCTCCTTCAATTTGATGTCTTCAAGGACAGTCATTTCAAGATGCTATAAGTAAGCCCTTTCATTACTAAAAAGAGCAAATATCTATCAAAAGCTCTGATCTTCTGCATATTTGGAGCTATAAGTTGCCTGACAACTGTATCTATCTCTCAAAAGAGTTTTTTAAAAAATAAACCCACCAGGGCCTGAAATTAGCATATCTTAATATATGTAATGTCTGGTAGTTAACCTACAGTTCAGAGATTTGCATATATGGCATGTGGGAGAAATAATAAAGACCTTGTCATAGCTGATTTTATTGGGAAGACCTTGAGAAATACTTTAACACTTCTGGGGGTCTTGCAAAAGTCAGAAGGAAATGAAAGTTATCCATTGAAAAAAGATGGAAAAGGCCTTAGAAAGTTTCCTTTCATAATTGTTGTCTGTCTGTCTATCTATCATTATTTAATTTCCGAAAAGAGAGCAAGTGTGGAACAAGCCTTTCTTCAAGCTACATTCTGTGACCTGAAGGCTTACTCCAGTGTTCTTCAACCTTTGATCCCCAGTGTTGTTAGACTACATCTCCCATCATCCACAACCACTGGCTAAACTGGCTGGGGATGATGGGAGTTGTAGTCCAACAATAGCTGTGGAACCAAGGTTGAAAACACACCGGCTTAATTTAAATATCTTCCATTATTTTTGTCAGAATGATATCTGCTTATGCCTAGAAAGGGATGATGTAATTTTCATCACATTGCTTTTTAAAGCCAATGTTGATGGAAGAGTTCATTGGTGGAGCACCTGTGGGACACCACCGCTAACTCAGAGCTTTCCTGACCTTCGTGCTGGCTCACTTCTCCTCATCCCATCCCATCCCTGTCCTGGTGGTGATACCACCACTGCCAGGAAGACACCACTGCCATTTGCCCCATTCAAATGCACCATCCCTGATAGCTAGATTGTAAGTCAATATACATTTGCAAGATAATGTTAATCACTCCACTGTGACTGAATATGAGTGCAGGCTACCAAGCATATGGAAAGTTTAGCTGGTGCATAGTGCCATGACCTACTGAGCATGTTATATCCATGTTCTAGCAATTTGGATGTATTCCAGCACTTTATGGGCACAGTTCTTCAAGCATTGATTTTGTTCTATTAAACCTGTAGAAAAACTAACAAAGCACTCCAGGCAAATGTATGAGGGGAATCCTAAACTCTTGGACCTTCTGTTCCCTGCCTCCTGCTCACCTTGCATTGCAGCATTCGAGATTGAGAACATTTTCTTGATTGACCAAATTTGTGTTCCAACCTTGCACCATAAAAACACCTAGAGAGGGTGCCTATAACCTTGGCATTAACTTCCTTTACTCAAAACTGACCAAAACCTGAACTCGATCATGTTCTGGATGTAGAGCAAAATTTTACTTTTTTGTTAAGGCTGGATTTTAATGTCAGGCATTAAGCAGGATCTTAGCTATGACTGTCAGTATTGAGTCTTTTGCTACATAATTAAGCAATGGGCTGTGGTGGAGAACAACAGAAGATATCTATCTTCAGGAGGCCTTGTTGGTGAGTTTCCCAATGTTGGCTGGTGTGTGTGTGTCGGGGGGGGGTACTTTTGGAGCCAGAGGACTATGCTGAATGAGATCCAGAATGTCTTGGTCATTTTGCAATCATGTTCCATGCTAAACAGAGATTTGATTCTCCTTTAGAGTAGGCACTGTACCTTGTTTTTAGCCAAAGGCACAGAGCACCCTGCCATATTCAACAGAGGAACAATGGTTAATTTTAAAATAATTTCTTTTCCAAGTATTTAATATATGCCAAAGCTGAACTTTGTCCTTGAAAACAGGTAATGGAACTCAATCCCAACTGATATTAAATCTTGGAAATGAGTTTCTTTTAAATTCCTGTATAATTTCAAAACTTTATTTTAAAGTGCACAGTGAAACATATTAGGAACATATTAGTTGTGCTTTAGTGTCCTGTTAGCTTCTGGTTCATCTTCTTTTGCCCCATTTCTATGCTCTAGCATTTGCCCAAGTTCTGCCCTAAAATATTTCCTGAGTTTTTCTTCTAACCCTTTGTTCTCAAGGGCTCTACCAAAGCACTGCAAGACTTCCCAATTGATCAGATTGAGAGAAGACTCTACTGAAAGTATCTTCAAACAGCTGAGATCACATAAAACTGGTCTTGAAAGACCTACATTGGCTCCCAGTATGTTTCCGAGCACAATTCAAGTGTTGCTGCTGACCATTAAAGCCCTAAACAGCCTCAGCCCAGGATACCTGAAGGAGCATCTCCACCCCCATCGTTCAGCCTGGGCACTGAGGTCCAGCTCCAGGGACCTTCTGGCAGTTCCCTCACTGTGAGAAGCGAAGTTACAGGGAACCAGGCAGAGGGCCTTCTCGCTATTGGCGCCCACCCTGTGGAACACCCTCCCATCAGATGACAAGGAAATAAACAACTATCTGACTTTTAGAAGACATCTGAAGGCAGCCCTGTTTAGAGAAGTGTTTAATGTCTGATGTTTTGCGTGGCCAGGTGGAGACCCCGTGACCCCAGGAGCCACCCGGGTGAAATGAATGACGCATGACAGTGTGTTATGGGATTAAAATTGGCCCCGACTTTATTTAAACTTTCAGATGTAGGAAGACCTTGGCTTATCATTGGGCATTTATCCCTCTCAGTCCCCAGCCAGGAATCTGAGGCACATCAGGGTTAACAGATCTGTCTGGGGTGTGGGCTGGCTCTGGAATATGTATGTTTAAGCAGAGAGGCTGCCCCCATTTCACCACAACACAGGGGAGTGCACTGACAACCTTTCAGTGTATGGCCAGTGACCCTCTTCAACACAGCCCCTTTAACGGGAACCCTGGGATCACCATCACGGATGGGGGTGTGTATCACCGCTTCACCCCCCCCCCATTTAGGGAAGATAGACTAAAGGATTCTGCCCAAGGCCTAGAACCATCAAAGTTGTGACGTTTTGCTATGGGGAAGGCGAAACCTGCCAATGCAGGGAAAATTCCTTCCTGGTCCTTTAACAGCAACCATTGAAAGACTGTAGCAACGCCCACATACCTGTAAAGAGGTTAACCTTCAATATAGAGCATAAACAAACAGAGGGTAGGGCGGGTGAAGCTCTGGAGCCGATTGGGCTCCCAAGTAGGCTCTGCCCCCTTACATGTGTGAAGAGCAGACTGGAGTGAAGATAACCCCTTCTTGGTCCACTCTCCTGGCTCCACCTCCACCCGTCATGATTGGTTCATTCTGAACTGAGGTTTGGCAGGAACCTCAAGGGATGTGACATGGGAAGGTGGACCAGGAGCATTCTGCCGGGAGCCTTGGAGGATTGGGGGTGCTGCGCATGGCCATGCAAAGGGTGCCCTCCAGTTGATGGGGAGAGCGATCATTATGGTATTTTAAATATTTTGTTGGAAGCCGCCCAGAGTGGCTAGGGAAACCCAGCTAGATAGGTGGGGTATAAATCACCACCACTACCTTCCTATGCTGGAAAGTTGCTCATGTGCACATTTGGCAAACATGTGCCGATCCATATAGATTCCAGTGCCATATACTTTCAGTTTTGAAAGGCAATTCTTTATACAGGGGCCAATGTGCCTACCTGGCACTTTCCCTTTTTGATGTATTCTCCTCTCCCACCTTCCCACGTGGAATTCACTTCAAAGCTATTTTGAATAGTTATGTAATTGGCCACTTCAGCAACTAAAAGCAAACTCTCAGGCTGCACACTGTGTGTTTACCCTTCACCTGTAAAGAGTGTTTCATTCAGAAGAAATTGCCATTGTTTCTTTGTCTTCCCATGGGAAAGCTTCGTTTTTGGAAGCCAGTCAATAAATGCAAGGTATGTAAAGCAGAGTGTAAAGACATGACTAGCATTTGCCAAAACCTTTGTTTATGGAGAATAGTTAGCAGTCACTTTATCTCTTTAATACAAAAGCCCAGAGATTTTAATGCATTCTTCTGTAGACTGAGACTTGATTTCTTGACAATCCAGGCGATTGTTTGGCTCCCTTATTTGCTATATCAGTGTTCTTTATTTCCCCATGGATTCAAGCAGGGCCTTAAATGGGATATCAGGGACACACCTTAGTTAATGCATTATAAAATGTCTGCCCAGGCTGCAGAATAAGAAGCATGACTACACTTGCACAGTCACGCACTGCTGGGAAAAATGCCACTACGCAATGTGACGGCTCACAATGGAGACATTCCGTTTGAAGCTCTTAATATTTCAAAGGCACTAAAATAAAATAAAAATAGAATGAAGGTTTGTGATCAAGTGAATGGATATGAAATACAAACAAGAGGAAGAAGAGGAATTGGGATGTTGCACAGCTGTGAAGGAGCAATGTCCTAACCACACAACCTTGAAAGCCATTTCTGTTGAAGTCAAAGGTTTTTTTGAAGTTATTGTGCATTTGATTCAGCTGTTGGAACATAAAGTTTATTGCAACTGATGGCTGGTGTGCATTTAGCCAGACCTCAGCACTTCTCAGTGTCATTAAGCATGTGCTCAGCTTTATCCCCTCGGAAGCTGATGACATGAACATGCACTTCATGGTAGCTGAACTTCACCCATTAATGCTGCTTCTTTCAGATGATGTTCTCTTCCAATGTGTACGTTTGCCCCAGTTCATCTCCCCTTGACCAGTCACTGAAAATGGCATGAAGAGCTGATGCAGAATGTGGGATACTCCACCAAGTATCCTGTCTTCAGCTGTCTCTGACCAACATTTCCCTTTTGGGCTTGAAGCACGAGGCCCTGGTTTTGTTTGTCTTCTGTTAAAGCCTTCTGTTAAAGCACCTTTTGCTATTACTTTGGACCAATTTATTTTGATGCCCTTCATCCATGCCACTGTTCCATCCTTAATAATGGGATAGTGATAACGAGAGTCTTTCCCTTTCTAAAATGTGAAGCCCATTCAGGACAACTTTCATCCTAGACATCTTGTCAATTGGGGGTGGGGGAAGAAAGGAGATGCTTTGGGGTGCTGCATGGAGATAAACACTATGCACATTCTGAGCCATTTGTAAGCTACAAGGTATCATGACATGTGTGCCACAAATATGCTGTGGGTTTCTTATTTTGTAAGTTTGGGGGAGGGGGGCAGAGAGGAACCTGCCAAGTTGGAAACATCCCTCTTCCTGCTTGATATGGAGAAAAGTGTTGGGGGACAGCTGCGAACCTGGGGATACCTAGATTATGTGATCCAGTGGCAAGATTAGCACAGATAACAGAGAGTATACCATGGTTTCAGTAACATTTCTTGGCTTCTAATATACTGTGACAACCTTGCTGTAAGCCAATAATCAATGGGACTTGCCTATTCACTGTTTGAAGACAGTGGCTTTTGACAATATAATTAAGCTGAAGGCCAAAGCCACGTTCCCAATGAAGCAGATATATATCCGTGGCTTTTCAAAGGTTAAGGAAATAGTTCCTTGTTCCCTTTTGTAAATGTTAATGCTTGCACCTTCAGAGCAATGATGGTTGGGGCATGACAGGTTAGGAAAACTGCCAGTTGCTGAATGGCTTGGAGGCTGAGCAAGAAATTTGCCATTAGTATCTATGCCAGGAGAAATATAAAACACAGCACACAGGAATTAAAAAACAAAACAAACAAAAAAGGTACACTGCCTACCTGAAAAAGGAAATTCCCTACAAATTCTATAGATCATACTTTGCCTAACAATGTAAGACCAGGCCAAATCTGAGAGCTGTCAAGCATGTAGTTCTCAGGGGAACAGCTCCAAAACCAGACACCACAATTTGGCTGGAGGAGAATGTGAGCTTTCTTTATAAGGGAGCTCCAGTGCTGAGCTGAAATGGCTGAGAAGGCCCTGTTCCATGTCTTCACAGTCCAGACTTCCTGGAGAAATTGACTCAAGAACAGGGCTTTGTCTTAATAGAAAAAGGAGTTAATAAAAGAATGGACTTCTTCTCATCTTAAATTGTGGCAAGGAACTGGACAGCTGTTTGATGAAGAATTGGTCTTGTATAGTTCCTTCACTTTCTCCTGTGTGGAAAATGAGTTGCCACAATTGGTGCTAGCTGCAGTTTCTAAAGTGGCTTCAAGGATAGTCTCCCTTATTCTTCTATTCCTTTAAGTGTAAACACTGAGGAATGTGAGCCATAATGTACAAAAAATCCATGTCATTAATATACTACAAACAGGGATAGCAAAGCTGACAATTTCAGTGTCTCTCCGTTTCTCTTTTTCCAGTTCGCTTTTTTTTTTAAGTTCTCAAAATGCACCAACTTTTTAGGGTGAAATTCTCTTAAAATAAATATTTTAGCAAATCAATTTCCGCTAATATAATGCTATTCTGTATGTTATTTTCACCAATATATGCATTGTTATGGGCACTTTCCTGCAGCATGTGAATTTTTGTACAAGGTACTTGTCCAGAGAAGTAAATTGGAAAATTCAGAGAAGTGTGAATTTCAAGGTGTAGCTGGATATTGTTTTGGAAAGTGAGAATTCCGCAAGTTAAATGTGAACTGAAACAAATTTCTCTCCCATCCCTAACCACAAACTATGATTATATTCCAAGGATCCATAAGTTTCCTGTTGAGTAACAATCTAACAAAGAAATATTTGGAAAAATATTTGCAAAGTAGACCACTACCTCCTTGAAAGAGGGCAGCCTAGATGTTCTCTGAAAGGAGAATATTTAAGATCTACAATAGCCATTACTCATACTGAGGAATTTCAAGCCAAGCTCTTTGTGTATAAAAAAAGCCTTGACTGGTATTTTCTCAAGGATGGATGGAACTGCTCTCGCAACAGTTGCATCGCTACAGCTTACCCAGATGGGGCAAGGGGGTGGCAAGGTTGGGGACATGTGGAGCCAATCTGGGAGTCTCACAAGTTTGTGCACCCTTGCTTTGCTATTGCCCTGCTCCACCCCTCTTCAAGTAACCTGTATTTATGCTGGTGTTGGGAAGGCCCCACCACACTGGCTGGTACTGTATTTTCTTTAATAAAAAAACAAATCTGGGGAAGGAGAGAATTTTGAGCAGAACAGGAATAGCACCTAGCTAATGGACATCAAAATCCTATACATGTTTATTCTAAAATAAGTTCCACTGAATTCATTGGCTCTTACTCCCAGCTGAATACAGTGGTGGGTATACACTTGTGTAAAGGAACAGTTGGTCATATATATTTTTCTAGATTTTTATCTGTATTAGCATATTTTTAAAAGGACAGAAGTGTCTTCTCAGGAGATGATATTGTTAAGCATAATGCATGCTTGTGTGTGTGCAATAGATATTATCTTGTTAGAACATTACTAGGAAATCTCTTTATTGTGCTTTTGAAATTGTTGCTGATGTTATTGTGCATTTGAAACCACTGTTGAGAATCCCTTGAGAGTTTCTAGAAAACGATACAAAGCAGCACTGGATAGACAAGTGTTAACCCTTCTGGATGGCATGGGCATTATTATGGGGTGTAGGCTGCATGCTAATAACAAAGCCACTCTTGCTGCATTTCCTTATCACCAGGAATGTTGGTCTGGGGAGAAATATGTCCTAGCAGCAAATACAATAAAGGTGTGGTGTTGGTACATAAAACACAAAGTCTCTGTATTAATGATTTCAGGAAGAACAGAATCATTTCCATGGAGAGGTGTGGTGGGAATGTGCCACCTTACATGAAGGAAAGTTTGTGTGATGCTCTGAAACACATTTTCTTGTTAGCGAGGTCAAATAATTTCAATGGAACTATTGAAAGCTCACCTCAAGGTGACTTTTTCATGTTTGTCTGAAGGTCACTTTCATTTGTGCATGCTCTCATTTAATGTTGCCCAAAACATACCCTCCCACATGGCAAAGGTGAAAAATAGGAAGTTATACATAGGAGTTGCTAGGTAGGGCCAGGGTTGAGGTTAAAGGACTTGAAGGGGTTGGCTCTAGCAGATAATGGTGAAAAGTGGGCACAATCTGACTGCAAATTAAATCACATCAGTTCAGATGGTTAGAGTGCTGAGGAAGGACTTGGGAGTCCAGGGTTCCAGTTCCCACTTAACTGTGAAGCTCACAGGTGACCTTGGGCTAGACACTGTCTTTCAGCCAAAGCTACCTCACAGGGCTTTGAGAATAAAATGGAGAGGGGAGAACTATGTACACCACCTTGGAGGAAAGATGAGATGTAAATGTAATAATAAATAAATGTGAAATAAAAGAAATATGCCTGAAAGTGTAAGGGCCAACTGACTATCTTGTCAACCCATCCATCTGAATATATTTTGACTCAGCCCTATAGCCATATAAGTGGTTTTCAGACCTAATTTAAAACCATCCTAACAAAAATACCGTATCATGATACAACTAAGCAGGTCAATCAAACCTTACAACTAATGCTGTACCGGGTGATTACATTTCTTACCTCCCACCAAACTCCGACATATGGGAGCCGAACAAAAGAACTCATAAATACAGGCAATCATGTCCCAAGGTGGACATCACAGCCCTGTTTATTTTCTTTCCAAGAAAGCATGAAAAGTTTTATGTTAAGTCTGCCTGAGAATTCCTGGTTGCATGGTAGTGTTGGGGAGGAGCGGAGTCTCCTACAAGCTTGTAATTCTGCTATGGGCCAGCAGCAAGCTGGCAAACATCCTCTCTCCCCAGTATCCAGGAGGAAGCACTTTGTCATAAGTGGCAGAGAGCATTAAATGGTCAGTTCAGCCGCCTTACATCCAATGAAGGCTACACATATGGAAACCGCCTCTTGCTTGCCATCAGGGAGCTGTTTAAATGAAACCTAGATGTAATAGTTTCCAGTCTTACATTCACGTTCATTGCTCCACCTATACTGCAGTAGCTAAAGTTTATTCATGCTGATCTTTGCTGACCCTCAGGAATTAGATGTTAGCTCTATTATTAGTCATTTCACTTGGACACATATTCAAAGGGATTCCAAGGAGTCCTCCCCATTATAACACTATCGTCTTTTGTCGCATTAACTTAGGTCCAGACTACGTACACATAGATATAATAGTAAGATCTGCAGCTCCATCAGACAAAAAGAAGCCAATTCTGTAGGGGGGGCATCAGGGAGGGGGCAGAGGAGTGGGTGTTTAATCCTTTCTGCACCTGCTTTTTCCCTGCTCCCAATTGCTCCCAATCGGCTACCACCCTCCCAGATGAGGTAACTGCAGATGGAGAAAAGATTAATAATATTTGCCAGCTCCCTCTCCTCTTCTGATCACTCCCGCTGGAAGGGACTGTTCCTCATTTAAAGGTGTTGTCTTCTTACCATTATAGCTATGGCATGTAAAGGGTAGCTTGAGCCTTGAAGTAGATGGGAAATGAAAGCTTTAGATGAGATGAAAGCTTTAGAACCTTTTCCATAAGGTCCCATAAGGTTACTACAACAAAATATACAAGTATAAAACAAATAAAACAGTTACAACCGCAAAGCAAGAAAAGTGCAAAAGCAATTAAAAAAACAGTGCATATATAAATCTTTTAAGAACAATTTCATATATAAAAACAATACTTCACACACACACAAAACCAAACAGTTAAATATAGTAGAGATGCAGATGCAGACTGGGATAAAGATCTCTGCTTAAAAATCTTGTTGAAACAAAGTCTTCAGTAGGCATAAAAAGGGCAACAGAGACAGTGCCTGTCTACTATGTGTTGGGCAGGAATTCCAAAGGGTAGGTGCTGCTATACCAGGCATAAGCAAACTCTGGCCCTCCAGATGTTTGGGACTACAATTCCCATCATCCCTAGCTAAAAGGACCATTGGACAGGAATGATGGGAATTGTAGTCCCAAACATCTGGAGGGCCAGAGTTTGCTTATGCCTGCACTATACTAAAGACCTGATTCCTATATCATGTAAAGGTAAAGGACCCCTGAAGTTCAGTCGCAAACGACTCTGGGGTTGTGGCGCTCAACTTGGTTGTGGCCAAGGGAGTTGGTGTATGTCTGCAGACAGTTTTTCTGGGTCATGTGGCCAGCACTCTTCTGGTGCAACGGAATACCGAACTCAAAGCAGTGCACAGAAATGCTATTTACCTTCCCGCTGGAGTGGTACCTATTTATCTACTTGCACTGGCATGCTTTCGAACTGCTAGGTTGGCAGGAGCAGGGACCAAGCAACCGGAGCTCACCCCGTTGCGGGGATTCGAACGTCCGACCTTCTGATCGGCCAGCCCAAGAGGCTCAGTGGTTTAGACCCTATATCATACACAGGAATATAAGAAGAGCTCTGCTGGATCAGGTCAGGGACACATCTAATCCAGCATCTTGTCCTCACAGTAGCAAACCCATAGGCCCATGGGAAGCCCTTAAGCCAGTGGCGTAGCGTGGGGGGTGCAGGGGGGGGCCCGGCCGCACCGGGCGCAACATCTGGGGGTTAGGGTTAGGGTGCGCAAATCCACGGGTTAGGGGGCGCAAATTACTTGCTTTGCCCCGGGTGCTGACAACCCACGCTACGCCACTGCCTTAAGCAGAACCTGATCGCAACAGTGACTCTCCCCTCCTGTGGTTTCCAGCAGCTGGCATTCAGAAACATACTGCTTCCACCCATGGAGGCAGAGCTAGTAGCCATTATGGCTAGTAGCCACTGACAGCCTTATCTTCCGTGAATTTGACCAATCCTCTTTTAAAGCCATTCAGTTTGGTGTCCATCATGGCAAATTCCAGTTTATCTATGTACTATGTGAAGAAGCACTTTCTTTCTTTTTCTTAGACCAATGTCCACAAGTTCCAGTGTTCAGAGACAAATTACAATGATCGATTTGGGTTCACCGAAGAGTAGGCACTTCAAATAGGCTTGAAACTGAGTGAAAATGTGATACACTTTATTGGAATGTTTGACAGCATATTATAACTTGCTTAGCGTTATAACAGGTTGCTTATTGTCTTCAGTTCGTCCTATTTTGTTGTGTGTTTTTCCTTTATGTGGTTTCCTTGTTGACATATTTGCATATGTTAGACAACTTATCTGTTAGAATACAAAAAGAGGAAAATGAAAGCTTTGCAAACAAGAACTATTCAAAGTCAACATCACGCCTGCCTGTCAAATCTGCTTATAAGCACATCTGCTTATAGGCAGATTTGGCTTGGTTTTGTTAGTCATCAACTGGCCATATTTTGACTTTCCAATCCTGTTACAAACAGCAACCATTGGCCATTCAGAGCATTGGCCAATATCATTGAGCAGATATTGCCTGTTCTTGAGCACCTGGGTATACAGCCTGTGGTTGTCATGCACAGTTTAAACTAGCTCAGTAATATTGCATGGCAGTTGATGGAGAGACTGATGAATGAGGTGATTTGGTACATTGGCAACTCATGTCCCTAAGGCACTCAGGCTTGCTGAGGAAGGTACTGGAGGTAGGGATATTTGGTTCTGCCTCCAAGGTGAAAGGGTGTGAGTTCCCCCAAGCCACAGCCCAAGATCTTTCTATCTTCCCAGCTTTGTTACCTTTCTCACTCACACTGGTTTTGAAGAGCAATCTACATGCCGACAGACAGAAATAGAGAGCATCTATACAGGGATCATTATACTGACCAAATTTACATCACAAATAGAAATCTCACCAGTTTCTTGCAGTAGAATGAGTTGTTTAAATGACAGATTCATTGCAGCCCAAGAGGCACAATGGGGGGGATTAACCAAATATTTTATTAAAGGAAGGACCACACCCTACTTAGGAATAGTTCCCATATGAAACATAAACAATGCAATGAGCAGAAAAGCTGCCATAAAAGCTTAGTTTACCTTCTGTTCTCTGAATACTCTGCAACTTAAAGGAAATTCACCTTGCCACAAATAGCTTAAGAGATGTGAATATGTTATTGCAGAGCTTTCTTGATGAGTTTCTACGTGTTTGAGTTGGGTCAAAGCTGGAAAGACAGTGTGTGTGACAAAATGGGACAGCTTGATTTCTTTTGCCCTGTTGCCTTTTATTGCTTCAGTTAAAAACACGTTAAGCTAACCTCTGTTATGAATACAATAAAAACTGTAAAGTGGTATATACTGTACTTGATAAGTAGCTATGCCATTCTGCATCTGCTTTTTGAAATGCCAGCTTATTTCACAGTGGAGCTGATGGCATAAACCAAATATTCACCCCACCCCAATGTACTCCTGTTTCACCAAGCCAAAGCCATTCAGTCTGTACATGATTTGTAGCCCACGTAATACTTTGTGTTGAATTGTCTGAATGTGTACTTTGGCATCTGGAAAGCGTACAGCATTTATGCAACTCAGGATGCCTGCTGGCATGCATACCTAGAATCTATATTACTATGTAGATTAGAGAGGCTCCTTTGTGGCTGCTGCTACTATCTATTAATATAGGTAAACATGCATTTTGGGGATACATTTGAATTTCAAAGCACATAACCATGTTTCTTCAAGGGTTCCGCTCAAGTGGATAAGCAAATGTGGTTTTTTAAGGTTAAGAATACCAAGCAAATACATTCCTTTTGTTCCAGATGAATTTATTTAAAATTATTTTTCAACACTCTTACCTCCTTGTACAAACTCAGCTAGCCATGATGGCTATGGCTCTGCCTGCAGCATCCCTCTGAATAACAGTTTTTGGGAAACACAAGTGGGAAGTGTGTTGTTGTGATCAGGCCCTGCTTTTGGGCTTCCTGTGGGCAACTGGTTGGCCACTGTGAGAACAGGATGCTGGACTAGAGGGACTATTGGCCTGATCCTGTTATATTCTTTTATGAGCACATCCTTCCATCCATTTAGAAAACTTCGTGCCCTTCAACCTAGGAATTCCTAAAATAGCTATCAATAATAAGAATAACCAGGGCTTTTTTTTCTGCCAGAACTTGCTGGAACTCAGTGCCAGAACCTCTTAGTTGGGTGCCATTGCATAAGAGAATGAGGGAGGTGTTCGTGGTGAGTTCTGGCACCTCTTTTTCTACAAAAACAGCGCTGAGAACAACAAATTAAAACATACTAAAATGTTGTATTAATAGCGGAGCAGCAAAAAACAAGTTAAAAGAAAGTTAAGAAAATGTCAGAGACACACCACGGAAAAAAATCAGAAACCTAAAACAAGAGTACTTAGAAGACCTAGGCATAGAGAAAGATGCTGAGGCAAGTCACTCCAGAGAGTATTCAGATACAGAGCACCATAATTGAAAAGGTCCTTTCTTGGATCACCATTGTCTCGCCACTGAAGGAAGTAGGGTCCAAAGAACAAGGACATGAGGGGAAGAACTTAATATTTGGTCAAGGACTATCTCACTGAATAATCCAATACTCTGGAATAAGTCCCATTGAACTCAGTGAAACTTACTCCAAGGCATGTGTGTCTAGGTTTGCAACCTAACTTGATTTTATAAGCAGTAAAAAGGCATTTTTTCCAATCCATGTACTTTAGCTTTGAATTATTGTTCTGAATGTCAGTAGTGGGATGGATGTTTTTTGTTCAATGCCTTCAGAAGTAGTATGGGAAGTGTGTGTACCTGCCAGGTACTGACACTAATTCCTCATTGTTGCAAAACCTTCTGGTGAAATTTGATGAGAGTGAAAGCAATCTCCCTCCGAGGTGGCAACATCAAAGGGTTTTGCAAATACGAACTAGTTCACTGTCACAATCTTCCTGAGATAGAGATTGCAGGCTCAAAATTAGAACCCCTCCTAATTATCCTGAGCGCAAAACAAATTCTTACCTGCGGTACACTGTCCCAAGAAATCAAACCATTTCACAATGACATCAGAAAGAATACTTGTTTTAAAGTGCCCCGTATTGAAGTCTATTTGTATATGGAAAAATTACATGATAGTTGTCCTACTGAGGTGTCAATCTCACACATAAGCAAACAAATGAGAAGGGGGGGGGAGAGGCTCCCTTGTCCCCTTGGCAAGGACCTGTATTGCCCGCCCCCCGTTCCTTGTGCCTGCCTTAAAACCCTTGAGAGCTGCTGCCAGAGAGTGTAGATGAGCTAGTTAGCTAGCTAGATGATCTAACTCATTTTAAGACAGCTCCCTATATTTATTTACTTAATTATTTAGAGAGGGCATCCACAGATGGGCTGAATGATGAATGAGTCTCTCTTCTTTTTACTTTATTTTACACACACAGAGTAAGAGGACATTGCCAGTTGGAGGCGAAGGCTCAATTTTTCCAGGTGTTTCAAGCAGTGAAGAGGGCCCAGTCAAGTCTGTCCATCCCCACTAGTGGCAAAGAGGAACCCAGTTTCCCCACCCTCCTCTTCGTGGCTCTACCGCCCTCTCATTTCAGTGGGTCAAGTTCCCCAGATCCTGACCAGAGCAGTGCCTCCCAGGTTCTGTCTTTCTCCTCCTCCTCCTCCCCTCACACCGGTGATACCGTAATGGATGTAGTAGAGCCGCCTCTATGTTACATGGCGCACACGCATGCACACACACAGATAGGGGAATGTGTCAGCAGCTGCTATTACTGCAATTGCAGTCATGCTGGAGATAAGCATACACCCCTCCTGCTGTCTGGGGTGTGGTGCTGGTGGGAGCAGTGATCCCTAGTGAAGCTTTGACTATGGTCCCCGTCTGTTTGGGGTTTGGGGTGGAACCTGGAAGAGGGTGGATTCACACACTTATCAGTGGCATGATTTTTGTGCCCCCCCCCCCGGGCCTGCACCTTGGCCGCAGCCAACTTTGCCAATGGCTTGGTGTGCCCCTGCTGGGGGAAGGACATCTCTGCTCTCTGCTAAGCCCTGCTCCCTTTACTATAAGGGTGTTTTTTTTAAAATAATAATAATAATAATAATAATCATCATCATCATCAAGCAGTGTATAAATTTTATGAAATAAATAAAAGATATGTAGTTTACCCACTAGTTGGCCACTGCTTGGCACTGACTTTGTTGCACCTGGGTGGAGTTAGGAGTTTCCTGTTGCTGTTGGAGTGAGACAATAAAGTTCTTGTCTAGCTGCTTGACTGATGTTTCTATGTCAGTAATCCTCAACCTTTTCAGACCTGGGACCCACTTTAAATCGAAACATGTATTTGGGGGCTAGTTTCTTGATTGATTTCAAATATTTGTCTAGTGGTAATACTGCTGCTGCAACTCGCCTTGGATCAGGTTGTGACCCTCTAAGCCTTCTAGGAGAGGTGTAGCTCTATGCAGTTCAGCCCCCTGCAGAGTAGCTTCTGGGTAATGTCTGGACCACAGCCCTTTTGGGCACTTTTGGGATGGAAATGTTTCTTTGAGGAGAACCTGGAAGTGTTCTGTCTAAGGAGACTGGGAAAGAGTTCTGAGGAGGTTCAGAGGGTCCCCCACCCCCTTGACATTTGGAAGGGAAGAGTTGTAGAAGGAAAGAGAGACCGAGAAAGCTACATGAGGGGTGGGGAGGTAAGAAGAGCCACCCAGAGAAGCAAGTAGAAGAGACAGAGAGTAGCCACCGCCTTCTGCCCTCACACAGTGTTCCTCCAGCAGCAGTTCTGTAGCCAAAGAATGACTGAGACTGACGCCTACAGCTGCATTCCACGCCCAGACTGCGCAGCCAGAGACAGGTCTGAGAGACTCTTAAGTGCTCTCCAGTGGAAAACTACTTTATTGGACTCCACCTCCTCCTCCTTTGGTGCTTAGAGGCGTATCTTAAATTCTGTATTCATCTGCGATATTCCTTTTGGTTCCTCCGCTTGTTCTTCCTCACTGTCGGATATAGCCTTGTTCTTGTTCTTTTGCTGTTCTATTGTAGCACCCAAGTTTCCCTCACCACACGTCTCCTTTTTTGAAGATGTGGGGCTGATGGTATCACACACTATTTTGGAGGCCCTGGCATTCTCCCTGCCCACCTTGTCTACTTGATTAAAGTTGAAACTTGGGTCCCAATGTTCCCTCTGCATAAGGGTGGATAAGACGTTGCAAGGGAAACAGGTAGGTATGAGGAGCTTAATAGGTACCTTTGCACAACCAAAAGCCACTTTCCTATTTGATGGACACAGATTGCTTGCAGCTTCAGTCTCAGTTCATACGTCAAAGGATGAGGCTGAAGGAGTGTTGAGTGCTTTGACCTATTTCTTTGTTCATTCTGGATGGTTTCTGGAAGCAAACTGTCAGCAAGAATGTTAAATGCCAATAATCAATTACACAAATTTTGCAGTAGGTAGAATTTGGTGGCAACCATATAATTAAGATTGATATCACTTTGGTTTTTCCTCTGATGTACAGAGAAAGAGCAGTAGCTCACAAGCAGGGCATTAGCCTCATAAAGTCCAAACCTAAGCATCTCTAGGTAGGGCTGGAAATTTCCCCTGTCTAAAACCCCGGGGAGTCACTAAAAACATAGGTTAGTACTCTGACTCAGGCTGCATTCAGACATCATTTAATTTCATCCTCATGATGCTTACATACTTGTTCATTTTTTTACTTTTTCTGTGATTTTTCTCACAATGCAAAGGCCACTTCTGCAAATCTAGTGGAAACCAGCAGAAATTTAGCGCTCATTTCTGCATTGAATGTTTCCAGAAGAAATCTGTTTGCACCCATGGCAACTCAAAAAATTGTGGCAGTTTAGTGCTGACAATACCTTTTAAAATTTAGCACAACATGGCAGCATATTGGTGGGGAAAAATCCCTACAAATCCATACCACAACAAGGTACACCAGTGTAAAAGCAATGGCAGAAATTGAGACAGAAGCAGTAGCATTAAAATCAGTAAAACTAACGTGATGAGCCCATCTGAGTACAGGCATAGTAGAAGACACCTTCTTATGTCCCTAGAATATATGATGTGCATGAAGAAAGCCACAGGCTCTATCTCCCCAAGCACCACAGGTAATGGGGATGAGAATGATATCTGCCAGAGCTCATAGACCCCACTGCCAATCAGAGTAGGTGATATTGACCTACACAGAAGGTCCCAGAACAAGGTGACTTCACATGCTTATATTCTGTGATTCATTCTAATTCATAGTGGATGCAAGGACTCCACATTACCAAGCCATGTTGTAACATTTTATCATGAAAGGTAAGGTTGTGTCAAATTCTGTCTAGTACCTTTTTGCTTTGTGAGACTCCCACTTGGTGAGTTCCTGTTGTCTATGCAGCTTGTTGGAGAGTTAACGAGATTGGAGAAACCATGCTCTTCTTCCTAATGGTGAGACGGATTTGCTATTGCCCTGAGCTCCATTGGGAGGAAGGGTGGGATAGAACTGAAATAATAAACAAACAAACAAACAAACAAACAAAAACAATCTTTTTTAGAAAATGCATAGCTGCTAAGCAGGTATAGGTGGGGGAAAATCTGAGTCAGTTAATATTTAAATGCAAACTTGCCTTTAAACAAACCAAAACACAACCACTCGTTCCAATTCGGACTTCTGTGAATTTTGTAATGAAGTTCTCCAACCAAGGAATGTCTACAAAAATACATTAATAGGGTAAAATACAGGCATGCAAAGGCATATTATTAGTGGAAAATAGCATAAAACTGCAATATAAGGGGAAACAGCTTTGCAAAAAAAAAGTGCACAGTAGGCGAAACTGTGTTCATTAGGAAACATTTGCACCAAAATGCTTCATGAATTTTCATGAAGATTAAAAAATATATATCAGAAATTGCTGCAGAAAAGAATGGAATTTAAGATTGGAGGGGAAATGAGAAACTGAGAGAACTGAAACTGACAGATCTGTTAATCCCTACTGATAAGTAAGCAAGGCTACATTCTGATACTACTGTTGTGGCAGTATTGTATCAGATGGAGAAGGAGTCTCATCATGGCCTCTTCCTACATGGATCAGGCAGTGAAGGATTGAGAAGTGCTGCAGCAGATTCCATCCACCAAGAAAATACACCAAATGGGCTCTAAGGAAATTTATGCCATGTGTCCAGTTTGGTACCATAGGCTGTGTTGTACGTATATATATACGTACTGTTTCCCTCATATGTTGTAATTAAAAAATAGTAATTGAGCTTCTTTTAGCCAGGGGTTGCAAAATACGAGTCACAACTATTGCTTGAGTCAGAGTAAAAAGATAGATTCACCATGAGTAAAATTGCTGACATAATGCCATTGGCAGTTTTGTTAAATTATATAGCACCAGACCCAGCAGATTATTAAAATCCTTTTGAAATGTCTGTGTTATATCATTAAAAAAGACATCCCTATCGGTAAACAAAGAAACCGATTGTCACCCTCGCAGATACTTCAGTAATTATAATGCTAAACTCATAAAACACAATTGTTGCATGCAGACATGCTAGATCTTGGCAAGTGGAGAATGGATGATACCCCCGACCTCAAAGGAAACGAACCTGTCATACCTGGATTAAACGTTATGGGGTGTGTGTGTGAAAAGAATGTGGTATATGTTTTAATTGACATTACAAGCTTGTGATTTATGCTGTCATGTGAAACAAGATGTCAGTGTCAGCACAATGAAGGCCTCCCAGTTATACAAAATAGGAACAGAGGAAACTCTCTTTACCCACCTAGTTCGATATTGTCTTCCCGTACTGTCTTGACTTGCAGTGGCTCTCCAAGGTTTCACACATGAATCATTTCCAGACCTGCCGGGAGACGCCATGGGATAGAACTTCTTGGAACGTCTCTGTGCACAGCCTGCGCACTGCCACTAAGCAATGGTCTATGAGGGACTGGTATTAACCAATTGTTGTTGATTTATCATTACATCTCGCCTCTCCTCCAAGGACTTCAAGGTGAAATGCACAGTTCTCCTTCTCCCCATTTTATCCTCATAACAACCCTGTGAAGTAGGTTCAGCTGAGGGTGAGTGATTAACCTAAGGTTACCCAATGGGTTTCATAGCTGAGTGGGGATTTGAACCCTGGCCTCCCAGATCCTAGTCCGACACTCTAATCACCACACCACATTGACTCATAATTATAATAACCAGTATAAAAAACATGTATTCTAGTACTGAAGGGGATTCTGAAACTGGTCAATGTGCAGTCGGTGTTAATTTGAAGCGGTCCCTCAGATGTGCAGATGTATGCATGTAGAACTCCCTCAATGTCAGCAGGAAACTTGATTATCCCAATATTACACATTAGCTGGGCAGGGCCATTTTATTTGTAACAGAACTTCCCTCATAACTGAATCTATCTCAAGGCAATTGTATAGAAGCCGATTAATCAATTGATGATGGTGGTGGTGGTGATGGTGATAGAGTGGCATATACAGGGCAAATAGGGTTAAAGTCTCACATGTTCCTGGGGGAAAGGGGGGGGCAATGTGACTCTCTGGGAATGATCCTTTGGGAATAGTAAACCAAGGAAGGCTGACATCTGTTGGGTCATCTGGGAGAAAGACTCCTGGGAACAGTTGGGAGCACTGCTGAGGGAAAAGAGCCCATTAGGAAGAAACCCCTTTTAAGACCTGACCTCCATGCTCAGAGGAGAAGTCTGGACAGGTCAGCAGCTTCAAAGGAGTGGACTTGTTTGGCCATCCAAGATTTGGAAGTAAGTGCCCCACAGCATCCAGATATAAGTTGCCAGCCACATCCTGCTCAGGTAAGGGATAAAGATTATCTCCATTTGCTACCTGAGCTGCAGTCAGGTCTATTATGAGGTGGGAATTTTGACTTTGTATGTGTTAAATCAAGCATTTGATAACTTGCCCTAATCTCTCTTCTCCCCTCCCTCTTTGTAATAAAATACCCTTTTGTTCTCTATACTATGAATCCTGAGAGGATTGGGAGGGGAGTAGCGAGGCAGGGAAGAGTAAACAGGCAACTGGTAAGAGGGGTCCAAGAATGGGGCTAGGGTGGTCATGTGTCCTATTTTGCAGGGGACAGACCTCTATCTGAAGAGCTGTCATAGGAAAGTCCTCTATTTGAAGGAATCTTCCATTCAAAGGAATATCCAACTCAGAGATAAAGAACCCTAAGGGACAGCAGGTGCCTTCAAGCTGCCCATCAACCGTTAACACCTCGACAGCAGACTGAGCAGTCACCTTTCTTAAGAACTGGCATGCAAAATATATATTCTGCCATTGAACTATGGACTTTCTTCTGGACTGAAGTCATTTGCTGCTGGAGTGACAAAGTGTGCTCTCTGATATCATGTGGTAATGAGTTTTCATGAGCTCCAGCTCCAGTTCCATGCCTCACTGGGGCCAGTGGGAACCATTAATTCCACTTTCCCTTACCCAGCAGTACAGCCCAATGGCCCAGCCAGCCTTGCTTGGAATCAATAGTCTTTCCAAAGCCAGACAATTGAAGGGACCATAATCTGACCATCTCAGCAGTCTCATGGTGGCACAAGAATATACCATGTACGAGGCTCTTATTTTTCCTTCCTTTTCTTCTGATCTCCCTGGTGCAAATGAAGGAAATCCCTCTCTTTGTTTATTACTCCTGTCCTTCCTCTTTTCTTTTAATCCCGCAGAAACTTTAGTCTGTATGGATTCAACAAAACAGAGTGCCACAACTTCAAGGTGCGATCCTAAAATGTTGGACCTGGCAGTAAGATTCAGGTCACCCTATCCGTGAAATATGCATCATTGCAAAAAGAGTATATATCTGCTTAACACAAGGCAGAACAGTGACTACGTTGTCTTAAATGTCCATCAAAGTAATGTACAAGATAGAAAGGGGATAAAATACAAAATGTACAAATTCTGAAAACACTAAATCAATAGAACTATTTCTATAGATGTACAATTAATAATCCATAAATTACTGGTTAAGAAGGGAAAGACTTATTGAAGAAAAACATCTTCAGTAGGTTCCTAAACATCAGAATACTAGGCATTTGCCTACTGTAGTTTCAGCTGGCAATTAACTTCAGAGAACTGGAGCTGCTACACTAAAAACTCCTTTTCTAATAAACACTATGCACATCTCTGGGGCACCTGGTACTCTCAGCAGTGCTTCACCTGAGAACTGCAGCTGCTAGGGTGAGGTGGTCCCTTAGCTAAGAGACAAATATGAATAAATACGCTACAGGTTGCATAAAACTATCTCAGTGATTACATATGATCTGCAGACATAAATAGCGCATACCCATAAAATACATAGTGCATTTGATAATTGGATTGGAACCAACTCATTCCTTAGAGTTAACTCCTCTCTAATCAATGGCTTCTGACCATCAGCTGACAGAGTGCATCAGATACCCTGTTGTACACATGTACTTTTCCATTATTATCCTTCCAAGTGCTTTGAGTGCTTTAATGGTTTGTTCAGTGGTAGAAGAAAGAACAAGGGCAGATAAGCAGAGACTGTTGATATTGTTCAGAGATGTAGTATATGTGTCATTGGTTTTCTCAAGCTAGCACTTAGCCCTGATATTGTGATGCTGTGCAGGAACTGTTTTTGAAATGGACAAGACCCAATTGACACTTTTCAGGAAAGAAACAGAAGCCAGCAGTTTCCCAACAGTGATTTGCCCAATGAACCAAAAGAGGAAACCTTATCCGTCTCTGAAATGCAACTCTAAACCACTATTTTCTTTCATGATCATTGTGTTGATCATTGTGCTAGGTAATTATTTATGTCTGAGATTCTTATTGTAGGCTGGTACAGGCAAACAAGCAAATGAATTAAGAACAGTGGTCTTCAAAATGCACATGGCAGGTGAAAAAGCTGGGGCAAAACTGTGATGTATCTTATCTTGGCTGTCGGAAATTGATGGTGAATGGATTCATGACACTCGTAAAGGAAGTCCATGCATTTATTAGAGTCGATCCTAAGCTTTGCGTTTTGAGGTTGTTGGGGTTTTTTTAGGGGGGAGAGATAAAGCTTTAAAGACCCCTTCCAGCACTAGAATAAGTTTATACTCTACCCATATTTCTCTTTTATTCATATGTGATTCTCATGCCTCTCTGTCATTCCATTTTGTTTTACATTCACATGGAATCGATTAGTTCTGAAATCTCCCATCCTATCAATCATTCCTTGCTGGGAAGCTGTATATAGATAATGATTAGGAATGCGTCAGTTTTATGTTTACAAACTCAGTGCATTTTCTCTCTTAGACATTGTACTGAAATGTTATTGGTAGATTACTAAAGATTTTTCTATTGTTAGGACTTTTCCCTTCCCTTCCCTTCCCTTCCCTCCTTCCCTTCCCTTCCCTTCCCTTCCCTTCCCTTCCCTTCCCTTCCCTTCCCTCCTTCCCTTCCCTTCCCTTCCCTCCTTCCCTTCCCTTCCCTTCCCTCCTTCCCTTCCCTTCCCTTCCCTTCCCTTCCCTCCTTCCCTTCCCTTCCCTTCCCTCCTTCCCTTCCCTTCCCTTCCCTTCCCTTCCCTCCTTCCCTTCCCTTCCCTTCCCTTCCCTCCTTTACTTTCCTTCCCATCCCTTCCCTTCCCTCCTTCCCTTCCCTTCCCTTCCCCCCTTCCCTTCCCTTCCCTCCTTCCCTTCCCTCCCCTCCCCTCCTTCCCTTCCCTTCCCTTCCCTTCCCTCCTTCCCTTCCCTTCCCTCCTTCCCTTCCCTTCCCTCCTTCCCTTCCCTTCCCTTCCCTCCTTCCCTTCCCTTCCCTTCCCTTCCCTCCTTCCCTTCCCTCCTTCCCTTCCCTTCCCTTCCCTCCTTTCCTTCCCTTCCCTTCCCTTTCCAATTGCCATTCCTCAGAAAGAGCCCAGGGTGTTGCACATCAAGCATATATACAATACAATAAAACGACATTATTTTTAAAAAATACATCTATATCTATATCTATATCTATATCTATATCTATATCTATATCTATATCTATATCTATATCTATATCTATATCTATATCTATATCTATATCTATATCTCAAATCAATTAAAACAGAATTACAGACATTGCTGATCTCTTATTTATCAAACTATACGCGGCTGGGCAAATGAAAGATGTCTGCAATTGTTATTGGAAAACTAACAGTATGGTAGAGAGATACACCTCCAGAATTACGACCCTGCTATGAAGAAAGCCACTCTACTTATGTCCTCATCTTGAATCCTGGCAGGGAGTATGAGTAGGTTGATCTTAAGGATCAAGTATTTAGGCATTGAAGTTGTTTTTGCAGATATTTGGGCTGTATAGAGGGGATTTTTTTAGCCATCAATAATCTTGAATGGAGCCCAGTAGCACACAGGAAGCCAGTGCAGAGCTCTTAGGATAGGTGTTACTTGATCCCATCTCATTGGCCCAGTTAATAAACTGGCAGCTGTATTCTATACTAGCTGCAGCTTTGGTCTGCTCTCAAAGGGCAGCCCCATGCAGATCATGTTGCAATAATACATATGCAAGGTCACTAGAGCATGGGTTACCAATAGCAGACTATCCTGGTCTAGGGGTATCAATCGCGGGCCATACCTGGCAAACCAGACGTAGCTGGAAATAGGCACTCCACTACGCCAGTGTGGTGTAGTGGTTAAGAGCGATAGACTCACAATCTGGGGAACCGGGTTCGAGTCTCCACTCCTCCACTTGCAGCTGCTGGGTGACCTTGGGCCAGTCACACTTCTTTGAAGTCTCTCAGCCCCACTCACCTCACAGAGTGTTTGTTGGGGGGGGGGGAGGGAAAGGAGATTGTTAGCCACTTTGAGACTCCTTCGGGTAGTGATAAAGCGGGATATCAAATCCAAACTCTTATTCTTCTACTCTTCATCAATGCCCTCTTGGAATCCAATGACAACTGTGGATCAAGGAATACTCTAAACTGCATACTGCTCATTGGACAGGGTGCTACCCCATCCAAAACATAGACCAGACTAGACTAGGCTAGAAACCAGGGGTAGGGAATCCTCCAGATTTTATTGGACTCCAAATATCATCAGCTCCAGTTAGAATGGCCAGTGTCTAATGGTGACTTCTGCTTGTTCAAGGAAAGACACCAATTTCCGTCAATGCTTCCCTACCCACTAGTGCCATGGCATCTTGTAATGTGGCTTGTTCAAGTGTGGGGACAGTGAAAACTGGCACCATCCCTTAGGAAAGTGGAAGCATCTTTAAGTAGAACAAAGACACCATTGGATGCAACCCATGAATGCACCACCACTGAGTTCTAGCAGAAGTGGACTGTGCATATAAACCTTTCTAGCCCTACTGGCACTTGAGTTTCTCTCACATCCAGTCAAATATCATTTTAGTTTTGCTTTGAACCGTGCTTGCTATTGACCAATGACATGTTGTACAAAGATCTGATAGGATCACAATATATGCCTAGAGATTGTTAATTGAAATGATGGTCATTCTTGACAGAAAGTTTATTTCTTCAGTTGATTCCTCTTGAATAACGAAAAGGAACATTTCAAGTCAAATCAACAAATGTATCTTGCTTTGTTTCTGATAAACAAAGTACTAGATATCTGAGTGTTTTTTGTTCCCAGTTGAAAATGCTTCTAGGGAATACACTGGTCTTCTTCTCCAGTCTTTATTAGCATCTGAGAAGGAGGGCAAGCTTTTTTCATGCATGGGCCTAAGTACTCCCAATCTCCACCAAATGACTTTCACCCTTAATCACTTGGTTTCAACTTCTGGCACGTCAACATCCAATCATTTCTTAATTGTCCTCAGCCCAGCATTTGGGAACCAACAGTCAACAGTATTGTAAAATATTCCCAAGGGTTATTCAGTCACAGGGCAGGAAGAGATAGGATGTTAATTTCTCATTCTGGCTTTGATTATAAAACTTCAGACTGATATGAAGAAAGATTATTGTCTCTTTGATTGTCTTCTATTGCTAGCACTCTTGTGGTTAAACCACAGAGACAGACATCAAGAAGCCTGGCTTCTATTGCATCTCTAATACAGGCTAATAATTTGGACAAGTCGCTCAGTCTTACAGCTTTTGTGTGAAATGTAATCCATTGATATTCCATAGTGTGGTGAGTCTTAGTTCTTTATACTTCACATACTAGATGTGTTTTTTATCCAGAGCAAGCTGTGTCAAAAAGCTTAAATTTAAACAGATATATCTGTTTCGTTTCTGATGCACATAAGTTGGTACACTTGCTTCTTCAGAGTATCAGATGAGATATGTCTATTCACCAGTTCAGTGATTCACATGACCAAGGCCAATGAATGCTCTAATACTAAAACACAGGATGGAATCCCTCTCTCATCCACACCATTGGCATCCCTGCCCATTGATTTTAATAGATGTGGAACACTCATAGCAACTTCCATGTTATCTACCATTAGATATAGCATAAATAGCGTACTTGCCATGATAGTCTACCATTTGGTCAAATCAAACGAATATACATTTACCATGGCTGTGCCGATGCCAAAATTATTTTTAACTAAATGGATAAGCTATTAGTGCTGAGATTTCTGGGAAACTCTGCAGTGTATTCTTCCTTCCAAGTATATATTAAGCCTGCAATCCCGTGGCAGTTACTCTGGTACAAGTTCCAAACAATTCAATGGAACCTTTACACAGCTTAAGGTTGCAATGCACCACAGCTTGAACTTCCACCATAACTAATGGGTCTTCAGAGATGGATGATGATCATAATGATGATAATTTTATTATTTGTGCCCCATCCATCTGGCTGGTTCGCCCCAGCCACTGTTTCTAACACATATAAAAACATATCAAACATTAATAATAACAATCTGACCCAATACAAAGAAGTCACAGTAATTTGAAAATAAACAACTTACAGGCAAGTGATCCAATATGACCCCCTTCTCCTTCTGCTATATATTTTTCTCCATATTCCTGTTAGTTGTTTGCCGTGGTATGGAATACATAGTGATGGCAATCCACCTGGTAAACAACAACACATGAATGTTTTCCACCAAGTGAACCAACCACAACATATGGTCACCATATAACAGAACGAGATCTAATGAATTTAGGATACGTAAGTATAAGATGTCACCGACAGTTTACATGTAACACCAACTCCAGGCACTCTAAACTGATTTTATAGATCCAAGTCAATCTGGGTTCAGGGCTGGTTTTGGCACTGTGACCACCTTGGTTGCACTGTATGATGATGTCATAGGTCCAGAGATGGACAGGGGGAGTGTGCCCCTGTTGATCCTTCTTGACCTTTTAGTAGCTTTCAGTACTATTGACTATGGCACTCATCTTGGGAGACTCTCCAAGCAGCACTGTATTTCAGTGCTTCCACTCCCATTTGGATGATGGTTTTCAGAAGGTGATGCTTGGGAGATGCTCTTCAGCCTCATGGGGGCTTCAATGAGGGGTTCTACAGATTTTGATGTTATCCCCCACATTGCTTAACATCTACATGAAACTGCTGTGTGACGTCACCTGGCATTTTGGAGTGTGTTTTCACATCAATATGCCGATGACACACAACTCCACATGTCCTGTACAGCTTTTCCTTTACAGCTCAAGCAGGTGTGGCGGTGAATGTGCTGGTTCAGTGCCTAACGGACTGGATAAGAGCCAACAAACTTCAGCTCAATCTAGATAAAACCAAAACACTGTTAGTGGGTGGTTCCTTTGACCAGATGAGTTGAATGCATCCTGTTCTGAATGAGATTACATTTTCCTTAAAGGAGCAAACAAAATGTTTTTCGTTTTTTCTGGGCACTTGAGCAGCACCAAATGAGATGAAATTGGATTGTTAAATCTGTTAGTGATATGTTCTCATTGTGTTATTTTTACTTGTAAATTGTTTTGGGACTTTTTTTTTTTTAGTGGGAAGTTACATACAAACCAGCACAAGGTTCCGAATTAGCACCATTAGAATTGAGTCCTAAATGTGTAAAATACAAACTGGCATGATTGGCTGAAAGCTTTCCTTCTTTATTTATGTTTTAGCAACCTGACTGCATGATGAAAATATCCCCTTTTCGTTCAGTTTCATTGGTTAATAATTCCCTTCCCCTCACCCCACTAAGTGACACATCATTTTTATATCACAGAAATTGTCTGTCTTATTTCCAGCTTGGTAATAAGCGTATTTGTCTTCATTGTCTTTATAAGGAAACCCAGCCAGATTGGTGGGGTATAAATAAATTATTATTATTATTATTATTATTATTATTATTATTGCTCTCTCTGCTTGATCTCGTTTTTAAAAGCATATTGCTAAAGATAGCAAGGTTCACGTCATTTATTTATTTTTAAAAAAATCTTTATAACACTACAGAACACTGGAAGATACAAAAGTACCATTAATTGTACAAAGTACTTCCTTTAGGTGGTGCCATTGTGTCTTTTACAGCAAGCTTGAACAGTCCATCCAGGAGAAATAATTATTAAGGAGGAAGAAATGTTCAGTGGATTTTTTTATCCTTAGGGACTCGGAAATATCTGAGGGTATAAAGGTATCAGTGTACAGGATATAGTGCGATGTAGTTTCACAGATGGCATTGACAGAGGTAAACAAACAAGAAACAAAAAGATTTGAGAAAGCAAAAGTGAAAGAGAGACAAGGTAATTCAACCCTATTTGCATTCAGCAAGATTTTTCTTTGAAAAAATGACATAAAACTTAAACTTCAGCATAGAAATGCTGATTAACAGGGAAGATATTATAGCATTATTACCAGAAACACATTAAAAACAAGTATCATTATTATTTAGCATTTGCAGTCGTGTAGGCAAGATTAACTTAAACTTAAGACACAGAACATTGAAGAAAAACTGTTGGAAGTTATTAGTACCCTAGTGAACAAACCAGTTAAGCCTGAATACTTTGATCTGCAAACTTGGATCAGTCTTTTGATAAACTGGAACTTTTATTAACAGCAGCAAATAGTGTGAGTACATTTTTCTTAAATCGTTCTGCCAATAACCTCTGCAAACCTCAGCAATTAGATTTATGTAACTCATTACAATGTTTTGAAATTACTGTCTCAAAACGTGTAAAGAAGTTGCCATGATCCACAATCCATTTAATTCATTGTGCGCCTCCAATCCATCTAGCTAAATTCCAATAACTTTGAATGGTGTGCAGATCACAATCTACGTGAGTACAATACACTCCCTTTATACTATCTTTGTCCACTAAAAATGGCTATCTCTATGGTCCACCAATTAATTCCTAGTTGCCATTGAAGAAATGGCTAATCTGTCCATTATAGAACAAGCATACTGTGGGCCAGATTATTAAAGATAAAGTTGGTCAGATATCTTCTACATTTTTCCTTAATACATGAATGAAAAAGCAGTATGTACCTGATGATTTCATACATCTCATGTCCTCCGCTTGAAGTCTGGCAATCAAACAGTACAGTGGTGCCTCGCAAGACGAAATTAATTCGTTCCGCAAGTTTTTTCTTCTTGCGAGTTTTTCGTCTTGCGATGCACGGTTTCCCATAGGAATGCATTGAAAATCAATTAATGCGTTCCTATGGAAACCGCCTTCAGACCAGGTCCGGGGACAGTCTGTCCCCCGACCTCTTCTGAAGGCTGGGGGGGGGACAAGGGCTTTTCTTCCCACCCCCAGCATTTTAAAAAACCCCGGGACAGCGGAGGACTTCTCCGCTGTCCGGGGCGATCTTAAAATGCTGGCGGGCGGCATTTTAAAATCGCCCGGGACAGCGGAGGACTTCTCCGCTGTCCGGGGCAATGTAAAAGCCCCTGGGAAGGCAGGCAGGGGGGACAAAGACTTTTGCCCCCCGCCCGCCTTCAGAAGAGGTCCTGGACCTCTTCTGAAGGCGGGCGGGGGGCGAAAGTCTTTGCCACCTCGCCTGCCTTCAAAAGCTCTCCTGGGAAGGCAGGCAGGGGGGAGCAAAGACTTTCGCCCCCCACCCGCCTTCAGAAGAGGTCCTGGACCTCTTCTGAAGGCGGGCGGGGGGCGAAAGTCTTTGCCCCCCCGCCTGCCTTCAAAAGCCATCCGGGAAGGCAAGCAGGGGGGAGCAAAGACTTTCGCCCCCCGCCCACCTTCAGAAGAGGTCCTGGACCTCTTCTGAAGGCGGGCGGGGGGTGAAAGTCTTTGCCCCCCCGCCTGCCTTCAAAAGCTCTCCCGGAAGGCAGGCAGGGGGGAGCAAAGACTTTCGCCCCCCGCCCGCCTTCAGAAGAGGTCCTGGAGAAAGGCTGCCTTTCTCCGCTCTCCCAGGAAGGCTGCCTTTCTCCGCTCTCCCAGGAAGGCAGGCAGGGGGGAGCAAAGACTTTCGCCCCCCGCCCGCCTTCAGAAGAGGTCCTGGACCTCTTCTGAAGGCGGGCGGGGGGCGAAAGTCTTTGCTCCCCCCCGCCTGCCTTCAAAAGCCGTCTGCGATAGCGGGAAGCTCTTCCCTGCTATCCCGGACTGCTTTTAAAATGCTGGCGGTGGGGAGCAAAGCCTTTCGGCCCCCGCCGGCCTTCCTGGACCTCTTCTGAAGGCCGGAGGGGGGGGGAAGGCTTTGCTCCCCACCACCAGCATTTAAAAGAGGTCCCTGGAGATTTCCCTATGGGCTTTCGTCTTGCGAAGCAAGCCCATAGGGAAATTCGTCTTGCGAAGCGCCTCCAAAACAGAAAACCCTTTCGTCTTGCGTGTTTTCCGTCTTGCGAGGCGTTCGTCTTGCGGGGTACCACTGTATTACCAATAAAATGCACAGTAGCAGAAAATTGTTTCGTTGGCCAAGAGTGAATAAGAAAGGCATGCCTTTTGGGATATATTTATTTTCAGATGGAACTGCTGTGGAATCTTAATTTGAGAAATAATGTTCACAAAAAAGCTAAAATTTCACCCCCAAAATGAACACGAGCACTGAGTTTGATAGAGAAATATCTTTAGACATCCAGTGCTAATCTGAAATTTGAACATCTGAATTATAACTTCAGCATGCAGATTTGGAATTTATGTATGCTTTTAAGTCCTTGTAGTTCTAAGCTCAACGGAGTTACTCCAGATTTTATCCAATGAGAGTGCTGGGTTAGCCACTACTAGAAGCCAGACTTTTTTTGGAGCAGATCCAGTGTTATGGTATGAGTCATAGAACATCTTCCTTGCTAATTTTCTGAAAAAAAGCAATTAAAAAAATATTCAGGTAGCCTTCGAAAATTAGCTGCTTCCTTTTGTGTCCATTATATGAATATTATTGCTATGCTGTTCTTTGCTGATTTTTCATTTTTTTTAAAGAATACAATGAAAGCAACATACAGAAAAAAGAAGAGAAAAAGAAGGGTTATTATGTCTTGATAATTGTGTTGCCAGTGTTCTTAAATTTCTTCTATTTGTACTCATGTCAATACATTGCCAGTTCAAATAAGGACAGGGAGCGTACATTGGTAATCCATTGTCGTATGGAAAGCAACAGACTTCTCCTTCCAGTGCTGAATCACCATTTGTTCAGAGCGCCCACATGACCCATTGGTAAATTTTGGGGGATGTAGCCTTTTCTTTCTGGGAGAGAGAGATCCAGCAGGGGAAAGGGATGGTGGAAAAATAGCGTATGTCCCAAGGAAAGAGGAGGAGGGAAAATTTCACCTCCTGGAAAAGATCCTGTTACTGGGTGGAGGGGGTGGTTCTATCTTCCTTCTGAATTTTGGGGGGCACAATGAATATTTCTTCATTGCTTGCATAGGGGGAAGGTATAGGTCCCCATGAAAACAAAAACAGAGAAGTAGCCAACAGAGTCAACCCACTGAAATTAATGGGCCTAATATTGTTAATATAGTTATTTACATTCAATTCAGGGGGTCAACTCTGCATCACAAAGATGTCTGCAATCATGATATGAAGGCTGGCAACATTAACCCTGCAGATAATCGCTTTGCCTCGAGACAGACAGGTCGCGTATCCACAGCTGTGACCAGAACAGGAAGGAGCACAGAGAGGGAAAAAACAGCTGAAGTAGTAAAACAGGATGCCTTCATCTGCCCCACCTGCAATAAAGCATCTCTTTCCCGTATCTGTCTCTACAGCTACAGCAGGTGCTGTGATTCTTCAGCGGTTTGACTTCACCCCCAAAGGTGACAAGAGACAAGACGGATGCCAGCAACTTTAGACAGAGTTTGACTAACATTGGATACAACCCACATTTTAAAACCCTCTCCCAAATGAATAATAATAATAATAATTTTTTATTTATATCCCATCCTCCCCAACCGAAGCCGGGTTCAGAGCACAGGGCACTGTGGCGGGAGTGCCCAAGGGAAAGAACTCCCTCTGATTAAATGCCCATCAAAATGAATATTTCCATTCTTAAAATCACAGAATTGTAGAGATGGAAGGGAACTCCAAGGGTCATCTAGTCCAACCCGCTACAATGCATGAATCTCAACTAAATAATCAAGGACAGGCGGACATCCAACTTCTGCTTAAAATCCTCCAATGAAAGAGAGTCCACTGCCTTCAAAGGGTGTCTGTTCCATCTTCCATGTTTCTACCCTCCAGAGCAGGAGAAAACAAGCTTGTTCCCTCTTTCATGTGGGAGCCCTTCAGATATTTGCAGGTGTCTATCATATCTCCTCTCACTCTCCTCTTTTCTTTCCTAAACTTACCCTGCTCCTTCAACTGTTCCTCATAAGGCTTGGTTTCCAGACCCTTGATCATCTTGGTCACCGTCCTCCTTAGCACCTTAGTACTTGTGTATAAAGCTGTTTGGCTAGCTTCACTGTCAATATTTTGAAATTTACATTTATTAAAGAAATAGGCCAATAATTAACAGATGAAAATGGTTCCTTCCTAGTTTTATGAAGCACTGAAATGTAAGTTTCCTTGAGTGACAGTGGAAAGGCGCCTGTCTCCAGGGCCTCATTAGATAACTCAAGTAGCTTAGAGGCAAGTGGGTCAAGGTGTTGCTTGTACCAGCTTGAAAACCATCTGGTCCTGGGGATTTGCCATCTACTCATATCTTTTATTGCTAGTTCTGCTTTTTTCAACTTCAAGTCTGCCTGAGATTGATCTAATTGTGAGAAAGTTGTTTTGTGCCAGGAATGAATGAATAGCTTGATCTCTCCCATTTAAATATAATTTGGAATAATGTTTTTAAGTTCATCAATTGCTTCTAGGGGTATACAAAGCTGATTGCATGTGGTTTTAATTGCTGGGATTAATTTTCTATCTTTTCTGCGTTGAAGGCAGAAGGTGAACAATTTACTAGACTCCCTGCTCCACTAGACTCCAAGTAACTTTGCTTCACGCAGGTTAATGCCAATCTTGCTGCTGTTGCATGGTGCATATTTAATTAATATTTTTATTAGCTAAATAATGGGTATAGTCATACTGTTAAGAGTCATATGGCACTCTTGAATCCCTTCTTTTTATTTTCAGCATAGGGAATAGTCTTGCCCTTCACATATGTCTCAGGAGCACCCTGTATCATGGTTTCATTAATCAACTTTGATTAGTTTGAAAAAAAGTCTTATCAATTTTGGATACATTTGGGTACTGAAGCCCTAACTGTTCAAATATGATGAACTGAGCTACCATCTTGGCATAGAAGGAACAGACATACCAAACTATATGTTCAGAGAAACATATAGAGGGTGATAGTGCAGATTTTCCAAGTAACTTAAATATGAAAATGTAATCTAGCCAAAAGTAATTTTAGTGTACGGAAGAGAGATACTTATTGTTTCACTACAGGAGTTTTTAAAGTGTGAAGGATCTGCATTCCCTAGCCTATGATGTTGATTCAGGAGGATAGTTGTTATGACCCAAAACTGGATCTAGCATAACACTGAAAGCACTTTGGAGGTATCAAAACTGTTATGAAAATACGGTATGATGGGGAGTCTATATTGGAGCCATAAATATTTATGATAGCTAATATTAGACCTCTCTTCCTAGTCAACAAAAATAATGTAAGAAACCTTAGGGTCCTTAATTTTCTTCTTTCCTCACGAAGTATAATTCTAGGGGAATTAAGACAGCTATCCCTTTGGACTTTTAGATGGTCACAGGCATAAACCTTGCCTACCCAGGCAACACATACTCAAGTCTTTTGTCTGTCTTGGGGATAGGGGTCTCTTGAATTAGGACAACACTAATTAGATAACTATTGTCTCTGTTTATTGGGACCTCCCAGGCCGTTAACATTCCAGGAAATTAAAGAGGTAGACATAGCAATGTTCTCAGGGGAAAAAAATAGTGTAATGATGGAGTGGAATAGGGAGAGAAGCCCTATCCCTCACCTATTGGGCCCAATAAGGCTCAGTTTTATATACATTTATTAAACAAATAAATAATAAACATTACCAGAGGTTGTTGTTGTTTAGTTGTTTAGTCGTGTCCGACTCTTCATGATCCCATGAACCAGAGCACGCCAGGCACTCCTGTCTTCCACTGCCTCCCGCAGTTTGGTCAGACTCATGTTTGTAGCTTCGAGGACACTGTCCAACCATCTCATTCTCTGTTGTCCCCTTCTCCTTGTGCCCTCAATCTTTCCCAACATCAGGGTCTTTTCCAGGGAGTCTTCTCTTCTCATGAGGTGGCCAAAGTATTGGATCTGTCCTTCCAGCGAGCACTCAGGGCTGATTTCCTTCAGAATGAATGCGTTTGATCTTCTTGCAGTCCATGGGACTCTCAAGAGTCTCCTCCAGCACCATAATTCAAAAGCATCAATTCTTCGGCGATCAGCCTTGTTTATGGTCCATACATCACCTCCATACATCACTACTGGGAAAACCATAGCTTTAACTATACGGACCTTTGCTGGCAAGGTGATGTCTCTGCTTTTTAAGATGCTGTCTAGGTTTGCCATTGCCTTTCTCCCAAGGAGCAGACGTCTTTTAATTTCGTGACTGCTGTCACCATCTGCAGTGATCATGGAGCCCAAGAAAGTAAAATCTCTCACTGCCTCCATTACCAGAGGTGGAGGCAAGGTAAATAGAAAACCACATGACATCCTCCACATCCCAGAAGAAATAAGATTCTGTTAGATTTTAGTAGCACAGTCTGTTAAACATTGTCAAGGTCAGATCTTTTTGAATGGACAACAGCCCTGGTACAGTATCTGTTCTGAATGCAGAAGGTCCCAAGTTCAATCCACAGCATATCCAGGTAGAGAGCTGGAAACATCTCCTGCCTGGAACCCTGGAGAACCACTGCCGGTTGGTGAAGACAATACTGAGCTCGATGGACCAATGGTCTGACTCAGTATATAAGGCAGCTTCCTAGAATAATTAAGGATTAAAGGGGAGGTTTTAAAACAGCAATAAGGAAAAGAGGGAAGCAAGTGATAGGAAGGGAAGCAATCCGTCCAACTTCTACCCATACAGCATCTCTCTTGCACATCAGAGAATGTTGGTGAGGAACTGGTAGACTTTTACGATCAATGCATGAGGGTGGCCTCCTTCCCTTGGTGGTGAGTTAGTAGCAGTGGTTACAAGCCCTTTCCAGATCAAATTTATAGAAGTAAATGTAGGAAGTCAGTGGAAATTGTGGGGTCCCCATGTTGTCTCCTCTCCAATGCCCATAATTTATATATTGTTCTGACAAGAGTGTCCATCAAGCTCTAAGGATTTTTCAACAGAGAGCCTGCACATGTGTTAGAAGGCTCTCGTTCTTTCTCCTTCCACCTTAGTGTAGTGTGGCCACTGATTTTTAACATTTTTAAAAATAAATGCCCTGCCATGGTTTTTCATTGTGGAAAAAAATTCCTTTCCTGTCTCCTTTGAGGGAGGAAGGTGGATCGTGCTGCTATTTGCTCCCCACCCCCCACCCCCACAGAGGAAGCCCTGAAGCCTTTAGGGGCAGCAGAATTACAGCCCATTTGCACATTAAATGAGGGAGATTAAGTTGTAAATGCCACCCCTCTGCCTTCAATAGGGTTCAGATGAATTCAGAAGATCTTTTGCCTGTAGGCACTGAGAAATGCAGCTATGGTCGGGAGTTCACTAAATTGCATTTGGTCTTTGCAGGAAGTCCTTGTGAACTGTTTTTGAAATTAATGTGAAAAAGTGGCATAGAAATAATTTTAAATAATAATACTCCAATATAATAATAATAATAATAATAATAATAATAATAATAATAATAATAATAAAATAAATAAATAATAAATTTTATTTATACTCTGCCCTACCAGGCCAGAGCCGGGCTCAGGACGGCTAAAACCAGTAAAATTACAATCAAAACATAATGGGGGGGGGGAATCCAATTTAAAATACAGGTTAAAATACAATTTAAAATGCAGCGTCGTTTTAAAAGTAGCCCATAGATCAAAACCATAAAGGGAGGGAACCATAAGGGTCAGACTGAGTCCAAACCAAAGGCCAAGAGGAACAGCTGCATCTTGCAGGCCCTGCGGAAAGATGTCAAGTCCCACAGGGCCCTAGTCTCTTGTGACAGAGCGCTCCACCAAGTCTGGGCCAGTACTGAAAAGGCCCTGGCCCTAGTTGAGACCAATCTAACCACTTTGTGACTTGGGACCTCTAAAGTGTTGTCATTTGTGGACCTTAAGGTCCTCCGTGGGGCATACCAGGAGAGGCGGTCCCATAGGTACGTGGGTCCCAGGCTTGTTCCACTTGGAATGCATCTGCTGTCAATGAAGCTCCTCAAAGCTGAACAACTGATATAAAGATAAAATCAAGATGCCTTTGTCATGTTTGACCCCTGAATCTGTGAAGAAGAATCTGTGTGTGGCTCAGTGGAGACGCCTCCTTTCCCCTCTTTGGCTGGTCTTTGGCATGTATGTGCTGCAGTCCAATGACCACTGAGTAGCCTGGGAAGTCACCATCCATTTCACTACACTCATCCAGTTCCTGCTTCTCTCTCCAGTGTACCAGCCTGCAAGCTGTTGTTGTTGTACAAATATTATTATTATTTGTATATTATTTGTAATTTGTATGCTGCCCTCCAACCGTAAATTTGAGGGCAGTACATAAAAGTTACTGAGGTACGTTAAGTTACTGCTCTGTGTTCTAGCCTGACCCTTTCCTTGGCTTGCATCCGCGCCCATATTGGAGAGAACTACATCAAAAGAGGTTTCCCCCTCCTCTCAGAATTGTGGTGCAACTCTAAAAGAGAGCTAGTATACTGTAGTAGTTAGAGTGTCTGACTAGGACCTGAGAGACCAGGGTTCAGCCATAAAGTCCACTGAGTGACCTTGGGCCAGTGAGGATAAAACTGAGAAGGAGAGAAGTATATATGCCAGCTTGAGTTCCTCAGAGAAAAGGTGAGATGTATTTTTTATGCTTTATTGAGATTAAAACGAAATAACAAACAAAGAGATTAACCAGAAGAAATAAAATAAAATAAAAATGTTTGTTACATCACATCACATTGAGTTCTTCTTCTAACAACTTCCTGCCACCCCATTGTGCATCTACCACTTAGTGCAGTATTTATCGTTTTCTTTTGTTCATTTCCATCAGTATTATATTCTCTTATAATTATCTATCATATCACAGAAGTCATTCAAGGCCTGCCATTGACGTCATGTTATTACAATAATCCTTGAGATATTTTTTGTACATGTCCCATTTCCTAATAAATGTTGGATCATTGTGACCTCTCAGTTTTTCTGTCATTTTTGCCAACTTGGCGTACTCCAACAGTTTACATGCCAGCTCGAGTTCCTCAGAGAAAAGGTGGGATGTAAATATAATAAATAAATACTAAATAAATAAATAAATAAAAGAAGTAAAATGTTGCCACCATCTTTTCGTACGATCATTTTCTTAAGCAGTTTGCTATGTGAAACATGATAGAATATGTGCCTGGAATTAATTACAAATTGTAGTAAGGTGTTAACTCTCATTCAGTGACTACAGGTACAGTTCTGATCTTTCTTATTCCAATTGCTACCACAATGTACAATTTATTTTCTGACTAAACTATGTTGTAAATCCTATAAGTAGGCATTAATTTGCTCTGCAGGTGCTACTGTTTTATCTCTCTGGTGATAAACTAGTACTGTAATTCCTTCTCTTTTTTTAGCGCATCATCACTGTAAGTCGGTTAACAACTACAGGAGACCTAACAAGGTGCAGAACTTCAATGCATCTGACTTTGGGCCCTTTGCTTAAGCTCCTGACAGTATTTTTCCTCATTCTTTTTGCCTCTAGGTTGGGTTTTCAGCACAGAATATCCTTTGTGCTAGGTCACTGGATAATTGCTTCCTTACATGAGCAAGTCTAGGGTCTATTCCTTCAAATCCCAGCAGGTTTGAGTTTCCCTGCCAGTTTTACATGCTATTTGTAGATAAGCTTCTAAGGCCCAACTATACATTAAAAGAAATGTGCAACTGAAGCTCCATAGCCTTGGATTAGGGAAAGTCGCTTCCATTTGGGACAATCAGGAGCAAAGAACAGCAACTGGAAGGACAGATCCTGAAGCTGAGGCTCCAATACTTTGGCCACCTCATGAGAAGAAAAGACTCCCTGGAAAAGACCTGGATGTTGGGAAAGTTTGAGAGCACAAGGAGAAGGGGATGACAAGAGGACGAGACGGTTGGACAGTGTTTTCAAAGCTACTAGCATGAGTTTGACCAAGCTGTGGGAGGCAGTGGAAGACAGGAGTGCTTGGTGTTCTCTGGTCCATGGGGTCACGAAGAGTCAGACACAACTAAACGACTAAACAACAAACAACAAAAAATCAGGAGATCAGAGGAATGCTTGTCTAAAGCATTCTTGGAAGTGGAAGCATTTCATTGGCTTAAAAGCCAAGTGGTTAATCGCTTTGAATGATATTCAGTGCTAGACCTACTCCAAGCAGGTCCATCAAATTAATGGACGTGATTGGTTTAGGTTTATTTATTTCAGTGGGAATTCATTAATTGCCACTCATGCTAACATCCTACAAAGCAGCTTTTGCCAGCCTGGTGCCCTGCAGATGTTTTGTACTACATTCCTATCAGCCTCAGCCAGCTTCTCTAGGACTGAAGCTCCCAAACATCTGGAGGGCATTAATTTGGAGAAGGCTGTTATAAAGAGTTGGTCCCACCATTAGGCATAGTGAGGTGGCTTCTTCAGGTAGTCAAAGCTGTGGTGAGACCAGTGGCGTAGCGTGGGGGGTGCAGGGGGGGCCGGGCGCACCAGGCGCAACATCTGGGGGTTAGGGTTAGGGGGCGCAAATCCACAGGTTAGGGGGCGCAAATCCACAGGTTAGGGGGCGCAAATTACTTGCCTTGCCCTGGGTGCTGACAACCCACGCTACGCCACTGGGTGAGACAGCGGCAGCAGCTCCCTGGAATGCCTTCTGCAATTTACGAACTGCCTACCTAAGAATCACTTGGCCCATCTCTAGAATCCCCGATAATAAGATGCTGATCAGGAAGTGTGTCTTCGGGTTTTAATGATAAAACCTGTGTTGTGTGTGAAATCACCTGGCTCTTATTTTCGCCTGTGAGTACAGTTGACAGTTGCCGAGATGAATTGCACAACATAACTGAAAGGTATGTTGCAAAGAGGATTGAGAGACCTGCATCACAAGAACCTGCACCGAGCACAAGCTGTATACCTATGATGCCTTTCAGCAGGTATGTGCGCTAAACAGGTGTTCTTCTACAGGCACATCTCAAGATCCAAGTATGTGTTAGTAGACATAGCACAGATCTGACATTCCTTCTAGGGACTTGGGAAGGAGGAACTGGCGGTCAGGGGGGAGAGGGAGAAGAGAAGCCAATTGAGCAGAGAAGTCATTTTTATCAATCATATTTGATTTTGTTCTCTTTTCTTTCATGCTTTGATCTGTCGTATAAAACTGATACTTTGGATGCTTTCCAGACTCTTAACTTTGCAATCTGAAAGGGCTTTGGACTAGCTGCTGAAGGTATGTGTTTGCAATTATACATTTGAAAATATTTCCCCCTCCTTCAAGATAACATTCTTTTTGTGTTACCACACACTTCTGCTGTCTCGTTTTTCTTCTCCCATGGCACTGAAGGCTGTAAGCCTTCATTGCATTGCCCCCAGCCCTGCAACAAATACCTGAAAATTGCAGTCTCGAATGCCTCTGTTCCAGAGCAGTCCCACTAAAGCCACCATATGGACTGTGGTCACTATAGCAGAGCAAGAATCTATAGGTCAGGGAAGTTGGCTAGAACTGAACACCCCAATCGATAAACAGAGGAATGCAAAATCTGAACCAGACTGGAGGTCAGTGTTCCCAATGGACATAAATAACTGCCTCAGTCCAGGTGGTACTGCTTTCTACTTTGCCTGGCAATAACTGGGGCCAAGCTGGGGACCACCTGCCCTGCCTCAGATCTAGTCCCGAATTAGTTTGGGGGGGTGGGTGGAGGCAGGCCTAAAGTTTTATTAGGGTACAAAACCGCCTACTTAAGGATATGGGTGGGAAGGGCATGGGGGAAGGAGACATTGCATCTCCCCCTTCCCCGACAACCAAGAACAGTGGATGATTTCTGGATGGTGATTCTTTGCAAGCTAGCTCTCAGTGAGGACAGAGGTAGTTTTAGAGTAGCACAACCAGTTGGGCCATACTGGACACCAAATCACAGGGGATGCCATGCCAGTGATGTAGAATGGAGCGAGAGAGGTAGGGTGTGCGTGTGTGCATGCCAAATTTTACCGTTGCATAGGGCACCACTGAAATTTGAGAGCCCCAAGTCCACCACTGGTGAGGAAGGTGGAACCAAACTATAATTCTAGGGTAGTGGGGGTGAGAAATGTCTTTAAGCTTATGGTGCTCATAACAGACACACATTCTGAGCCAAGAAAAAACCTCCGAAAATGGACAATCTTTAATTAGAGACATTGGGGAAAACCAAGTGCCCAATGTAATTATGTTTCAGAATGCAAATTTTTTTTTTGCTTGTTTGTTGCATTTTCTCTCTGACAAAATGGTTTCCACAAGTCACTGTGATGAGCACGGGGGCCAGCGGAAGAACCTTTTTCCGTAGTGGCCCCATGTCTGTGGAATGACCTCTGCAGTGTGATGCATCTCTCCCCAGCACTCCTGCCAAGTTGAGCAGCACAGCCTGATAGGGATCAGAACGGCTTCGGAGTGTGGGATGAGTTGTTTTTGAGATCTGTCGTTGTATGGTGTTTTTAATTATCCTGTTTATGCATATAATTGTTTTAATGTTTTCATTTATTCTGGATTGTGCTTTGTATATTATCTTTTGCGGGAGGGAGGAGAGGGGGTAAACCGACCTGTGAACATTTTTTTTTTGGGGGGGAGGGCAAATCTCTTAATAAATAAATGTTAAATTAACGACAACCAAATTAGTCTAATTAGTCATATAAACAAACATAGACCAGTGTGTGGTCTCAATAGGTGTCATCGCTCTTAAGCTATTGGAACTGTGCCAGACTGCATCTCCCAGAAAACTGCAGAGCACAACCGCCCTCGTTCCTCTTGCGGCCTGCATTTTTTGTTGCACCAAGCATGATCAAGGAGATGTCACCGGATGATCCCTCAGCTTCTTTTCTGACTAATTTCTTTTCAGCGTGGGAACAGAATTCTGACACGCATGACACAAGTGGAATCCTTGTGAATTAGTTCCGCTAAAGCCATGCCATATGCCTTGTGGCTTAGGGGCAGCGGACATAGGCGAGTGCTCGACAGCAGGCTTTTCCTACAGCCGCGGAGGAGATGTGACCAGTGCATGTCCCTTAATTTGTATCCTATTTATTAATGCGCATGGGGCAGGGGTGGACTTTTAATTAAAAATGACATCATCACCAAGCTGCTGCTGCTGCTGCTATCCCTTTTGGAAAGGCAGCCCACATATACTGATGCCTCCTGTTTTCAGTTTTCAATGATCCTATTATGAATCGTAACCTCATTACACAAATGCAGCTAAATGGTGGAATTTCAAATGGGGTTTTGTGGCTTTTAGAACCTAAACAGCTAGAACAAGCACAAAGGCAGTTGCGGTCGGACTGCTTCCTCTCTTACAACAGCAGTTGTGGGGATGCCTTTCCAGTGACCACTTCTTGTACAATGAGTCAGTTTCATTTTTAACAATCTGACTCAGTTCTCTTCAAAGGAGGGGGGAGGGGAAGGGGGAAGCATGTTATTCCAGCATGATTCTTGTATGCCTGACTTTATACAAAGGGGTCAAAGCAAATGTTAACCCCTTGGGATCCAGCCAGAGAAAAGGCTATGGCCAGCTGTGGAGTTCCTGTCTTCTAGAAATGGCAGCATTTTTTTTAAAAAAAATTTATTTAAAGCTGCATCTGCAAAGCCTATGTCAAATATGGCCTTGCATTTTCAAGAGTTCTGTCTGATCTGCAGGGAGTATTTGTGTGCGATTAGCAGGAACGCCGGATTTTGAGAGCGTTCATGTTTTTGAAATAGGAAGGTTAGAATTTAGGATTCAAAAATGTGGTTCCCTCCTGCTAAAGTTTGAAATCTAGAACTCATTCTAGATCTCATTTTATTTTAAACAATTGTTTATACTGTACAATGGCAATTTCATACATTAATCTTCTCTGTGGTTTTAACTCTGATTTTCATACCCTATTTCATTCCCCACGTAAAGTCATAGGCTGCGGTTTCTCTTTGAAGCCTTTGCTTAGCCAAAGTGATCAGTGTAGTGGTTAGAGTTTCAGGCTCCGTGAAGTTTGGTGCATGACCTTGAGCCAGTGATTATTTTGTGGTGTCGCCTATCATTGCTGCCAAGATAAAATGGGGGTGAAGCTAGCAAACCATGTACATCGCCCTGGCTTCCTTGGAGCAAGGGCAGGATATTGTAAAAATGTAAATAATAACAAACAACAACGACGATAACGACAACATCAATAGAAAATTATTCATAACCACATTTTAGCTATACAGCAAAAGAAGCCTGTAAGAGTTTGCCTTGGAACCTGCTGCAAAGGAAGAGTTGAAGGCCATAATGCTGAACACAGTTGCTTCAATCCAGCAAAGGAGACCTAGAACCTTCAAAATGCTTCAGATGATTCTTTGTGCATCCATCCATAGTGATTTCCAGGCCTTAGTGAATGTGTCTCAAAGTGTCTTTCACTGCACATCCATATCTGGCACCATTAGCTGTTGCACATGACCAAGTTGTCCACAATAAAAGCTGGAATGTGACCAGCATCTCCAATAAGCAGCCCTTTTTAGGTATTCATTATAGGGAAGAGAAGGGGCCCTTGGGAATGAGTGGACCATCCCTTCCTCCTAGCTTGTGCTTTCCTGACTGATTCATGATCAACATCAGTAGGATGTTCCCTAAAAGAGGACAGGTTCCTCATCAAGCAAATTTCTGTCCCCATGGAGAGACTGACTTCTGCTTGGGGTTGAAGCTAGCCCCCTCATTCTCAAAAGCTCCTTCCTGTGTTTGTACCAAAATAAAGCTAAGTTCAATTTTCCTTAAGATAAAAATAAAACAGCACAATTTTATGTCTCTAGGAGCATCACAGTGCTTCGATGAATGGTATCGTTAGCAGAACTTCTTCCAGTATGCTAGCTATGCTGCTATTCATCAATGAATTGCCACATCAATTCATTAAAAATTGTAAATTTAGAATTGCACCAGAAATGCTCTTAATGCAGTAAGCAGCTGCAGACCTTTCCTATAAATCCGCAAACAGAGAATGCAGCAGTTTCTAAACTTTCATGAAATGTATGAATGTCTCTTTTTCTCTTCAAATGACTCACAGTTTTTGTTTTGAAGTTTCTGAGCTTCTCTTAAGGTTATGGAGTGGTCAAGCGAAGCGGAACAGGGTTTTTTGAAATCAGGAAGCCTGGCTGCAGTTTCATTGAGAAAAAAGGCCATTCCTGTGTTTGATTGAAAAATAAATCTGCTGCTCTCAGTGAACCTTTGAAGTCCCCCAACCCAGTAATTGTTTCACGACATTTGCAGCTTGAGGCAGCAAGAATGTTTGTGGTTGTTTTAAAGGCATCTGAGTGTGGATTCCATATGGTTTATTTTTTATTTGGGGGTTTTCTCCCCCCCCTTTAACTTTCCCCATTTGGAGCCTCAAGCCTTCATTTTTTGCCCTATACCCTGCATGAACTGCCTTTCTGTGAAAGGACTGAGTACAGCCATTGTAGCACAAATATTCAAGCATGCTAAAGTCGGACCGAATCTTAGATTGCCTGTTTGAGTCATAGCTGATTTTAAACTGTGCTCTATCAATACTGCATTTGGGAGTTTTTGTTTCTTCAAGCATTCACTAGTTCAGACAAAAAGCCTCTTCAAAAGTCTACACTGAGCTGCTGATAATTTGATCCAAACCCCAGTGAACATGATTAAATGGCTCCCTCTCATATCAATGTGCTTTTGATCAGGCATATTTCCTCAGTACAGTACGCAGCAGCCCTCGCTCTTCTTAAGAAAGCAAGAAGGACCAAATCTGAAAGTTGGTGGAAGGACTGGACCTTAGGAATAAAGAGGTTGCACCATCATGCTTCTTTGCAGTTTTTGTCAGTTTTAGATATGGTTGTAGCAACAGTCCTACCCTGCAAGCACTATGCCTGCAGGGGGCTTCAACAATTGTTTTGACTGATGCCAACTACTGCCATTATGGAATACTTGGTGTTTGCCATCTACACACTTTTCAAGTGATTCTGTGGGTACAATGTCAGCTGGAAGAAAGGATACAATCGTACCTCGGGTTAAGAACTTAATTCGTTCTGGAGGTCCGTTCTTAACCTGAAACTGTTCTTAACCTGAGATACCACTTTAGCTAATGGGGCCTCCCACTGCCATCACGCCGCACAATTTCTGTTCTCATCCTGAAGCAAAGTTCTTAACCCGAGGTACTATTTCTGGGTTAGCCGAGTCTGTAACCTGAAGCGTCTGTAACCTGAGGTACCACTGTATTAATTTCTGTTCTATCTCCTTGACATAAATACTGAAGTGGCTTCTTTATGGCTAACGGTTGGGGAACTGCTCCTCTCCACTTTCCGGATAGATTCAGGGTCCAGGTCAAATTGCCCATTTGACTAATTGTGCTTGGAAAATAAGCTTTCAGGTGGCACATTTCTCCCCTGCCATGCAGGCACCCCCTCCCTTCCTTTCAGCTTCCCAGCTAATGAATGGTTAGCATTACAGCTGCATCTGTGCTTTCGCTACCCATAGTTATTGCCAAACCACCACTCGCAACCATGGTTATAAATGTGTCTGCTGTCTTTGGGTTAGCTTAACTGTAGTTAGCCAAATTGCAAGTGCAAGCATGAAACTAGCTCAAATTAGCTCTATAAATGAAAGAGATGGATGCAAAGAATTGAAAGTTTCTGATCTCCCTGTGGTGGAGGAGACCTTCTCCCCACATGTCCTTCAAACGATAGTATCCCAGGCACCAGCGTGATGGGCTCTCAGGCTTCCAAAGCTCCTTCTCCATTGTCAGTATCATTGCTGTAGCTGCCACCAGGCCAGGCCAGTTGAGGGAAGAGGGTGGTGGGAAGAAATTGCATTGTGAGCCTGAGGATGTCATCAAGAGTCCAAAATGAGGTTTAAACATTTATAACTAATTTTCTGATCTCTTAGATTTACTGAGTCCTGTCTCACAGGGATGGGCTTTGCCTATCACTAATTAACCAAGGAGCAGAAGACCAATACAACAGGAGAATGCAACTTTAAGGATACTTGGCTCCCTTAAAAAACAAACAAAAACTATTTCGTTACGCACAATGTACGACAGTAATAAGTTAATACTGTTGGGAAATGTGTGTTTATTATATAATATATAACAATTGTTAAATTATAAATATAGACATCACTGCAAATAAATTGCTCAATTGGTTTGATGTCTTGAAAAGGGCCCCATAAATTCTCTCACAGGGGGCCTCCAAATTTCTTGCTGCAGCACTGCTTGCAGACTACATTTTTTTTTCTCAATGAAAATGATTGAATCAGAACCAGATGTTCTCTGTAAGCACAATAGAACACAGATTCCTTGAATGGAATCTCTGCCATATTATTTGTGGGGACGTAAGGTGGTCCCTGAGAGAAGAGCTAAAAAAACAGATCAAAGTTAGGGGGTGTCATAGGATTGCAAGACAATTAAGGGGGGGGGAATACAGGTCATTGTGAGTCTGAAGACTGTGGAAGAACAGGTTTGGTCGATGGCAAGAGGTGTTTCCATCTCTGGTATCCCAACAGTTGTTGCCGATGCCTTGATGGGCTGATAGCAACTGTATTCCCTCTGCTTCCTCTTTGGAGGAATGTCTATGCCTTCTCCTGTGTTACATTGTAGCATACAAATGGGTCTTCTATCCATGGTAGTGAAGGTATGCTGCTACCAAGAGGCATTAATTGAGGTTCCCAACCAACTCACACCTACTTTTTTTCCTGCAAGAGCAATAGGGAATTTATCAGGTGCATCTTCTGCGTGAGTTAACTTTTGCTAGGAGGACATTCTGGATGGCTGTCCATGTGGACATCACAACACGGAGGTATGTGACAACAGGAAGGCTTATTAGTTAGCACACAAAGTCATTACCTATCTTTGCTATTGTAGCCTATTTAACCTTATCTACTGGGCTGGATTTACCTAATGAGCCCGATCAATGCAAGTCCTTCATGAGGACTTGAGCTTGTACAATGGGGCTTCTCCCCTCCTACCCCAGTGCTCCCTGGTACCCTCAAAATTGGCTTGGGGGGGAGTTGGGACAGAACAGTGTGCAAGGGAGGGATCATTCAGTGTGGCACGTTGTAGGGCTTGTGCTGCTGGAATGTTCACCATTGAGTTCTATTACAACACTGAACATTTTAGCTTTAGGATGCAGCTCATGATTTAGACCGGCAAGGTGAAGATAGTTTTCTGTGTAAATGTTGTACCCTGGACCAGTAGTTCTCCATGTATCATAAATAAATGAATGAATAGTAAGCAACATAGAGCCTTCTAACCCGCATACCATTCCATTCTATTAATAAGATACAAAATTAATCTGAAGCTAAGGTTTTGCAGAAACATATTGATGATCTAAGGATACTGACTAAACTGCCTATAAGGTCTAAGTGAGAATATTCCTATCCCATTGAGCCTTATCCTCCTTACCTGGACAGAACTTTATGTTGTAAAATTACTAGTGATGGTTTCAGCATACTTCTAGTGCTAACCAGTAAAACAATAAACAATCTTGTAGACCAGCCTTACCCAACCTGGTGCTCTCCGGATGTTTTGGACAGCAGCTCTTATTATCTCTGACTATTAGCCATGCTAGCTGGAGATGATGGGAGTTGAAGTCCAGCAACATTTGGAGAGGAAAGTGGTAAGGCTTTCCTAGAACAATAAACATCAGAAAATTACTTATTGTCATTTGATGTTTAATTTAAATGAGAAAGCCCCACAAAGAGAATCTTACAAATTCCTGTGTGAAATGACTGAAATGCTCAACTTGTTACCATCAGATGAAGCAAAATTCGCTGCGCTCTGTGTATTTGTAATATACATCATATGTACCCCCATTATAGACATGCTGTTTCATTTATGGAGGCCAACAGAACTTAATTGCAAATCAATGCAGCAACAAAACCAAGGGGAGCACATTCCTGTTCCCTTTGACGCAGCAATAAATTTTGTTGAACTCAAATGATACTCAAGCTGCAAGCCTCAAATTACTTGCATTGGGATTGCCCCCATTGAAATCAGTGGGAATGCTTTATTTATTTTTGTAAGGCATTTAACCCCAGAGTAAGCAGCTTGAGGAGAGCCATGTCAACATACCATTTCCCTTTTTGTTTTAAGTGACATCACTCCATTTCCTTTCAGTGGAACTCAAGGAGCTGAACATTGACATTTAACAGTCACTTTACATTTTGCATATTATCCCTAACCTGTTTCTGTATGCATGGAGTTATATGAATGTTTATTGTCTTTGCTTTGTTATGAAAGAAGAGATGGAGAACAATTGTTCTCTGGGGCCACAGGTGTTGGACACAAGGGCAACAGTGGCTGAATGAAGGGAGGGATCGCTTAAGGAAATTTAGAGGCCTCATCACCAGACACCTTCCAATTTTAGACAAATCATCACTCCCATTGAGTCTAAAACAGCAATTAAAGAGGTCATCTCAAAAAGCAAGGAGTTTGGGCATGAATCAGATCTGATTCACATGATCAGTTTTGAGATAGAAAGGCCAGTTGCCTTCTCAGTTTTGCCCGCCCTTCCTTCCTTCCTTCCTTCCTTCCTTCCTTCCTTCCTTCCTTCCTTCCTTCCCCCCTTTTCTCTAAGGAGCCCAAGATGGAGTACAAACTTTCCCACCTCTTCATGTTATCCTCACAACAAACCTGTGAGGCAGGTTAGGTTGAGAGACAGTAACTGGCCTGAAGTCACCCAATGGGCTTCATGGCCGAGTGGGTATTTGAACTTTAGTCTCCTAATCCAGCACTCTAACCACTGCTTCCCTCTGGCTCAGGAAGTTCTAACAACATGAATAGGAAGGACACTGATGGGGAGAGCAGGCATGTTCCTGCCAGCTTATCCATTGACATTCACCTATGGGACAGAATGTCTGTAAAGGGGAGCCTTGTGCTCAGGTGAACATTCCGCCCTTGATGGGGAATGTCAGTCACACAAAAGTTCCTAATCATGGGCAGAGTTTATGCATGCACAGAAGCATACAGACATTTCACCCAAAATGTGGACAGGAGGGGACTTTGGTAATATGGCACCCTGAGTGAGGACAAAATGTGGCGCTTCCCTACTAAATATTTATTACTTTTCACAATAAATGCTTTGGGTACAGTTGCTCTTTAATGGATCTTCTCAATAGGTTCACTGAAACTTCATTTTATTACAAAACCAGGAGGAGTAGTTATTTTGTACCCCCTCGGCTTGGCAACCTGTGCTGGGGAACCACCCCCACCACCCTAAATCTGGCTCATAGAATCATAGAATCATAGAGTTGGAAGAGACCACAAGGGCCATCGAGTCCAACCCCCTGCCAAGCAGGAAACACCATCAGAGCACTCCTGACATATGGTTGTCAAGCCTCTGCTTAAAGACCTCCAAAGAAGGAGACTCCACCACACTCCTTGGCAGCAAATTCCACTGTCGAACAGCTCTTACTGTCAGGAAGTTCTTCCTAATGTTTAGGTGGAATCTTCTTTCTTGTAGTTTGAATCCATTGCTCCGTGTCCGCTTCTCTGGAGCAGCAGAAAACAACCTTTCTCCCTCCTCTATGTGACATCCTTTTATATATTTGATATTTTATATATTTTATATTTTATATATTTTATATATTTTATATATTTTATATCTCGATGCAGATGATAGGGCAGGACCAGCAGACACAGCCCCACACTCGCCTACCACTAGGAATGGGGAAGAAATAGGATTCAGTTCACATTTTAAAGCAATTCTACCTAATTCACACTTTCTGAAACATTGCATAAACCAAAACACAGCCATTCTTTGAAATTCACACTTCTCTGAATTTTGCAATTCAACTCTAAAAGCCAAGTTATGTCTAGAATTGCATATAAAGTGTGCATGAAATGCATATATTACTGAAAATGCATTCTGTTAGGGTGGAAACTGCTTTTCAAACATGTGTATATTGGGCAAAGTCATATAATGAAAATGTACCTCTTGTGAGAAATTTCTGGTGATTTTCATGAGGACTTTAAAAAAAAATTGCGAACTGATGCAGAAATGCAGAAATGCAGAGAACATAATGTAAGATTGGGAAAATGAGAGAAACTGAAATTTACAGATTTGCCTATCCCTTTTCTGCGTTATTTTATCTGTGTCTGTGTAGTCAGGCTGAACGCCTTAAAAAGGCTTTTCATGTCAAAGAATGATCCTAAAAAGCTGAACTCAAATGGTCAAGTTATCACATATTATGGTAACTTGTGAGAAGTTACATAGGATGTATTCCTTTAGTTGGCTTAGAAAATGACTGGAGTTATTCAGCCCTTCCCCTTCTGGCAATTTCTCTCCTCATATTAAGAAGAGGAATCCTCCCAGGAGCAGCAGCCAACTTGAACAATGGTGGGCAGCAACAGCAAACCTTTTGACATTCACAGACAACAGGTATTTTTTAAAGACTGTTCCCTCTCTGCCTACTTCAGCACCCACCACCCTCCAGCTAATGTTACCAGACCTGTTTTTCGTTTGGCACAAGCTAAGCATTTGAAATTAAAAGACAATTGTGGCAATATTGTGCCCAGTGTCCTTGCGTGCTCCAGGCCTATGGAATTGTGTTCACTACTGCAATAATCCTAAGCACCCTGTAGAGCAAGCAAGCATTCTTACCCAAATATTACAGACTGGCAGAAGTGGGTAGTGAAGCTAACAGACTAGGGCAGCATTTTGATTTCAAACATTGTGGCATTTTTGACAGATACAGAACACAATTATCGTTCAGTAGGAAAGAAAGTGCAATACAATTCCCATGGCCCTAGCAAAATGGTCTACTCTTTGCAGATATCAACCATGTTTTAGTTCGTACAAACACAGAAATTAAAAGGTTATAATTTGTTTTTTTGTTTTTTAAAAAACACTTCATTTTTTAACAGATAGATCCAGGGGATTCTAGCTGAAGTCAATATCACTCTACGGTAGTTGCTGTAACACTGGCAACAGCTTATCAGCTGCATGGCCATAGCTCAGTCTCTATCATGACAAATTCCTGCTACCACCACAAGCACTCCTCTCTACCAGTGGAGAAATCTATGTGTCATCCAACACTGCCAATCACCACTGCCGTGTATGTGTGTCTGCACATCTGTGTGTGTGGGATTCTGCTCTTAATAAACAACAACAACATAAAATTCACCCACCCATAGTTATGTTTGTGAGCTGCTTTGAAATTTTCAATTTTAAAGCAGGATTTATTTTGGAATTTTATAAACACACATACACCATGCTGATGCAATGCTGAAGGTGCAAATGACTAATGAAAAGCATCACACACACGGCAATGTAAGGCAACTCGAATACTTTGCAATATTTGAACTGTAGTGGATCATTCAGATACAGTGGTGCCTCGCAAGACGAAAATAATCCGTTCTGTGATTCTCTTCGTCTAGCGGTTTTTTCGTCTTGCAAAGCAAGCCCATTGACGGATTAGCGGATTAGTGCTATTAGCGGCTTTTAGCGGCTTATCGGATCAGCTGATAAGTGGCTTAGCGGCTTAGAAAAAGGGGGGGAAGGGAAAAACCCCTGCAGGAACTCGCAATACATTTTCGTCTTGTGAAGCAAGCCCATAGGAGATTCGTTTTGCGAAGCACCTCCAAAACGGAAAACTCTTTCGTCTAGCAAGTTTTCCGTCTTGTGAGGCATTCGTCTTGCGGGGCACCACTGTATATGAGTCGCCACATAATGTTGCAGCCATCAAGTGATGGACATGCATGCTTTAACTAGTTCATGTTATAGAATAACGTGTGTAGGGGCAGGGGGAGATCTACTCTTACTTTATTTTTCTGACTGTGAGAACAAATTGTGTAAACAAAAGAGTCATAAATTGTATAATTATCTATTATTGTTTAGTGGTTTTAAGAACATCCAAATGTATGGTGTGCTGAAGTGAATCTGCTGAGTTTGAAATTTAGTCTTATTTGATTCTAAAAAAGAAAAGAAAAGACCCCCAATTACATCGTGTGTGTGTGTGTGTGTGTGTGTGTGTGTGTTTATATACTATGTATCACATAGTAAGTGAAACTGAAAACTTTTCTAAGAATCCATGCAGTTAAAACCATGAGTAAATCTTTGACAGGAAAATTCATAGTCTATAGCAGAATTGCTTTGGATCGACTTAGTAAGCCTTGTAAGAAAGTACTTCAAGATTAACCTACTAAAAGCCATATAACCTATTGTTATAGAGTGTATTATAGAGTGTGACAAAATGTGGGCCCAGACTTGAGATATATGTATATTGATTCTTACCCAAAGTGAGCCAAGGGGAAACAACCATTAGACTAAACAACTGGAAGGACTTGCCAAACATCACAGTCAGAATTCAAACGGCACACCATAACTCATACAATAGAGATATAATCTGTTAGCATTTGGCTTAATTCATTTCAAGAATCATTTCATTACAAACAACTGCAACAGGAGTTTAAGAAGCTGCCTTATGCTGAATCAGACCATTGGCCCATCAAGCACAGGATTGCCTGCAATGGCAGCAGCTACCAAGGGCTTCAGACAAGAGTATTTCCACGCCCACAAAACAACAGCCGCTTTTTATGTGTAGAAATATGGCTGTGGAATGAGGACACTTTGGAATTTCAGATGCTCACACTACATTTCTAATTCTCTGGAATACCCATGGAATGGATAACTAAGTTGGTCTCAGGAACATAAGAACCTAAGAAGCTTCCTTCTGCTGTCAAGACTGTGAGGATGCCGGAGAAACTCATTTTAATGTGAACCTGTGTAATTTGCCCTTCTCAAACCAAAATGCAGCTATTCTTTTGCTCATAGCAAAGCATAACCCAAGATCTGCATGTGTGTAAATCATGTGATAGAAGCCTTAACATGATATAAGCCAGTGTAGTGTTGTGGTTAGACTGTTGGACTAAGATCTGTGAGACCATAGTTCAAATCCACTCAGCCCTGGACCTCACTGGGTGACCTTAGTCTAGTCACTCACACTCAGCGTATCCTACCTCACAGGGTTGTTGCGGCAATTAAATGAGGAAGGAGGAGAACCATGTATGCCACCTTGAGCTCTTTGGAGAAGAAGGTTAGATAGAAATGCGATAAATAAATGGTGGAGTCTATTTGTAGGGGCTGCACTATTCAATTGTCTGTTAATCCAAGGCATTGTCCTGTAGCCTGCTCCGTAAGAACTGCTTTATAAACTGCATTCAAGCTCCATATTCTGGAAGCGAAACTGTTCACAGAGAGAGCACAGGTCTGCAGAAACGAACCCTTTTAAAGTCAGACCTGTTTTAATTGGAGTAGTTCAGTTATGCTGCTGTACTTCAGGATAAACTGACTCTCCTGTAGAGTAAATCTGAAAAGCTGCAGGGGCCCCATTGTGGTCAGGCAAGCTAGGAAATGCCTATAAAAGGCACACTGTATCTCGACAAGACTAGACTACATTTGTTTTGTACTTTAAATTCCCCTAATTTTTCATGTCTTTGAATTAATTATTCTTCCTTAGACATCAAAGAAAAATGAAGGGCATTTTTACTTTTAACAGTTTGTACTATAATAATTATCCAATTGCTCCAATAACAGGGTTGCACACTTTTTAGGTTTTTGAGATTACAAAAGGAAATGCAAGTAATTACAGTCTGAAATAAATTACAGTTCTGGTTACTTATGTTCTTGGTCTCATTTGCTCACACAAAACTGAGACCCTCTGTGTGGAAGCTACCTTCAACTGATACTTGGGAGTCCAGGTGGAAAGTTCCACTCAGGCTTATGCTGACACTGGTCAATGTTGCTTATTGATCTGATTTCCAGAAAAGGACACACCTGTAGTAAAAACAATTGGATATAGGAACTCCAACTTTGGATCATTTTCAACTGTTTTTGTTGAACGTGAATCCCTCCACTCTCCCCAAAAGGAGCTATGTATAACTTTTAATTTGGGAGGGGGCAAAATTAGATTGGATTTGCTGGTGATGATGCCCCTTCTGTGGGCATAGGTCAGGGGTCAGCAACCTTTCTTAGCCGTGGGCCAGTCCACTGTCCCTCAGACCATGTGGGAGGCCGGACTATATTTTGAAAAATAATATGAATGAATTCCTATGCCCCACAAATAACCCAGAGATGCATTTTAAATAAAAGCACACCTTCTACTCACGCAAAAACACGCTGATTCCTGGACTGTCCGTGGGCCAGATTGAGAAGGCGATTGGGCCACATCCGGCCCACGGGCCTTAGGTTGCCTACCCCTGGCATAGATCCACCAAATTTCAGAAGGAAAGCTGCAGTGGTTGTCCCACAAGGACAGCCATTGCAGTTTTGGGGTGGATAAAAAGGTAATCACTTAACGTCCCAAGGGCATGAATCAGGATGAGAACTGCTGTGATTTTCTGGCAAGATTGATCCCTGCAGGTGGGCTTTTTGGGGGCGGGGGGAATCACTCAATCTTCTCTATTATTTTGTGTACAATTTGTCTGAAAACTACAGACCAGAGAGAGGTGTCCCTGGATAAAAACAAAAAAACAAAAACCTCTGCCAAATTTTAATAAACCCAAACATTTATAGGTTTCCCAGTCAGCTCTGAAGATGGCCACAGAGCTGCCCTGTCTAGTTTGGGGCTTGAGATTAATGAGGATGTTGTTTCTTGCTTGTTGGAGGAAGAAGAAGTCTGGATTGCATAGCTGTGAATTCCTCCTACATGGTCTTGTTTCCATAAACTCCGCCATTACTTTCCTGTGCCATTTTGAATACCAAGGGTGCCTTCAGATGGGATCCTTCTAGCAATGATCGGTAATTGCCTTTTGCTGCATTGAAAAATTGCAATGGACCTTCCACACCACCAGGAATGTAACATTTGTAGAGTGGAATACAGTTATGACCGAACACCTCCAAAGTGACTTGTGTAATAGGCAGCAGAAACTAGTGGAGAAAATTCAAATTGCCTACGAATTCTAACCCTCTTGAAGGAAAGGGTGTATGCAGGCTGAAGAGATTATTCTTGGCTTTTTTTTTTGCCTAAACCGTGGCTTCTTTTTTTGCCTAAACCTATATGGGAAGCTTTCAGAAAGATTGGGAACAGTACACACTGAAGGGTAAGAAGCTCTCCAAGCAAGGCAATGGGCACCTCACCTATTTTCATTTGAACACTTAGATATTTGGATTCAGTCAAGGGGCTATTGTGTTGATTTGAAAGATTAAACAGCTAGGGAATAATCATAAAGTGCACTGCACAAAGCTATTTAAGAACAGCTTATTTCTACAGGTCTATTTTACTTTTACTTCAGGAAGAGGTGGGAGCAGCAGCATTGAAATGTTCATGTATTATTATTATTATTATTATTATTATTATTATTATTCAGTAACACACACACCCTGCTGCAAACCCCACATAAAGAGTATTCCAATCCCGTCTGGAGCCATCGGGTCCCTCTATAGTATAAATTGTAACAAGAAAGAGAGACATTTTTCATTGATCTTTTAGGAAATGTAACTTGTTTGAAGGAAAACTGACAGGTTTATGTTGGGAGGGAAAGAACCAAAAGCCTTTTGAGGAAGCAGTGAGTGCAAGCGACAGCTGGAATTTGTGCAGGCTGACAGTTTTGTCTGGTGCCTTTTCTCTCCCCCCTCCGTCCATGTGTGAGAGAGTGCTGCTGCTATAGGAATGTGGACACACTGCTGCTTTATCAAATAGGTCATGTGAATTTCAGCAATAACACATGATCTTCCTTCCCTTTGAGGAACAAAGCTGCTGCTTCCCTACATCTATTTTTAAGCTCTGCGCCCGATTACATCACTTGCTTCCCCTACAATGATGTGAGACATTTCATCAGCGGATTCTTTAAAAACACCAGGGGGAAAAACGCACTCCATCTTATGAATGGTGGTGGTGGACTGAATCGATCTACAGCCTAAAGAGGCTGGATAAGGAGGAGGCATTGATTTGCTCTGCCTTGGAATTAATTTAGTCTACCTAGTGTGGGGTCCTAGGAAAAACTGCTAGACGTTTTGGTATAGGGAGTAGAGGAGAAGTGCTGTTAAGAGTTTTGGCATCTGCTGTGTGTGTGTGTGTGTGTGTGTGTGTGTGTGTGTGAGAGAGAGAGAGAGAGAGAGAGAGAGAGAGAGAGACTGCTGTCATCTGTAAGTAATGGGATTAGACTGTGAAATGAAGGAAGCTATTGCCAGAAGTTCCAAGAAAAGTGTTTGGCTATAATTAGTGTTCTGTAACTTGCTAGTCCTGATTCTTTTGTTGCTCAAGAAGACCGTTCTGAGTGTCCAAGTAAGCACCTGTTGCTACTGTTCTCCTAGAAACCCCTCACAGACTCTGTTAAACAAGAATGAGCCCACAAAGAACCTCAATTTGTACAATATTTTTTGTTTTGATTAACACCTACATCACAGTGAGGAGTTGAACTTTGTTTCGTGGATATGCAGTGGGGAATCATATATGTACAACCGGCACAACAATGTTAGGAACGCAGCTTGAGTGGGTCCAAAGTTCAGAGTTCAGCACCTGATGAATTGGCAGGATGCGTCTCCACCAGTATTAAGGGTAGCACTGGCTGCCAGAAAGTGGCTTGAATGGTTGCATGGAAATTATGGGTATGGCCAACAATCAGATGAACTCAGGTCCACATGCCAAAGTCTGCCCTGATCTGTTCCACTTACATTTACTACAGATCAGTGTTGATGTGCCTTCATGGACACACACTAAGGTGAATACACAATGGTATTCTTCAATGTCTTTGATGTCTTCACTTACCTGTCTACCTTCTGTTACTTTTGCTATTTCAGCATTGACAATGCACTTGTAAGAAAGACAACCCTTGAGTGAGAGCCTGGATACTCCCCTGTTCAAGTTGTTGTTGTTGTTGTTGCTAGGCCTCCTTACATCTGCCTCCAATACCCTAAAGTGGCTTATCCAAAAAAATAACATTTCTTTTTGTGTCCCCCTTTTTAAAGCACTTGTGGGTTGTCTTCAACTGTGCCCTTCCACTGATGGAAGACTCTTTGGTCCAGTAAGACTTTCATTGGTGGAAAAGTGAAGAAGGTGGTTTTTGTTGATTTCCCTTTTCCTATTTGATTGATTTCCCTTTTCCCATTCAGACCTTTGTGTGCTCTCCAAATCTGGGGGACCAGAGAGCTGGGAGGACTCTCATGGAAGGTGATGTGGGGGACTGCAGGAAGAAAGGAGAATTTGACCTCTCTCTGGTTCAGTCATAACAAGATGTGGTCACAAATGATTGCTTTTTGAGCAAGCAGTGATTCCAGAACTTGATGCAAAAAAGTATTTCTTGCCTTAGAGGGACAGGAGCCAGAACTGTTCTTGTGACCCACAGCAGCTGGAGCATGCTATGTATGTCTGCTTCACCATATCTGCATCTTAGAACAGTTCCTGTTAGTATTGTCAACTTTTTCTATTAGCTCCTGTGCATTTAACAGGAGCTATTGCCAGAGAGGGGTGGGGGGCGAGTAGCAATTTGATTCAGTATATAGCTAAGGCCAAATCATTAAAATCCACACTTTTCAAAACAATGTGCAAACCAAAACACAGCTTGCCTTTGAAATTCTCATTTATCTGTCCTCATATTGTATGCGAACACAGTAAGGTGCTATCTGTCCCCATCTTCAAAATGGGTGTGTGTGTGGAGAAGACCAGGTAACTACCATCCAGTGAGATTGACATCGATACCAGGAAAGGTGCTAGAACAGATAATTCAACAGTCGGTCTGTGAGCACTTAGAAAATGATGCTGTGATTATTAAAACCCAGAAGCTACAGAAGACAGAATTGGGATTCAAAATTACCTTAACAGATGGAAAACTAAGCCCAAACTAACAAAATTAGTTTCAATAGGGACAAATGTAAGCTTCTGCACTTAGGAATGAAGAACCAGTTGCACAAATATAAGATGGGGGACACCTGGCTTACTAGTAGTACATGTGAAAAGGACCTAGGGGTCTTAGTGGACCACAAACTTAACATGAGTCAACACTGTGATGCAGCAGCAAAAAAAAGTCAATGGTATTCTAGGCTGCATCAGCAGAGGTATAGTGCCCAGATCAAGGGAAGTTATAGTACCACTCTATTCTGCCTTGGTCAGACCACATCTAGAATACTGTGTCCAGTTCTAGCTGCCACAATTTAAGAAGGATGTTGACAAGCTGGAATGTATGCACAGGAGGGCAACCAAGATGATCAAGGGTCTGGAAACCAAATCTTATGAGGAGCATTTGAAGGAGCTGGGTATGTTTATCCTGGAAAAGAGGAGACTGAGAGGAGATATGATAGCCATCATATAATATCTCAAGGGCTCCCACATGGAAGAGAGAAAAGCTTGTTTTCTCCTGCTCTGGAGGGTAGGAACAGAACCAATGTGTTCAAGTTGCCAGAAAGGAGATTCCAAGTAAATATCAGGAAGAATTTTCTGACAGTAAGAGCTGTTTGGAAGTGGAACGGACTCCCTTGGGAGATTGTGGGCTCTCCTTCCTTGGAGGCTTTTAATCAGAAGTTGGGTGGCTATCTGTCATGGATGCTTTAGTTGAGATTCCTGCCTTGCAGGGGGTTGGACTAGATTACCCTTGGGGGTACCTTCCAACTCCTTGATTCTATGATTCCATGTTTCGATGAGTCTATTGAACTTTTGCCTCTCATGCAGATATGTGGAATCCAGTAACATTGTCAGCTTTTAGGAAGCAGCCTAAGGCATTCCTGTTTGCCCAGGCTTTGGGCACTTAATGTAAACCATACTGTATATATCTTACGGCTTATTTGTGGTGTTCATCTTTTAGTGGGATGAAATAAGTTTTGTTCTTTTTATTTTTGTTGTTGTATGGACTACTTCAGAAAGTATTTGTTTTATTCAATAGTGATTCTATATCTTTCATTTAAAACCTTACTTTTAAAACCTTAAAATTGTGGGCACATTTTAAAAACTTGTGTTGGATAGAGTGTGTGTGTGTGTGTGTGTGTGTGCGTGCGCGCTACTTTGGGACATTTGCAAAAAGCAATTGATGATGATGAGGGTGAGGATGCAGCTCTTAAAGACACAGCACTCCTGTCAGAAAGCAAGATGGCCACCCAATTTTGTTTGCTGTATTTGGGTAGCTCTATGAGGTGTCTGTTGCTGTGTACGTGTCTAAAGACACTATAATCTGTTCATCTTTTCCTTTACAGAACTGATGTATTATGTTCTCAGAGAAAACGGTTTGTTGCAAATAATTTGAGGAAGGAACTCAGCAGTTATACATGACAGAACATTTTACTCCTCCAAGTTCCTTTCCCGTGATAAACACATTTAGCTATCAGAGCCTTTCATGTTCAAGGACACCATTTGTCTTGACAGAAAATATAGCTGCGATCACCTCAGTGAAGCTGGGTGGGAGTGGGGTTGGAAATGCCATGGAAAAAAAGGGGGAACAGCTGAATATTTTTTCTTCAAATCATTTTATCTCACTTAACACATCTCAGGATATCTAGGAATTAAAGAAAGGAAATATTTACATACTAATTATATTTCTGTTTATTTAATTAAGTTATTATGTGGCCCTGGCACTCAGAAGTGTCTCTCTTAAGCTCTTCTTCTAATGTTGCAATTATGGCATTATGAAAAGAATTTGAGGAATAAAAACCTAGGGGAGAGGAGGCAAATTGCACTGAGCAAAGGCAAGCTATGGAACTGATTGCTGGAAGGATCACTTCTGTAAAAAAGAAAAAGAAAAAAAGAGAGTCAGACATCTGTATGGGGCAGAAGCCCTGGCAATCCTGGTGGGGGTGAGGAGTGAAGGGCTCCTCTCAGAAAATGTGTAGAAGTCTCGCCCTAGTTATTAAATAGTTTACATTGGTCTGCATACAAGAAAGTATTTTCCAATCCATCCACGTTGCCTTCTAAGATAGTAATTTTTATGTCAAAGCTATTTATCTTAGGAATCCCACAAAGCCACAAGCTACTTTCCATAGACGCAACCTGTATGGATCCATATATAAAGTTTCCATTAAAACACATGTAGTGCTTTATTTACAGCTTGAGATTTGGCTGTTCGTTTTCAACCACTGGTTTACTATTCCTTTCAAGAGCCATTTTTTTACCCCCAGGCAGCAAGCTGAAACAGTGAAGGTACAGATTATGAAAAGAGAACTCTCTGGTCGGAGTGATTTTTGAAGATTTAGCCAGGCGATTTTCACCACAGGGAGAATTCAGCAGCAAACTTGCCATCTGAACCAGGCTGACGGAGATGGAACGGATTGGGGACTTAACTGATGCATGCTGCAGTTCCATCCCAGTCCCATAAGCTTCTGAGGCACAGTGATAGTCACTCTGTCTGGCTCCCAGTCACAGTAGCTAAATGGGACCCGTATATTCCACAGCAATATACCTCTGAATGCCAGATACTGGAGAAAAATAATGCAGGGGTGAGTCCTGTTGCATTCGTGACCTGCTTGTGAACTTTCCTTAAGCATCCGTCTGGCTACTACTGCTGGGAAAAAAATGCAGGACTAGATAACTATGATTCAGCACCTCACCATCCTTTTATATGTGGGTCAGTTGGTCGGTGCTTCCGTCCTACTGAGAGCAGCATTGCTGCCCCTTATGAGATACTGTACTGGAATGATGCAGGGGTGGCGCATGGTGGAGATAAGGTTGGGGAAGACCAACGCCATACTGTATTCGAAATTCCTTTGTAAAGTATGCAAGACTTACTTCAGTGAAGATGTTTTTTGCTGCAGCGTAGTGGCAAATTCTGAGCTGCAGGGTCCCTTCGCCATGGCCTCTCACAGCTACACCTTGCTTTGCCAAATGCCCCCCCCCTTCTTTGCCTTCCTAAGGAAATAACAACATCTAAAATGTTGTCTTCTGGGCTAAATACCTTCACCTCATGGGCTTCCATTTGGTCTTTAGTACAAGAATCTTAGAACCAGAAGCTAAATGAGGCTCCCTGGGCTTCTTGGCCTGGACCTTGAGACTCCTCTCAGGCCACGCCCTCTCCCCAGCCACACCCTCTTTCCACAGGCCACACCCCTCATCAGCTCCACTTCACACCCTCCATAAGTATTTCTGTCACACTGGAATTTGTCCTTGAACTTTGATAATACTACTTGCCTGTCTGGATGCAGAAACTAGCCTAGGGTTCAACATTTATATTCATTGTTCTGCCTACTTGTTCCTCTGGGCCTGCTCACCAGTGGAATGTGGCCCTCAGAAAGTTTCCCTGAAGGGAATGTGGCCCTTAAGCTCACCAGCCCTGCTTTAGGGGAACACAGAGGCATGCAGGGAACCGTAGGCACAGGGATACAAGTGTCCTTTGCTTCCTGTGAGTCTGGGCTGAGCTCACTTTTCATTTTCTCTGCCGGTTCAAGTTGAAAAGTTAACAACCGAACATTGCTTTGGGATGAGTGTGCAGGATCAGATCTCGGGGGTTTCCCATTAATGTCGTTTTGCCACCACCCAAGCTGACAGCTGCCCACTTGGCAGAGAATATGGCATCGAAAGTAGTAAGGGAAACTTCTTGTTCCAGCTGGCACTTCCTTATCTAACAGTTAGAGCTTTGTAAGTGTAGACAGCTGCAGTTTCAGAAATTGGCTCCGTCTGTATCAATTGGATTTGTGAAGTCAGTAAAAGGCCATGAGGCAGATTCATGGGATTTCCTGTTAGTATTAGCAAATGGAATCTACTGCAGAATTTTAAGGGGAACAGAAGATGCAGTTTATGGCTCCCTTACACGGAGGCTGTGGTTTAAGCACAAGGCATAGAAAAATGAATGTGCAGGAGTTGGTGATTTCCTAAGAAAATGTAGCTCAATTCTATTGGTAAAAACAATGAACTGCAGGTGAAATAGACTGTGCGGTGAGTTTACCTGAAACCTGAGAGCTACCCAATAATCAAACACAGGAAAAAAGCAATTGATGTGGCCCCTGATGATTGGTTTTAGCTTTCCAACAACATCTGCAAAATGAAATGGGAATAAATCTACTATCCTGTGCAAACTTAAGTAAGTATTGTTGAACTCAGCAGGACTCACTTCTGCATAGAGTCTGGCAATCAATGGTTGCTATTTGGTTTGAAATAATTATCTTATGAATCCGAGTGCACATTGGGATTCTTTTAGGGATTATCATTTTATTCTATTTTTATTTCTATTTGTTAGTCTCTTAGAGTCTGGACAAACAGACAAAAAGGAAAAATCCAAAATTAACTAATTAATATTTTATTTAGAGATTTTTTTTAAATGTCCTTTTTCAGCTGAAAATGACTCAAACAGCAGCTTGCAAATATCATAATCTAAAAGTCATGAATCAAAAGGGAAAAGAGAGTGGAGGGAGGAGGAAAAGTGGCAAATTCAGACTCTGGTTCTTAACTACAAAGTTCTTTTTTGTGTTTCCAGTCTCATCTAAGCTTTAAACTATATATATATAAATACCTGGTGAAGTTTCCCTAAAGATCAAGAAGCAATCTCAGAGTCTAGATGTTTGCTGGTTATGTTTGCTTATGTGCCATCTGACAGGGGTTTTTTTAGGTCCTGTTCACAACTCAGGATGCTTCACTGCTTCTGGTATATCCTGACTGATGCCAATATACTATTACACACCACACCTATCTCTGAGTGGTGTGAGATTCTAGGGGTCCAGACGCTCACCCAAGCTTGTGTTTCCTTTTGGGAATGAGGCAGTGTGGAGACTGCAGTGTTTTTATGATATATGGTTTATTTACACATATATACAACCTGAGCCTATGATAGAGCAGTTCACAACATTAACACCCCATTTGCTAACTGGCATAGAGTCTTTGCTTTCCTGATGGCAAATCTCTCTGTCTTTGTTCTCTGGTAGTGGCTCATCTCTCAGGTGATCTCCTGAACATGGAAACCTGAGTCCAGTTGTTTACAGTCTGATTTCAAGTTTAACTCCCCAAGCACTGATTTAATTCTAGCACTTACTAAATCCAGGAATTATGTGTGTCTGGCACCCACAAACTCATAATAGTACTATACTTATGCATGCTCATATTTGAAAGATGCTGTTTTGTTTTCTCCCTTCCATCCTGTAGAAATTGACTCATGTTGTTGCTCCAAGCCTGTGAGAGATTGTCCTTTCAGCACAAGGGAAGAAGTCCATCAGAGACCAGATACCTGCAGATGCTTTTTCTCCAGGAACATAGGAAGCTGCTTTCTACTGAGTCAGATCATCGGTCCACCCAATTCACTTACCTGTAGCAGCTCTCCTGGATTTTAGACTGAGCATTTTCCTAGCTCCTCTGGTTTTCCTAATACCTGTGGTGTTAGAAATTGAACCTGAGACCTACTGCAGATGATCTGTCAATGAACTATGGCTCTTCCATAGTCAGAGGGTAATTGCAGGAGGCACTGTAATTCCTTCATCTTGTATGAACAAGTGATGGAAACAGATGCTGCATCTTATGTTTGTTAGAGACTGGCTGGACACTGAGGGGTTGTGGCTGGATACTGAGGAGTGGGGTGGTGGTTTCGCTACTGAGTTGGAAGAAGGGATCAGTGTTCTTTGGGAGCCTGTAACAGCCAAGAGAAGACAGAGGCAGGAGAAGCTGCAGGATTGGAGAGTGATGAACAGGTGCAGTAGGAGGGAGAGATAGGTCAGGCTGTGGAAGAGTCAAGGGCTTCTACACCTCCTCCTGCTCCCACCTCACCTGTTCGGCTCATAGGAGCCAACTCCTAGGTGCTGATGGGTCTCAGCCCCCCTCTAAAATATTTGAAGGGGCCACACACACCCCAAGTTGATGGGTATTGCCATTCAAATGGTGTGTGTGCACTGCATCATGTGATCGATTGTGCAGGGCAGGGTTTACCTGCCCCCCCCCCAATATTTTATTCAAGTTGGTACCCCTTGTTCCACTGTCTCCCGCAACCAGGCAAGAATTGAAGAGTTCTTTCAATTCAGAACTTCAAGAACTAAAATGCAGAAGGAGGTTACATGCAGTCATAGTCTTTGTCTGCTTGTGTGTGGCTTGGGTGGGGAGATACATAAGCAGAAGTCGGAAGTGGAGCCTCTCTGTTGCTGCAGACTGCCTCATCAAGCGCACACCTAGGAATAGCTGAAAGACGCAGGAGTGATGTACATGCCTTTTCCTAACTCTTAAGTGTACTTTTGACAATAAAGAGTTAATTCCTCACTCTGGACATTCGTGACAATGTTTCCCCTTTTTACTTTAGTTCAAAAACTAGTGCTACTGTTTTACTATTTAAATTACCATTACTTTAAAAAACAACAACAAACCTCTATATAAATCAAAGAAGGTGGGAAGCAGATATTATACTGAGAAAGCAATTCTATGCATTGAAGAATGCATTGAGACAAGGTTAGGGTCAAGAGCTGTTGTGGTTCACAGTTGGCGAGGCTGCAAGTTCACTAGGTTTCAAAGTCCAATTGTAGGAATATGATACATACCTATTACATTTCTTTTAAATATTGATATGCCTGCTTTCTAGAGCATGTCCACCCAGTGTGGAAAAGAGCAACGTAGCCTTCAAGTACAGTAAATTGTAACATGACACTTTTAATGAAACCTTTTTAAAATACAAATTAAAAAAAACCAACAACAATACACAAACAACAATCTTTTACAATATAAACTGGTACAAAACTATTTCCAACCACAGGTGTAATACAATTTAACAGTAGCATGCCCAGTGGAAAACAACAATTAAAAGCAATTTTAAATAGGTGGATATTAAGAACTGTGTATTTATGAGCTGTGTTTTGTTTGGCAGTTTGTTTAGAAGAGATATCATGGTCTACGATGCTGGTGCAATTCCTGTGATATCTAGGTACAAGCTGTCTCGATATAAATCTTGTCATAAAGAAATTAATCATTGGAAATGACTTATTTAAGACAAGATCCTACCTGAAAAAATCTATTGGGGTTAGATGGGAGGAAAAAAGTCAAAGGGGGTGGGGAGTAAATAGAGCAAACTTCAGAATTATTGCTGTGAGTTAAAAGTTTGGGGCTGCTTACCTAACTCCTTCAACCTTCCTCATCCAAGTTATAAGCAGCAGTGGTTGGCAGGGTGCAGGCTGGACAGTGTTGTATACTTGGCTTCCTGATGTTGAGCAACACTACTGCTTATCAAGAGGGGGAAGGGAAAGGTGAGCACAGATTGAGTGTGGTGGTGGAGGCAATCTGATGCCGCTGCCTCTGTGTGCACATCACACCACGCCTTTGGTCCCCACAGCCTTCACCTCCCCACCATGTTAAGTTGCACCAACCCAAGGTATCAGGGAGCCAGGTGTGCAATGCTGGTTGTAAGCAGGGATGCTGTCGGGGACCGTGCTGAGGAGGGCTGCACTGAGGAAGAATGGTGGGAGCCACCCCCTTCCCAGGAGCAGGAGAACAGTATAGAATTGTAACAGTGGTTTGCAGAGGGGCATAGTTCAGAAGGCAGAAGCTGGGAAATAATGGGAACAGCTAGGAGAAGAAACACTGAGAGAGAGAGGGTTAACAGATTCACAGTCTTGGACAGGATCCTTCCACCGCCCTCCCCAAGGTCAAGAAGAGCTCAGAAAGTCTCAGAACGGAAAGCGCAGAGGGTACAAGTTCAGATTTCAAGACGTAGGAATGACGTAGATTAATAGGGATTGAGGGGGTGTGAGCCTTAATTGGGAGAACCGCCATTCTAGGTAGATGGGTTCTTTTGTTGCTCACTGTGATTATTAAAGAATTTAACTGATAAGATGCTCCTTTTGTTTGATCTCTTTTTATTTACTGCCACAGGGGAGGAAGCTGATACCCTGAAGCCTGAAAGACGCTTGAGGAATTTGAGGTGAAAGTTGCACTCAAAGTCCATTTTGGGTGGATATACAAAATATAAAATGTCATTGTTCAACAAAATCACCAGAGTCTGAGTGTCGTTTGCTATTGAGTCTATTCATTTCTACAGCTCTGCTCCGAGTATGACTAATGTTGGATCTCACCCTTGCTCTTTGTGCATTCTAGTACAAACTGACCTGATCCACACCTCTCAGTGAGGATGTGGGTCAGAACAGACCTTTGGATCATTGCACTACTCTGAAAGTTGCACCACAATAGTCACCTCAAAATGGAAATCAAAGTCCATCTAAAAATTCCTGTTTTCAGATGAAATGCCAAATATGTTCAAAAGTATGCATTTAAATGAAGATCTAGACACAGTTTTTGCATGCAGGTTTTTTTTATGAAGATCAATGTGGACACAGGCTGGATTTATGAGTGAACACATGCAAAAAGGACTTTGATCAGGAAAAGAATTATTTTTCTATCCCTAATTGTAGTGCTCCCCACCAGCCTACTGCGTAAAAGTCAAATCTGGCCCTGCTGACCACTGGCCTATGCCCAGGAGGGAAGGTAACCCTTGGGTCTCAAAATGTCCCCACACCTGCTATAAGCGGTACAGAATTAATCAGCTCCCTCTTTCTCAATGAGTATTGTGCATAGAATTAAGTGTTTTCCAGCACAATACTAGGCACATTTAGAAGTTAGGCTGTGGTTTCATACGGCATATATCAGCACCCACCAGATATTTTGGACCAGAGCTCCCATCAGCCCCAGCCAGCACAGTGTGTCTCAGTAGACATGTGTAGCATTGCACAGTTACTGACATTGATTTGTATTTTCAGGCTTTCTTTCATCACGAATCGCAAATGCTTTACCAAAGCTAACTCAGTCCATTAGTTCCAGTGGCGGTTGATGCTTTAACCAGAAAGGATGTGGCTGAATTCTATAGCAGTGAGACACACACTCTTTCCCCATGTTACATAATGTGGCCCTGCACACTCATTCTTTGGAAATTTACTTTAACAACTGCTGTCCTCTCCCAAATTGCCTCATTTTGGAGGCATTGTTGGGTTGCACAGATTGTACATTTTATTTTATATTCCTTTATGGAAAGCACTGCCGGTCTTATGCTCAATTTGTGCCTTTCCTGCAAGGTGATTTCTTTCTGGGTGTGACAATCTCGTTTATGTGACTATTCCAAGATCTTTTTATTTCTGGGAAGTGAAAGCTTTTGCAACCATGGGTAGATGAGAAATCCTGCTGATTGTCTTGCGCACTTATAAGCTGGCAGGTGACAAATGTCACATCTGCGGGCTGTAAGCCACTGGAATGGCATAATGGATGAATCATGAAGTTGAAAGGCTCCTAATACAACTTGGTTGCATCTTTTAGAAATGTTGTCAAAACTTTTTGCTTGAAGTTTGGCTGGATTATGAGTCCTCAGGTTAAACTAGCACAAGATGTATTAATGCTTCTAGAAAGTGGGTTTTAATTACATTTCAGTGGATTGTGGTACGTTTCTTAAAATAATGTATTGGTGCCTACTCCCAGACTTTAAGGTAGGGCATGATGCACTCTGAGATCAAGAAATAAACTTCCAAAGACGCTTGCATTTGTACTGAATTATATAAATTATTTTTATATATTATCTATATAATCTATTTAAAGAGCTCAGCAACCGTATAGCCCATGATGTTTTCCACAAAAGAAGTAGAAACTGCCAAATGGCAAACAATAAATTGGGGTCTTCTAGTGCTTTTGTTTCATCCACACAGACTTTTGCTTAATGCATTGCTAATGGCCTTTGTGAGCAAAGGTGGTATCATAGAATGAATACTCTGAAATGGATGGGAAGTCAGTTCAAGTCCTATTCCCTGCCCATGTATCACTACCCAAATATGAGCACATACTAGCCTGACAATAGTGTCAAGCAGAGTGCAGATGCAAGGAAAAAGAAAATCTGTGTCTGCATGAGCTATTATTGCATGATCTGTCAACAGAAAGGGATAAGGATCTAGTGCCGTTAAAACTTTGCCCATTGACTTAACAGTGTTTCTATGGTTGAATGCCAATGATATGCATATTACATATTTAAGCCTGTTTAACTACCATGGTTCTTTACCAAGCAAATTAAGTGCTACTAGCTTGGCCTTTACTAAAGGTCTTAAGCCTATCACAAATTGCATTTCCCAAAATTATCTGAGTGAACCCATGACATTTAATCTGCATTCAAACTGGTTAAAAAATCTGTAGTGCTACAAACAAGTTGAAAAGATACTTAGCTTATATGTACCTTATACTGGACATTCTCCTGACCATCGCCTACTAACTTAAAGCCCTTTTTCTTCATTGTTCCTGACTTTTTAAATATAAAAAAAACATTCCAAACAGTGCTCCTAATCAGATAATTGGTTCAAATAGGCAACAAGCAAATTATGGTTTTAGAAGACATGAATTAATGAGATGTATTTCACAATTACGCTACTTTATTTTTTAAAACAGAAACTGCCTTAATTGTTTGTGCTAGTAGGTTGGTACAACTTTATCAGGGTGGTATTTCCTACTGCATGTCCAGGCACAGTGAGCCCACCACCAGCAGGGGCTGAGGTGGGGAGAGGTGCAATAAGAATAGGACAAACATGTTGGAATTAAACAGGCCACAACTTTATTGATTACAGATGTCAGAGGTTTTGGTGTAGGCATTGGATGTGTATCCTGAACATAGCTGTCAACCTTCCCTTTTTTGGTGGGAAATTCCCTTATTCCAGCGCCGTTTCCCGCTGCTTCCCGCTGCTATCCTGGATTGCTAGATATCCCGTAGACCAGGGGTCTGCAACCCGCGGCTCCGGAGCCGCATGTGGCTCTTTTACACCTTTGCCGCGGCTCCGGGGTGGATACTAGCGAGGGGAGGAGGCGCATTGTGCGCCCCGACACTCCCCACTGTGGCGGGCACTGTACTGGCTGTGACGTTGCGTGGGGGCCGTGCGTGCGTTAGTCCCGACGTCACCTTCCCGCCCGCTGTCAGATTGCAGCTCTGGAGATATATTTGTTTTAAATGTCGCAGTGGTTTTGCGGCTCCCAGGTTTTTTTCCCTTCGGAAACGGGTCCAAGTGGCTCTTTTTGTCTTAAAGGTTGCAGACCCCTGCCGTAGACTGTCCCCAGGACAGGTGAGGCTGCTGATACCTTATTTTCAAATCTGAAAGTTGACAGCTATGAACCTGAATCACCAACCCATTTACTGGTTGATTGTTTGGCAGTGCTACTCCTGGGTTAAGAATCACCCTATTTTCCAAAATGTGCACTTTTCCAATTTTTTTGATGCAGTTCTTCAGCTGTATGTACAAAAAGTGCATATATTAGGGGGAAAGTGTGCATAAAAATGCAGGTATTCATCAACATACAAAAATAGATAGTATTAGGGGGAATTGCTGGCAAAAAAATGCATATATTGATGAAAACTGCATCAAAAATGTGCATATCAGGAGAAAGTCGAACTAAAATGCTGGCAATTTTTCGTTTCAATTTTTTTAAAAAATCAAATTGCTATAGAAATGTGGAGAAATGAATTTAAGAAACTGAGATAAACCAAAATGGCAAACAGTGGTGCCCAGTGTGACCACACCGGCAGAGCCACCCTAAAACCACCTCTGTTGTAAGAGTTGCCCATCCCTAGACATTGTACAACACTCAACTGACTACACCGCACCACCTTGGAAATAATTTTACTAAAGCTGAGGTGCCTTGGCGAAATTGGGATTATGTAAACAAAGCATAGGAAACCCTTCAGAACTGCGGCAGGTATTTTGAACTTGTGAAACCTCTGGTGATGTTCTTGCTTTGTTATCTCAAATCAATGCTTTGGAGAAGCAGCGGGTAAGAGAGAGGGGGAGACAGGGAGGTGCTGAAAGGGAAACAAAATCTATAGAGTTTTTCACCACACTCTTTACCATTAGCTCTAATCCTTCTGGTTGAAGCTTGGCTGTTGGCCAACTGACAGTTAAGCATCTGATGATCTTTTATCCAATGAAGTGTGCTTTTTTTATTTGGAAAATATGATTAGGGAAGCTTTTTTTTTTTTTTTGCTACTTATTTCCTCTGACTTAGTGCAGCCTTTGGCTGTTTCCTGAGCAAAAATGCTGCAGCTAAGCAGCCTCCCCACCCCCCACCCCCCTATCCTGAACAGCGTGTCTCAACATTTCCCTCTCAACCATCATGTAGGTCTCATTGCATTGTTGATTCCCATTCTGCCTCTGCTGGGATGTAAATTACTCCAGTCCCCCATCCCCTCCCTCTGTTCATGTACTTTCAAGGGGTTTAATCTGTGAAGGGGACCTACTTCAAAGCCCTCTGAAGCAGCTCATTTCTTGAAGGAGAGAAGGCCAATAAAACCAAATTAGATTTTTATCTCATTGTCTCTGTAGGAATGAAGTATAATAATTATTTCAGGCAAATACATGCCGGAGACGGTAATTAAGATCCCTATCATGCCTTTATAGACAAGTAGATTCTAAAATAAGCATTAGTAATAGGATTAGACATTATTGTGGTACCCCTCTCCTTCCCCAAGTGCTTCACAAATTTGAATATACAAAGTTGTTCAAAGGGGTGGAGAGGGGGGTAGAAAGGAAGGGAATCTACTCGGAGGTATCAATGTGATTACTTCAGCTCCTGTGCTTGTGGATCATTTTATTCCTTAATCTGTGTCGTGAAAATTTGTGGGAATGTTGAAGACAGCAGCTGCTCAGTAGGAGCGGGGTGGACTCCAGGTGTTAAATTCCTTCACATGTAGCACAATGCTAAGATAGCAATCCACTAAGACCAACCTTTGGTCTGCCCACACTATGGAGAAATACAATAGACATTCTAAATCAAGGCAAACACAGTGAACTACTAAATTCGAGGTAGGCCTCAATGGCAATAGGGCACCGTTGCTCAAAAAAAGCATTCATTGCAACAATCTGGACAGAGTTTGTCAACAGCTGCAGAACTGACTCTGGGCGTACTGGCACCATAGACAAGGATGGGATTGAGGAAACATTTCTTCCATTTTCTCTCCTTTCTGTGAGGTTTGTAAAGTCAATCAAAAACTTATTTTCCTCCTCCTTGCTGTTGCTTCCTGTCTCTGAGCTAATGACCACTAAGATCAGAGCAGAAACATTCACATCCCTTGTCCGTGCTGACTCTCTAGGCAGTGGAGTCTGTTGGGGCCAGAAAATGAGGCAAACAAATGGCTAGTAGCAACAGCAGCAAGGATAAGGAAGAGGTATGAGTCTCAGTCATGGGGGGTGGGGCACTGAGCATATCTTACCTGTGACCCTACAAAATCTGGGACTGGTACTGCTTGTGTTGCCACCAGCTGTACTTCAGAGAGGCGTGGGGCACATAACAATATTCTAATATTTATTTATCCAAATGCATAACTCTACCTTCACCACCTAGTAGCTGCAGGGTAGCTTCCAATGAAAGGCTCCCACCTGCTGACCAAAGTGCATGGGAGGAAGACAGTGTCAGGGAAAAGGACAGAAGCATTCCTCAGTGGTAACAGAGCAAGATGCAAGGACATTCTGTATCCATAGTAGATTATCAAAACCACAGGACTATAGGAAGCTGTCTTATACTCAGTCATACCATTGGCCCATGTGACACAACATTTACACTGGTTAGCAGCAGCTCTCCAGTATTAGAAATAGCCCTGATATGTTTGTGTACAAATGTCAAATAGCATAATGCAAAACTAGCGTTGGCAGCAAGCAAAGCTCAAACTACACTGCATGTCTCAGTCTTCAGAGCCAAGATAGTTTTGAAAAAGGACAGACAAGGATTAATGGAAGGGATAGAGAGGCGCAGGCGGCTGTGAGTGGCTGCTAAACTATATAATTCATTTAGTGAGAAATCAGCTTGGCAAACTGCAGAGGTGGGCCTTAGTAGCAGTTAGAAAAGCACAAAACTAGACCGCTTGTGCTTTGACCACTTTAGCATGCCACTCACCTTGGAAGCAGATCCTGCTTTCCAAGGCAGTATTTGTTTTGGTCTCCGTTCTTAAATTTCCATGCTCCTTTTGCAGCAGCATCAGGTCGATCCAGGGCTGGTTGCACAATGCTTGGCTGCATTGCCACAGCTCACTCTTCATACTTTTGTATTATCATGACTAATAATACTAATACTTAACAAGCAAAGTACATAGCATACTATGGTGCTCGAACAGGATGAGTAAGGCTTGCTTCAAAGCAAGCCCTCCCCCTCCCTGTGGTTTTGTGGCCAATTTGCATGCTTGTGGTTGTGTGACTGTATTACACATATACACAGTGCTGAGTAGTGGTTGGTTACTGGACAATTTTTAGAAGGAATGCTAGGGGAGTTGGGGAGTTACAATAAAAACTTTTATCAATATTTAAACTGAAACTAATCAGCCTCCAAATAAGTTTTGAGAGCAGCCTGGTTTTTTTCTGACCAGAGTCACTCTGCATAGAGACAGTTTGAGGAGTTCCTCTACAACCTGGCTAGATTGTTACAGCATAGCCCACATTCTATGAATAAAATAAAATCGTAATAACGTCAGTGTATCTTGAGACTGTGCTCCAATATTTCTTTTTAAAACAAAGGGCTGTATTTTTTCAGTGCAGCTGAAGGCTTCTTACATTGCCTTATATTGAGAAACTATATTTACAGATGGTACAAACTGGAGCAATACTGATTCTCCAAATCATTTCCATGAGAATATAAAATTGTTCTCGCAGTAGTCTAATTTGGTATAACCTGATGAGGCTTCCAATTCTTTCTTTGGGAGATGGTGCTATAGTCCAATAAGCTTTGCACATAGTTGCTATTCACTCTAAATGGCCTTTGTTCTAGGCCATCCTGCTACTATTCATTGGGTTTCTCTCATTAATTCTTCTCTCTTCTCAGGAAGCGATTAGAACTTCCCGGATTAGTGATGGTACGCCTCTGCCTGTGGAACATAGAAGTCACTTTGCTTTCATGGACAATCATGATATTGCAAGATTATGCATGTTCAATACTCTATTCACGATGCCCCTCGATATTGGTGCTACAGCTTGTTTTTGTAATAAAAAAATACTTCCACTAATTTTGTACTCTGTGCAACCTTTTCCCTTCTTACTTGATCTGTAAATATGAATGATAACAGTTTGTGTGTACATAAAAAGAATTCCTCGAGTTAATTTTCCTACCCATGCAGATCTAATTCGGTTAATGTAAGCCTTAAGAGTCTAACTTAGGCTGCAATCCTATATGCCCCCTTACCTGGGAGTAAGCTCCATTGAACTCACTGGGTTTACTACTGAGCAGATATCCACAGGATTACACTGTAGGTTTTGGTGAATTCAAATCAATCTTGCCATTTGAAAGGTATCATAAAATTATGCTTCATGATCACACCACTTCTTTTGAAAAATTAAGTCTGGTAACAAGTTCAACTGCTTTTTTCCATGTGGTTGGTGAGGCAGGACACTAACAGCCTAATTTGAGAAATTTGCAGATAGTATTGTGAGGACACAGTCTTTGGATCAGTCCAAAGGCCCAGCTAACTGAGTATCTTGTTTTCCACAGTGACCAGCCATATGTTTCTGGGAAGCCCAAAAGCAGGACATAAAAATAACACCCCTCTTTTACTGCTCCCCCAGGAACTGGTATTCAGTGTTATGCTGCCTCTGTTCTATTTAGATTCACTCACAAGTTTTGCTCTAGTTGTAGACCTGGGCTCTGGCTCCTATCCTCTTCATTTTGGTTAAGCTGAAATATTTGACAGCAATTCCTAAATCAGCCTTCTACCAGCCATCTAGCCTTCTGCAGCTCCCATCAGCTCCAGCTTATGGTCAGAGATGATGAATGTTGGTGTAAATAAAACTTCTGGAGGGAAACATGTTGGGGGAAACTGATGTGAATTGTTTCATCATCACAAACCATCAAAACGTTTTTTAAAAAGCAATACAAAACTCTCTATATTTTTGCCACAATATTTCTGAAAAGTTTGATGTCAAGCAATAGAGAATGACCCACATGCCATCATAAACAGCAGAGGATGCTGTGCACTGTCTACCTTTTAGATATGACAATTCAAATAGCTGTTTCATCACATCTGAGCATCATGGAATACTGATTCTGAATATAAGGAACAACTGTCCTTTTGACAATATCTGAGATGGGTAAGCTGGGAATATTTTCATGTTCCACAATTTTATTTATATGAGCTTTAATGATGCATATTCATTGCTTATTAAAGTACTGTGTTAACAGGTATCACCCCAGCAGATTTCTCCTGTCTACCTCAATCTTGATCTGAAAGGACCACCTGTAGGGTAAAATGTTAGCTTGGTATCCATGGTCCATTCATTTCTTGGCCACTCTGATGAACCCGCCAATTAGTGCCAACTGTGGTGGTAGATTCTGTGATTTGGACACATGTTCATTGGAAAGGAGACTGAGATACCCAATTCATTTCACATAGCACACAATGAGTTCTTTGCTTTACGCTATACAAGTGAGGATTGTCGAAAGCTTTCTTCACTGTTAGCCTCTGTACGCTTACTGAGTGTAAATAAAAGGGAAATTGGTGTTATTGCAAAGACAAATTAGCACCAGAACTGAGCTGTATTTTTAAAAATGTGCTGCTAATTGTGTCCAATTTATGCTGCAAGTCTCGCTCAAATGCAAAAGCACAAAACCAATGGAAGGTGCCAAAGCAAGCTTGCACTTTTTTTCTTTGCAAATTATCTATCTAGTTTCACACTACAGTAAGTGCCAAAGGGTTGCAATAAGAGCTTTATCTGGGGTAATCAAATTAGCACTGCATGTTAGTAAATGGAGTTTAATTTACAATGGGTTAGCTTTGCCACAGACTACATGGGCTGTCCAGGAGACAGGTTTAAAGATTTCACTTTATATATATATATATTTATGAGGTTTCCTCTGATTCTTTCTTTAAATTTAAATACACATAAAGCTGTTGAAATGGAAGAAATGAGGCAAGATTGTAATTGTATTCCATTTCCACAGAAGCATGGATTAAGGGTTGCAGATGTTACTAAATCTTTTAGGTCAGGCCTGAATCTGACAGCCAGAATGTTATAAAAATCTAAGGCATGAGTTCATTGTCATTTTACCCAGTAGAGTCTTTCCTTTTCTTTATTTCTTGCATTTCAGACATTTTTCCACCTATGAGTGAATCCGAGCTCCTAACTGATGGGAACTTTGAAATTATTCCAATGGTTTATGTTGGAGTGTGCCTATTTTTATAGTGTAAATAGAAGGCTTGGCCTAATTTAGACAGTGACCGAGGACCCATACAGACAACCAGTTAGCCCCCAACAGCTTCAACTATATCTTCCTGCCCAGTGGTAACAAGTATTCAGTTAAATGGGTGGAAATAATAAGTATGGTAGATTAGTTGCCTGTAACCAGTGCTTTTTTTCTGGGGGAACGCAGGGGGATGCATACCCCTAAACATTTTGTGAATCTTTGTACAGTGGTACCTCGGGTTAAGTACTTAATTCATTCCGGAGGTCTGTTCTTAACCTGAAACTGTTCTTAACCTGAAGCACCACTTTAGCTAATGGGGCCTCCTGCTGCCGCCGCGCCACCAAACTTTGCTTATCCTGAAGCAAAGTTCTTAACCTGAAGCACTATTTATGGCTTAGTGGAGTGTGTAACCTGAAGCGTATGTAACCTGAAGCGTATGTAACCCGAGGTACCACTGTACTTTTGTCCATTTACTGTATTTTCCCCAATTTGAACTATAAAATGGTGGTTTTCTTGAGTCAAAATGAGAGTACCCCTAAACTTTTTTTTTAGGAAAAAAAGCATTGCCTATAAACACTCTGATAGGTTTATATCCAGGTACTTGCAGCTCAGTGCTGTAGCAAATATCACTTAGACACCAATCTGTGCTGTACCAGAGCACTCCTTCAAACATAGCTTGCCACCCATTGTTTGCATTGCTTAAAGTTCCTGAATTTAAAGGTTCTTTTTTTTTAAAAAAAAGCCTTGTACTCACTTCATTGTAAACAGCTTTTTAATCAATCACAAGGTTTTTACTTAATGTAGCCAGCTGACTAAATATGACAGTCCTACTTTGTATCCCTTAGGAGTGAAATTGAGTAGACCAGAGGCATTTCCCACCTATCCTTTCATTTATATGAGACCTCTTAAGTTGGTTGCAACTGGGGAAACTTTCTTCTTCTTTGCAGAAAATTCCTCTACCATTCCACCCCGTGTTATATTTTTGACCACTGCCCACCTGCCATTGGTGGATCAGGGTTTCTGTAACTATAGCAGTAAGGGGGGGGGGCTCACTCGTACTCCTCTGCAGGAATCCTCATCTATATCCAAAGAAATCCCACCAGAGATAGTTGTTTCCTTTCTATGCATGTGAAGTGCCTGGGAACATTTTAACGATTTCTTGATGCAGTTAAAGGCTTATTAATCAGCTTTGATTGTGGTCGGATCAAGAATTCCCAATGAGACGAGGCAGCCTTCCAACAATAGAAGCAAAATAAGAACAGAATCAAGTATGGTTGCGGAACCACCTAGGAATAATAGTCAAAATAGCGCTGGACGTTGCATTTCTCAAACACATTGGATAATAGTAAAAACAAAAAAGCAAAAACAAGACCCCTGTGGTATGCAGAAGAGAAAAATCAGATTGATTCCAAAGGAACTCTTATTATGGAACAGCCGTTTGTATAAAACATGTGTTCTGCACAATTATAGTCACCCACATGCTTGATGAAATAGCATAGATACTATTCGTCTATGGAGCTGGATTGGAATAAAAGATGAGGGTTCCTCCCCCCCTTTTCAGAACATCCTCCTCAGTCCTCTGAACATCCTCTGATATTAAGCCCCCACCCTCAATGCACTTTTACTGTGTGAGCCAAAAAGATTGCCCATTCTTTTGAACAATGCTTTGATGCTAAATATATAAAAATGTTTGATAACTCTCCAAGTAAAGAAGGTAAAAATAGGAATTTCCAGCTTCGGTTTAGCCTCCTTAGCTGTGCTGATAGGGCAACTAATAGGACCAGCACAAGTGAGCTGATTCCTCCCAGACCAAACTGCCTTTCCTTGAATCATCAGGAATGTCAGGATTGTAGGGTAGAAAACTTGGTGCTCTTTGCGATAAAGCAAAGGGCTCTCTCAGTGCCTATGCAACAGTTCTGCAAATCAGCGCACAGCAGATAGGTGGCTTAGTCCCATTCATTCCTGTTTATTAATGAGCATTTACAAAATGTATATAACATTCTTTTGCTTAGAAAAAGCCGCACCTTTAATTATTGCTGAAGTTTACAGTATGACTAAGGTTACCTTGCAGTTACTTGTACTTTGTCTGCCCTGAAGGCATTTACATGTTGACTTGTCAGTCAGTTTTTTAGGATCTTAAGATAATGGGGGGGGGGGTAATTTGTGTGTGTGTGTGTGTGTGTGTTATGTATTTTATGTTTTTATACTGTAAACTGTCCTGTGAACTTTGAATAAAGGGCAGTATCTAAATTTAATAAATAATAAAGCTGAAGAATATAAATATATACTGTATATATACTGCTGCCAACTTAGATTTGAATTGGCATTGAATCTTCTCTCATAAAAGAATGAATTGGATGGACAACAGTGGCTAATATCTGCCTTGGAGACTTATTCCAAATTACCTTTCCAAAAACACGAGCACATTTCCACATTGCACCAGCACTGGAAAACAATGAATGTGCCATCCAGCTGTTCCTTTCATCCCCAGGGCCCAGCCTACAAGTTACTTGTGCTCAAAGGTATTTGGTCCAGTTGTATCACAGGGAAAAGAAAATGTCCGTGCCTTGCATATGCCTTCCTTGAATGTCTGCAACGTTAAAAAAAATTGCTATAAAGAATCGCTAACCATATACTAGAATTTAACACAATTTGTAACATGACATATCTGCTAAATTAATCTAATATGAAGAGTTTATCTCAGGGCAGTGGCGTAGCGTGGGGGGTGCAGGGGGGGCTGGCTGCACCGGGCGCAACATCTGGGGGTTAGGGTTAGGGTGCGCAAATCCACGGGTTAGGGGGCGCAAATTACTTGCCTTGCCCCGGGTGCTGACAACCCACGCTACGCCACTGTCTCAGGGGAAGGCACCCTAAGGCCCAGGGGCCGGATGCGGCCCAGTTGCCTTCTTAATCTGGGCCACAGACAGTCCGGGAATCAGCGTGATTCCCGGACTCTCCGTGAGCCGACGTTTGGGCCAGATCTGACCCCCAGGCCTTAGTTGCCTACCCATGGTCTAATATCTCAAATCTGAGTGCTACTTTTGAATGCTGTGTTTCCACACCTCGTGGGTCTGAAATCCACCTAAGAACAAGATCTAGTGGAAGAAATCAATATGTGTTATTGAGTTAAAATCTAGTCTCAACTTTCCCATTTTGCCTTTGGTTCCTTTCCCTTTGTTCTGTGGATATTTTGCTACTCATAAGTTATAATTGTCTTTAATCCTTATGTGTACACCTTTGTATCGCGCCCACTGGAAGGCTTTGATGTTCTTATGTATTATTGTTTGTTTTTAAATTGAAATAAGGAACAAACCCCCAGTAATTTCAGCCCTACCTCACTTATGTATTCAAGGAAGTGTGCTATTTACATCAGGATTTGCTTTTCTTATCCCTTTATTTCCACTTAAAGCAATATAGGTGTGTTTGGTAATTATGAGAGCTTTCCATTCTCATACCAAACTACACCCACGCAAGTCAGTTCCAGTTCCAAGAACTAAAGGTTATTTGGATGGCAAAAGGAACAGGAAAAAGCCTCATGCTCCTCTTAAAAATAATTGCACAGGAAGTTTTTATTTATTAAAAAGAGAATAATTAAGTTGGGCAAGGTAGCTCTTTCTGTAAAAAATGAAATTATCAATCCAGCCTTTAGCTGCCTTGAAATAAGCAGTGTGTGCGCATTTTAGCAACTGAAGCACCAGCCTTTGGTCAACAAATGAATGAAATTCCAGGTGGGTAGGCATGTAGAACTTTGATACTAGTACTGACATGTATATGTTATAAGCTAAGTAAGTATTTTATCTGTCCTTTTAATCAGAAAGACCTTAGTTCTCTCTCTGGTGTGGGTGAGGAATCCTGTAGGTTGTTTTTGGAAACATAAGAAATGAAGATCCACCAGGTAGCATAGAAATATTCCAGTGGTTCTTTGCCTTTCCTGATGGGAAGTTTATGAGTTATCTTCTCAGTGATTGCAATGGTGATTGTACCATGATTGAAGGGATAAGTCATAAGAACCAAGTTAATAATTCCTTTGCAGGAATATATATATATATATATATATATATATATATATATATATATATATGCAGGTTTTGGTGTCTTCGGGTGTCTTCCCGTGTAAGAGTTGGGGTGTCTAGGCGACGTTTCGACGAGGTCTCACTCATCATCTTCAGGCTGGTGCTTTCGGCTTCTTGTTACTGGACAAGAAGCCGAAAGCACCAGCCTGAAGATGATGAGTGAGACCTCGTCGAAACGTCGCCTAGACACCCCAACTCTTACACGGGAAGACACCCGAAGACACCAAAACCTGCATTCCTGTACCCGTGAAAATCTACGAAAGCAAATATATATATATATATATATATATATATATATATATATAATATTATTATATTTATTATATTATTTTTATTATATTTATTTTATTATATTATATTATATTATATTAGAGATCCATGGACATTTCCATCCAAGGTAAAGAAATGTACCTTTCTGCCCATATTCCCTCCAGCAAAATTCAGATGAATGAGAATTGATATACAAAATTTGAATTGAGTGTAGGGCCACTTATGAATTACTTTTACAGAGTTCTCATGTATGTATGTATGCAGACTTCAGAAGTTTATGTGACCATGTTCTGTTCCATATAGAATATTATGTTTTAATGTTGAGGTCTTTCCCCAAGACATTCTTAAGACTATTTAGTGGTCCTGTGGTTAAGTCTAGAAGTTCTTGGTATATAACAGAGACCAGACCTCTATCTCTATGTCCTCTGCTTCAGATGATTAATTAATTTTAAATTTTATTAGGGGTCTGGTAGCTTGTGTTGCCAATGCTTTACCTGCTAATAGATGAGAAAACTGTGTTTCTTGTAGCCAGGACTATCCCTGATTTCCTGTATTAATTTTGAATTGTTCTTTAGGTTTATCGTTAATGTAAAAAATTTCTGAGTCTAAATAGGTGTTTTTTCTACCATGAAAGAATAACATTGTGCAGAGCTGGATCTTGGACCTGGGAGTGCAAGTCAAGTGGGGTCAATGGACCAAGGTGTCAATGAACCAAGCTGATGCTGCCATCTTTTCCAAGTTTGTGACATGCTTAATGTGTATGGATTGTGAAGTGTAGGTGGGTTCCCATGAGGCAAGACACAGTGGTAACAGCAAGCACCTTTATTGAACTAACAGAACTGGACAACAAGGGCAAAGCAACTGCTTATATACATTTCTGAAGGCACGGGCCACTCCCACTCCCAACATGATTGGCTGTCTAAACTTCCAAGCTGCGAATCATGACTGAGAATTTCAGGGCCAATGGCAGAGGCCCAAATCCTGAAATGTTCTGTAATTTGATATCATGTATCAAATCAGAACACAGGGGCTCAGAATCCTTAGTCCAGACTCAAGCTCAGGCCAACACAGGCCACTGAATACATAACAGATTGTGTATTGTTTTAAACATATTTTCAGACAATTCAATAAATGGACATATCCAATGTCCAAATTTTTGTGTCTGGAATCATTTCATCTTCTAGGTCGAACCATTTTTTATTTGCCTTGAGGTAATAAAGCTCAAGTGGTTGAGTTGGAAGGCATCATAAGAGTTGAGTGTGGTAAGCTCCACCCACCCCTTATAGCCTTCCTATAATGATTTTTCATAGCCAATCTGGGCTTATTCTTATTAAAAGCAAAGCTATTAAGCATGACCTGCCAATTTTTAATACCTAGGAATAGATAGATGAATTTTGGTATTGCTTTACATCGCATCCCTTTATTTTATCATCTTTTTCACATATGCTTCTGAACCAGCCTAACCAGAAAAAAGGCTATTGAAGGACAGCTAGAGAAGTGAGTCGGCCAACTCTGCTTCTTGCAGCTAAGCAGCTTTTAGACTCCTGGGGCCCAGGCAGGTTGCCAGGGCTCTGGATGCAATGCCACTATTGCTCCACACTAGCTCAGCTTAGTGTGTGTGATCTAATGTGTCTTCTAGGGACCAGGGAGCCCCATGAAATGCTCTACTGCTGTAAATGCACATGTCCTGAGAAGTTATCAAAGAACAGCAACAGAATCACACATATGGTCAATATTACTCTTTACTGAGGCTGAAGTCTAACATTGCCTTTTAGGAGTCTCTACACATAACAACAGCAGTAAGGAATAATCAGTCCTGATGTAATACCGGGAACACTTGCAACAGGGAGTAAGCCCCAATGAGACTTACCTCTCAGTAAACATACTGAGACTGTACCATGCCATCTTATGCACGTTTAATTCAGAAGTAAGTCGAGCTGTGTTCAGCGGGGCTTACTTCCTAGGGAGTGCATTTCATATTGCAGATTTAATTTGCCATCTCCTATCAACCAGAAATTCCCTGATCTATTGCTATTTATTCAACACACACTGCCTTTTACTAGGACTTTACAGTAGGAACAGATAATAATAATAATAATAATAATAATAATAATAATAATAATAATAATAATTATTTATTATTTATACCCCGCCCATCTGGCTGGGTTTCCCCAGCCACTCTGGGCGGGGATTATGATTTTCCATTTTTCTCAGTTTTCCATTTTTCCAATTGTTTGCCTCATTTCTGCAACATTGTGTGATTAAAAAGAACTCAACAAGAAAAATATATCCAGATTGACATATTATTGTTTGTAGTTTCCCCTAAGAAGCCTATTTTTGAAATTTCTCCTAATAAAATGCAATTTTTGTATGAACTTTTCCCTAGTGTGTGTGTGTGTGTGTGTGTGTGTGTGTGTGTGTGTGTGAGAGAGAGAGAGAGAGAGAGAGAGAGAGAGAGAGAGAGAGAGAGCGCACTCTATTTTTTTCTTGTTGGATATCTGCATTGCAAAATCTGGAGAAATATGACAGCTGCATTTATGTTTGCATATTGGTTTGGAAAACATGAATTAGGTAGGTTCATATAAAAAAAAATGTGAACTGAACACATTTCTCCGTCCTCCCTGCTTTAGAAGTATAAGATTGACTGGAACTAAAAAAGCATTTTAAAATTGGGATGTCAATACCTATTCTCAATGAGCCCTTGCCTTAGAAAAATGAAGTGGTCAATCCACTGGTTGTTCAGCTGCTTGCTTCCAGAATGAGGCCATTGTCAAAATTCACAGGGTTGCCATTTGCAGTTCGATTTATGAATTGTAACACATGGCTATGTTAAGAATTCTCACTGGGCACATATTTTATTTTATTACAATACAACATGCAGATTAAACAATCAACCGTAACATTCGACTCACAGACTGCATTGGCAAATCACTAATGTGTCTTGCATGGCCTAATCATAATCTAGGCTGGTATTAAAGACAGATCAGCAAGATTCTTCCAGCTATTAGCAATTTTCCCATATGTGAGCCAAAGGTGAACCTATAAACGTTCCAGTTTTCAAAAATCCTAAAGAGGGAGAACCTCCCCCTAATCCTGTAGGGGTCCCCCCAATTCCTTGTACCCATAATGGAAATAAAGAGAACATTTACAATGGTTCAAATCCTTTTTTTCTACCGAAGCATTTAAGATCCTATATATCGCTATGATTTAATGATCAGCTGTGAATGAAGAATATTGTTCACTTAGCAGTTTTCTCTGTTCTAGAAATTGCTTGCTTAGCTTTTATTATCAATCAGCTCAATGAAAAAGCTACATACTAGTTAATGAAAAGTATTTCTAAATATGAACGGCCAGATGGGTCAAATCTTGAAAGTTCATCTTGCCTGACTTCAGATTTGCACTGCATAGTAACTAACAGTAAGTTATGTAGTTTGCTTACAAATCTTTCAGAGGAGCTGGTGTTTCAAAACATTTTATTTTGATTTACCAAGCTTATCTAAGTTTGGGGGCAATTTATCTTAATTGACAATACCAGCACTTAAGGAAACATTATTTCAGAGACCTGGTCTTGATCCAAAATAAATCAGAAGATTAGGTCAAAAGAGAGCTTTTATTCTAAGTGGGAGAACAGACAAGCTTAGAGCCAGTGGTGTCTTTTTATGCATTTGATGTCAGAAAGAGAGTCAGATACAGTGGTACCCCGGGTTAAGAACTTAATTCATTCTGGAGGTCTGTTCTTAACCTGAAACTGTTCTTAACCCGAGGTACCACTTTAGCTAATGGGGCCTCCCGCTGCCACCGTGCCGCTGCTGCGTGATTTCTGTTCTCATCCTGAAGCAAAGTTCTTAACCCGAGGTACTATTTCCGGGTTAGTGGCGTCTGTAACCTGAAGCGTCTGTAACCCGAGATACCACTGTATGTCTATTTGAATTGTGACCCAACAACTGAACTCATCTGGGAACAAGGAAGTGTCAGGACAGGCGCAGGGCTCAAATTCACCAGAGGCAACAAGGTGGATAATCTAAAGTAGGGATATAGTTTTAATGGAATTTTGTGGTTCTGACTCACATTGCTTTGCTTCCATGTGTTCCCAGACTGCACATCTGGTTTCCCCCATCCAGAACAAACCGAGTAACTTATTTCGGGTTGGATTTCCCACCGACCAAAACTTCTCCTATCTTGCCTGGATTAAGTATGCATTTCCTTGGACTGAGTTTTGTAATTTGGTGGTGTCTGAAAACCATCTAAGGCTGGTTAAGTATGAAAGATGGATTTCTGCTGTGTATACTCAGCAGCTTTCCCTGACGATAAAGGGGATTTGAGGGTTTAATAAATGAATAAATAAATAAATAACATGGAAACCCCGCAAACCGGGTATGCAAGGGAAAGATGGAACAAGACACGATAAATGCTTTTATACACCTTGGGAAGCAAAAGCTCTGTTTACAGCCACTTGCAGCTCTCAGAACCAGGATCTGTCTCCAGCCTAAGCTAAACGGAGTGAAACAATGACAGCCAAACAAGTAAATTCTGTGTGCACGCGCGCATGGAAACACACACACGGAGCCCACAGGCTAGGATTAAAACTGGAATCCATCTATTTCCAGCGAATTTGACAACCCTGAGCAATGAGTGTTTCCTTCACCTTTTTACAGACATGTGTGTTCTAAATATCTAAAGGCAATCTTTAATTGAATTGTAACCTTATCTCTTTAGCTTACTTCCGCAATCAGTAGCAGTCGGTACGAAAGCTCAGTCCTGATTTCAAGATAAATAAGATATATCACAGCCCTCCTCTCGGCCCTGCATCCAGAAATCCCTCCTGACTCCTGCCATGTTTATCTACACCACCCTGGTGGTCTCCTCAGTGCTGGTGGCACAGGCAATGATAGCTCCCTGATGACTGCCAGGTCCACTCCTGTGTTCTCAGAGTGGGGCTACCAATAATTACATGTCTCTCCAAAGGCTCCAATATTCTCACGAGGCCTAGCACGCTGTTTGGAAAGAAAACAATGGTCATGGGATACTCGGTCCGACTGGGGGTTTCAGCAATACTTCACAATAACAATTAAAAATAATTAACCCTGCCCTCAAGAATAGCACATTCCAAATCAGAGTGTTCAGTCTCACTCACTGAAGGTCTTAACAAATACATCATAAGGTACAAAGATCAGACCACATGAACCCAAAGTGCCCTTGCAGCTTGAAATCTGTCAGTGACACCTATTCTGACACCATATTGAGAATTTAGGGATTTCACTTATTTATTTCTTTTTTAACAAGATGTAAGCATTGCTCATATATTCATATATATATATATTCTCATATATATATATATATATATATATATATATATATATATATATATATGTGTGTGTGTGTGTGTGTGTGTGTGTGTGTGTGTGTATATATCTCAGTGGTACCTCGGGTTAAAAATGGACCTCCGGAACGAATTAAGTTCGTAACCCGAGGTACCACTGTACCAACCCTCTAGATGATTTACATAAAATAATGCAAAATATCCATAAGAAAATACTGATACTCAACAGACTTTAAGTATGAAGAATACATCATAAAGTTATTGAAATATAAATTACACACACACACACAATCTATATACTGTATCTGTATCTGTATCTAGATAGTTGGTAGACAGACAGACAGACAGACAGATGATATAGTGTGTATTTATGGGTATATATAGCCATAAAGGGAATAATTCAGTGTATGTGGCAATTGTTCCATCAGTGCAAGTTTTTCAACTTGCCAGATGGAATGATCCCCCCTCAACTCCCGCTGTGCAAGGAGCTCTCTGAACCCCACCTCAATATATTTTGTGTGGTAGGGAGAAGAGGGGGTGAGCCCCCTGGCACTAGCAAAGGTCCTTGCATGGGCTTCCACTAGTGGGACTAGTTAGCTGAATCCCAACCAACCAAATTACATGTGTGGATAGGCTTGCATTATGGTAACTAGGGCTACTGTCTTCCACCCTCTCACTCAGGAATAAGCCTCATTGAAATCAGCGGGATGTGTTCTTAAGTAATATACGGTATAGGTGCCTTTGGTGAAGAAATCTATTTCCCCTCGCTTCCCCCCCAAATTATTACCCATAGCGGGACCAATGGACTGAATCTAGACAACTAGGTTGTACCAGAGTTTTCTTCTTCCACCTGGTCTCCTCTCTTCAGTCGGCAAACGAAAGGCTCTGCCCAACATCCCCCATCCCCTGCCAAAGTTGCTAGAGCATGGTTTGGACAAATAAGCAAGAAGAGTGATTTGGTTTAAAATGTTTAGTTTGGGTTTAAACAAGTTTGGAGACTGTTAGGATGAAATGTCCGTGGTGTGCTTTCACCATATAGGCCGCAACTGGAAAAGGACTTCAGGACCATGGACCTGAATGGCAGCTGTGGGGCGGGGGAAATGAATAGGAATTTTTAAGGAGTTAAGATTAAAAGGAAGAAGCCTTTGAAGTTGACTTGAGCTCAGTTAAAAGTGAACTTTAGTTTAAAAACTAAATTAAAAAGAGGAGTTTTGTTGATTCATGATAAATGCACGGAAAACTCCACGAATCACCTATTAGTGCTATCTTTCATTTTCAAATACAAGAAGGCAGTTTCTTTTTCGTGAGCCCGCAGAAAAGCTCGCAAATTTACTCAGAACTTGCCCTCCTTTACCTGACAACAATGTTACACTTGTAGCACAGTTTTCAGAACAATTTACCTGTGTTAGATCCTTCTTCCCATCTCCATGTGAAAAAAATTATAAAAGTAAATAGATTATAAAGGAGATGAGGACAGCCAGAAAATAGATATTCATAGACAGGTGAAACATGAAAGCGGTTTCCAATAGTACTGCTCAGCCATTCAGCTCGATCACGTGACCTGGTGACCCAGCACTAACCTTTATTGACAAAAAGGGTAGTGTAAGTCAAACTCAATTTTAAAGGCTAGTTTTCCCTCTGCCCTGCTTAGTTTGGCTCAGCCAGCAGTAGCCCCACTCCTGAACAGAGTCTGGAGTAGTGTTAATTTACACTAGTTTAACTTAGCCAGAGTCAGTTCCGCCAGCTTCCTGTATTTCAGATTGTCCTGTAAGTAAGTAATGCTTTAGCTGTGATGAGTAACTTCAGTGGATTCCAAAGGGAGTAAATCTTGATTTTGATGGGAGTAAATCTTGACTCCTAGTCCTACCTAGTTTCTTTTGTAAATCTCTCAAAGTGAGGTTCTCAGTTAGAATGTGAAAGACCCTCTTGGCCCTGTGTAGTTTCACAGGAACATCCACTGTTGAGTTGACTGTGAAAGGAACTGTTAATAACCCTTTGGACATCTGAAGTCACTCATGTATAACTTCTGTACAGCATTGGACAAAAATAGATGCTAAACGATGAAATCTGGAGAGCAATGTTTTGGAAAATATGTTTTTATTTTTTGGCAAAGATGGGCCATCAGTGACTGTGAGAAATAAGTTTCAAAGTTGATTGGAACAAGCAACTTCTTGCAAAGTTGTGCAAGTTAGAAGTTATGGTTCTTGCAGATTAATCTCTGGTGTGACAGGTTGCAATTATAGGGCTCAGAGTAAGCTCTGTATTGTGCTTCCCCAATCTTTTGCCCAAGAAAACCCAGAAAACTAAATGAACTTTATATTGGAAGCAGAATACTCCCAGGTCCTAGTCCAATACCCTAACTACCACACCACATACACATATTCCACGTTTAAGCTGAAATATATGTCACGTAGCACAAAACCCAAGATAATTTATGGAGGCTGAAGAATGCTACAAACAGAGGAGCAATCCAGAGTTCTGTCAGTGACACTGAAAGGAATGATTCTAAGCCTGTCTCCAACTCATGAGTAGCAAGGTGTTTTTAGACAGTGGCACATGAGGAAACAGGTCCACGTGGTGGCTTGTGTGTTGAAACAAGTAAAAAGCTGTGGCTGCACCACAGTAGACTGACATGCTGCAAAATGGGAAGGGCTATTCTCTGAAAATGAGCTGTCATACTACCCACCCTAACTGTGAAAACCTGGCCAAGTGTGCTTCCCCCAGATCTACAAGAGCAAAAGGCCCTGGCACTGTAGCAGTGCTTCACTTGTTTTTGAATTTCTGAATGAGGATCCAAGTCGAACTAGAAATCTTTTGGTTTCTCAGCATCTGTAGCAACAAATCATGATGACACATCGGAGCCAAAGGAACAAGAATGAACATGTGGCTGCTTCCATGGACACCACATTAATCTTCATGGTAAAATGGTTACAGCTGAGGGTAGATCTCCCCACCCGCAGAATGTTACCCTGTTCAAATAATCCACCACGCCGAGTTCCCTTTAATGTAGCATGTCAGGATACATATGGAGGATCCCATGGTAAAGTACTACAGAGACTTGGTTCTGCAGAAGATGTTTAGGTTTCGGCCAGGATTGAAAAACAAAGGATATACAGCTTCTCCACTAATCAAAACCACAGCTAATCTGCTATTCAGATGTGCCATTTGCAACTGTGCTGGAGCCCAGAAGCCGTAATGCATGTACAAGAAAAGCTTTCAGATAAAACTTGTGGAAGAGGCATATCAGGAGTCCTCAGAGGGTCACGAACCAGTTTTGTGTGCTGTTTTATCCAAATCTCAGCTATTTCTTGGAAGGAGAGACTGACTGTGTGTGACATCATGGGCTTAACTATTCCACTTGCTCTGCGCCTTGCCCTAGGAGCCTCTATTAAAAAGCTGCTGCTTTTGAGGACTTCTGGAGAGGTGATAATGTGTGTGATGTAGCCACCTTGAGGCATATGTGAAAAGTAAAGTAGTGTTAATTAAAGGAAAGTAAATCAATTTCTAAAGTAACATAAACATAAATGGCTGAGGTTTTCCCTGCCCCCTTAAGAAGTTGGTGCCTTGAAGAAAATGCTTGAGTGACATTGATGGGCCTGTTTCCTCCTTTAGACAGGCTTCAGCCATCTTTTTTCTTATACTCATTATCTACTGCAATGCCTCTCTATAGCCCAAGCCATAAAGTTCTGTCACTTGATTCAGGTCACTGCTAAGACAACCTGTATGTTTTGTCTCAACTGCAGAACACTAACTATGGTCCTGAAACACATGCCTCAGTCCCTCTCCAAGGTGCTGATTCTGTTTTGCCTTGGACTTCTGACCTCCCTCTTACTTGAACCATCCCCTAGCCTCAGTGATGGGCCACTCCATGCATCAGGATACTAGGACCACCTATTCTGTCATGCTTCCTCCCTTGGCACTTGTTTCTCCAAGTTGGCCATAAGTTAACACAGCCAGATGATCTAGTTACTGTGTTTGAAAGTTCTAAGGGGAGAAGCTGGGACATGTTATCACTGCTAGCAGATTCACTGTAATAGGGACTATTGGGGAAGACTTTGTTGCCACATTTAGCATCACTTAAGTTTGTTTATTTTGTTTTTTCTTGTCGTGCACATGAAGTTTCCAAGCTGAGGGAGTCAGCCTACTGCAGAGGATTCTGGAAAAAATAAATGTTAGTGCTCCTTTTCTACATCAATTTTCTACATCTTAGAACAGTGATGGTTACTTCTGGTAACATGCTGTCCCAGTTTTCCTCCAATCAGCAGTAATATAACAAGACTATAGTACAACTTAGGTATAACACTAAATCCCTTATTTTCCTGGCTTTCTGAACCAAATAAGTTGGATTGTTAAAGGTTTACTTTATGTTTAGTGCCTTCTCTTAGCCCTGATGAGAGAGGTCATGATAGGGGTGCACTAGATATCTTGGTTTCCATTAAAGCAGGAGAAAATTGGATGTTGGCAATAAATGATCAGAATGGAAATTGTGTTGGTGTTTTATCAATATTTATATTGAAACAAGAAACAAGAAGCTGGTGGGTTTTAAAAAAAGATATTTGTATAAGTTAGGCAACACCGCTGAGACCATCTTTCAATTTACCTTATTCTCCTATTCTCTACTATGGGAATTTCAATGGACAAATCTGTTCATTTGATTATGAAAGTTGTAAAACATTGGGCATTTCCCCCCAGGCAATTTTGAGTATTATACAACTAGGAGAGCTATGATCAGTAAGCCAGACAGGTCTGTGTGTGCGTGTGTGTGTGTGTGTGTTTACAAACTGGGCTATAATGTAATGCATATTTTCTGGATGTAAGTCTACTGAATATGGTGGGACCTACGTACAGTGAACATGCATAGAGTCACTGGCAAACTAAGGCCTGGGGGCCAGATCGGGCCCAATCACCTTCTCAATCTGGCCCACGGACAGTCTGGGAATCAGTGGGTTTTTACATGAGTAGAATGTGTCTATTTATTTGAAATGCATCTCTGCTTTATTTGTGGAGCATAGGAATTCGTTCATTCCCCCCCCCCCCAAAAAAAATACAGTCCCCCCCTCCCCAAGATCTGATGGATACTTTAAATACTGCTTGAGAATTTGAAATAGAAACTGTTCCTGTGATCTGAAAAATCAATATAGTTTGGTTTCAGTAGAAGGAAAGTATAACTAGTTACATTTTGACCTCAGCTTGATGACCCAACATTATGAGACTGAGATAAGCCAGATAGTGGTTATCGGGAGGTTTTTAATGCATGATGTTTTTATTATGTTTTTAGATATGCTGTAAACTGCCCGGAATGGCTGGGGAAACCCAGCCAGATAGGCAGGGTATATAATATCACTAAAAAGTAATCAATAGAAAATCTTTATTTACATGTATAGTTATATGAAATGTGTTCAGTTTTGATCACCTGCACTAGTGAGCATCTGATTTAATATGCTTCTTAATCAAACTGGACACATTTTGCTAAATCAGATCACAACTGTAGACAGATTTACAAGGAAGTAAGACCCATTTAACCAAATGGCAATTACTTTTAGGGAGGTATGTATAGGATTTTGTCTTATGTAATCATTACACCCAAAGAATTCTTTATTTTAACAATTTATTGGCAATTTCCTTATCTTAATCTTCTGATGCATATAAACAATAAGCCTGAACTTGAAACTCTTGCTGGCACTTTTCTTTTATCTTAATCTTCTTTTATCTTAATCTTCTGATGATAGAAACAATAAATGTGAACTTGAAACTATTTCCTATTGGGTTTTAGTGATTTGCTCCATGAGAACTGCTCCAACAGACCTTTTACAGTCAGGGTGGGATTCTGGGCTGGCAATAAACAAAGGTCAGTCTTTATAAATCATGAATTTGCATGTTTCGGGGTGGTTTTCTTTCTGAATAGTGCTTCTTCTATGAAATTTCCCTTTCCTGCATTAGTTGAGAATTCTGCATTGCAGGAGGTGAACTAAATGACCTTTGGGGATCTCTTCTAACTCTATGATTCTGTGATTTAATATGGGACCCCAGATTCCAAGCTAAATAAGATGCATTGCAATGCTTTGACATGATTCTCTGGGGTTGGACTGTAGTATAAATAGTAGCAATTGCAATAATCAATAAGCGGAAGAATCTGTCTTTACTGCTTTATATTTCAGATCTAATCTAGTGTTCCTCTGAAAATGAGTCAAAAGTTAAATTTGTGTTTCTTGAATCTCAACATTATGCTTTTCTGCTATGCAAATAGGGAGAACTAGTGTTAATATCAGCCAGTGCATCTTCTGCCTTGCCTAGTAATAAATTCAAAATATGAGAATGGATGTTCTTTTCCACTTAAGTGAGAAGTGATGCAAAACTTCCTCTAACATTTTTGTTGTTTTTATGTGGGGCTTTACATCACAGTTGCCAAATGTCTTGAGAGAGACACTGTGGCATTTATGTTGCATAAGGAATGCGGAAGCCCTAGAAATGTTGCACAAAACCTGTTATTGGCCACATTTCCAACTCAAAGTTAAGGACAGGAGAACACTTAGAATGTCAACAGGCACCTGACACTTTGAGAAATGAACCCATCGTAAACATTGCAGTACTTAGCCTGCTTACCTCTAAATAATTACATCTGCCTTGGTGAGAATACTTTGAATTAAGTGGTGTCAAGGTTAGGCTGCTGAACCTGCAGTTTTTGAGTAGGTGTTCTAGTCAAATCTACAGTATAATTGTGATGGCTATCAATTCTGCTCTTCAGCATCCAATTCCTTTTTTTAAATAAATATTTATTAAAGTTTTCACAGTATTACATAATAAAAAAGAAAAAAGAAAAAAATAGGAAATAAAAAACAGCTAAAAATAATTCCATCTTTACATTACTTATCTTTCATTTACTTGTTTCCCGGACCTCCTCATACCTCCCTTTTTTGTATTCCAGTTCAATTTATTAGTTCAGCAATTCCTTTCCCTCCTTATTATCCTGATCTTTAATCTTAATATATTATAACATTAAATTTTTACCTATTAAAAATCCAATTTTTCCATATTCTTTTAAACCATTACAGCTAAAAACCACTTAACTTCAATCCAACATAATTCTAACATTCCTTAATTTTGCAATATTTCTGTAAATAATCTTTAAATTTCCTCCAATCTTCTTCCACCGACTCTTCTCCCTGGTCTCGGATTCTACCAGTCATTTCCGCCAATTCCATGTAGTCCATCATTTTCATCTGCCATTCTTCCAGAGTGGGTAAGTCTTGTGTCTTCCAATACTTTGCAATAAGTATTCTTGCTGCTGTTGTAGCATACATAAAGAAAGTTCTGTCCTTTAACACCGATTGGCCGACTATGCCCAGAAGAAAGGCCTCTGGTTTCTTCAAGAAGGTATATTTAAATACCTTTTTCAATTCATTATATATCATCTCCCAGAAAGCCTTAATCCTTGGGCACGTCCACCAAAGGTGAAAGAATGTACCTTCAGTTTCTTTACATTTCCAACATTTGTTATCGGGCAAATGGTAGATTTTTGCAAGCTTGACTGGGGATATGTACCACCTGTATATCATTTTCATAATATTCTCTCTTAAGGCATTACATGCCGTAAATTTCATACCTTTGGCTTCAGCATCCAATTCCATCGAGAAACTAGGCTTCCATTGCAGAAAGGTGGCCTAGTTCCGGAATGTCTAACACTTACTAGCTTTCAAAAACCACTTTACTATATTTATCACTTTCCTGAAGTCAAGGATATTCTAGGGAATAAAATATAACCTTTTAATAAAAGCGGGAGCAATTGCTTACAACTGCCAAATTGGAGAAATGGCTTCCAAGATGTGAAAAGGAGAGAGAGAGCATTTTGGCTTGGAAAGATTCATTATTAGACTTATTGAGCCCCACCTATCAAACCTGGCTTGTTATAAACTATGTTCAGGAGTCAGAGAGTCATTACCAATGTTAAAAATGAAAGTTCAATCTAGCTGTTGATGGATCATAACCTCAATGTTTTGGCAGCGCTGTTTTGTTTACTTTTTTTCTCTATTATACTAACGTGTTTGTTCAGGTAATGGAATTTAGAGTTTTTCTGTCTTTTTAGATATTCACGCTCTTCCTGGCAAGGTCTGAACAGTTTTGCTATTCCTTATAATTATACCTAGAGGTAAAATAAATACTTTCCCACGGGTCCACTGTGGTAATTTGTCACTGTGGGTCTAGAGGCTTAGTTGCACAACAAGTATTTCTGCCGTAGTGTCTTTTCATTTTTGACAAATCTTAATGGCATGGGGACTTTGTGTCCAGCAGGAATGATTAGCTTAAAGTCAGCATAGGGGAACACCATTGTAAGTTTTAGAAGGAGGATTCATCTTGTAATATTAAAAGGTTGGCAAAACAGAACAAAGGTGGCTCTGGGTCAAAAAAAAATGGTGGGTGGAAAAGCACATCATATTATGCTAGGTCAGGAGTTGTCCTCAGTCATGCAAGGTCCATCTCCATGGGCCACCAACGTATTTAAAGTTTACAATGCTATAGTGCATATCCTGAATCTCTTAACGGTTGGCATAACTAACTGGTGTTTTGATTTCGAATGTGCACTCATTCTTAAGAAAATAAGGAATGTCTTGTTGGATAAAATTAAGGAAAAGATTGAATGGATTCTTTGCAAGAAACCCAGTAACCAACAAACATGTAGACCACCAGGAACTAGTGTGTGATCCCCCAGGGAACAATGATCTATCTTCTGCCATCTACAGTACTTTAGGATTTTTCATCTTAGGCTAGAGGGATGGGCAAGATGGCCCCCCAGATCCAAGCACCCCTGAAAGTGTGCATAAGAATGCATATATTAGTGAAAATAATAAACAGAATTCCTCATACAGGAGGCAAAATTGCATGCTAACATGTACGTTGGAAGAAATTGTACTACAATGCTAATGGATTTTCAAGGGAATTTTTTTAAAACGGAAGCTGATAGGGATATGTGGAGAACCAAACTTAAGTCTGGACAAATCAGAAACAGTGAGAAGTTGAAAGTGAGAGATTTTCCCATTCCTAACTCTGTAAACGCTCACTGGAATGACAGATCGTGAAGCTGAAGCTGAGGCTCCAATACTTTGGCCACCTCATGAGAAGAGAAGACTCCCTGGAAAAGACCCTGATGTTGGGAAAGATGGAGGGCACAAGGAGGAGGGGACAACAGCGGATGAGATAGTTGGATAGTGTTCTTGAAGCTACGAACATGAGTTTGACCAAACTGTGGGAGGCAGTGGAAGACAGGAGTGCCTAGTGTGCTCTGGTCCATGGGGTCACGAAGAGTCGGACACGACTAAACGACTAAACAACAACAAACTCTGTAAACAGAAACCCAAGGGTCAAGGGACATGGTGCTAAAGTACCCAACATCCTTAGGTTTTATCTAATGCTATTCACAGAAGGCTCTTTGATGCAGTAGAGCCTTCCATGAATGGATGGAGCATGAGGACAATTTTGGCATATTTCCTTTCTCCTGCAGACTCCTGCACCTCACCCACACAGCCCCAAAGGGTACCCTAGCTCTCTTGGAGATATTTAGTTGGGCACCAGAGGCTGCACAGGAAAAGAGGAATCAGCAAAAATCTCCTTTCCTTCTTTCATTCATAGAAGCATCTGCTGAATCAATGAGCTTTCTGTGAATGGAAGGATACCATGGGTGTATAACTCATGGAACTCACACCATACCTGCTAGATGAGTTAGAAAACAGTTTTTATTTGAACTGTCTGTGCTGACCCATTTTAGACTAACCACCACCACATTCTCACCAGTTTGAAAGGCTACCAGAAATTACCGATACTTCTTGTAAATAAATGTGGGAATGGGTTTGTTGTGAATACAGATGAGCCCTTATTTTGCCTCTCAGAAAACAACTCACCCTTCTTGCATGTATTTCTGCTTTGAAATGCTTTCTAGCTGGCATTGCATGAATGTAATAATATAATGCTACAAGTACATGGTAGCTCTGCATTTTTTTTCTTACTGATGTACCAGGAGTCTCACAAGAGAGCCTGCCTTTAGATAATTTCCAGCCCATGTTTTACAGACCTGAATTATTTATAGTTTGGATAAACATCTCTCTCCCCTTCACAAGGGAGGAAAGCTCAATGTTTAGTATATGGGATGGGAGAAGGAGTTAGGAGAAGTTGTGGGTTCTTCTCTTCCCAGTTCTGTGGCTGATTTGCAAAGTGCCCTCTCACAAATATTTAGCTTTGTACAATGGAGGTCATGTTTCTAAAGAAGGCTAACTTCACACAACCACATTGGCAAGGTGACAGTGTGGTCTGCATACATCCCATTTAAAGCTGCCTCGGGAGCTTCTGCTAAGAGGCGGTCTATGAATCGATAGCTACGTAAATACACTTGCTGAAATGGATGCATGATTGCTCCAGCATGACGCTCCCAGCTTACTGGAGCAAGTGTGACAACTTGTGATGATTGTAAAACGTTTAAAACTGATTTTAATATTGTATTTTTATATTGTTGTAACCTGCTCTGGGATGTTATGGTGAAAGGTGTATAAGAAACACAGCTCGTGGGGAAGTCTACCCAAACTTGCCTACATTTCGTATGTGACAATACCACAAATATCGTACAATGATACGTAAATGTCAGCCACTTGTTGGAAATATGAAAATGATGTCATATATTGTCTGATCTGGCCCAGTAATGTAAACATTTAAAGTGATATTTCCAGTGTAATAGAGTCATAGAATTCGAAGGGACCATGAAGATCATATGTGTTCACTCATTGCTTTAAATGTATGGGAATTTTATCTCACAATACACAAAAATTTAAATGCATTTGATCAGGTTGAGTGAGGGTTGAACCCTGAGCTGCCCTGGGACAATTAGGAAATGTGAAAGCTAAAGGATAGCTCAATATACAGCCCTACCTTCACTTACCTGGAAGTATGCCCCATTATATTAAATAGGACTTACTTCTGAGTAGACATAGCCTTACCCTGCTAAATAGGATGGGAAGAGTGGATCTGGTCAACTCAAATTAGAATTCACAAATATGCTTTTTGTACCTTTTGTTTGGAGAAGGAATGTTGTCTTTCTAAAACACACATTACTGATATCTAAGCTATCACTTAGGTAAAGGTAAAGGTAAAGGACCCCTGACCATTAGGTCCAGTCGTGGCCAACTCTGGGGTTGCGGCGCTCATCTCACTTTAATGGCCAAGGGAGCTGGCGTACAGCTTCCGGGTCATGTGGCCAGCATGACTAAGCCTCTTCTGGCGAACCGGAGCAGCGCACAGAAAAGCTATCACTTACTGATATCTTATTGCCTAGAAGGCTATGATAGCCTGATCCTCTGTGCTTTCAGATGGCATTCAGTTTCCTTGAATTGACTGAAGCTTACTCCTAAATAATGTGCACATGAATTGGCAAACCATTCTGCTGCTTTTCTTCAATGGGTCTTAGTTACTAACTTTTCCAGAATTAGTCATTCTTTCATTTATTAATGAATAAATGAAGCAATCATCCCAAAATGAAAAATAAAAAAAAATAGTAAGCATAAATCAGTTCCATGGCTCGCTTTTCACATCTGTGTGAACGCATGATGCCTCTTTATGCCATCATACCATTGGTCCATCTAAGCCAGTATAGACTACTTCAATGGCAGAAGGGAGATGCAGGCAGTATAAGCTACTCCAGGCTCTCAGGCAGAGACTTTTCCCAGCACCCGAATGTAACTAGAGTTAACCAAAGCCAGTTTCAAATAGCATCCCACTCCCTAAATTTCCGTCTCGAACTTAAGCCCAGATAACACATTGCACATTAACAAATACAGATGTTTAAAAGCTAACATTTACATTCACACCCAAAAGTTCCGCCTTTCAATCTACAAATTGCCATTTTTAACAGCACTTGTTCAAAATCTCTTTGTTAACGTGCCTTTGGCTGAAGACCAGTTCATTTTAGTGTAATCTAAATGATAACACCCTTGCCCTTGCCAAGAAAGCTGTAGGTCTGTAGCAAATGGACCATAATGCTCCTTCTCTTACATCAGTTGCTTAGCCAACCTATGACTAACATCTGTGTATGCAGGTACCTTCCCCCACCTCCCTTTACCTCAGAGATTAAGAATTTTTCATCGTGAAGAAGTAAAAGTAAATGGCAAGTCCTTCTGTGCTTCGCTGCTGAAAGTTCCTTGCCCTTTCCACTGCAGCGGTGCTTTTGCATCTCTCTCTCTCTCTCTCTCTCTCTCTCTCTCTCTCTCTCTCTCACACACACACACACACACACACACACACACACACACACACACACACAAACACAGCTGAAAAAGCAAAAAGCAAAGGGGAGGGGAGCATGACAGTAGTAGAAAAGTCAGTGGTGTGGACAAAGGCAGAAATTATGCGTTTGAGGCACTTTATTGGCTCAGCAAAGTAAGCTCAAAGAATGTACAATATCAACACTGAAGGCTATTTTAAGTGATTCTCTCAGCTCAAGGAACCTTGGGAGTTGTAGTTTAGTATAGGGGACTAGTTATTCTCAACATTCTCACCAAACCACAATTCCAAGGATCCTTTGGGAGAAAGCCAAAGCCATACTGGTGGGAAACGGATATGTTTTTTCTGTTGACTCATCAGGTTTAAAGTGGGGAAGGAGACAAATACCACGAAGATATACGCAATAAGAACTGACGCTACAAGTATGTGAATAATGTTGAATAGAATTTGCTATAGTTGCTACAAAAGCAGAGTAGTCCTAGCACACTCTTGTTGCAAGATGCCTCTGAAGTGTTGCTTTCCTTTATGCACGGGGTCCACCTCCAGGAATTTCCAGTTGGCTCAGAATGACATGAAATAGATTCCAGTCACAGTCCATGTAAAGCACACACACATACACACCATATACTGGATCACGATTTGAATCTGTGTAATGTTTCTCACCCCATCAGGTCATTCCTGCAAGTTTCCTGCAGGTGGGCAGGAAAAGAAGGCAGGTGTTCAGAGACAGCTTGCAGGGACAGTGTGCTAAGGGCACTGTACTTCGGCAGCAACCAGTGGTGTTGGGTGCCCAGTGGAACTGGTAGGGTGGAAATCAGGTAAACCAACAGCAAGTGGAGCCAGAGCAAGAGAAGGGCATGCTTGATCCCCATCCTCCTGCTTGCTGGTTTCTGCAAAGGCCACACTGAGACAAAGGAGGAAGCTGGCAGGCGATGATACCCTGAGACTGGTTGTGAGTAAAAAGCCAGGCAGGTGAGTACTGGCTGAGAGCAGGCAGAAGTTGGTGCAGCAGAGCCCCCTTCACCCTTATGGATCAGTCAACTATAGCAGCTTTATAGGATAGGATTCTGGGGGTCTTGTCCAAATGTTAGGATGATCTGCTCACACGTCTGTACAACCAGCTCTCATTGCACATATATCTTCATGGCATTTGGTGTTTAGCAACCTGCCTGCTTCTCTGTCCCTAGCTCCCTGATGTTGGCTTTTGCTATTCCATCTTTGAATCTGTTCCTGCTTCTCGCTGTGCTCCAATTTCCTGGCTTTCAAACTGATGCCTGAGTGTATATGACTGCCATCTATTGGACAGAATAAAAATCAATCAAAGATATCTTTATTGTAACACACATCCCCAGGTTCTCCCGTTTCCCTGTCACCTTGCTAGTTACTCTGAGAAACTGTGTCAATGGGGTGTGATACTCTTGCCTTTATTATTAACAAATTGCATGAAGGCTGCAACCTTTTGTGTTAGGGTGGCCTTGTCCTACATTGCAGAGGACAGTCCTCTAATTTAAGACTTTCTTTTTCTTTTTCGAAGGGCTGTCTGCTCAAAGTCTGGCTTAAAGAATAAGAACCGTAAGAAGGGAGAGCAGGGGGTGGGGGCCTTGAAATTGCCCATCAACAGTTGCTCCCTGGACGATATTCCATACAATGGTGAAATGAAGTTTGTCCTATTAAAATTCGAGTATTTCTTTTAATGGATCAAGACATATATCTTAGCATATGCACATTTTATGCTGATCTATGTCCTCTTTTGTGATCCACTTTTTTCCTTTTTGGTGATGTATAAGTAGCCACCTTCCTTCATGTACTCCCTGTAATGTCCTATTGAAAGAGATTGCACTGTAAGAGGCACATTAGGATGCCACTTCTGCACTTATATGCCGTTTTGGCTTGTATTTTGGCATATTAGTGGCAAATACATACATACATACATACATATACTCTTTCCTTTCACAATACTCACCTACAATTGTGGAAGTCTACATTATTATGGCATGATTTTTAAGAAAACACCCTGTTCCAGATAGTGACAGGGAACAGCAGATTTTCAGAGGTGGCACCTGGGACTTCCTTCCTAGAGACACTTGCCAAACAACTTTGCATACAGCATTATTTATTCCTTTGGTGAATTTCTATTCTGCCCGTTGATGCACTGAGTGTTTTTAAGCCTTCTAAGGTAGCTCACAAAGCATTGCTATCAGTAAATGCAATGCTTTATAAGCTTATCAAAGACCTTTCCTTCTGCGAAACCTTTTGGTAGAGTAATCCAGAATCTCTATGATGCATTTTATTGATTTGACTTTTATAGTAGGTTTACAATGTGAATGAACCTTGCCCAGTTTAAGTTGGTGTGATAGCAGCACCCATTCCTTGGTGTTAAATCAGGACACTGTAACTTGTGGGTTAGTTCAATCCAGGTTCCATCACTGCACTGGGTTCAGCATGGGGGACTTTTGAAGACTCCTTGTAAACTTCATAATGTAGCAAGGAGGCTGTTAGTAGGTACTCAGTCATGGATTCATATTATACCTGTTCTACAATAGCTGCTCTGGCTCCCAATTACTTTCTGGTCACAATTCAAAAGGCTTGGGGCCAGGACACCTAAGGGACCCCTTGTGCTATCCTGTTCACTTCCTATGATCTGTTGGAGAAGCCTTTCACTCTCCTCCATTCATGATCAGAGTATGATGGATTGGGACAAAGGTTTTCCCTGGGGCAGCATCCTTGCCTTGTGAGACCCATCTTTTTCTCTCACTTACTCTATTATTATTATTATTATTATTATTATTATTATTATTATTATTATTATTATTATTGCTGGTTGGTTAAAACTTTCCCACTTTAGGACAGATGATTTTTTTTAAATGTGGGGAACTCTCATTTTTATCTGCTGAGACTGTTTTAGATTTATGCTTTTTTATTTTATGGGGTTCTGCATTTTTTTATATTTGCAAGCTGCCACAATTGATGCAAATGTGTTAGAAGGGTGGGGCACATGCTTTCTAAAATAAATAAAAATCATTGTTTTAAAATATATCAGGCAGTGTTACTGCTGAAGCCTGCTAGGGGATATATGTTGTTATAGCAGTGGTATATAAGCCAATATGGTCTGAAGCTCAACATAAAAAAGCACACGAAGATCCTGGCCACTGGTCCCATCACCTCCTGGAAAACAGAAGGGGAAGAAATGGAGGCAGTGAGAGATTTTACTTTCTTGAGCTCCATGATCACTGCAGATGGTGACAGCAGCCTCGAATTAAAACACACCTGCTTCTTGGGAGAAAAGCAATGACAAACCTAGACAGCATCTTAAAAAGCAGAGACATCACCTTTCCAACAAAGGTCCGTATAGTTAAAGCTATGGTTTTCCCAGTAGTGATGTATGGAAGTGAGAGCTGGACCATAAAGAAGGCTAATCGCTGAAAAATTGATGCTTTTGAATTATGGTGCTGGAGGAGACACTTGAGAGTCCCATGGACTGCAAGAAGATCAAACCTATCCATTCTGAAGGAAATCAGCTCTGAGTGCTCACTGGAAGGACAGATTGTGAAGCTGAGGCTCCAATACTTTGGCCACCTCATGAGAAGAGAAGACTGCCTGGAAAAGACCCTGATGTTGGGAAAGATGGAGGGCACAAGGAGAAGGGGACAACAGAGGACAAGATGGTTGGACAGTGTTCTCGAAGCCACAAACATGAGTCTGACCAAACTGCGGGAGGCAGTGGAAGACAGGAGTGCCTGGCGTGCTCTGGTTCATGGGGTCACGAGGAGTCGGACAACAACATATAAGCTAACATGATGAAATTATTCTCTATCCCAATACACCACCATCTGCCAGACATGGTTTGCTTTACTATAACACAGATGTTTGGGACTCCAACTCCCATCAGCCCCAGCCAGTAGGACCAATAGTCAGAAATGAAATGAACTGTATCAAATAAATGGGTTTATGGAATGTTAAGGGAGGGAAGATCGCCGAAGAATTGATGGTCCATGGAGTCACGAAGAGTCGGACACAACTAAATGACTAAACAACAACAAGGGAGGGATAGTACACATCACGCTCCTCCTGGGGTAGCTGGTCCACCTTTGGTCTTCACCCTGCACTCAGCTCTCATCTGTGCTATTTCAATACTAACATGTTCCAGTGTACCAGTAGGAGAACACTTCAATCTTCCAGCATATTCAATACAGGATCTCAAAGCAGCTGTCTTATTACAAAAGAATTTCAGAAATAGACTTGAAAGGGAAGTTGCTGAATTACAACTTATTACTAAACTGAAAAGTATGGAGAGACCTGGTCTGAATAGAGATATTGGATTCTTGTCTCATTACTTATGCTAAAGCTATTTTTATTCATCTGCAAACTATCCCTTTCTTTTTCCTGTAGGACTAATTGCAGTCGTTAACAGTCATCAACAGGTTTCCCATACCCATTTAGTCAATCATCCATCTCCTACTACCCTTCTGAGAAAAACCCCACCCTCCCACTATATATAAGGGTCTGGTGACTTCTGTTTCAGTGTATCTTAAGAAGTGTGCGTGCACATGAAAGCTTATACCCAGAACAAACTTAGTTGGTCTCTAAGGTGCTAATGGACAATTTTATTTATTTATTTATAATTTTTTAAGTGTTCCTGTCCACAGCCCAGGAAGAGGTTTTTGCATTCATTTTGATTCGAAGTGTGCTGAACTCTAAGATGGAGTGCATATTCAAAACCCAGTCGAGGATACGAAATAACATAGCTTGCCTGTATGGGATCAGCTGCATTCCCCATTCAGACAGAGCAAAATTCTGCCTCTGCCACCCCTGTTTCCCAAGATCAGAATCTGCACGTCCGTTATAGATCTTTTGCTATTGCTTGGCTCTCTTGTTTTGATAAACAAGACAAGAGGAAGAAGAGAAATGGCAGGAACTTTGATTAAGCAAGCCCATCATAATGCAAGCCATTTAATTAGGAAATAATGCTAGAAACGGTTTCCCTTCCTTTGCTATTTTCCAGGCAGGATGCATCCTTCGGAAATGGGAAGCGCTGAGGGACACAAAGGGTTCATATGCATCCCAGCCAAGTGGTCACACAGGAAAGTGAAAATATGGCCAGGCACTTATGTAAGCCGGCTGGACGTTATTCATCTTTTGGAGAGGAAGTATCAGCTAAACTCATGAAGTTGATGTAAATAGTCAAGTCAGGCCCCAAAAAGGAGAGCGAAAACAATGGCCCCTATTTTACCTTGACGCCTTTTGCTAATGTTGCTCCTTTCTATTTACTTCAGCCCTGACTTCGGAATAGTTACTGGGACTAAAAATAACCACACATTTGAGCCTTAAATATGATTCCTGTCAGTTTCTGTGACCACAAGGTCAAACAAAACAGGCATTTCCTACTCTTTAACCTTTGCAGCGAGCAGAAGGAAAAGTGTTCAAAAGGGCCACTGTTATTAAGGGCAGCCTGAAACATCTGACCCTGAACTATTTTGTTTTGTTTCTTGAATTCTAAGCGTGAGGAGAGCCATGAGAAGAATGCCATGGCGTCCCCAGTTTGGGGCTGCTTGAAGCCCATCGGTTGCTCTTCAGCAGTATGACATATTGATCCTGCTCCTATAATAGAATACAGGCCCAACGGAATGTTTATTTACAGTGTTCTGAGGAGCAAAAACCAAAGCCCAGTGGAGTTTGCCTGGAGGATTTCCATTGCTTCCATGGGCATTTGATCAGAGGGTTTTTTGAGGAAGGCAAAACACTTCCACTAAATACTAACCTAAATTTTTGCATTTTGTGGAGAATAGCGATAGACAGATGTGTCAATTCTGGGTTGTCCCAGCTTCTCATTTGAGTTCACTTCTCTACATTTCCACATTGGTTTACACACACACACATACACACACACCTCTCACAAAAATTCATCAGCATTCACTAGTATTTCTCCAAATATATACATTTGGTGTGCTATTTTGCCTAACATACACATTTTGTGAGAAACTTTCCATGATATAGTTTTGCATGTTACGTTCACTGATATATGCATGTTTATGTGTGGTTTCCCCTAAATAATAATTAAATAATAATAATTAAATAATAATTATTCTTCTTCTTCATTAAACTACATAAAGGGAAAATAAAGGAATCATAATATATTGATAAACAGAAGAAAGAATGAGGGGGAAACCAAATACCTAATCTAGGTTCAGCAGCATCCATTCACTTTAATTGGTCTTGCACATGAGAATATCCAAATTTTCATTCCAAAACCTTGAGCTTTGACTCTTTTTAGAAACAAGCCACGGAGCAACAAAATTGGTGGTTTTCTGAGATACGTTTCCTCCAAGCAGTTCACACTGAGTTTAATGGAATTTTCTTCTTAGTAAAGTACTTTGAGTACTGAAGTCTTAAGATTGGATTGTGCCTGACTCCAAATTTTTGGGATAAGCATCTCATACAGCCTTCCCCAACTTTGTGCCCTCCAGATGTTGTTGGGTTTCATCTCCCATCAGCCCAACAAGCATGGAAAAAAGTTTGGGATAATGGAAGATATAGACCAAAGCATCTGCAGGCTGGGGAAGGCTGGTCCAATATACAACAGTAAAATCCAAGCCCTGGCTGGACAGCAGCAGAATGTGATGAAGTTGCAGAGCCACTGCTGCATGCGTAGGCTCATTGCTCATGCTGACCATGGCAGAAGGTGGGTGGTGATGCTGTCAAGTGGTAGCAGTGCAGCCAGCTGGGGATCCAGCCAATCTTGGGCCAGCTCAGCAAAACCCTGCCCCATTTGGGGACTTTACACAGGCTACTGCTAGCAGGGATCCCACCAAGGGTACTTTCACCCATCCATTTGGTGGGCAGAAAAAGGAACCGTGGACCAGAGAACAGAAGTTGGTGAAGGCTAGCAAGCAGAAGCTGGCACAAAGAGCAAACTTTTTCAGCAGGGGGCCGGTCCACTGTCCCTCAGACCTTGTGGGGGGCCGTACTATATTTTGGGAAAAAATAATGAACGAATTCCTATGCTCCACAAATAACCCAGAGATGCATTTTAAATAAAAGCACACATTCTACTCATGTAAAAACACGCTGATTCCTGGACCATCTGCGGGCTGGATTTAGAAGGCGATTAGGCTGGATCTGGCCCCCAGGCCTTAGTTTGCCTACCCATGACAAAGAGCTCTCTCTCTCTCTCTCTCTCTGTGTGTGTGTGTGTGTGTGTGCGCTCTCTCTCTCTCTCTCTCTCTCTCTGTGTGTGTGTGTGTGTAGGGGGGTATGTTGTGGGGGTGGTGTTAGTGCACTGTGTTCCCAAAATGGAATCACACCCTCTTTCTTTCTCTCTCCCCCTTCATTTATATCATTGAGTGCACATTAAAACAGCATGGAAAGTGAAATGGGTGGCTGTTACAGCTGCCCACATTACTTCATGTTGAGAGGGGCTCGAAGGGGGAGCAATGCCCAGCAAATTTCAGAAACGTAAGTTCTCAATGTTTCCATCCTGTCTCCTCCTCTCCTCGACTCTCTCTGTGTGTGGGTCATTGGAGAATGGGATGTGAGGTGAGGGAGGGAGGGAGTTTCCTTCATGCTTTGGCAGTGGTGCAGAATGTGAGGAAAACAATGCTTGGTCTGATTCCAGGCATTCCTTTGGGGATAAGCTGTTGGAATGCTAAGCAGAGAGCCAAATAATTTTGCCCAGGTACCCAGCAGTTTAGGTAATGTTTCCAGATAGAAATAGACCAAAATAAAGGGCACTTTGGAGCTCTGGTGTCTTTTGAACCAAGTGGAAATATGAAGCATGGAGTGGAGGTGGAAGGTTTTATGTTTTATGGAACTTTATGGAACTGAGATGTTCTGGAATAAAGAACATCCTAAAATAATGGGCAGTCAACTAAGCTGCACTCTAAAGACAGATAATTCTGTATCAATGTCAGAGATGTAGTACTAAGAATGCCTCTCTTCAAATGTTATAGAATTGTTCATCAGTTCTATTGTTTTTCTTCAAGATGTTGACAATTTCAGCAGTTTTGCTTCAGATACAGTATGCTTTCCTATTTCATTTATGCATGCAGTTTTTAGGAAGTTTTCCTCCTCCTTGGGTTGTTATCTCAATTTCATCAAACTGGAGCTTTCTAATGACCAAGAGATACATTTTACACAGTTAATCTCCAGATACACAGGAGTGGCTTTTTAGCTAATGGTCCATACATCAGTGGCAGAGCCCATTGTTCATTTAATTTTTATACCACCCTTCATCTGAGGATCACAGGACAGTTTACAATATAAAAACACCAAAAAAATTAACATAGTAACATACAAAAAAAATTCAACAACAGTTTAAAAGCTATGGGTTGTTTAATTAATCAAATGCCTGGGAGAAGAGGGCTGTTTTTGCCTGTTATGAAGATGCCAGGCAAACCTCCCTGAGGAGAGCATTGCACAAACAGGGAGCCACTGCAGAAAAGGCCCATTCTCCTGTTGCCACCCTCCAGACCTCTCATGTAGGAGACACATGAAGAAGGGCCTCAGGTAATGATCTCAGAGTCCATATGGGGAGAGGAGATCCTTGAGGGGTATTGCGGTCCTGAGTATATCACCCCTTCGCAAAAGTCATGTACCGTATTTTTCGCCCTATAGGACGCACCTAGTTTTTTGGGGGGGAAATCAAGGAAAAAAATTTATTTCCCCCCCAGGTTTGTGCAGCCATCCCCCTATCCCCCGAGCTTGTGGGGCTGGCGGGGGGAGAGAAGCAAGCTTGCTTCTCCCCCCCCCGCCAGCCTCCAGATCAGGTCGGGGAATAGCGGGGTGGCGGTGCTCCGCCACCCCGCTATCCCCCAGCTTGTGGGGCTGCGGGCTGCTGCCCACAAGCCTTGTGAGCCCACGGGACATCCCTCCGGGCTTGCAAGACTTGCGGATAGCTTCCTGAAGCCTGGAGAGCGAGAGGGGTCGGTGCGCACCGACCCCTCTCACTCTCCAGGCTTCAGCGAAAGCCTGCATTCGCCCCATAGGACGCACACACATTTCCCCTTCATTTTTGGAGGGGGAAAAGTGCGTCCTATAGGGCAAAAAATACGGTAATAACTGTGGAATCAGCAACTGCCTCTGTACTGACAGTCTGCAGTCTGCAGCTTCACTTTATGATCGATGCCAGCATCTGTTTTTGAGTGTAAGCTGCTGGAGAATGCTGCTAGGATGTGCATCCATCTTTCGTCTTGAATGGGCATCCTCTGAATTGTGCAGATGAAAATGAAAGCATTTCTTGTTCATCCCCCCCCCCATGCTTGAGAGGAAATGGTAAAAAAAAAAAAAGTTGGGCGTTATCACCAGGAAGAGATCCATATCACTGACAAAGGAAGTACAAAAAACTCTGACATACCGGTAGATCTGTGACAAAAACATCGTACTGTGATCTTCTGCATGAAGCATGATTAACAAGGCTGGATTAAAATAGCTGCCTTGTAAAAAAATAAAATTAAAATAAATAAAATGTAGGGTTAAATTGTTGCTGGTGGAATGGAGGGAGGTATTTGTTTGGAAAAGACAATAACTTTCTACTTCTTTGACAATCCAGTTTTCTAGGTCCTGCTAAGGAAGGAAGAACGAACTTGGATAGATAGGGAGGCCGTTACTTTTTATTAGTTTTTTTTCAAGCAGTGAGGCATGACATATGGTCTGCACTGAATTTTTCCCCCCTTCATGGCCTAGAGGCTCCAGATAAACTCCTAGGAATTTCAGTTTAATTTATAAAACTTACGTTTCTAGCTCTCAGAGAGCTGGAGGAAATCTTGAAGATGGGACTGCAGGGTGGGTGGCAAAGATTCATGGCCCACAATACAAACATGTATCTATATCTAGAAAGAAAGAAAGAAAGAAAGAAAGAAAGAAAGAAAGAAAGAAAGAAACCTTTTACCATTGACCTAGTGGAATCATATTTAGGATGCCTCCATGGTCAGAGACAGTGATGGTTCTGAATACCAGGTCTCTGGAAACCACAGGAGGGGAGAGTGCCCTTGTGTTGTGGGTTTCCCACAGTCATTTCCCACTGTGAAAACAGGATGGTGGACTAGATGTGCCATTGGCCTGATCCAGCAGACCCTTATGAGGTTGACTAATGCTTCTTTGGAATGTGCAGTAACAAAGGTTTGGCTCCCTTTGGCTGATGAGGATGCCATTGGGCTTCAACCCACAATGCACAACCAGGTGTCATCAAAACCATATTTGACAGTAGCAACTTGTGTGTCAGAGCAGAGCCATGGATCTGTTCTCCCAACACTGGCTTGGGTGGGGAATAGCAGCAGTGAAGCCAAGGCTGCATAGGAAACAGCAGGAGCACTGGATTGGCTCTGCAAGTGTGCCTGTCCAGCCCTAAAGTTTGTGCCACCCTGCTCCATCTCAACCCCATCCAGGTGCACTGCAGTGAGGCCAGTGTCAGGAGGTAGGATCCATGGTCCTCTGTTGCCTTTTGGTCTCTTCTCATTCTAGACCGTAGCTTAGGCCCTGCAGCCTAGCATCCTGACTCATAGAATTAATCCACTTGCAAATACTTTATTCTACTTAGGGGTACCTTTCATTAACTACAATGGGGTTTCAACACAAGAAGTTCCTTATGGAGTGGAGTCCAGAAGCTTCCAACAGATAACAGCAGGCTTTCATATTATTCAGAAGAAAGTCCAATAGATTTAAATCAGTGGCCTTTTCAGTAGTGTCCCCATATTTATGGAACACTATTCCACTGCAGGTTCACATGGCCCCATAATTGCAAGCCTTTGACTGGGTGTTAAAGACCTATTTACTTCAAGCCGCTTTTTCTTTCTAGTACATTATGCTGCTGTTGTTTGATCTGGTGCCAAATTATCTTAACTACCTTAATGATATTATGCTGGGTGGATTTTTGCAGTTTACTGCCATTGCTTTTTACAGCTCTTTTATTGCTATCTTATTGATTTCCCCTGTTGCCTTTTCATGGTGATTGGCTTTTGTTTTCCATAAAGCTTGGAATTTATATTCATACAATGAAAGTTGAGGGTCTTGTAAGTGCCTTGCCTAAAGATACTGAATAAATAGCATTTACTCAATGTTTAGGACTACAGCTATAGTTGCTGTGCCTTTTTAGACAAATGTTCTGTCTGAAGCTTACTTTTCGTCACACAGCCCACAAGCTAGCACAGAAGGAAAGCTAAGTTCACACAGGAAAGCCAGGAGGACCCATCAGTTTCTTAAAAATGAAGATTAAGCAGGAAAGACTGCTGCTGTGAACGCAGTCTTATCAAACTTTTCAAATGTGTTTAGACTCCAGCTAGGAAGGAATGCAACTGTTGAAAAATATGCCTGGATTGCATTGTGGCATATCAAAGGAAGGATGGGCTGTTCCACAAGAGCTGATGTGACAAGATACATATTTGGAAGGACACTGCTGTCTTTTTAGCTCTTCCCCCAACTTCCAGGTCAGATTGTGGGTCAAGTCATAATTGTCACCAGTAGGAAAGGGAAGGAAATATGATGCATCCTCTGTTGTCCATGCAAACATTGGTATGTAAGAGAGAGAGAGAGAGAGAGAGAGAGAGAGAGAGAGAGAGAGAAATTCTACAGCACATGTGCTAGTGTGGAGAGTATGACAGACCAATCACAGAGTTGACAGTGAGATCCATCTCCGAGGGCCTTCTGGCGGTTCCCTCACTGCGAGAAGCGAAGTTACAGGGAACCAGGTAGAGGGCCTTCTTGGTAGTGACACCAACCCTGTGGAACGCCCTCCCATCCGATGTCCAGGAAATAAACAACTACCTGAATTTTAGAAGACATCTGAAGGCAGCCCTGTTTAGGGAAGTTTTTTATGTTTGAAATTTTATTCTGTTTTTAGTGTTCTGTTGGGAGTCGCCCACAGTGGCTGAGGAGACCCAGCCAGATGTTGTTGTTGTTTAGTTGTTTAGTCGTGTCCAACTCTTCGTGACCCCATGGACCAGAGCACTCTAGGCACTCCTGTCTTCCACTGCCTCCCGCAATTTGGTCAGACTCATGTTTGTAGCTTCGAGAGCACTGTCCAACCATCTTGTCCTCTGTCATCCCCTTCTTCTTGTGTCCTCAATCTTTCCCAACATCAGGGTCTTTTCCAGGGAAAACATCAGGGTCTTTTCCAGCCAGATGAGCGGGATATAAATAATAAATTAGTAGTAGTAGTAGTAGTAGTAGTAGTAGTAGTAGTAGTAGTTTTCTTACTAAGCAATCAGGATATTTTCTGAAACTTGGTTTCCCTTACATTAGAAAACCTAAGGTTGACTCGTGATTCTTCAGTATAACTAATATTTAACCCTTTCAGAAATGTGAATTGTTAAGTATATGCAAATTTAAAATTATCCGTTGTTTAAAAATGAGGGTCAGAAAAGAAAACCTCAATGGGCAACAAACTGAAAAACAACCAGGAGAAAATTGCAGCTCTCTTTGAGATCACACATAAGGAACTTCACATATCATCTTGGAAAACACATGTCTGAGTAGCTTTCAAAGTATTGTCCTGAGACTGTGTACACATTCCAGTCCAGAGGTCATACTGATGATGCCACTGATGAATTTGATCACACACATTTTATTAAAAACAGACGTGGGTGATCTAGATAGATATAAACGGAGCCTTGCGCTGTTTGGATCTCATCACTGTAGATGTGCCAGTAGCTGATCGAGCCAATCCCTGATAGTACTCCCTAGCCGATGAAGTTTCATGGTGGGAAAAACATCACAGATCTGAACTGTCTGCTTTAAATTCTGACCTCTGGCATGCCCATGTCCTTAGCCAGTGGAAAGCAGTCTGGGTCTATTGAAACCAAGTCCTGTCCAAGTCAAGACCACTCACGCTGGCCAAACACCCGGCCCTTTAAGCATATATCATTGTAAAGACAAATTGCAAACATCCTATGACAGCTAATGGGAATAATTTTTTTAAAAAGCAATCTACCACCAACCTTAAGGGAATTCTGCAATTTATTTGTAATTATGCGATCCCTTGGAATGCATCCCAATTCTCCCCGCTTCTTTACATTTTCATTCCGCTGTGACGACCTTATAAAAGTGACAGAGAACGCTCAGATCTTTGCCCAGCAAACAATATACATTATTTGTCACATGAAAGTAATGCATAGCTCTCTTAAATGTTCCCTAGCAGACTCCTATTGCATTCCACAAAGCGCCTGCACTTGAACCACCTCCATTCATATCAGAGTCTTTTTATCCCAGCACACATTGAGCAAGCTGCTCTGAAGCTTAATTCTCCTGACCCTTCAGTGCAGTCGGATATTGTCACCTAATCCCTTTTTTTCTCCTTATGTCCCATGTGTGGTTTTGACTTCTTTCTCTTCTCAATTCCTTTTTCCTCTTCCCTTTTTCTTTCTTTCTTATTCTATAAGCCTCTCTCCAGGCTCCACATTCCAGAATTCATCCTTGCATTAGTGCTGCCATACAATGCTTTCCCAGTGTTAGCGGATTAGACATTAAGGAGACTGTGGCAACTCTAGCATTACTCTATGCGCAGGGGGAACATAAGGGGATGGTGGAATGTCAGCAGAAAAGGAGAGGGTGGAGGGGAAAGGCATTGAAAAGTTGGGAATGGGCAGAAATGACACATTAGCTATAAACCAAAATGGCTAAGGAATGGTGGTTCCGATTTAGGAAATGCAATTGTATAAAATTAATGGAAAGCTGACCAATGTACCCTACTGAAGCGAAATTAGGATTACCAGGTGGAAGAAGTCTTATAGGTATCATTCAAAATGAAATTTCTGGCCATTTGAGAACACGCATGTGAAAGGCATGACCGAATGACTTTGGGTACGCTATAGGCATCTTGCTCTGGATTGCTAGTGTTATGGCCAACAGGATTGCCTGGACTCAGTATATTGTACATGGATAGAGCCCTCTGCTGCACCTGCAACTTTGCATAAAGTTTGCATAAATTATGTAGCATTTTGCATAAAATTTGCATAACCTTTCCTATGTCCAGGTACATGCCCTCTTTTAGGTGGAGAGCTCAAACAAAAACCAGAGGCCACACACAAGTAATGTTTGACACACCAGCGAAGCTTTCCCCATAATTTTATTTGCATAATTATTTGCATAATTTTATTTGCATTCTAGGAAAGGCTTACCCTGTTTAATGTTTGCCTGCCATGTAGCTGTTAAAGGCACAAAATTGCTTCCCCCATAATGGGAATCTTAAACCATGCAAAAAAATATTTTTTTTAATCAAGCAACAAAAGCAACAAAACATTTGAGTAACCTAACAATATACTTTTAAATTAAAAATATAAAAACGAGCAATCTGTTTAATTGTTCGGAAGCAACAAAAAAGAAAAAAATGTGAAAAGACACCAGAAATAAAAACACAAAGCCAGGAAATCAGGCACACACACCACACCCTCCTTGCAATGATTGCTACATTCCACTCCTGATATTTTAAGAAAAACACAACTAAAAACCATTTTGCCAGCCTTGATAAACAATAGCAACAAAAATACTTTGAGCATGTGCACTGCAGTTCCACATTTTAAATTCATTTCCTGCCTTGGGTCAACTCTCATCCTAACCTACCTCATATGGCTGTTGTGAAGATATAAGAGGTTTAAAATTGCTGCAAACTGGGGGATGGGGGTGGACTTGGTGCCTGTATTATCGGCATCCAGTTTTGCTTTCTAAACCTTTTGATCAAATGATCTCCAAGACAGCTTACCTGTTAACAATCCCATGCATGTATCAGTGGAAGTGAGTCATCTTTGCAAAGTTTTCACATTTTGCATTTGCCACTTGGGGGGAATCCTTTAACATCCATCCTCATAGTATTTGCAGAAATTAACTTCGAGGGAGTACCTGATCTCAGATGAACCCACCACAACAGAGTGGCATCCTATTTGCTAGGAAGGGCAAAGGAACGCAAGGAGTAACAGCAGATCCTTAAACTACAGAGATTCCAAGGATTAGAAAATGAGACTGAAGCAGGAAAGAAAAAAAATGCACCTAAAGGGAGAGGGAAATGTTAGGTTTTTCGGACCCCATGGATTCCTATTGTCTTGTGTCAGAATCACTTGTCAGTCATAGCTCTGGTTCCACTCATCAACTAAAAGCACTGAAAGGCAGGTGCATTCAGGGTTGCTCATCTCACAGAAATCACTTAGAAGTTTGCCTTCACATCTAGCTTTGTATATTCCCTTCCAAGAGGCCTAGCAACTTGCTTAAGCATCTGGATCTCCTCTTTACTGTGTGCCCAGTGCAACAGTACCCTCTGGGCCCTGTTATGGTGTAAACCAGTGCCATAGCTATTGGGAGGGTAGGGCTAGCCAGGTTTTTTGCCCCAGGTGAAGCCTCCAGAGGGGCCCCATTGAGGTTCCCAGCCTGTGTATGTGTGTGAATGCAAATGTGGGGGTGTGTGTGTGTGTGCCATACTGGGTCTTTGACCCAGGTGAAATAAGGCCTAGTTTCACCCCTGGTATAAATTATTGCGATGGGACAGCAAAATGTCATGGCACTTGCCGTTTCTCCAGGCCAATTCCAGTGGTAGCTCTATGTTAACCCATTTAAGAGACCCTACCTTGGTTCAAATCAAAATGGCACAGGAGAAAGTCCAAGATATTGCCTCCATCTGTAAAAACAACAACATGTACCTGTTCAGATGCATTGATTCTGGGTTTGAATTGACAGCGTGACCATTTCAGGATCAAATGACCAAGGATCCGAAAGTTGTTAAGGGATTGATTACAGCAAGAATGAACCCTTCACCAACTCATGTTTTTATTCTCATTGTTGCAGTGGTTGTTGATGTTACAAATTTATAAATCGCTTAAACTGCCTGACGCTACCAGAGCGCAGTACAGCGTGATGAAAATTGAATAAAATACAAAACATATACTGTCTTACCTTAAATAGTCAGAGCTTCATCAAAGAATGTTTCCCTCACAATGATCACACCTGTCCCTTATATCAGGAAAAACACTTTAGCAAGCAGGATTCTTTTCCAGCTCATTGTCCAGGAAATAAGAAGGTTTATAGTGAAACATACAGAGAGAGTGGACTAGATTTCATTTAAATGACCCAAGCCTCAATTATCATTAAATATAATAAGCAAAAAAACCAAGCAGCCATTAAGGTTTCTCCAGTTTGAAACATCATTTTATTTACAGAGCAACTAAGCAATTATGAATTTAGTGGAACTGGAAAAGTGATCATGAGAGAAAACCTCAGAAGTAATAATAAATTGGTAGGGTGAAGCTGGTAATGGAGTTCCATGGAAAACCATCAGTGTTTTCTCTGGCTCCAGTTCCCACAGAGCTTTATGCAATGTGTAGGCAGGCAAAAAATTCCAAAATCTACATCTGAGAACAAAAAGTATCTTGGGAAGACACCACAAAACCAAGGGAATGGATATGTACAAATAGAAAGCAACAGAAATGCCATGGAACTACCAACTTCCTGCATATAATTTCATGTCTAATAATCCAGTGGGAAGACAAGGGCATATCTCCATGGGATCTTGCTGAGCCCATGGTTCAGAGCTGGTTTAGATCAGGGGTGGTTAGAAGGCAGTTCAGTAGATCTACAAGGGTTTCCCATTCCCCAGTGTTTAACAACAGCAATAAAGGTTATCTGCTCCAAATTGTGCTGTTAAAAACCCTGATATGTAGTCTTCTACTTGTAAAATATATACTGGTCATCTCAGTGCTCTGATTCCCGAACCACAGTTTTGCATATAGGTCCTCTTGCAGTTCAGCCACTATTTTGCACTTGGCTGTGGTGGGTTGATCTTGGAGTTCTAGTAAAAGGAACAATAAAGGGATCGGCATCCTGGTGCTAAGAGTTTCCCCTGTCTTGGATGTATCATTTCACATATGGCTAGCACATAGCATAGCCTCTACGGTGGTACCTCTAGTTATGGACTCGATCCGTTCCGGGATGCCATTCGCACCCCAAAAAGTCCGCAACTAGCAGTGGCGTAGCGTGGGTTGTCAGCACCCGGGGCAAGGCAAGTAATTTGCGCCCCCTAACCTATGGATTTGCGCCCCTAACCCGTGGATTTGCGCCCCCTAACCCTAACCCCCAGATGTTGCGCCCGGTGCGGCCGGCCCCCCCTGCACCCCCCACGCTACGCCACTGGCAACTAGAGTGCTGCTTCTGCGCACACGCACAGCGCACCAAAGTGCTTCTGCACATGCACGCGTGGCGAAACCTGGAAGTATACATTTCCGGGTTTGCCGCATTCATGTCCTGAAAAAACACAACTGGAGACTGACATAACAAGAGGTACGACTGTGTCTATGATCCATGCTAGTGGCATTCTCCTGTGAGGGCATGTAAACTGATAATGTGATTGCCTCAGCTCATGCGGTATGTTGCATTCGACTAGGATGTGTATGGAAGTGAGAGCTGGACCATAAAGAAGGCTGATTGCCGAAGAATTGATGCTTTTGAATTATGGTGATGGAGGAGACTCTTGAGAGTCCCATGGACTGCAAGAAGATCAAACGTATCCATTCTGAAGGAAATCAGCCCTGAGTGCTCACTGGAAGGACAGATCCTGAAGCTGAGGCTCCAGTACTTTGACTCCCTGGAAAAGACCCTGATGTTGGGATGATTGAGGGCACAAGGAGAAGGGGACGGCAGAGGACCAGATGGTTGGACAGTGTTCTCGAAGCTACAAACATGAGTTTGACCAAACTGTGGGAGGCAGTGGAAGACAGGAGTGCCTGGCGTGCTCTGGTCCATGGGGTCACGAAGAGTCGGACACGACTAAACAACAACAACAGGATGTGGGAATGGCCACCAGGGAATGCCAATCTTAGTGCTGATTGTAGTGTCTCAGTGAGCTTGAAGTGAAAGAAGCAGTACTTGATAAACACAGGTGACATATATTGGAATGGTGGTCTTGACCAGATACATTAATCAAAATGGAGTTTGCCACTTACACAGAGGCACAGTTCTTGTGGACTGGCATGTGACACAGAGGAGAGCTCATAGGGCCAATCCAGTTGCCATGTTCTTGACAGGGACCAGATGCACACTGAATCAACATATCTAAGCATCAACAGAAACCTCATGGAGACCTGGTTTTCTTAATGCCACTATCAAAGATTTTTGACAAAGGGAAATATTTGCCTCATAGATAGATATATAGATATATATTTGTTTGTTTTAAAAAAAATGTCTTATTTCTTTTAAGGGCTCTCTGATAAAACCAAAAAAGATTACCTTATTGGTTTCCTATAGCATAAATGGGGGGGGGGGAGCCTGCAACCCTCCAGATGTTGTTGGACTACAGTTCCCATCATCCCTGATCATTGGCTATGCTCTCTGGAGATGGAGTTCAACAACATCCAGGGGGGCCTCAGATTCCTGATTCCTGATTTAAAGCGTATGTAAAGGGACTCATATATAAATACCAGTTTGTTTCTGCTCTCCTCTGCATGTCCCATGAAAACACCCCAGGATTGAGAACAAATTACCTGAGAGCATATAGGAATTTGATGGCTGTTGATTCAGCCACTAATGCAGGCATTGTGGAAGAGTGTTAAAATTGCTTCTCTTCTCCCAAAGCACAGCAGGTACAGGACGTAGGAAGACCCTTCTAAAGCATGGAGCGGGGGAAACGAGCCATTCTGAAGCTCTTTCCTTACTACAGCTTCAAGAAATTGGGATCAGTTGCCTGGATTTGACTTGGAGAGAGTGAGACAGCTACTGTTTCAGTTATCTGCTTCATTAAGTTTAGACTATATTTGTGTCTGTTTGCTTTTCTACTACTGCTTGGAAGTGTGTCTATCTGTGCTCTGTTTCACAAGGTCTGGAGTTTATTTGCCTGCGCTTGCTTTCCATTGCCTTTGGACTGTGTTTGCTCTGTGCTCTGTTTCATTGAGTCTGGACTTTATGGGCCTGAGTTTCTTCCACAGCTTTCTGGGGCTATATTTGTTTTGCTTTCCAGAGCCTGAGAATGTGGCGGTACGTGGCTTGCTCATTGCCTTGAAGAGTGACTGCGACTGTCTTGTGCTAATGTGAGAGCATTCCTACATACAAGTTGACCCTTTGCCTAATTCTTGCACTATTGAGCTATAATACAGATGCAGAATACGATTCGCTGGGAAGCTCCCCTGTACAACCGACATTAGTAGCGTTATTTATTGCATTTGGTTGCCTCTGTCTAAAATGCCACTGAGTGACTAACCAACACGTAAAATGGCAAACTGCTTGTCAAGTCATTTAAAACCATATACATTGAATAAAATGAAATAAAAACCCAACAACAAAAAAATTATGATTCCTACCCTACTAAAAGATAAAACACCACAAAAAACCTTAAATCATGCTACAGTTAGACCCAAAGCCTGGGCAAACAGAATACTTTAGCCTATTGCCAAAAAGCTGGCAATGTTGGTATCCACTATGTTTCCCTGGGGAAATCATTCCAGAAATTGGGAGCCACCATTGGAAAAGGCCATGCTATCATTGCTACTACCCATGCTTCCCTGGGAGGAGGCACATAGAGAAGGGTTTCTGTTGATAATCGCAGGGTCCCAGTAGATTCATATGGGTGACCTGAGCCACATAAGGTCAAAACTAGCAATTGATTACATTATAATGAAAGGGACCTGCACAATAGCATGGTCAATAGGGATTGGACTAGCTAAGGATTGAATTCTGAGCATCAGAAACCTGGGAAAGAGGGATATAACTGAATCTACACATTTGTTTGTTTGTTTGTTTCCTAAAATGTATACACCTCTTGATTGTAAAAAAATATCAAAGTAGTTTACAAAAGATGAAACGGTAGCATCAAGAAAAATTGCACCTCTTCTTTAAAACATACAGAAGTTAAAATATTAAATGTATATTAAAATTACCTTGACGTTTTAAGCATCTGGGTAGGCTTGTCTAAACAGGAATGTTTTTAGCAGGTAAATAAAACAGTACAATGAAGGTGCCTGCTTGATGTCAAGAGGCAGGGAGTTCCAAAGTTTAGGCACTAAATGACCAAGTTCTTACAAATGCAGAGTGGGTATTATGTGGCACCTGTACAAGTGCCAATTCTAGCAATCTAAGCAGTGGAGTGGCCATATGTAGGGAAAGGCGATCTTGTAAAACAAACTATTATTATTATTATTATTATTATTATTATTATTATTATTATTATTATTATTATTATTATTATTCTCCACCATCTGACTGGGTTACCCTAGCCACTCTGGAAGGTATGCAGTTATCCCATTGAAAATATGTGTGTATTGCGGTGTACAGTGGTACCCCTGGATATGAACGGGATCCGTTCCGGAGCCCCGTTCGCATCCAGAAGCAAACGTAACTAGCAACGGCACGTCTGCGCATGCACGCACCCACGCGTCGCTTTTCACTGCTTCTGCGCATGACGTCATTTTGAGCGTCTGCACATGCGCAAGCGGCGAAACCCGGAAGTAACACGCTCCATTACTTCCGGGTTGCCGTGGAGCACAACTCAAATGCGCTCAACCAGAAGCGCATTCAACCCGAGGTATGACTGTACTGTGTGATCTTGCCCGATGGGCAGTGGTGAAAAGAGGCATGAAAGGAGCTCCATTTTGCCTTCAGGGATGCCTTCTCGCACACAATTCCTATCTGGATTATACCCTCGAGAGAGAGAGAGACTAATAGTGCCGGCTGCATTCATCTTGAGCCACTCTGCACACTGTTCGTACCCCTGAGTATTTGAACAGTTGAGCCACCTGGGGAGGAGCCAGGAGCTGTCAAAAACATCCTCATGCCAAACGGTCCAAGATTGCAGGGGGTGGCGGCGGAGGGATGTTGCCGGCATTTGCTCTTTCAAAAAGAAAAGTGCTCCCTGAAGTTTGGAACGTTCAGCCCAAGCATAATTTGCCAGTTTCTGGCTTCCTCCCCAATTGGCTCAGATGACAAAGTTATTCCAAGGGCTGTCCATCTTGTTCTATGATATCATTCAAGTCGCAGCAGGCAGAACTTTTCTGTTCTACTTTAGCTCCTATGTTCTGTGATCCTGTCCTGGCCCTGTCTCTCAAGGCAATTAACCAGTCTTAACTCTAGGATGGCAATCATCGAAAACACTCTCCTTATTGATGTGTTTGGGACATTTTCCTCCCCTCTCTCCATAACAGCCTGGCTTTTAACTGTGCCTTTAGAGGCATGCACAAATCATACTTTTGTAGGGTTACTAATGCAGTCTAAACAGGATATGGTGCAAACAAACCTGACACTGCATCTCAAAGGATATTCTTGCAGTAAAATGGATCAGTGGTAGACCCATTTAATTCCAGACTGCCTTTTCTCATTGCAAATATCATGTTGGAATTATTTATCTCTTCTTTTCTGCATATAACCTTCTTAAAGTGGTATGAAGAGGCAGTGACTGGTGTAAGGTCACCCAGTGAGCACCCTGGCTGAGTGGGGATTTGAACCCTGGTCTCCCCGTATAACAGAGCTGTGATTCGTTGGCACTCTCTTAGTGTCAAGGGCTTGCCATGAAGTCGCATGGCCTGGGCAGCTCCTTAAGCCTTGAGTTTCAGTTCTAGCAGATGGTTTTAGAGGCTCCTGGGAAGAAAGCTCTTTCTATTACACTGTTCCTCATTCTTGGCACCTGTTGTTGGACCCAAAAACATTACCAACCAGGTTCTAATTTGGCACTCTAACCACTGCACCAAAGCGGTTCTCTCACATTGGCCAGTGCCTCTTCTTGGTCCTTTCAAAAGAGATCCCATGAATGTAATTCAAATACAGTCATACCTTGGGTTACAGCCGCTTCAGGTTGTGTTTTTTTGGGTTGCGGACTGCCGAAACCTGGAAGTACCAGAACAGGTTACTTCTGGGTTTCAGCAGTCACACATGCGCAGAAGCGCTAAATCGTGCTTCGCGCATGTGCAGAAGTGCCGAATCACAACCCGTGCGTGCGCAGATGTGGGTTGCAAACGTGCATCTCGCACGGATCACATTCGCAACCCAAGCATCCACTGTACATGTAATTTCAACTACTCCAAGATCACTGTCAACAGCATATAGAAAACTCTTGGCCTATTAGTTGGACATACCGGTACTTTGTCAGCACTGCCGGGTGCTGCTTTTTTAAAAGGCGTGAGTCATGGGCAACTTACACCTGCCAGGAGTGATGCCTCAATGCCTTCCATATGCATTGCATCAGGAATATTTTGGGCATCACAAGGCAGGACTGAGTCTCAAACAAAGATGTGCTCTCCTGAGCCCACATTCCCAGCATGTTCGCACTTCTGTCTCAGTGATGTCTATGCTGGCTTGGTCATGTACACAGAATGGAAGATGGCAGGATCCCTAAGGATGTGTTCTCCAGGCAGCTGGCTTCAAGCACCAGGCCCATTGCTAGACCAACTCTGTGTTACAAAGAGGTCTGCAGACCTGACACGAAGGCTGCCGACATCAACCGGGCCATGGAGGATACCCTTGCAGACGACCGCAGTGCCTGGAGACAGTTAGATTGTGTATCCACAGCAGTGACAAGAGGAATGACTGAATCCTGGTAGGAGTGCTCTGTAATAACTCAACCGAAGGGCAGGGTATAATATAGCTATACATATAATATAGTACAATATTACAATGATATTATACCCTGCCCATCTGTTAAGGGCAAACTACAATACAAACATTAAATAAATATATAAACATTAATAAATCAAAGCGTATAGACAGTTTTTCATCTCCATATAATAACATATCAGGATCCCTAAACACAAGGTAACTGCTCCATACGATAATCTTTGTGATACGATACGATAATCTTTATTGTCATTGTCCCATACAGAACAACAAAATTGAAAATCTACATCAGACATTCAGAAACCAACAAGCCTGCTATCCCAGGTATCCCAGCCAGGTTAGCCCCCTAAAAACTCTGATACCCCATAATTAAATACATTATACTCCATGGTGTGTTCTAGGGGCAGAAACTCTGGTACACGCATGCAGCACTGCTACATACATAGACCAGCTTTCTGTTTAGTCCTGCTTTGTACACAAATCCCCTTATAGACGAAGCTATTACCAGATCACTCCACCGAAATAAACTGCGCTCTTTACCTCCACATGAGCAAGACATGTACATGTATCAGCAGAACTCTGGATAAGGATGATTGAGGGGAAGCAAATACTGTTGATTTCATAATTACTTTGGAGCCAATGGGGAAAGGTGTGTCTTTTTACAGGGCTGTTTTACAAACATGGAAAGAGAGAAACTGCTTTTCACACTGTGAAGGAGGCCCAGATTCAGAAATGGGACTTCAATATTGGGCTTCATCCACCCCAGACACCCACCCTTCTCCTTGCTTGTTCAAGCTGCACTTAATTTATCCCACAAATTATGATTAATAAAAACTTAAACTTAATGTTGGCAAGGTAACTCTGCATTCTTCCCCTTTTCTTTCCTGGATCCTGGTCAAAGCCAACAAGCTTACGGTCACTCTGTTTGTTGGAGGCAAATCCTTCATACTGCAGAAACCATTTTATTTTTGCGCAGTTTCTCCTTTTGCACAGAGCTTAGCTCATCCTCCCACTCCCGGCTGGTAGCCAGCTAAAGGAAGCTGAGGGGGTGAAGTTTTGGCAAAATATCACCAGAATACTCCAGAATTGCTATGGCAGCCTTGATTAAAGGCATTCTATAGCACTGGTTAAACCCACATTTTGATGTGAGTGGGAGCAGGAATTGTCAGTGATTGACAACGAATGCAGCAAGGCTGCTTTCAGGCAAAATAATGTGCATTTGCAATGTTTAGTAAGTGAAGAAATGGGACATCTGCACCTGAGGATATTCAGTACCACTGCTCAGTAAGCTCAGCACAGTGTTGGGAAGCCTATGTCCCTCCAGGTAACATGGCCCAATTGTTCTCTCCGGATGGTAGGAAAGACAAAGAGAAGTGAGTGGCAGAAAGAGAGAAGGGATGAGGGAGAAGCTTGTCACTCATTCCTTATGAACAGGAATAAAATGGAATTTTGTGTGTGTGTGTGTGTGTGTGTGTGTGTGTAAGGCTGTTAACACGCTGCAGTTCACCTGTCTGCCAAGAGGCAACCATGCCAACTCTAGCGGCTATTGGGTTGTTGTTTTTATTATTATTATTATTATTATGTATTTTGTGGTTTTATATCTTGATTTTATACCCCCCTGGGTATAGGGCAGTATATAAATTCAATAAATAAAATAATAAAATAAAGAGTGTGATGCATAAAAAGAAATAAAACAAGTTCCAGTATATGTGAGAGGGAGGGCAATTCCCCTCTGTCCACACTTTCCACCCTACTTCTATTTTTATAAACCTGTATCTTTGCTCCCTTAGTCTTCACTTTTTAAAACTAAAATGCTGTACAAATGCCTCACTGAATGATCTTATACAGAGAAGATGGACGTGCTGACAAGCTATGTCCACCACTATGAAATATTGCTGTTTCTCTAAGGTTTCAGTAGTGCAGAAAGTTAGATAAGACCAATTTCAAAAGCTGAGAATCACAATTTGTTTCCAGGAGAGGTGAAGACAGGAGTTGCATGCAAGAGCAGCCCCTGTAGGCTAGCCAAGGAATCCATGTTTGGTTTTTCAATTTCAGTTTTGGCAGGGTGGAAATACTTGTTAGTGAAGAATGAAGATATGAAGCTCAGGTGTGAACATTAAATGCACTGTGCTGCTTCACATCCTTAAGGAGGCTGCACTTATTCTACAACCATATGGATGCACTCACCCAATACTTACACAGAAGTATTGACAGGATCATGAATTTTTTGGCAAGAAAAGAAGTAATTTGGCAGGTTTTGGATTTTGCACAAAGGAACAATTACAGTTCCTCCTTCCTAATTCTGAAGTGATCTAGCTATTGAATGAATTCTATACCAAGCATAAGGGTTATTGTATTACGGCGGTGAAATATGTATTTCAACAGGATGTAATGCAGGTTTACTTGGACATTTCAGTGAGATATTTACTCCCAAGACGTTGGGTTTGATCTGTAATATGGCAGGAATGGACGTTGAATCAATAGACTCCTAAATTTACTCCCAGATCTCCCAAAATCAAGAAGGCACCTGGTCTGTTTATGTGAATTTCTAAAACAATTGGAGACATTAGCCATTTTGCCAGCATTTCAGTCCAGGTTGTACACTGTATAATAAAATGCCATTGCTTATTCTATGGCAAAATGGTGCACCTTTAGTTACACCGCAGGAGGGGAAATGAGACAGCAAAACTATCATTTGTATAATACTGAAAAGAGTTTGCGAAAATGTCGCCATGAGGGCCAGGCTGTCACTTTGCATACAATTCAGGATCCCCAATCATGGGTGCTTCATATTTAAAGCTTTAAAGTATAGACCTCTGCCTAGAAATGCAGCATGAAAGGAAGTCTGGATGAGCCCAAGGTTACCAGAAGAGAAAAAACTGTCATGGTGTCTGTGAGATATAAAGATACCTGCCCTGACATTGGACACCTTGGTAAAGCAAAATGGTGGAGAAAGTGTGTGAGGGTATGTGTTGGGTAGCCATTGCTGGCTTTGTAAAAAAGGAAGAGACTGTTTTGTATGTAATGAAAATATCCTAAGATAGAAAGCTTCTGGGGCAATAAAGGATCTTTTCCCAACCTGGAGTAATAATAATCAGTCCACTGATGGGCCTACTTATTGATGTGAAGTAGAATCATAGAATCATAGAATCATAGAGTTGGAAGAGACCACAAGGGCCATCGAGTCCAACCCCCTGCCAAGCAGGAAACACCATCAGAGCACTCCTGACATATGGTTGTCAAGTATATTATACATCAAAAGTATTAGGTGCAGGTTTTAGTTATATTTACCTCACCCTTGATACTGTATGTTAGATGCTAGAAGAAAAGCATAATGATGATGATGATGATGATGATGATAAAAACCCATCCTAAACTGAACTAATTAGGAAAATGTGGAAACAGCTGGGATTAAGAAGCTATATTCAGCACTAGCCATACTCAGAGTATAGCTATTAAAATAAATAGGTTCCAGTAACTCTATTGATTTCAACAGGTCTGTTCTGAGTACAATGTAGTCAGACATCACCCAATTAAACTATCAGCAGTGATGAAGAAAAAAGAAAACCAAGGAGAACATAAAGTATTAGCGCCATGCTCCTGCTAAAACCACAGATTACAGGAGAAAGATTAGTTCATAACAGAGTAGCAGCATTTGTATTCCCTATGTGGGAAATAGGCCTATTTATTGAATGTTACGGTTGTGCTGATTAATTATGCTTCTTCTTCTTCTTCTTTGGATACCTTCTTTCTTGTCTTCTCTCTTTTTCATTCTTTTTGACAGCCATCACCATTTTTAAAAAGGCATCGCTCAAAGGTATCCTCTCCCCCATTTCCGCTGCCGTCCACCATTCCTGCCATGAGCAAGTATCGTTTTTCTTTCGGAGTGGGGAACAGTGGGCACCCAGCCTGGGCAACAAACCCAAGGCGGATGATCTTATTTCAGTCTGCCAGGTCGCTCCGTGCAACAATATCTGCCTCAGCCGCAGCGCACCCCTTGCTTTTATTTTCCTTTCCTGCTCCTCGCCCCTTCTCATGTTTCTCCATCAGTTTAGGCCCCTAATAGGGAGAGGATGAGCCCATTGATGTCGGCGCATGGAGGCCGGCTAGTGGCATGCCTTTGGGTTTAGTCGCTTAGCAGCAGCCATTTGCGTTATGTGGGCTTTCTTTTGGGGGGCATTGCCCACCCCTGAAACTGACTTCAGGCATTTTTCACTGCCTGTTCTGCATGAATAGCCACAGGCCTCTTGCCAATTGTCCCCCCCTGCTTGAAAGCCAGCCCCAGCCAAAGACCTTTTCAAGTGTGATTCCAGAGTGCCACACAGGCTTTCAGGGCATTGTTGTCGAGATGAGGGCCCTGCACTGGAAAGTGGGGTCAGTAGAGAAAGCACAATGAGGGGTGATGGAGGCTTCATGCAGTCCTCAGATACCCGCCTGTTTATTAATTTACAAAACTAATGTCACTGTCTTTAGAGGAGAGATTGAGTGAAAAAGATGCCCTTTGAGGAAGGTCATCCTATTACATTGATTTTTTTTTTAATAGAACCAAACACAACTAAGGGGCGAGGGTAGCAGGGGTGCTGGGCGGGGGCGGAGAGAGGAAAGAAATGCCAATAAAATCTTGAAGTGCTGGATGCTGTTCAGGATAAAGTAGTTAAGGAAACATTCTATTCAGGGCCTTTTCAGATACAATTCCCTTTTTACGAGAAATGTTTAGTCCGAAAACCAGCTAACTGCTTTGGGCAACAACAATCTACCCTCCCTTGGATGTGGTACATAGCCAAAACAGCACAACACAACAGTGAAATCCATTTCATGGAGCTGTGTGGGCTGGTTTTTTCTCTCTGCCTCTCTCTCTGCAGAAAAAAAAAAATTCCAATTGTTGAGTAGAGTGTGTTAGCTGGCACCTCTTCCTGTAATCTCCCTCCTTCCATTCTTGTAAGTACACACACACACATCATGAGTAAATGCATAATTATTTTTAAAAATGAAAATGAAAAACCTCATATTTGCTTTTGCCCTGTTAATATGGGGTATGCGATTTCTGTAACTAATGAACAGCATACTGGTAAATTAAAAAGATTACCTGAAATTTTAGGGTAGCATACAGCCTCTAGTGAAGGGAGAAACAAATTGTTGACTAGGTGCTTGTTGTATCTTGTTTCTAGGTCAATGAAAAAGGCCATTTTTTAGGACCAAGGGTTAAACTAGATTCATTGTGCGTATGCATTACTGACACTAAACTTTTGCATACTTCTATATCTAATGCTAAACCCGTGTCTTATTATCTGACTGAGGTGGGTTTAGGAAGTGCCACTGAGAATGCATTCCTGTGGCTGTTTATCCTATAATTTCCCTCAACCTCAAATCATGCTAGGTTGGTGTAATGATTAAGAGAGTTGTTCTAGGATCTGAGATACCCATGGTTGCAAATACTCATGCAACCCTGAAGCTCGCTGGGTGAGCTTGGGCTGGTCGCTGTCTCTCAACCTAAGCTACCTCACAGGGTTGCTGTAACAGATAAGATGCAGAAGAACTAGGTGTGCTATCCTGAGGTCCTTGGAGGAAAGTTGAGGGAGAAATGTAATAATAAATAAATATCAGTAAAATCCTCTTAAGAGGGAACTCTGAATGTGATGTAGCCAAAACGGACTAGAGGAACCTCAAAGTACAAAAAAGCCTTTTACAAAAACACCCAAAGAAATCTCATGCTCAGCAGCTATGGCATGCTGACTGTTGGAAGAAGAAATGCAGGAAATTGTAACAGAGAGTATGTGGAAGACAGCATAGCAACATTTGAAGGCAACACTGTTTCGGGAAGTTTTTAATGTTTGTGGTTTTATCGTGTTTTTAATATTCTGTTGGGAGCCACCCAGAGTGGCTGGGGAAACCCAGACAGATGGGCAGGAGATAAATAAATTATTATTATTATTATTATTATTATTATTATTATTATTATTATTAGTTGGTGGACTGGGGCCTTGAACAGGAGCATTTCACTCTGCAGCATTTTGTTGCAGCTCTGAAATGTTTATACCATTGCCTGTCTACTAAAAGGTGTCCTGACATGTGTAATAGAATAAAACCACACCTCATTAAGGGGGGGGTGTCCATTAGCTTATTAGCAAAATTGCTGGGCAAGAAATGGTCCCGGTGAACCTCTTTAAGATATGATGCCGTATTTGCTTAAACATAATCTAAAAGCAGATCTACACTAAACAATTGCATTGCATTTATGCAACTTTAACTGGCTTCCCCCCCAAAAGCCATAGGAACTGTAATTAGTTGAGAATTCTGTCTTGGAGACCCTTACTATGCTGCGGTTCCCATGGCTCCCTGGTAAAAGGGAATGACTATTAAAGCAGTTTAAGTCTTTAGTGGGATATGTCTAAGAAGGGCAGCGTACAATGCAGCCACCACAGAGACATTTCAAGTGATGGAGGTGGGGTCCCTATCAATGTTTCACTAAAACAGTTATACTCAGGCAATGCTTCCTCCCCAGTATTCCTTTGCCTTAGTCTGCCCCCTAAGACCTGGGAAAGAGGCTCTTTTCTGTGTCCGAGTTTTAGGTCAGTAAAATCAGCAAGGTTGTGATGGATGGATCTGCCCATTTTGGTTCACCCACTTTCTCAATTTTCTAATCTCCAGTTCTGCACATTTCTGCAACATTTGGTGATATTTTTTATTTTATAAACCATCCTCCTGAAAATTCATCACATTTTTGTGTTAATTTCTCCTAATAAAGACACATTTGTTTCTAGTTCTGACTAGTGTACATGCTTTTGCAAGCAATCATCCCTAATACGATGCATGTTTGGCTGCTTTGTTACCAATATACTCATTTTTATACACACACCACCCAAATATGTCCATTCTTGTAAACACTGTCTGGTCAGAGAACTGAACTGCAAAATTCAGAGGAGTGTGGATTTTCAGGAATTTTCAGAAAGTGTGAATTAGGTTGGTTCACCTTTGAATGCACAGTGAATCAAATACCTCTCCCATCCCTAGGAGCACAGCCTTCTCCACTGTGTACCCACACTATAGAATGCACTCCTTAAAGAGACTCACTTGTCTATTCACTCCACTGACATAACCTTGTTATGCTGTTGCCTTAAAATAGGAGTGGGGAATCTTTGGCCCCTCAGACACTGAAGGACTCCAACTACCATCAACCATAGCCAACAGGCTTAGATCTGTGGTCTGCTAGCATCTGGAGGGCCAGAGGCTCCCACCTGGATGTAAAATATATACAGTTTGGGTTGTTTTATTATTTGCACTGAGGTGTCATTGTTGACATCCGTCTGTCTCGAGAAACAATGGAGTGTGCCCCTGGGGGTGAAGTCAAACTGCTGGAGAATTACAGCACCTGCTGTGGCTGCAGAAACTGGTAACTCATCCCTACTGCCTCCCATGTTGTTTTTGCCGAGTTAGTAGCACTGAAGTGACCTGGGCGGTGCATTTGGAGCTCCTAGGCTGACCAGACCACAGGACCTCCCTCTTGGCCTCACTGATGTGGTCCAAAGGAAAGCAGAGCAATACATTTGGCATCAGCTTGGCTGAAGGAGTTGCTGGAAGGAGGCGTACAACACAACCGTCTTAGCTCTGCCACTCCAGATTTGTGTAGGGTTTACTCCTTAGCCTTTTCTTCTCCTGAAGATGTCCCACAAGCCAGTGGGTATGGATTTTCCCTCAGGGTTTACTCCTGAAGCCTTTCTCACAGATGACTATAGCCAGAAGGCAGCGGCGGTTTAGGATTGGAGTTTTCCTTCTCCTGCTAGTGTGTATTGTATTGCGATTTATGGTATTGCTATGGGTCATTTTACATGCCCATGAGCAGAGATTAGGACTAGTAAAAACGTGATTGGTAAATACAGCATCACTGGTAAATTATGGCAGCAGTGGTTTGCTGCACCATCAAGGTATTTTAGCCTTGCTGTGCCCTTTCAGGTGCAGTGTTGGAGACTAGCCTCAACCTGCTGGCTGCAGTAGGGCAATGTTGTGCAAGCTACTCATTCATTTCTACGCCTGTTGGCGTCTTCTTGTGTAAAAAATGGGAAGGCTTTGTATTCTTAATGAATGGGTGGATTTGAATTGCTTTGACCTGCACTTTTTTCCACACTGAGGGCCAGCCACCCTCCCATCTGGGAAACCTTTCTGCGACAGGAGGGTCACCTGCTAGTGGTGGGCAGGGGCGAAAGTGGACCGATCAGCAAATATAATTTTTACCTTTCTGCAGTAGGCTAGTTTCTATACATACTCACATACACCTCTATAGCTTCCACCCAGCCAATAAACAGGCATTAGCAGAGTTCTAGGACAAAGGCCAGTCTGGCAAAGACACTCAAGGAGGTTATGTAGAGCTGGGGAGGGCTGTGGCCTGGGAAAAGAGGGCATGGCTGGGGAGGGGGTGCTCTAGGAAGAGTCACAAGGACCAGATAACAGGTTCTCTCTGGCTGCATTTGACCCCTGGTCTAAGACACAAGGAGCTGGCCTAGTAAGGGGGCCAATTACTTTCAGCCAGTATTGGAAGGTACTGTTGTTGAAGAGCATGTGAAAACACAAGGAGTGCAATTTTGCAAATGCTCTCCATAAGCAACAGACGAAGAACGAAGGTGCAAGGCAGTGACAATCAGAGGCACTTGAAGTTATTATAACCCATTCACCTTCATGGCAGCAGAAAATCATATTAGAAACACAGGCTTAGCATCACTTCATTGCACAGTGAAGCAGGAGAAGCTGGCTTATGATGGGAAAAGGCTTCTATTTGGAACCAAATATCAAAAGTAATTTGAAGCAGAGCTATAGATACTGTACTCATCCAGTGTACCATCAATAATATTTGACAATATTAGAGATTTGGTTAGACTCCAAGTCCCCTCATTTTTGTTACCCATTCACAAAGCTTCAACCCAATTTTCCACGACTCGCTCAAATGTTCAAATTCAAGTGTGTTCTCTGGGTGTTTGATCAAGAAAATAAACATTTGGATCTCTTTCTGATCCACCAGACCCCTTTGGTTAGTTGTGTCCAAATTGTAATGGCAAAAACTAACACAGCCCACATATCATGCCTGGGTTGTTTTCTGAAACCAAACACAATAGCAGATAAATGGAATGCTTCTAGAAATATTTCAAGAAGGCAGCTTAGTACAGGACAGTGGAATGCAGCTAGCTGTAATTTCAGTGACCTATACCAATGTTTATGGGAACTTCACCATATTTCCATCAAAAGAATTATCATCATCATCATCATCATGGTAAAGCGGTAAAGGTAAAGGGACCCCTGACCTTTAAGTCCAGCCGTGGATGACTCTGGGGTTGCGGCGCTCATCTCGCTTTACTGGCCGAGGGAGCCGGCGTTTGTCCACAGACAGCTTCCGGGTCATGTGGCCAGCATGACTAAGAACCAGAGCAGCGCACGGAAACGCCATTTACCTTCCTGCCGGAGCAGTACCTATTTATCTACTTGAACTTTGAAATGCTTTCAAACTGCTAGGTTGGCAGGAGCTGGGACCGAGCAACGGGTGCTTACACCATTGCGGGAATTCGAACCACTGACCTTCTGATCGGCTGATCGGTTTAGACCACAGCGCCACCCACGTCCCTATCATCACAGTAACCCTATTCAAATGACAGGACTAAATAAGTTTGAATTCAGTTGAATTCAACTATTGAAATGGAAAGAAATGGAAATCTTCACAGTGAATTTTATTTCATTTAATATATTGTTTATGGGGAAATGCATTTAAAAAGAACCAGCATCAGACAGAGACTGGGATTATGCTTCCATTGGGTTATTAATTCCTGGAAGCTGAAATTAATTTGAACTGTACAGTGGTACCTTGGTTCTCAAACTTAATCCATTCTGCAAGTCCATTCCAAAACCAAAGCGGTCCAAAACCAAGTCACGCTTTCCCATAGAAAGTAATGCATAATGGATTAATCCGTTCCAGACTTTTAAAACAACCCCTAAAACAGCAATTTAACATGAATTTTATTATCTAACGAGACCATTGATCCAGAAAATGAAAGCAATATCAATGTAGATGATAATAATAATAATAATAAAAATTCTTACCTGCACTGATGATAGTCATTGTTTGGATGGGGGGCTTTTATCCATTTCCGCAGTCACACACCCAACCAATCAGTAGCTGAACAGTCACAAAAACAAATTAACCGAAAAACCCTCAAAAACAAAAAGCACAAAATAAAAAGCAGAAACAAAAGTGCAAAACTTAATCTGTTCCGGAAGTCCATTTGACATCTGAAATGTTCAAAAACCAAGGCACAGCTTCTGATTGGTGCAGGTGCCCCGGAAACAGTAGCCAACAACCGCATTGGATGTTCGGCTTCCAAAAATCGTTTAAAAACCGGAACACTTACCTCCGAGTTTTCGGCGTTGAGTACCAAGGCATTTGAGAACCAAGGTACTACTGTATTCAGATTAAGTCATTTGCGGATTTGATTTTGAGAAATATTGAAGAAACGACTAGTATAGATATTGAGTGGGCCACATTGTATGATTTGGGGTATTTGGAGGCTATTGTGGCTGTAACTTCTCAGAACTTATTTTGAATTTACTGACTGCAGGAAAAATAGCAATGGCCAGAATTGAAAGAACTGTGCAAATGAAAATTTATGCAAGTTCTAGAAGGTGACTTTGTGTAGTGCGGTGCCCCAATGTGTCAGAGGTGCAGAGCAGTATAAGAAACCATGAATAAGAATATATAGGCTGTAGTGTAGAAACTTTAGTGGATCCCTCCCACCTACCCAGGAGTACTGAAAATGAACTTGTGCAAACTATGACAGGAGAACTTGTGCAAACAGAAGAACATATTGGAAATTTGAATCCCTTTCTTATGGAATGTTCTTCTGCTAAGTTTGGAAACAGCACTTCTGTGACTGGAAGAATCTTTCCGCCTTTGGATCCAACCCTATATACATTATAGGCTTGGCTGGCAGAATGGCTCTACAGAATATGATGTTGTTTGTTATTGCAATACTCACATTTTTTAAAATTTATTTCTTTTGCACTGAAGGTGCAAAGGTCGTTTTTTAAAAAATGTTGTTCCTAGTTCATGAAATCCTGGAATGAAAAATGCAATGATCATATACTATATGCATTGTTTTCTTTCTTGTACAGTAGTACCTTGGTTCTCAAACTTACATAACCTGTTCTGGGAGTCTGTTCGAAAAACAAGGTGCAGCTTCCGATTGGCTGCAGGAGCTTTCTGCACTCAAACAGAAGCTGCGTTGGATGTTTGGCTTCCAAGAAACGTTCACAAACCAGAACACTTACTTCTGGGTTTGCGCCGTTCAGGAGCCAATTTGTTCAGGAGCCAAGCCGTTCAAGAACCAAGGTACCTCTGTAAACATTTTTAAGAAGGAAAGACTGTATCCAATCAAGTCATACTCGGAATTGGACTAATGACTAGCTAACTCCACTGACTTCAATGGGTATATCCTGAGATTGTTGGATATAGCACCAATATATTATATGTTCAGTGTATATTGCAATGGTCAGTGGTCTGTTATTGATTCCAAGGGGAGTTAAATCCTTTAGGAAGCTGCTCAATTCCAACTCAGGCTATTTGTCCACCTACAGCAATCTATTCTGACCACCAGCAGCTCTCCGGGATCTCGGGCAGAGATCTTGCTCACAATCTGCTTATCCTTTCACCTTTCACCTAGAGCAGCGGTTCTCAACCCGTGGATCCCCAGATGTTGTTGGACTACAACTCCCATCATCCCTGAGCTCTGGCCTTGCTAGCTAGGGATGATGGGAGTTGTAGTTCAACAACATCTGGGGACCCACAGGTTGAGAAAGGCTGACCTAGAGGATGGTTGGGATTGAATAAGGGACTTCCTGCATCTCCCCACTGAGTGGTCATCCCTTCCTAATATTTGGGAATCTCAAAAGGATCTGCTTTGATTCTGGCTAATCAACCTGATAGCCTTCAGCTTGTCAGGACCCATCTGATCTCCCTGACTTTGTATGAGTAATAGCCAATTGGAGCTAAAAATTCTCATGAGAACAAGCCTTCTCAAGTTATTTTGGCGTGCCTGCTTTTAGCCCCATTTGTAAAGCAAAACAGGAAGTGCAAAAGTATACTAGAAGGAGCTTGCTCATCGAGAATTACATAAACTCTCCCTGGATCTCAGGAAGATGGTTCAATTTCAGCACAAACGTGACAGATGTGGTTTTGTTTGTTTGTTTGGTCTGAGGACTGTTGCCTGTCCTTCTTTGGAAAATGGACTTTTGGGGAGTGTACCTAACTAGCAATATTTGGGAGGTAGAACGCACTGCAAAAGCACATGCAGCCTTTGTAATTTTAAGCAGGCTTCTAGGGAAGCTCTGATGAGTGCAACTTTTCCTGTCAGTTTGGGGAAGCTGCAGTTTCTGGATAGTGATCTTAAGACCCTTTCCCTTCCGGAAAATGGTCACCCTAAGGGCTGCTTCAGAAAAGACATTTTTTCCTATGTAACACTAATCTTAGTGGTCATGATTTTCCCAACCGAAGTTCAGCGTTCTGAATCCAATTTATATTATGTGCATGCAAATGACACTTGGGAAGCACTTAATTGTGGCTGGATTGTATTCCATGTAGAAAAAAAAAGTGCAGAGTATGTTATTTGATGTTCATGTTAGCATTGTTTCTGCCACAAGTGCACAGATTGGGAAGATGATGCATATATCAGATTCCCAGCGTATCTATTCCTATTGGGGGGAAAACACTCATCCCAGAATTCAAATGACAGAATATATACATATTTTCCTACATGATTATAGCCCTCTTCAGCCACCATGACCAGGCATTAAATAAACACATGAGTGGGGAGCAATGGGAACAAGTACTTTAGTTCTGTCCCCTTGCCAGTGCCTTTTGCCTTCTGAGTTGTGGGGGGCAACAGAAGAGTGTTCTCTGGCAACACTGCACTGCTCCTTTGGACAGACTGGAGGGGCGGGGGCTGAGCAGGTTCTTCCCAGTTGATCCCATCAACTTCCACTGTGCTTTCTTCATTTCTGAGACAGCACTGGAAGAACTGGCAGGGATGCCGCTGCCATGCTGCTACCCATAGGAATGACTCAGAAGGCTCAGTGTTTATTGAGCATCAGTGGCAGACTTTGGCTTTTATCATTTCAGCAGCGCCCTGAGCAAAGCCAAAATTTGGCACTCTCCCCCCCCCCACCTTCCGTTCTGCTCAATTCACCACATTATAGTTGTGAAGCCCTGCAGTGCCCTCAAGCGCCGGCGCCCAGCTGGACTGCCCCAAACCCGCTTCTGTTGAGCATTCATTCTCCTTTGTTTGCAGGGACATTAGACAACGTTAGCTATTAAATGAGCATTTACTCTGATTCAAAGCAAGTGCTATCCCACACTTTCCAGTGGATTGTCCTGTTGCAAAAACCCAGACCTTTGTTGTACAAGACCTCCCAATCAACTATGATCACACAACCTTTGCCAGGATGTCAACTATCATAAAAAGATAGTGACAGTCTGGGGGACATTCCAAGAAGCACCTTCCCATTAAGAACCAATTGCTGCCTATGATGATGATGATAGTAATAATAATAATAATAATAATAATAATAATAATAATAATAATAATAATAATAATGTTGTATGTACATGTGAGAAAGAAATACAGTCTGTAGAAACTTGGCTTGCTCTCTTCATGGCCCAAGAGATAAAGTGCTTGTCCTTGAAATAAATTTACAAATTAAATATGTACCGTATTGGCCTGAATATAAGCCTCACCTTTTTTCCAAATTCCGACCATGAAAAGTTAAAGTGTGGCTTAAATTCATGACCTTACAAAAATGGGCTTTTATGATATCGCTGTTGAAACAGACATATGGTAAAACAGAATGGGTGTGAATGCCTGCGGAATTTTAAGTGAGCGGCTTATATTCGAGTATTGTCTTTTTCTCTCCCCCCCCCCACCTTGAATTCAACCGCTTATATTCGGGCCAATACGGTATCTTCTTTTCTGTCCCACAACTCACAGCTATAGTGAATTTCCAAATAATCCTTTATTTGAAAGCAACCTAGAATCAGCTGAGAACTCTGTGAATGGCTCCTTGTGTTCCACTAAGGATGCCAAACTAAACCCAGGCAATATTGAGAACTGTAATCTATTATAACACCCTCTCTTGGACGTTAGCATGTACACTGCATAATTCAGGAAATATGTGAAACAAGGAATCTGAACCATTGGCAGAGCCATCCAAAAGGCATTGTGTGCGTGCGTGTGTGTGTGTGTGTGTGTGTGTGTGTGTGTGTAGGCAGACAAACCAGCTTTTCCAATGTGGGTTTGAGCAATGCAGCTTTACAGGGATGAAGCTCATGGGCACAACATTTGGACAGTACTTCGTTTTAGCTGGCGTATATCCGATGTAGCAACAACAACACGTACCTCATATTTTTTTGAAGTGCTTGTTAGCATGCATTTTAATGACAAAAAAAGACTTCGCCAGCTCTAGGGCAGTGTTTCCCAAACTTTTTTGGGCAACGGCACACCTGTTTACTGAAAAAAAATCTCGCGGCACACCACCATTAAAGCCCCGCCCCGTGACGTCAGCGCGCAGCGTCACGCCGGGAGGGACGCACGAAAGTGAAAGTTTTTTCCCTCCCCCCTCAGTCCCTCGCTCAGAATTCAGCTCCCTCTCCCGCCGCGCAGGAGCGATGCCTCTCTGGCTCTCCCTCCGCTCAGGCTGAGGGAGGGAAGGAGGTGCGCGTGTGACCCGTCTCTGCTGGGAGACCAAACCCAGCGAGGCAGAGTCGCGCGGAGGCGCCCAGGCAGCGCTGCCGGCTGCGAGGAGGAGCGCCAGGCAGCAGCAGGAGGCGCGGCCTCTCCTCGCCGCCGCCGCCCCGCCTCTCGCTGCCCGACTCGCCCGCCTCCCTCCAGGCATCTCGCGGCACACCAGCCGATGTCTCACGGCACACTCGTGTGCCGCGGAACACCGGTTGGGAAACACTGCTCTAGGGCATGGTGGGGGAATGGGAGGGCTTTGGGTTCTGTGAAACCACAGTCTCTCCTTGTCCTGGTTCTCACTACTTGAACTGCAGACTCGGGTTCCATCAAAGTCTTGAACGCATAAATCAAATTGGGATATAGGCAAGGCTCAGGTTACACAGAGCAAGACGTACAAAAGAGGTACTGGCGCAGAGCTAATCACAAGCTAAGATGCCGATCCAACAGGGGACATGGCCCTGAACCTTCATTTTGAAGGGTGGAGCAGCAGGGCACTTAGCATGGTGAATGGCTGGACCCTCAAGACTGGGCAAGCAAACTGGTACTTTAGCAAGTACGCTGAGCTTGTGAGGTCTGTGCACACTGGCTCTGTCATCTCCTTGTCCTTCGAGATGGAGGCAGGGATCAATGGCACCAGCTCAGCGTTTGAGGTATCTCCACAACAAGAGGTATATGACATGGGGTGTCCTGTGTCACAGGGACCGAACACTCTTTTTCCAAAGCTGCTCAGGTTTTGCAGGGAAAGTATTTGTTTTTTCCAACTTCTGAAACACATTGGGCAGGAACTCAAGTGGGGGCCTTTTCAGTGGCTGCTCCCAGGCTCTGAAACTCCGTGCTGAGGGAGGCCTGGCGAACTTAATCTCTGGTGACCTTTTGCAGGCAGGCAAAAAATATGCTAATTTAGACAGGCCTTTTAAATATGCTGATGTTGATTTCATTGATGTTTTACCTGCCTTGTCTTTATGGGGTTGTTGTTTTTTTATTCTGTATGTGTATACTATTGTGCTTAGTTACATTAATTCATACATTATTGTAAATGTGCTGTCATTGGCTGCTTTGAGCATCACTTGAGGTGATCTATCTGGTAAGAGAGCTGCTAAGCTTTCGAATGCTGAAGTTTGAATGCTGGGAGAATGTGATCACTCATTAAGTGAAGCAAATATGTTCTGGATTAACAGTATTTATCCATTTGCAGGAATCCTTGGGGAAGGTTCTAAGTCATCTCTTCCTCCAGTTTCCCTGGGAAACACAAGTTCTTCCATGAAGGTTCTTGCTGGCCCTATCTCAGAAGAGTTTAATAGGAGGAACTTTGCGCCTTGGAAGTTACAAGACTAACAGTGTTTTGGAGAGACTCACATAGAATTTAGCACCTCTTTGCATATGCAACCCAGCTGCCTTTTGATGTCTGACAATGCAATCCTATACGTACATACTCAGAGGTATGCCCCTTTGAGTTCAATGGGACTTACTTTGAAGGAAATGCGTATGGGATTGCAGCCTAAAAAATAAAAAAAACCACTCATTGGATTTGGCTGGAAACCAGATCTACTGACTTGGTGTACTTGAAAATGTTTTTGCTGGTCTAATAGCACAAGTAGTTTCCATAAGACATTTGAGCTCCCTGATCACTCCTTCCCCTTACCTTTTTTTTGTAACTCTCTGGAATGCTGATATTTTGGTTAATTTTCTCCAGCTGTCACAAAGTTTCACAGGAAAATGACCTCGTGGAGTGACCACTTCCCTAGCCCTTGATGTAAGTATGCTTTTTTCCAGGCTTTCACCACTTCATCCCCATCACTGTCTGGGGCCTTTAATGAGTCAAGGGAAATATATATGCATTTGTGCGCTCACTCGCGCGCACACACAAAGAAAGCAATTATAAGATATTAATGAACTCAGTCTGTATTTTAAAATCCCATTCGTTAGTTTAAGTTGAGTTGAGTTGGTCTACAGACCATAAACATCAAATACAGCATAGGGGTCATCAAGAAAACCACAGTGAAAAGAAAAGAAAGGTAACATGCACGCACACAAATGGTGCCCCTTATAACAAGAGTCTAACCAAATTTATCTGAAGCTGAGGCTCCAATACTTTGGCCACCTCATGAGAAGAGAAGACTCCCTGGAAAAGACCCTGATGTTGGGAAAGATTGAGGGCACAAGGAGAAGACAGAGGACGAGATGGTTGGATAGTGTTCTCGAAGCTACCAACATGAGTTTGACCAAACTGCAGGAGGCAGTGGAAGACAGAAGTGCCTGGCGTGCTCTGGTCCATGGGATCACAAAGAGTTGGACATGACTAAACAACTAAACAACAACAACAACAACCAAATTTATAAACAATCACAAAGATTGCTAATTTTTACTCAGGTCTCATCTTCCTTTTCATCACTGTGACCTAGTTTTGATGGCTACACAGGGCACTTAGCCAGTGTGTCATAGCAGCAGAGGAGGTGGGGTAGGTGGAACACTGCTGTTCCCAACACAGAAGGCCACTGGCACAGAACATGAGGAGAGAGGTGAGGAACTGGAAGTTTGGGCTGTGTATTATGGCAGCAGGAGGGTTGCACTGCCTTTGATACAACTTGGTATGGGGGCTGAGCTCCTCATAACTTGCCTCCCCTCTCCCCTTTCGTAAGTTCTGGCAATCTTCTGAATTGGGAAGCCATGAGAGCAATGGTACCCCCATCGGCTGCTACTGTTTCTTGATCTTAGGACTGGAAGTTGCCATTAAGAGTTGAAATTCACCTGAGCTCCCCAAGTGTAAATAACAACAACAACAACAACAACAACAACAACAACAACAACAACAACAACATTTATACCCCGCCCATCTGGCTGGGTTTCCCCAGCCACTCTGGGCATCTTCCAACAAAACACTAAAATACAATAACCTATTAAATATTAAAAGCTTCCCTAAACAGGGCTGCCTTCAGATGTCTTCTAAAAGTCTGGTAGTTATTTTTCTCTTTGACATCTGACGGGAGGGCGTTCCACAGGATGAGCGCCACTACTGAGAAGACCCTCCGCCTGGTTCCCTGTAACTTGGCTTCTCACAGCGAGGGAACCGCCAGAAGGCCCTCAGCGCTGGACCTCAGTGTCTGGGCAGAACGATGGAGGTGGAGACGCTCCTTCAGGTATACTGGACCTGTCTTGCTCCTGTCTGTAGCATGTTAACAACAAATTAACTTCATGGGCTATTTACTACTACATCTTCTGCCACCTGGGTTACAAAAAGCACCAGGTGTGTTAAACAGAAACTTCTAGATCTTAACTTGCAAAACATACAGTGGTGCCCCGCAAGACGAATGCCTCGCAAGACGGAAAACTCGCTAGACGAAAGAGTTTTCCGTTTTGGAGGTGCTTCACAAAACGAATCTCCTATGGGCTTGCTTCGCAAGACAACAATGTCTTGCGAGTTCCTGCTGGTTTTTTTTTCCTTCCCCCGTTTTCTAAGCCGCTAAGCCGCTTATCAGCCGATCCGATCAGCAGATAAGCCGCTAATAGCGCTAATAGCGCTAAGCCGCTTATCAGGTGATAAGCCGCTAAAAGCCTCTAAAAGCCGCTAATAGCGCTAAGCTGCTTATCAGCTGATCCGATCAGCAGATAAGCCTCTAAAAGCCTCTAAAAGCCGCTAATAGTGCTAATCCGCTAATCCTTCAATGGGCTTGCTTCGCAAGACGAAAAAAACTGCTAGACGAGGAGAATCACAGAACGGATTCTTTTCGTCTTGCGAGGCACCACTGTATTAGCGTGTGGCGCCAGTTCATACAGTTGATGTTTTACCATTCATCAAAACCAGTATTTTGATGTTGCTACAGCCTCGGTCTCAGTGGGTTCTAGTGATCCATGGGAATAAAACTTTTAAAGGTTTAAACGGAACAAACTTCTTTAGATGGAACCGCAGTTACACAGAGCAATATAGCAATTGTTGAGATGGAGCTGAACGCATAAGTAATCTGTTTGAACAGGGCAACCCATCGTCCCACTTAGTCCCCTGAGAAGATTAGGTCATTCTTGCTTGCAAACGTTGCCGTCAGTCAGTCCAAGCATTCATCTAATTCACCAAGGTGCTGGATATTTCAGAGTTACTTCTCTACAAACAGCTTTAGTACCCCCCACCCCACCCCAAAGTGACAGGACCACAGCAGCACTTGGCAAACTTCTAAACTGCAGCTTGAAGGACATAGCTTTTCTAGAAGGTGATAACAGCCCAGAAATATAAGTCTGCCTATTTCTCTCCCCCTCTCTGGCCTTCTGTCTCTCCGCTGAGTGACTCCACTCCTACAGGGCCATTCATGAGGGTTACATGTTACATTGGCACCAGAAACCTTCACTGGAAGCTTTTGGAGGTTTTGGAGGCATTAATCAACAAGCAATTTAACTTGGCACAGAGAGAAACAAATTATGCTTATTTCAGTCTGTTCACGAAGCAAACAAGGAGCATTTTACACATCTGTGTTTTCCATTTATTTCACAGAAATAGCACAGATGCTTTGTACAAATGGTATACACCTTTGAAATAAAAGTTATGGGTGCTATGGTATGTGTGATGGTATTTAATTTGTTAAATACTACTGATAAAGTGAGGGGGGGAAACAAGGCTGCTGTCAACACCCGACATCCTCAGGTATCTGCTGGGGCTCCTGGCCTCACTTTTCTGACTGTCTGATAAGCAGTGGGTGGCTTGGAGCTCCCCTTTAAATTTCCTTTAATGCTTGGAGTACCTCTCCATTGGAGGCACTATTTAAATCTTCCACAGTTTCCCAGAGTGATGCTACAATATGGACCTTTTGGGAATTGTAGAAAATGTAAGTGGTGGTTCTAAGCCGTTCACTACACATTGGTGCCCTGTTGCCCTCTGCTGCTAAGTAGACCCACTGGGAAGGGCAGTGACACAGAAGAAGGGCTCTCTAGAGGGCATGTTCTGAGGGCTCCTCTTAAGGTCTCCCTCAAATATTTCGCCAGCCCTGGAAAGAAATCTAAACAGAAGTGCAGTGCAGTACAGAGACTAGTATTGGCTTTAATTTATCCATGAGAAAAAAGTGAGGGCCTGGACCTTCAATTCTGCAACAATGACAAATTTTTCCATGTATGTGAGATTAGATATATGTCTTTATCCTTGCAAAATCCATTTGACCTCCAATTATAATCTAATTTGACTTCCAGCTATAATATTTGGGCTATTTATGTAATGTTGTGGAATCACTGCTTTCTCTTGTACACTTACAGACCCTTCATGCTTACATGGTTTCACTTTATTCTACAGGAATTATTCCCAGGTGCATATGACAGGTTGTTCTGTGGAGAGCAGACCTGAGCATTTACAAGGTAATATGCATTAGAGAAGGGATGCGGGTGGCTCCCATTGCTCGGTCCCAGCGCCTGCCAACCTAGCAGTTCGAAAGCACCCCCGGGTGCAAGTAGATAAATAGGGACCACTTACTAGCGGGAAGGTAAACAGCGTTTCTGTGTGCTGTGCTGGCTCGCCAGATGCAGCTTGTCACGCTGGCCATGTGACCCAGAAGTGTCTTTGGACAGCGCTGGCCCCCGGCCTCTTAAGCGAGATGGGCGCGCAACCCCAGAGTCGGACACGACTGGCCCGTACGGGCAGGGGTACCTTTACCTTTTTATGCATTAGAGATGTGCAACTGATTGGGCAGTATACCAGATCAAATTGGGCCAATTTGGACAATCCAGCCAGAATCCAAATTGAATTGAATCAGCTCCAGTTCACTCTGAATCAGAGTAACAATTTGTGCCAATTTAGAGCTCGAAATTGCCTAAGAAACCAGACACCCTGTCTCCAAAGTATTAGAATCATTAACTGTAGCACCATATAAGGAGATTGCCAGGTTGGGGAGAGGGGGAGATGTAGTTGGAGGAGAAGGAGGGGAGGAGGAATTAGTTATTGACAACTCTAGCTTCTAATCCAGGGCTAGAATGTCACTCAAAAATATCCAATCATAGTGTTTGTGGGGAGGGATGGTGAAGTCTTAAAAGTAGCTGCAAGGTCACACTGCCTTCAGTCTTTTGTAAGTTGTGTTTCTTAGAAAGAGTTTGGTGGCATATGTTCAGCTAGTATTTTATTTATCCTTCAGTACCCTACCCAACATCTAGACCTGTTTGTTTTCCATCCTTCCCCAATTAATCCTGGCTCATGGTCACCCAGCTGCCCTGTAGACAAAGTGTGTATTCTTTAAATAAAGAGGGGGAAGAGGTAGGGAGTTTGGAACACAGTGCAAAAAATAAAAATTTGAACCTTGGGGCTGCTGGGCCGTCCCCTAACAATGCCCCTGTTCATGGCTGCTGAGATGGTGATGGGGAGTCTGCTCCCAGCAAACTCTGCCTGTCACTATTCTGCTAGGAAAAGTTCAAGCAGCAGTGCTTGTGTGGCTGTGAATCCTGGCTTCACATCTGAATCCTTGTTGCTGGTCACAGTGTCGGCCTGTGTGCAGAACAGGAGGTGAAGCCAGTTTTAAATTAGAATACTAAAGCTCTGGAATCAGGATTCAAAGCCAAGGTGAACAGGCCCATTTCTCGGAATGTTGTAAACTCCATATGGGACCTCAACCCCTTCTTTAAAATTTGGAAATGTGTTCAAGGTCTATTATTGCCCGATCCACCTTTAAGTTTCTGCAAAATCCCAAAATAAAACTATGACTGGTCTAAATTCCTGACCAATATGTCTGTGTCTTCCTTTCAGCTCTGCCCTGTAAATGGTTTTATAAGAATCCAAATGGTAGCTACTTAGTATTCAGCAAGTCCCACCCACCTTCAAAATACTCCCTTGACTTCAGTGTTTACATATGCACTAGGTATGTTTACCCTGAGGTATTAAAAAGGCCAGTAAAATAGATATAATGGCATTGCATACATCCTGTGATAGTCAGCACCTAGCATTTGCCTGCTTTATTCAGAATAATAGTGATTAATAATATTAATAATAGGTATGGTGGAAAATAATAAGAATGGGTAATTCCCTTGGAATGAACACTCTCCAAACATTATCATTAGGAATTCTTTTGCTTTACCTTTTAAGGAGAGCAGCAGTTTCCAACATGTCAGGTTTCTAAATCACCTGATAGTTTGAAAGGAGGTATTTGAGTAATTTCTGTAAGCTATAAGGTGAGCACCATCCTGGCTGTATTATTTTAGGAAATGAGCCCAAACCCTGTAGAAGTACAGCTAGCATATAAATTAAAAACATCTTCCAGTTTAATTGGCTTCCCTTGTGCTCCATAATTTAACATTGACATTTCTTTTTACTGAAATACAACATGGTTCAGTGATTAGGATTGAATTTATTAATGTGTTTAACAGTGCAATCCTAGGTGTGTCTACTCAGAAGCAAATCCCACTGAGTCCAGTCAGGCTTACTCCCAGGTAAGTGCGTATAGGAGTGCAGCCTACAATATTTACATATCACCTAAACAGATAAATAAATATAGACAACCGGATCCATCGAGGGTGAAGCCTGAACATGAAATCAGACTTGGCCATGCATGTGCACGACTGTTTTAGGAGTATTGAAGGACAAAGAGAGGACTGTGTGCATAGTTTCTGGTGAGCATTACTGCATCTAACACCCACTCCAGGATCAAGAACAATGCAGTCTGGATCAGATGGTTAGCGCTGAGCTGACAGAAGAAAACACCTGAATTGGGAATGAATTGGCTGGTAGGTGTGGGCAGATATATGGAAACAAAAGGGTACACATATCCCACTGGATATATCAAGACAGGGTTGCCTCCAAACTGGCATATTTTGCTTCCTGAGGCAATGGACAAATGGAACCACCCAGAAGCCCATTGGACTGGCAGCTTGATTATGTGCTTATAGATTTATTTTACAATATATCCTGTCCCCTGCACAGTCTATGTTGATGCAGCATGTATCTTTAAACTGCTCGCTGTGTGTGCATGTGTGCGTGCAATTACTCTTTAATCTCACAATGGACCTGGTTGCACTTCTTAGAGAACAGCGGCAACTCAAAGCTGCACCAACATTTACTACCTTGCAGCAAAGGAGGTTGGGATGTTGGAAGAAAAGCAGTGCGCTGACCCCTTGATCTGTGCGCATGCGCACTATGAGCACAGGTGCACACATTCCAATCAAGAAGCTGCATTCTGTCTCCTCACAGTGAAAGATTGGGCTTTTGGGGGAAAGCGGGAAGGGATTGGAAGACTGCAATCGACAATTTATACTCATAAACAAGGCACCACTAAAAACTTTCCAAATGCCCAGATAGGGACAAAATACAGGCATCCATTAAAGAGAAGTTAGGCAACCTGTGGCCCAATTTCATGCAGGTAGCAAGGAGGAGGGAAATGGTGGCAAGAGGGTAGCAGAGAGAGATAAAAGAGGGCAATGGAAAGAGAGAGGTGCATGGAGTGTGAAATATACTCCGAGTCGAGAGTGGATTTCATGCTCTTTATTCAGCTCATAGTGGTGAGGAGGAATGGAAGTTCCCCCAGAATGTCTGCTTTATATACATTATTTACACAATGAGCCCCATGTGATTGGCTAATTCCAGGATTCTCCTGTAGGCCAATCAGGTTGTGGATTCACTTCCACCTGGAGCTGGATTGGGTGGCTCCTGTGGACCTATCAGATTGCTGCATTCTGGATCCTATTGTTCTAGGACCAATCAGACTGCTGCATTTTGGATCCTATTCAACTCAGTACATAACAGAGTGGTAAGCAGAGATCAAAAAAAATATGCCCCCTCCACTCTTGTTTTTGGCCTCACCCACTACTAGCATGCAGGCTCCAAGTGATTACTGGAGGAATATGACCCTTTAAAAAAGTTTCCTTTTTCCTGGGTTAAAGCATTTGACAGCCTGTTGTGCACAATTTTAAATAAAGGACATTAGCTTGAGGAAAGCATGCCCGTTATAAGAGTTTTCCCTCCTTTTCCAAACACCAGAATGGCACACTTGTATTTTCAGGCATTCCTCTGGACAACTTTTCCTTTGTTTTCTTTTGGGATTAGGTAGCATCAATTCTTTCTTTCTTTTTATTAGTTGAGTTTTTCCAGTAGTGATAGTTCCCAGAATGAGGATTTACTGTAAAGCGCAGGCACATGGCCAGTTTGAGACGATTGTACCATCAGTGTTATTACCATGGTTAGTGTGCCGCTTGACCTATTCCCACTATAACAGCAGTGAGACTATGATTCCCTCCAACACATGAAAAACTGCCTTGTCAATGAAAGGTGGTGAACAATACGGCAATGTTTGCATGATTGCAATCCATGAAAAATATTAGCCCATGCATACGCAGGCCTTATTATGTAGACGTTGTTTGCCTAGCAAAAGCGACTGTCTGTTTGTCTTCCCTGTATCGTAGTGTCTTGACCTGCTATTCACTGTCTCTGAAAGCCTGGGAGCTTCGTTTCATCTATAAAATGTGATTTGTTTTATTGTAAAACAGAAGGAGAACAAAAAGGTACTGTACGTGGCGAGGTCTTTTTCCATGAATATAAAATCCTTTCAGCTCAGTTTTAGGTGACAAACTGCACAGCTGTAATGCGTTCCATTTACCAGCCTGCATATATGAAAGATGTGTAATGTTAACTGAGTTTTCTCTCCCCCCCTCCTCATCCCATTCCCGTCCCTAAAGGAGGACCACCCTGTCTGCAGAATCTCCAAGGAAAAACACGGCGCGGTCTGATCAGAAACTGCCTTTGTTGGCAGAAATACACTACATTGCATTAACCAAAACAGTCAAAAATTTAAAATAAAATCTTTTTTTATGGTGGCTGCTTTTTATTTAAATATTCATTTTATTTGTGTAAACGGATCTCATTTGGTCTTGACATACCAACATCACAGAACTATCTGTAAGCCTTGTTTACATTTAGCAGTGGAAATTGTTTCAAGCTTTTCACAGAACCTTCAAAAAATGATATACACTGAACAGAAAATGTGTTGGATCCCCCACTGTAGCTCCCCCCTCCTCCAAATGCTACGTTTGATCATGGATAACAATTTGTGGGACAGAATGTACCAAATACTTAATCTCTCCCCCCTTTACGACGTGGTTTTTACACTGATATAAGAGCTGCTTTGCTGTTGCCAGATACCCAGGCCTTCACACTATAAGTGGCTTCTGTGGCTTCCATGCTAACTTATTACTAACCTTGATATGTGACATCATCTACTGTTATCATTTTGCAGTATACCTGAAGGAGCGTCTCCACCCCCATCGTTCAGCCCGGACACTGAGGTCCAGTGCCGAGGGCCTTCTAGCAGTTCCCTCACTGCGAGAAGTGAGGTTACAGGAAACCAGGCAAAGGGCCTTCTCGGTAGTGGCGCCCGCCCTGTGGAATGCCCTCTCATCAGATGTCAAGGAAATAAACAACTACAGTGGTACCTCAGGTTAAGTATTTAATTCGTTCCGGAGGTCCGTTCTTAACCTGAAACTGTTCTTAACCTGAAGCACCACTTTAGCTAATGGGGCCTCCTACTGCTGCCGCGCCACCGGAGCACGATTTCTGTTCTCATCCTGAAGCAAAGTTCTTAACCCGAGGTACTATTTCTGGGTTAGCGAAGTCTGTAACCTGAAGCATCTGTAACCTGAAGCGTACGTAACCCGAGGTAATACTGTATCTGACTTTTAGAAGACATCTAAAGGCCTATTTATGGAAGTTTTTAATGTTTGATGTTTTATTCTGTTTTTAATCTGTTAGGAGCCATCCAGAGTGGCTGGGGAAACCCAGCTGGATGGGTGGGATATAAATAAATTATTATTATTATTATTCACCCCATACGTTTCATAGAATCATATAGTTGAGAGGAACCCCAAGTGTCATCTAGTCTAGCCCCCTGCCATGCAGGAATCTCAAGTAAAGCATCCATGACAGGTAGCCATCCAACCTCTCCTTAAAGACCTCCAAGGAAGGAGAGTCCACCACTTTCTAAGGGAGTCAGTTCCACTGTCAAACAGATCTTACCATCAGAAAGAATTCTGGGAAGGGTAGTTAATGGTGCCAAGAGTTGTTTGGAGACCCCCATCTCCCTCAGAGAGCTGCGGTCCTCAGTGTGGTCTAACAATCAAACCCTGTTCAAAGGGAACTCTTGGGATTGTAGCTCTGTGAGGGGAATAGAGGTCTCCTATGACTTCTCAGCACCCTTAACAAACAGTGGGTCCCATAATTCTTTGGGGGAAGCCATGACTGTTTAAAGTAGTATCATACTGCTTTAAATGTATGTTGCGAATGTGACCTAACACAACCAACCATCTAGAATATGTTGGGGTTTTTCCCCAAACAGATCATCTATCTGCTGGATTATGCAGTCTCTATTTGCTTTTTTTTATATAGGCAAACCATACCATGTTGAGAGTTTGGCTTGGGAGTTGTAACAAGATGCAAATTGCTCCATCCTAGTGCCAGATCAGTTAAGACCCAGCAAACGGCACCCTGCACAACGTCTGGCCTTAATGACTTTACAATCTGGTGCAGGGTTGGTTTATTGTGATTGGGGATGGGTAGATTTTCAATCATTTTCTAAAAAATAATGAGATATTCCTCAAAGCACTCTGCTGGTGCTAGGTTTGTCTTGGCTTTGCTCTTGCTGCTTCCTCCTCCTCTTCTTCCTTCTCTCCAAGCCCGCCCACTCCCCGCATCACTGCCTGGCATTCCTGACACTAAGACCTGTCTAGCTTTCTGGAGCCACAAACCATATGAATCAGAGAGAACCCACCCATTGCTTTGGCATGTCTGAAATGACTGACAGTTCCACCTCAGTAACAATTAAACAAGTAAAAACTGGTTGCTTTGGTTAGCAGGTAAAAGTGTGGAACACCCAAACACATTGAGCTGGGTGTGCGTACCTAAGGAATCTAGGTTAGCGGTGGATGGACTTTCTCTTCCCAGAAACATAACAAAGGTGCTTTATCCAACTGATGGCCAGTATCATCTTGTTTCACTTAGTTTGGGCTCCCTTTATGTTGTCCTTGGTTAGATTTTGCATTCATTGTGGTTATACAGAGCTATATGGAGGGAGAAATTCAACTGAGGTAGACATATAATTCAGGTAAGCCTATATGAGCTACATATGGAATGGCGAGGGTGTTGCTTCAGTGTCAAGAAACTAAGGAAAGGCAGAAAGACAGACAGACATTTTGCAGACTGGAGACATTCAACACACCAATGCTCGTTTATCCAACATTATAATAAAAAGTTGAAGGAGCAGGGTATGTTCACCCTGAACAAGCAATAATTAAGATATGAAAGACCTATTCAGGCATGCAGGAGTTACATAAATGATCTGGAGTTAGGGATAAGCAGCCAGACGGCTGGACAAGTTTGTTGGTAACACCAAATTATCCAGGGTGGTAAAGGAAAAGATTTTGCACAAAGATCACGCTAAACTGGATTTAAACGGGAAATAAAAGAACAAAATGTAGTTCAACATAAGCAATTGCACATATCAGGCAAGTACTGACTTATAGTCTTTCTGGCACCTATTGTAGACTCTCCTTTTTCAACAAGCCTTTTAAGTAAGTTTCCTGTACATCACTTAAAGACGACTGTGATTAAGTGGTATACAATTCTTTGAAATAAATAAAATAAATAAGATGAGATTCTTATCCCAATCTGTATCACTGGTTTTGTAATTGAATATGCGCTTTTATTCTTGATGGTTTTATTGTTGATCGTTTCAGGTTCTTTTATGGGAAACTATTCATAAATGAAATAAGTTTAAAGTGATGCACACTGGGGCAAAAAGCCACTTGCACACTGATAGGGTATGAGCTGGCAGTAACTTACCAGAAAAGCTATTTTGGAGTTGTGGTGAATACCTCAGTGAAAACACTGGCCCTGTGTATGGCAGCTGTGAAAATGGTGAAGTCCATGCTACGGATAATTAAAAATGGAACTGAAATTAAAAGTGGCAATGTAACAGTGCCTTTATACGAATCATTGGCATGTGACTACACTCTCAAATTGGGACAACCCAGTCGGATTGGTGGGCTATAATTAATATGTTGTTGTTTGTACAGCTCGAAAAGATGTGGAAAAGGGGTGTAGAGCAATCTCATTACAATTAAATGAACAGGGGTGTAGAGCAATCCCTTTACAAGCAAAACACGATAAAATTTATGGCCTTTCATTTTAGAAATTTAGAGTCTTTGGGGCTGATTCATTTGTGCATATACATCACAAGATGAGCTGAAGCTGTGAACTGCCTCCACTGAAATATATTGCCTGAAGTGATACGATATGGCAGTACTAGTGGTTGATCAGCCGTGGAGTTTCTTCCCCAAATGTAAGTCATCTCTTGCTGTTGTAGTCGCCAAATTATGAACAAACATGTGTGAGCTCAGCCTGACAGTGCTGCAATGAGACAAATGAACCACAGCAGCACTTTTGGTGGTTCCATCTTCAGCTAGATGGTCCTTTCGGTCCCTTCCACCCTACAATTCTATGATTCTACTCATTTAAGAGTTTCCAAAGCCCACATCACTCCATCCCAACACATTCCTCCTAAAGATGCTACACCAGTCTTGTTCAGATACATGCTTTACAATTCTAACAAGAAGAAAGAAAAGGCAGATTACTGAAAGGAGAAGGAAAACCATTCATGGATATTTTAGCAACTGGCCAACAGGAGTGAAGAAATAGACAGAAAGAACATATGATGGGTTCATTGTGTTTAGTTAAATATTATGTACAGTGGAACCTCGGGTTAAGAACTTGATTTGTTCTGGAGGTCCATTCTTAACCTGAAACTGTTCTTAACCTGAGGTACCACTTTAGCTAATGGGGCCTCCCGCTGCCGCTGCACCGCCGCCGCACGATTTCTGTTCTCATCCTGACGCAAAGTTCTTAACCCGAGGTACTATTTCTGGGTTAGCGGAGTCTGTAACCTGAAGCGTCTGTAACCTGAAGCATATGTAACCCAAGGTACCACTGTACTTTCATTTCAGTGCAGCCAGGATTCTTAGGGTAAATATACCTGATGCCAGATGTGATTAATGAATGAGTATTTTAGATTTATTTCTAACAGAAAAACTGACAATTATGCAGGTGCATGCAGGTTTCAAAAGCCATCCCTCTCATCCTTTCGAAGGGATGGGAGTCAAAGAAACAGACCCCTATAGCTGACCCCTATAAAACAAACAACACACTATCATCAGTGATCTGGTGACAGTATGGTGAGCAATGCCTTTTGTTTCATTTTACTATATGGCCCTATTCTAGGCAATGGTGGCATGAGGAGAATGGCCAATGCTCACTCAACACCATAAAGCCGATAGAAAGAGCCGATCAAAGGCTTACGTTCCAGAATAGCTGGCAAATATGCCTGAGCTTTCATGCATAGTTATATCAACCATAATCAAGCTGTGTTTGGGGTTTTGCAGTCTCCCAAACGCCCCGCGCACTAGGACTTCTGCCAAACCTTGCATGAATACTAGCCTAACTAATAATAAAGGTAGGACATCTAACAGAGCAAATAGTAGCAGCTCACCTCCTTTATAGGTAAGGTGAAACTTCCGCTCTATTTCATTTTGAACCAATTCTTTCTCATGCCGATTTTGCTGGAAATTCTAGGAGGGTGTACTGGTTCCATCAATTGGGTTGGAGCTAAGCTCCATCATTGTGCTTAACAACAGAGGAAAGGAGATAGAGAAAGGAAGGGGAAAGCGGGGAAAGCTAATGGTATAAGAGGGGAAAAACACCCTCCAGTCTAAACACTGTAGAAAGCAAAAGAAGACTTAATTAGGAAACTGGAAGGCAAAGAACAAGAGCTCATCCTAAGTGAATTGGAGTGTGATGAGCATAAAGAAAACTCTTTTTACAACATGTTCTTTGACTCCCACTGAGTGCTTGTTTCTTAGACTTCCTTGCCTAATAATGTTAGCATTTAAATGGACCAGGAAAGCTTTGATGTTAACACCTCATTGAGGTATAGAGTTCATACGTTGGCTACTCCTATTCTTTGGCTGGAAACAGTTTTCTGCATGGCTAGCTTAACAGGACAACAGAACCTGGATTTGTATAGAGATTGGAAAGGCTATCCCCACAAAGAAAGGGCTACAAACTTCATTTATTTTAACAGAAACCTGCCCTTCATAGAGGAGAGCAAATGTCTAAGAAGTGCCTCAGACTAAACAATTAGCAGCTCCCATTAGTAGCATGGCTGTGTACATAAGCAACGGTTCTTAAAATTGACAAAAAGTTCTCATGAATCTGCTCTTGGGATAACATGCCTGCGGGAGGATAGAAGGAGAAAAATTCCTCACACTCCCATCTGCATCACTTTGAGAGGGTACCCTAGTTCTCCATCAGTGTAAGAAAAGCACCTGTTCAGGGAAGCATTCAAGTCATCATGAAAGGAAAGAACAGAGGCACAGAGAAAGCATGTGTGTTGTATATAGATAACTATATGGATATGTAATCTAGGCAGAACTGGAAACCAGTCCTATTAGATCTTATGAGCCTCATGGGTGTAAATATCCTCTAACAGGATAATCAACAGAGACAGGATCATGATCAATGCCAGTTCTGGTTGAGCATCAAATATGTCTGCAGTACTGCAGCACATTTTCCAAATTGCCATATTGGCAGAGAGTATCAAGTTGCTCAATTTGATAGGAAATCTAACAACTTTCTTTGTGATTGCATACATGTATATTAACATTTGGAAATCTGGTCCTGGTTTTTGAGAGTTGGATTTTTCAGAGCTCGCAAACACAGAGATGAAAAAGAATGCCACATTATTATAATGTAAGTATAATGTAAGTAATGGTATGTAAAAGAAGAAAAAGACTCAGCTCAATTCTCCATGGGTTACAGAATTTTCTGTATGTTTATTGATGGGTTTTCATTTCATTAGGGAGCAAGCATCATTGAAATCAATGGGACAGCTGAACAGGCATGGCATTGGATATCTACCACAGCTACTTCAGATCCTAGACAACTGAAACTAGAGCTAATGTACTATGCGAATTCTATCAAGCTGGCTATTTTCATTGGTAAGCGTTAATTATTTGTTTGAAAAGAGAAACTGAAAATCAGTTATGATCATAACCATTACTAGTTTTGTTAAGATGAATGAATTTCTCACATTTGTCTGCTTCACAAGAAGCGATGAGGATTTAAAGAGTCACCAAACCTCTACAACTCTGCAAGCATTTTTCCTACAATGCAGTCCATGTTAATTCACCTTTAAATTTGATGCAGGTGTGTTGCACCAGGGTTATGAATGCCACAACCAGTAAGGGGCCATGCATCTTGCATGTTTTTGTTCAATATATATTTTTGGATGCTTCAGTGGAGCAAAATCCCTTCTATACTTATATACTTATATACTTCTATACCTAGCATGTATCTTGAGAACAATTCAGCCACATCAGTTGCATTTGACAGGTTTTAAATATATTGCTAGAAAATATACATGTCAGCTTTAGCTAGGTCCCAGCACTGAGGTAATATGAGAAGAGACAGCAGAGGAATACAGTCCATATTAGCTTGCACGCCTGTGAAAAGCAGCCACCCTCTAGGAAGGCCCCAAGATCTGCCCGCTGCCCCTCTGACGGTCTGGAAAGTCATTTGAAAGCAATGCCATTTGTTTTTCTTAAGTTGCTGAGAGGAGTGAATCACAGTTTCAACACAGAGGTTAGCTGAAGTGTTAACGGCAGACTGAAGTCACACTCACTCTCCCGCTCTCTTGTTGATTTCTGAAATGCGCGTGTGGCCAAAAGAAATGTCCAAAATGGTACCCGGTACAACAAAAGAACTGCCTATCAGACAGCTGGGCTGTGTTTCCTCACATACATCATCAGGCTTCTAGATAGCCAATGTCTGCGTGCTGCAAGCATATAATTTAAGATAGTGTGACTAGAAAATATGACAAGAGCTTTTGTTTATTATATTTTATTGATTATATTCTGTGAACCGCCCTGAGACCCCCGAGTTAAGGGCGGTATATAAATTCAATTATTCAATTCAACAACAAAGGATTATAATACAGGGAAGCCTAGTCAGCCTGAGTACCTACAGCACTTCATTATTGATGTCTTATTATACCTGACATTCAATGTCTCTTTCCATATAATCTGCAGGCTATTTTAAAATTATTATTAAAAGTAAGTTGTTATCAGCTGAGGGGGAGGGTGTCATAATTTCAGAAGGCCTATAAGGGAAATTTAATTTAACCCTTTGTTTTCCAGCTGTGATCCTGAGGAAACTCCTTTGTCTGAAGCAAGCATTCGCTTTGAAGGGGAATCCTCTGTTGGTGGGGTGGTAGCGATTTCCCCTATTGCACATACTAGCTGCAGAGTGGAATATTTTCAGCAGGACCACGACTGGGTAAGGGTCAAATTTCCTTTCTGTGCCTACTTTGATTCTCTTAATTAGTGTTCTCATTCTCTCTCTCTCTCTCTCTCTCTCTCTCTCTCTCTCTCTCACACACACACACACACACACACACACACACACACACACACAGCTGATGCTATTTGGATTTATTTTTTTAATAAAAAAAACAACCACCTGCATGTTAAATGGAAAGAGGCATTTAACATTGTGTCTGGTTTGGCCCTAAGCAAGTCTCATTAGTTCTCTCATAGTCTGCCAGAGAGGGCTGCATTTTTGGCTAGATTGCAATTATCAAATTGTTTGGAAGCGTGACCTCACTGCAATCAATTCAACACGTGTGGGTGGGGAAATGCCCGGGAAACATAACACAGACATATTATTTAATTTTGAAAAGGGGAATTTCAGGAAAAAAAACCAAGAGACTCAAGGCAGAGAAGAAAGGAGTGGATTACAGGGCTGGCAGGTCCTAGGAAAAAGGAAAAATCTAGAACCAAGGAGCAACAAGATGAGACAGGAGGACTGCAAGACTGTGGCTTTTAGTAATGCAAAGAGAACATGCCTGGCTACACAGATGAGGTATTCCAACAAAAAGAGAAAGTAATGTCTAGACAGAATAAAGCTAACCAAAGATATCTAAGCTTGACTACTGCAATACACTGTGCATGGGGCTGCCTTCAAAGACCTCTCGGAAATGCCAGCTGGTAAAAATGCATACCAGCTTAGGTTACATGGAGTATATATTATTCCGTGTATATGCCAGCTCTCCAAGTTTTTTGGGGTGCAAATCAGCCTATAAAGCTTTGCATGACTTGTGATCAGGTAGCGTCAAGAGCTGTCTTTCCCCCTTCAAAGCTGCTCAGATCTCTTTCTGAGATAACCACTGCCTACAAAAGTCAGGCAAGCAGTGGCCAAGGAGGTGTGGCCTGGGGAGAGAGGGTGTGGCTTGTGAAGATCCCAAAGGGCCAGGTAGAGAAGCTCGGAGGGTCTGAGGTTTCCCATTTCTGCCCTAGCCGATTGGCCACAGCAGCACGCCGGCATCAAGACACATCAAGTGGCATTTCCCTCACACCAACCTCAGCACTCACTTATAGGTTACAGGAACACACGGGCTGCAGAAGAACCCCTTACCAGATAGAACAGACACACAAGGGATCCCAGGTTCAAACCAGGCAACAGTCCACACTAAACACACACAGAGAGGCGCACCAGGGCCAATCAGGAGGAGCTATTCCTGGAGCCTGGCTCTTGCATGCGCCAATCAGTTCTTCGGCCCACCACTTTCCCATCCTTATGGCAGAAGAAGAATATACTCATTTTGGGTCCTACTGATTCATTTTCCCCAAAATGAATATTCCAATCGCATTTCAGCAAGAGAAGGGTGTGGACAGCATAAGGAGTCAAAAATGAAGTTTGTGAACAGCTGCAAAAAAAGAAAGAAAGAAAGAAAGAAAGAAAGAAAGAAAGAAAGAAAGAAGCCCCCCCAAGTGCCCCCTTACGTTTGCTTCCCCTGAGCTTGGGCCTCCCTTGTGAAACTTCATTTATTAGCCACACAATTGTTAGCACTGTCCTTTTAGCTTCCCTCACTTTTCATTATGCCACAAGGCCTTTCTAAATTCCTGGCTGTTCTAGTGGATGTAAAATGTTTTCTTGTTCCCTGGGTTACAGAAAGAGAATTAAAGTTATTTCCCTTCAGCACCTTTGTGATCACCAGGATATATATATCCCAGCTAATCTTGTCTGCAAACTAACCTGATTCATTTTAGTTGATTTTTCTATGTCAGCTTCTCTGGAATAGATTTTATTTGACTGCACATACCAAGTATGATATATACATGCCACATTACCATAGAAGCCTGCATGTACGTATGTAATATTCCTCACTTGCCCCTTTAAAATTAGTAAAACCAGGAACCTAACTGATTCTAACCTGCTGTTTCTGTGTATTTTAAATGGACAAATAGCTGTAGGCTTTGCAATTGTAACACACAATTATTTGTGAGAAGCCATGTTTAATGGTTTTCCCCAAACTTCAAGTGTTGCCTTTGGGGAGGAAGGCAAATAAATATAAATTGATGTGGGGCTTCCCTTGCACTTGATCCAGAAACGGCAGTAAGTGCAGAATTCTGTATTCATAGAATCATAGAATTGTAGAATTGGAAAAGACACTGGTGGTTATCTAGTTCCCTCTGCAGGAATCTCAACTAAAGCATCCATGACAGATGGCCATTCAACCTCCAAGGAAGGAGAGTCCACCACCTCCTGAAGAAGACCGTTCCACTGTTGAACAGCTCTTACCATCAGAGAGTTCTTCCTGATGTTGAGTCGGAATCTGCTTTCTTTTAACTTGAATACATTGGTTTGAGTCCTACCCTCCGGAGTGGGAGAAAACGAGCCTGATCCATCTTCCACGTGACAGCTCTTTAGATATATGAAGATGCCTATCATATCCACTTTCCCAGGTTAAACATACCTAATTCTCTTGCCCGTTCCTCATAAGGCTTGGTTTCCAGACCTTTGATCATCTTGGTCACCCTCCTCTGCACATGTTCCAGCTTGACAATATCCTTCTTAAATTGTAGCACCCAGAACTGGCACAGTACAGAATATCATGTGGGACTTTGTCAAAAGCCTTACTGACATCAAGGTACACTACATCCACAGCATCCCCCTGATCCACTAAGCTTGTTGCTCTATCCAAAAAAGAAATGAGATTCCTTTTGCATGACATGACTTGTTTTTGAGGAATCACCTTACCCCAGATATGCCCACTTAACCATTTTGATCTGTAAAACCATCACTGTTACAGAGGCCACATCCTACTCATTCCGCATTTGTAAGAAATCTATATTTTAGTTTGACAGTGCCTACACTGTGGAACTCCCTGTCTTTTGATATAATGGCAGGCTCCTTCACGCTTCTCTTTTAAAACAGTTTTTGTTTAGGCAAGCCTATCTAGACGTGTATAAGTTGACATGTGTTTTAATCTCCTTTTAGCTTATTGTTTAGATCAGGGGTAGGCAACCTAAGGCCCGGGGGCTGGATGTGGCCCAATCGTCTTCTCAATCTGGCCCACGACAGTCCGGGAATCAGTGTGTTTTTACATGAGTAGAATGTGTGCTTTTATTTAAAATGCGTCTCTGGGTTATTTGTGGGGCATTGGAATTTGTTCATTATTTTTTTCAAAATATAGTCCGGCCCACCGCATGGTCTGAGGGACAGTGGACCAGCCCACAGCTGAAAAAGGTTGCTGACCCCTGGTTTAGACACTTGTTTTTAACTTGTCTTTTGTTGACAATTTCAGTGTGTGTGTGTGTGTATTGGGGGTGAAAACTGTTTAGAGACTCTAGTACAATCAAGCAGTAGGTCAATGTTGTTAAATAAATAAATAAGCAATACTTCCTTTCTGCTTCCAACTTTGCTTGATCATTATCTTCGAGTCAGTGGAGGAAAATTGCCTGGATTATTTGAGCAGTAAAGCTATACAGAAGTGTGAATGCCAATGTCATGATTTCTGCATTTGGCACAGAATACCTTCATGTATAAATGATGAAGGAACAGAGAAAGATTCTCCTGGTAGCTATTCCCTTTCCCTGGAAAAATGGCCAAGGCACAAGCACTGAGCATCACTTGCTGGCTCTAAGGAGATATCATGGCAAATGCATGTTTGCCACCAAGAACAGTAATGCAATGTCTAGTTATTTATTTTATTTCACTAGTCAGGCTTTTATTACCATCCTTCAATATACAATTATTGGGACTGTTCACAGGAGTAACGCTAGTGTAAAAAGACGGCAATTCATCAGCAAAATCCTAACAATTGAAGGATAAAATCAACAGTCAAAATTTCCTTCGAATGACAAAAGCCTCCCCCCCCCCAAAGAAAAGAAAAGGGTATTAGTCCCTGAAAGCAGGCACAAAGCATGACCCTTCCTGGGTTGAAAGTTCCACGCTTGGGGTGCTACAACAGACCAGACTTTCTTCCCAGTCACCTACTCCTTAGGAAAATTTAGGCTCATGAATTTACTGTGTTCACACCCATACCAAACACATGAAGCACCTTTGACCAGGCATGGTTTCTCCCAGAGAATCCTAGGATGTGTAGTTTGTTAAGGGTGCTGAGAGGCCCCCTGCAGAGTTACAATTCCCAGCATGCTTAACCAATGACAGTTCCCAGGATTCTTTGGGGCGAAGCCGTGGCTGCTTAAAGCAGATTAAGAGTGCTTTCATTGGATGGTGCAGCTGTGACTTGTGCCTTCCCCAGTCACCTTCCTAGGGAAATTCACGTCCTGTAAAGTCACTATCTCATTGTGCATTTACCTGATCCCTGACCCGAGCCTATAATGTGATGACAGCAATACACTGGTTTGTGTATATTCTATGCAAAGTTGTGGAGGCTGAGATGCAGATACTATAGCCCCAACAGGGCTATATCCTGCTGTACATTTCCCAAAAAAGGTATTGAAAACAAAAGAAGTGAGAAGCACAGATACCATTTTCCCAAGCCCAGCATTCAGTTACCATAGTGCCCAGCTTGAGCTTCCAAGGCAGGAAGACTCTCCTACATGGCCTAAGTTAGCATATGCATTGGTGTATATTCATATGTTACCCAACTCACAGACATTTGCATGAAAGGGCACAGAGAAATGGCTTAAAATCACGTTCCATTTGCAACACAATTAGCAGATAATGGGGGGTGGGGATGGGGATAGTGGGGACTGGTGCCCTTTGGCAGAAGGCAGAGCGACCAACTGTAGACAAAGCCAGTGGCAGGCAGAGCCAACTAATTCTGATTTTATACCCATCCTCCTTCCTGCCTGTTGAAGTTTTCAAGGGTAGCAATGAGAGGAGGAGTGCCATATAAGGAAGACAGGAGGCAGACCCGGTTGGCTGAGGACAGACTCAGGTTGGTGGGGCAGCCTCCACTGACAGGAGTGGCCAAGGGTAGATTATTGATCCTGTTAATGCCATTCATACAGGGCTGTGCTAAAATGGTGTGTAACACAATAACTTGGATAGCCAAATTTTATAAATGAGGTATGTGGGGCACAGAGGTACCTAGGCAATAATTTTGACAGCTTGTTGTCCAATTAGAATTTTGTAACAATGCTGAAAGAACATCCAAACGAAAACCTTGTCTTCATGTTTAGGCATTTTGTCCTTGTTTGTTGCCATAACTTACTTTATCTCAGAGTTGGTTCCCAGCTCTTAAATGCCAGCTGGAGACGCTGTCATTCCACAGAGGTTTGGTTTCTCTTTGGATCTGGGTGGAAATGACCAATCTGACCCTTAGGTTGTTATTGTTCTGCCAGGGGTGTTGTTGTTTTTTACAATAGCTGATAGGTGTTTCTGTTTTTAATGTTATTCATTTGTCTTGGGATTTTTTCAGTGGATAGTCACCACCTGGTAAGGATAGGAAGGCAGGGCTTCCAGATTTTAATAAATGAAAAATCACAAGCAACTGGGAGAGTTAAATCCTCATTCACCACCCCCACCCTCATGCCAAGCCTTCATCTCAGCAGTCCTCAAATCATCTCGCTTCCCTGGTATCATTAAGGATGCAAAAGTAGAATATCAAACATGCTCCACTCATTTCATGGTGAATACATTACTGGCTGCATTTCTACCATTTGCATGTGGAAAATGATGGTGATGATGATGAAGATTGGGGCCAAATAAAACAAAGCCCTGCAGGGACATTACATGCAATGGCTTTTGTGAAAAGAATTAACATGAAAGAGGGTTCAGCACTGGGGGAAAGGTCAGGTCAGATAAACTCTTTGGCTCTGATATGTTTTTGTAAAGAGGAAAGAGCTTTAGAGAGAAACAGGCCTGTGGGAAGAAGCAGTCAAGAAGGGGCTGGTCACAATGTCAAGGGTGTCGGCCTGTGTTTTTCTTCTGCCTCAGCCTTTCATCCTCCAGCTGTCAAGCACCATTATTTTCAAGGCCGATTGTCAATTTTTAAAATATCAACACAAGCCTGTTTGGATCTGCGATGCCTCCTTACTCAGGAGAACTTAACAATACTAACAATGGGTTAGACCAGTGTTTCCCAACCTTTTTCCGACTGTGGACCCCTTCCGACCTTGTTTCCTTCCTGTGCCCCCCCATGGACGTAGCCAAGGGAGAGTTGGGGGCAGTTGCCCCCCAAATAAAAATCAATACAAATCTGATGTTCTGCCCCCCCAAAGCCTGCCCCCCCTAACCAAAATCCTGGCTATGCCCATGACCCCCCCCCAGTCCTACTGGTAGAAAGGTAGCTATTATTTAACACAGAGGGGGAAACCTACAGAAAAGATCCAAAAGGTGCAGAGGGAGTTCTGTATATATGGGAGAATTGGAAAAAAAACAAGTGGTCCTCACTGACTTGGTGCAAAAAGATCTTGTCATCCGGAGGAGCCCTGGCTGCCTAGATAAAACACTATAGCCCCACAAACCCTTACCTGGGAGTAAGGCCCACTCGGTGCAGCTTTCTTCTGAGTAGACAGTTATTTACTAGATGCAAGTCAGCAGCACCAGGCAACCCTCCTCAGCTAGGCACTGGGGTGGGTTTCACCCCACACTTTGCAGAGCTGGGCCGACACTGCAACATCTGAAGGCCCTGATACTCTAGGCGCTGGGGTGGATTGCAGCCTGTGGCTTGCAGAGTCAGGCCCAGGCTGCCACTGGTAGCAACAAGCAGCTCCGGCTCCAAAGCCCTACCCATTGCCACCACACCACCTGACCCGGGGGTTCTAGTGACTAGTGGGGTGCCACAGGGTTCTGTCTTGGGCTCGGTCTTATTCAACATCTTTATCAACGACTTGGATGATGGACTCAAGGGCATCCTGATCAAATTTGCAGATGACACCAAACTGGGAGGGGTGGCTAACACCCCAGAGGACAGGATCACACTTCAAAACAACCTTGACAGATTAGAGAACTGGGCAAAAACAAACAAGATGAATTTTAACAGGGAGAAATGTAAAGTATTGCACTTGGGCAAAAAAAATGAGAGGCACAAATACAAGATGGGTGACACCTGGCTTGAGAGCAGTACATGTGAAAAGGATCTAGGAGTCTTGGTTGACCACAAACTTGACATGAGCCAACAGTGTGACGCGGCAGCTAAAAAAGCCAATGCAATTCTGGGCCTCATCAATAGGAGTATAGCATCTAGATCAAGGGAAGTAATAGTGCCACTGTATTCTGCTCTGGTCAGACCTCACCTGGAGTACTGTGTCCAGTTCTGGGCACCACAATTCAAGAAGGACACTGACAAACTGGAACGTGTCCAGAAGAGGGCAACCAAAATGGTCAAAGGCCTGGAAACGATGCCTTATGAGGAACGGTTAAGGGAGCTGGGCATGTTTAGCCTGGAGAAGAGGAGGTTAAGGGGTGATATGATAGCCATGTTCAAATATATAAAAGGATGTCACATAGAGGAGGGAGAAAGGTTGTTTTCTGCTGCTCCAGAGAAGCGGACACGGAGCAATGGAGCCAAACTACAAGAAAGAAGATTCCACCTAAACATTAGGAAGAACTTCCTGACAGTAAGAGCTGTTTGACAGTGGAATTTGCTGCCAAGGAGTGTGGTGGAGTCTCCTACTTTGGAGGTCTTTAAGCAGAGGCTTGACAACCATATGTCAGGAGTGCTCTGATGGTGTTTCCTGCTTGGCAGGGGGTTGGACTCGATGGCCCTTGTGGTCTCTTCCAACTCTATGATTCTATGATTCTATGGTCAAAGAGGGAGCCTCAGCAATCGCCCTCTCTCACCAGAAGCCAACCAGGACTGCTTGAAGAAAACGCAGGTGGCAAAAAGCAGTGTTAGGCCCTGGTGGGTTGTCCCCTTATATAATGTTATTGGCCAGGGGGATAGCCAACCAATCAGGATTAAAAAAAAAATAATAATTCCCACTTCCCTCTGTGACCCCCTAGCATGAGGCTGTGAAACCCCCATTTATTCATTTTTCATAATGGAATATCCTGGTGGGGGGGGGAGCAAGGAGCATTGAGGAGAGAGAACATTAAGCAAAGTCAGGTACCTGTTCTTTGATATATGGGGTGGAAAACAGTCCAGAAAAAGAAACCTGCTTCTCTAGTTTTCCGTAGAACATTTTCCAATTCTAGATAGACATTGTTTTGTGAGGCTAGCGAGTAGCATAATGAATGGATGCAATAACAGTCACACTGGATAGTGTCATAGTTGTAATTCGCTTTTTTTGTCATTCGTAGGAAGCATGCACACACATATAAGTAAATAAATGCACAGCTCTTTTGGTATGCTAAAAATTAGTTTAATTATTTCCATAGCCTTTGTTGTTTCCTTCTTAAAAAAAGTAAGGGAAGTGAATTTTTGTCTCTTAAAATGTTTACAAGAATTCTAGTAAAAGAATTGAAGGAAAGTTTTATTTTTCTGAATATAATTTTTCAACACAATAATAATGTGTTCCTATACAATTGCCTTATCTACAATCCGACATACACTTACCTGGGAAGGGTAAGAAGAATAATAAATTGATTTTGGTTTTTCTCATTTTTCCAATCTTATGTTCATTTCTCAATGTCAGTTTGCAATTTATTTTATTTTATTTTAAGTCATCGTAAGAATTCATCAGTACTTTTGTTCAAATTTCTCCTTATACACATTTTGTGTGTTGAATTGCCAAATATACACATTTTTGCAAGCAATTTCCCTACTATAATGCATTTTTGTATACTATTTTCACCAATGTATGCATGATGTGTTTTATATGTGCCAAATCTGGAGCAATGCAAAGTTCAAAGGATGGCTGCATTTCAGTTGTGCATTTATTTGGAGTTTGCAAATTAGGTAGGATTGCTTTCAAATGCAAACTGAATTGAATTCCTCCCTATCTGAGAACAAGACCTATTGAGCTTAATGGGGTTTATGTCTTGAGTAGTCATGTGGGTGGCACTGTAGTCTAAATCACTGAGCCTCTTGGGCTTGCCAATCAGAAGGTCGGCGGTTCAAATCTGCGCAACAGGGTGAGTTCCTGTTGCTCCATCCCTGCTCCTGCCAACCTAGCAGTTCGAAAGCACGCCAAAAAAGTGCAGGTAGATAAATAGGTACTGGTGTGGTGGGGAAGGTAAACAGCGTTTCCGTGCGCTGCATTGGTTTCCGTGTTCTGTTACGCCAGAAGCAGCTTAGTCATGCTGGCCACGTGACCCGGAAAAACTCTCTGTGGACAAACGCTGGCTCCCTCGGCCTGTAAAGCGAGATGAGCACCACAACCCCAGAGTCATCTGCGACTGGACTTAACTGTCAGGGGTCCTTTACCTAGACATGTATAGGATTGTGCTGTAAGTGTGCTTATTGACACACACACACCCCTTTTAAATATAATATTTCAGTCTGAGTAGTTTTGTTTTATGCTTTAGTTATTGAGAAACAAATCAATCAAGGGCATTAGAAAATGTTCCAGATCGATTTTTTCAGAAACTGCAACACTGCTTTTGTATAATGTTGAACAAAACCTACATAACAACCAGATGTATCAAGAGATTGGGGGGTGGGGAGCCAAATAGTAGTTCTTCTGCTTGGACCACTGCAGAGATCAGAGGCTGTTCTCCTTCTTCAGCAGCAATCAGGTGGGATGACTGCTGATGGAGACAGGACTGGAGAGGCCAAATGGCCCTTGGTCTCAGCCAGGCCGATGGGTATTATGTGACACAATTAACTTGTTTTGATCTTATACAGCCTACTGTGTTATGCTGCGTGGGAAGTTGTAAAACAAATCATAACATAAACATATAACTATATGTTTTAAGCTGTCATACCTGCCCATGGCCACTAAAATTCTTAATTACTACCTTATGGCTCATAAAAGAGGCAGCCTTACATCCCAAAGACCCACGAGTGATTATTATTTCTGCCTTTGCTTTCCCACCTCTGCAAATGATAAATTATCTCTTTTGTTGTTGTTGTGGGAGATCACTTAATTAAAATTTTGAACAATCTTTCTGAGTCAGTGATTAATTGTCCCTTCTTTGCAGTGGGAAGAAGCAGTTATCAAAGGGAGTGACTGATGAAATCAAAAGCAAAAAAAATGAATCCTGCTACACAATGCTGAATATATACAACATTCCCATCAAATCTGTCACCAAAATTGGGCTGTTCGTTTTTTCGGAGCAGGGTTTCCACTTTCAGGTGGATTCTTTCTCCCCACACCTCAGGCAAATGTGTATGATTATTGTTTTTCCTTTGCAATGTCAAGTATTATCTGAAGAAGTGTGCATGCACACGAAAGCTCATACCAAGAACTAACTTAGTTGGTCTTTAAGGTGCTACTGGAAGGAATTTTTTATTTTGACTATGGCAGACCAACACGGCTACCTATCTGTAAGTATTTTCAATGTGATACAAGTTAGAGAGGTTAAGTTGCTTTCTGTGCAATAGAGCTTCAACTGCCAAACAGATATACTTGTGATTTCAGTCTTGGACGCAAATAAACTATCACATGCTAATCAAATTTAGGGACCATACCAAATTTATGACTATATCATAGATTTGTAAAGTTAGAAGGGCTCCCGAGGGTCATCTAATCCAGTGTTTCCCAATCTTGGGCCTCCAGCTGTTTTTGAACTACAATTCCCATCATCCCTGACCACTGGTCTTGCTAGCTAGGGATGATGGGAGTTGGATTCTAATCCAACCCCTTGCACTGCAGGAATCTCAACTAAAGCATCCATGACAGGTGGCCATTCAACCTCTGATTAAAAACCTCCAAGGAAGGAGAATCCACAAGCTCCTGAAGGAGACCATTCTACTGTTGAACGGCTCTTACCATCAGAAAGGTCTTACTGATGTTCAGTCAGTATCTCCTTTCCGGTAACTTGAATCCATTGGTTTAGATCCTAGCCTCTGCAACAGAAGAAAATGAGCGTGTTCCATGTGAGAGCTCTTTAGATGTTTGAAGATGGCTATCATATCTCCTCTTAGTCTCCTCTTATCCAGGCTAAACTCCCTCAACTGTTACTCACAAGGCTTGGTTTCCAGACCCTTTAGCATCTTGGTTGCCTCCTCTCCACATGTTCCAGCCTGTCAACATCCTTCTTAAACTGTGGAGCCCAGAACTGGACATAGTACTCTAGGTGTGGTCTGACCAAGACTCTTAGATCCTTTTCGCATGCAATAGAACATAAAACAGATAATGTTCTATTCTTTATTGTCATGCAGTGCTTATTATGATGGATATTATGTATGTACATTGAGTGGATTCACTTAATGAGTCTCATCCATGCAAACCTTCCACTACCACATTGAAGCTTCTCCCCTCCTCAGCACACGCACCCCAAAATTGGCTCTGGGAGGTTCAAGAGAACCCATGGTGCAACATGAGGCAGTGAGGAGAGTGGGGATCGTTGTGTATTAGAAGCTGTAATGCCTCCACCAACAGAACACTCAACATAGTGTAGGGCTGAATTCCTCCCTTTATGTTGTTTATTGTGCTACCGTGTTGTGAACTGTCCTGTGGCCAAGAAAATCGAAGAAATTAAATAGATCAGCAAGTAGTGTAAAACGGCTTGCAATCCCTGGCTTAATGAGGAACTTTTCATGGAAATGGGTGCTGTGCCTTTGGCCCTTGCTGTAAGCCTGCTTATGTTATTCTTTTACGCAGATAGTGCTCTGGTAAAACAACAGCAACAGTTATAGCAATTGGTAAAGTTGATAGACCCAGCAAAAACCAGCCAAATGTAAATGTACCCATAATGTGACATGATTATGTTGGACTAATTTCCTGGACCTGAAAAAAATGTGAACTATTGTGTGGACTCTGTTCTGGAATGGATATGATTAGGCTTATATTTAGGTAACATATTTTGCTTTGCTACATCATGTTTATTACCCAAGTCCCTGCACATTTGTTTCCATCGCTACTACGGGAGGATGCTGTCAATGATCTGATCTCCTTCAGCAGGAAGTGGAGTGACAAATCTCAATCCATAAATGCATTCTTCTGCACTTGTAGTTGTTCCCAAAGAGGCCATTTCTTAACATGCTGCAAGGAGGGGAACCCACAGGTGGCATCGGCAGGAGGAGGAGAATTCTTTTTTATTAATTTTAGTTGAGGCTCCTTGTTCCAGAGGGGCATTTTGGGGTAGCTGAAAGCATGGGACATCTGGCTCCTATATTACTTTCAGAGGGGTTTGTGTGTGTGTGTGGAATGTCAAGGCCTCAGTTCCAGATATTCTCAGCAAGTAGAACACTCCTTTGGGACTCTCGCTAATGGCATAGGTTACAGCAGTCAACAGGCAGCTCTGAGCTGTGCCAGGGTCACATGTTGAACAGACCAACAGGGGGTTGTAACAAGCCTGAATGAATTTTGGCTGTAGAAGAGAGTCTCAGCTCTTTCGAAAGCCGAGATAAATTTACTGTCTGTTTCATAACAATTGTCAATGGGTGCATCTTTTGTTCCAACTCGACTATCAATTTATTACATTCTCACATCATCATTTAGTGCTGCTGAACTAAAAAGAAAAAGAAAAAGAATTGTTTTGGGCAAAATAGATGCTTTTACAACAGGAACCCATGGATTGCTTAACAACTGCCTCATTTTTTGCTACTGAGCTGTAATGAAAATATTGCTACCTACACAGCCAAATGTTAACAGTATGATAATAGCATTATTAGCACCAACTGACAGCACAATTGTGTGCATGTCTGTTCAGAAGTAAGTCCTACTGAGTTCAATAAAATTTACTGCCAGGCAAGTGTGTAAAGGACTGCAGCCCAAATATTGCAGGGTGATTATCCAGTGTCATGCTAGTTCCTGAAACCTTCAGAGATTATTTTCAGGGTGAACAAAAGTCTGTTGCAGAAGTGGGCTGATACCATTGGATGTCACTAATAAGAATAACAGATAATGTGATAGGGGGGGAATATGTCAAATTGTAAGAGTTCTGAAGGAGATTTTGAGTTCTGCAGAACAGGCTGGATATTGTCATCCCTCTAACAAGACAAGCCAGCTCTGGTGAGAATAAGATGTTTTTGGGCATGGTGGAAAAGCAGACTTGGACATTCACAATGTCCAGGAATAAGATACAGTGGTACCTCGGGTTAAGAACTTAATTCATTCTGGAGGTCCGTTCTTAACCTGAAACTGTTCTTAACCTGAGGTACCACTTTAGCTAATGGGGCCTCCCGCTGCAGCTGTGCCGCTGCCATGCAATTTCTGTTCTCATCCTGAAGCAAAGTTCTTAACCAGAGGTACTATTTCTTGGTTAGCGGAGACTGTAACCTGAAGCGTCTGTAACCTGAAGCATCTGTAACCTGAGGTACCACTGTATTACCTTACTATTGCCGTACTTTTTGAATCCCCCCCCCACACAATATACCAACACAGCTACCTACAGTTTATCATTCTAGAGCACTTTTTGCTGTTAATTCCCATTAACCCAGTGATGTAGGTCTCTGGTACTGCTGTTTCACTGGCAGGTACCAAAGGCTGGTTAAAAGATAGTAACTCAGACAAGGCCTCTCAGTGAGCGCAAGGCTCAAATGTGTATCTCTGATTCAAGTTCCTCAAATCTGAGTATCAATTAGCATCGCTCACTAGACCACATTGGTTCTCACTTTATCATAATGTTCTAAGGATATTTCAGATAAGTAGCTCTTTCAGACAAAAATATAGGTAATGCAAAAGTTATGACAACTACTAGAAGTTTCTTAACATTCCCCTGTGGTTCTTCCCCATTATCTAAATGTGATATTTAAGCTATATAATAGATTTGATGTGGTGGTATTGATGTCATATGCACCTTCTACTTTCAAATGGATTCTTCAGGAAACCAATTACTCTCAAGTAACACACACACACACACACAGAGAGAGAGAGATCAGTAGCACAATTTTGGACTAAGACATTTCCAGGCATGCAGGCTCTCAGTGTTTAGGTGTGTGTATGGAGAAGTGGGTTGTGCCATTTTTGTTTTATAGCTTTGCTTTTCTGTAAAGCAAGCAAGTTAAAACAACAGGATTTAATTTCCAGATTGCTGGGGCAGCTAAAGGCTAATGCAGCGTATGGGTCTCTTTTTATCTCGCCCCCCGCTTCCCCCACTCCTCATGTCTTTTTAGGTGTTCCACTTTGCCACTGTGCTGTTCGACTTATTGGCCTAAAATATCATTGCAGGTGATTTATAGAACCTGATGGTTATTGTATGGCTAATGATTCATGGAACTTCATTAAATACCAAGTATGTGCCTGCTTACTGTCTGTGCACACTGCACATGAGAACTTTTGCACTCCCCCTTTGCAAATTGCCCCCATTAAAGTCCCAGACAAAAGGTCCTCTCAGTAGCTTACATATTTTCCCACATGTGAGAGAGCAATTGGAAACTTCCTCTTGATAACTAAAAACTTTTGAATTAGAATTTATGAGAAGGGTCTTTTGGTCTCATTGCCTCAGGGTTGAAACAGATCCCAGTGTGTACAAGACTCCCTTTGATGCATGGAGCTGCGCAGGGTAACATTTTTGAACAGGATCAAAAAGTGTAATGTGGGGGACAATGTGCGGAGGCCCTCACCCTGACAGAGGGAGTCAAAGTCTGTGTTTTTCCAAGGCTGAAAATGTAAAAGTGCATGGTGAAGGTAGTAACAAGCTGTATTTTATTTTTAATTGCAGTCAAATCTGAGATCTTTTTTTAAAAAAAATAAAAAATAAAAAAATAGCAGGAGGTATTACAATTTCCTTTTCTTTAAGGTTCGGGCTTTGAAGTTATAATTACTTTTAAGAGAGGGAGAAAGAGAACTCATGAGAGATGTGCTTAAAGAAAGTAAATTAAATTGTGATGCACCTAATCCTTGCTAAGTAACACTGTGGACCTTTATTGACAGAACTTTTTTTTCCTTTTAATTGCTCATAGGTTTCCTTTTGGAACTTATCCAAGGAACAGATTCATGTGGAAATGTTACATTAGGATCCATTAACCATATAAAAATTTCCAGGAGTGATATGTGAACCAGTTACTTTACCCCTTCCTGCTCCCACTACTGCCTCTCTTCCCAACCTCAACCCCCAAAAAGGAGATATCTCCAAGTTTCTCTCCATTATTGTAGGATTTATAATAAGAGGAACTTTTATGTGGAATCGTAAAGGAATTCTGTTTATAACAGATTCAGAGCAGAATGTTTTGCATCCAATCTCTTTGCTTCTACGCTGAGCTAGATGGACCAACGTCCTGATATATTATATGACAACTTTTTGTGTTCTGTGTTTCTTCCTATAGCAAACTATCTGGGGAGCTATCATACCTGAAATGTTATCTTCAAAAACTGGATCCAAAGAATTGGTGAATGAGTGGGGAGAGAGGGGGAAACAGATGCTCCTGATGCTGGACAGGAGTCCTCAAGAGCTGTTTGTGGAGCAGGTTGCACGAGCTTCCGTCGCTAATAGAAAAACCTATTTTGAGAAGTTTCATGTCTTGTGCACGCTATGCTCTGTTGCAAAGTGCCAAACCCCGCTTCTGTATGTGGAAGATGATTCAGCACATGTCTATGAAAAATATTTTTTCTACGTGCTGGAAAGGAGCAATCTTCCCACAATAAATTAACTAGTCAGAATTCCCCACCCAGTCAAGTGCAAGTAGAGCTTTTGGACACACTGCAACCAAGCAGACACCAAAACCTATTCCATTGGCTACATTAGAATGCTTCTTTCAAGCCTCATTTCAGTAGGAGGAAGGGACCCTTTGAGTACCAGAGAAGGTCTCTGTATTCCCTGGCACCACATTAGCAGCCCCTGAGCTATAGACATGCTTTACCTGAAGGAGCATCTCCACGCCCATCGTTCAGCCCGGACACTGAGGTCCAGCTCCGAGGGCTTTCTGACAGTTCCCTCACTATGAGAAGTGAGGTTACAGGGAACCAGGCAGAGGGCCTTCTTGGTAGTGGTGCCTGCCCTGTGGAACGCCCTCCCACCAGATGTCAAGGAAATAAACAACTACATATCTGACTTTTAGAAGACATCTGAAGGCAGCCCTGCTTAGGGAAGTTTTTAATGTTTGATGTTTTATTGTGTTTTTAATATTCTGTTGGGAGCTGCCCAGAGTGGCTGGGGAAACCCAGCCAGATGGGTGGGGCATAAATAATAAATTGTTGTTGTTTTAAAAAATGGAATCTGGGGAACTGCTCCCTCACTACTCCTGCACATGTCCCAGATCCCACATAATTGGATTCTCAGCTGAGGAGAGGATGACCTTCTCCCCAAATACAGATTTGCTGAGCTGAAGTTGTAGGAACCTTTCTTGAAAAATGGATGCTGTTTTAGAAGAGCATCCTGTCAAATTTCCATCTCACCTTGAGATATATTTTATGAGTATGTATGAGCAGCAACACTTAAAGGTAGGTAACATTGTTTTTGCTCCTCAAGACCTCATGGTTATGCAATCAGTCTGTAGGGAAGAATATGTAATAAGGGATGTGAATGGATGGAGTTTCATGTTGTTTTTTATTTCGGTATTTCATTCCTTTGGTTACAAGATGGGATAGGGCACAGGTGATCTCATGGAGCATTCTCTCTTTTGTTCAGGAAGAGCCAGGGAACAGTCTTCAGCCCATATTCCCTTCAGATGCCACACGGCTCTGGTGAGAGGTGGGGTCAGAGGCAAAAGTGGGCAGAGCATGAAAAATAGATTTCACAGGCTCATAGTCATTGCTAGCCTCCATCCAGGCAAACAAAAAACATGAGCAGAGTTGAAGGACACATTCCAGCCAGGCAAAAACACTGAAAAACGGGAAACAACACAGCAAAGAGTGGGGCCTGGGAAGCAGTGCTGTGGCTGGGGAAGGGGATATAGAATCATAGAACTGTGCAGTTGGAAGGGAACGAGGGATAATCTAGTCCAGCCTCCTTTAACTCAGGAATCACAGTTAATTTGGCCTGGGAAGAGTCAGGATTTGAACCCCAGGCCTGAGGTTTCCAATCTCTGGATGAGGGTACAGTGGTACCTCAGGTTACAGACGCTTCAGGTTACAGATGCTTCAGGTTACAGACTCCGCTAACTCAGAAATAGTACCTCGGGTTAAGAACTTTGCTTCAGGATGAGAACAGAAATTGCGCGGCAGCGGCACAGCAGCAGCGGCGGGAGGCCCCATTAGCTAAAGTGGTACTTCAGATTAAGAACAGTTTCAGGTTAAGAACGGACCTCCAGAACGAATTAAGTTCTTAATCCAAGGTACCACTGTATTAGAATGTGAATGGTCTATTTTAGATTTCACTGTTGTCTTTGATGAGGAATTACAGTGGTGCCTCGCAAGACGAAATTAATTCGTTCCGCAAGTTTTTTCTTCTTGCGAGTTTTTCGTCTTGCGAAGCACGGTTTCCCATAGGAATGCATTGAAAATCAATTAATGCGTTCCTATGGAAACCGCTTGCCAGGCTGGCGGTGCGGAGAAGGGCTTTTCTCCCCACCGCAAGCCTTCAGGACAGGTACGGGAACAGAGGGGAAGGAGCGCAGCGCTTCTCCTCTGTTCCCGGGGCTTGCGGTGGGAGGAGGGTTTTTCCTCCCCACCGCCAACATTCAGAACAGCATTCTGAATGTTGGCGGTGGGAAGGAAAACCCTCCTCCCACCGCAAGTCTTCAGGACAGCCATCCGAAGGCTGGCGTGGGGAGAAGGGCTTTCCGCCCCACCGCCAGCCTTCGGAGCAGCCTTCCGAAGGCTGGCGCGGGGAGAAGGGCTTTTCTCCCCACCGCCAGCCTTCGGAGGAGCCTTCCGAAGGCTGGCGCGGGGAGAAGGGCTTTCCGCCCCACCGCCAGCCTTCGGAGGAGCCTTCCGAAGGCTGGCGCGGGGAGAAGGGCTTTCCGCCCCACCGCCAGCCTTCGGAGGAGGTCCGAGGACAGTGGGGAAGAAGCGCTGCGCTTCCCCGCTGTCCCGGAGATTTCCCTATGGGAAGGAAGCCCATAGGGAAATTTGTTTTGCGAAGCGCCTCCAAAACGGAAAACCCTTTCGTCTAGCGGGTTTTCCGTCTTGCGAGGCGTTCGTCTTGCGGGGCACCACTGTATATTTTGTGGGTTGTGTTATTCACCCTGGGGTCTGATCAGACGAAAGGTGGGGTCAAAATAAAACCAACAAATTATACAGGCTCATTCTTACCCTCCTGGCCTATTTCCTTCCTCTTACAACAGATTAGGATGAAAAGGTGTATTACCAATGACATCTCAGAAGTTCCTCACATTCCCATGTCAACCCTTGTTCTTGTGCTTCCATGAAAAGAGCTTGAAGCTGAGGTCATGAGCCTGTCTATGTATTCAGGAAGGTTAGTATTTATGATGTATCTTACGGGGACAAGTAGTCTAAAGCTGCGTTCCAACAGTACATTTATCCCATGACCTAGTTTCATGAATAACATGCTGAAACATGGCCCACATGATTTAAAAGTTTGTCACCCATTCTAAGGGTTGCAATGTGCTGTTTAGCTTGCGCAGTGCAAGCTGGGATTTGTGCAAACATGCAACACATATTAGTGCAAAGTAAACAGATGGTAATGCTTTTGTTAATACTGAACACACATAAAGTTATTTATCAAAGAACCACATGTAAGACCCCTTGCTTTGGCTGGCTTCCCTGTGCTGTTACATCAGCTAATAAGAGTAACCATTTTATTACATTACTGACAGCTTTTGAAAAGGGAGCATTACTTACAAACTGAGCTCCCTAGGATGCCACAAGCAGTTGCCTGGTCTCATTCTGACTGGTGCTGAACAGTCCTGGAGAGCAACTTGTTGAGGTTTTCTAACAAGAATCTATTTGGCAAATTCTCTCTCTCTCTCTCTCTCTCTCTCTCTCTCTCTCTCTCTCTCATCCCATGATTTATTTTCTCTCCATTTGCCAGAATGTACTCTTGGCAGACATGCAGCCACATAAAAATTTAAACTGATTAACGTTAGAAGATACAATCCCTGCAGGAGAAGGAGAATTGGGATTTTACAATTGGGAAACAATAAAAGATTCAAGATGGGAAGGCCTCAACCATTAAAACCATATGAATCTAGTTAAAATATTAAGTTGAGCATCTATTTCTACGTTTCCACAGGGATGGGCTGAGGTGGGTCTTCCTAGGTAATGAGCTCCAGACCTGAGACCCAAAATGAGGAACTGCTACGTTAGGTCTGCCATTAATCCAACCTCTAGAATTTAATAGCCCCCCAAAAGTTTTCCGCTTCTTCATCTTGGGGTTTAAGAGGTGAAACACCTAGAAATAAGATTTGGTTTCTTCAAATAGCTTTATTTATGTATTTATTTATTTACACTATTTTTAGATGGCCCTTTAACCCAGGTTATTGGGGCAGTATACAAAGAAGGCAATAAAATGCAAGCTAAAGTCGCAGTTCAATTACAAAATAGCAGCAACCCAGGTGTTGCACTAAACAAAAACCAGCCAGCTATCTCTGAGTGAGTGCCGCCTGACATTTTGTCACCCACCTCAGTGGTGACACCTGGGGCAGCCCGCACCCACCACACCCCCTTCGTCTGCCCCTGGCTGGGACTGCCTTACTTGGAAAAGAAGGTGCAATGGCTTGCACTGTGGCTGTAGAGGAGAGCATATCTCACCATTATAACCACCAGATCAGGACACTTGTGGAAGAAGATCCAGAAAAATGCAGAGAATTATTAGAGGTAATAAAGAAATTCGGGGATGAGGAGATGGAGCATCACAACACTGGACTTGATCATGATGCAGACCTGGCTCCAGCGTATTCCATTTTGAAGAATGCTCTACAAACTGGATGTAAAGCTGCGTATTTTTTTTTATCAAAAAGAATATAGTGAAGTTTTGGGCAATAGTGTAATAACAGTTTTGGACAAATGGATTATTATAGCATCGTTCAAATAAGATAGAAGTAAATTAAATAAATAAAAAAGGAATTGAGAGACAGAGCGGAGTGTCACCCACATATTGATGACACCACCCTCGAAATCTAGAATACATTCCCCAACATTTTCATATAGATGCTACATCTCATTTGAGACAGAACAGAACTTTGTGGGGACCCCAAACGTAACTGCTAGGGGACCAAGCAGCAGGCACTCAATGCTTCTTTCTGGCATTGTTTCTATAGAGAGGATTGAAAGTACTATAGCACAGTGCCCCGCCCCCTACCAAACCACAGAGCCATTACACACACACACACACACACACACACACACACACACACACAAAATAATATTGAAATATTGGAATATTCTTTGGAACAGTGGTGGGTAGTGTGGCTCAAGGTAGCTGCAGGGGAAGACAGAATTGCCAAAAATGCCCACGATCCCAGTTCCACTGACAGAAATCTCCACTGGATCAAAGCGCTTTCTAACAGAGGCAGATCACCAACTGGATACAGCCCAAAGTAATTAAAAGCAAAAGGTTTCACACTAGTTCTGAGCACCCCAGAGGCGATGTAAAAGTCTTTCCGAGTGCAGGAATGCAATGTGAGGTGACAATTCTCACCCCTAAATACTCACTTGCTTTCAAGGTTGACCCAGTAGCATTGCCATTTGATTCAACAGGGTTGTTTTCCAACTATTTTAAAATGTCAACCTCAAGCTAAGTATTGGGCAAACCTCAAATCTGTCTACATTTCATTCAGGTGGCCTGCAGATTGCAGTGGGGCAGAGGATGTTTCAATAGCTCTCATCAATGATGCCTCATTGTCCTCTGGGGGAATCTGTGGTGGGGGATATGGAAAGGGATGTTCTTTCTTTGACCCATTCATTAAGTAACCCTGAGCTTTGTTAAAAGCTAGCCTAGTAGCTGTGGAACAAGAGAAGGGCAAAGAGGAGACCTTAGATTGCTGGGGGGCAGAATGTCAAGACTCCTGGGCTCTTCCGCTTGAATGAAGTTGAGAAAATGGATTGTTACCATGGCTGCTCTTTTCACAGCCAGCTTCGGGGCATCGTGGACCCTCCACCATGAAAATGAACCTTCTGTCTGGTAAATTGATGCGCTGCCTCCAGGACAGCAGCAGATCTGAGGTGCAAGGCCTTTCCTTCTCCTCTGCAGGCTTGGATCATTTCACATTCCATACAGCCTGACACTGGGGGGCGAGGGTGGGGGGAGGAGAGGATACTTCAGAGGCCAAAACGCATTTCACTGAAAGCCTCTTGGAATCCAGTAAAATCAGTAGGAAGATTAAAGACGAGGAAGGTCACAACAACCCTTTCGAAAGTGCCAAGAACAAACTTTTCTCCACTTCCAAATGAAAGCTTCCATGTGCTATGCTTTCAAGCTTTTTTTTCTGAGACAATTAAATTTGGAGGGAGGGGGCACTGAGCGCTGGTGATAGTATATTTAATATATATAATTTCTACAGTGTGGAAAAAGTTGAGGGGGGAGTAGCCTAGCTGAAGGGGATAAAAATTTCCTTGAAACTTGCCATCGCCATGATGTCAGACTCATCAATCCAGAGGTTCCCATGATTCTAGCCAAATCATATACGCGTCCAAGTTAGGCTCACAATATTGACATGGCCAGGATGTTTAAAGTCACACTTATGGTGCCTGTGGGTCCTCTGTTTGAAGGAGTGTCCTCTGAAGGGCTGTCCAGTTATACGTAAGACAGGAAACCAAAGGTCTTGAATTTGCCTGCCAATGGTTAGGAGCTGGACTGCAGATTGAGCAAAAGCACATGTCCTCTGGTTCCAGTCTTTGCCACTATGGTGAGAGGTATTGTATTTCTGTTTAATTTATTATAATTATTTCTAAATTTTCATCTACACCTATAAATTAGTTTTAGGCAAGCTTTATGCACATTTGTGCACTAGCCTGTCTTTCTTGGACAGCTGATCCATTTCCTCTTTTGGAGGGCAGTGTAAGCAGAGCCCTAAACACATCAGGCAACAGGGTATTTTTGAATGCTGGAAAAAATATCGATTTTCCACAATGGATGTGCTAACAGGACACTCTTCAGCCCTTGAGTAAGCATTCCAACTTTAGGTGGGGGGATTTTACTGATACCAATTCCAGCATCAGGTCAATTGATAAGGAACTACAGATATATTGACACCTCCAATACCAGAAGTTTCTTTATTTTAATAAATCCAATAATGATAATGATGATGATAATTATAATTATTTTTATTATAATATTATAATAAGTTGTTGTTGTTGTTGTTGTTGTTTTATACCCCGCATATATCAGAACATACTAAAACATCAAACATTAAAAACTTCCCAATACAACTTTGTAACCTGAAGCGTATGTAACCCGAGGTACCGCTGTATAATAGAACACCTATAGCATGGAACTGAAACAAATTACCATATTTTTTTCGTGTATAACACACCCCCGTGTATAAGACGCCCCCTATTTTGGGGGACTCAAAATTAAGAAAATGCACTATGCACTATCCATGTATAAGACGACCCCTTATTTTAAACTTCAAAAATTTGGGGGAAAATATAGTCTTATACACTGAAAAATAAGGTAATTATCAAAGGTATAAACACATCCCTGAGCTGGTGTGTTGTCACTTATATGACTCAACCTCTAGAATATCTCTGCAATTAATAGATGGTATATCAAGAAACAGGAACAAGACTATGTTTAACTGAGAGTTTTGGTTTTTTTGGTTTTTCTCTCTGGGTGTCCAGCAAAGTTTCCTTCAGCTTTTCAAAAATGTACCATCTGCACTGGCATTTAAAATCCAGCAGACAAGCTCCACTGAGGTATTCAGAGGCAATGCTATGGTATCTCACTATTATTTTTTTTAATGCACCTTAATCATATTGAAACATGCAGATATTTTTTTAAAAATCTGGCTTCAAATATTTCTATCTTTCAAAATACAGAGAAGACAAGTCATTCCTTTTCAAAAAATAAAATAAAAGAGTAATATCTAACTCTTGTGATGCTCAGTTACTCAAGAAAATATCTTGCCTAGTCAATGTCACCTGCCAGAGGTTCCTTACATATAACTGACTTATCCAGTGAGAAATATAGAAAAACTTTACCACTGAACAAGGCAATCACCTTTGCATTAACACAGACATCTGACCAACCACATGGTACAAAACCTTACTCTGTGGCAATTTGTTCATCTCTATTCTCCCCTGAATATGCTATGAAAGGACATCTCAGTTCAGAGCCTATCCACACTTACTGGAACACACTTTAAAGTGCCTAAATATACTTTTTTTAGAGAGAGAGAGAGAGATCCTTTGGTCACAATTTATGCAACTCAGTTTGCCACGCAGAACTACTGCAGGTTGTTCCTTTAGGGAAGATGGGGTGCTGCCTCACCGACATAATTCTGTCTTCAACCAGCTCCCACTTGCCTGCCTTCCTCCTGACATTCAGCCCAAGGGTTGACACTGGCTGTAAGCTTCCTCCTTCTCCATCTCAGTGTTGCCTTTGCAGAACTCTGCAGGGAGAAGGATGAAGACAAAACTAGAATTAGTTGGCCCTGCCTATCATTGGCCCTATCTCTGTCTACTCTTGGCCAGTCCACCTTCCACCCTGCCAGTCCCAAAGGGCACCAGCCACCACTGCCCAGAACCCTTTCTCCATTGTGTGTAAGCCCTTTAGAGCAGGGATGGCCAACTCACAAGAGACTGCGATCTACTCACAGAGTTAAAAACTGGCAGTGATCTACCCTCTTTTGGGGGGATTAGGTCAAAGTTTAAGAAGGAAAGCCCTGTTTTGGGGGGTTCAGGTCCTGTTGGACGTGCCTGCTTTAGAGGAAATGGTGCTGGGGAAATTGGCAAAAAAAACCCAAACACCCTGCGATGTGGGAGTCCTTCTTCTGTGGCCAACATAGTGGACAGTACAAGGAGTCTCTGTGAAGCCTTCCACATATGTAAAGGAAGCATCCATTTGTGCTAGGAATTTGGACCATAATCACCATGGTGAACCAATATTCATTATTTATGGATATTGCATTTTTCTAGGGTTCCTAAACTGGTCTGAAATGGGGGAGAGAATGTACTGATGACACTTCACTAAATGCCTGGATGTTTAAAGGATCTCGCCACTAAATCCCCAGGTTAAAATGACTGTGCTAACCAAATGAGAAATGGTAAGAACGAGAAGAAGAATACCGCATTGGTTAGGGAGTACAGGAAAGGTCCTTTGGGCATAGAAAGATACTGGATAATGAATGAACATTGTATTGACAGCTCTAAATAGAAGAGCCCATTTTGCAAATTAGCATGAGGAGGGGCTTTTCTGCAGTGATGCAAATGGCAGCCAAGTGAATACAGCAGATTAAGAATTCAGGAGAGAGCATGTTGGGTCTAATTATATAGAGACCAGATTTGCCTGTCCTTTTCCTGCACCACCACTTAACTAGGCGTCTACAATCAAATGCCATTTAGATTTGAGGGAGGGGGTGAGAAAACCTTTCCCTGACAAAGGGCAATGATACATAGCGGAGAGAATGTAACATTATTATATTGAATTCAATACTGGAGCTGAATGCATCGTTTGTACTGACATTCCCCAGCTTTGCATATCTTAAAACTGAAGTTTTTAGAAACTAGTGATTTTGCGTGTGAAAAAACCAGTACTGAAATCATGGTGATGACACGCAACTTTCCATTTTAAGACCCAAATAAGTCTATTAAAAATACACTGCAATGTCCTGACTTTTTAGAAATGTTGCGTCAGATTCCCGTAATGTTGAATATGTGAAATCAGCTGAATTTTGAAAGCAATGGAGAACTGTGAAATGAGTTACAGTGTAGAAAAAAATGGGATATAGTTTGATCTACATTTCAGAATTAAAGAAGAGTCTTCAAGTTAGCTTGTCCTGGTGTGTTTTGGGGGGATTAGCCTTCTGAAACTATTACATATGTTCTGATTTCTGCTCTATGGAAGGGTTTGGGAAACATGTGGCCCACACTCAATGTTGAAACCCAACTCCTTTTCGCCCCAGCCAGTCAAAACTCTTGGGAGTTGTAGTTCAGAAGCATCTGGAGGACCACTAAATTCCCCACAGCTGCTTTCTGGAGTCCTGTGGCCACCACAGGATAAAAAAAAGCAGATACATAATTTTACATGTAATAGTATTTATTCCATCACCACTGTGAACTGGCACCACTTTTAACAAGGTAACAGTGGATCCTATCCTGGCTCCCAACTGCATTGCCTCTCACCAGCTCAGTTTAGATACATGACTGCCTTTCTCCCAAACCTCTTAACCCATACTGACCTGCATCTAAATCATGGGTAGGCAAACTAAGGGCTGGGGGCCGGATACGGCCCAATCGCCTTCTAAATCTGGCCTGCGGACGGTCCGGGAAACCGCATGTTTTTACATGAGTAGAATGTGTCGTTTTGTTTAAAATGCATCTCTGGGTTATTTGTGGGGCCTGCCTGGTGTTTTTACATGAATAGAACCTGTGCTTTTATTTAAAGCGCATCTCTGGGTTATTTGTGGGGCATTGGAATTCGTTCATTTCCCCCCCCCAAAAAAAAACATAGTCTGGCCCCCCACAAGGTCTGTGGGACAGTGGACCGGCCCCCTGCTGCAAAAAGTTTGCTGACCCCTGATCTAAATTATATTTTCACCATTCACACAATTTCCTAGTTGCTCCACATCTTCTATCTAGAAGCTTTCTTGGGTTCAGGCTTATTCACATATTACAGCTTTGAGACATACAGTTGATTCATACATGTCCCAGCAATTTGCACCTGAACACCTCAAGAACCACTACTGGGATCACGGCAGGGCTGTTTGTGTTGAAATGGAGCCCCCTTGTATGTAGCAAGCATGTGGCCACACTGATTCCTGGGATAGCTCATTTGATGGAGCATGAGACTCTTAATCTCAGGCTTATGGGTTTCAGCAAAAATATTCCTGCATTGCAGGGGGGGTGGACTAGATGACCCTCGTGGTCTCTTCCAACTCTACATTTCCATGATTCTATAACTGTTCAGAAACTGCAGGCATGGGGGAATTCCCCTGTGCAAAGTAGTCCACAGTTTCACTCTTACATTGGATTGCTTGGCCTGCCCACTGGATTACTGCAAATCCACAAGAATGAAATGTGCTAATGCACACGGTTTTCTTCCATACATATTTGCATTCTTCAAGTGGGACTTTCAAAACCAGATAGTGCACTAGGTGAGGGAGAAAGTGGGTTTCATGCAAAACCCATTCACACATTCCCTTATTCAGTGTGGAGAAAGTCCAGCACACCCATACCTGGAAAGCATAATGTGTGAATTGATTGCAGCTGGTGCATTTTTCCATTGAGTTTGCACTTCAAAAGTCATTTGGAGTGAATGATGCTGACAGTGTTTAAAGAACTCAAACATGCCTTTAAGTCAAGGCGTCCTGTGCTTACACAACAACTGAAATATGCCAATCACAAAAGTGGGGTGATTTTAGATTTCACACACACACTTAGACATGCCCACCGCTGTATTCTCTCCGCTCCTCCATCCCTTTTGAAGAGATTCTCGCTGCATTCTCTCCCCCCCCCGCCCCCGCCTTCATTCTTTTTGAACAGATATAACCATTCCTGTCCCCATCTGAGTTAAATACCAGGGTATCCTTTTCGGCAGGCATCTAAGCTAAATCTAATCAAGCTGTGTCACAATTCTGTCAAGGCAGGTTGCTCTCTTTTTGGCCTTGAATAATTGGAAGAATGTTGGCACTTGTGCCTGGGCCATGAGAACGTGACCCGGGTTGATATTTAATCTATTCCAGTGCTAGGCTGCACAAGGTCTGGAGCCAAAGTCAGGCCTCAGGAACAGTGTGTTAGACATCAGCAGCACTCATTTTACCTTGAAATAGATTCCATTTGATGCATCATTACACTGCTCCAGGAGAATGCTTTAATGAGACGGATACATACACTGGAAAGGATTAAATTGTTGTCCTTTAAACTTTTTGCTTTGCTAGCCTAATCGTTACAAGGTGTTGGGAAATACCTGGAGAAGGCAAAAGGTTAGGGAGTCAATCAAGAATCTCTAAAACCAAAAGTTCTGTAATTTGGGTGTTTTCCGAGGACTCACAGAAAAGGAAAGTATTTCTTCTGTGCTTAATTCTCTCTCTCTCTCCTTTATAAAATACATACTGTGTGTGAGCTCCATTCTGGACAAATCAAAACAGCCATCATCAAGCATATGCAAGCTGATAAAGCAAAACACCTGACTTTTGTCAAATCATGACTTGGATTTCATCCCCACCCACCCCAAAGGCTAAAACCTAAAATGATATCCATGGACCAAAACCAGACATACTCGTTGAACACCCACCTAGTTTCCCAGGGGATGCACGCTTTCTGAATTTGCAAGTTTTGCAGTGGGGAAGGCTCCCACTCTAACTGGTTTTGTGCGTTGACTACAAGAGATCTTGAAATATTATGTGTCAGCACTCAGTGTGATCTACAGCTCAATTAAATTAGGAATCCTTGCATTTGAGAGTGCCAAGACCAAGACCTACACAGAGTAGAAGACTCATTAGAATTAATAAACCACAGTTAGTCATGTCTATTAACTTTGAGGTTTTATTAGTATATAAATATTGCAAAATAAAATAAAATAAAATAAAATAACGTCAATGGATCTGCTGCAAATAAGACTAGCAATGAATATTGCCCTAGGTCCCAGGTAGGACTGGGAGAGACTCCTGCCTGAACCCCTGGAAAGTGCTGCCAGTCAATGTTGACAATACTAAACTAGATAGTAGAGGGCAGCTTCCTACTACTACTACTATTATTATTATTAGGTTCATTGATTGTGGAGACTTAACCCTGGTGTCTTTCTCAACAGGTTGGGAAATAGCCACATGTATTCATATGAATGCATTTTTTGTATCATGGCATGAAAACATGCTTCCATTTTGTTCTTTCATGGCTTATATAAGCCTTTCTAACCCTTCAGGAAAAAGGAAATACCATACTGTTCTATCGGTTATTCCTGCTGAGTAATCTGAAGTCCCAGCATGTGTGGGTTGTTTCATTCACTGCTCCATGCAGATTTCAAGGTAATAAGGATCCTGCTGGGGGGGGGGAGCTGGAGGGGGGCAGGGACAATAATCAGATATTGTTCTCCTGCCTACCTGTTCCCCAACCCCCCACAGAAGAAATTATAACTATCTTTTTGGATATTATCAAAGGAATCTCCTTGAATGTTTGGTTGATCAGGTTTTTAAAGGTGGTTGGTTTTTTTTAAGACTATGAAGAGATTCAAAGCTACATATTTGATTTTAACTCTTTTAGCATTTCATTATGTATATGAACATAAGCTGTGTACCCATTGCCAGCTGAAAACACTGCTAGGTCATTCTTTTCCTCAATTCAGCTGGTTTGAGGGGAAACGAATCACAAGAAATGGCAGGATAGAGGCAGGATACAGCACTTCCCAAACCAGCGGTGGGTGGGAGCACACTGGAAGCAGAGTAAATGCGGGTGTATGGCCTGTATGGATAATTGTCCTTAATAAATTAATCCACTAATTCGTAATCATTTCAGCATCCTAACTTCCCAGGGTCTCTTCAGCTGCTCAGGTAGCATCCAAACTGCACCCAGATGAAGACTGCATGACAAAAATGAGAAGTCATGTGGTTCTGACTGTCATATGCGATGTGATGAGCACAAAGCCCCAGGGTCTCTGATTCTGGGAGCAGTTTTCAAACAGGCAAACCTAGGGCTAGTGTTCCTGACCATCTCTGCGGACGGTTTGCCAGGCCAGGGCCAGACATGAGTCACTCCTGAAGCCCAAGCCAAAGGGCGTGTTGTCTAACACCGGATTGCTGAGGATAATAGCTGGAGCGGGAACCTAAAATGCAGTAGGCAAAAAGTAGGTGGAAGTGAAAGGAGCAGCAGGAAATGATGCGGACCTGGTGAGGGGGATGGGATGCAGCTGCCATTCAAAAAATGTTGAGTTTATTATATAAAGAAAAGCAGGATCTATATTTCTAAATTAAATACTGCAGGTGTGTCTGCCATGGCATTCGTTGATATTTAGCTGGAAGCTTTATTGATAGTTTTTACCGATGCATTTCTTTGCATTTTTTGTTTTAAATGTTGTATATACATTTTCATTTTTATTGATGATCTCACTGCGTTTTGTGTCAACTGCTTAGGGATTCTGCATATTAAGTGGTGTATAAATATTTTTAAAATATATTTTTATTAAATATTTCTTGGTTTACAAAAGTATGCACAATGTCTCTTTTTTCAAGTTACATTTTACACAGACCAGTTTCATGCATAAATATGTTTTTTATGGTGGCGGTGGCAATTATGATGTGCAGGGTGCCAAAGGGCCCTTTGTCTTTCCTCTTCACATCAACTCTTTAACCGTGGACCCGTTTTTTAAAAAATAAAATGCAAATGAGCTGTTTGAGCCCAGCTGATTTACAGTGCCAAGAGCTGTTGCCACAATGAAAGGACACGCCATAAGAAAGCACTTACTTTTGTCTCCTCTGCATCGGCTACAGGCTGCTGCCTTGTGGAATTTGTCACCACCGTTAAGGATGACCCTTAGCTTGTTTCATGCCTGAGTGATAGTTCATTTGCTCTTAATCTTTAATAACAAGGTGACCATTGTATCCCATGCATCCAGAGCATCCCAATCTGAGCAAAGGCCATTTCCGCATTAAATGAAGGATCATCATGATAAGTAGGACTCCCTGCACCATATTTCACCACTCCTGTATTATCACCCTGATCAGGTTCTCCGCACTGTAGCACCCTTTAGTCAAGCCCAAATGCCTTTCCTTCCATCTTCTACTGACCCATTCTGGAGATCTGAACAATAGCAGAATAGAAGCTTTGTTATGGAGCGGAGTCCTGAGAGATTAATCAGGTACATTACTGATTAACCCTGCCGGCTTTGGAATGTCAAATACTTCCTTTCTTTTAACTCTACAGCATGGGAGGAACAAAGTGTTTGTCCCAGATGAACTCCCCCAAACAAATTTCCACTTAGGCTGTTACTGAAGACCAACACCTGTTTTCAAGCCAATTCCTGGGCTCATTCACTCTCTCCCTCTAGATTTGTTCTTGTGGATTTATTTATTTATGATTTTAGTCTGCATAGAAGCTAGAGCACTGCTTGCATGTAAATACTCCCCCCCCCCTTTTAAATGTTGGTCTTGCTAGCAAAAATTCATTTTTGGTGCCTCTGTAAAACAACCTCTCTAGGCCTTTCATTTTAGACCAGGAAGAAAAAGTTCACCCCTGGAGGTTTATCAGATTGTTGTCAATAGATGTGCTCTGAATGCATGTGAGTGCATTTGCAAAATTGGCACCCCAAAACAGGTGAAAAACTTGTTTTGCAAAGGCAGCACTCAAAAACAGAATGAAATGCTTCATGCGATCAGGATGGGGGTGGAGGAGCTGCAAACCCAACTACAGGCTGATCCACCAACGAGTTAAAGTAGAATTCTTGGGTTTTAAAAGGGTGTACAGCTTGATCCTTAAAATATGTCTGACACAGCTGTTGTGGCATTTTGTAAGATAGGTCTACTTTGATATGCTGTACATCATTTGCAATCCCATTATCACTCCCTTTAAGAGCAAACTCCGGTGGTGAGTGCCAACAGGAATGGAAGCTGGGATAGCTCAGCTGGGAGAGCAGGAGCCTGTTAATCTCAGGCTGGTGGGTTTGAGCCTCACATTGGGCAAAAGAATCCTGCATTGCAGGGGGCTGCGCTTGATGACCCTCCTTAGTCCTTCCAGTTCCATGATTCTATGATTCTAATGAGATCAGGGCCATTGAGAAACAAGAGGGAGGAATCAGCATGCTCAGAGAATCCTGAATTTTGCAGAAGTATTAATTAAAAAATAATAAAAAATAATAGCCTGGCTACAATATTTGGTTGCAACATTTTACTATTAATTATGATGCATGTAGGTTGACTTCACATGTTCTTTTCTTCCTGTGGTGTCATTGCGCACTCACTCAACAGGAGATGTTCTACTCATGCATTGTAAAGGTGGGCATACCAGACCCTGAAAAGAATGATCAGAGCCTGCCAGATCATCAGTACAAATAACTTGGAAGGTGGAACTCTGGGTGGGTGTCATGGCTACCTGAACAGAATGTTTATATGCAATCCTGAGATCTGCCCATCGGACAGGTCTCCTCCCATGCTCTGCTGTTGCCCATATCTGTGCTGTGTTTGCCTTTGACACTTTCTGCCATGATGTTTTTAGCAGTGATGCCCATCTATGGCGTGCTGTCCTGGACAGAGGCACTCATGAGATGGCCGTTATTACTGGGCTTCATCAGGACCACTTGCTTAGTGATTAACTCAGAGGTTTATTCCCATAAATAGCGTAGATGCATGCTTTCTTTGCTGCTGGTTGTTGTTTTGCATATCGTCTCCATAGCTAAAAGGAGCATATGTGAACACCCAGCAACATCTTGGCATTTTTGTCCTGGAGGAAATTGATATTACATGCCAGATTCTTTCCAACGTCCGTCTACCGGAAGAATCACACTGTTTCGACGGAACTAGCTTGCAACACTTTCTAACTCTTACATACAGCTGACAGGAACTACCGAGGGTAGTATTCTTGTTTCCTGATAATCTGAAGGATCATTTTATCTGCAATTCATCTTGAAGGATTTAGATAAATTGCAGGGAAATTTGTACTGGAAGTAAGCACAACAGCATAATGCCGTTAAGTACAAGCTCACTGACTGAGCCATTAATGGGTTGCTTTTCTTTGATCATGAGTAAATCTTGAATACACGCATAAACCATTATTTTACAATGGAACGTAAACATCAGATTAAGGCTGCAATTCTATACCCATTTACTTGAAAGTAATTCCCATTGCACTCAGCGGAACTTACATCTGAGTAGATATGTATAGACTTGTGTTATAAATTATTTTTCTGTCAGGGTCTAAATACCTGCATTTAATTTTTACAATATAAACAGAAAGATGTGTGCTGATGCATTAAAAAGTTATATTTTTAAAAGGGGGGATGTTTCAAAGATATGAGATCACATTCTTCTGGTTTACTGTTCAGTTTCAGACTCCATATAAATAACTTATTTTCCTACAACTGCCACAGTGTTGTTTTGCCGCAAGATATTATTCAGAATTCTTTCCAGTAGCACCTTAGAGACCAACTAAGTTTGTTATTGGTATGGGCTTTCGTGTGCATGCACACTTCTTCAGATTCAGAATTCTGCATTTTATCTGTAACCCCCTCCCACACCCTATTTGCATTAATAGAATACAGTTTACAGTACTAACTGTGGGGAAACAATTAAATTAGCCTGAGGACTGGCCAGTTTTAACTAAATTGGGCAGGCAAGATCAGTCCATTGTGTTTGTAAGACTTCAAACACACACCAGAATCTTTCCCCTTCCCACTCCCCAATTATTTTTGCATAATCCAGAGGAATGTAACAAACAAAAGCCCTCTCAGAAGTCAGATAGCTTTCAATTTGAGTCGTAGGTAATCAGTGAAAGAGAGAGAATCCTAGAGAGAAGGTAATTTGTCTTGAGCTGGCAGTTGGAGATGGATGTGCTCTGGGGGGGTTATCTGTAGTGTCAGCTCAGCCAGAGATGGACTGAACTCCATGACTCTTCCCTGAAATCTGAATCAATGGGTATTTGTCGCGTCCATCTCTACCTAGTGTGTCTGTATCAAATATCTTCTCGATGCTATTGAGCTCAATAACTAAAGTGTGTTCGCCCATCGCATTTTTGCATATCTGTTTCATTTAGCATAGATAATTGTCAAAAAAAAATTGGGGGGGGGGAATTGTCCAGTAGCACCTCAGAAACTAACTAAGTTTGTTCTTGGTATAAGCTTTTGTGTGCATGCACACTTCTTCAGATACTGTAATTGTATTAGGGTTCAGAGATTGTAGATACCCATAGACAGATGAGTATTTTATTTTATTTTACTGGGCCAAAATAAATGCAATTTTCTGAAGTTCACGGAACTATTCATCTGATTTCTGCATAAATAGCTTCGTTAAAACACACATACTGTAGTTCAGTTCTCCTCCCTGAGGCATATATGAATCTATTGCATTAAATGCTGATGTGCATTTAATGTTGTATGTAATTTGGCATCAATGGAAGCTTTCCAACTGAGGGTGGGCTAACATTAACTTGTGGGTAGGGAAGAGTTTTGGTACACAAAGAAGGAGTCAACTCTCCCTCCCATTGTTCTTATGCTGCTAAGGGGCCTCTGCCAATGATATTTGAGGAACTGAGGGGGGGATCCATGTTAAAGGATTAAATGTCACATGTAGTTTGGTCCTTTGAAACTAATTTGTTCCTTCGGTTTGATTTCCTGTCCCAGGCCAGTTGCATTTTTTTTGTTCCTAGTCTTTGCTGGATTGGAACAACTGGTGTTGATGATCAATAAACCTACTTGTGGGTTGTGTTACATATAGATATAAAGTTGGTTTAAAATTGTTAACGTGCTCAAATGCATGCTTTGGTGAAGTAGAGCATGAGATACAAACAAGTCTAAGCTACCTAGTGAATAAGTCCCAGTTTAAATGATTGGGAGTTAATTATTTAAATGGAAGAAAAATAAATTGTTACCTTAAGAAGACAGGTGGGACCTGCAACAAAATATTGCAGCAAGAAGTCCTCCAGCTCAGTGTTCAGCCAGCCATGCCTTCCTCCATGACATTTCATTCCATTACCCTACCACACAATCCATTTTTTCTCTTCCAACAGTCAGACAACCCTCTGAGCATCAGTCCTTACTGAGCTATTTTGAGTGTTTTTGCCAAAAGTGTTTTTTTGTTTTGTTTTTTAGTGGGGGGACTTCTGCAAAGATTGGAATTCCCTCAAGGCTACAGATACTTCCCTCTTTTGTATAAATATTGCTGTTTTGGCAACATAAGGACTTACCCACACCTCAAGAAGTGTGTGTTTTCCAAAATAGCATAAACTGGAAATGTGGGTGCCCTAGAGTCATGTCAGATGGCTTGTTTGAATGCATGACAGTATCCAAAATGGCATCCCTTGTCACAGAACTGTACAGTTGGAATTCCAAGGACCTATCTAGTCCAGGGGTCAGCAGACATTTTCAGCAGGGGGCTGGTCCACTGTCCCTCAGACCTTGTGGGGGCCAAGCTATATTTTTTTTGGGAGGAAATGAACAAATTCCTATACCCCACAAATAACCCAGAGATGCATTTTAAATAAAAGCACACATTCTACTCATGTAAAAATACCAGGCAGGCCCCACAAATAACCCAGAGTTGCATCTTAAATAAAAGGACACATTCTACTCATGTGAAAACATGCTGATTCCCTGACTGTCCGTGGGCCAGATTTAGAAGGCGATTAGGCTGGATCTGGCCCCCGGGCCTTAGTTTGCCTACCCATGATCTAGTCCAACCCCTTACAAGGCAGGAGTCAAAACTACAGAATGGCCATTAAGCACCAATGTATGTTTTATATGAATAAGGATCTGGGTATGTTCACCACATTAAGTCTTGGGCCATCATGAATTACGCACACACACCTATAGGAGAGTGTCCCCTACAAAATTACATAGAGTCAGATCCAGCCAAATGCTTGTAGTGAAATAAATAGGGATTTGGGGGTTACACCCAAAATCAAATCTAGGAGAGCATCCTCTTCAAAATGGCATAGAATCCTGTCCAGACCAATGCTTTCAAATTTACATTGTCACAATTAAAGGAGGAGAGCTTCTTTTGGGAACAGGAAAATTTATTCCCCTTTTTTGAAGAAGAAAAAAACCAGTGGCAGCTGATTTGATGCTTTAGGCAATCATTTCTTCTTTATCTTTTAAATAATGCACAAACAGCCATAAGAGTTGCGGGGAAAGGCAGGAACGGGAAAGGAGCACTTAAATAGTAGAGTGAAATCCACTGCAAATTCATCACAGGAAAGGAAGTGGGGCGGCGGAATGGCAGATAATGAAATGTGGCCTTTTAGCTACAGGCTGTTTGCCAAGGAGACCAGTGTTTTCTGAGCAGAAGGTGACCCACTTACCTGACCGGATGGGTCTGAAATGTACAGAGAGGCCCAGGGTGCACACATCTGAAGTGTTCAGTGGCATGAACAGCTGTTCCAGAATCTCATCCAGCCTGCTGCACTTTCCCCAAATATCAGTGTTTTCCTGGTGAGTCGTCAGTCATGACTTTTTCTGTTCCCAGAGGCTTAGCTCTGTCAGTCTTTCGCAGCAAACAACAGCAAAGGGCCTCGTGGCACTAACACATTTATTTGTATCACGGCATAAACTTCCATAGACTACAATCCATCTCATCAGATGCATGAAACGTTATCCTGAGCTGGGGTGTGTGTGTGCGTGTGTGTGTATCCACCCTTGGTGTTTTGTTTTTTGGTTTGAGGGGAGAGGATTGCAAAAGGTGAGGTCAGAAGGAAATGAAATTGTGGACCTCACATGCGCATTCTTAACACGTCCTTTTCTCAGGCAGCCCAGGAGGCTCACAATATTAGAATTTACAGCATTGCGCTGCCTTTGCATTTCCCTCTGCCCAGCTTGGACTGTACTCTGTTCCAGTACAGCTGCCTGCAAACACTCCCATTGTCACCATATTCTTCAAACAACAAATAGACACCAGGTGATTAAGCTCTGCAAACAAACAGGGCTTTCCCAGCAACAAATCAACACCTCTCCGTGTCTGGTATTTGTGGAATTTGATAAGCCACCCATTCTGCCCCCCCTCCCCATTCTTGTTATGTCTCAGTCCTCAGACTTCTTCATCTTTTATCCTCTCCTTCACCCTGTTTCCAAAGGAAGGCATTCATAGTTAATTAACTGCTGAAATAGTGCAAGGAGCTGGGAGATCTTTTTTTTTAAAGGGAGGGGGGAGAAGGAACAACGGAGTGGTGGGGAATGAAGCTTTACTTCTGAGTTTGAAAGCGTTTGAAAGCTCTTGAAGCTCCAAAACAAAGCACAACATCCAGAAGGGGCCACAGAAAACATCAAAAAAGTAAACAAAGAAAGAAAAGAGTGGGGGAAATCACCACCCAACTTCTCCTTCTTGCTTTCCAGAGATCTGTGTTCTTGATCAGTTAAATGAGAGCGCCAAAGTTGTGCCATTTCTAATGTCTTTTAAAAAAACCAACCTGTATACTATTTTTGTTTGTTTGTCCTGTGCAATGAGATTACAGGGCTCAGTTACATGCTGTTAAATTCCTAATTGAAACATCTTTCTGTTTGAAAATTGCTCTAAACTGATGTGCATATATGTTTGTTTTTTCCTTCCACTTCTTCTGCGAAGGGCACAAGTTGAATGCCTATACACACACACATTTTGTTCTCACAATGACCCTGTAGGGTAGTTGAGGCGAGAAGTGGGCAGATTTTGGCTTGTTGATCCAGGCTGCTTCCTGAGTTTCTATAGACTGGGTGATACGTGCTCCATCACATGGAAAGAGAACACAGCTCCTACAGAGATGGGACACTGGGGAACCTGAAGCTGACTAGACTCATGGCAAAGTCTGGAAAAGCCCTGTGGGTTTCACCTTAGCAATGAGCCCACCAATTCTCCCATTATGTATTTGGGTAGGAAAATCCAATATGAAATGTGCACGACTCTTCTCAACTGCAACTGGTGTTTTCCATGCATAGTTTTGCACATGCCCCCTTTAAACGCTCAGAAGCATCCTGGTCAGTGTCTGCGTGGAAGACCTCCTGGGAATCCTGTATCTGCAGCCTTGTGTTTCAGGGTGAACAAAAGCTGGGATATAAATGTAGCCAGGGTCAACACACCCATAAAGCAAGCTTAGGCAACCACCTCAGGCGGCAGGGGCCACAGGGGACAGCAGATCCTGCCATGGTGGCAGAAACAGCTGTGGCACATCCTTTGGAGGCCAGATCTGCTGCCTCCTTGGCAGCCCCCTCTCCTGCCACCCCTATAGCAGCCTCCTGACAAAGAGGGGGCTCTGCTGGTTTCCTCCCAACCTTATTCCTGATGTAGCCCTTCACTTGCCCATTCTTCCCAGGTCAGGAAGGGAAGCCTTTCTGTGATTCGCCTCAGTTGCGAAACGTCTTGGGCCAGCCCTGAATGTAACTAAATACAGTGGTACCTCGGGTTAAGAACTTAATTCATGCTGGAGGTCTGTTCTTAACCTGAAACTGTTCTTAACCTGAAGCACCACTTTAGTTAATGGGGCCTCCCGCTGCTGTCACGCCGCTGCTACGCGATTTCTGTTCTCATCCTGAAACAAAGTTCTTAACCCGAGATACTATTTCTGGGTTAGCGGAGTCCGTAACCTGAAGCGCCTGTAACCTGAAGCATCTGTAACCCGAGGTACCACTGTACATTGCCCTGTATATTTCAGGAAGCTAGTTGGTAGATTTGTTTGAATCTCTTGAGTTAAGCAATCCAATCTGGCTTGTCCATATTGGGTTTCTTCCTCTTGTTCCCTCTTAAAAATAATAAAGACTCAACAGTCTTCTATTAAAAGTAATAAGAAGTTTACTCACATTCAGTTCACAGTAGGTTCCCTGAAGGCAGGCTTTCGCTTGTATTTACAGAAGAGAATGTGGGTTTATCCTATATGGGGATTGAGCCCACGTGCTGCTGGGTGGCAGCTGGCAGCCAGCAGTCAGCAGCCAGCAAAAGCATCAAGAGAAAAATGACATCAAGAGCAGCAAGAGTTGAAGAGCAACAAGAGAAAGATGGCTGCATGACCAGCCCTTTTATGGGGTCTCCCAGGGTCACGCCCATCTACCTGGGCACATGCAGGGAGAGGGTGCTCCAGACAGGTGTGACAGGGCAAACAGGAAATGTTGTATTTGACTGCTACAGTGATGTCACATCCCACAGCCTGGAGGACCACATTCAGGCTCTGGGCCTGGGGTTCCCCACCCCTCATGTAGGTGAAGAAAAGAATCCAAGTTTCAAGGAAACTGTCCTCCTTAACCATTTTGGACAAGTAGTTAGTAGATGTTTGGCAGTACAGGCAAAGACTGTAGATGCTTTTCACTCTCCGCTGATATTCCAGGTGGCCGAATCCCACAGCCTGTCTGCCCCTTCACTTGCATGTCCATTCAAAAGCCAGGATGGTTTACAGTGGAACCTTGGGTTACATATGCTTCAGGTTACAGATGCTTCAGGTTACAGAATCCACTAACCCAGAAATAGTATCTCGGGTTAAGAACTTTGCTTCAGGATGAGAACAGAAATCGCGTAGCAGCGGCGTGACAGCAGCGGGAGGCCCCATTAACTAAAGTGGTGCTTCAGGTAAGAACAGTTTCAGGTTAAGAACATACCTCCAGCATGAATTAAGTTCTTAACCCAAGGTACCACTGTATTTAGTTACATTCAGGGCTGGCCCAAGACGTTTCGCAACTGAGGCGAATCACAGAAAGGCTTCCCTTCCTGACCTGGGAAGAATGGGCAAGTGAAGAGCTACATCAGGAATAAGGTTGGGAGGAAACCAGCAGAGCCCCCTCTTTGTCAGGAGGCTGCTATAGGGGTGGCAGGAGAGGGGGCTGCCAAGGAGGCAGCAGATCTGGCCTCCAAAGGATGTGCCACAGCTGTTTCTGCCACCATGGCAGCAGCAGCAGGTGACACATTGCTTGGAGGCAGGATCTGCTGTCCCCTGTGGCCCCTGCCGCCTGAGGTGGTTGCCTAAGCTTGCTTTATGGGTGTGTTGACCCTGGCTACATTTATATCCCAGCACCTGCAGCAACCTCTCTCTGAAAACACGACAAATCACCTGGGAAATATGCCATAACACAAATTGCTGTCATTCTTTATTTCTGTGGGTCCAAGAATCAACTAGGCAGCACAGTCGTTCTTGTTTTGTTTTGCTGATTGTTCCTCCAATGTCGGCAATAAGCATTTTCGAAGCATCTGTTTGTAGAACTCTAGCATATAAAATCTAATCTTTTTTTTAAAAAAAAAGGAAGTGGGGAGAAGGAAAAGAGTATGCAGGTGATGTAAGCTAAAAACAACTTATCAGGAATGATAACTTTAAAAAAAAGAAATGAAGATGAAGGGAACAGATCTTGGCAGTGGTGAATGAGACAACCAGACTGCAGTTCCTGGAAAAGAAGGCATGTTATCTGTTATCTGTTGTCTACACAGTGGCATAGATCAGTCGCAAATCCACAAACCAACTCATCTGAGGCAGCTGCACAATCATTTTGGAGTCATCCAGAAAAAAGCAGGCCTATGGCAGGACCTTCCTTCTGCTGCTTCCCGGATGTATTGGGTAAAACAAATCTATCCAGTCCTTCTGCTACAAGGGGATGTTGTGTATATATGTGTGTAGGCTGATATTTTTAGATAACTGTTTTTTCAACCGAAATAAAAATACTGTTTTTCTTTTTTACAAAGCCCAAAGTGTTTCAGAAAGAGACATCAAAGCTATCATGGAAAACTTTTAATGCTTTTCTCCCCTTCTTGTATGTACCCTTGTGCTGAAGACTTTTTGTCTATCTCCCCCAAGATCTGCAGGAGTTTTTCCTGATTTATAGCTACAGTCTTGCCGTCAGGCTGGTGTCGTTTCACAGGCACTCGTCCCGCTTTCTGCATTTTCTTGACCTGATGGAAAAGATTCGCTCCTGGTAGGGACTCCAGAACGTACGCATCTTGTCTTTCAATTCCAGCTGGGGTGGCCTTCAAGGCTGGTTGCAATTTTACCATAGTTAAGCTTTCATGCAAATACCTGGGGAGGGGGTGGGTTTGTATAACAGAGGCCAGAAGACCCTTAAATCCATCATGGCAGGAGCTCAGATTCCAAAGAATTAGAACATCCAAGGAGTCCTTTCAGGAACTTTAAAAGCCAAATAAGCCAACTTGCCAGAGGTTTAGCTATTAAGCTGTCTATCGGGTATAGTGTTACATTACACAGATAAAGTTCTTTCCTGTTGCTGCCCTTTGCAATAAAGTTCCACTTAGTCCATTTACACAAAGAACTAGATTCAGGGCTCAGACGCTCCAGTAAAACTCCGAAGCAACTCTATGGAAAACACTAGGCTTATTCCGAATTAAATATTAGGAAGAGGCATTGAATATATTCTTTAATGCTCCTCTTTAATAAAAAAAAGTTATTTCAAATGAAAGATGATCACGGAATAAACAGACATGAATACTGCACTAAAATAGGTCCTTCCTCTTTCCGAGCAAAAGTTAGAGCAATGATGATAATGATGTAAGTCATTTTTACTGGTTTTCGTACATGTAATGTATAACAAAACATAACTAGAAAAATTAGCATAGACAGAAATAATGATTCATTATTATTTATTTACACTTTTCCTCCAAGAAACTCTAGGTGGCATACAGGGTTCCCCCCCCAATCACATTTTATCCTCCCGACAACCCTGTGAGGTGGGCTAAGAGGCAATGGCTGGCCCAAGGTCACCCAGTGTGCTTCATGGTCAAGTGGGAATTTAACCCTGGTCTGCCAAGTCCTAATCCAGCACTCTGGCCACTAAACCACAGTGACTCACTTAATCAAAACACACACCTCATCTCTCCAGTGACCAGGTAAGTATCCATGTCTTTATAATATTCATCTATTTAGTTTTACTAGAGGATTCTCCCATCTTATTGTCTCAGGGCTATGTGGAAACATCCACCCACAGCAAGATCATCCTCTCCAACTAATGTATCAACAAGTATAGAGCTAAATAATTAGGATATGGAAGCAAAAGAGGAGAAGGAATGTTAATTTGCCACTTTCTCCAAAGATTTAAATTTTATACAGCCGTACCTTGGATCTCAAACACCTTGGCTCCCAAACAGATTAGCTTTCGAACGATCGAAACCCGGAAGTGAGTGTTCTGGGTTTCGAACGTTCTTTTGGAAGCTGAAAAACCGACGGGGCTTCTGCGGCTTCTGATTGGCTGCAGAATCTTCCTGCAGCCAATCAGAAGCCGTGCATTGGTTTTCAAACATTTTGGAAGTTGAACGGACTTCCGGAACAGATTCTGTTCAACTTCCAAGGTACGACTGTATTCTTCTTTTAGAAAATTCAAGGATAGGACATTGCGTTGCATACGGTAAAGGCACAAATAGTTAGTCAGTGCATAGCTCAAAGTCACCTATGCTCCATGTGTCCTCTTCGTTGGCTCTCAGTCACTTCTTTAAAAATGGAAGAAGCCTGTCCTTTGTGGATCAGCAGGTCTGAATCTAACCCTTTAGGGTTCAGTCCCACATACACTTCCTGGGGAATAAAGCCCATTGTGCTCAGCAGGTTTTCCTTTCGAGTAGACATGCATTGGATTGTGCTGCAGTTAGATGAAACAAATAGGCTTTCAACGAATGGTATTAATGTTTTCAGTGGAAAATGAGAAGCACTCTGACATATAGTCAGCCCCACTTAATTACGCTTGTCCGTTATATTTCCTATGATAACTATGCATGGTATTTAGATACATGCTGCCACTTCCCGTTTTGAGTGATTAAAACTACCCCGAGGTGGGTGAAAAGATTTCATTCAGTGTACATTTTAAATGTCTCCTGGTGTTTTATCTTTCTGCTGGCAAGGAGGGCAACATTCTCCAAGCCTCTAGTCAGTTGCAGCAATGCTGGATCTTAGAGTCATCTGCAGCAATTTGGAAATTTTATCAATGCTGCACCTTTGGGACACTTCCTCGGTGTGCTTGCAATAGCTGAAATCCAAGTCGATAAAGTTACCTTCTAAATTAATGCTTGGACCAAAAAAAAAAAAGTACCTGAATACTCAGAGGTTGCGGAGAAATCCTACCAAAATGATACAAAACCGAGCACAAATTGTATGGATTATCTATACAATCCTGCTTGATGAAAGCAGGCAAAAGGAGGCAGTACAGTGATAGCTCAGTTTTCGAACATAATCCATACTAAAACTCAGTTTTCGAAAACTCAGTACAGAAGCCTCAAAATGGAAAACTCAGTATGGAAAACTCAATATGGAAGCCGCGTTTCCGGTTCGACTTCTGAGGCACATTCGAAAACTGAAGCATTTAATTCCGGGTTTATGAAAACTGAAATGTTCATCAACAGAGACATTAGAAAACCAAGGTACCACTGTATTACAAACAGGACTGAGCCAAGGTTTTCTGACACGTATTTCTTGGTGTAAAAGTGTTGAGTTGCAAAGCCCCTCCCCACTGAAGACCTACCCCAAACTTCCCCCTTTTTGATGCCTATTCATGGTTACATCAGAACTAAAGAAGAGTCTTGCTGGATCAAGCCCATGACTTTCTGCACAAAAGATGATATTACAGTGGTACCTCGGGTTAAGTACTTAATTCATTCCAGAGGTCCGTTCTTAACCTGAAACTGTTCTTAACCTGAAGCACCACTTCTGCTAATGGGGCCTCCCGCTGCCACCACGCCGCCAGAGCACAATATCTGTTCTCATCCTGAAGCAAAGTTCTTAACCCAAGGTACTATTTCTGGGTTAGTGGAGTCTGTAACCTGAAGCGTCTGTAACTTGAAGCGTCTGTAACCTGAGGTACCACTGTATATGCATGCTCCAAGACAATATTTTCTTTTATACTATTTCACATGCCCTGGAAGTAATCTCTGGTATCCCAAACAGGCTCAGAGTGCTGGATAGTTTTTATCTTCTGCTTATACTTTCCAGTTTAGGATTACCCCTTATGTATTTGACAAATTGGTCCACAAAAGCTGATGCCATCATTTAAAGTGTCACAATGCACCTTTTCTCCTCCTGTCTTTCCAGGTGACAGTGAGGAAGAGAAGAGCAGGGCTCAAAAGCTCTATGGGTTGGCAATGAGCCCTTTGCTAGGGGCTTAGGAGGTGCCTGTCAATGCCCATCGCTGATGCCATCCCTGAGCTTTTGTTCAATGAGCACTGTTTGAAACAATGGTTTAAATTATTGAATGGCTGTTTCAATCACTAGTTGCATGCCACAAAGCTACAAAGGCAATACAAAGAAAGAAAATCAGATAAAACTACTATTTATTGTGAAAAACAGGTAGTTTTAGGATTGAGCCAATATTTACTAATTCATCAGTAGCTATGAAGATTTCTTTTCAGATAGATGTTACATTACACAGACTTTTTTTAAAAAATCAAAATTTTACATTTCTCTCAGTCCTCCAAATGCCTTTTGTGATCACCATTCTACACACACACACACACACACACACACACACACACACACACACACAAAATATAACATTAGCCAGGATAATTAAGTTGTTTTGGCTGGCCACAGTAAATCTGATTGCCACATTTTTGTTCAGTTGTGTGTGTGTTTTTAAGGCACATCTCTAAAGCAGATTGCACTTGGTATGCTGGTCACATTTCTATAGTTTCTCTCAAAGAGTGCCTTTTAAAAAAAGACTTCCTCCCTTTCTTTGTCTCTTAGCTGCACTGCCAAGGTATTTGATGGTTACAGTTACTTTACTGAATGAAATTCAAGCCAGAGGAACACGCACAGAAATGAATTTATAGCTATTCAAGCCTCGTTTTTCTGTCATAAGATCCTTAAAGTCAACACAGAACCAGGGAAGATAGCCTGTGGGCTATTGGGAGAAACCGCAGCACTAGAACAAGAATGATACAATTATAGCAGAATTCTCATATGGTCTGTTTAAAAAAAAATCACATCATTTCCTATTTAAGAAAGGGAGAGGGAGGCAGAGAGAGGTTCAGGAAGGTATGAGACTGGAGGCAGGGGGGCAGTGAAATCATTCACAGCACAGACAGAGGCCTCACACAGATCTTGCCTACGTTTGATTGGTGAGCCTCAGTAAAGCTTTAGCCAATGAGAAGCCTGGGATACCTGGCCATTCATGAAAGCCAGCATGGCACTGTTTTGTTTAAAGAACAGGAAGTGCAGTGAGGGAGGGAGGTGGAGGCAGTCTGTTATCACTTTTCATCAAGGTTTCCATTGTAGCTAAGCAAAACTCTGAACTTTACATTCTGACTTCATTTACTCAAGACATCAAAAAGCTCTGCTTCTTGAAAGATCTCTGGAATAGTGCTCAAGCGGCGTTTAATTCTAGGGGGCCACTTGTTTGTATATTGGAAATCAAATTCTCTCTTTACCAGTATGCTCTTGCCATGAAGTCATTTTTCTGTGCTGATTGAAATCATCTGTTTTCAGTTCTCTGACAAATTAATTGAACTTTCCTCTGACTCAGGGGCCTTCTGACTCTTGAAGCAGATTTTGTCTACATGCCGACTCCCAGACGAACACAATTTAATCTCCTAGGCTTTAAATGAACTTTATGTTTCCAGAAAGCTAGTGAAAGAAGCATTTGTTCTGGTGATAGCATATTGCTGCTTTTTTTTTTTTAACAAATGGAGAAAGAATATAGGGTTATGGAATATTTATTTTACTGTGGCAGATAACTAGCTTTAAAATGCGCTAAGTCAGAGCCCGTGATGCGTAGTGACAGCAGCATTTAAAAATGCTAGTCATAAGAAAAAGGCAGAAGTAATTTCCTGGACGTGACCATGGGCAGGGCCATAGCTCAATGTCACAGCATGTGTTTTGCTTCCAGAATGCCCAACAGCTCCAAAGTAGGAAAAACTATTGCCTGAAATCATGGAAACTATCGCTTGTAAGCACAACCAAAACTTCGCTAGCTGGACCTGCATTCTAAACCCAACCTTATTTCTATTGATGTAAATAAAATAAAAGAAGATGAATTCCATTTGGTACAGTGACTGTTTGGTAATGGTTTCAAGCTTTTCTAAAGCCTGGATCCAAGAGTCTACTCATGAGCATCTGAGGCAAAAATAAGTCTTACTGAAATAAGCCTTTCTAAACCATCAGACATCCAGGTTTGTCCTCTGCCCTGAAACCACAAATCTTCATGCCCAAGCCAAGCTAGGTGTCTGGGTGAAATTTTGCTGTTTTGCAGCTGGTGTTCTGCACATGCTCAGAGATAGTTCTGACTATGGGTCTTTTACGGCACCCTGGCTCTATGAACTGAGCCTAGACTTAAAAGAAGCCCTGCTTCTTGGGTACAGGATGTCAGGGCACGTAGTAGAAGTTTTCACAAGAGGATGTTAGAGGGAGGGCCATAGCTCAGTGGCTTTGCATGTAGAGAGGCTCAGGTTTAAGCTCTGTCACCTCCAGGTAGGACTAAGCATGCCCCACTTTGAAGCCTTAGAGAGCCACTGCCAGTCAGCATAGAGGAGGCAAGACTGAAGAGCAGGTAGTGAGGAGCTTGATGGACCAGTGGTTGGATTTGGTTTAATAAGTCTGTTTATCCCAGACACGTATCTGCCATGTGGTTTGAGTGCCTGAAAGTCACATCCTAGTAGGGAGGGAAATGTGCATTAGCTCTTAGTCTAGTAGATGTGGAAGATGTGGGCATATTATGGATTTATGGAGCAGAATCATCACTTTAAAAAGTGTTGTGTTTTTAGCATTTTAAGCGCCATTCTTTCTAGTGGGAAGGACTCACTTAACTGATCCCTTAACAACCAGGTGCTTAAAACATCTAAAGGCTGCAATCCTGCACACATTTATTTGGAAGTAAGTTCCACTACTGTCAATTCAATGGGGCTTCTGTGTAGACATTTCTAGGATTGTGCTGTAAACACACACACAGATATCCTTTTTTTGTTGGTGGCTGATGTCAGTTAAATAATTTCGGAAATACGAGTTCCTTCTTTACAGGAACTTAACAGTGACTTCCTTTAGCGAAACCACAGGACATTGTTATTTATGTTCTTGTGTCACTTTCGCAAGTATGGATCAGTACATTTTTGTCGTAATATTTTCAAAACCCTCAAAAACGCCCCCTGAGACAACGGAGGGAGCCATTTCCTTTGTCCAAGAGTCTAACAGAAACATCTGGGGGGGGGTCCCAACTTCTCCCTTCCATATCACTCAACTTCTGATCGGTCCCAGGCCGCCTTGGACTTCCACCTCCCAGTCGGCAACAGAAGCAGAAGTGATAAAATACAATCGGGTTGGTGGGGAAGCTATTCTTGCTCGCCTTCCAGCTGTACTGGAAACGGCGAGAACAGGATATCTCATCAAAACAGCCTCTTGTTACATAACATCCACCCGAGTTTTGCAGAAACAAGCATTCTGGCTCCAAGAAGCTTCGCAGGAATATTTCCGAGCGCTTATTTACATGAAACCTTTCGAGGTTCACTTATCGCTAGACGGAGTTTGCTGTCGGATGAGCCAACTGGCAGAGATGGAGTAAAGAGGCGTTTTGCTCATCTTGAAGAAATCAGACAGCTGAATACATACATATAAGGCCATTCTTTTGAAGAACATCAGAGCCCTGCAGAATCAGGTCAAGGCTTCATCTAGGCCAGCATCCTGTTTCATACAGTGACCAGCCAGATGTCTCCAGAGGGTCTGCAAGCAGGGCGGGAAGGCAAGCGCCCTTCCCAGCATCTGTGTTATGGTAGAGACGGACAGACAGACAGATAGGCAGACCTTCCACACTCTGTGGTGGTTTGTCTCTCCTCCATGAATTTGGTGTGACCGTCACCGCACTCTGTGCATACTCAGAGGTTACAGACAAACCACTGGCTAGAAGTTTCTAAGCTGGGGATGGGCAAGCTGTGGCTCTTCGGTTATTGCCAGACTCCAGTTCTGAACAGCTTGTGGCCATCATTGTCTGTAGTCAAGGATGGCGGTAGTTGTAGCCCAGTTTAGCCACCCCTGTTGCCATGCTTCATTGTACATTCTTTGCAGTGAACTAGTACAATGAATGCTTCTAGCACCTTACTTCCCAATTGGGTTAGATCCGGAAATTTGTTTATGCAACAGAGCATTCTTGGCTCCTCCATCTGCTACAGTGTGGTGTGGTGGTTAGAGTCTTCAGCTAGGACCTGGGAGAGCACAGTTCAAATCCCCATTCAGCCATGAAGCTCAATGGGTGACCTTGGGCCAGTTATTCACTCCCAGCCTAACCTGCCTCACAGGGTTGTTGTGAGGATAACATGGGGGGGGAGGACTATGTGAGCCACCTTGGGCTTCTTGAAGGAAAGATGGGCTACAAGTGCAACTAACAAACGACATAACCCCACACATCCCTCTGAAAGCAACTCCTGAAGGCTGACAGGTCCCCTGGAATAGTATAGGATGAATTGCACGAGGCTCTGGCAGAACTGGGAGGAGGAGAATTTGGCAGGCCTTTCCTGAACAAGGGGAAGGACTTTTCTCTCACACAAGACATTTCTGGATCAAAGCCACGAATTATATAAATTACTGTGGTAGACCGAATTTATCTGTAAATTGCCTAGGCCATAGCACATACACAGGAAGTGGAACAAGATCGCTCAGAAACACTACAATGACTTTTTGTGATAAGAACACCCTCCTTGCTCAATGCCTATGGCTTTTTTTTTTTTTAAAAAAAAAAAAAACCTTTTGCAAAGAAACTGAGGCATGACAATGTTGAGTTAGCTAATCTGAGTTACTTGATCCCTGTTCACTTCCCACTTGTCTGGTGGGCGTGGAGAAGGAATTTTTTCCTTTTGCGTTTGACGGCAACCCTAACTCTTAACACACCAACTGCCCTTCAAAATTCATGCTTCTCCAAATTTTGCCATGCGCTTCTCCAATGCCAAAACACATACAGAAGAGCATATGTCAGAGGGAAGTGCACACAAATTGTTCGTGGAAAAAAAATGTACAAAAATGCATCTTGTTACAGGCCACCTTAATCTCTGCCAAGCGGTAGCAAAACTCCAGAAGAGGGTTCCAGGCAGTCGCTCAGGGTTGTGTTTTTGCTGGGAAATCGAGGAATAGCCAAGTCTGCAGTGTCTTAGAAATATGGCTTATTCACACATATTTACACCTGAGTTTTATGGAGGGAGAGTTCATAGCATTGACATTTCAAGTGGGGCTTGCACGGATTTCTGCCCACCTCCTGCTCCTCCTTCCCATAACCCCCTGCTCCAAAAACCTCTGTTAGTATAGTACACCCTCTCTTCCTGTGGTGACATCATGCCTCCTGGCAACCTCCTTCTCTCAATTCTTCTGTTTCTGTCCACTTCTCAGCTGGAAGAAGGACAGCATCTGCATGGTCAATTGTTCTTAATGGTCCTGTACTTAGTTCTCCTTGTTTTATAGCAAGGATCTCTTGAACAGTTCAGGAGATCTGGTTCAGCTTGCATTTTTCACCTGCCTGCCACCTTCCCTTCACACTCCAAAAATCAGCTAAATTTTACCCCTTTCTTAAATTTAGGATTATGCAAAATCTGCCCCACCACCACAAATTCATAACAATATGGCAGGGGGGATGGCTTGCAAAAAGAGGTATATTAGGAGAAATGGCTTATCCACATTGAAGAAAAATATTGAGGGAAAATATGTTTGTATGCTTTTTTCAGTCTTTAGCACAGGAGAAATTTACATGTGGATTTCAAAAATTAAAAATAAAAATAAAAAAGTGCAAACTGCTCAAGAAATGAAGCAAACTGTGCTAAAGACTGAAAAAAGCAGAACACCAGAATATAGGTTAGAATGCAAGAAGCAGTCATACATTGAGTCTGAGCAGGTCCATCTGGCTCAGTGTTGTCAACACTGACTGGCAGTGGCTCTTTATAGGAGAAACTGAGAGGAACTAACATGGTCAGGTTTCTTCATCTTTGCTGTGTGCCAAGTGCTCGTCTGAGTATCTCTGAGTCAAGGCAAACAGGATGGTCCAATGCAACTGTTTTTGCTTTCTAGTTGCATTCACTGAATGTCTTTGTGCTCTGGCCGTCTTCATGCATTTTATCAGGGTAATAATGGATCCCTAAATATACTTATTCAGTCAATATTTCCTTTGCATTGGTGGCAGAAGGGCCGTTTGAACAATGAAACCATTTACTTACTTTTTTGGCTATCCCCATTGTGTGGGATTAGGCCTCCAGAAGTATAGTGAAGAAGATGCTTTGATTTAAAGATGGAGATTGTGATGGGTAGCAGGAAAAGAAACTGTCCTTTTGGTGCCCAGACAAAACCAAATTTAATGTGCCTGTTTCTAGCAATAAACTATGCAAACCTGGACTACCACAATTCTCTAGTTTTGTAGAGTTTCTTGCAGTGCTTCAGCCAAACTATAGAGGGCAAGCTGAATGAGATCAACAGTCTGATCCCATGCATATTTAGTACATACTTAGAAATCTATCCATTTCAGTGGCTTTGATTTCCAAGTGTGTGTGTGTGCACGCATCCTGATTGTTTTTGTTTTTGTTTTCACATTTCTCTCCAAAGCATCCAGTCTGCTTTGGAGTCCCTGTGTAAGCAAAACCACTTGGTTTCTGTGGCTTTTCTGTGAGGAAAGCGAGTTGTTAGCAATTAAAATGATGGGTTTTTCAAGAAACTGCGTGGGTCCGATCCAAACCCCATGGAAAGCCATGGGATTCTTTCTGTCAACTTGTGTGATCTCCAGATCATGCGCCCAGCGATTAGGGACCTCAGAACAGCTCTGATGCGTTTCGCAAAAGCCATCCAAGCCGAGTTTTAGAATGGACTCACATGCTGTCAAAGTTGATGACTCAGAAGTAAACTTTCTTGCAGTGTCGCTCTTGAGAAACAAATGCCTTCCCTTTCAGTAAGCGATACAATATTTCTGGCTCATGAATGGCAATACCAGATTGCATTTTCAGTCTTCCTTTGGCACGGGAGGAACTTTGTGTAATGGTCTGCTTAACTACTCAGGGTCTAGTTTGAGCAGCCTACACGGAGCTGTTCTTTGTTTCTTTTGTAAACCTTCAGGATGCAGCTTTTTAATGACGTGCGGAACTTTGGGACATTAGGAGATGGAACATAACCGCTCAAAGCTGTTGGGTTTGTCACTTTGGATTTGTTACATAAGGCCGTGTTAATGTGAATGAGGCTTTTTGATTATACAGCGCAGACTGTGGGAGAAATTCTCTGATGTCTGTCTAAAGCAGTGAGCAGACTCCTTGATTATTAACATATTGGTTGTATTCCTATTTCAGACATTTACTGAGAAATATGGGAACAGCTAGGAGACCGGGTGATGGGGGGGGGCGGAGAGCGAGCGAGCAAGATATTTGAAGATTCAGTCTAGAAAACCAGCCTAACACAAAAGAGTGTGTGTTCTTAGGTTGTGCTTTTCCTTGCAAGTAAAATTGGGAGAGCTGGTGATTTTTTGATTTTTTTTACAGTCTTTGCCTGCTGTAGTCAGACCGTTTACAACTGCACTTTCTCTCTTTAAAAACAGACACAAGAACCACAACAACGGGAATCATTCTCACCAGTGAATGACTTTGAGTACTGTAGGCTTGAAGCTTCACTGGCCCACCCACTGTGTATGGATGCCCACTTTGGATTGGGCAGAATTGCTTTATACCATACTTAGAAACTGCCTGGCTCAGCCATGCCACTCTGATGTTGTGACACTCTCATCCTAACCCTACCTCACAGGGTTGTTGTGAGGATAAAACAGGGAAGAGTAGAAGTGTTTGTCAGCACCACCTCATGGGAGGACAGGTGGCTTCTAAATGTATTTAATTAATTCATGGCTGTTACAGAGCAATGCAAAGGCTTCCGTTCAACAGCTTTCCCTTAAAGGACTTTCAGTTCCACATAGCTCTCCTTTGTCTGCCAATCTTCTTTCCCCCAACTGTTTCTGTACATTTTCTCTTCTATTTCTGATTCTCATTGACTGGTCTTAAAATAGTCCTCAGTCTCCATTCTCCACCCACAAAATGGGAGTAGTACTCATCTGTAGGGGAAAATATTGAACTTAATTGAGCTTGGAATGAAATGAATTTGCTAATTAAAGATGCTATATAAACAACATATGTATATAGAAAGTAAAGGTAAAGGTAAAGGTACCCCTGCCCGTACGGACCAGTTGTGACCGACTCTGGGGTTGCGTGCTCAACTCGCTTAAGAGGCCGGGAGCCAGCGCTGTCCGAAGACACTTCCAGGTCACGTGGGCAGCATGACGAAGCTGCTCTGGCAAGCCAGCACCAGCACAGCGCACGGAAACGCCGTTTACCTTCCCGCTATAAAGCGGTACCTATTTATCTACTTGCACTTAGGGGTGCTTTTGAACTGCTAGGTGGGCAGGAGCTGGGACCGGACGACAGGAGCTTACCCCGCTGCGGGGATTCGAACCGACGACCATACGATCGGCAAGTCCTGGGCACTGAGGTTTTACCCACAGTGCCACCCGCATCCCTATATAGAAAGTACAAATGAATAAATAATCCTTTTACAATTGTAGCTTCTGTGAGATAGATGATAGACAGATAGATAGATAGATGATAGACAGATAGATAGATAGATGATAGATGATAGATGATAGATGATAGATGATAGATGATAGATGATAGATGATAGATAGATGATGGATAGATGATAGAGATGATGGATAGATAGATAGATAGATAGATAGATAGATAGATAGATAGATGATAGATAGATAGATGATAGATAGATGATAGATAGATAGATAGATAGATAGATGATAGATAGATAGATAGATAGATAGATAGATAGATAGATAGATAGATGATAGATAGATGATAGATAGATACCCACTTATATGCCATAATGTTCAAATTGAGGGAAATGCTTGCCTGAACAGATGTTTCTTCAAGAGCCGGCAGAATGCCAATATGGATTAAGCCTCTCGTATTTCATCAGGGAGGGCCTTCCACAACACTGGTGTCATGAGTGAAAAATCCCAACACTGTGTTACCACAAATCAATAACCAGTGCTTTTTTTGTCAGGGGGCACTCAAGGGCACACAGTACCGGTGCCTCTTTTTGTGATTGTTAAAAAGTGTGGCACTTACGGTAACAGCTTCATGATGAGTACCAGCATCTCTCTCTTGTTGTTGTTAAAAAGTTTGACATTTACTGCAGCCACTTCATGGTGAGTACCGGCATCTATTATTCGGGGGGGAACGGGACACCATCACAACCAGTGGGTCTTTGCAAAACTAGCTAGGCAAAATTTGGGTCCTTGCCCTTCGCTTCTTATCAAAGTGCTCTCTCCCTCTCCCCCCCTCCCTCTCCCTCTCCCTCTCCTATCTCTTCATGCCTATGCAGTGGAGCAAATCCTTTTGCAAAAGTGGTGACAAAAATCTGACACATTAAATCAATGACAGCAAAGATTCTCAAGACTCTAAGAAATCTGGGAAATATGTCAAGCATCTACTATCTGGGCACTACAGTCTTGCTTGAAACCTACCTGGAGGCTAAACAGCTGATTAGAGGTAGGAACATGCTTAAGTGCCTTGCTGGGGGATAGGGGAGAAGGTGCTGATGCAGCTGGGACATCACTTGCCATGCAGCTCAGCCTCGCCTTTTGCAACTAACAAGAAGTTCTTCATTTTCCAAGCTGCGTTGATGGCTGCAGAGCAAAGAATCCCAAGCCTCTGACCACACACTAAAATAGTTTCTCAGGACGAGTCATAGCAATCTTAAATGTTTTTGGTCGGAAATAGCTTCAGAGGGTATTGGTTGCTGCTGTATCCTGTCCCCAGTTCCTTACCAGCTCACAGCGCTTTCATTTTGATTAATAACACTGCACATTTTTGGATGTCTTAGTCACCGGAGAAGCAGCACATAGCTTTGGTGCTACTCAAGTGTATTCTCTGCCACCACCACCCCCCCGGGTGGGGAGGGAGCTTATCACTTGCATTAATTTTCTGTTAGTGTGTTTGGTGTGTGTTTTTAAAGAAAGAAATCAGAAAGAGCTTTCACTTTTCACTAGTTTGTGAGCCCACCCTGCATTTCCCCTGGATGGGCTGATGTTCATTAGGTAGGACACACGCTAGCACTAATGTGGAAAGTTAGAAACCAAAGACAACTTGTCCCTGTGCCCAAAAGTGACTCATTGTCCCTTTCCTTGCTCCAGCCAAAAGCAGATTCAGAAGCTGTGAGAGTTTCCTGAAGATAAGAGATAAATCGAAGGAAAACCTGGCAAAAAGAACGGAGGGGAAAAAAGATGATGGTCTCGTTTCAAGATAGCATTTCCTTCAAAGCCCCTCCATGCTAATTAACCATTCTGTGCATATTTTCAACCACATTAAGGGATTTCCTCATCAAAATAAACTTCCTCCTTTGCTATCTACTCTCTCTCTCTCTCTCTCTCTCTCTCTCTCTCTCTCTCTCTCGGCATCTGGGATTGCAGTTTTGGTGCAAGACTCAGGGTTAAAGAGCTGGATGCTGCTTGTATGTGTGTGTGTTTATATATTCATTGAAGCCTTGCCAGGATAGCCCTAGAATCCCAGCGCCTGATCCAAATCCTATTTCGGCTAATGGGATCTTTGCTGTGTACTTCAAGGGAGGAGACTCGAGCTCCTAGCCTTGTGTGTCCAGATTGTTTCACTTACGCTGCATAATGTGCTGCTAATAAACTGCAGATGGACTCCAGCCGAAAAATTCCAATGCCAGGCCATTTGCAAAACTTGAAGGTGTTCACACCTACAAATGTATCCCGAAAACAAGCTGCTTATTTATAGCATGCATGCACCCAAGAGCAGTTGTCTGGCTGAAAAGCACACTAAGAAGGTATAATTTATTTTCTTTTTTTCCCAGCGTGGGATGCCACTCATGATCTTATATGTTTTCTCTTATCACAGGATTCAGCTATAAGCACTCGTCCATCATTTCCACCCAAGCATTGACTGAAATATCCTGAGTCCATTTAACCTTAACTTGTGCTGACTCAGTGCCATGTTTTAGCAGGGTTCACCCCCCAAAAATTTATAGGATTAATATTGTTGAAACTAACTTTTCAAATTCAATCAGTGTACGGTATATGTTTTAAAATACCCAGTCAGAAGGGATCTAATTTGAAAATATTGTTCCCAAGGAAGGCTCTTCCCATTAGTCCTTTTATTTGACAATGCAGTATCATTCCATTTTGTTTTGCCAAATCCTTATATCTGAAAGAATTATTCTTTTTTCCAGATCTGTTTTAATTAACTGTTATATTAAGCTGTGCTTTATTATTGCAAACCACCCTCAGAGTTATATAAAAGGCAGTATAAAATATTTTGAATAAAGAAATAAACATACAAACCTTTGCCTGCAAATAGGTCTGAAATTTAATACATATGTAAGTATGTTTAGGCTGTGCCTAACATAAAGTTCTCACAAAGTGGATTACGTGAAACAAGAATATACAGCATAAAATACACTATCACAATGGGGCATACAACAACTCTTCAAAAATCCCACAGCAGGCCAGTATCATACCATGAAAACCACCTAACACAACTTCAGATCAGCAGAAAAAGTTGCTTTAAGAAAAAGTGGCTTGAGATAAATCCTGTGTAAATGGTGGAGTCTTAGACACAGTAGCTGGGAAGGAGTTTCACCAGTATTTGGACAACACCAAAAAGGTCCTGCTTCTTGTGCCCACCAAGGCATTACTACAGTAATGATTTATGATGCCGCATAGGTACTGACACCTTTAAAGAAAGGATCAAAGGCAGAGTAAAGCTGAGATAGTTCATAACACTATCTCAGGTTTCCTCTGCCATTCCTCCTGAGGGCAGAAAAATGTGTTTCTGCTGGTGGTGGGGACAACAAGTGAAAGTCTCAGGGTCCCCAACTTTCAGTTCCTTCTCTTTCAGCTTTAAGATGATGCTTCTCTGCTGTCTGTACCAGCAGATAGTTTCAAGAGAATAAGGCAGACAGACTTGGGGAGATTTTGTTCTGCAGGCAGTATCAATCATTGACGATGCTGCATAAATGATACCTGCTTGACTGTAAGCCAATTAATAATTGGTGATGATGTATTTGTTTATTGCACGAACGTGAAGAAGAAATTATATGATTTTTAAAAAATGCACACTGTTAAATTTGTGCTCACGTGATAGTATAGGAACTTCGTAAGTTGCCTAAAGGGTTCAGTGTAGGCAACTCATAAATCTAATGGATAAATACATATAATTTAACTTGATTAGATTTTTCAAGCTGAGCTGGAAGGGTTGGAAGATAAGAATTAATATACTAGAGGACTTTGTAAGGCTATACTAAACTTTTAAAGAACAGTTTAATAAGGTTTTCCATAGCAAAAAAACCCAAAAAACCAAAAAAAATTAAAAACCCAGAGTATATATACATTCAGTCACAGCACACGTAAGAGCAAAACAAGTAGACAATAGAAAATCTCCCACAAATATTCAACCCATAATTCACAAACACTAAGTGAAGTAGTTAGGGAACCATCATATACGTAAGTAATCAATTAGCCAAGCATAAAGGGAAGTTAACTCAGTAAGTCTATAATATCACTGCATAAAGCCACATGAGTTGAGGGAGAAAGCAAGGCATGCTCTATGACCAAAACATATGAAATAAAACAAAGCCATTTCACATAAAACCTACTTTCCCCCCTCCTTGGATTCTTCCATTTCCTCAGCTGAAAAGTTAGTCTTTCCATAAGGGTCACCAAGCAAATATGAGAATGTCACTCCTTTATCAAATTGGCTGTTAAGAATTCTTAGTTTCACTACCACCATAGAGACTGCAAAGATCACCAGTGTTGAAGCAATGATTCTTCAACATCAACTTCGCTGGACTGGTCATGTTGTGTGGATGCCTGATTATCATCTTCCAAAGTAACTACTCTATTCCAAACTTAAAAATGGGAAGTGTAATGCTGGTGGTCAACAAAAGAGGTTTAAAGACTCTCTCAAGGCAAATGTAAAAAAATATAGTATAAACACTAACAACTGGGAAACACTTGCCTGCAAGCACTCCAATTGGAGAACAGCCTTTACCAAAGGTATCATGGACTTTGAAAAGGAAGGCACATTTGGCAAACCCTCACTGTGATCAACTCCTGCCCAGAAACCTTGTCTCCATGTGGAAGGACATGTGGATCCAGAATTGGCCTCCACAGTCACTTATGGACCACTCACTGTTAAGACCATATTCATGGAAGACAATCTTACTTGGCTATGAATGATCACCAAAGAAGAAAAAGAAGAAGAATAGACCGCAATAAAAAAGGAAACCAACAAACTCTTTTCGTTTCCATCATCTGAGTGCCATAAGTGGATCTGGTGTCAACAGCTGCCCCATAATCAATCAGAAATCCCTTTTGACAATTACCTGCTTTACAGTTTCTGATGAAAATGCACAGGAGCTTAAGGTCCTATGATGATCTGTAATACTGAATAAATTAGCATTAATTATTGTCATTTTCAAAGGCACTTGTTTTCAGATACGCCCTCATGAATAAATGCAACTATTCTGCTATCAAAACAAAATAAGTGGAATTAAAACAAAAACAACAAATAATGAGTATGATCTGAAAATCTCAAATAATTCTATAGTAAATGGTAAAAGATTTCTGGCCTCCTTGCAAGGAAAAATCTGTGGAAGAATATAACACCATAGAATCTTCAATGCTGTTTCACTTGTGGTTTATGTTAAATATTAAATCATTGTCAAATTATTATTATTTTAACATCCCACTTATGCATGTAGTCCAGGATGACTCATTGCTCATCACTTAAAGTTACAATGATCTGAAATTTACAAAGGGAATTAGGCTTAGAACCGCAATCTGCCATTGTTTTGTTAAAAGCAACCACTTAGGGCTTTGAGGTTGACTAAGGATTACTGCAGAACAGAGCACACAAAAAACTCTTTCATTGCTCATAACCAGCAGAGGTGAATTATTAAGAACATAAGAAGAGCCTGCTGGATCAGGCCAATTGCCTGTCTGTTTCAGCATCTTGTTCTCACAATGGCCAACCGGATGCCTGTGGGAAACCTGCAAGCAGGATTTGCGCACAAGAGCCCTCTCTCCTCCTGTGGTTTCCACACCTGGTATTCAGAAGCACTGCTGCCTCCAACTGTGAAGGCAGAGCACAGACACCTTTGATAGTCCTCCTTCCATGAATTTGCCTCATCTTCTTTTAAAGTCATCTAGGTTGGTAGCCATCCCTGCTTTCAGTTCCACACTTTATGCAGTGCATGAAGAAATTCTTTTATCTATCCTGAATCTTCCAAACATTTAGCTTCATTTGATGTCCATGAGTTTTAGTGTTATGGAGTGTCTGGAGGCAGCTGGAGGATGGATGGTGGCTAACAGATTGACGTTGAATCCTGACAAGACAGAAGTACTGTTTTGGGGGGACAGGAGGCGGGCAGGTGTGGAGGATTCCCTGATCCTGAATGGGGTAACTGTGCCCCTGAAGGACCAGGTGCGCAGCCTGGGAGTCATTTTGGACTCACAGCTGTCCATGGAGGCACAGGTCAAATCCGTGTCCAGGGCAGCTGTGTTCCAGCTCCATTTGGTACGCAGGCTGAGACCCTACCTGCCCGCGGACTATCTCGTCAGAGTGGTGCATGTTCTGGTTATCTCCCGCTTGGACTACTGCAATGCACTCTACGTGGGGCTACCTTTGAATGTGACCCAGAAACTACAACTAATCCAGAATGCAGCAGCCAGACTGGTGACTAGGAGCGGCCGCCGAGACCATATAACACCGGTCTTGAATGACCTACACTGGCTCCTAGTACGTTTACGAGCACAATTCAAAGTGTTGGTGTTGACCTTTAAAGCCCTAAACGGCCTCGGCCCAGTATATCTGAAGGAGCATCTTCACCCCCATCGTTCTACCCGGACACTGACGTCCAGCACCGAGGGCCTTCTGGCGGTTCCCTCACTGCGAGAAGCCAAGTTACAGGGAACCAGGCAGAGCGCCTTCTCGGTAGTGGTGCCCTCCCTGTGGAACGCCCTCCCACCAGATGTCAAAGAGAACAACAACTACCAGACTTTTAGAAGACATCTGAAGGCAACCCTGTTTAGGGACGCTTTTAATGTTTGATGTATCACAGTATTTTAATATTCTTTTGGAAGCCGCCCAGAGTGGCTGGGGAAGCCCAGCCAGATGGGCAGGGTATAAATAAATTATTATTATTATTATTATTATTATTATTATTATTATTATTATGCGGAGGGGATTCTTCTTCTTCTTCTTCTTCTTCTTCTTCTTCTTCTTCTTCTTCTTCTTCTTCTTCTTCTCATTTAGTCGTGTCCGACTCTTCATGACCCCATGGACCAGAGCACGCCAGTCTTCCACTTCCTCCCACAGTTTGGTCAAACTCATGCTGATAGCTTCGAGAACAATGTCCAACCATCTTGTCCTCTGTCGTCCCCTTCTCCTTGTGATGTCCATCAGTTTTAGTGTTATGCAGAGGGGATTCTTCTTCTTCTTCTTCTTCTTCTTCTTCTTCTTCTTCTTCTTCTTCTTCTTCTTCATTATTATTTATACCCCGCTCACCTGGCTGGGTTTCCCCAGCCACTCTTGGTAGGCTGTCATTATCCAATGAGTCCTATTCACTCCTTTCCTTCTGTGCAATTAAGAATCACATGACGGGGAGAGTGGAGTGATGCCCAGTGACCTCCTTTTGGCAGGACCTGCCCCATTTATCCACACGTTGGGGAAGCTTCTGGAATGGGGCGTAAACTCCCTACAGAAATTAATCCAATGCTGTGGGGAGCAGCAGGGGATGTGACAGCAGGACCCCGATGAGCATGACCCCTATGTCTCCTTCAATTTTTTTTTTTATTGCAAGAGGGGGAAAGGGGTAAACTAAGCTCTGGTTTTATTTCATAGCATAATTATTCCTTCCCCACAATCTTCTTGCACCTGATTCTTCTGTAAGCAGACTTCAACATAACATATCCACAATATAATTGCAGTGAAGCCAGTGATTCCAACTTTGGTTATGTCAAGATTCTACATCATGTGAGCATGTGTTAGATTTATGTACGTCCATTTACTATGTGTCAGCTATAAAAGAAAAGAAAAGTCAATCCCATGCTAAGAACTACAGTGGTAACTTGGTAGTTGAACGGCTTGGCTCCCAAACAAATCGACTCCCGAATGCCACTCACCCAGAAGCGAGTGTTCTGGTTTGCAAACTTTTTTGGAAGCTGAATGTCCAACAGGAATTCTGTGGCTTCCGATTGAGTGCAAAAAGCTCCTGCAGCCAATTGGAAGCCACGCTTTGGTTTTCAAACTGTTTCGGGAGTCGAACGGACTCCCGGATCAAATTAAATTTGAGAACAAAGGTACCACTGTATTAGGATTTGAGTCAAAAACTTCCAACGTTCTAATGCCTTTCTATAAATGTAGAAAGAAACAAAGACTTTAAAAAACAAAGACAGAGTCATGACCCATCAAGACTGACCATCAGCAAAGCAAAGGCTGGGCTAGCTGCAAATGTAGAGTAGTTAGTAAGACAAAATAACAGTAGTTTTGGTTTAAGATTGCAGTTTGCCTGTGTGAGCAAACAGGAAAAAGTTTCACTTTTGCAAGCTTGATGAGAGGGACAGAGCGCAAAGCTTTCTGTCTGTTTTATACATAGAGAGGATCAGGCATGATGTTTGGAGTCTCTTTGAATCCAAGGCTGCAGCAGTAGAAGGAACAGGACACCCTTTGGGTGTAATGCTGTGCATTCCAACATCCTAGGCTCAAGTTGTATATATATGTAAATGAACCATATATCATAAAGACTCCACAGTCCCTGCTGTGCCTCTTTGTTACACAGACCCTGGTAAATGTGCCTGGTACCCCTGGAATCCTGCACCACTTAGAGATTGGGGTGGCATGTAACACTATATTTTTTTTCCAAATGTTAGAATGTAAAACAAATGTAATTCTGATAGAATATGACACACATCCCAAGAAATTAAGATATTTCCAATATGTCAGACATCAGTCAAGATTCTATGATTCTGCAGTTGGTTCCCACAAATGTACATATCCAAGTGGAATTTGCATTTCAGCCTAATATTGTCCATATGTATTTCTCCAGAGCTATTCTTCTGGGGAACAAGAATGCAGCATCAGCATTTGTCTTCAGATGCAGTAGGCAAACATCTTTGGTCCTTAGCTTTGCAAATGCCAAACATGCCAGATATTCCATCTTTCGCGAGAGATAATCCTTTGAGTCAAATCTTCACTTGGGATGCAATATAAGAAGCATTCCCCTCCCCACCCTATTTCCTGCAACAATTAAGTAAAGTCTCCAGGGGAAGACCACACTCTTCCCCGCCTCATCCTCCCTTTGAAAGTGGCGTTATCAGATGAGTCATATGCCTGTTTTTATGTACTAGTGCACATGTTGCAGATCCATTATGAATTCATGCTTCAGCCCATGACTATGAAGTCAGAGGGAATAGCAGAGAGGCAGCTGCTCAGATCAAGCGGCAGTGTCGGTCTACCCTAAGCTTGCAGCCAAAATCAACAGTGTCTCTTTTACAGTTGATCTAGGGAATGATGTTACATAAATGGGATGTTTGAACTAATGACTAAGTCAAATACAGCTGGACAATCCCCCCCACCGCTATTCCCCCCCCCCCATTCTCAAAGAAATTCAGCTGATGAAGTTACACTTGCAGTCTTCTTATGTAAATCTAGAGCTGGAAGGCTAGTTTCAACAAGATGTGTTTCTTCCTCTTACTTTCTTTTGCACCATCTTCTAGAGCTTACACACACACACACACACACACACACACACACACACACACACAAACACATAGTGGATTTGGAGAAACTCTCAGACTCTTCAGTGAGCAAGTACCTTTGCTGTTTTTTCTCTGTCGGGGGCCCCCTTTGTACTGGGCACACACCCAACATCTATCTCTTTAGCGATGTGCACTTACCGTATGTGCTGGTTATGCTATGGGAGGGTTTGTATATACAATGCATTTCCCTTCACAGACTTCTGTGCAAAAGACGACTTGAAATCCACAGTAGGAGCTTCACACGTAATGATTGTACAAGGGGTGTTGGGCCATGTATTTATATGGTATACATGATGTGCAGTCAATTTTCACTCCCTAGTGTGTATACATGAAATGAAAAAGACATATCTTGAGGTGGGTGATCAGTAGGGATGGGGAAATTGTGTCGATGTTAGTGGACTACAACTCCCATCAACCTTGACCATGGACCAGGTTTGCTGGAACTGAATGATGGGAGCTGATGGGAGTTGGAGTCCAATAACATCTGGAAGGCTACATTTTCCCATCTCAAATCTATAGACAGGTTTCCAGAAATTTATTTCATGAATTCTATGGTGGGTGTGTGGGTGGGTGTAAATATAAAATCTGGAGCACCTTATATTACACAATCAAGTAGTGTAAGGCATGTATTTCTTTTTATCCATTATGAGGCAGGCTTTCTATTAATTTTTCATGGGTTTAGCACAGACCAGTTTCTCTTTTTCTGACTGAATAATAAATGTTCTGCTAAAACAAGCAGGACCTAAAATCATTATCCCTAGAGTACAAATCACCTTCCCTCATGCTGGAAATGAGTTTAAAGAATTAATGTTTTTCCTAAAATATGGAATGCATTTGTTCGTGAAACACATGTTCCCATTAACATCCACTGGTTCCTGACTATCTGCAAAGTTACTATAAAATGCTTTTTAAGGTGCGATGCTGCAAAAAAAATATTTGTAGAACTGCAGACACACTTTCATTCAATTTCTTTTAATATTACCTAGCCTGACTTCTGCATTTTGTTTAATAAAAGTTGCGTTTCTGCAGAACAAAAAAAGAAAGAGAACAAATTTCAGAGGGTATAGACACTAAATACCACACACACAAACCGCACACAGCGTTGTCATATCGAATGTGGTGTGGGTTTTTTTGGAAAGCATGTTTGTTGTCCAAGAGCTCCAAATCCACATTAACAGTGCACCCTGAAATTGCTAGCATGCCACTGAATTCAACCTGCAAAAGAGTGACAGCCTAGAAGCTGTCATAGGCAATTCATATTGTGAATAATTGTTGATTAACACCAGGTGATAGTCATGCTTTAATCCTACTACAGCGGAGTCTAGTCCATTAGGACAAATAGAGCCCTGCCCCACCAACATCCCTCTGCCCTCAGTCAACCCCCGCCTGCCTGCCTGCTTACCTACATCTAGCTGAGTGGGTGGCATCTCTAGGTAGGGCTAGGAGAGAAAGCGGTATGAAATCCTGGAGAGCTTCTGCCAGTCAGTCTAGACAGTGTAGACTTCTGCCAGTCGGTGAGCAAGATAGACCAGTGGTCAGACTCATTGTAAGGGCAGCTTCCTAGGTTCTCCATCAAGGAGCTACCCAGTCTAGCTTCCATAACAGAACTCTTAGGGAGACAAGTAATACATTACTGTGTAATGTATTACACTAAGTAAAAAAAAAAAGTGCACTGAAGTGTGTAATGCATATGTGGCCTTAACATACAGGAAGAAAAACTTCCGGGTCAGCGCCATCGGTGAATGGCGGAGTTCCTCCGACCGGAGGAACTAGCTCCGTGAAAACTGGGTCTTCCCGCCGCGGCAAAGGCGGGGACCCGCTAGAAATCCCAGGTGGAGGAAGCCTGGGAACGTGGGGTTCGGCAGGGCACCAGAAGCGCCCCCCACTCACCGGGAACCCCTTTTTGGGGCGCCGGATTGAAGCGGGGTGAGCGGCGTGGTGCTGCGAACTGATTGCTACTTTCACAAAGTGAAGCCGCACAGCCATTGCCGGAGAGTGCTGACTTTTTCCTGTGGACAATTGGATTTAAAACAAGTACCCGTGAGTAGAAGCGGAAAATTGGATCAAGAAATATCTTAATTTGGCATCGAAGCGGGAAGGTTCAAAACAGGAAGTCCGCCTTCCGCTTTTTGTATATAGACTAAAGCAAAAACTTCGTAAGTTAAAGCCTGGAAAGCTGTCAAAAAAGTCTAAATTTCCTTCATTCAGAACTACTGAAACCCCCTTGGAAGCAGGAGAAAAGGGGGGGATTTTGTTTAACCCCTGCAGGAGAGGGGGCGAGAAGGATGAGCTTCCACCGTCTCTAACCTGGGAATGGCGTGTCAGAGACTGAAATTGTAGGTTCATTGACTGTGAATGGAACATTTTGACAGTTAAAGAAGAGAAACAAGCTGATTCCAATGTTGCCTTTTGCATCTTAAAGAAACAAAATATCCGGAAAATATCTGAAAAACGAAAGTAATTTTCCTTTGTTGGACTTGCCTAAAAAAAAAAAATGGATACAAATAGAAATTGTCTCCTCTAGAGGGAGCTTGTTAAATTGTTGCAGCAGTATACTTGAGGACTCAACAGCTGTGAGATTAAGACCGTGGGAACAGTCTTTTCTGACCTTGCCTAAAGATGAGCTGGGAGGAAGATTGGGTGCTTGCCTTATGCAAGGCAAGTGCCCTGTTGGAACAGATGCATGAGAAGATGGACTTGATGAATGAAAAAATGGATTTGACTGTTGTGGTTAATATCTGTGGACAAACAGGGAACATTGATACAGAAATTATTCAGGGACCAACTCATGAATCAGTACTGACTGGGCAAGAACAGAAGACAATGGGGGAGGATGCGGTTGCACCTCAAATAATACAAATGGAGAGACCCGAGGCCCTACAGGAGCATAAGCCGCTGTCATTGAAGATTGAAGTTGGAATGGGCCAGGGGGAATCTGGTGTTGAGGAGGTTCCTAACTTTGGAGAGACCTTGAAATATGTTTTTAAATATTCTTTGGATTTTATTGAGGACTGTGGGGAGTGGGACTTTGGGGAATGGGTGGGTTTGATGAACAGAGATGGAGACAATTCTGGGTTGGAACCCCCCAGAGAACTACTCCTCAATGAGAAAGGAAAGGAATTAAGAAAGAGACCAACAAAAGACAAGGAAAAGGGCAAGTATAAACAAGAAGAAGAAGAAGAAATGCAGAAGGGACATGGAAGAGACTTAAGGGCCTCGGACATAAGGCTTCCAGGTTGATGGACTAGATGGATTGGACAGTAAGGACTGACACGAACCGAGACCAGGAAGATGAGACGTTGGATGAAGATTGGAAGAAAATTTATAAAGGAAACTTTTTATTTAGGGAATTGGCTAAAAATTAATGAATATTAGGAAAATGTTGGAATGAAACTATATGACTCTAGCACAAATGATACCAGGAGTTATGTATATTTGAAAACTAAGATCTAAGCTTTAAGGTATTTTAGGGTAAGATAAGGTTAAATAAATTAAGGCAATTTGAATAACAGAATATGGGGAAAGATGGTAAGGATTTGCTGAGCTAATTATAAAGTTAAACTGTCAAGATAATTTTTTAACAAAAATTGAGAAAGATGGAAAGAATCTGCTGAAATAATTAATTAAACTAGAATACAAAAAGGGAGGTGTGAGGAGGTCAATGAAACAAGCAAATAGAAGTTATAGATATGTAATTTGGGATCTATGTTGTTTTCTTTTTTCTTGTGTTTTCCATTTTTTCTTTTTATTTTTTTGTTGTATTGTTGTTTCTTTTTTTTCTTTCTATGTATTACAGTGTTGTTTTTAATTTTTCTTTTTTCTTTATAACTTTGAAACTACTAATAAATATTATTAAAAAAAAAATACAGGAAGAAATACTGTGTGGCCTTTCTTTGCCCATGGGGGATTTCAGTATTCAGTGATTTCTCCGAGAGAAGCACATATTTGGGGAAAATGCATTTTGTTTTCCTCTGGCTTGATCAATCCTATGGTTTACAATGAATCTTTTAGATTTGAGATCTGGATAACTGCTTTCACAGGAATCCAAAGAATGGGGAAAGATACCGAGTAATGAAAATTACACTAAGCAAATAGTTTAGAAAGCTGTAAGCTTCCCTGTCTCCATGAAGATGTACGTCTGCAGCTGGCTTCTACAGCTGTCATTGACACACAAAATGAAATCCCAAAGTTCCGAGCCCACAAAGACTAGAAAGGGGAGGAGTGTTGATTCTGGTTACTGAGAGGCAAAAAGCAAGTCAATCTAACCAGGCTGTTTCCAAAGGGTGGTGAGGTTTTCAGCTAGTAAATGTGTCTGGTAACTCTGAGAGAACCAGTACAAGAGGCTGATACAACTCTGACCCTAAGGGCTCTGTAACCCAGTCATAGGAATTTCGGACATATTTTACAGAACTGGACTTTCGCATGCAAACTGGTTGGTGGTCAGGCAGGAAGGGGAGTGGGGAAGACCCTTTGCATCTTTCTACAACAAAAACATTTTATTTTATTTGCAAGATGCTGCAGAAACACATTCAAGAAACCTAGGCACTAGGATTCTAAGCCTCCATCAAAGCATGATGCAATGCTCTTGGTTGAAACTTTGTTCTCTCTCAGTAATGTACAAACTGGGAGTGGGTTCTAAGTTGAAGAGCTGGGACACAGCTTTGCTTCCTGGAGCCAGTCACCAGAACTACCTTCCCACCAGCCTTATCCCTTCCCAGCAGTCCATTGCCTGAAGTCACCCCCCAAAAACTTTTGCCTGGCTACAATACTGGAAATGAAGACATTGGGGAGAAGAGTTCCTAGGGAGGGAAGGTAGAAGGATTCACACCCCACATCTGCATATTTGTTACTCTCAAAACTGGGCCTATTTATAAATAATTAGAGGAGGCTCAGTTTGATACCAATCAGTCTATCACCATCATGTATACCTGGAGCCTAACTATCAGAAGATAATTCACTCCTCAGAAGATTCCTCTTGGTTGTCTGTGTTGGGTCCATACATGCAATATACATGTGTGTGGGTTCAGATGTAGACCTTGTGTTTTATTGGTGATGTTTCCTGAATCCCTTTGTGGAGATTTATGATGGAAAGCAGGAATGTATAAGAATATATATAAAAAATAACAATAATTCATTGTTGATGGGCAACATCAAGTCTGTCTTCTTAGGGTTCTTTATCTTGAGTGGACCAGCCAGCTCTTCAAACATAGGAATCCTTCAAATAGAGAACTATCCTCTGACAGCTCCTCAAATACAGAATTGACTTCCGTAAATTAAGACACTCGTAACCCTAAGTGCACAAGTGTGAGGCTCATGCACCTCACACTAAGCTATGACTTAAAGTGGGAATGTAGCCTACGTGTGTGTTGAGGGGAGGGGTTTACTATCTGGAAAACAACACATGAAAGCCATCTTTCAAGAGAATATGATATGCATATAAATCAATAATCTAGACTATAATCTATAAATCAATAATCTATACAACACTGGGACTCGTGCTGTCATGTTCCAGTTTCAAAACATGTCAAAATAGATACAGGATGCCCTCAAAACCCCAGACACTATCTATGAGTAATTCCAAGTGAATACATTGATAAAACTGCTTGGTAGCTCAGATTGAATTGCAGTGGGACTAAATGCTAACTTTCATTCATGAATGACAATGTTTGTGTAGACTATCATAATTGGATATTGCTTGCTAAATCTATAAATCTGTTATGTGAATGAGCCGCTGTTTTTCTAATGGGCAGGCTTGTTAGATGTATTCTGTAAATTCACCTCTTGACAACATAAAAGGAATTTGTGGCATAAACTGGGTTCTTTTTTAAAATGTAACTTTTAAAAGACTATGACTGAAAGAGAGGGTTCCGCTTCCCCCTCCCCATTTTATATGATTCCCAAGAATGCAAAAAAACTCTCCCACTCTCCACCCAATTTTTAGAAACACTTTATAAAAATACATGATTCCCATGAACTGGAACGGAAGGCAAAGGGGTGTTAGTTTGCACATCAAACCCTAGCAACTCATAATGTGTCACACAATGGAAATTCTGCATAGCAGCCCTGCAATATACCACAGCATCTCATAAAAAACCCATAGTGCTCTGCATAACATGCTGCTATTGGGAGTCTACACCACCAAGTTTTTGCTCACTCAAACCCCAGGGTAGTTGAGAAATTTTCATGGAGCTTATAGTGATTTATAATGGGAAGCATAGGCTTTTTCAGCTACATTGTTCTCACTGACAGTGTAAAGAAAGAGACCACTAAATCTCTTCTCATCATAACTAATGATTAAGTCAGCAGCTTTTGGGGCGAATACAGAATGCCCTTCTACAAAAACAAAGTATTCTATTGTAATGCATTACATTTTTCTCCCAGAAAAAAAAAATTCTTTTAAGTATCCCATAAGGCTTTTGCAATATCTTTAACTAGATCTTCTCTCATTGTCACCATATTGAAATAAATGGAATGTGTCAGGCTGGGTAATGCCCTTTCAATAACTTTTTAGGAGCTCACTCAACAGTTTGGAAAGGGGGGGAGGATAAAGAAATGAAGCAAACTTTCTCAGGATCTTCGATGCCTTGAATGAAAGATTGGCTCACTAAGAGGAAAAAGCTTAGGCTGACATCAGTGCTAATAGGTGGAACAAGAAAGGATAATTCTGCTAAGTCAGTGTTACTTTACACATGTCCCAATAGCTTGAGGAGTAAATTACCCAATTAAAGAATGGGATTTGATGGCAATTCCCTGTGATATAAAGATCTTATTTAAATGTCTGTAAATGGATCAAATTCTAATAGCAGGGCTGATTCCGCATGCAGGTATGGAGAATTTGACATGCATTCTCTAGGCTATTATAAAGCATCTTACAATGTCATGCCACTGGGAACGAATTGTCCTGGGATCTTAGGTAGGGGTCATAGTTCAGATTCAAAGAGTTATGATCATTTGGTCAATTTTAAAAGATCTCAATTTTTCATAATCCTTCCTTAATGCTGCCTGACAAAAGATAGCATCTACAGTATCTTCCTTCTTGTTGCTGATACTCTGTGTACATTTCTATCAACAATAGCAGGAATCCAGACATGAGAACATGTCTTTCAACGTCCTTGTCTCACTTTATATTACTTTTTCCAAAGACATATTCAACACCGGCACAATCTAGTTCTTACAACATACTAATATCCTTGGAGTAAGCAAGCATTCAACAGGGAACACTGATGTAATAAAAGATTTAGGAAGAAAACGTGATATGAAGGCTGGCAACATTAACCCCTCCATATGGGAATTTCTTGCAGATGATTGCAATGCCTGGAGACAAGACAGGGAGGGTGTGCATGCACACAAGTGACCAGAGGAGGAATGACCACTGGGAGTATAGCAGAGAGAAGAAACTCCGCGATGCATTCTATGCCCTTTTAAAATGTGGCTCTTTGGGGGGGGGTGTTACAGGGTTGTTGATTATATATATTTTGGTTTTTATGTTGATCTTTTCTGTGAACCAGCCTGAGACCTCCAGGTATAAGGTGCTATATAAAATCAATAAATGATAATAGTAACAGAAAAACCAGATACCTTCATCTGCCCTGCCTGCAATAAAACATGTCTCTCCCATATCGGTCTCTACAGCCACAGTTACAAGTGCTGTAACTCTCCAATGGTTTGACATTACCCCATACCACCTTGATATATGGATCAGCTAAAGGATTTTGCACTTATAAGGCTATGTTCATGGTTGGAATTTCATACAGTATTTATAAAAATGCTTAGAACCAGGATTTTGCTATCCCAAATCACAACCATCTCCTTACTTTCTTTCTCCTCTTCCTCCTAGTCAGATTTGATTTTCAGTGTCACACCTCCTTATTGTAGTGGTAGTGTACCGTTTATGATCATCCTAAAGAAGTAATAGACCTTTCAAGCTTTAAGCTTCTCACCCTTTGAACGTCATGAAAAAACTGAGAGTGTCATGTGAAGGGTATTCTCTTTAGCAAAGCATAAATGTGCTCAGGGGATGCGGGTGGCGCTGTGGTCTAAACCACTCAGCCTCTTGGGCTTGCCGAGCAGAAGGTCGGCGTTTCGAATCCCTGTGACGGGGTGAGCTCCCATTGCTCGGTCCCTGCTCCTGCCAACCTAGCAGTTCAAAAGCACACCAAAAAACTGCAAGTAGATAAATAGGTACCACTCTGGCAGGAAGGTAAATGGCGTTTCCATGCACTACTCTGGTTTCGCCAGAAGCGGCTTAGTCATGCTGGCCACATAACCTGGAAAAACTGTCTGCAGACAAACGTTGGCTCCCTTGGCCAATAAAGTGAGATGAGCGCCGCAACCCCAGAGTCGTTTGCAACTGGACTTAACTGTCAGGGTTCCTTTACCTTTTAAATGTGCTCAGTTTCATGTGTTTTAAAGTCTCCACCTTTAAGCATTAGCTCTTAGGCTGAAGTGTGCCTGCTTGCTTTTTGCTGACCCAAGTTTGAAGTTTTAAAAATTGTACTAGGGAACTAATGAAATCGCTGGACATTCAGATGGGGAGGATGCAGCAAAAGGTTATGAACGGGAGCCTGTACGTTTCTGACCAAAGAGGCCATTATATATATTAGGAACATAAACTGGAGAAATTCAAAGCATGCACAATTACCGGCTATATGCATGTGGGGCTGAATGTATGTGTATGAATACAATTGCACATGAATCTAATCAATACATTCATTCCTTATTAGAACATAATTACACATCCCAGGAGGCTGGAATTGAAAAGTCCCATTAACCCATCGTGCCCTTTCCAGTTTTTCTCTGCCTTTCCCTCCAACAGACTTCTATGTCACTCCACTCATTAGAGGCTACTGTCTATGACATTGTTACATAAATAAGGATGTCGATCTGTCAGAATGGGTCTCCCAGCTCAAGGGTGATGACAAATATCTGTCCCCCTGAATTAGGCTAAAGACAGTAGAATACAGGACAGCTACTGTTGATTATTGGATAGTTAATGCATAGAGGACAAAAGGTGCTGAAGCTTGGTCACTTTTTGAAATCATTAATATGGATTTAGGCCTATTGTTTAAGAAAACTAGGTTAACAATGGCATGCTTATTTTTTTTTATTTTGGGTACTGCTTATATAGGGTTTATGGCTTCATAATGTCAAAGGCAAGTTCTTTAGCGGAGATCAGTGAAATGTATTGTTCAGCTATAGGAACAGCTGGGAACAAAGTTATAATGTATTTGCCAAACTCTTTAGGTGGCAGAGAATTTAGCTTCCTTAAGAAAGAAAGAAAAAACAAGACATACTATGGGTGGGGGAGGGAATAACTACAGGAAATCACATATCCAGTAGAACAATTTTCACTTTGGGAACAGCCTTGGAGAACTATCACATGGTTTGCACTGTAAATGACTGCTTTATTACCAAGACTCTCTGAAATTTCACTCTGCCTTCAAACTATGTCTGCCATTTAAATAACAGGAAGGGGACAGAAAAGTTTTCGCAATCGAGAATCTCTTATTAGGCGAGCTTTTCCTTTTTAACACTCATCACAGATGTTGCAAGTGTGGCAAGCAACACTTAAAAATCAGAGTTGTATATTGGTGGGTTCCACAGGCAAGTGTTGCTGTTTGCAGAAACAGAATGCACAATGGAAAGAACCAATGACTCCAAATCTACAGTTTGCTGAAGTTCCCTAAGTTCTGTGGCGTATATCAGGGGCAGTGAACTTGAGGCCCAAATGTGGTCCACCAGGCCTCTCTGGCGCTTTGAACTTGCCTCCACACTGTCCCTACTTCACACATGATTGGAATGTGTCCTTGGCACTCTCATAATGCCTTGTGATAGTTGGGATGAAGGATGAAGGGGTGTGTGAGTGTGTGTAGGAACTAGTTTACTGCACAAAGGTAAAGTTTTTCATTAGTTGATGTGCCCACTTTTGCCTCTGGCTCCACCCACCAATGGCATGTGGCCCTCAGAAGGCTGCCCAGAGGTGAATTCAGCCTTCAGGTTGAAAAAGGTTCCCAACGCCTAGTCTATGTATATTCAGAACCTTCTCAATGAACTATAGCAAACTCTAAAATGCTCCTGTTCCTCTTCAGGCTTTCGTTTGTCCTCACAAGGTTAATCGTGTGGGCAAATGCATACCTGGATGAGGCTTCTGTCTTCTCCTCTGGCAACAGTGGTGGACAGGCCACTGGTTTTGCGTTCCCTGTGAACAATTGACAACCAATTCAGTCTAGGCCAATTTATATATTTAAAAGAATGTTTGCAGATTAAAATGAAAAGGTTGATTTATAGTCATGCCTCCGTCCACATGACTTTTCCAGCCTTTCTGTGTGCAGGAGTATGTCCTAAAAACACCGCCACACATCTCTCCAAAAGTTGATTTGGCTTGAGAGTTCTTATGGACCAAGGCTTTGTCAGCCAATAATATCACCACATGAGCCAGCTCAGTAGTGTAGAGTAGCTGTAATTCTCTCCATGCTTCCCTCCCTCTAATTTCCTCCACCCTGAGGGAGCAACTGTTGCAAGGAGTATCTCCCTTTTCCTGGCACGGGGACACATGGAAAGTTTCTGCTAAGTTATTGTAGTCGGAATTCTCAATCATGTTGGGGATGCCAGGAACCAAACAACAATCTTTTGAGCCCAGCAGGATCAACAAGTCAGCCTGTTAAGCCACCGTGCCAGTTTTTAAAAAGCTGATTTTAAGTAGAGCTTTGTGAGCTGACTGCAGTTCATTCACATCTTTATCCAGACGCGGTGACAGAAACCTAGCAGGGGGAAAAAAAATGAAGGCTGATCAAAACCAGGGATATGTAGAACTCCTAAATTTAATTTGGCTGGGAAATACTCAAAGGAATCTTTGCCAGCTTGGTGGGAAAGTTTAAGCATACATACTTGCCAAGAGCAAAGTTCACTTTAGGAATAGACAATAGCCCTTTTCACGTGACAATACAGTGTGAGCAAATGTGCACATCGACCAGAGAGGATTGAGTTCCACCCCCTGACTTCCATGCATTCTTCTGAACCCGTGTACAGCACCTATGCATGTCCACATTGTACACTTCTGGGCCCTGAGCACAGAATCAGGTCCCCTGGCAAATCCAGAGTGAACCTCTTGTATACTACTTGTATGCGTACAGAGTCCGGGCACAGGTTCGTGGGCAAGCCTGACTCACCTGGCACTACTTCCATGTGATTATTAATTCCTGGATAATCCTATGGAAGGGAGCACGGAAAAATAGTGGGAAACATTATTAGGGGTGAAATTATCAAGCCTGTAGCAGCACAAGTCATGCCAAAGTAGGGCAAGCATGGTAAATCCTGTCTCACTAACCTTTCTAGAGAGTGTCAATAAGGATACAGAGCTAATGACCCAGTAGCCATTGAAGGTTGTTGTTGTTGTTTAGTTGTTTAGTTGTGTCCGACTCTTCGTGACCCCATTGACCAGAGCACGCCAGGCACTCCTGTCTTCCACTGCCTCCTGCAGTTTGGCCATTGCATACTTGGCCTTAAAAAGAAACGAACTTAAAAGTCCCTCACCAGCCCTGAAATAAGAAGACAGGTCCTCTTATGGATCTAGGAGCAGTTGGTGCCGCAGAGCACCAATGTCTGCATACAAATCTGTGGGACAACTACCCTTGGAGTACTCGTTCTGGTCACCACACCTCAAAAAAATAAAAATAAAATGTAGAGCAATATGCTCAGGGATTTGGACAGTGAGATGAGGTGAGGGCATTTGGCCTCCTGTCACTGACCAGCAGTGGAAGAGGCCAGGCAGCAGTGAGGTCAGTGTGGTGCAAACAAGGAAATGTTACAACACTGGTATATAGAGGTATGTCTTCATGCAGTGCAAAACTAAAACTATGGGTGCTCACTTAGACTGCTTCAAAAAGAGAGGATAAGATTTATGATGGCTATCTGCTAACTCCAGTTTCAGAGTGAACACCAGTCATAGAAGATGGGGCTTGTGTTCAGCTTCTTAGGGATCCCGTAGGCAACTATCTGGCCACTGTGGCAAATGGGATGCTGGACTAGATATTCCTTTGGTATGAATCAGCAGGTCTCTCACATTCTTCACAAAATTGACAGGTGGATTCATGAAACCAAACACTCAGAATGGACCAAACACTCAGAATGGACTGCTTAGGACCAAACTAGACATGAGAGTGGTATCACTCAGTGTGGGTTGTGCCAGATATTCCTATTCTTTCACCATGTGCACATCCCATTAGAGACATGCAGAACCCCAAACCAGTTTTTTTTATGTTGCTTTTCTCTTGGAAGCTGTTGCTTCTGGTTTTGGAACCTCACTGGGAGAAAAACAGCTGGAACAATATGAAGGGGGAAAGCACGTGCAGGGGAAGGATCCAGCACCACCACCCTCTTTCCAACCCAATACACTTTAAGCTCTCCCTCTCTCCCTCCCTCCCCCCCCTCTCTTTCTCTCTCTGGATTCAGCCGCAGCTTGATTCTAACATATGGGTTAGCTACCATCGTGTTTAGTTTGGCTCACAAGCTATTAATACTTGACTCTATAACTAGTCTCTATTCTCAGCATGAAGTCTTTGAACACACTTCAGGTTTTTTAAAAAGGAGAAAGGACAAGGTTCCACCAGAACTTCATATTTCCTGTAATTGAAATTGAAGCAGCATTCATGCCCTGCCAGGAGATCATTTTAAAGGAGCAGGAGAATCATTGTCATCCGTCATGGTAATCGCACCATAATGTAAGTTGCCATTATCAAGGGCAAAACGCTCTGTGTTATCAGAGGCGAAAATGCTATGAGTTTCTGGGGTTTGACTATCTTCTTATTCATATTAACAGCTGCCTTAATTTGACACCAAACAGGATGCCAGATATTAAGCAATACTGGAGGACCTTGTTACTTTGAGCTAAAGAGAGAAATGGAGGGAATTGTTATCTTGGCCCAATGTTAATTTGACACTAGCTTGGGGAACACACGCAAAGAAACACATACCACACGTTACGAAAATCCCCAAATCTTTGGAAAGGAATTGTAATCTAAATATGTCAAAGATACCAGTAGATAGTAAGGCCTACATGATAATTTTTTTAACAACAGTTGGTAAAACCAATCGCTGGCACAGACCTCAGGGCTGTTGAAATAAATTCACAGAAACCTTTCTTGCTAATGCAGAAAATGACGACAGCTGCCACAGCTGCTGAACTGCAGGAAAGTGGTAGCCAAGACTAATATTTCCCAGTGTGTTTCTAAAGAGCACAATGTGTGTGTGTGTGTGTGTAAAGATCATGTAAATGTCTCATGGGCTCCTTTGATTTGCTAAAATGCAAGGGCTAAATTAAATATTGGGGGAAATGGTAGTGGGTGCCCTTCTAATTCAATAAATATTTCCCAGTGTGTTTTGAATATCTTTATCTGGGACAATTGTTCACTGGCTTTGCTGATTTATTTGCTATTGTTGATGCAACCTTGTTTCATTTGCCAAGGAGAATATGCTTCGGCATGAAGGCAAATTTACACACACAAATATGTAATTTCACTATTATTATTGAACAACAATAATAGTAGAAAATATATATTATTATATATTAGTAGTATATTACTGTTATTACATAATAATTATATTACTATTACATACTGCTATGGTACTATTATATTGGTTGTTATATTACTGATATTATTATTATTTTTAATATTTCTATATTACATTGTGGTTATTTGTTGTTAGGATAAAAATATTGGGTTGGATCCAGATGGCTTAGTCATATTTGGCACCAGTGGGTAGAATCTAGGCATGTCTCTAACCTATTAAGCCTGTTGGATATTTTGTTGTGCTATTCTAAGGTGCCTTGTGAACCCTGATTTTGTACTATTATTTTTGACAAATGATATAGTAAAGGAGCAATAACCCCATGGTCATACCTGTCCCACAAGCTACTGGTTTTCCACCCCTTCTGTGCATATATACTCAGGAATAAGTTCCATTGAGGTCAACAGAGCTTTCTCCCTGCTAGGTAGATATAGGATTACAGCCTTAATTTCATTTGATAACAATAAGTTCTTCTTTTCACAGATTCTTTAGCTTCACTGTTCAGGCCTAGAATGGAATTCATAGCACTTCAAGCAGTTGATTGTCAAGATGTGTACTAGTTTTTATTACTGTTTTGAAGAGTTTTGTGTTACATTGTTGCTGTTGTTTTAAAAAAGTGATGTTAATTATTAAAAGCCGCTTGGTTAACTAATAAGCTGGTACTAAACTGTTGCTAATATTAATTAATTAATATTAATTAATTTTGCACACCTCCCTTCAGCCAAAGATCTCTGTGTGGTTCATGGCATGAAACATCTATTTTGTATTTGTCTTCTTCAATGTTTTTGTGCAGAACTAATCAAAATGTGCACCTACAACAGCGCTGAGGAAGAAACACTGGTCATGTGCCCATATGAAACTGGACTGTGTTTGCATTAGGTTTTGAATGATTAGAAGTAACTAGGCCATGCCTTTCTGCCTCATCATAAATTGAAACATTTTGTGTGTGTATGTCATTATCCCTTTAAATCAGCTTCCCCAAATCAGCTGGGGCTGGTGGGAGCTGTAGTTCAAAACATCTGGAGGGCACCAGGTTGGAGAAGGCGCCTTTAAATGCATTCCAGCTTTCTTGTCCCCAGTTACCTGAGGGCAACTGAGATCATCCAGCAATGCTATTTATTATACAAGATTACAGTGACATGGAGACCTGCAGTCAGTTTGAATAACAAGGCATTTCAGATAAGAAATTGCATCACAGGGAACACATTTCAGGAGGGAAAAATTCCAATCATTCAAGTCTAAGGAGTTGCTGACCTTCTGGCAAAGACTCTATGATAAGGGTAGAGCTGGAAGAAAGGGCAATAACCCTGGTGCTTCAGCAGTCATGCAATGCCCAAGCCATGCTGAGGCTGCAGATGTGTTTTATGTTTATATTGTAATGGCCATTGGCTACAGACAATAACCACAACTTGACTGAAACTGGGTTGCCATACTAATGGGCAAGAAGTAATAGAACCTGTGCCATGCACAATAATTTGGTTACTAAATCCATAAATTTGTTAGAGTAAATTTGGTACATCTGGCAAGCCCATGTAGAATGGGTGGGAATAGGGGAGCCTAATCTGTTTCTTTACCACTAAGGTCAAACCTGCTATTGACCATTGTCCCAAATGGCAGCCGAATTGTTTACCAGACTTGTTGACGCTAGTCCATCAAGAACTGAGGCAGTGTCTCTGACCTATGAGTCAGCAAGTTGGGGTATTTGCAACCAAAGATTATTCACTGGTTCTGAGCACTTAGGCTTGCCACCTCTAAGTTCCTGGGCCCAAGATTGCTGATAGATGTCACATACAAAGTGGAGGACGGTATCTACTTGGAAGGCACTGATACAAGTGGTGTTGGTGACAATGCAAATAGTTATCCTTCCTATATTTACTCTTATTGCAATATTTGCCCTTATGTCTATTTCTTTATTTGTGTTAAGTTTTAAGACTTGCTTTTTTTGTTGCTGCTCTGCAAAGAGCTGTGCATGCTGGCAGCAGTATATGGACTGGTCTTTCTCAATCTGGTGTCCCCCATATATTTTGGACTACAACTCACATCAGTCCTGCCCTGCCTGCTTTTCAGGCATGATGGGATTTGTGGTTCAGTAATATCTGGAGGGCACCCTGTTGAGTGTAGAGCAATATATAAGGAACTTAACTTAGGGAACCTGATCAAATCTTGCTCACTGCATGATCTTGGCCTGTCACCAATTTTTAGACAAACTAACTTCAGCCTCAGTGTAGATCTCAGGATAATAATAATTTTTAAAATCCAGAATGCATTGGAATATAAATGTCAATGGAAATAATAAATCTATGGCTCCTCAAATGAGGAATACTGTAGTTCTGCAGAACAGGAGAATAATGACATTATTGTTTGTCAGTCACAGGCGTTTTGGAGATGGGGGTTTCAAAGTATCCTGTGTAAGCAGAAAGATACTTCCACTCGTGCAAGTTTTCTCTCCCTGATTTCCACAAAATTCCTACTCCCACTCAAGTATGCTGCAGTACTGTACATTCCATGCTGTTCCAAAAGATGTCCCAGTCCTCAGGAATAGCATTTCAGAGGTACAGAAGACGGTACACAGAACTACGTAGCAGAGGTCTACTTGCACTTTTATGGATCTAAAACAACAGTAATACATCAGAGTTCTTGTTGGTATCCATCCACCTTGTTGGGGTGGGCCTCCAGGAGTGAAGTCAAACAGCTGTGTTAGTGCCCAGCTGCGTTAGTGACGGGGAGCACCAAAGTGACTTCTCTGAGGTGCAAGCTTGGGCAGTGTGTATGGAGGTCCTGGGCTGCCCAGAGGACAAGACCTCCCTCTTGGCCTCACTGATTTGCTCCAAAGGAAAGCAGAGCAATATAGTTGGCACAAGCCTGGCTGCAGGAGTTGCCGGAAGGAGGCATACAAGGCGCTAGCCAACAGTCTTAGGGAGTCTACTCTGGATTTGTGTAGGGTTTACTCCTTAGCCTTTTCTTCTCCTGAAGATATCTTGCAAGGCAGCAAAGATTTAGGATCAGAGTTTTCCTTAACCTGGAAAGGCTACCTTCCCAGGTTGATGAGCCCCATCAAAGTATGTTTTCAATTTGTATAGCAGTGGTGCCACAGTTGCCTCCCAGTGGAAGGACCAAAAACATTTTGTGCAGTCAAAGATTGTACATGTTTATTTGAGAGAAAATCCCACTGTATTCAATGGAACTTATTTCCAGATTTATATGCCTGTGTCTCTAGCTTTAGTTATTTACTGTACATCAACCCCCATTCATATAAGACCACCAGTTTCTAAGTCCCATTTATGCCACAGAACAAGTGTGTGGTCCTTTTCCCCACCCCTCTCACCTGGCTTGTACATAGGAGAACAATTGCTAGAATTGAGGCCGCCTACAGCTGGAAGCTGGAGGCAGAAGGTTGGAAGCTGCTGAGAGAGAGAGATGTCTTGTTCTGTGCTGGACTTTGGGGCACCCCTGGAAACCTAAAGGGGTGTAAATGCTGTGAGCCCTTCCATCCTATGAACTGGCATTGTCAGGGTTCTTTGAGCTGTGTGCTTTCAATGTTTGGATGTACACAGCCTCTTCTCTCTCCATCCCACACCACTAGGAGAGCAAAGGGAACATTGAAAATACACAATATGCAGTGTTTAATGGCATAACAAACTCACACAATCCTTCCATTCCACACCCACCCCACCATTCAATGGTGTCTCCACATAAGACAACAGAGCTATCTCGATCTAGACCAACTGTGACCTGTTCCAAAAAGAATTTTTTTAAAAAATGGATTTATTTATATATATGATAAATCATATGGTCTGAACAAAGAGGCCTGAATTGTTATCCCGGAAGGCAAATGAAATAAACATGCAACAATAGAAGACATTGCTAGACAGAAGATGAAAAGAAGCAAGGCTATTAAAAAATTTGGCAATGGAGATAAAACATTCTGAAAACATGATGGTGGAAGAAATTCCAGTTGTTGTGTCTATGACTGATGTACTTCACTGAAATGTAGGTTGGAGAAGATTTAGGTAATGCAAAACATTGTTATAATTCCACAGAACTTACAACCCTCCAAATCTTTCATGTGTCACATTGTTTCATAAAGGCAAGATGCAATTCACCAGGTGAAATCTAGATGCCTGTACAAATGGTGTGTGTATATATATATATATATATATATATATATATATATATATATATATTCAAAATATAGATCTCCAAGTTGGCACATACCCTTGCTTTCAATCCACTAAGCAGCACAGATGAAGATTGTTTTGCATGTTATATTTCAAAGGCATTATTTTTTTATTGTCATGGACCACTTGAAAATGGTTGAATATGAATTGTTGAATATCAGCATTCAATATGTCTTCAACCACAGCTCCACAAACACACCATGGACCACCTGAATGACATTTGTGAACTACTGGTGGTCCGTGGATCACAGTTTGGGAACTTCTACACTAAATAATGTGTGGAAAGATGTGCATAATGAACACAGGGAACAGTAAAACTGAGTGTCATAGTTCACAAGACTCTCCAAGAGCCAAATTCCTGGGTACATAGACCAGAATGGCACATTAATAGCACAGCAGTAGTGCAGATCTCCATTTACTTTTCTGCTTCCCACTTTATTCCCTTACTTTAGGACACAGGATTATAGCATTCTGCATTGCAACTCCTCTGCTCTGCCTAACCGGCAGCCCATTAGGAAAAGGTCACATGCTGGTGGCCACATCTCTTTCCAGTCATGTTCAGATGTGCTATTTGATCGTCAGAGTGGGAACAAGCCTTGTGCAAAGTGATAAATGACAAAGCAGATCAAGGAAGTCACACTTCCCCCTTTCGCCCTTCTGTGGGTGCATGATACGTCTTGTCAGTGGTGAGTTCCCCAAATACTAATCACACATCTCACAATGGGGCAGAAGCACAAGTTCCTCCTCCATACATCATCCAGATGTGCAAAAAGAGGAAGCATGACTCGGTTGCCGGTTGTCAATAATATGCAAATTTCCTCAGATAAAGGAGCGACCTGAGGGATGCCTTTAGCAACTCACTGAGGGCCTGTAAGTTGAAAGCAAGTGAAAGCTGCAGCGCCATGGTTGCCTATACATACATCCTTACATTGTTGCCCTTCAAGAATGTACCCAAGTTGCGGACAATACATTTATCAATCCAACTCAGTCACCTGGAGGATGAAGGGAGCCTGTTCCACTATCCAGTTCTGTCACCCAAGAGAACATGATATGACTGTGTCAATGGTTATACTTCAGATGACTTCTTTTGTGAGTCATTGTTCCTTAAGACTCCGTTTCCCTCACCAAGAGGAACTGCAGTAGCAGGGAGAGGCAGGCTCTATTCTGTAATAGCCCCAGTGGTTTAAAGAAATGCTGGAGGAAGCTTCCCAGTGTGCTACCAAATCAAATTTGTTTAGGGAATGGTGGGATGATGGGAACTGTAGTCCAAAAACAGATGGAGACCCAAGTTTAGGAAACAGTGCCCTAGATGATGATGATGATAATTTATTTATACTCCGCCCATCTGGCGGGGTTTCCTCAGCCGCTCTGGGTGGCTTCCAACAAAAGATTAAAAGTACATTAAAACATCAGTCATTAAAAACTTCCCTAAACAGGGCTGCCTTCAGATGTCTTCTAAAAGTCAGATAGTTGTTTATTTCCTTGACATCTGATGGGAGGGCGTTACACAGGGCGGGCACCACTACCAAGAAGGTCCTTTGCCTGGTTCCCTGTAACTTCATTTCTCACAGTGAGGAAACCGCCAGAAGGCCCTCGGCACTGGAACTCAGTGTCTGGGTTCATCTTTGCTACAACTGAGGCTATAGTTTTTAACCTGGCTTTAGATGGGACAAGCTCAGTCAATCATGCCTGATTTACGCAGGCTTGTATCAATCGTATATAGCCATTTCCCCCTTTAAGATAAGAGTCTTAAAGAGTCCCTTAACAAGTGGAAACACCCTGCTGTATCATTAAGCATCTTAATCTATTAACCTGCCAGTAATCCATACCCCTTAATCCTTAAAATTAGGGTATTATTTCCCTAGTATGTGCCATATGTGACACTTAAGTACTTTCCAGAAGGGGAGCTGAGTTAGCCTCAGTTGTAGCAAAGATGAACAAAGAGTCTTGTGGGGCCTTGGGGATTCTTGGCTGTTTTTCCTTAAGTGCTCGTAATTGCAGCAAGCAAAGAAAAACAATAAATATGAGTGGCTCATACAATATGAGAAATTGTGTAAGGGCCCAGTGTTCAACTTTTTAATAGAAATAGCTGCAGTATAACTTTCCCACAAGCAACTGGACACTAGTATTTTTAGCCAGTTGAGGCCAGTGTATGTTAAGAATAGCAATTGCTACAGTGGGAAAATGCACAGTTTCTATTATGGGGGCAGCCAGAACAACAGCTGGCTGGCGATGCATTCATATGAAATATGCAATTATACAGAGCACATAAGAATAAATTTTATAAACTGTTTACAGTGGGAATTGTGAAAAGACAATGGCATATTGTGGCCTTCTTTTGGTCGTAGGCACAGTATTTGCCTTCGTGAATGGCAAAAGCCAAGGCCGCTCTGTTTATGGGACACTTCCTGCAAAAGAGCCTTCAGTAGAACAACGTAGGTATTTTCATTTGGACGATATTGAGACAGATACCATCTGTGCATCTTGCTCAGGCGCTGCAATATTTAGAAAGATAATCCAACTTAAACACAAGAAAGGGAGTCACAGATGATCTTCTTCATTTAGCTTTGTATGTATACTAGACTGAAATTTAGTGGGAAAGAGGTCCATTCCCAGGCATATGAAACTAAAACAGAGTTCCATTTCTGGAATCAGGTCATAATTTAAAATGACAACAAGCACATTGCTAGCCATTTTCAAAATCCTGAGATCCACTTAGTATTTTTTTTTTTTAAAAGAATCATTACTGCATTTATATCCTACCTTTTTCTCCAAGGAGTTCAAAATGGCATATATGGGTTTTTCCCCCCTCACAAGAACCCTGTGCGGTAGTTTAGGCAGTGACTGGCCCAAGTAAGTGTTGAGTTTCCTAGAAGAGTAACAACATCAAGTGGGAATGATGGCAGAGTCGTGAAACCTATAGAGAGTACTTGACACTTCAAAGGATAGCTATTACAAAAAAATACCGTATTTTTCGCACCATAGGGCGCACCGGACCATAGGGTGCATCTAGTTTTTAGACGGGGAAATCAATAAAAAAAATCTTTCCCCAGCCCCAAAGAGCAGCGTACAGGCTACGCACAACCTCTCCCTGCTGGAGGAGTTGCGCACGGCTATGTCACAAGCCAAGGCAGCCAGCGGGATGGATCGCGCTGGCTGTTTTGGCTTCCTCTTTAGCCCCGCGCAACCTCTCCCTGCCAGGAGAGGCTGCGTGGAGCTAAAGAAGCCATAGCCCCGTGCAGCCTCTCCCTGCCAGAGGGGTTGCACGTGGCTATGGAACAAGCCAAGGCAGCCAGCGGGATGGATCCTGCTCACTGCTTTGGCTTCCTCTTTAACCCCGTGCAGCCTCTCCCTGCCGGAGAGGTTGCGCGCGGCTATGGAACAAGCCTGCATTCACTCCATAGGACGCACACACATTTCCCCTCAATTGTTGGACGGGAAAAACTGCGTTCAATAGAGCGAAAAATACATATATATATTTGTATTTATATATAAAACTTGGAAAGTTTTATAAAACTTGGAAAGATGAAGGATGATGCCATCATCAATTGTGCTATAAAAAGGATATGTTTGTCTAGTGCTTTATTAAAAACAAAAACAAAAAACCCTGTTCTGCCTGTTCTGCCTTCCATGTTGTCAATGTTGTCAAAAAGGGTGAAATCAATACTATTATTATTTATTAATATTTTGCTCTTCTGCACAGTACCAAAAAGGGGCCTAAGCATCAGGATTAGTAGGCACAGTTCAGGAGGATTTCATTCTTTGTGAAACTAATCTGTATTAATTGATTTTCCCCCTTGCTGTGGATTAATTGCAGCTCTTTATTAGAAATATTATCAGAAATAAATTATAGACCAGTATAGATTGTTAACCCTAGATTTGAGTTGAATGAGGCTAATCAATATGTAAGGCCTGCGATTTAAAGTAGTTCATTAGGCCTCAGGAAAAGCTAAATAGTATATGTGAGAAACATCTCATCTGGAGCACTAGAAGAAGCTGTGTCCTTAAAAGGGAATAAATGCATTTGTAATTTATAATGGTTATCTCACATCAGATTATTGTGCACAAGGGTTAAGAAGGGAATTAACAAAAGTTGAAAGATGACAATGCAACGGGTCAGGTCTCAAAATGTTATGAGGCAGGCCATTTGTCTTATGTTAACTTTGGTACCCATGATGGGTTTGGGAAGAATTTAAATTGGGCCCTTAAAACCATCATGTCTACAGTACTGCAGCTTGATTAAGTTACATGGCATTCTAGGTGAGGCAGACAGCTCAGTTTTGACAGCCAATCTCCTACCTGTGGACTGTTGAATAAATGGCAACTATGTGATCTTGAGTGATACCCTGTATTTCAACCTTTGTTCCACAAACATAACAGGAAATATTGATAACCAAGCTGATAGAGGTGCTGCAAGGCCAAATCAAACGTATACAGCAAGTTCTGCATGCTAAGAACTACTACAGATTATAATAGCTTGATTTTTTTCACATTTTTTTCTGGAAGAGAAGTGAATTACAGGCATATTCATCCATTCGTTTTACCATTTACACCTCACTTTTCTATAGTCGTAGTCGTACTCAAGGCATCTAACAATAAAGCAGGTAAAAATACAGAATAAATCAGAATAAATCTAAAAGACACACTGAAAACACACACACCAAAAGAGCTGCAGTAGAACAAATCACTTAAACTTAGCTGATGAAAAGTTCCCCCCAAAATAAAAAAGAGCTTTGAAGCCTGACAGAAAGTGAGCAGAGATGGGGCTTTTAAGGCTGTTACAAATTCTAGGAATTTTAATTGTAAGAATACCTGGCTAGAGAATGTGGAGCAGATTCTCAGAGGGGGTTCCCAGTGGTCAGGTAGGTTCATACAGGAGAAGACAAGTCTTAAGATACTCTGATCCCATGCAGTTTAAGGCTTTAAAGATCAACACCGCTATCTTGAATTGTTCCTGGTTAACCATCCATGGTTAACCATAGTTCCATGGTTAACCAGTTGTTCCAATGTTAACCATCACAAGTTGCAATTCCCAGTTAGCACCCTGGCAACTGCATTTTGAGTCAACTGATATTTCTGAGCCATCTTCAAGGGAAGTTCCACAAAGAGGAAGTAATAGAAATCTAACCAGGAAGTTGGAGAAGAGGAGGTTAAGGGGTGATATGATAGCCATGTTCAAATATATAAAAGGATGTCACATAGAGGAGGGAGAAAGGTTGTTTTCTGCTGCTACAGAGAAGCGGACACGGAGCAATGGATCCAAACTACAAGAAAGAAGATTCCACCTAAACATTAGGAAGAACTTCCTGACAGTAAGAGCTGTTCGACAGTGGAATTTGCTACCAAGGAGTGTGGTGGAGTCTCCTTCTTTGGAGGTCTTTAAGCAGAGGCTTGACAACCATATGTCAGGAGTGCTCTGATGGTGTTTCCTGCTTGGCAGGGGGTTGGACTCGATGGCCCTTGTGGTCTCTTCCAACTCTATGATTCTATGATTCTGTGAAGTGACTAGAGAATGAATAACTGAGCCCAAGCCCAGTGGGTGATCGTCAACAGAGTTTTACTCAAAGCAGGCCCATTGAAATTAACACAAATGACTACATTAGGCCCATTAATTTTGGTGGGTATACTCCAAGTAAAGCTTACTTGAAGATAGGGGGGGGGGTCTTCAGGAACGTATGCATCTGGCAAGCAAAACAAATTGTGCTCCTAGAGCCCCATCAGTACCTGTGCCTTTGTTCTCCCTCCAAAATACAGTCAGTCAATGATGGAAATCATCCGTTAAAATGATGCTGTAGAAGGGCTGCATTTAATTTATTTCACTCTTCATTGCAGAGCTTGTAATATGCTTTTTTGTTACAACACACCATCCTAATTGTACTATGCCATTTCCAGCAGGTTTAAGGTTTGCTTTAATGAGGCACTGTGAGTCATTTCAAACGGATGGAGACGCAATATAAGGGCCTTTGCATTAACATCCAAGACACCACAGAGCGTTCCAAAGGTTAAACAAAGAAATCTCCCCTAGGGCCAGTTTCAAACAGACACCTATCCACTGCACCCTGCAACCTACAGCCTCCACCCTGAACAGGGTGGCAGAAAGGCAGAGGGGAAATGGCTGGACACACCCTCTAACAGGCACAGCCACTCCCTGACTGGTTGCAACTAAGAAACCAGGTAGGCAAGCAGGTGAGTGCTGACTGGGGGCAGATTGAGGTTGGCAGGCCACTGCCTCATTCGCCTTGCTGGACCAGCCTCTACTACATCTGTGCTTCAGCCTCCAACAGATAACCCCTGAGGCATGGGTAGGCAAACTAAGGCCCGGGGGCCGGATCTGGCCCAATCACCTCCTAAATCCGGCCCACGGACGGTCTGGGAATCATTGTGTTTTTACATGAGTAGAATGTGTCCTTTTATTTAAAATGCATCTCTGGGTTATTTGTGGGGCATAGGAATTCATTCATTTCCCCCAAAAAAATATAGTCCGACCCCCCACAAGGTCTGAGGGACAGTGGATCGGGCCCCTGCTGAAAATGTTTGCTGACAGAATGTGGCCCTGGAGTGTCAGATAAAAGGTTGCTCAATCCCAGGGTAAGAAAGGACCAAATTGCAAGAGTTATGGAGAGGCAAGGAGAAATTAATTTCCAGGGAAACAAACGAATTTGTCACTCTTTCCGCTGCAATAGTCTCATCATGGTAGCAGGCAACACTGAGGGTGGGGGCAGAAATCAGAATCTCAACATATTTCAAGAGAACACTTCAACGTGGGGGCATGTGCTGTTGTCGAGGAACGGATCCGTGGCGAGGGGCAGTAAAGAGGGCTGCATTTTTATTTTGATATTTTTATTTACTATTATTGTTGTTATTCTTTACTCACCCTTCACCCTAAGGTCCCACGATGGGTTATAACACTTAAAACACCGTATCTGAAATGGGTTAAAACAACTTACAATTGCAGAAATAAAGTGGGCCTAACTCAAGACCATCTCTACACAGCTTGCTATAGAAAAGATCGCCAATAGGTGCAATTCTCGGGGTTCCAACTGTTTAGGGACAGCCAATGTTTGCCTTCCAAATGCTTGGGACTACAACTTCTATCAGCCCCAGTGAATATGGCCAATCATCAGGGATAATGAGAGTTGTGGCCCATGACACTTGAAGGCACATCATTGGCTACCTGTGCAATGTACCTGTTCCAAGGCATGGCTAGGCAGCAGATGCAGGGAGGGGGGACTAGCAGTGTGTTGGGGAAATTGCTATGTGTGCCACACTGTCTCTCCCAAGTGGGCCTGCTACTGCCTTATTGCCAGCGCTGGGCTCAGCTTCATCCGCCAGCCCAGTTGGCTTCTGTATGTGGAATCCAGGTGGAAGAGTCAGCATTTTATCCCTTGCCTCAGGCAGCAGAATATCTTGGACCAGCTCTGAGCAATCCCTCCCTGTTTCCATTATTAGAACATGATCTGTAGCTACTTGAGTTGGTGAGTTGCCTGCTCGGCCCGAAAACATAAAAGCGAGGGTGTGTGACTGTTTACAAAACTACGAGGATAAACACACCGTCTTGCTCCATGTGTTATCTATCTGGCATAGATTATCTGTCAGGCTTTTTGCATAAACTATCCAACTGAAAAAGGAAGCCCTGGGACTAGATCTTTCACCTTCCTTTGATTGTCATTTTCCAATTGTTTTCTTTTCTAAGTGACGTCAGCAGCTGGCTTGATTGATGTTGCATCTTGGCCCAGATTATGCTGGAACCACCCAGAGATGTCAAGCGCCAAGAAAAGGTTGGGGTGAATAAGAAGACGTTCCCTTGAACTATCTGTGCACATTCCAACCCAAAAGCTGCTACAATTTTAGTGAAGAAAGGTGGTGCGCACCAGAAATTTCCAGTTTGCTGGCATTCACCTCTCTGAGGAGTGAAAGAATTATTCAGATGAAAAGCTTCAGCAGATGCCCAGGGAACACATAGAGGAGTGGTGAGGAAGGGTCAGGATTTGATCCCTGTCCCCAGGGCTGACTTCCGCATGTTCACTGAAATTCTGAATAAATCTCAGCAGGTTTCCAAGGGTGTGGAGAGAATCTACAGGCATAGAGTTCAAATACATACAGGCTCGATTCAGACTGTGGAAGTCATGCAGCAAAGAGATGAGGAAGATGTCATGGAGGACAGAAGTCAGGAGCGGAAGTGTGATCTGCCCACATCCACATCCACATTTGCTGAACGTCAGAAAATGTTTTAATGTAACCCCCAATGTGAGCTCCTGAATTATTAGGCTCACCTCTAGTACTCTCCCTCTGCTGTTCTGAAGGGTCCAATAACCTTTGTAAGTGGATTGGGGGGTCAAGGGGAAATGACAGGGGAGGCTGAATGTGCAAAAGTCACCTTCCCTCATTCCGCTGACAGAAGCCACCCTCGGAACTAAGAGACTTCCATCGCAGTTTAAGCCTGTTGTTCCCAACATGGGGCACACACCCCACAGGGGGGCAATTTGGAAGTTTGTTTAGACCAAGTTAATGGCCTTTTTGACTTCTTCCATGTGAATAGGAGTTCACTTTTTGAATAATAAGGATTATATGTCACCGGGGGCGGGGGGGGGGACCAGGATTTTAGAGATGCTTAGGTGAGGCATGGCCAAAAATAGGTTGGGAACCACTGCTTTAAGCCATTTACTTCGACTTTGGGCTACGACCAAATGGTATGATAATGCAGGACAGGGGGAGAACTTTGCTGCTCTCACTTTCACACGTTGCTTTTCATACAGCACTGCCCCATTGGCTTCTCCCATTTTCTATATCAGTGTTTCCCAACCGGTGTTCCGCGGCACACTACTGTGCCGTGAGACATCGGCTGGTGTGCCGTGGGAGGGAGGCGGGCGAGTCGGGCGGCGAGAGGCGGCGGCGGCGAGGATCCGCGTCGAGCCGGGGGCGGCTCCGCGGTGGTGGTGCCGAGCGGCGGGGCAGCGCGCGCAAAAGGGAGGAGCGCGAGACAGCGGAGGAGGAGGAGGCCGGCATGTCCGGGCAGCAGCAGCAACAGCAGCAGCAGCAACTCCCGGCGACGGCTCCTCAAGCCCCGCCGCCGCCCCCTCCTCCGCCCGCTATCGCCGCCACCACCACAACAGCCGCCGCCGCCTCAGCTGCCGCCGTCCCTCAGTCCCTCGCTCTGCTGCCTCCTCCCACCCCGGCAAGGGGGAGGGAAAAAACTTTCACTTTTGTGCGTCCCTCCCGGCGTGACGCTGCGCGCTGACGTCACGGGGCGGGGCTTTAATGGTGGTGTGCCGCGAGATTTTTTTCCGGTAAACAGGTGTGCCGTTGCCCAAAAACGTTTGGGAAACACTGTTCTATATGAATGGTATAGTCGTGTGGAGAACTGCCCTATCACATCAAATTTGACCCCAATTTGATGTAAAATTAGGCAAAATTTTAATAAGATATAAAAACATGTCATAAGATCAAATATAGTAGATGTAATAATAAGATAAAACATGATTAAGACCAACACATGAAGAGAGTTGAGAATCTTCAACAGAGAAAAGATTAGGGAGGGAACCCAACACTCATTTCTGAGCCATGATTTATAAGGAAACAATGTCATTTCTACACAGAGCCGTGTTTCCCACTGGGCTTAGTGGTGTGTTGCACCAGGGCGCTGGCCTCTCAGGGGCGCCCCAGCGAGTGGGGGAGCTGCGTGGCTTTGCCAGTGGCCTCCCCTTTCCCTGCATCAGCCAGCTGCACCTCACCAACCATATGGCTGGAGGGTGTGCAGCTTGCCTTCCAAGCCTCCGCAGGAGGAGAGCGATCCCTGCAGAGGCTTAGGATGGAAGCTGCGCCCCGGCAACTATATGGCTGGCTGGAGTGCAGGGCTCTCTTGCTCTCGCTTTTTCTCTTTCGCCCACTCACCCTGTGGGAAGAGGGAGGCGGGCGGTGCCCGTCCTGTTCAGCTACATCTAGCCCGAGCCGTGAGTAGCAGCAGCTGCTGCCCTGGTTTCTCTCTCTCCATGGAATCATGCCCTGTGTTTAAGGTTACGGGCAACTCTATCCCGGGGAAGGGAAGGTTTCCCCAGCCACTCTGGCCAGCTTCCAACAAAATATTAAAATACAGTGGTCTGTTAAACATTAAAAGCTTCCCTAAACAGGGCTGCCTTCAGATGTCTTCTACAAGTCTGGTAGCTGTTCTTCTCTTTGACATCTGCTGGGAGGGCGTTCCACAGGGCGGGTGCCACTAGCAAGAAGGCCCTCTGCCTGGTTCCCTGTAACCTCACTTCTCGCAGTGAGGGAACCGCCAGAAGGCCCTCGGTGCTGGACCTCAGCGTCCGGGCAGAACAATGGGGGTGGAGACGCTCCTTCAGGTCGACAACTCTGGGAAATGGGGGGGGGAGTGCCTGAGGGATCTTTGCACCACAGTGCCAGATATACTTAAGACAGCCCTGTTTCTACACCTACGCCACTTCTCAGTTTATGCTGACTGGAGCTGATGAGGGTTGTACTACAGAACATCTGGAGGATACCAGGTTGGCAAAGGAGGCTGTATGGTTAAATTACCCTAGAATCTTAGGTTTAATGCAGGCCTGCACTGGACTTTCAATACAGGCAAGCCGAAACTGGTACTCCAAGGCAATACCGAAGGCATGAAGCAAAGTGATAAAGGGAATAAGCTGCCCTTTCATCCCTAGAGGTGGCCTCTCCATTTTATGTGGAAGCTTGGACTGGGTCCTTCACAATCTCTTTGTGGATCTCAAGTCATGGAATTGTAAATTTGGCACCCATCATGAGAATTAAAAGTTCACCCCACACACATACACAGAGCAAAGGGGGCACAAGAAATGCGCTTGTGGTCACCAAAGAGACTGTCTTGCATACTTGCATTTTATTGCTGTCATTAATGGTGTCCTTTCAAGAACAGCCCTCTCTGGTGCAAGGAATGATTTGTAGCACAACTGCATTTTTGCGGGCTTCCCCTGAAACAACGACAACCAGCAAGAGAGAGAGAGAGAGAGAGAGAAACACCCAGTTCCACTTCTTTAAAAAACCCAAAAGCCTTAAAGATGTCTCCTGAAAAGTCACAGGCTGTCCTTAGATTGTTCAATTTTTGGAATTCTTCAGGAGTGAGAACAGACTCTGTTGTCAACAGAGTTCTGTTCACAGAAACTAGGCAGGAAAATGAAAGAAGGCTCCCTATTGTTCAATGATGTGGTGTAGGCTGCAAGAATGTGTTGGGAATGCAGTGTCTGCATATCACAGAGAAAGAGAGGCCTTTGTGTGAAAACACTGAAGCAGAATGTCAATCATATAAATAACTCTTACCTCATTTTATTTTATTTTTTCATTCTAGGCATGGTCGTCATCATTTTCAAACCATATGTCAGTGGGCATAGCCATAATATTGCTTTCAAGCACCAACTTCCCCACCCTACCCCAGTCTGTATGCCACACGGAAGCAAGTTGATCATGTTTGAAGAAGCACAGAGAGAGAAAAAGAGAGAGAAATTGGCTCTTTTTTGAATGAGATCACACTGAACAGACTCGTAGGGCTAATTCTGATGTTTTTGGACTGGTTCCCATGGAGACATACACGTGGAAAACATTACATCAGGACTGAAAACCCATGTGGATTTTTCAGGAAGGAACTGGGAGCAAGGCACCAAATTCCTGCCGGCTCCAGCTTGCGTGGAGCTTTTCCGGTAAAATTCACATGGATTTTCAGTTCCAGGGAAATGTTTTCCATGTGCATCCCACCATGAAAGTATTTAAGAGAGAGAGAAACCCTACAGCAACGCTGTCTTGTACTGACAAATATGGCATCAGAATGGTCACTTTATAACATCGCCTTTCAAGTCATTGTGAGCTTCCTTGCTATTTTATTTATTTTTTTGTTTATTAAAATGTCTATGCAGGAGCTTATCTGCTCAGACACTGGGATTAAAAAGGAGAAAAAGGAGAAGCTCACTGTAGCTGGGATTTCTGTGTGTGGGAGGAAATCAATAGGGCTGTGGCTGATGCTTGATGCAAATGATGTACATCACAATGGATAACATTGTGTCAGGGCAGGGGCAGTGATGCAATGGCAGCAAGGGGTGATCTGAAATTCTTTGAAATCCTGAGCTCAAGGCAGGCAACATGCCTGCAAAAAAGAAAACGTTTCAGCTAATGAATGCTTTCGTTCCTTCAACAAGCAAGTTCTTGAAGGTCAGCCTTGCCAAGAGAGGAATACCATACCTGCCAAGACAGGAATCAAAGTTGGCCTCCGCCGAAGAACAGCATCCTACGTGTTGATTTTATTATGTGCTGCATGAAGGCAGATCTCCCTTTGAGATACGATGTAATTGTTTTGCCTGGCAGTGATAGGAGGAGATTGCGTGCTGAAATATCACCCACGCTGGAAAGGTTGTTACCCATTATTTAATTAGATAATGCTACATGCAGCATCACTCATCAAGAGTGAGTTTGAAGAGCATGCCACAGTGCTTAACTATAGACTTGCATGGGGGGCGGGGAGGAGAGATCCCCTGCAGGTATGGTTCTTCAAGAGAATTGCAGGAATGTGTTAGAAGTAGTTGGAGAGAGATCCAGTCCTCTCCTTTGAGGTCTGTTGGGCTGCGCTCATCGCTAGCCACAAGGTTCAGAAGGCCCTTGGATTGCAAGAACAAACTAGTAACCTGGAACATAATGATAGGTGGCTTTGTCAAGTGGGCTGAGTAGCATGAACCAAATGTACCAACGGAATGAAACCAAGCAAAATTTCATTCATCTGCAAGTTGTGCACCTTCAACAACAACAAAATTAGCCACAGAATTCCAGCTCTAGAGAGATGGGAGCTGTGAAGCCACTGTCAAGAGATTCACCACATCCTCAGCAAGGAATCAGGAACCTGCTAAGAACAAAGTGGGTGGCTCTGAGTCACACAAACTGACAGGCGAGTCTCGTGACAGGCCCTCTTCCCACATTCCAACCAGATATTTACCCATCTTCTCCTACAGATCCTCCCCGCCCCCACCTTGCAAGAAACAAAGTATAATAGGATGGAGAAACAGATCATTTCTGTGTGGGTATTAGGATAACTTGGTTTCTGGGAATAGGAGCCAACTCCTAGGGGCTGAGGTCCCTTCAGGGGGGCCCCAATAAAATATTTGAGGGGGCTGCCCCCTCCCCCAAGTTGATGGGCATTGTCATTCAAATGGTGTGTGTGCACCGCATCTGGTGATCGATTATGCAGGGTGGGCGAGTTGGCACGCCTCCTTCAAAGATTTGATACAACCTTTCGAGTGCACCGCCAGTGACACTCATGAAACATTTTGCCATGCCATGTGCAGTGCTTCTTATTCCAAAACATGATGCCATGTGGGATAATGACAACAGTCCTGTAACGTACATCACACGGGGGGGGGGGGGGAGAATCCCTGTTCTGAGTTCTTTTATTGGAAATGTTATCCTGATAATAATAATAATAATAATAATAATAATAATAATAATAATAATAATAATAATAATATAATATTATTTGTACCCCGCCCATCTGGCTGGGTTTCCCCAGCCACTCTGGGTGGCTTCCACAGAAACCAGAAATACACTAAAATATCACACATTAAAAAACTTCCCTCAACAGGGCTGCCTTAAGATGTTTTCTGAATGTCAGGTAGTTGTTTATCACTTTGACATCTGATGGAAGGGCGTTCCACAGGGCGGGCGCCACTACCAAGAAGGCCCTCTGCCTGGTTCCCTGTAGCTTTGCTTCTCGCAATGAGGGAACCGCCAGAAGGCCCTCGGCGCTGGACCTCAGCGTCCGGGCAGAACAATGGGGGTGGAGACGCTCCTTCAGGTATACTGGGCTGAGGCCGTTTAGGGCTTTAAAAGTCAACACCAGCACTTTGAATTGTGCTTGGAAACGTACTGGGAGCCAATGTAGGTCTTTCAAGACTGGTGTTATGTGGTCTCGGCGGCCGCCCCCAGTCACCAGTCTAGCTGCCGCATTCTGGATTAGTTGTAGTTTCTGGGTCACCTTTAAAGGTAGCCCCACGTAGAGTGCATTGCAGTAGTCCAAGCGGGAGATAACTATATAACAATGCTATGATCCCTGCTGTTGAACTGATTCAAGCACTAGGTTCCATCATGAAGTTTTACAGGAAAGGAGCTGAGCAAACTCCCAGTTAAGCATGATGAGAATTCTCCCTGAGCTCCTTCAACATTCCACTCATATTCATCTTCCTTATCTATCTTTATTTGTCCATTGGCAAGACACGCTTTTGAAACTGCCATTTGAACAGGTGTCTTACCTTGCGTTTCTATAGGTAGCCTGCATTTTCGCATTCCTAGAATGTATAGAACTGCCACACTTAGGTGTGTTCTGTGCATGCGGAATAAGCCATTCCGGTAGAAAAACCATGTCGGCCAGGAATAGGGATTATCCTGGATTCCCTTTTTCTTGCATATTAAATTCCAGACAGTTATACATGTACTAACCCAGCGTGCCCTGACGGATCTTGATCACAAATGATGGTATGCTAGAACAAGTTAGGACTGCTTTGAGCATACTTTTCCTGACATAGAGAATAATCTCCATATCATGAAAGCCAGATGCCCTGTAATGTCTGAATGACAGCGTGAGTTACCCTTTCTTCAAGGGCCGGCGATGGGGGCAGGGACTGCCCTGCCCACAAGGGCTTCCCCTGATAAAGCTCCTGTGCCTTTTTCTCATGAGGTTTACTCTGCTGATTGAACAATAGATGCTGGAATGCATTTGGAGTCTTCTGATCTTTTGTGTGCCTCCTTTCAAACAGACTGGGGGGGGCAGGCAAATACCTTGCAGAGTGACTTTGAATGTCCTTCTTTTAATTACTCAGCAAGGTTAGCTGAGCATACCACATGGGCTGGGGATGTTTTTGTGTGGAGTAGTTTTAAATAATATGTGAAATTGCCGGATTAATGGCAGAGATGCTGCAAATAATATTCCTATGGGAGCATTTATGGCAGACGTGGCTCACTGGGGTGGGGAGGAGAAAGCAAGGTTCAAAGGCACTAGCAGAAGCAACTGGGTGTTCTTGTCAGTGTATTCATAACATCATCATCATCATCATCATCATCATCATCATCATTATTATTATACTTCATTAGTTCACTGCATTTTCTGACATTGCATACTTATTTTAATTTGATTATTCTCAGTTTCTTTGGATTTTTTTGAGGGGGGGAGTCAAAATATGTGTTAAAAAAAACCTTTATAAAATAAATAAATAACATGGTTGATGCTTTTCTCCGCATCTCTGTGATGGGAAAAGTTTTAGGTATGATTGAATTTTTGCCAATCACGTAACTAGTAAAGGGGAAAGAGGCCTTCTCTCCCTCCCTCCCTCTCTCTCTCTCTCTCTCTGACACACACACACACACACACTTTTAAAAGTGGGCAACCCTTTGAGCATACACTCATCTCTGGATGAGGGAAAATTTCTTTTTGGCATGGATATCTGTATTGGGTAAACATATAATGTTAACTTAGCTTTCAAGTGCATTACCTGAGCTGAGGAACTCTATTGCTCCTCCATTACTGAGGCATTACAGTGTGTGTACTTTATGTAACACAGAGACAAACCAGTTGTCAGCTGGATGTAAACTGAACATTTTTGATGCAGAAATTGCTACGACCAGTGCTTTTTTTCTGTGGGGACACAGGGGTATGCATACCCTTAAATATTTTGTGAATCTTTGTACTTTTGTCCATTTACTGTATTTATTTTTCCCAATTTGAACTATAAAATGGTGGTTGTCTTTAGTCAAAATGAGAGTACCCCTAAACATTTTTTAAGAAAAAAAGCATAGACTATGACCATGAAAAGAAGAGTACTGGTTCTAACCATGTGTGTATGTCTGTACAATGTACACCTCCTTATTGCTGAGCATTACACATTCACCAGAAGGAGCATGATTGTTATATGCCATCCCAATCTCCATGAGTGGTATGAGATCCCAGAGTTTGCAGACATACTTACCAGGGTCTGGGTTCCCTTTTGGGACAATGAGGCACTGTGGAATCTGTGGTGTTTTTATGATATATGGGTTATTTACACATATATCCAACCTGTATCTAGATGGAGACAGATGCACAAGCAGAAGATGGCTTACTAGCAGAACATGTGAAAATGAGCTAGGGGTCTTGGTAGACCACAAGCTTAACATGAGTCAGCCCACATCTTACCAGCTTCCTCACAAGAATATCATGGAGGACTTTGTCAAAAGCCTCACTGAAATCAAGCCAATGCTATTCTAGGCTGCATCAACAGAAGTATGGTGTACAGATCAAAGGAAGTAATAGTACCACTCTATTATGCCTTGGTCAGACCACACTTGGAGTACTGTGTCCAATTCTGGGCACCATAATTTAAGAAGGATGTTGACAAGCTGGAATGTGTGCAGAGGTGGGCAACCAAGATGAGCATGGGTCTGGAAACTAAGCCTTATGAGGAGCGGTTGAAGGTGCTGAGTATGTTTAGCCTGGAAAAGAGGAGACTGAGAGGAGATATGATAGCCATCATATAATATCTCAAGGCCTGTCACATGGAAGAGGGAACAATCTCTGGAGTGTAGGACTCAAACCAATGGCTTCAAGTTACAAGTAAGGAGATTCCAACTAAACATCAGGAAGAGTTTTCTGACAGAAAGATCTGTTTGACAGTGGAATGGTCTCCCGGGAGACTGTGGACTCTCCTTCCTTAGATGTTTTTAAGCAGAAGTTGTCAGGGATGCTTTGTGCATTGCAGGGGGTTGGACAAGATGACCCTTGGGTCCCTTCCAACTCTACAATTCTGTGATTCTGTGGTAACCCTTTCCTCCTACTCACATACTTCCCTGCTGAGTACCTCTCAGCTTCCTGGCTCTCACTCAGAAGTCCACCCAGGCCCCAAACAAACTCACAATGGAGTCCCTAGAACCTGCTAACTTCACTCTAGTCTCTTATTCTAGGGTTTAACCTTACAATGCTAATCAGAATTCATAGGGGTGCACACACCTCAGTGACTTCGGCTAGGGATGACCCCAGAGAACAGCCCCTTTTGGTGACATTGGTGGTGGCACCATCTTGGTGCCCACAGCAGGGCTTGCTTTTATGGGCAGGCATCAAGGTCCTTAGACTGCCAGTGTCCTGTTCAGGAATCCACCAGTTGCACTCCACACATCCAATTCCAGGCTACAGTAGGCTTTGTTGACAGATCCCTGGAGGCTTCCTCAGATCTTTTGACTTTATGTGACTTTATATCATATATTAATCATGGAGCCACTTAGTCCATCAATATTTGACTACGGATGTTTTTATGTGCTTATATCTTAATGTTTAACTTAGTTGATAACCTTTGTTCCCTTAGTAATACCATATATATTTCCCTTAAAATGGGGTGTGATCTTTTTGTTCCTTCACGTTGAGCCATTGTTTTCTTCTACTTTCATTTTACCTCGGGTCCTGCTGAAAAATGACTTGTATTTCTTAAATAAATAAATGTTATCTTCTGTGGGGGTGTGAAAATCTCGAGCTGCACCATGCATGTACCTTGTACCTCAGTATCAGTGCGCAAATGCAAAAATATTGCAAGGAACCTGCAGTGTGTGTGGTCACTGTTGAAAAACACATGTGACAGTTCTAACATTGTAGATGGCTGATTGTCTGTCAGTTCCAGCTACACGGCCTATAGAAATCCCCTCATATATTAAAAGAATGTGTGGGTAAGTTGTTAGCTTCATCCCCACTGCTAATTTCCCACCAGCCATGCGCCCCCAAAGGCCATATGCCATATAGGCCACATCCTGTCATTCAGTAGAATGGGCCCTACCAATGTTCACAACTGTATAAGGATTCTTCTCACACTTGCCAAATCATGGTTATTGCAGGCACATCAAGGAACATTGCATTGGCACTGAAGGGGCAGAGCCAATGGGCACAGGCGTCCTCACCCCCTCAATGAGTGAGTAAAAGGTAAAGGGACCCCTGACTATTAGGTCCAGTCGTGGCCGACTCTGGGGTTGCGGCGCTCATCTCGATTTATTGGCCGAGGGAGCCGGCGTACAGCTTCTGGGTCATGTGTCTGGCGAACCGGGTCTGGCAAACCAGAGCAGCGCATGGAAACGCCGTTTACCTTCCCGCCAGAGCGGTATCTATTTATCTACTTGTACTTTGTGCTTTCGAACTGCTAGGTTGGCAGGAGCAGGGACTGAGCAACGGGAGCTCACCCCGTCACGGGGATTCGAACTGTCGGCCCTCTGATTGGCAAGCCCTAGGCTCAGTGGTTTAACCCACAGCACCACCCACATCCCTCAGTGAGTGAGTAGTGTTCATTTAAATGCCCCTATTAAGATAAGTGCCCCAGAAAAAAACGGTACATCCCTTTTTTTATGTGAGATCACAAAGGACATTTTGGGTACCGTGGTCTCTTGAGCTCTCACACTGTGCTGTGTCTCTAAAAGGCACTTTTCCCAGGGCAAGACTGAGGCGCAGGTCACACGACCCACCCAGGAGCAAATCCCAGAACACATGTGTCCCAGTTTGGGGTTTCCAAATGTTGGGTGGTATGTAAGTGTTGCCATGATCCTATCCTGCAGTGTGGCGAGTCAGTGTGGTGTAATGGTTAGGAAGCTGAACAATGACTGGGAGACCAGGGTTTGAATAACCACTAAGCCATAAAGCTCACTGGACAACCTTGGGCCAGTCACCATCTCCCAGTCTAACCTACCTCACAGGGTTGTTGTGAGGATGAAATGGGGAAAGCACATGGTTAAGGTGATGCATTTTCAGTTCTAGATGAGAGAGCTCAATATTTCTCCTTATGGATTAATCACGCGCAGAAATCCCTGACCATTTAAAAGGTGCATTAAATTTGCTTTAAAATTTTTATTTAAGATTAATGAGAGTTTTCGCTAGGCAGCTTTTTTTTTGCTGCCTCAATTTACAGACAGTTTAGCTTTCAGTCTCCATACTTGCAGTGCTGCACACAACAAAAAGTTTCACTTTTGTTTCTGGGCAGTTTCATTTTCTGAGTGCCATCGTCTTGTGCAATATTTGCATTCCAAACACTGGAGGAGAATGTTGAAACCATAACTTCAAAGCTATTAGTTAAAGAGTTTGTTTTTTTATCGGTCACTCAGGCTTTTCATGTTAGTTTCTATTCCTTTACTCAATGCTAGCAGATCACAATAGGGGATATGTGAGCAACGCATCCTGAGCTGACAAATTATTCTCCCAACTGTACTTTCCACACAAACTCTGCATGTTAAGGAAGGAAAAGGAGAATCCTGCAAAGTGACTGGGATTATATGGAGCTGTCAAAGTCATTGATGTAAAAGAAGCAGCTTCAAGAGCTATAGAAACTATAGAAATATTTAATCTATGCCTAATCTGAAACTGATAATTCAGAATTTTCTGTTGAATTGAAAGATTCCCTCTTCTGATCCAGTATCCTTGGGGTTGTTTGATTTGTATCACATGGAGCTGGGAGAAATAATTGTAAACAACTTCATGTGGTATGCTTGCTTACTGCTTTGCTAAAAGAACCTAATGAAATCAATGGTCGAAGACATTTCTCAGTGTTTAAAGATAGACTTTTGTACACTCATCACTTGCAAAAGACCAGTTAATAATCTGTTCTAAAACTACAGATACAATCTGCTGGTAACAGATGGTGTGAATAGCAAACCAGAGGTGGCCATTTTTGATAGTCAATAGATTAAGAAAACTTGGCTCTTTAATCTTCTGAAGCATCTTGTAACTCAATGAATCTAACGTATTGATTTGAGTTGCAATGTCAATATGGCTTGGGAAACCGCATTATATATTAAGGACTTGAACCCATGGCTCATGTCATACTCACGTGACTGTTCCTTTGAGCTATAAACATCTCTAAAAGATACTGGAAAACTAAGTTTCAGCTGCTGTCATTTTATTTTTTTCTGACACCAGTAAAACCATTTCCCTAAAACCCAAGGAGTGTAGAACACAACTGAGACTCTGACTCTGTTTATTTATTTGATTTATGAATCACCTTTCACATCCCTTTGACACACATGTAATACATACATATCATACAAACATAATAAAACACTTTAAAATAGTCTCAAAAACTGTACCAAAGAAGTACCAAAACTAACTGGAGTAAAGTTTGAAAACAATATAAAAGGGACACTTATGGCAGACCCAGTTTCACCCAGATGGATGAGCCTGTCTTTATTTTCAGAAAGTACAGCTATTGGGTGCCTGTCATATCTCAACAGGAATGCTGTTTCACAGAACAGCGGTAGCCACACTGAAAGCCCCGCTCTAAGTGACTGTGTGTTGCGCTTCTGATATTCTGGAACTATCAGCCTACCTCACAGAGCTGATGTAATGATAAAACAGAAGAGCAGGAAAAACTGAAGTACCTTAGAGGAAAGACAGGAGAAATGTAATAAACAAATAAGCCCTGAGGCATTCTGTATAAAAACAAGTGGAATATAAGCACTCGCTGTTAAATAAGATAGAGATGGGGAAAGTATAATGGGGAAATTTCGGAGGCAACTAAGAATCACAGCTATGCAAAATGATAACTGCAAATTTAAGGGCTGTGGCTGTTTTGTATTTAAACAAATCCAGTGACTCTCTCTGCTGATGACCCCAACCTGGCCTTTACGAACTCTGCTACTTTGTCCCTTCCGAAATGCTCTCCTGTGGACTCTTATCTTTTTTAATCCTACACAGAAACCACCAACCTCAGCCAAGCACATACAACCAACCATATTCAGGAAGTGTCCTGACATTGCAGCATATGGGAAATCTCTTCCCCAATGACCGAGAGCAGAAAAAAAGCTCAGGCCAGAGTGCAAAGGACATCGAGCCATGGGAGAGGATGGAAAGAGCATAAACGAGAAAGGCGGCGCGTACTGGGCTGAGACAAAACAAAACAAATGTAAGATGGGCTTGATTAGCAGAGCATTTTTGCACTTCACCGAGTGGAATCCGGGCGCTATCATGTTTGCAAAGCTGCCATGCAGGGACCAAGCAAGGAGTGAGCTGGTGAGAAATGTTTGCGCGCCTGATTTAACTACCTCTTAACCTTCAAGCAAAACACAGGGGTGGGAGAAGAAACCCCCACACAAATGCCATAAAATGTGCCTACCTCAATCTCCAGGGAGACTCCCAAGGGTTTCTGCGTTCTGCCCATGGTTGGGTTTCCGTGGAATGAAGGTCAGCAGAGATATATGTTGAAAGTTAACAACCTGAGCATAGGATGGAGCGGCTCACAGCATTAACACCCCAAGAGATCTTGTTTCCCCATTTGGTTTCTAGGGGAGCTCCAAACCCAGCCACAGCTTTGGTTCAGCCACAGCTTTTTGCCTCTGTGCCTCCAGCTGCCAGCACCAGCCCAGTTCTCACACACAACTCTCCATGCCCAGACCACCTTGGCCTCTTGTGCCTCCTAGAATGATAGTGGAATCCAGCCAGGTGAGCTGGGGAAAGACCCTCCCATTTGTCTCCATGGCAACAGAGCAAGTTATTTGGATAAATTAAATAATGGTATTATTATTATTAGCAACTTACAGTACATATAAAAACATAGTAAACATCAAAAACCTCCCAATACAAGGCTGCCTTGAGAAGTTTTCTAAAAGGCAGATAGTTGTTCATTTCCTTAACATCTGATGGGAGGGTGTTCCACAGGGAGGGTGCCACTGCTGAGAAGGCCCTCTATGGTATTTAACTAGACAGTGAAAGTCATTAACTTAGCAAAGGAACTGGTTTGGTTGGTTTCATCTTATAGATTCTATCGCCACCCAACATGCACAGAATTAAGGGAGTCAAGGGACCCAGGGTAACATCCAGACTGACCCCCCCCAAAATCAGATGTGCTGTGCACTGCCTCCAGGGTTTAGCTTCCTTTGGGTAGGAAGACACTGAGACTTACAGGTTTTTAAATGTTAGGGGGATAGATTTGCTTTACTTACACGTATACAAGTGTGAAGCATAAAGGTTATGCCCAAATGAATTTGTTGGTCTTTAAGAAAGCACAAAATATACCTTTTGGTAACTTATTTCATGGCTTCTGCTTGTGGGGGACTGTTTCAGGAATGCACCTGAACACAAACCACCTTAATCTAGCCTTGGCTTCTCCATCTTCTTTCATGGCACTTGAGACAATTCAGCGACTGCTCCAAATTATAAATTCCACAAGGACCCAGATTGAAATGCAAGACTTATTTTTCAGCATGTAAGTGAAAGGAGAGACAGTTGCCTTTTGTGCCCGTGTTTTCTATCTCTCTGTAAGAATTGAATGCTCTCGACGTATCACTTTCAAAAGTGAGCCTACACTCAAACGGAAAAGCTGACATCTTAATATTATAAAGTTGGCAGCTGGATCTTCTCAAAGATCTAGATGCTACACCATCTTCCACATCTACAGCAACCAGAGCCTGTAAAATGGTACTTATATTTCCATAGTAAGGAAAGCAACACACACAAACCCCCAAAACCTGGAAATGAACACATCCTCGTAGCAAGTCCGATCTGAACATAGCAGAGATGAAAGGCCGGCAGACCAATCAGTGATGACTTATGAGCACCAAGGGAGGAAGTCTGTCAGCCATGAGCAAATTTTTTGCTGTCTAGAGGTTACTAATGAAACACTATAAAAACAGAAACAAAAGCAGGAGAACTGAAAACAGTTGCAGGCCTTTTAAACAGTTTATTGTGTTTCAGTTTGATATTAAAAGCGTAAAGCTTGCTTCTAACAAGAAAGGGAAAGGGTGTTCTCTTTTTACAGTCCAACCCTAGTTAAGCAAAGCACAGGGAAGGAATCTAATCACGGCCCCAACTCTGTGAACGGCTGTGCAAGAAAAAAAAAAAGCTATATAGGATCCAGTGCAATTGACGCTACTAGCAGCATACTCACAAATTAAGAGTCTACTGGCACAGAGTGGAAAGAGGGGAGAAAACAGGCTGCCTCAGCTGAAAGATGGGGTGAGAACTGTTGCTATGACCATGTGCTTATTTCAGTCCAGGAATGGGGAACAGCTCGAGCAGTCTCCAAAATCTTGCAGTGGGGGCTGTCTGAATATCTGAGTGGGATGAGGAGGAGGAGGAAGCCTGCATTGTACAGGCTGCTTCCTCCTCTCCCCCTGCCACCGCTCGCTCAAACTCTCAAGGTTTCTTCCTCCTCTACCCTGCCTGGTCTGTCAAACAGCCAAGCAACTGGCTGGGGGAACAGCAGAAAGAAGCCTGTACCATGCATGTTTCTTTCTCCTCAACCAGCCACTCACTTGGATGTTTGAAGGACTTTGTAAGTACTCATCCTTTAAAACTCCGAGGTCAGGAGTATGGGGAGACTTGAAAAGCCACATTAGGGGGTTTGACAGGTGAGTGTGGCAAACCGCTGGTCAATTTTGTGATATCATATGACTGACATGCAGGTAGCCTACCCACCGGTAAGATTTGGCCTGCAAGATCTTGATAAGGATCTGGCCTGTGGAGCCAAAATTTCCCACCTCTGTTTTAGCCAGTTGGATATCCTGTTAAACCAGGTATATGGTCAAACTAGAAATGCTGTTTGTCCTCATTGTTGTTTAGCTTTATGATGAAGTTGTTCATTAGTTTGTTCCTTACTGGAATTGTTTATATGTTTTCTGTAATTTTATTATATTGTATGTTTTAATTGTGTCATATTGCTCTCTTTTTGTCCTGTTTATTTTTACTGTTATATTATTCCATTGTTCCCCACTTGTTACAAATACACATCACTGACATCAGGGTTCCACTAGACTAGGGCAAATACACAGAATGTTCCACTGGTGCAGCAAATGAAAACAGGACTAGAACGAGTTAGATGTTGACGTAAAGGCAATAATATTGTAATGTGCTCCCTGGTTCCCTGAATTGTAAGAAATTCTAGGGTCACTGCTTACCTGGGCTTGGCTTCCTCTTGTCTGGGAGATGATGGGATACTTTTGCAATATTTGGTGGAATCAGACAGCATGCAAACTGCAAACTACTTCCGCACATCAGGGTCCTAGAGAGGCAGTCCAGCAGTCCCAAATATGCCTTAGAGTCCCCAAACCTGCTTCTATTGTTCTTTTTGCGCAGCGATCTAATTTACACCTTTTTTATTTAACAACATTTACCCTATATAGTGCTTACTCAAACAAAAGGCCCGTAAGCACCTTACGAAAGACAATCTAAAATATTAATTAAAAATGCCAATAAAAGAAGACATTAAAGACATGTAATACACACACATATAGGTGACAAACATATACACCAGCAATTCTAAAACAATGTTCTTAGGGGGCACAGAAAACAATACAGCCAGAAAATCAATAGCCAGGGAGTTCCAAATGTAGAGTTGCCCCCATCTTTCAAAAAGTAGTTGAGTTTTTTTAAGGAAATCCCAAAGCTGTTGAGCTTTTCTTTGGAAAAACCACAATTTTTCAATTGACTTGCCTAAGATCCAGGACAAAGAACCGCCTTTCGGAAATTCCCCCAGGACGTCAATTCCAGACATATGGCAGCCCTATCCAAATGTCAATGCTGCTTACACTAAATGATTGATTTCTTCCCGGTGCAGAGCAAACATTGTGTGGCACTTGTAAATATGCCACAGAACTGAACTGGGGAGGAAACTACAGGTCAGGCTCAGCAGTTAACAACAACCCTTCATTGTTGTCCAAATGTATTGAACTCCTACTGGAGATTTGAGGTTGGGATGAAGTCTGGAGAGTGGTTTACAACAAACCTGCAAGGTTATCCATTGTAGGTTGGGCTAAGAGAAAGACCAGCATACAACAATCTTAAGTGCAGTTCACTGTTACACACCTTTTCAGATTAGGTAATGCTGAGAGAGAAGAGTTTACAGCAGTCCTGCAATACTGCAGGTCAGAGATGCTGAGGCTGATTTTGATTCCCAGTTTAAAATCCTCTTTCAGGTTTCTTAACTGACCCCTCTGACTTCCTCTCAGGCCAAAGGAAGCTGTCAATTGTATTCAACATGCACCATGGTCCGATGACTTGCATGCAGATTGGCTGCACTTTTAAATGCCAAAAAACCTATAATAAAAAGCAGAGAAAAGGAACTTCCGTATTTGATGCTAACATTTGTTGTTCCTATGGTGAGACACTGACAACAGAAACAGTGGCTGCAATTCTGCCAGTTACTTGAGATAAAGCTTCGTATTTGTGTGAATGCACTAATGTCTGGACAAACATGGACTGAATTGGGCTGAACATCTCAAGCGACATAGTTTCTTGGAAAGGCTGCACTTTGATGTCCTATGTTTTTGCCAACATGTCCATAAAGAAGGTTCCTACCCAGACAAAAAGCCAATTACCAATCAAAAAATGCCACTCCAGTCACAGGGCTCCCAGCACTATGGAGCAGACATAAAAAGGAGAGGTCAATCAGTACCCCCCCATCCTACCCAGCCCCCAAACAGGCAATTAGCAAAGCCCATACTGCATAGGGAGGGTGGGAGGACACTGCACAAGAAGATTGGAGTATTAGGGGAGGAGCCAGATTATAAAGCCTGTTTTCCTTCACCTCCTGATTGGCCCAACAAGCTCAGTGTGGTCCATCACACTAATAGATTCTGCTGAAACTCCACCACTCGCTTCATCAAAATTGTGTGTATTATGGAAACCCACAGCCATAACCTAACCTAGAGCACTTCTTCCAGCAAACAGCACTTCCAGCAAACACCAAAACAGTCATTTTTGTTGCAATAAACCAGATGTTCTTGTATTGGAATGCAAGCATTCCCCCCCCCCTTCAAGCATCGTTTAATATGTTGCCTCTTCTCCAGCCTCACATCAGCTGTTCATAAAACTCTTTCCCAACTGAGTATAGTTTACAGATTTGGTTTACAGATGCTTGCAGTACATGGTCAAGAAGAATGAGAAACCTGGTTTTTTATTATTATTATTTCAGGAAAGGAAACTATGAAAATCATTTCTTTCCCACTATTTTTATATCCCCCCCCCCCCACTTGGCTGACAAGGATTATTATAAATGCTGAAGTTTAATTTATTAATCTATATATCGCTTCACACTTCCGAAAGGAGACTCAAAGCAACTTGAAAAACACTGAAATACATAGATACAACATACAATACAAAATAGATTAAAATAATACAGATATATAAATACTAAAAGTGTTCATTCAAAGAAACCACCTAATGACCTGAAATCTGCATCCTTATCCAACACAAGAATGAACACCAAAATGCCATCAGAAAATGCCATCCATTTGCTGACTTGTCATCTTCATTCAAAATGTATCTGCCACAAAATAAACATAAGTCCATATGACACCCTGCCATCTTTTCAGTCCTTTAAAGTGTCCCTCCCCCATCCATTCATGAGATAAAATTGATTGAGAAACAGCAGGTCCTTCTCACTTGCGGCCCAAGTATCATGGAATGACTTCATGGGAAGCTCACCAGTGTACAGCCAATCAGTTGTGCACTGCTTATAAAAGCACCAAACTGATACTATATGTGGACTATACCTACTGATCATTATCAGATATTGAGGCCTGTGATATTACATGTGTGGCTGTGCACAGCCGATTGAAATAATTTTCAGTACAAGGAGGGCAAAACAAGATGTGATCACAATTCATCAAATCATTAAACTTACCAGATAGCCAAGCAGGCAGACCTATGTGTGATACTGTAAACAAATAAGCAGCCTTAAACAAGCCTTCCTTTTTGTGTTTTGCTGGCCCATGGTAGCCATTTCACCAGAAACTATGGTGGGAGGGAGTGGGGAAGTGAGGGAGAGATCAAACAAGTAAGAGAGCATTCCCCCCCCCCTTTCCTAGATTGCCTTTTACAAGGTTTCAGGGGTTTTCCCTGGCTTTTTTCATCATTTTAGGGTCAAAGTTGCATGGTTGGGAATGGATTAGATATTTCACCATAGGAATCAGTGGAAATCGTCAACTCATTATGCAAACATTTGCCTAACAGACGATTTCCTGAGAACGCATTTTGTTCAGATAGCAGGAGCATGTATATTCCAACTGGCAAACTGTGGTTTGAGCATGCCCCTCAAACCAGGTCAAACCATGGACCTGCCCACACAGTTCATGCCCACATGAAGTTCAGTTGCTTTAGCAAACCCATTCTCTCCAATGTCATCACACATGCTTTGGATAAGAAGTTTGTCAAGTCATGAGGTAGCAATGGAGTCGTACCTCACTGAAGAACCTGGCTTCCATGTTTCTGCCACGTGCCACATGGTATGTGAAGAAACTACATTGCAATGGGAAATAAATAGTCATCTGAATCCATTCTCTGTGTCTGGTGTATATGAGGATAGCACTAGCCAACTGCTCTTCGGCTTGCCAACCCTAGTCCACCAGGACAAATGAACGCCTGGTGTAATCATATGACGTTAGTGGAGTTTCACCAGAAGTATGTTTACCTCAGGGGAATGGTCTGCTAAATTTATACTTTGTCAAATATAAATGCTTCCCATAAAGTGGATTTTACATGACTTTGAAACATGGTGCAGCTTTTCACTGATGTGGTAGAGGATGCAGACATTGCTGGCTTGATTTTATAGAAATCTTTGAAAACAGTCCATAAAATATTTGAGGAAACCTAAGAGGCACCCACACGTTTGGAATGAGATTATAGGACAGTGTTATTATGCAACCACAGCCAGCCCCCCCACTTTGAAAAAGAGCTGTATCTATTTCACATTTTTGCCTTCCTAACAAGAATGTTAGAGTTAAAACAGATAAATAAGCTTCTTTTGGATGCAGACTTCAGATCCTTTCCATCACAGAGCTCATAACTAAGGCCTTTACATTTCCTCATATGGCTATGCTCTGCCCATTTCATATTTCCACCGCCTACACTTCCTTCCTTCCAAACTTTCCTGGTCCAGCCGTTATGGCAGTTGTGCAAAACGTTTTCAGGAAATCCCACCTGGTTTGGAACATTATCCCTCGCAGCCCCGAATTCAAAAAAAGACCGAGGCAGTCCTGGCTGAGACTATTTTTAAGCAAATTTGGGGTCCATACAAACTTTCAAACTGATTTATGGCTTGTGTAGAGGAAACCCTTTAAAACTTAAATATCTGATGTCTAGTTCATACGAAGCACTAACCCCAGGATAACCTTTTTCCAGAGGTTATCCTACAACTGACCCTAAACTATTCACCTCTGGAATTCCCCCCTCTCCCTGAAAGTACCCCTTGTCCTAATTGACCCTTCTTTGAAGCAGAGGTAAGACAAGGGTCAGTTACATGCAAGTTCGTCCAAAATGCTAGCACTGGGACAAATGTGACACAGAGCTTAACCAAGACCAGCATTTGAAGCACTGGGTGGTCTGGGAGGTAGGTCTCTTACTATTTTAGGGTGATCGCTTCACTTGCTTCCATTTCTAAACTACTGGATAAAGGACTCATACAAACTCTGTCTTCTTCCTCTACCTCCACCCCATATTCCAAGGTGTTGACTGCTTCTGTGTTGTTCTAAGTGTGCTGGTGAGGAGTGGGGACTTTCAGCATGAATCTGGCTTGATTTTCTTGCTGCCAAGTCTTCACGCATAAAATGCCAGTGTTCCATACTCCCATCATTTAAAAATTCAGACTCGTTCTGGATAGATGAAAGGAAAAGTCCAGGATAGATGGGGCGGTCCAGATCACAGAATACAAAACATACAGATAGCAGTGGCACTACAACAACAATTTCTTACACATCTAACTACTACTTATAATTATTTGTGCCTGTTCTTTGATTTCCAAAGAGCTTGACTTTCACCGTAAATTTTGATTTTCACAGCAACCCAGCGAGGTTGCCCATTAATATTATTCTGATTCTATAAGATGGGTAGGCAGAGCCAAGTAACAGAGCCAAGCCAGAATTGAAGCCACCCAAACTCCACAGCGAACTGGCCAATTACACAGGGAATAAAATTATTCCCAAACCTCAAAACACAGTGGCCACTCTGAGCCTTAGCATGAAAGGAAAGAAGGGAAAAAACAATTCCGCAAATCAACCCAAAGGAAATGCTACTAGAGAACATGTCTATGTCACTCCAAATACTGCTTTGTTGATAGTCCCTACTATGTAGGCTGTGCTGTGTGGCATAGAATAGACATTACAAGCAAACACAGTACTGTATCTCCCAGGTTGTTTGCAAGGGAGAAGCGACAGGCAAGATGTGCTCTACCTTTTCTCCACTCACTGAGTCGTCCCTGCAACAACATTCGAAACATATTTATCTCTTTTCAAGGCTTAGAGGCCTGAAAAGCAGATTGGTGTTTAAGATATTCAGATACTAGAAAGGGGTCATTCAGTGTCCAACTCCTGCATTCTCAGTAAATTCAAGTTTGGAAACACCCATTTGCTTAGGTAACGCTGAGTTTACAGTTGAAATTCTTCTCCTCCTGTTTTGCTTCCCTTTACTTAGGCTCTCTTTAGGCATTCAGGCATCACATGGTAAGTGGGATAACAGGGAAGGGCCCATCAGTCCCACCTTCTCCAGCTGACTTAGGGGGAAACACATCTACTGTAAATGCAGTATTTCGTAAGAAGTGATAGGATACACACAGGATTGCAGCTAACATGATTTGTGCAAATCCACGGTTAAAATGTGCTGGAGGCACAAGCTGTCACAGAAAAACTAAATACTTAGCTAACCTGTCTGGATGAAGTGGTGAGCTCACCACTCGTAATGAAATTGTGTTGTTGTTTAGTCGTTTAGATGTGTCCGGCTCTTTGTGACCCCATGGACCAGAGCACACCAGGCACTCCTGTCTTCCACTGCCTCCCGCAGTTTGGTCAAACTCATGTTTGTAGCTTCGAGAACACAGTCCAACCATCTTGTTCTCTGTCATCCCCTTCTCCTTGTGCCCTCAATCTTTCCCAACATCAGGGTCTTTTCCAGGGAGTTTTCTCTTCTCTTGAGGTGGCCAAAGTACTGGAGCTTCAAGATCTGTCCTTCCAGTGAGCACTCAGGGCTGATTTCCTTCAGAATGGATAGGTTTGATCTTCTTGCAGTCCATGGGACTCTCAGGAGTCTCCTCCAGCACCATAATTCAAAAGCATCAATTCTTCGGCGATCAGCCTTCTTTATGGTCCAGCTCTCACTTCCATACATCACTACTAGGAAAACCATAACTTTAACTATACGGACCTTTGTCAGCAAGGTGATGTCTCTGCTTTTTTGCTTTTTTTCTGATGCACAAATAATAGTCAAGTGGCCTGGTTTTAAAAATAGCATCCTTACGGCTGTAGTGCCCAGTCATGTATACTTTTATTACTTTTATGGCATCTTCCGAAGTTCCACTTTCAGGTCTCAGCTACAGGCCACACCCTGTGGCATATTAGCATAACGGCAGTGACAGGTTATTCTACTGCAGAGTCTGCATGCTGATGGACATCAGTTGTCCCTGCCACTGTGGCCATGCAGTCGTGACAGAAACAAGTCCCTCTTACTCTTGTCCCTCACACAGAAGGTGAGCATAGAGATCAAGGAAATGTATTAAGGAGGGGCAGAGGTGCGAAGCAAGCCAAGCAACAGCCTTCCTCCTGGCTTACACATGGATGTTAGTTTTACCTTCCCGGAGAGGATTATGTACATGAATGAGCTGTAGCCATCTGGAAAAGGTTTGGTGCAGTGGAAGGTCAGCTGCCCTTCCCCATTACTTTTGATGACCCTAGAGCAGCCTTCACCAACCTGATGGCCTCCAGATGTTGTTGGACTACAATTTCTTTCGGTTAATGGGAATTGTAGTTCAGCAACATCTGGGGGAAGAGCACCAAGTTAATGAAGGCTAGCCTAGAGAATCTGCAGAGGCGAGGTATGAATGGGAAAGCCTTGCTACTTAAGCAGAACTCCACCTGTGGTTCTTTTGATCCAAACCGTAGATTTTATTTTACAGTAATAATAATGCCTTTTAAATGAAATCAGTATGCCGAGGAAGAAAAACGTGCAAGCCCACTTCTAAATTCCACTGAGGCATTTACGTCCAAGTAAAGCCAATTAAGATTATGGTGTAAGCCATATAAGAAGTATTTCCTAATGTAAGAAACAAAGCTATTTCTGCAATTAAAAAAATGTGTGGATCACAGACTACCATCTCAACGAGAATATTTCTTGAAATGTGGAACCTTTACCACACTAGTCTTTGATTATTTTTTAATCTAGTTATGTTGCTTGCCCGACCTTTCAGGTCGAAATCCAGTCCTGTAGTAAGTTGCAAACTCTCTTTGAATGTACTGAAGATCGTTAATATCAATAAGTATTACTGGATTTCATCCACTTGCAACTGCTTGTATTGACTTCCCTTACATTTCAATAATCCTCCTTATATCTAAATGGAAGTCATTAATTTCCATTAATTAAGCCATTTCTGCCAGGAATTTGAATTAGTTTCAATAACGTACCCAATTAATGTGTGTTATCTGCATTTCACCTCCATTGATTCCAACAAGGCAGTGGTGTGCCTAATTGCCACCATAGCAAATGCAGGTTCACCATAGGGTCTCCATTTAACACCAACAGAGAGCCACACATTCTAATTAATCTTCTATTTGAATAAGTGACATTTATTATGAATCAGTAGGAGAAACCAGTGGTACCCCGAGCCTGCAATGCAAATCAATGCTCACTATAGAACTCAATCAGGACTGCCTGGCGACTTTGAGAGCCTTGGCACCAATGGATTATTTAAGCATCCTCTCTGTGCTCACTGTAAAACATTTGGTGGGACAAAATCAAATTGCATTAAAAGAAGGTGTCCACTAATACAACTCATCCCTTTTATTTTCCCAGTCTGTTCTAGTATATTTTCTGAAATTGGTTAACTTGGGGGGGGGACAGCTGGCTAGTCATTTGAATCATACTAATTTTATTCTTTTCAGTAAGACATATACTGTATGAAGTTTTCAAAACAAGTATACCACAACCCAGATATTGTTCAGATGCTTAATATCTGAAAATTGGATGGTCTAGGGGATCTTTGGTTGCTCATGTTTTATTTAAGAAAGCCCAATGTTCATTCAGAATTATAGAAGAGCAAAAGTGTTCTAAAATTGGATATTTCCTTTTTTTCTTTTTGTACTTTATAAAGTGAACATTACTACATTTAATCTTTTGTAGAGAGCAAACTATAAACAACAGAAATGAACACACACAGAGAATCGTCATTGTTATGTCTATACAATACAGGCATATTTTCATTTAAATATTTTAAGCAACACATTAATCAGGAAGTCCTTATTTCATTTATTTTCCTTTTGGTGTAGGTAAGGAGTCATGCAGGTTGTTGACTGAAATGTAAGCTATAAAGTTGGATATTTTATTGGTATCTATTATTCCAGCACACAATGAACAGAGATAATATTTCCATAAATCTGGTTGTTGATCATAGGTTTTCCTACAGCATGTTAATGTAATTAGTGCCACAATAGACAAACATTCTTTTTGAGGCATGGAGACGAGAACTGTATAGAGTGCAGTCACACAGAGATTTGTACAAGAGCATCATACCAGCAATTTTATTTCCAGTCCTTTTCCTTAAGATCGCTAGCATGAAAGTCATCATTTTATTGCCTGTTCAGTTTGGCGTAATTGTTTGGGAGCTCCTCATAATCCCCTTTTGTTCTTACCACCCTGAACCATTTAGTGTCATTGGCAAAGTTAAGTTGGCCATCTTACTACCCAACCCTAAGTCCAGGTCATTTCATATATATATATATATATATATATATATATATATATATATATATATATATATAATTTTTTTTTAACATATCATTTTCAACAGTAATTAAACATACTTTTACATCTTATTCAAATTTTTGACTTCCATCAATCCTGTCTGAAAATTTTCCAATCTAATCTTTCAGTATGCATTTCTTATCTTCCCTATTATATTTCAAACTCATAACCAATATCTCTATCTTTTTCTACTTTAATAAAAAAAATTCTTCCAGTAGCACCTTAAAGACCAACTAAGTTAGTTCTTGGTATGAGCTTTCGTGTGCATGCACACTTCTTCAGATACACTTTAAGGTGCTACTGGAAGAATTTTTTTTATTTTGACTATGGCAGACCAACACGGCTACCTATCTACTTTTTCTACTTTGTAACACTTCGTATATTTCTCCTTACAAAACTTCTTGTAATCCTACTAGCGTAATTTGTTGATTACAGTTGCTCTTTGAATAATTCATATACTTCCTCCAATCTTCTGTAAATCTCTGGTCCCGCAGGTTTCGAATCCTTCCTGTCATTTTGTCCAATTCTGCATAGTCCATTAATTTCGTCTGCCATTCTTCTTTCGTCGGAATTTCTTCTTGTTTCCATTTCTGGGCTAACAATACTCTTGCCGCAGTTGTTGCATATAAAAACAATTTAACATTTTGCCTATTAATGTCCTGACCTATAATACCAAGTAAAAATGCTTCCGGTTTTTTTAAGAATGTACCTATATTTCAACATAATATACATATAAATATACAATATACAAGTCCAGGTCATTTCTAAACATTTATGAACAAAAACACAGCTCTTTTGCTTTCTCTTGCAAGCAGGCTTGGATATATGTCTCATGTATATTTTGGTCTAGTTAGATAAATAATAACAACAGCAATATTACTACTGCATGCTGCAGTAGTTTTATAGCAGCCTTTCCCTACCTCCAAAGGCTTTGTCCTAAGTCTCACGAGCTTCAGCTAGTGTATCTGATGTCTAGGAATGATGGATGCTGTGGTCCTAAAACATTTTAAGGGTACCAGGTTGGGGAAGCTTGTCTTAAAAGAACACAATAAGGCAGGTAAGCACTATTACACCTTAATTTAAGCCCAGGTCTCTCTAGTTCACCTTAAACTGCACTACATCAGCTTTCTTGGAATTCCTGAAAATTGTCCAGTTCTGTTCCATTCTCATTCTGTCTTCGTTAAATATTACACCAAGATGGGTCACATCAGATAAATCACACCTTTCCCCATAAATTCCACATTGATGCATAGTTATGGTGCTTAGCTGAAGTTCCTACCTGTGAGAAAATGTACCGGTATATTAGTATAAGCTTTTGCTGGTCTTGCAGGCACTGCTGTGTTCTTGTGAGTTCATTAACTCTGACACCTCATAGCTTTTTGTTCCTGTGTCATTCTGACAACTGCCTATATATAGTTCTACCCTGAACTATTTTAATATTGAATGTTTGTTCTGATCAACATAGGCATTGTATTCTCACCTAACTAGTTGGTTAAGAAGTGCCATGAAATGCTAATCAAAAGCTGATAAATCAAACATTATGTTTTTAAGAATATTTTTTCTCAGTGGTAGTTCCTTACTCCTGTGTTAAGTGTTTATAGGTTTGTAACCTTACACAGTCTCTGTTTTGAGAATCTAGTACAGGAGTAACCAATATGGTATTCATCAGATGTTGTCAGAGTACAACTCCCACAATCCCTGACCATTGGCATGCTGGTAGGGGCTGATGGGAGATGTAGTCTGACCAAAATGTGGAGGGCGACCACACAGGGGGTACCCCTGATCTAGCTAATTCTTGACATTGCAAGTATGAAGCTGGTATTTCAGCTCCCCATAATGCACTAGTGTAAAGGTTGGGTTTCTAATTAGAATATACATAATATGTACAACTTGAATATAGAATACACACAAATTGTCAGAAATGGTCAGAAGTCAGAATATGCACTGATGGTCAATATATGCTGTGTAACTGTGAACTGAGACTTCTTTTAAGAAGGAGGAGGAGGAGGAGGAGGAGGAGGAGGAGGACAACAACACAACTATTATTGTTGTTGTTGTTGTTGTCATTATTATTATTATTATTCCCCGCTGCAGTCACTCTGGATGACTCACAGCATATATAAGAACATACTAAAATATCAAACATTAAAAACTTTCCAATACAGGGCTGCCTTCAGTGAATTGTTTATTTCCTTGACATCTGAAGGGAGAATGTTTCACAGGGCACATGCCACTACTAAGAAGGCCCTCTGCCTGGTTCCTCACTTCTTGCAGTGAGGGAACTACCAGAAGGCCCTCGGAGATGGACCTCAGTGTCCGGGCTGAACGATGGGGATGGAGATGCTCCTTCAGGTATACTGGGCCGAGGTCATTTAGGGCTTTAAAGGTCAGCACCAAGACTTTGAATTGTGCTTGGAAACGCACTAGGAAGGCTTTATTTGTATGTTCTTTTCAATATTCACCGTGTCTTCGTGTTTTTGACTGTGCATATTGACTGTTGAATGGTTCATTTTGAACAGAGCATACTGAGTGTCTTTCACACACAGGAAATGAAATCTAAAGAAATGGCAAATATTTAGCACACCTGTTCACTTGTTTAAGACTTTACTCTTGTTTTAAATGTATTTGTTGTTTTTGTGTTTTTCATGGTTTTTAATTATCTTTTGTGTCAACCACCTTGAGATACTGGTTTAGAAAGTGAATACTAAATTATTTGTAATAATAATAATAATAAATTCAAAATACCTAATAGACGGCCACAGTGCTGACTATTAGTATTTTAATATTATTTTGAAAACACCCATTCACATCCATAGAAGTATTAAAATAAATACATAATAACAATGGTTTACTGGTCCCCCTCCCATTTTAATTTGGAATAATGAGGATAGCAAAACTACTTTAAGTTACTGATTGGCCAGTTACAGATTGCCAAGAAAGCAGAAATGTATTGACAAAAATAAGGCACAAATATGCACAACATTTGTATGTGTAAAATGTATATGTGGAGATGCAAATTTCAACTGAAACACAATAGATCTTATCATAGCAAGGAACTGTGCCCAGGTGAGCTGTGTTCTTGCTCTGTCTGCTGCCCGGGTGCTAAACTGATGTGCAAGGCCCCTCCTCTCTTTGCCTTCTTATAGCTCTTTATCTTTAAATTGGACTTGGACCAGACTTCAAATAGAGGAACCTTACAAATGGAGAGCTATCCTATGACACATCACCATATAGAGGACTCTGTAAAAGTCAGTAGAACAGAGCATATGGCCACCCTCCTGTTGTTTCATGACTAGAATAACTAAGGCCAAAGGGTTTGCTTGTAGTGTTGTGGCTAAACATCAGCTTAAACAAAAGGTCCTACTACCATAAGTCTCCAGTTCACGTGGAGACTTGTGGCCCTCTTTCCTTGTTTTTCTAGCAGTTTGAGGAAAGAGTGTATTTTTTCAAATGAATACAGATCTGTTGTATTTGTTATTTTCCTCATTGGCCTTAAAAGAGATCTCCTTCAAAGGCATCCATTAGTGGGTGATCATGGTCAATCCATATTTCGCATTCCAAACAGGAGGAGAAATGCCAGAAAGTCCAAATTATGTCCTTAGCCACATGCGGCTTGACTCGAACATTACTGATCTGTCAATTTCCTTCTGTGACTGACACAAATGATAATAGTTGCAAAAGATTTATTCCTGTTAGACCAAAAGCATGCCTGGAATTTTATAAAGCCGTTGGAAAATTATAGTAGTTTGATCTGAATGACATTTTGTACTTTAAAGGATCACTTGCCTTGAGAGGGAGATATAAATAAATAGGTGGCAGAAAATTACAAATTTGGCTAGATCCAGTTCTGGGGAAATGGTAAAGCAGAGCACTTCTGTGGTTTAGGCTTTTCTTCTTGCCTCCCACCCCCCACCCCCCTTTCACATTCCTCTTTCTGGTTTTGTTAATTCCAGAAGGAAACCAGTAACATTTCTAAATTGGGCTCAGCAATATTTCGCCTTAACCTATTTTCTTTTCTTGTTTCAGCTCAAAAGCACCCACACATTTTTCGCTACCATCCGATATTCTTCAGAGTGAAGTGAAAGTATTGATATTGCCTCTCACTTTTACCCTTAGGATTAAAAAACTGAAATTGTAACTCCAGGTGGGCATACATGTCTCTCCCTCTCCCCTTTCAGCTTCACAACAATATTGCAAGGTAGATTAGCCTGAGAAGTGACTGGTCCAAGATCACCTAGTGATTTAATGGCTGGTTGTGTGACATTCTAACCACTACATCACATTGTCTCACTAATGTAGGAGGTTCCAAACAATTTAAAATTACTGCTATTGGAGAAAAATGCCAAAGGCTTGAGGAATCAGGTTGCACATATTCTGCAGACATGCCATGTTACTTGTATTCCACTAAGCACTGTATAGATTTCTTCCATACTTAGAAAGTCTATGGTTTCTCTAGTTTTTAATAGCAGACGTCATGCACTATACACTTTGCTATGGGAAAGGGGGAAACATGCTCTATATGATATATCGCAGCTGAAGTTTTACAAACAGTCCATTTCCCATAAGTTAGCTTAAAAAGATAGGTATCACTTTGGGCTCAACAGAATGCTCATAGTTAATAGTGTTTCTGGTGACGTTAATAGCTGCCATGCCCAGCTTCTTGAGCTAGCTTGATTCCAGAAACAAAGGTCCTCTATGATTTTGCAAGCAAAGTTACCACAGGCATTTACCAAACAATGTGGCCAAACAAACTAGATAAAAGGAGTGCATGGCCAAAAGCCCTCAAAGGGGCCAAATATGAATCTTACAAAGTCTACCAAGGGGTTTCAGAACTGGGTAATGTTATTCATAAATGGAACATTTGTTTCGAAGCTAATCCCATCACATGCATGAGGCTGAAATGCATGGTTGGTGTGCAACCATGGGACACATTTTTGACGGACCTTTTCTATAGTTTTTCAAAGTACAGAGAGCTGCCATAGGCAGTTGTTTGGGGGGAGGGGTCTAACATAGCTAACATCTATTACAGTGGTATCTCAGGTTACATACACTTCAGGTTACTTACACTTCAGGTTACAGACTCCACTAACCCAGAAATAGTTCCTCGGGTTAAGAACTTTGCTTCAGGATGAGAACAGAAATCGTGCTCCGGCGGTGCAGCAACAGTAGGAGACCCCATTAGCTAAAGTAGTGCTTCAGGTTAAGAACAGTTTCTCAAGTTAAGAACGGACCTCTGGAACGAATTAAGTACTTAACCCAAGGTACCACTGTATAGTCTTGTATGGTTTAATATACCTAATACAGCTCTAATGTGGTCTATTATAGCTAACAGACAATCATACAGCAGATGGGGGTGAGCCTCAAACTCAGGAGCCAAACACAACCCTCCAAATCTCTCTCTCTCTGGCCCTCATTTCTCTTTCTGGGCCTAGGGCTGCCATACGTCCAGATTTTCCCAGACACTACCAGGATTTCAAAGGTGGAATTGAAGAAGAAGAAGAGTTTGGATTTGATATCCCACTTTATCACTACCCAAAGGAGTCTCAAAGCGGCTCACATTCTCCTTTCCCTTCCTCCCCCACAACAAACACTCTGTGAGGTGAGTGGGGCTGAGAGACTTCAGAGAAGTGTGACCAGCCCAAGGTCACCCAGCAGCTGCATGTGGAGGAGCAGAGACCCGAACCTGGTTCACCAGATTACGAGTCCACTGCTCTTAACCACTACACCACACTGACCTCTGGGAGGAATTTCCAAAAGGCGGAATCCTGGATCTTAGGCAAGTCAATCGAAAAATCACATTTTGGGGACGTTTTTATAGAAAAATGCTAAATCGGGTCCTCCCTTAAAGAGGGCATGTGTTGCGGTGAGACCTGGCAATCAAACCCTGTGTTGTGGGTGGGTAAAATTGGATAGCCACAACACCCAATTGGTAGGTCCCTTGATGCAGGGTTCAATCTGGCCAATGGGACGCAGGCTGAACAGATCAAGGGACCTATATATACCCATGCATGTGACCAAGAGCTTCCTCTTTTGGTGCGTGCATCGGAACACCCACCCACCTCTCCCTACTTTTAGGGCTTGTGTGCTTGACCTTGCTATGCCGTCGTGTGTCGTCTGTTGTTGGGACAGGGACACGGCAGGAATTTTCCCCACTTGGCTGATTGGCTGGTGCCATTTGGGTTTGGCCTGCCGCGTAGCAAATTGTCACAACTTGTAAGGTTGCAGCTAGGCTCTGGTTCAGGTGATAGGGATGGGAGAACGCTCTCGCCATCCCTATGTGAAGGGTATTCCATTAGTAATCCAGGGACTCAATGGTTTGGTCAACTCCTGAGAGGGGGTTGTGCCCGTGCCTGAGTACAGGGGGCATTTGGGTGGTGGAGATAGCCTGTTCCTGGCTCTCCGTTTATCCAGGTGTTCACCCTAGGCTGACCTATGCTGGTGCCCTGGGTCAGCGCTACCTGCAACGGTGCAGGGAGCTAGTCGAACCAGAGCCTATGCAACCAGTCACTTTCTGTAATCAATAAAGTTGTGGCCTAAATTCTGCCAAAAACCAAACAAAGATTTGAGCCTGTCTGAATTTATTTAAGGGGGAGGTTTAAAGGTCTGAACACACAAACAACATTGGGGTTTTCCTTTAAAAAGCTCAACAATTTGGGGATGTGCTGGTTTTTACTTTTTGAAATATGGCAATCCTATCAGGCCCCTTCTTCTCACCAGCCTTGCCTCATGCCCTCCTTTTGCCAGTCTGCAATGTATCCTTGCTTGGAATGTGGTTTTGCCAGGCTGGAAAACGTGGAGTGTCTATACAGCCACAGAGCCCCTGCCTTAGTGTTGCCCATTTGCCCTCCCAGACCTTTTCCATCCATTCCATTGCACCACTTTGGCAGAAAGAAGCAAAAACCACTGGAATTCATAAGACGTGCACATTCCCCTCTAAAATGCTATCCCTCTTGATCTTACTTTGTAAATATGTTATAGTGGGCTGGGAGCAGCTGGCCTGCATATTTGCATTTGTTTAATACAGAAGATTATAGGAAAACATCTCAGTGTAATCATTGTATCAATCATACTCTTCTTACAACTACAGATCAGTGCTTCATGAAATCATCCTTATTAATGCAAATCATTCAGAAATGATCAGAAAACTTTTCAGAATCAAGGAGTATGCAGACTAGTGAAAGCCCTGAAGCCTGCAGCTGTAGGTACGCTTACTTGGGAGTAAATTCCACTGAACTTACATTAATTGTAGAATTGTGGAGTTGGAAGGGGCCAGAAGGGTCATCTAGTCCAATCTCCTGCAGTGCCCAACTTGGGGCTCAAACCCACAATCCTGAGATTAAGAGTCTCAGGCTCTACTGACTGAGCTATTGATCTGATGTGTTTAGGGTTCAGGTGGGCTCTCTCTCTCTCTCTCTCTCCTGCTGCTTCACAAAAATATCCCACTAAAACTGCAGTCCTAAGCACTTACATAAGCTACATAATTTTGCCATAGTGGACAGTGAGACAAATAACACTGATTTTGGCAGAAGATGAAGTGCAGCAGAAAAGAAACAGTGCTGCATGTGATAAATATGGAGTGAAATGGAAAACGATGCCTTCTTACATTCCAGGTTGACAATATATAGATACTTTTATAAATGTTTCAGTACCATTTTCCTTTTGGGTGACAGTGGAGAACTCAGCTCTGTTTTGGTTTGGTCCTCTGTGTCTGTCATTTGGGCTTGGAAGTCAGCTGTTTTGTCACGAACTTTGATGCTTGCCTTCTGTTAGCCTTCTTTCCCTTGGAATCAGACACACACTTTACAGTATTGTTTAGAAACATATAAATAAGATATTAAGGTCAACAAGTACAAGTGAAGTTGTTCACTAACCTCATGTGTCCTGCCCCTGCTCAATATAAGTGATTCCATTGTGCAAGCAAACATGATGCAGACCCTAAAGATGGACTGAAAAGTTAAAATTTGACTGGCATGTGTTTAGTGCAGGCAAAAGATATGCCTGGATAAAATAGGTCTTGGCCATAAAAATTTATATTGGCCATTATCTTTTAAACATATTGTTGACCTTTTTTAAAAAAAACAAAACAAAACACCATGCATTTCTCAGGGGGGCTCCTTTTACTAAAAGCAGATGCCTGAGATGTTCTTATCAGTCTCATCCAAATCGCTAGCTCCAATAGCAATTCTGCTCCAGGCAAAATTCAGTCTTCTCTCATCTCTCAGCTTCTGCTCATCCCTTTAAGAGTGTTTAATTAATCTTCAGTTAACTGAGGCTTCTTCCATGAATCAATGATTTCCTATCAATCCTTGTTAAAGGTTTTCATGTTCTTAAATGTTCTGCTTATTGATAAGTTATCAAAAAAGAGCAACCCCCAGCTGATTGTCAAATCAGTGTTAAATTAATTTGACAATCCAAAAAGAGATTGGGGTTGGGGGAAATAAATCTCTTTACTATGCGCCCCCATCTTCAAAGAGGGCTTTTAATCTGTTGCTGACATCCATTTGCTTGAGATTTGACAAATAAAAATATATCCTTTAATGGTCAATCCTAATCACATTTACTTGGTATGGTTATTATGATTGTACAATTTAGGGTTGCTTAGCTTGGTTTCAGTTAAACCTATGGTATGAATAGAGGAAGTTTCTATAATCCAAGCCAGACAAGAGGTCCATCTATTTCAGTATTCTTTATGACAACTGACATTAGCTTTCTAGGTTTCAGACAAGAGTCTTTCCCAGCTATACCTGGAGAACCCAGGGACTGAATCTTGACCTTTTTTTGCATGCAGATCATGCCTCCTCAAATGCAAGTGCATTTATGATCTGGCATCTAAGCCATCCTCAAAATTATGGATGAGACCGTCTATGTGTGTGTACCAGCAAGATATATATGTATGTAACATAGTGGAGGAGACCAGATCAATACAGCTAAGACTTGACTTAGGCCCCACAATTCATTGGTTAGCATTTGCGTTAAGTCCATAACATCTAAGGACCTTATTGTTATTGGTGTTAAAACTATTTCTAGACTGCATCACTGCAAACAGCGGATCACTCTTGCTTCCTTATAGCTGCTGACCTACGAAGCCATCATGTTAAAAAGAAAGGTTCAGCCTAGCCTTTTCCCTGGCAGGATGTACTTCTCCATGTGCAGGCAAACTTTTCCCGGGGGAGTATTTCAACCTGCAAACTTTCACCTGCAAGTTTGAAAAGGTACAGTCCAGAAAAGTTTTACCACTTGATTTGGCTGATTATATAAATTGGCCTTTAAAAAGCTAGTATTAAGAAGTGGTGAATGATAAACACAAATGCAGGCACGCAGACAAACACGCACACTAAAATAACAGCATTATCTCATAAAAGGCCACATCTGATCTTGTGCAAAAGGCATGTAAGAAATTCAGATTCCAAATTACCTTGGGTTTTCTACTCCTTTTGGAGAGTTCTTTGCTTTGGAATGTGGATGTGCTTAAGCATGTTTTTAGAAACTGTGTTAGCTAACCAGATGTTGACTGCAGCCTTGCGGTCAGCATGCGTTGGTTGGGATGCTTCATATGAAGTACTGGTAATTCACACAGCACTGCACTTTGCCTCCTGTCGTGATGGTATATTAAATTGCCTGTTATTAAATGACAATTTGTTTCTCTGCAATATCTATGGATTTGCTTGTCATTGTTAACATGTTCTATTGTTTTGGAGGAGTTGATGCACATGAGATGGTGAGAAAGAGGTCATATTACTTGTATGTTCCAGAAAAATTAGATAGATGCGCCCCCAGTTATAGCCTTTCTCAACTTTGGTTCCCGAGATGTTCTTGAACTACAGCTCCCATCATCCCTGATCACTGGCCATACTGGTTAGGAATGATGGGAGTTGTAGTGTAACATCTCGGGACCCAAGGTTGAGAAAGGCTGCTTAGGGCATATTTGTTGTGTGGATGAATGAGTGTCCCACTTTACGGAGGACCATCCTCTCTTTGAAGAGCTGTCTGATCTAAGTCCAATTAAAACATAATACTTTGTATCTGTAGCTGAGCAAGCAGGGTTACATCCACAGAGTGAACTTATGTTTCTTCTCCTCTGCACACAGAAGGCTGGAGTGGACAGGAGAGGAAGATGCCTCATTGTGTGCACAGAAGTCTGTTACATAAGTGGAGCTGCAGTGTTAGATATGGTTGAAGAACCTTAAGAAGAAAGAGCAGAGGCCTTGAAGTTGACCATCAACAGTCAGAACCTGAACAGCAAACTGAGCAGCCAGCATACAAGTGACCTGGCCACATTCTCTTTTTTTAAAAACATAATTTTTATTAACAGGCCAATCAAATCACATTAATTCCAAATTATACAGCCAGATTTTTTAAATATTTGTTGGGGGTACCCATACATCAAGCTCTGAAAGGGACCAAACATCACTCATGTTGCTGCTTTAATTAAACAGTTCTATCCAGTTCTGTCCAGATAGTCTCTTTGTTACTTTCCTCATCTTCTTGTTGTTATCATATATTCCTTTCTTTGCGATCTCTGATAGTCTTCACAAGCGGGTTGAAAACAAACATCCTCTGTGTGGGTTTTACACTCTCCAAAAATCATATCACATAAAGAACAGGCGCCATTTCCACATTCCCTCCGACTGTCCGTTGATTTCCCCAGGCTTGCCAAACATATCTCAGGGAGCCCTGCCAGGTCAAGATCACATTCCGATAACCATACATTCACATTCCGATGACCCTGGTCCTCCCCCCCGTCCTTCTATAGGCAAGCCTGTCTTAGCGAAACACCATTTGTAACTGCGTCATAAAACTTTCCATTCCCCGATGTTTCTACCAGTCCTCTCTTTGAGCATTTCCACACAGTTCTTGATCTCCTGCTTGTGATTAATAATTTGCAACGATTCTTCTCTCTGGAGGGGAGGGTTATTGGTACTCACATAAGATGAAAAAGAAAAGTTTTTTCCTCCCCCCCCCTTTCCGTTTCTCTCCAACGTACCAGTCTTTTAATGATAATTCTTCACTTGATTTATTGTTCAGCCCGTCGCTCCGCTCACAGAGATCCATTAATCAGCAGTCTTTACTCCCGATCTTCACTTGATGTATGTGCATTAGCTTCTTTCCAATTATATATTTCCAATTATATATTCCGAGCTAATGCGAACCAGTGCGCGAATTAGAGACGGCGTCCGGGAGAGCCGGCCTCACTCGAGGGCTTTGTGCCAAGTGCCCACACCCCTTCTTTCGAATCCAGGGGTGAATTATGGACACCGCTGGCAAGGCAGTCCCCCCCATTCCCTTGGGGGGGGGTAAGGAAGGCTGCGTACTCCCATATCAGCCTCTTAATTACCTCGTGTGGGTCGGAGAGATGTTATTGTCAGCCATCTTCCAGTGCGCCCCCTGGTGGCCCAACCTGGTCACATTCTGTTCCTCTACCCCATTTGATGGTGAGATGGATTGTATTTCTATTTAAGTTACAGTAATTGTTTCTAAATTTGCAACTACAGTGGTGCCCCGCAAGACGAATGCCTCACAAGACGGAAAACCCGCTAGACGAAAGGATTTTCCATTTTTGAGCTGCTTCGCAAGACGATTTTCCCTATGGGCTTGCTTTGCAAGACGAAAACGTCTTGCGAGTGTTCCGATTTCCCCCTGCTTTCCCCCCCTTTTTCTAATCCGCTAAGCCGCTAATAGCCTTTTAGCCACTAATCCGCTAAACCTTTAATAGCCGCTAAGCCTTTAATAGCCGCTAAACCGCTAATAGCGCTAATCCGCTAAGCCACTAATAGGGTTGCTTCGCAAGACGAAGAAACCGCTAGACGAAGAGACTCGCGGAACAGATTAATTTCGTCTTGCGAGACACCACTGTACATCTCGAGATACCAGGGAATAAATCTGGGGTCTTCTGCATTAAAAGTTCTCTATCACTGAGCTATGGCCTCCTACAGAGAAGACAATTTGTTCTTCTCTGTATTTTATAGGCATGGTACACAACAACACCACTCTTCATGCTTTATAATTTACAATTTCACCTGCTGATAAGTGACATGATTTAAATATCGCCGCCATAAACAAGCAGCAGTTAGTAGACATGTCATACTGCAATGTTTTGTGATGTTCTTGTGGACAAAATCATAACTTGAGTTGTGAAAAGCATGCAATACTAATCTTGCTACTCCTTAGGTAGTGGCCTCTCATCACCTTTTCTCTCTATGTCTGATTAAAATCCTGACTCTCTGAAAAAAGGGAGGACAACATTTCAATGCCTTGAAGAAAGCCCAACACACAGTTAGCACTAAATACATATTAAACAGAAAGAAAGGAAGATAAGGAGCAGGAAACTCATTCTTGATTTTCAATGTGACAAAAAATGAATCAGGCCATCTTTTTTACTTGTTCTTTCCAGTCCTTAACAGTCGTTTTAGCATACTGAATATCAAGGATTCAAGGACATCACCCAGAAATCTTCAATTGAGGTCTACCTCCTGAGGATTGTGGGTAGGAACTCAGTCTCACAGAAAGGAATAGAAATCAATCGCCCCCAGTAATTGAAAGTCAGTATGAAATGGCTAGACCTTTTGTCAACAAAGCAGTATAGTACCTCCACTTAGGGACGCGGGTGGCACTGTGGTCTAAACCACAGAGTCTAGGGCTTGCCAAACAGAAGGTTGGCGGTTTGAATCCCTGCAACGGGGTGAGCTCCCGTTGCTCGGTCCCTGCTCCTGCCAACCTAGCATTTCAAAAGCACATCAAAGTGCAAGTAGATAAATAGGTACTGTTCCGGCGGGAAGGTAAACGGCATTTCTGTGCACTGCTCTGGTTTGCCAGAAACAGCTTAGTCATGCTGGCCACATGACCCGGAAGCTGTACGCCGGCTCCCTTGGCCAATAAAGCGAGATGAGCACCACAACCCCAGAGTCGTCTGAGACTGGACCTAACGGTCAGGGGTCCCTTTACCTTTACCTTCTACTTACCACACAGCTCCTCAAGCCACTGATATCACAGTTTCTAATCTGGATTTAGTATGCCCATACCTAGATTTAGTATCCAGATCTAGATTTGTTATTACAAGCTTTTTACTTTCTCCTGAAAAAGAAAGCTATATGCAGATATTCCAGACACCACATGCTTCAACCAAGCCATATCTTGTCTACGGCTTAACTACCAACAGTAGAATTATGAGTCTAGGCCCTCTAACTTTATAGCCAGATGCTTTGTTCATTATAAAATATCTGTCATCCTAATAATCATGCTTTAACAACAATAACTCCATCTTCTTGGCCAGCATTCCTTATCTAAGATACCCTACTATCTGTATTACACCGGGATTTCAGGAATGGTCAGTGGTTAGAAAAATTAGTAAAATCTCTTAAGTACAACCATTTACAACCTGGAAATGATACTCTTACAAATGGCAATGCCTGTAGGCTGTCAGGAGAACGAAGAACCTAGAAGTGGAAGAATGTCATTTCAGTGGCACAAACATTTCCTAGTTATATTTTTTTTAAAGCAAAAGGTTTGCTTCCTGAGGCCCTTGGATGAAGAATCTTATTATTGACAAGCAGTGGGTAGCTGTTAGCATCTCTAAAGATTGGCCGGATGGTGCATACACACCAAAGTAAGTAATTAGAGCCTCTGCCCAACTTGGCCAAGAAGAAGGCTGCTCATTTTAACAAGGGCAGGGCCTTGTTACAAAGAAGTGATAATGGAGATGCGATTGACAACAGAGATATACGCAGGAGCCACAAAAATTCCTCCTTTTGTCTCCAGGCAGATCACAAGAACAAGAACTCATTCACACCAAGAAAGACACAATTGCCAAATGCTTGCAGGAAGTTCTCACTACTGAATTCTTGCTGGTTCAAACAAAAGAGAACCAAGTGACTTGTTTTTTTTAAAAAAGTGGCACCTGAAGATGCACAAATTCCACATTCACGCAGTTTCTCTTCCACAATTTCCTACTGGCTTTTTTCTTCCTGAGGTTATCCTAATGTCCTGTCAGATCTCAGGTCCATCCTTTAATAAATAATAAGAATAATTCAAGTCTCTACATCATCTACATTTCTCATTTCCACCCACATTAGATAATTTCATATATTTTCTCCCTTTGAGAGAAAAAATTCTCCTCAGACCTAACTGTCACTTTGACCTCTTTGGGAGGCCTGGGTAAGTTGTGAAAATTCTGGGCCACAATTCTTAAGAAGGAAACTTCAAGTTCTTTCCGCTTCACTTACCCTTCACATGTCTGAGGCAGTTAACGCGGCCGCCCCATAGTCTGTGTGGCAGGAGCTGTGTGCTAGCTGTGGCACCTATTGTTTGAATTTTTCCTCTCGTTAGTCCCCTTGACCTTTTATTGTCTTACTCCTAAAGTGTCAGGTCAGATTTAGTGTAAGGTCTCCCTTCACTAAGGACTCCTTTCCTTTCGTGGATCACTAAACAGGACAATTGCTCTATCCATCTTTTCAGGGCCTATTGTGGAACACCCCCCCTGAGCAGAGAAAGGTTTGATTCACTGGGAAACCATTTTGGTCAAACAGAAGCCTGACTATGCGTTCTTTAAAGAACTTTGTCTTAATCACTGACTTTTTTAAAAAAAAAAAATCTAGGATATGAAGAGGATTCAGGAGATCAAAAGGCTTGGGAGTACATGGGTTTGACCACAATTTTCCTACAAATAATGGGGAGCCTCCGCTGAAAAATGAGCTCTGTTACAATGCCCAGACAAGGAAGAATGCTACATAGTGCTCTCAGAACTTTTAAAATAATCAGGTCTTTCCATGGGGAAAATAAATGGAACATTTCATTTGGAACTTTATAATTAATGGGCCAAACAGTTTCATTTGCTCTGTACATAACGTGAGACTTTTTTAAAAAGATGAATTGAGAAGTTGGGCAATCAATTCAGCAAACAGAATATTATTTAGATTGATTGTTTTATCCTATGGAGATATCTATGGCCATTCAGAATATGTTGCTATCAGGGAGACAATGAAAAAATACAGATGATTCCTTTTGCAGTTTTGCCTTCATCTTTCGCCTTAAAGACCACTCTTATAGATGAAGCGGTGTGGAGAAAGTTCTCCCTCTGTCAAAATACTAGAACCCAGGGCCATTCAACAAAGCCAAAGGTTGGATAATTCAGTACAGTGGTACCTTGGTTGTCAAACTTAATCCGTTCTGGGAGTCCGTTCGACTCCCGGAACTGTTCGAAAACCAAGGCGCAGCTTCCGATTGGCTGCAGAAGCTTCCTGCACTCAATCGGAAGCTGCATCAGACTTTCAACTTCCCAAAAACATTCGCAAACTGGAACACGTATTTCTGGGTTTGCGCGTTTGGGAGCAGATTTGTTTGAGAGCCAAGCCATTTGACAACCAAGGTACCACTGCACAGACAAAAGTAAGTGCTTCTTCACAACGTGCATAGTTAAACGATGGAATTCACTAGCAGAAGATGTTGTGATAACCACCAACTTGGACAGATTTAAAAGAGTTGTAGACAAATTCATGGAGGATAATGCTAGCAATGACCATGAAAGCTGCGGAATGCCTCCAGCAGTGGGGGCAGCAAGTGGGGAGGATGTTGTTGTGCTTATGTTGTCCTGCTTGTGGGCATTTGGTTGGACACAGGGCACTTGGTATGATCCAGCAGAGCTCTCCTTCTCCTTCTCCTTCTCCTTCTCCTTCTCCTTCTCCTTCTCCTTCTCCTTCTCCTCCTCCTCCTCCTCCTCCTTCTTACAGTTTTAAATTATTTTCATGTGATCTAATCTATTGCAGAATACAGATTTATAAAAGAAAAGGTAGAACATGAAGGGTACAAGATGGCACTTTCCATGACCTTGTAAGGGAGGTTACAATCACCAGTCACTGTCCCTCTTTGATACAAATGAACAGGACAAGGGCATATGATGTGGTCCCCTTATTGAAGTCAAGCAAGGCTGAGTCTGTGCAGTGCCTAGGTGGGACACAGCTGGCTCCCCTTTGTTCCATGGTGCAAGAAGGGTAGGTAAGATGTTAATGAAAAAATAAACCACCATGTTCATTTTCAAGCTTCCTGCCTCTTTGGGGGAACCATTTTCTTCTTCTTTTATTAATTATTTTGTTACTTGTCCCTTCTATTAGTTGTTTAATTGCTTAGGTTGGGAACTTATTCAAGTTCTAATTTTAGGTGCTAAATCAGTGCAAACAGCCTTAGTAATAAAAGAAGTAGTACCGGTAATTCTTGTCCTCAGCTCCTTCACATTGGGCTTCAGTGATACAGTTCACGTTCTGTTTCTCCGGCCACTACTTACTTCTCCGTCCGTTTTTGGCAGCTCTTCATCTTCTGCATACCTCTATGACCACTTCCTTCCCTATGTTCCATTGCAATCCGGACAATGTGCCAAGAGTTAGTCCCTTGATGAGTCAGGCACTCTTTGTGTGTGTCAACTTTGGAACTCCCTTCTCCTGAATGTCTGCCAAAGCCCTAGCAGAGCGTTTCTGGAGGCAATACAACTTTTTATAAAAAGAAATAAAAACAGGCAATCATTTGCTGGCCAAGAATAAGCTGATAATTATTTTTCAGAAGCCTTTCTAGATGTTTTATAGATACATTTTTTTATCATTTCAAATCGTGAAACTACCCTGAGGGTACAAGACAGGGAATCTGTTTAATTTAGTAATGAAGCACATCCACTCCAGATCGCGAACATACAGACATAAGAAGAACTCTTCTAGTTCAAACCAAATGCTCATCTTTCCTGCATCGTGTTCCCATGTGCCCATCCAAACGCCTACGGGGAGCCCACAAGCAGGGCCTGAGTGCCAAAGTAAAACCTTGTGATTCCCAGCCATGGGTTTTCAGATGCATGCGGCCTCTGACAGTGGAGGTACAATGTAGACGTTGTTCGGGTCTCACTGGGCACAGTCTTTTGCTATCCACTTTCACTGCTTTGAACTTTTCATCCTCCTTGTGCGCTTATTTACTCACTTTGAGTTTTATGTGGACTTCTAAATGTAAAAAGTGGACAGCAAGTTGTTCCATGAAAGAGTTGGTGCATCCACTCGTTGTGATTATAGGCAACTCCCCCAAATGTATGCTAGGGTGTTAGCGGTGTAGACCAATTTTTACATATTTGAGAGGTAAAACTTAAATTTGCTACGCAAGAGTTGGAAAAGATATTTAAAGAAAGGAACGCCATATATTTAAACACTGCAATCAGAAAGAATTTCTGTATAATGCTCAGATGGTATAATACCTTCGAAGGTATAATACCTTCGAAGTTGAATGGAATCAGTTCTGGAAGTCCGTTCGACTTCCAAAGCATTCAACTTCCAAAGCACAGCTTCAAATTGGCTGCAGGAAGCTCCTGCAGCCAATCGGTAGCCATGGAAACCCTGCTGGATGTTTGGCTTCCGAAAGAACGTTCGAAAACCAAAACAGTCACTTCCAGGTTTCGATCATTCGGTAGCCAAAATGTTCGAGAACTAGGCTGTTTGAAAACCAAGGTACTACTGTATTGTTATTGATCATGATGGGTCCTTTCTTATGATTTATGTTGCTATAACAGAGGCCTAATTTGGTATCAATTTATATCTTAATGTGAATTTATATCATTTATATTTTTATGATTCTTTTCTTTCCATGTTTTCGTCATCTATTCTGTCTTTTCCTATGGTCTCAATTTCAACTTTTTGCTCTGTGAACAGAAGGATCTTTCATACGGAAAGAGTTGTGCTCATGGAAAAGGTCCTCCTGCTCTTAAAGCAAAAAGGGAGGCCCCAAGTCAGTGGTGGACAACCAACAGCTGCTCCCACAATGCGACTTCTAGTCCTGTACCCTCAGCAACTCTGCTCTTGAAGATATTCCAACACACACCCTGTGCAGATTTTCAGGGTGCTTGCAAGGCTATAGAAGTTGGAGAAATCCTGTTGCGCCAGCACAAGTCCATTCCACTGGTGGGTGGCATTGTGGGATTCTACCCTATGTTTTCAGTCAAAATTATATCTAAACCGTTTGATAGAGAAATTACAGTGAGACAAATCAGAGGGGAGGGGAGTAGAGTGGATGGAAAAAGAGAGAACACGTAGTTGCTGACTTCATTCAAGGCATCTTTGACCTCCTTTATGAGAAAGATGGTCAACAGTGCATTCCATATTTTAACATAAAGACGTTTGCACCAATAAGTGTTAATTGCAGTTTTCTTTGTTAGTTTTCTTTTCATTTATATAAACATGTTGTTTTGAACTGTACCATAAGTGCCAGCTGCTATTAAAAGCCGATTTGTTAATCTTTTTTGAGAAAGAGATTTTCAAAGAAGAGAACAATAAACCATTGTACTGTAATGTGTTTCAGACAGGATCTGTAATGTGTCGTTTCTGCACACTAGTATTTCTTTTAAAAAAGTAAAAGTAAAAAAACATTTTATATTTATGGTGAGGATCAAGATTCAGTTCTTATTTTTGCTGTTTGGGCATAATAATTTGGGGGAACTCAGGTCAATATTCATTGTGTCTTTCATTTCATCCCATTTCCTCCATCCTTTCACATCTTTCAGCCTTTTGCAAACTTTTGCTATTGTTCAGCAGTTCTGGACCCAAAGCATGCTGGCGCTTATTTCTGGGAGGATGGGAAAAAGTGATCCAGGCATTTCCTATTAGCTCAGGATCCTAGAAACACCTGCTCAAATCATGTTGGCTGTGTTATGCTTTGACCTGCCCGTTAATGGAACTAAACACAGATTTACAGTGAAAAGTATCAAACTACATGGGAAAAATGCAGCCTCTTAAAATATAGTCATATGAACAGGCCTAATGAGGCCTATATAGTTGCAGCCTTGGAACTCCTGGAGAAAGAGCAGAGAGAAAGTTTCCGAAAAATCTTTAACTGTATGTCTGGGAAAGCCCTCTGGAAGGCACCCCCCTCCCCCCAAAAAATCCTCATGCAGGCCAGTTCTTCTGGTTTTGTTAAAAATCCTGGAGGCAGTTCACGCAGACAGTGGTGGCTGCTCCGTCCTAATAAGGGCACTGCAGATCCTGAATTCCCACACTCCAGCAGAAGCCACGGAAGCCATATCATGCAACAAGCCCTCTAACCAGTGGCCACATTCAGGCAATCAAACTTGGCTTAATAAACAGCTGAGATACATGAGGGTCAGATAACTGAAGATAGCTGCTTCACTCCTGCCTTCATGTAAGGGTCAATGCAAGCCAAGAAGCCATACTTAACCATAGTTTCAAATACCTCTGAGCTGAGAATTAGTGGCTTCCAATCAAGCCAAGATATTGAAATCAGCTTCAAACCATGGTTTCCTGTTCTGGCTTGTGTGGAAGCCATAACCGTTAGCCATAGTTTCCCAGCTCAGCCCTAATGGGAACCTATGTTTAACTGCAGCTTATTGATTAGTTTGCTTGCTTGCATAAAGGGAAGAGCAAAGAGGTTGTGTGCAGGTCCCTGAAGCTTGTCCAAACACAGTCACTCTACATGTGGTTGCCGCCAATTCCTACAATCGCAAGCTCATTTTAAAGATGCATTATGATGTGGAAATGAGGAGTGTTTGTGTGTGCAATGATCACATACAGAACTAGTAACACAAGATGGTCTTGGCACAATCAGCTGATACGCAGAAGCTCCAAGGCAGCTGCTCACCTTATTTGCGCAGTTGCTGACCTGATCTTAGCGACATGTTAAGCACAGATCAAATAATTAATTTCTTTTTCTTCTTTTTTTACTGAAGTCAGTTAAGGGTTTCATGCGAGGAAGATGGAGGCTCAAGCAATGTTATAAGAAATCATTCACATTTATGTAGTTAATTAAATTGTGCCCTGCCTTTCCACTGAAGATGTTTTATTATGTTTTTAATATTCTGTTAGGAGCCACCCAGAGTGGCTGGGGTATAAATAACTATTGTTGTTGTTGTTGTTGTTGTTGTTGTTGTTGTTGTTGTTGTTGTTGTTGTTGTTATTATTATTATTATTATTATTATTATTATTATTATTATTATTATAGCCAAAGGTGGTTAACAGCAATAAAAATAACAAAACAACAGCAGGAAAACAAAGTGGGAAAAGTACATCAAGGAAGTAGTGCACAATTTAACAAGTCTTAGTTTTCCACCCTAGTTTAAATGATTATGAGAAATAAAGGGGGTGTGTAGAAGCTTGCTGGCATGCCTTAAACAGCAATAATTAATATTTACATCATTTAAAAAGGTTATTCTCCCTAAATTGAATCCAACTAATCTGTACTGAAACACTCCCAGAGTGTTAACATATCTAGCCAGAAGTAAGTTGGAATGAGTTGAATGGGACTGACTTCCAGATAAGGGTATATAGGATTGTAGCCCAAAAGCACTCCTAAATTTATATTTGGTCTTCCCTAACCTATAATCTCATGTGCTGAACAGCATCATTCCTTGTCTTTGAAGCGCACATGAAATGGTGCTAATACAGGTATGAAATATGGAGATTAGCTCTTCTTTTGATACAACTTTCCAATAAAATCTAAATAAATACTCTTTGGGCAGTTGATGCATATCCCAGAATAATACACCCTCTTCTTGGTCACAAATGTATAATGAGGGAAGGTTGGCATGTCTACAAAGTTGTTTCTTTTTTTAAAAGGGAGGCTCCTTCTGCTCCAGTGGCAGATGCATCACTTTGGGTTTCCCGTTCCAAAATGCCTTTGACAGGTCATTTCCTCAAGTCACATGCATTTATAATTGGGAATTCAGAGCTCGAAATCAGGTGTTCAGCTGATAAAAATGGCTGATGCTTGACTGAAGTCAACAAGATAATTCCGATTTGCACAAGCCAAATAAGTGATCCAAGGATGACAGCATTGTTGTGTTTTTCCAAACCTCAGTTCAGCTGCTGCTGGTTGTACAGAAAACCCCATGTACAAGCCCTGCAGCTTTTAGAGTATTTAAGCCCTGCTTTCCAGTATAATAGGATGGTTCTTTTAAGTACAGCAACCTTTATGGATTTTATCTTTCTGGAAAGTAATTCAGAAAGTAATTCATGGGGGGAAGAAAGGTACAAAGCATCCTGGCTGCATACAACACAGCAGGGCTGAAATGATGCCATTCTCAAATAATCCTTTTATAATCCTTTCCTTTGCAGACATGTTGCTTTATAAACATGACCACCCTGGGCACCTTTTGGAAAAGCCTGTTCAAAGTTTATTTAACACTGACTTTGGGTTAGATTTACAGCTTTTGGGCCTGTTCGCCAGCAAATAACATAAGGGCTTTCCGTATACAGCTTTTAACATGGTGACATTGCCTTTCATTTAGCATAAGTGATTGTATACGTTAGACTGTCAAATCACTGCATGTAGTTTTTTGTGGTCAGGGACTTGTTTTATCATAGAATTCTGCTGAACCACTTCCAAACCAGAACTCCCATGTGTCTAATTATATTGTATTCCCATTATATAAACTTTATTTTTTAAGACCAAAAACATATGAAATAATGATGGGAATAAGCCCTTCCTAGACCACCGCCTCTTATTTGTGGGAAGAAAAGTTTACAGGAGGGACTCAAAGGCTGTCATTAGTGCACAGGTAGGATGGATGGACAATCATGTGATCACAATCTCCCAAGAACTTTGAAACCCTTTCTAGAAGGTTTTAAAGTTAAGGCAGGCAGATGAAGAGAATCTGTGCAAAGGTCAGGAGGGAAGAAGAAGCTTGCTGGAAATGCTTCACTTTCAGCTTATATGGAGATCAGCATCCATGGAGGAAATAAATATTTAGGTCAAGGCTACTTCCAGTGTAGCATTTTGCAATGAAGAATTCAACAGGAGATACGGCAATAGAAATGTACAGTACGCATATAAGGTCATTTCCATCAAGGGGACGGGGGGTGGAGGGTGGGACCACCATTGTTGTTAAGTGTCATCTGCAGGGCTATTTCTGCTCTTCCCAAGTCAGTGATTTATTCCAATACTAAAAGTTTAACAGAAAATTCCCCCAAAGAAGGAAGCCTTAGACTAACATGACAAGCTTGTTTGTTTATTTGTTTGCTTGTTTTATGGCATTTATTAGTTGCCTACTTTTTTTTACAAAAAGGACGAAATAATATGAACATTTAAACCAACTAAGAAAACCAGGTCAAAATAAAAACCTAAAAACACATCTTTAATGTATATAATAAGGCAGGTCTAACAAAACCCACCTGACCCAAAAAATAAAATAAAAAGCATTGAAGAAGCCACAGATGTACGCAATGCCCTCCAAATTAAGGGACAAAAGCTTGACTAAAAAAGAAACAGTTTTGCCTGATTCCTAAATATAGATAACAATGGCACCAAGCATGCCGCTCCAGGGAGAGCATTCCACAAACAGGGTGCCATCATTGAAAAGTCAGTTGCGTAGACAGTGCTGTACCTTGCTGTGGGTCTCTTCTGCTGTGTAGAGGTGGGGAAGGAGCATAAAAATTAAACATGCTGAATAAGCATAGGGGAGGGAATCCTGTGGAGGTGTATTTTTACAAAAAATGATACAATGAGGTTAAATTTTGAGCCTATCTGGCACTAAGGAGTTGGTCTTCTTGTTCAAAATCATTCATAAATGTCCATCAGACAAGATGCTTTCATCTTCTCTGAGAACTTAGTATGGATGACAAAAGAAAGAATAAAGACCATAGGAAGCTTTCTTATACTGAGTCAGGCCATTGATCCATCACATTCAGTGCTGTCCACACCGACTCACAACAGCTCTCTGGGTTTCAGGCAGAGACCTGCTGAGACCTTTGTATACATAGGAAGTGCTCTGCCATTGCCTTTTTTTTTTTTAATCCTGAACTCCACAGAAGTATATCTTACTGAAAAATAAAACCCTCAAAACCAAGTCTGTAATCACTACAGTTCAGGAACAAGTGAGCAGATCAAAGCACACACCACCAAGCACATGAGTCATCCGAGATAAAAGCTTAAAATCTCTCAAGGAGAGCCAATGTAAGGTGATATGAAGCAAAGTCCTCAAGGTAGGCTTTGGCAGTAGCTCCCGAGTGGAACATTTCTGCCCCAACCTGTGTGAGGAAGAGGTTGAAGCAGGAGGGCAGCAGTTTACCCTTATCATTGGGCAGTCCCCTGTGTAAATCAGTTCTAGTCTGCAGGGCAAACCAATGATTAAAGCATCTTGATTTCTTTCTCTCCCACTTCAGAACAAGGTACTCTACTACTATTTCCACAAAGTTAAAGGTGCAATGATACGGAGAGAAAAGATTTGTCTAGCAATCTGATTTAATATTCAGTTAAGGGGTTAAAAAGAAAGAAAGATGAAAGTGATTTTGTTTAAGATCCTGTTTTATCCCAGACCTGTTAACGTGCAATTTGAAAGAAATTTGAAAAAACGTGCAATTTGAAAAAAAATGATAATAGGATTGTTTGTTTCATGTTCCATTTGGTTGCCCTTGGACTGCAGAGAGGAAGGGAAGCCTCTATCATGCGCCAGGGGATCAAGAGTCACTGGAAGGTCCCATACCAAGTCTTCTAGGAAAAATATCTTAACAAGTCCAGCCTGGCCTCACCATTGGCTAAAGAAGGAGCAGCTACAGGGAGCTTTCTTCCACTAACCCTCCCTGCCAGGAAGAACACTGTTTTCCATATGCCAGTTCTCTGGGGCCTGCAAGGTACAAGAAAAGCATGCTATAGCCATCTATCAGCCAAAGGATTAAGGGCTCTGAATTTGTGAGTGTGCTCCCATTTGGGATTATTGTATTATTACAATAATTTTATTATTACAATTAGGGATGTACACAAAACACAAGATTTAGTTCAGATCCCAAATCAGTACATCATAAAACAGCCTGATTCAGCTCGGACTAATCTGGAGGGTGCTCAATTTGTCTTAGGGAACAATTCCCTATTTACTATTGGGAAAATCAAAAAACAACTGTGACATTTTCCCCTGTTCACAGAAATGGATGGAATTTGCCGGCACATGAGCCCTACCATAGTAGATAAACCTGCTAAATTACAGAGGAGTGGGCCTGTAAAAGCATATAATATATAATATATCCATCCAACACTCTTAAGCAGAAGTATTCCAATGACACTATTAGTTCCCTTTGAAATCAAGGAGGTTAAACTGACTTAAATCACAATACATCAGATTAACTGGGAAAGGAGCTGAGTGTTCAGTAGGATAAACAGCACTGCATATTGATACCCATCATACTTTTTCTTGGGGCACTTGCTAGCCACATCCTACCTGCTGATCATGCTCTCCATTCAGCAAGCATGTGTAATGGGCAAATGCATGTAGACCCTGTCTATGTATTTACATCAGTATCACATGAGGTCCCTCCTCACATTCACCAAACATGCAATCCCCAGAGGAAGTCCATAAGTCCCTTGACCATTATTTTAACACATGACAGGGATGTCCGAATCATCTCTACAGTTTTGCAACACTGGAGTGAAATATATTCCTCTATGCAATAATACATTCATGATTTAAGGAAGCATCTCAAGAGTAATGCGTAGATTCGAAGAGGCAGACTCCTGTATACTACAACATTCATAGAATCATAGAATTGTAGAGTTGGAAGGGACCCCAAAGGACATCAAGTCCAACCCCCTGCAATGCAGGAATCTCAACATTCTAACTGTGCAATCCATAAAGCATGTTTACTTAGAAGTAAGTCTCAGTGCATTTAATGTGACTTGCTTTCTATCTGGTATTTTTCTTTCTTTCAGAGTGCTGTTTATGAGTCATCCCTCACATTTAACTATTCTACCTCATAATCCATTAAGAAGTTGATGGATGTCTTATGAATCCTCTATGTGCCTTCACAACATGCATTTTGAAGAATGTCCTTTCAATAGCTCGGCAAACATTCAAAGAAAAAGGATTGACTGGAATGCAAATGTGCACATCTGGAAACAGACTATGATTAAGGTGTTTTTTTTACAGTATGTTTATGTTTTCAGGAGTTTTACATTATGCATGCTTTGTCTCCTGGAAGGCATGTTTAACCCCAGCTTCTCGGGAATAGAAAGACATAAGGGGAAATACAGGGTTCACCTACAAAAGTCATTAGGTTTCAATCAGAGATGAGATACCTGGTTGGACTTCGATAACCATCAGCCCAAGCCAGCATGGCTAATGCTGAGGGATGATGGGAGTTGTAGTGCAACAACATCTGGATGACCACAGGCTCCCCAGGGATTACAAAAAGTAAATTGAGTGAATAATTGGGGGGGGGGGGTTAGTCAGAATTTTTTTAAAAAATCACTGTGATTCATATATTGGTAACTTTGTGATTGGACTTCTGTAATGCGCTCTACATAGGCCTTTCCTTGTTCTAGAAGTTGCAGCTGATTCAGAAAGCTGTGCCCAGGTTGTTGAGTAGAATACCTGAGTGCACATATATAGCACCTATGTGCTATGTGGAGGGAACTGCACTGTGCCTATCAGATGCTGGACCATGTTCAAGGTCTTGTTGTTAACATTTAAAGCCCTGAACAACTCAGAACCAGGTTACCTGAAAGACCTCCTGCCACAGTACAGATCTGTAGAATTACTGCAAACTTCATGTGGGGAAATTCTGCTGGTGAGACTGACTCAAAAGTGGACATTTGCTGCTGTTTCACCAATGCAATGGAACACCCTCCCCTCTGCCATATGCGAAGCAGCAACCATCAGTTAACCTCAGATGTCTAGATCATACAATCAGACCCCTGGTTTTTTATTTGCTTTTACCTGTTTTATTATGCTGCTGTTGGTTTTAAGCGGCATTTTGTGTTCATGCTGTTGTGTCCAGATCAAGGGAGCAGGACCCAAAACAGAAACAGCTCCCCAGGGGGGGCAGAGCCACAAAGCTAGCTTCCTGGCAGGTGAGTCATTGTTGCTTCCTGGGAGGGAGAGGCCAGCATGGTACAAACAATGGCAGGAGTGTGGGATTTGCTCTGCTGGTGTGTTTGCACTGCACTAACCTCCCCGCTGCCTCACCTCTCCCCATGTTCCTCCCGATAACCAACAGTGGCTCACCTGCCAGGAAACTAGCATGGTGGATCAGCCCCATCCTCTCTCTCCTGAAATCCTTCCCAACAAGATAGTTGATGCTAGATGGGTCAGTGGCAGTGGCGTAGGGGGAGGGCATGCTCTGCCACACAATTGCTATCAGTCATCCAAAGTTTGAACTTCCCCAAGAGTCACAAAGCAAAATATCTCTGACCGGTGCTCTAGTCCTTGTGTAGAGCAATGGGAATTAGTGATCAAGCAGCATGTCCATGATTAAGAATGCTTTCATGCATCTCCACCTGCTGGCTGGCATTTCATTCATTTCAGTCCTCTCAAGGGATAATAACCACGCGGCTCTGAAATAAAACACGTTTGTTGAAAACAAAGATTTACTGAATGAATAAGGGCTATAATAATACAGAGTATGATAGACAGCACTTTAGCTTACCAATAAATGCAGTGGATCTGCTTATAGCCATGGTTAAAGCCTGCGACAAAAAAGCAGAAGTCAAACTAAATCCTTACAACTCCTATTGTTATAGTAATAGAGGTCTAAAACAGAGAGCAGAGTGTTTTGCAGCACGTTGTCCTGATTTCCAGATTCCAAACAGCTGCTCCTGTGGTTCCTTTTACTGTCTACTTCCTTTTGCTTGCTATTTTAAAAGCACCTTTTAAATGGTCTTCTGATTAGAAAACAAGAGAATGGGACCTTCACAGCAGAGGATTGCTTTATAACAGAATACAGGACTCTAGTTTCATCAGGTGGGATTCGATCACACACAGGCAAATTTAGGATGGGCAATGTTGATTTGATGCTCTTGTGCAACAAATCTGCTTTCCTCTCCCCCCCAAAATGGACTTTTTTCAATAAGGAAACAGGGGAGGAATGCAATGGAAAGTGTGGGATAGCAGTTGTTTGACACATCATCATATAACCTCCCTGCAAATAAACAGCCAACATTGTCTAACCTCCCCAGAAACTTTATGTAAATGAATCAGGGTGAATGCTACAGGTAGCCTACAAGCAAGTACCAGTCCAGTTTCTCTATACGTATCTGATTAGGCAGAAAGACAGGATGCAAACAGGGGGAGAAGGGATAACCATAACTTTAAAAATTGCTGGGGAAGATAAGCCTACTAATGAAGGAGTAAAGAATGACATGAGCTGGGCATGGGATGAGCAACATCTACTGGCCCCTTGGCTTACCCAAGGCCAGCCCTACTATATGACACACTGCAGCAGCCACCTCTACTGGGCTGCTGGCCTCAAGCATGCTCTCCCATTGCCAGCATTGATGTAAGACTCAACCACCAGCCTAATTGGCTTCTGAATATGGAATCAGGTGTGTGTGGCTGCCAACTTATCCTTTGCCTCAGGCAGCAAAATGTCTTGAGCCAGACCTGGACTCACTTCTCTGGCTTTCATACTCAAGCAACCTAAAGGACCAGTTCCTGGGGATATTCTTGTTAGACTCTGTCCACCCTGTAATTTATGTCCCTTGGGTACATTGGTCAAATGAGAATGCAAATCCTAACCCCACTTAACTGGGCATAAGCCCCATTGGATTCAGTAGGCCTTACTTCTGTATCAACGTAATTAGGATTGTGCTGTAAGTTGTAAGAGAAGCAGATGCAAGAAGCAGCCGCAAGTGTTCTCTGCATATAGCTGCTCATTAACTTATACAGCGAAGAAGAGGGTCTGTTCTTTACATGCAAAGGAGCATGTGAGGCACAGGCCGTGAAACCCATTTCTCTGTCACGTCTTACCTCACTGTGCTCCACTGCTTTTGGAAACCTTCTCCCAGACTGGCTTGCTTCCAGTATCAGAGCCAGGTTGGGAGAAGCGGCTTAAAGCAAGGAAGCTTCTCCTCCTCGTGGACGTTCCTTTTCATGTAAATAATCGGTTTTCCCCACCCCACCCTTCTTTCCAATTCCCACTTTATATGTCAGTGGAGCAGACACATGCAGATGGCTGTCCCATCATGTCGAGTTTGGCCCCCAGACTGGAACTCCTACATTTTTTGGCAGCTTGACGTCAGAGCCATTATTTGCTGTGTCTGTTGGTGGAGAGCTTCAGCATTTAAACTGCCTTTTGGAAATCCTCAATGATTTACACTAGCTAAGGGGCTAGCCAGCTGTTCGTACACATCTTCGCATAAGCAACCACCCAGCGCTCAACTGGAGATAAAGGCTGTTTTCCCAACAGCATTAGAAACAATCCAAGGCATGAATTCTTTTGTAATAGGAATGTCAAGAGTTCAGTTACTAATGACTTGTAACCTTGCTGGGCTGGGATCACTCTGTCTGGGGCAGGTTTCTTTATCCTAGTCAGTTTGGTAGGTCTACCAGAAGTACCACAGGAGAGATATGCAATGCTGTCCACTCCTCCATGGCTACACTACTTTGTGACCTTTCCAAAAGTTTCCTTTCTCCTTCTTTAGTTCCCCACTGCATTGCTCAAGGGCAAAATCACTTTAAAAACACTGTTGCCTATCTCTGAGGGGTGCGAGATTCCAGGGGTTCCAGGCTCTTACCCAGGTTTTTGTGTTTCCTTCAGAATGAGGTACAAAGAAGACTGTGGTATCGTTATGATATATGGTTTATTTGCACATATACATAACCTGAGCCTGTGGTGGAGGGGCTCACAGCAGGAACACTCCAAGAGGGCCTTGCTTCCCCCATAGCCACAGCCTTGGATTCAAACATCGTTCTGACTCTCTGACTTCTCAGCCTGTTGCTTCCTGCTCCTAGCTCACGTCTCTCAACTCTCACCTTTGTCTTTCTAACTAGCAGCCACTTGAAGGAGGGCTCCCAACCCCCAGATCACCCAGCCCACCCATGTGTCATCTGGCACAGATCCACTTCCTTTGTTCCCCTTAATGGCCTGTTACCTAGACCAGGCATAGGCAACCTTCAGCCCTCCAGATGTTTCGGACTACAATTCCCATCATCCCTGACCACTGGTCCTGTTAGCTGGGGAACATGGGAGTTGTAGGCCAAAGCATCTGGAGGGCCAAAGGTTGCCTATGCCTGACCTAGACTATCACCGCACCAGGAATTCTGGGAATTTTAATCCTTGCTTATATTTTAACACTTGCGAGAGCCCAGGATTGGAAGGGTATCAGCACACAGCCTACTCCGACTTGCCCGAATTCTTAACAATACACAACAACATCACCCTGTTACACTACACCAAGGGTTGGATCCAACAAAGTTGTCCTGTCAGCACAAGGTCTTCGGTTTACACATTGGCATGCCTCTCCTCCCCTGTGCACCCTCCCCCAACAGAACTGAGGGGTGAATTTTGCATGTAGTTTTCAGGCAAATATACTATCTGTCCAGAAGAGGACAGAGCTCATCATGACTTCAACTTCTAACTCCCCATTAACTGGAATCATGATCGGTTCATGCGTCAAATCCACTTTCTGCCACTTACATAAATTACCATAGCCATTAAATGATCGTTATGTATCGTTTATTATTATGTGTGATCATTCATACAATATAATATAAGATCTATAATGCTTTTGCTTTTACCGCTGGTACGGTTTGTGTAATGGTTCAGCCACAAAAATTCTTTTCTCTGCCATGTGGCTTCTTCCACTCAGGGATCCTGTCTGGGATAAAAGAGTTTAAAGTAGGGAAAGAAATAAAGGTCTGGTAGAAGGGACTCATAGGCAGTGGCGTAGCGTGGGGGGTGCCAGGGGTGCCGACCGCACCGGGCGCAACATCTGGGGGGGCGCGAGTCCAGAGGGAAGGGACAAGTTCCTTCCTCCGCCGGGCTCCCCGCCGCCACCGCCAGCCTTGCGCCCTAGCGTGCGCGCCCCCCGCCGTCGCTGTGGCTGCGCTCCGCTCACTGCTCGCAGGAGGAGCAGCCGCTGCAGCAGCGCTGACACCGCCACCGACGCCTGGCCGGGCACGGGCAGCCTCTGCACCCTGCCGCCGCCGCCATCCCCTCGGCCCAGCCACAGGCGGCGGCTGCTTCTGCCTCCATCCTCCTCCGGGCAAGCAGCGTTGTTTGCACGGCAGCGCCAGCGGCAACTTGCAGGTTAGGGGTTGGGGGGGAGCAAATTACTTGCCTTGCCCCGGGTTAGGGGGCGCAAATTACTTGCGTTGCCCCGGGTGCTGACAACTCACGCTACGCCGCTGCTCATACGGGAGGATTAGCAGGCATGTGAAAGTTTAAGCTTCCCACCTCTGCTCTCTCTGATTATACTGTACTTGTCAAATGCTCTTCCCAGCCACACATTAGCTGTATGAGAGAACACAGGTCCATTGGGCCCATAAAGCATCCTTTGCAGGTAACTTTGGAAGAAATATCCATGATTAGAAATTGAAGGAATCATGCCTTCAGCTCTATGTATAGGGTATTGCCAGGTTCTGCTGATAAGATCATTCCTTTCCCCATATTTTTGCATCACTAGGGCACTAAAATAAAGCATTTTGGCAGATACAGTGTTCCTCATATAGAGTAATGGAGGTGGTACATCGCCAAAAGAAAGCATAAAAGGACACCGACTGGAATAGAATTTCCTTGTACTAATTTATATTAATATGATCATTTATTTATATACATTTAGTTATATGCTTAATGTCAAGATGACATCTAAGTGGTTTGCCAAAAAAAAGACAACAATTGCACAACATTGCACAGAATAATTAAAACTACACCATAATTAAAATACATAATAAGGTGATGCTATCAAAACGTTAAAATATAAATGTATGTGATTAAGATATGCTGTAAAATAAAACAAGTATAGCTATTTTGTATCTATATGTATATACACATATATAAATTTAAGTTTTAATAAAGAAATGAATACTATGCATCTCACCATAGTTGGGAAAGACCATGACCAGGTGTGTGCCTGCTCAGTTTGTTTCCCAGGTACTAACTGTTGATGGGCAGCTTCAAGGCCCATCCTGTTCCTTCTTGTGGTTCTTTTATCTTTAAACTAGACTTGGACTGGCCAGCGCTCTAGACAGAGAAACTATTTGCTTGAGAGCTATGAAACCTGGGATCAAATCTCTTTTTGGCTTACTGGATGGCTTTGGACCAGTCATAAACTCTTGGCCTCATTTACCTCAGACTTCTTTCCACCACCCACCCAAGAATCACTCAGAGAAAGAGTGAAGTACAAATGAATATATATGGAGAAAGAGTGAGTGAGAGAGAACCTGGAAAATTAAATATTAAATTAACAATGAAAAATGAAATTAAGATCTTCCCCTTCCTGAGGCTCTCATTTCCTGAACAGAGCATGCATTCACTCAAGGTACCAAATTTTCAAGGCTTTGATTTTCAGAAAGTGTTGAACCATCTACCGTATTTTAAATTCTATCTTGGAAATCCTAATTTCTTAATAATAAAAATTAAACCCCAACTTTGAAGTGCTTTAAGCAGACATAGAAACAATGAAGGCATCCCAGGTCACCAGTCACTTTCAACAATCTTGGGCTAGGATCATTATTAAAGAGAGACCTCTGCTGCATTTTCACGTTATCCACAATAAGCTCTGATTACAATATTGCCCACGGCCATTTGAGTCATTACTGTACACTTCATGAGAAATCGAAGTATGAGAGCTATGGAAATTAAACTCCCTGACCTGAACACATTTTCCCCTCTTTGATGTCAGTCTGAATAGCTGTTTTGACTGGGATATAATTTTACTTTTTAGGCATACAAGCTCTCATGACAGCTACAACACTTGACTTTTGGAACCTTAAAAGCCACGCATTGTTTTTGGTCCCTTGAATGACAGGGAAGTCAGAATAGTCACAAGAATTTTGTAAATGCTGTGGTTCACAAAACTGTTCTTGTGGCTATGTTCATATCAGACTTCTGTTTCTCAGAGGTAGACCATACTACCTGTCAATGCCCAGGCACCTCAAGAAGGATGATACTGATGATGATGATATAGCTGCTAGGAAATTTTCATGGTTTTATTGTATAATTTACCACTGAAATAACCGAACATTGATTTTTCAAAACTCCTTTATATTTGTGAATGTTCACACAGTATTATACTCTTAAAATTATGTTCCTGTGGTGGTGGTGGGGTGAACATACGGACAATGAAAGTGGACCCCGAGATCTCTTATGTTTGCAAGGAGATTTATATTGCGAGCCTGAAAAGATAAACATTCACATCTACTTTTCAGTCTCTGACGTCCTCACTGCCCTTTCTACATTTGAACATATACATTTAATCATCCATCTCCTTTAGATTCCTATTTGGACACATGGACTGTCTATATTACCGTAATTTATATTTTAAAGCCGTTATTAACTAATACTCAATATTTGTTATCAGATGCAAGGCTTAAGAACCACAAAAGCTATAATAATTGGAAAAGGTTTATTGAATATATGGAAAATAACTGTGTACTGCTGAAAACGCATTAAGGTAAAATCAACAGGTCAAATAAGTTTTGATGGATGCAATAATGGAAAACCGATTGGTATAGTTTTTGGTTTTTTTTAATAGAAATTTTTATTGGTTTTTCACCTTTTATAAAGACAAATACACACAAAAAAGACAAAAGACAAAAACATGTATACTTTCAGAAAATCCTACTTTCCTAACCTTGTTCCCTGACTTCCCCCCACCCCCCTTCATGCATCCCCATTCCCAGAATTGTGTCAGCAAATTGGTATTTCTCTTCTTAATCATCTTAAAATTACCTCTTTTATAAAAAAAAAAAGTAATTTTTTTCTAAGTTGGACTCAAGTTCTCTTCCATTGATTTCCCAATTTGTCTTAAATAAAAGTCATATTAACTAAACCCAAAGGTCTTGAGTGTTTTTACAATTCTATTCTTCCCTCCCTCCCATCCCCGGTTTTCGTCCCTTCCCAGTACATATCCAAAATATCAGTTCTTAGCCTGGGTTCCTCACGTCCGAGGCTTTCAAGTCTCTTTCAGTCCCTCTCCGCCGGTCTTGTTGATAATCCTTTATGTCGGTCGTCGAGTCTCGAAAAAGTTCTGTCACCATCCAACCATATTCTCTTCCCACAAGAACATTTGGAAACAGCTGCTGGAAAATTTCCACAAAGTCTGCATCTTCAGAGTCAAAGTCAAGGTGGAGGCCCCCATCATATTTCTTTATTTTAAGTTCCTGTGTTCCATAAACTCCCGGGGCCTCCTCCTTCATCTTTTGCATCTTTCGCAGATTTGTGTTAGATGTAATCCAAAAGTCTCCTTGTTTATATTCCACAGATGTCAGCTTCTGGTTGGTACTTTCCAACTTTACTTTCTCTTTTTCTTGTTTAGTCTCTTCCACTTCTTTAGATATCATTTCCGATTCAGCTGTGGATTCTTTCTCATCCAGGTCCTCAATACATTCAGCAGAGCTGCTTGTTCCAGAAGTCAAGGTCATGAGTTGTTTATTCATAGCCAGACTCTGCTCTTGTAAGACTCCCACCAGATGAAACATTCTTTCGATTTCCACTAGTAACTTTCCATCCACAGCCATTGTAATTTCACAGAATTCCCCCTAGAGGGAATCTAGTTACTTAGTAATCTTTCTCCAACAATCCTCCAACTTATTGTTATTACTTTGTTTCCAACAATTTTAACTCAATTGCAACTCATTTTAATCCAGAGGGATCTTAAATAACGATTTTTCCACTTAAATTGTCCGTTTGACAGCTTTGACAGCTGTCAAACTCCGCACCTCTTCCACAAGCTCAAAAGCAGGACGCTCCCGGGCCCGGGGGGGGGGGTTGTTTACAACTGAAAGAAAGCTTCCAACACTCCACTCTCCAGCTCAAAATTTCTTTTTGCCAAATCTTGGAAGTTAATGTCTTTTTCAACTCACCCCACAAAGGGTAGGCACTCCAGCTTAGTTCTTATATCGTTGCTTTAGATCGTCTGCAAAAAGGGGGGGTGCGGACTTCCTTTTAGCACACCCCCCCCCGGTCGTCTCAAATTCACGGGATAATATTCATAAAGTCCAATTCCGTTTTACTCACGGGTTGTTCTTTTCAGTCCGAATTTCAAGGAAGGGAATCAGCGCTCTCCAGTCATGGCTCGCGGCTTCGCTCAACCGAGGTAGCGATCGACTCTCAGCACCACGCCACCCTCCGTATCCTCTCCGCAGCCTTTAAAAAGGCTCTTCGTGAATCGGGGGGCGCTTAAGGTGCCCACCGAGTCTTCAGTCCGCAGGCTTCAGCGCCTGTGGTTTTTGAGGGTCCCCGCGTCGCCGGCGCGGCAAGACCCGTCCTCAGTTGAGCCGATTCCCTCCGCAGCTCGGAGGGAATCCGCCATTTCCAGATCGCGCCAACCCGGAAGTCCCCGATTGGTATAGTTTTTGTAAAATATGCAGGGATATAAGATATGTAAAATGAAGCATGGAAGAGAAGTCATTGATATCTTAGGTATGTAAAATGTTTATTTGAAATTGTAAAACAGAAAATTTAATAGAAAATATATTTTTTAATAATAATAATAATATCAGTTTGAGAATATATTCTTAGTTATCCTGGAAGCATCTTACAAAGAACAATTCAAATTAATCATATCATTTCTTCATATTTCTTTCACACTGTCACATAAACAAATATTCTGATGCACCAAAAAACGAGAAGAAAATGGGACAGTCATGGCAACAGGCACTACCATTAGGGAAAGTGAGGGAGCTGCCTCAGGCAGCAGATGCTGGGAAGCAGGGAGTGGTGGGGAGGTACAAGAGGGTAGTCATGGGGCTACCCTGCACCTGCTAATCTAGCCTTCTGCCCACCAGTATGGTGAAAAGCACTGTCCAGTTGCCACTGCTGAAGCAAGCTTCAAGCACCAGTCCAATTGGCTTCTATACATAGAATGGGGGTGGGGAGGTGACCATCTTCTCCTTTGCCTCAGGCAGCAAAATGTCTTGGACATTTTGTATAGGACATTTTCTTGCTCTCGTTGTCAATGAGAATATTTCATTACCAAGCTTTTAAAAGTTGGATCCACCCAAGACATCCATATACGGTGGTACCTCGGTTTAAGAACAGTCCGGTTTAAGAACAATTTGGTTTACAAACTCCACAAAACCGGAAATAGTGTCCTGGTTTGAGAACTTTACCTCTGTCTAAGAACGGAATCCGAATGGTGGAAGAGCACCGGCGGCGGGAGGCCTCATTAGGGAAAGAACACCTCAGTTTAAGAACGGTTTCGGTTTAAGAATGGTCTTCCAGAACAGATTAAGTTCGTAAACCGAGGTACCACTGTACTCTCTACCCCAATATTCAATTGTACTGTAGAACATCTGCAAGGAGACCCTGCACATGGACAGCAGTATTTGTGCAAGTCCTCCTTGCCAATGTTTATACTGATTTTGTAGATCTCAGAAGTTAAGGCCAGAAGATGCACAGACATGGAGGGTAAGGCCAGTGTGAACAGTCACACTCCTCCTCCTTGGTTGTGGGATATGAGTGGCGAGCTTGTGAACAGCCCATTAGTGCCTGCTTTTTTTCAGGAAATTAGGTTCCATGGTCTTCTCCCACACTAAATATCACTTTGTTAGTTTAGATACTGAGAGTTCACCCAGTGAGCATCATGGCTGACTGAGGATTTGAACCCAGATCTCCCTGTACACAGTCTAACACTCAGAGTAGCTTTCTGTGGGCTGATCCATGCCTCTAACCCAGTTTCATGCAGTGTTTGTTTATCTTCAGAAAGGTATGTGGAACCTACCTGAAGTGAGATACAGACCATCATTCATAACATCTGCACTCCCAAGAACATCCTCACTTTGGAGTTACTCAGTTTCAACATGTTATTGAAATATGTGCCATGTTCCCCTCTCCACAAGCGACTCGGCAACCTCGAAAGCACAAGGAAACATCACAACCCTCTAATGCAGATATTCCAAGTAAATGAAACCTTTTTCAGTGTGGTTGCCTTTGTAATAACAGCCTTCTTATATGGTAGATACTTACATAACAGAAGATGAAAAGACATTTTATAGCCTTCTGGCCAGAGGACTGAAAATTAACGGCATACCTGTGGCTATTCAAAGCCAGGGAGGGAGTCACTTTTGGGCCATGGGAAACTCCAGGCATTTTGCTTCTTCATTCCTGCTTCTTGACTAGCCTCTACTATTTGCATAGGCCTGGTTTCTTTTTCATGAAGCTGATACATTTAAAAGTAAACAAATCTCCCAACATCTGGATGGTAAAACAAATTCTGAAGAAAGCTTAACAATGGATTTAATTAATGAATTAATGAATTAACCTTATGTAATGCATTTTTTAAAAAAATACAATTATATGAATAAAAACTAATTTTTTAAAAATATTGAAGCTTCTCATCACATGTCAGCCCAAATAGTATGTGTCAGATCACTGGAAACTAGAAAGCACTTTCATTTTGAAAATGGCATGCATTGTCATGTGTGACGAATGCATTCACATATACTTTGCTGCTGACAATATATAACAGGAATGGTCGGTGGCGCATCAAAATGGCCTCCCGACAGTAGCGTCACGGCTACTTACCAAGTCAGTGAAGAAGCTGCTGGTGCACCTTGAGTACTCTCTTAAAACATGAAGGTAAAGTGGCTGACGAACATATTGTCGATCTTTTATTTTTATTGTTATTTTTAAAAAGCACAAAACACCTCTTTTGAACTGGGACAATCTTTGTCTCACCATCTTAACTTTAGATTTATTCATTTAAGGAATATATAAGCTGCCTTTTTAGGACAAAACCAACCCAAGGTGACTTCCAACAGAATACAAGCAATATAGAAATATAATGAAATGAAGAAAACATGACGATGACTCAACAGGAACCAGCAATGACCTTAAAACACTAGGCCCAGTAAAAACATACAAATGTAATAACTGAAGTAGAGATAAAAGCAGCACCAATAATACAGCATTCCAATAATATTGTGAGAAAGTCACAATGAACAAATAAGTTTTTAGGACCTGCTTAAAGGTGATGGCACCTGCCTTCAAGTTTTACAAAATCACTAAAGGGTTGGATATGTGCAAATCATGTGAACAGCAGCATTCTGGGATAAATATGTCACCTTTTCGGAGGGGCAGGTGAGGGTGAGCAAAGATAGGCGAAAGGAAAAGAGAGGGCACTAGGAGACAGTGGGCTCTTACCCCTAATATTCCCAAGAGCCTCTATTATTGTTTGGCTGAGTTGGAACGCCTATGTACATTGACACAGAACTATTTAGAAGGGAGATAAGGAACTCAGTTCACATTTGGCTTCCATTTCAACATGCCTGTTGTTTCACCGGTGATTGGAAATTTTGCTTAGCCTTTTGACCATAGTCAAAAATGCTGTTGTTGTTAGGGGTTGAAGAAGTATGTAAAGGTGTTTAACCATCCCTGATAAACTCTATTGCAAGAGTGTCTAATCTTCCTTTACCTGATAGTTCCCTGGTTAGGAATGCGCCTGCATGACCTCTCAAACCTCCCCAATTGGTCTTCTGTTTATCTCAATTTTGTGCAAAGAAGGTTGGAAACATTTTCTTTTCTCTTTTGTATGTCAAAATGAAGTTCCATGCTTCCGGAATGGGGGAGAGAACGGGTGTACAAAACATATTAAAAAAGAGTAAAACTACTTTCCTCGTGAAAGGTCTTTTCAGGGCCGGCCCTGAAGACTGAAACTTGCTGCTACCACCAGAGTCACACAACCCCGGTAAGCAGGTTTCAGCAGGGGTGGCCCCTTCCCATTTCGCCTCAGGTGGCAAAATATTCCGGGCTGCCCCTAGGTCTTCTACACATATAACAATCACTACCACGATACATGTCATGTGCATTGGGGGATTCTGGGGCCTTCGTTCCTTTGACACTCCACTCCACCAGGAATGGAGAATGTGTGGCCCTCCAGATATTGATGGCTTCCAACTCCCCACCCCCACCCCCAGCCAGCTTGGCCCATAATCAGGTATGATGCAAGATGAGGTCCAGCCCTCTTTATTCACACTGGAAAGTCATTCAACTCAAGGTCACGAGCTTGAAGGTCTTTGGATCAGTGAGTGACTTTCTCCAGAACCATGCCAGCTAGAGGGAGAGAGGTTGAGTTTCTTTGGGATTATAGGGCTGAGAATTCTTTGGGTGGGGGGAAGAATGTGTTTTGAAGGTGCTTCAGAAGTATAGTGTGTGCATAGCCCAAGACTGCTCCTCCACAGGAGCTAAATGCTAGCAAGTGTTTCCCTAGGGCAAGAGTGGGGTACCTGTGGCCCTCCAGCTGTTGTCACCTCTAACCCCCATTATCTTCAGATATTATGACCCAAAAGTCTAGGATGATGGAAGCTGCAGTCCAGCAGCATTTGGAGTGCCACAGCTTCTCCAACCCTGCTGTACGTTATGGTACTGGCAACTTTTTAATGTACACATCAGACATCAAGAGGAGGAAATTTTTTTTGTCAAGCCTTGGTACTACAATGCTTACATTTCTAGAGTAGAGATTAGAAGCAACAATACTGTGCACTTGGGGGGGGGGGGCTTTTTCATTCACATGTTGCCGTGCAAATCCCCATATTCTGCTCCTTTCCTGCTGGATTTCTGGTTTCATTGCAACAGACAGTGCAAGGCAAAGGCAGTCTTTTTCAGACCATAAATAATATAAAACCAAAGCAAAATCTTACCTCATACTTCAGGACAAATAACTCCCTTGGGGAAAGCCCACGTTCTAGCTTAAAGCACATGCTGATATTTGAAAAGTCCAACACCCCAACCAAGTCCCTTTGTAATAAACTCTTACACTGTACCTTTAAAACTTAATGGTCTGTGAAAGTTATTATTGGATGTTTTTAGCATGACGTGCCATTCAGACTCAAGTTTATGAAGTGCATGAGGGCTGCTTCAAAATGACAAAGCTCTGTATGGAAAGTCCTTCCACATAGGAATCACTGTACAGCCTAGGTGGGGTTGTTTGATGGCCTTATATGCACCTATTTGTCTATCTCTTTTAAATTTGAAATAAAATCCTGAATTGCCCAGAATAACCAATTTTCACTTATTAGGATACCATGTGTGCTTGTGTATCCCATCCACAAAATAATGTATGTATTGTGATGTTTGCACATATAAGGGAATCCAGTTCACAGCAAATCTTTGAAAATACAGTAGTTTTTCAGCATTTCAAGCAAAGCACACATACACTTTTCATTTAAAAAACCCCACACATAAATAAAATATTGTTTATCATTTTATAGAAGAATAATAGTGAAGTGAATAATTAATGAATTTATATCCTTTCTCCCAAATAAGTCCAGGCCAGTAAACCACCCAGAAAAATGGTGTTACTGAGCAACCTACATTAATGGCACAAACAAACAAAATAAAATAATAATAATAATAATAATTATTATTATTATTATTATTATTATTACACTACATTCTATTTGTACAAAGAATTTAAAAGTTGAAAATTGCTGTGGTAGATAAGCTAGAAATGTGTTTTTGAAAAAGAGATAGCTTTTGAAGGCTTCCATGCTAGAATGCAACCGAGGCAGTGGCATTTAAATGGATGGTGCTTCTAGACTGTTGCTGTTTTGAGGTGGGATTCCTTTTATACCAGCAAATTTAAGTTGCACAATGATAATTGATTGGGAGGTCTTGCGCAATGAACCAGCTCCACCCCAAAATTACCCCCCCCCTTTTGGCAATAAGGAAAGTGACAGGAAAATCCACTGGAAACTGTGGGCTAACGCATGCTTTGGCCCAGCGTTGTCTAACCTCCCTGTGAGGTAAGCCAACATCATCTAACCTCCTTCCAAACAAATCAGGATGAATGCCCAGGAAAACAGGGTGTCTAGAAGCACCCAGAGATTCAGCACTAGCACAGAATATAGTGCTATGTCCTCCAGCAGTGCTTTTGCCACACAAATCCTCCTCTGACTACTCACAAGGAAGTCCAGCTCAACAAAGGTCCTTTCCAATCTTAACTTAAAATTCCAAGGTCCTGTGTATTGTTGCTTCCTGTTGAGCGTGGCTGGGGAATTAGTGATGAGCACTTTTATTTGTCTTTGGAAGAATCTCTGAAGTCTTATACACTCTTATCTGGGGGTCCCAGTGAACACAGCGGGGATTTCTTCAGAGTAGACCTGTATAAGATTGCACTGTTAATTGCCCTCACATCAGTTTCTGGCCCGTAGGGAGTAGGCTTTAATTACTGATTTCCTCACATTTTTTCCTTGACATTTTTATATTGAACTAGCATACAGAACATAAGGGGGAAACAGTAATTAAAGCTTCTCTCCGCTGATGCCTCAGCTACAACATATTCCCTAGGCTACAAGAAATTGGGCAGGATGTATGAACTGGAAGCTTGTTAAGGAAAGGCACAGCAGCTCCGAAAAGCCTTCAGAGCACTTAGCCTGTCCACAATGATGCCTGAAACACATTTGATTGCAAAAAGAGAGACGCTAACCAGGTCTTTCTTGACTTTGATGCATGCAAGGGTAGCCAACGTGGTGCTCCCCAGATGTTATTGGACTTCAGTTCCAGTCAGCCGCAGCTGGCGTGGGCAAAGGTGTTTTGGTGAGAGGTACTTTAGTGAGACCTACCTTAGGAGATGTTTGGCCAAGAGGTGAATCGGAAAATAGGAAAATGGAAAGTACCTCTCCATTGTATTTTTCATCTGTCTACCAGTGGCTGGCTGAAGGTCACCTCGTAAATTTCATGGCCAAGAGAGCATTGGAATCATACTCTTCAGGTCCTAGTCCAACACTCCCATAGCTTTCAGGGTTCTTGCCTTGTTTCTTTTTCATAGTTACTACCTATATCCCATGCTTCCACTGAAGAACAGCGCTCAAGGCAGCTCACCCCAAACCGCCAGCAATGGAGGAAGTAACATGAAAGAATGATGATCGAAGGACACAAAATCAGAGACGGTGATGGCAGGTCAAATAACTTCAAAACAAGGAGCAGCATTATTTAACCTTCCAACGGGTAGGTTAGAATGATATATAAAAAGAAGCCTAAAGTCAACAAGCTTTGTGGCTGAAAAAGGAATTCTGATCTTGGTCTCTCTCTCCCCCCCCCCCCACGTATAACAACACTCTGTTTCTTATGCCACACTATCATCTAGCCAGCTTGCACTTCAGCTGGGGCCCCCACTTTTCTAAGCGCCTCCCCTCAACTCACCCTGGCTCTTTATAGTTCTCCTCAGCTGGGAAAGGGGTCTAGCATAATCACTGCTTACAAGGGGTGTTATTTCCAGAAAGAGGAAAGCTACGTAAGATAGTTGAGTACGGTTCAGTTCCATCGGATCAGAAGGACATGGACGCACACAACACTTGAGTAATGTATGCCCGCTGTGATCTGGTGCAAACTGCAAAGTATTATTATTTATTATTTATTGAATTTATATACCTGGAGGTCTCAGGGCGGTTCACAGAACAAAATCAAAATATAAAACCATGAAATATATAATCAAAATAAAACAACAACCCAATAACATGCCCCCCAAATAAACATTTTAAAAGGGAAAAGGGCAATAAAATGTCTAGTCAGGCAGCATTTATATATTTTTCTTCCTATACTTTGAGCAATATGCTTGAACACTTTACTCTAGTTATAAAATGGGAATAGTAAGTAACCAACACCACAGGACTGTTGTGAGAGGAAATGCAGTGAACACTGGTAATTTACAGGCAAACTGAAAATGCTGAATAAATGATTAAGTGTGGTGCAATTATTTTCTGGGTCTCATGTGTATTTTTAAAACATTCAGTTTCAATCCATAAGAAGTCAGCATTAAAGGGAGAATAAATGAGAGATAAAGGTTTGAGCATTTTAAAAACACATAAACAATGCACACTTGCAGATATAAAGAAACTGAAGCCAGGGCCTGAAATGTTTTTGCTCTGCATTTAAAGTCAGAAACAGGAGCAAATTCTTTCATACTTTCCCAGACTATAGCAATGCCCTTGACAATCAGATAACCCATAGTCCGCAAAATCTGAAATATGTCATCAAGACTTTATTTTACTGCCCAATGTTCCTTGGCCCTGTTGCGTCTCTCAGGCTCTGCTCACCCCCACAAAGCTTACTAGACTATACAAGCAAAAGCTAAGCCAATGAGAGGAAGGGGTGGGCTAAAACATCAAAAGAAGATGCGGTGAAAAGGGGAGCAGGGCTATATACGCCACGGAATGGGGCAGTACAGAAAACAGTGAAGTAAAATGTGATGGAGCAATCTTGTTTTTGCCTCCCACTTCCGTGAGCAATGGGAGGTTCAGGGACGCCTTCAGCAAGAGTCTGGGGGAGCGGATCAGGGAGAGAGCTTTGCAGACTTAGGATGATTTTGTTAAAGCAACAACAGCAACACAATACTATTAATCTGAAATGTCTAAGTTGAAAAGTCGGAGGTGCAGCAGCAAGTATAGACACCGCTGGTCTCAGACTATCGTTTCAAAGGCCAGCTACCTGAGCACACAGGCTAGACAGCTGTCTTCAACCCAGCAGCTGCCACAGAACTATTGTCCAGCCCTGTGGACAGTGGCAATACATGTTATGTGGAGCTACCATTGGGCTTGATCCAGAAGCTTCAGCTGATGCAACATATTGACAGCTAGACTGTTAGTCTAGTCGTTTCTGGTGCTTGCAGTGGCTGCTCATATGCTACCAGGCCAAGTTGCGTTAGGTTAGGCTTTACTTGAAAATTTACATCCATGAATCAAATTAAATTATTAAGTAAAGCAGTGTTGTCTTAATGTGAGACAGTTATCTTAAAATTCAACAACATAGAAGGGAAGGTCCCCCCCCCCCAATATATGGTGGCTCACATTGCTCAATCCATACTTTCTATCAGACCTCTCTGAGTTGGCCCACCTCGTCACCATAGTCACCATTGCCCATTCAGTGACACACTCCCTCTGGGTCCAGTGTTCCCAGAAAGAACATCAGGAGGGAGGTGGAGGATGCTGTTCCAGTTTCTCTTGCCACTGCTTGCCTGCCCAGAAAGGCAACAGTAGGACCAGGAAGGAAGGAAGGAAGGAAGGAAGGAAGGAAGGAAGGAAGGAAGATATATGATTTTAAATAGTATAAGCACATTACAAACAACAATTCAAAATCCAAATATCAAGATTATTCTGAATCTCCTGACTTCCCCCCATCCCTTCCAGGGGTCCTGATGATAATATTCACACCTGCATATCATTATTTATCCAAATTCTTATCCTTCTAAATTATCCATACTTTCTGTTACTCTACAAGTGTGGTTAATATCCTGCCAGTGTTTTAACCTGCTTGTAGTGGTCTTGTAAATAAATTATAAACTTTTCCCATTTTCTTTCAAAGTTCATGTCTTCTTGATTTCTAAGCTTCCCAGTTAATTTTGCCATTTTGACATAGTCCATCATCTTGGTTTGCCATTATTCTCTGGTCGGGGCTGTTTCTTCCTTCCATCTCTGGGCTAGTAGTATCCGTGTAGCTGCTGTCGCATACATGAACAATCTTTTCTGCTCCTTTGGAATCTCGGTACCTATAATTCCTAATAAGAAAGCTTCTGGTTTTTTAACAAAAGTTATTTTAAACATTTTTTTCATTTCATTATATATCAACCCCTCCCCCCCAAAAATTAATTACTTTACATATCCACTTCTTTTTCTTTACATTTCCAGCAAGTTTTTGTGCTCATTCTTTACATTTTTGCTAATTTAGCAAGGGTCAAATACCAAGGAAACTCTATTTTTCAATTATGAAGAAGAAGAATATGTATAATTTGGTACCCTGTTTTGTTGATCAAATAAAGAAAGGGTGACATATAAATGGTCCGTATGTGAGTTTCCCATATAAACCTTGTTAACCAAAATATGGTGTAATGCAGATGCTATTGAAAACTGGTACTCTCATTCCCCCCCCCCAATTAACATAAATATTCCTGCCTTTCCTTTCCTTTGTATCCCTAATCTTTTGTTCATTTAATTCACTAGTAAGTGCTAAGCAAGCAAGCAAAAAAAAAAAGGCCCCACCTTCCCAAGTGAAGATTACCCAACAAAAGAAATTCATTTGGGCTAAATAGGAGGCCATTATCATGCCTTGCATTCCCTGCTGTCACAAACTATATTTCCATGGGCAAATGAACAGGTAAAACTCCCCAGATTGGGGAACAAGGCACATCTTCGAGGACTCTATTGAAAACCTCAAAGTAAACAGCAATCTGGAATGTATTAAGGACAGTTTAGATGTAAATGGTTCTAACCTTCACAAGAACTGTATTTTATCTTTACCTGTTTTATTGGGAAGGTCTTTCAAATTATTGCATTAATATCCCACCTTCATTGACAGAATTCAAGGCAGCATACGCAGGTTGATATACCCAGTGTTGGCTTTGCACCTGCAGAATGCACTTCCTCTCGTCCAAGTCAAAGCACTGAATTTTCAAAGCCCCATGCCCACCACCAACTGCAGTACTCTGTGCCACCTTCCAGAGGGTTCACCAGCACACAAAAATTGGGTACACAAAAATAGGTAGGAGAGCTCAGCAAAAATGGGATGCCTTGCCTTACATGAGTCGAAGCACTTTCTGCTAGTGCAAAGGCACCATCCATGGTTCCCAGGAGGTCTCCCAGCCAGGCACTGAGACACAGATCTGATGATTGTGAACCTAGATGATGTTCTATGCCTATAGCGTACATGGGATTTTGTTTGTACCTGGGATGGAGGGAGGGGAACAGGGTTAGTCTACTGGCACATTCAAAGTTTCTTCCACAGATATGGCCACTGTTTCTTCTTTTGTTAAAAAAAAATATCTATTTAAAATGTATGTCTTGCTTTTCCAACTGAAGCTCATAGTAGGTTAGTGGAACAATCATTAAAATATTATAATAAAATATTTAAATAAGAAAACAAACATCTGTACAACCAATACAAAAAAACACTAACCAGAATAGCTTCTAATGGTAAAAGGTGTTGCCGTAAGTCATTTCTGCTAATGTTGGTAACTTTAGTAATTGCTTCTAATCTGATTATGTTTTCTCATTACTGTATCTTACAAAATCTGGTACCCCACTTTGAAGGAGCAACCACACTTTAAAAGGTGGTATATAGATCAGCTAATAGACAGACTAAGAGAAGTAAAGGAAATACTTTGCAAAACCATGTTTAACTTTCCATTCTAACAGCTAAAGGCGGCATGCACTAGCAAGTAAACCCAGGAAGCGAGTTTCACAATTGCAAGAGCGGAACAGAAAAGGCTAAGAGCAATGCTTCATTGAAATACCTTACCATACAGGGGGTTGGTGAAGGGTGTCAAATGGGAAGATGCATGGCTGGTTCAGGCTATCCCTAGAAAAACTAGCATCTTGGATTTTGCCTGGAAACCAAAGTGCCAAAGCATATCAGTGATATCCATCGCTTGATAACAATCAAATCAGTAGCATCAAGAAATACAGTAAGTTTAGAATCCACAAGAATAGCCCCACAAAGTCCACATGTTACAACAATTTAAAATCCAGTATTAGAATTACGGTCCTGGGAATAGGGTGGATCCTGTAAACACAGAGTGTTGATAATCCATGCTATAAAAGTAGGTGAATACCTCTGCAGGGGCTGTAACTTGGCAGGTTATCAGACACACTTGTCCAAGGATCCTGTCTGCATCCTCTCAGGCAACAAAACCTGAAACTGACCCAAAACAATTCCGGTAAACAGGAGTTATGAGAAACCTCTGGCCCAGACTGCAGCAATGATGGAGTCCAAGCCACATCACAACAAACTCTGTCTCTTAACTGCCTTCAAATTAGGCACGGTCAGCAATTGAAAATATGCAATAGACAACAGTAATACCAGCGTGTAAAAGCACCCAGGAGAAAACAAGCTACAGTTCAGAAAAAGAGAGACTGCGCCACTTTCTTCCCAATGTATTTTATTTTGGGAGGAAATGTTTTCTCAACCCAGTGCAAGACTTACAGATCTGGAAATTAGCTATGCATTGATTGTTAAGTTTATACAGTATAAACAAACTTTTAAACTCTCTCCCCACTCCAGATACTTTATTACAGCTGTTTACACATAATTACTATATTACATTTTTTATCCTGCCCTTCCTCCAAGCAACTCAGGGCAACACACATGGTTGTGCCTCTGCCCATTTTATTCATACAAATACACCATGAAAGATGGTGACTGGCCTATAGCCACCAGTATGTTTCATGGCTGAGTGGGCCTTTGAACTCATGAGCCACATTGGGTTGGATCTGGTCTAAGGTTTCGGTGGCTTGTTTTCTGGTGGTGATCCTAACAGATTCGCAGCACAGGACTTCTAAACAAAGCAGAGAAAAGCATAGTGCTAAAGTTATGGGAAAGGGTACCTAGAAACAAATCTGTTGATACTGTAGGGGAGCTCCTCAATCTATGGCTCAGCCACAATAAATAGGTAGCTATCATTCTCACCTCCCAGAAAGTCCCCCAAACCAGTTAGCTCCAGATCATTTTCTCAGGAGATCAGGCGGACTGAGAAAGGCGGTTAGAGATTTCAAAGCAGTGGCTGGCCGGCCACCAGTCAGGGATGTTGTAGTAGTTAATTCCCTGCATTAGCAGGGGCTTAGACAACATGACCCTTTAGGGTTCCTTCCCACTGTATAATTCTGCTTATGACAAAGTTAAATGGTGATTGCTGACCAGGTCTGTATATCTTGAAAGCTGTGATCTTATATACATTTACAAGTCCCGCTAAGCTTGAGTAGAATTGCGCTGCTAGTCAAAGAGTATTCAAATGCACAGGAAAAACATGCATGCGTTCAAAGGAAACTGGCACATTCTAGGAAACACCGCTCAAATTAAAAATTGGCCGTGTCTTGTTTTACATACAGTCAATCAATCAAATTCAAAAGCTGATTTTTCTTTAAACTATTTGGGTCAATTTTTTCTTCATGTCTCTTGTCATAGCCTAAGAAGACCTTATCAACACAGATGAAGCCAAAAGTTCCCTTTTGGCTTCATCCCGGCAGACTGGAGGAGGGCAAATGTTGTCCCTATTTTCAAAAAGGGGAAAAGAGAGGACCCAAATAATTACCGCCCAGTCAGTCTGACATCAATAGCAGGGAAGATTCTGGAGCAGATCATTAAGCAAACAGTCTGTGAGCACCTAGAAAGGAATGCTGTGATCACCAATAGTCAGCATGGATTTCTGAAAAATAAGTCATGTCAGACTAACCTGATCTCATTTTTTGACAGAATTACAAGCCTGGTAGATGAAGGGAACTCAGTGGATATAGCCTACCTTGATTTCAGTAAGGCATTTGACAAGGTGCCCCATGATATTCTTGTAAAGAAGCTGGTAAAATGCGGTCTTGACTCTGCTACCACTCAGTGGATTTGTAACTGGCTGACTGACCGAACCCAAAGGGTGCTCATCAATGGTTTCTCTTCATCCTGGAGAAGAGTGACTAGTGGGGTGCCACAGGGTTCTGTCTTGGGCCCGGTCTTATTTAACATCTTTATCAACGACTTGGATGATGGACTCAAGGGCATCCTGATCAAATTTGCAGATGACACCAAACTGGGAGGGGTGGCTAACACCCCAGAGGACAGGATCACACTTCAAAATGACCTTGACAGATTAGAGAACTGGGCCAAAACAAACAAGATGAATTTTAACAGGGAGAAATGTAAAGTATTGCACTTGGGCAAAAAAAATGAGAGGCACAAATACAAGATGGGTGACACCTGGCTTGAGAGCAGTACATGTGAAAAGGATCTAGGAGTCTTGGTTGACCACAAACTTGACATGAGCCAACAGTGTGACGCGGCAGCTAAAAAAGCCAATGCAATTCTGGGCTGCATCAATAGGAGTATAGCATCTAGATCAAGGGAAGTAATAGTGCCACTGCATTCTGCTCTGGTCAGACCACACCTGGAGTACTGTGTCCAGTTCTGGGCACCACAGTTCAAGAAGGACACTGACAAACTGGAACGTGTCCAGAGGAGGGCAACCAAAATGGTCAAAGGCCTGGAAACGATGCCTTATGAGGAACGGCTAAGGGAGCTGGGCATGTTTAGCCTGGAGAAGAGGAGGTTAAGGGGTGATATGATAGCCATGTTCAAATATATAAAACGATGTCACATAGAGGAGGGAGAAAGGTTGTTTTCTGCTGCTCCAGAGAAGCGGACACGGAGCAGTGGAGCCAAACTACAAGAAAGAAGATTCCACCTAAACATTAGGAAGAACTTCCTGACAGTAAGAGCTGTTCGACAGTGGAATTTGCTGCCAAGGAGTGTGGTGGAGTCTCCTACTTTGGAGGTCTTTAAGCAGAGGCTTGACAACCAAATGTCAGGAGTGCTCTGGTGGTGTTGTGTTTCCTGCTTGGCAGGGGGTTGGACTCGATGGCCCTTGTGGTCTCTTCCAACTCTATGATTCTATGATTCTTCATTCAAAGAAAAGTGAGTTTTAAGTGTTCTTCAGAAGATAACAAAACCCAAGGTACTCTCCAGTCCAGTGTCCTTGTGATGAGTCACTTTAACTATTAACATCCTGGCCTACATTTGTTGTTATTTACATTCTGGAATCACAATGCAATTAATGACTCTGCAGTGATGTCCAAGTGCCCTTCTCCTATAACTGCATGTCTGTCTTTTGAAGCATTCATATGCTAAAGCCCTTCACAGAAAGTGACTATTGTTCCTCTTTGGCCTTCCTTCATCTCCACTCAGGCTAGTCTATTTAAATGACAACATTCAAAAGGTTAACCAAGCCACCCAAGTGCCTTTTTTAAAAAAAAGAAAATAAAGGAAATCCAAGTCTAGTAAAAGCAATAAAAAAGCAGAGTAAATTGCAGCTGGCTAAATGCCAGATGAAAATTAAGAGGGAAAATTTGAAAACCAATATGCAGCCAAGACTACGGAGGTGCGATAAAAGAAAAGAAAGACATTTCGATTAGAATTGCAAATGTTCATAATCTTCCGGTGAAAGTTATACTTTTGCATCACTTCTTCACAAAGAATAGGGGGATAAAAAAAAAAGCCACCCCCGTCATAAAGATGAGATTATGGGGAAGGCGGGAGTGAATCAATAAAGGAGGCACTATGGAACAAACTCAGTTAAGGTCTTGGGGGCAATCTGGAGAATGTTAGGAAAAAAACTAAATCCTATTGAAATCAATGGAACTCACACTGGCATTTAAGTTGAAAAGTGCTTCCCAAAGACTTGGTTGGCACTGATCTTTCCCCCAGATCAGTACTTTGCTAAATTATATTAATAATTGGGCTAGCCTTATTTCAGTTTGAAAAAGACCCTACATCATACTGTAACAGGTTGTGCCTACTGAGAGGCTCCAGTTCTGCTTGGGTTGATATTGGTGGCAAAATGTCTGTTACCACATACAAAAATAGGATCTAAACCAAGCACACGAAAGTGATTTTGTTATTTTTTAAAAAAGAAAATCAATTAAACAGCTGCCACATTCCAGTTATTCTCTTTTAAGTACTTGAGAGCCAGTGTACTGTAGTAGGTGAACTGTTCTGAGTATCAAGTTTGAGGATATTGGGTAGTTTTAGGTTCAAATCCCCAATCACCCATGGAGTTCTCAGTCTGAGGTACCGTTTAGTGAACCTCAAAAGGATATTCCAATAACAAACCACAGTGTCACATAAATGGTGGAGCAAATTTGCTTTCTGATGCTCCAGAGGTTAGGATCCAAAAGAACGGGTTCAATGAACAAGAGGATTTTGACTAAATGTTAAAATCAGACTGCTTCAGAAACTGGTGGAAACTCATTGCTAGAGGTTTTTATGCAGAGCGTGAATGGCCACCTCTAAGTTATATTGTGTCTGATTTTCTGCATTGAACTATAGTCAGCTTATCTCCTTTCCATCGCTATGAGTCTGTGAAATAGGCCATTCAGTAGTATTTCAACCATATACATATCTAAAGTTTTCATTTTCAATCGCATATACTGATGCGGTGAGGGAGAAGGGGAATTTTTACTTGCCCCATATTCTGCTGCAGATTTTATTTCACTGGGGGACAGCAAGGGTAGGACAACTCTGTAATTCAGACCAAATATTTGGTTGCACGTTAGTTATGCATAGAATTTATCCAAAGCAACCTCTCCATTCCTTAGCTGCTTTGAGATGTATCTCACTTTGGGAAGCATTTACAAATTCACTTAACACTGATTAAAGGTAAAGGGACCCCTGACCATTAGATCTAGTCGCGGTCAACTCTGGGGTTGAAGTGCTCATCTCGCATTACTGGCCGAGGGAGCCGGCGTACAGCTTCCGGGTCATGTGGCCAGCATGACTAAGTCGCTTCTGGCAAACCAGAGCAGCGCATGGAAACGCCGTTTACCTTCCCGCTGGAGCGGTACCTATTTATCTACTTGCACTTTGACGTGCTTTCGAACTGCTAGGTTGGCAGGAGCTGGGACCGAGCAACAGGAGCTCACCCCGTTGCGGGGATTCGAACCACCAACCTTCTGATCAGCAAGCCCTAGGTTCTGTGGTTTAACCCACAGTGCCACCCGCATCCCTAACACTGATTAATGACCCCTTATTGCTCTTTTGTTCACACAGAGTTGTTAGGATTCTTTGAAAAGCCTTTAGAATGCTACCTTTTTTTAAAAGGCAGAGTACAGTTCTTCCTCACCCTTGCCAGTGATTGAGAGAACAATCCTACATTAAATACATTGTAAGAAATGGGGATGGGTGTGGGTGTGGGTGTGTGTGCATGCGCACGCGGAATTGGTAACCAATGCAGTCAGGCCAGGACTGGTGTTATGTGCTCAGACCCATCTTGCCCCAGTGAGCAACCTGGCCTCTGAATTCTACAGTAGCTGAAGTTTCTGAGCAGTCTGCAAAGGCAGCTCATGTATAACACTGCAATGCGTAACCTAGAGGTTACCAAAGCATAGACAAAGCTGATAGGAGATACTTCATGCCACCACAGCCACTTGAGCCTTGAGTAATAGATTCAGAAATACCCGCAAGCTACTCACCTGTTCCTTGCCCATCACAATATGATTTATGTAGGGACCAAGCAAATGTATTGACTCCCCATGAGGACTTTGCACCCACTTGGCTCCTCCTCAGTCATTTTAGCTCTGTGTAGCAGGATTTCATCATGCAGGATTTGGCTTAGCGTTGGTCTGAACAGGATCATAATTAAGCACGCTCCTCAAATACAATCAAGAACAAGTCTTGGCTACAAATTGTGGCTGGGGAGAAGAGGGCTTAACCACGATCCTGTGTTTGGACAACATGCAGTGCCAAACCTGGGCTAAGCTGCCATGCTATGCTAAGCTAATAGGACCAGGGGAGGAGCAAAGGGGATGCAATGTCTAGGAGCCACCATGTTTGCACTGTGTCATGGTTTGATTTAGCCCCACGTGCAAATGGAGCAATTGAATCACACAATTCAAATATGGTCAGAGGCAGTAATGCTTTTGAACACCAGTTGCTGGAAACTGCAGGAGGGGGAAATGTACTTGCGCTCTGTGGCTACTGTGGGGACAGGATGCTGAACTAGTGGGCCTGATCCAGCAGGCTTTTCTTACATTCTAATGTTTATACTAAATAAACCATCTCACCCCTTGCTTTTTCCTGTAAGACCAATTGCAGTCGTTAACAGGTTTACCACACGTATCAGCCAGTCACCCATTCCCACCACCCTTCTGAGTAATACCCCTCCCCACCCTCTCACTATATATAAGGGTCTGGTAACTTCTGTTTTGGTGTATCTGTAGGAAGTGTGCATGCACACAAAAGCTCATACCAATAACAAACTTAGTTGGTCTCTAAGCTGCTACTGGAAGGATTTTTTTTATTTTGTTTATACTAAATAAGTGTGTGAATTAGCTGTATTTAAGGCATTATGGTGAAAAGCAGTCCATAAATGCGATAAATTAGTAAAATAAAAATGTCTGCACCATGCTTCCTCAAGTTGCTCAGGATGACACACAAGCAGCTTTCCCACTTTCTCTTCCCAACCGCCCTGTGATGGAGGTTGCACCAAGGTAGCAATGTGAGATGTTTTAAACATGTTTTGTTGAGAGTTCCAGGGGTTATTTGTGCTTGTGACAGCACTGAGGGTGTGCCCTCCTCTCCCCCAGTTCCAAAAAATGAGTGAAGGTTTGACCTCCACAACTCACCTGGCACACTGATGGACAGTCATTAGATGCTATATATAAATTGCAAGTAATAGTAAAGTAAAGCTGGCATCTCCCAGGGACACGTTAGCAGGCTTGCACATTTGCATATATGCATCCACACATTTTATCTTGACACTGCAAACTTGGGGGGAGGGGAAAGAAATAATCACCAGCCTTTCAGAAATACTGATGTTATCAAGTCCTGGAACAGCTGAGTCACAACTGGTGCTTGACTGATCAACTCTTCTCAGCTATCTGAAGTATTTACAATGCGTCATCAAGATGGTTTTGGTTTTTCCCTCTAAATGCCAGTTACTTAGTGAGTTCTTGTTATTCCTCTCTACTGGCGTGTTTTACTGGTGAGTTCAGGTTTCCTACCTGAGTGTGACATGGATCAATAAAGGGACTTTCTTCAGCAGAAGGTACAAGACTTTTCATATGTGGTGGGCATGTGATGGGTGCAACCATTTTAGGAAGGGATATTTACAAAACAGAATAAAGCAAAATCACAAACCAGGATATGCAATGCAATCCATGCCTAGGTTTATGAACAATCTTCAAAGATATTCAGCAAGGAACTCACCATTTTTTCTTCTGGTAGCGGCACGATTACTTATAGCAAAGAACCAGAAAGGACTTGATCACTTGCACATCACACAATGGAAACAGAAGATATGGACAATTGCTTTATCTGAGATACTAACTGAGTAAAAAGGTAAAGGTACCCCTGACCGTAAGGTCCTGTCATGGACGACGCCCTCAATGACGTATCCAATATGGACAATCCTGTTGGATTATGGCACCCTTTTATACAATATTCAAATGAAAACCCTGATGATTGGCAACAGTCAACTATGCATTTATGGGGAAATTTGATGCATTAGTCTTCTGTTTGGGGGGGAATGGAAGGGGGAAAATCAATTGTATTGTTGTTGTTTATGTTCATGCTCATATTTTTCTTGAAAAATTAATGAAATTAAAATAAAGGGACTTCTAAATATTCTCTCTTTCATTTAGAGGACAGAAAAAGGAGCAGGGGACAACCATGGAGTTTTCATGGTCCGTGCCGGATAGGATTCTGAATGCATTGAGGCTGCAATCAAATGCAAACCTTGTAGGAAGTAAGTCCTACTGAACTCAACGGGACTTAGTTCTGAGGAAATATGCTTAGGATTGCACTGTGATTGTCTCAAGGGTCTAACTCTAGAAAAATGTGTGTGTTAATGACAGTAATTTTCTTGGAATACGAGGGAAGAGAACCATGTTGAGCTGCATGTCCATTTGAAGTGTCACTTTGGGGCCGTGGGTGTAGGTAAGCTGGTTGAATTCAATCCAAGATACAACATTATGATTCCTCTTTTTTTAAAATAATATTTATTAATTTTCAACAATTTAAACACAACACTACAAAAAACCAAAGAAAAACAATACAACAATACAATACCGTACAAAAAACACTACACAACACTAACACAAACAATTAACAAAACAAAACAAAAACCATTCAAAACACAATCCAATTTCAATATCTTATCTTTCATTCACATGTTTCCATGACCACCTCACACCTCCCTTTTTGTCTTCCACTTCTATTAATTGTTTCAGCAATTCCTCTCCATCTTCCTCTATTTTCTATCCTATAATTATCTTAACACATTCTAACCTTATTTTTCCCTTTAATACCCTATTAATCTATCTATACCTAATTCCTTATAACATTTCTACTAAAGCCATATAACTTCATTCCAACATTTTTCTAACATTCATTAATTTTACAGTATTTCTGTAAGTAGTCTTCAAACTTTTTCCAATCTTCTTCCACCGATTCTTCTCCCTGGTCTCGGATTCTGCCAGTCATTTCCGCCAATTCCATGTAGTCCATCAACTTCATCTGCCATTCTTCCTGTGTGGGTAAATCTTGTGTCTTCCAATACTTCACGATAAGTATTCTTGCTGCTGTTGTTGCATACATAAAAAAGTTCTATCTTTCTTTAACACCAATTGGCCGACCATGCCCAGGAGAAAGGCCTCTGGTTTCTTCAAAAAAGTATATTTAAATATCTTTTTCATTTTGTTATAAATCATACAACATTATGATTCCTGCCCACCTGTGCCAGGGAAGGAGGTAGGCATGCCTCCAAGGGAGAATGCTAGCAGTAAAGGAGAAAATGGCAGCAATTCACTTAGCTGGGCAAAAAGTACAGGGGTCTGTAAAAGCATGGTAAGGGGAACACAGGAATGTCAGACTATTTGGCCACCTGGCCAAGTATTGCTACTCTGATTGGCAACAGCTCTCCAGCATCTTTGGCAGAGGTCTTTCACATACTTTACCTCCTGCTTTTCTAACTGGAGAGGCCAAGGATTCCACCGAGACCTTTGGCACGCAAAGCATGTGCTCTCTTGCTGAACTATGACTACTCCCATTGCAGCACCTGAAATTGTCCCTGGATTTCCATCTTCTTCTGGCAGGGGAAGGAAACCTATTTTTTAGATATTTAGTTAGATATTTTTGCCTTCTTTTCAATGCAAAAAAAGGGGGGCTTGGCAAAGCAGCTTACAATATTGCTTAGCTTACAATGTTAGCGAAAAATATAATTTTGGAACCGTAACAAATAGTATTACCAAATATATTTTATCTGAGTCCAGTTCTATGACTAGGTATTCCCCAGCAGTAGATCCTAAGTATGCCCTAGAATGTTCATAATGGGAGCCTCCGAGAACTGAAGCTGCTCCAACCCAGGTTTTGGGGTACTTTAGAACAGCTGTGAGGGACCCTGGGGCCCTCAGCATGTTGCTGTATGCCAATTCCCATAATGGCCAAGGATCAGGGAATTATGGGAATCGGAGTCCAACAACATCTGGATTCAATGGCACCAGACTCCCTGTCCATGTATGGCAAAAACACAACCCACTATATTGTATGCAATTGTATGCCTACAAGATTTGTACAGTGGACACTCGGATTGCAAAAGTGATCCGTGCGGGATGCACATTCGCAACCCGCAGCATTTGCAACCTGCAGTGGCACGTCTGTGCATGCGCAGGTTGCGATTCGGCGCTTCTGCGCATGCGAAAAAAGCGATTTAGTGCTTCTGCGCATGCACGACCACCAAAACCCGGAAGTAATCCGTTCCGGTACTTCGAGGTTCCCGTGGTCTGTAACCCAAAAAAATGCAACCTGAAGCGTCTGTAACCCGAGGTATGACTGTATACTGCTTGGCATTTACTGTACTCCCTTTCTGATTCACAAGCACAATTAAGTAAATAGCGCTTAACAAACTGGTCAGCGAGAGTACAGCACAATATGTGCATAGGGCTCCTTTGCCAATGTAAGCGCCAGGAAGACTCTTAGTGACTCCTTCTGTATCAGGGAAGATTATTACATTCTCTTCTTCTATGCCCCTACTATTTTGTTGTTCAGTTTACTTCCCAGTCCAAATCCTAAAACTTGTATTTTAAAAATAATAAAGCTTACTGCTCATAAGCAAAGCACCGGGCTCTATTACAGCATTAGCAACAAAAAAACTGACCTTCCCTTTAGTCTTTAAAAAAACCCACAAAACTATTGTTGGAAAGTTTTCCAAGGCTCTCAAAACAGCAGCTCCTGCGGTGAGAACAGCGAGCTGACGTGAATCCCTTTCACAGTTCCGACGGGTCCTCGTCTTAGAGACATTACGGTGCGCGGTGGTGATAAGAGAAACCATGTGGGCTTGTTAACTTAGGCACAGGCAGGAATGATAGGAATTCGCAGCGCTTCCATTTAATGATCAGAGCACAGAAGCCTCAATTAAAGCGATATCGCCCAATATTTCTCCCAGCTTCGGGTTCGATACAAAGCCCACAAACCTTGCCTAACCTACGAGCCTCGGCGTTAACTTTTAACGCGCTTAGGATCCCTCCCGGTTTAGCGTGGGAAAATAAGGAGAACCGGAGCATTAAATGAGCAGTGTCTTTTCTTATAAAAATACAGATGCTATTCAGCGCCCCCGCCGCTCTTAAAACACACACAAAGGGAGCAGACTACAGACGTATCGTATATTAAACATCTCCAAAAGCACTTTGAAACCGGTAGCATCCCCTCCCCCCCCATAGTTTCGGAAATTATCGAAAGAGCCCAGAATTTCCCCCGCCCCCCCCCAACTCCGCCGCAATCATCATATGCATTATCCGGTTGCATTTTGATCCATCTCTTTTATTCAAGTACAATGTAGGCAGTGGCCCTTACGTAAGGGGGACCCTTTGCTATTTTGCTTTTTTAAGTAGGAATGCGCAAAAGAAAGCCCAAGATTATGTAGCTTCGCTCGCCAGACGAGAAAGCTGAGAGAGGAAACTCGTCTTAACCGCAACTCTCCAGCGCAGCAACAGATAACTTCTGCTTTCTTGCTTGCATCCCCCTGATTGGAAGAAGGTTGCATATACTTTTCTCCCTTTTTATTTTTTGGAAAGCGAGGCGGAGTGGGGGGGGGGGAGACACAAGAGGAAAAATGTTCATTACATCATGAGAAAGTGCCTGCAAGATTCCTCTTCTACACACACACACACACACACACACACACGAAGCGCGGCTGGCCAAGATACACGATGCTTGCAAACAATTGCAAAGGCAAGCAAGACGCAGCAAGCCTCTGGCAAACGTGCGCGCCGCGGTGTGGTAGGTAAACCTCAGGAAGAGTATGCGCCCCCGCGCAGCCCGGCCAAGGTACAACAACCCATGCGGCGCTGTGCACCGGCAGACACAGATCTAACCACGGGCCCTTCCCAAATATGTGGCCGGTTTTGTTTCGTTTAGAATGCCAAAGACCTTTTCACATATAAGGGGGTGGGTTTTTTAAAGGACTCAGAAGACGCTTGCCAGAATCCACACGGGGGAGGGGGTGGTTAGAGAGAGCCAGTGTGCGTAATTGCAACATTTTCCGCCGCTCGACTGGTTATTAATGTCATCTGCACAGACGGCAGTCTTTTGCCCCCTTACCTAGGAGCAAGTCGCACTGAGCACGAGGCGGCGGCGGGGGGTGAAGCTTACTTCCGAGTAAACGAGCCTAGGAGCCCGCAGCACATGTGCCCTTAAGGGCGCCTCTTCCTCATACGCGCCTCCTCAGAGAAGAAGACGAGCGGAGAGGAACCAACTCCGAAGCCAATGCAGGCTGGAGGGAGGAGGCGAGATCGCCTGCAGCAGCCCCCTAACAGTCGCACCATGTGGGGCTCTCTTTGACTCAGCGCCCCCACTCCACCTCTGTCCCTCAGGAGTGATACCCCCATTCTTCTTCCTAAGTTTTATTTTAAAAGAGACCCACTGATTGCAACCAATATTTTGGATTTGGGGGGGTTGACAGACCGAAATATCTCGCCGCCACCTCCCGAGTTGCAACTACGAGGTGTGTTTTTTCTAAAAACTTCGGTAAAGCTGTCAGAACAAACCTAAAACTTACGTACCGTTTATATTCGAGCTCTTGATTATTACTCTCCCCCCCATCAAAATCCTGAGTGAAAAATGAAAGGGGTGCGCTTTAGCCAACACCATGTGAAAACGGAACGTGAGACCTAAAAGGAGCTGCATTTTTTAATGAGAGCCTTGGAAAGATTTAACAATGGAAAACATTGACCGAGCGGAGAAAGCGCGGAGAGGAGGGGGTGGAGCGGAGGGGGCAACGAACTCCTTTAAAGTTGCCGATCAGGTATCTCGCTCAAGGTGAGATTCCACCTACACATGTGGGAAGTGGTTTGTTTAATTTATGGCATTCTTACAAACAAAAGAAGGCTGGTTCCCGGCGCTGGGGATCGAGGGGAAAGTGCGCACATTTGAAGGGGCAGAAATGCCGGAGCGCATATGCGAAGCTGGTCCCTTTTCCAGTTGAAAGGGCAATCGGCCCTCCCACCGTGGAAGACAGCAAGGTAATCGCTGATTTGAGTAATCCCAAATCCATGCAGGGAATGGGCAAAGGGCGAATGTCCAAATACGAATCTGTGTTTCATATCTCATACATAACCACCTACCATCCCCACGCGCGCGCACCCCAAACTGCGGTTGCCCTACACATTCCCTTTTGCGTGATCTCTTAAACCAGACACGTGCACTACGAAAGCCCCCTTCCTGGTTTCAACGTCTGCAAGGCTGCCAACGCTTTCGCAATTATTATTCGCCATTAATAAAGAGCATCTCGGCTCTCTCCGTTTTCCCTTTTGATCGTTGACCAAGCGGGGAAGTGCAACTGTGAACGTGAGAAAAAAGCTTCCATCAAAAGTTTCCTGTTCCCCCCGTTGCAACTCTAGCGTTCACGTTTTTCTTCGGCTCTCGCACTTTTGCCTCAACCCCTTTTGTCTTGTCAGAGAGAAATCAAACAAGTTCCTAGTTCAGATCTGCCTGATCCGCCTGGTAACAGATCTATTCCCCCATTGGCTTATGCTAATTCCAGTTTCCTCTTGTATTGGAGCCCAGTTGGGGAAAGGGGGGGGGAGTTCCCTCCTGGAATTAGAGCCAATTTTGTTTTAAGTGGGCGATCTCGCTCCTGCAATATTGCCACACGCAGCAGAAGCCGGTCTTTCTGTGCAGCCGTCTCAGCTGGAGGGTGGTGGTACAAGGGGGGCTCCGGAAAGCTGTAGCTGATACTGCTCCGTCTCATAAATCAAGGGCTCCTGCCACACCGACGCAGATTTTTATGAATGAAAAAAACAACAACATTGCTCTCGTCGTGGATCCCCCCCCCGCCACTTCCCCCCCTCATCTTTAAAGGACTGGAAAGGGGAACCGACTTTACAAAGCAAATATTGTTCGGTAGAAAGGGAGTGCGCGCAGCTGGCCACTGACCCGAGTTATATTTACTAAACGCAAATTAAGAAATAAAAATGTGAGTCGCAGATAAGCGGACGAAGAGCTTTTAAAACGAGGACGGAGACACTCTTGACCATCTAACGTTAGTGTGCTTTAGAAATAAGGAAAGCGAAGAGACCGGGGTGGGGGGTATTCCAAAAGACTTGGGAAGGTTATGCAAAAACACATCCTTTAAGTTTGCATATCAAGGCGTGCCTGGAATTTGCGGGGAGTTTACTTAACGTTTCACAATGCCAGGCTGCGCTTCAATTAGAAGGCACCCTGGAGACAGAGAAACTGCACAGGAAATATATATATATACATACATATCCGTATATACACTCACGTATGTCAAACAGCGATGTACTCGAACTTTGGGCATGCGCAGAAAGCGGGGGTTGCAAATTCTGCGCATTTACGCGGGAGGAAGCTCCAATGACTGGTACAGACCTTACTTCCGAGTAAACAGGACTGGGCTGTCAGACCTCCTCCCTAGGGTTTCTCCATTATATCCTCGAGTCTTACTAGAACCGTGTCCGACGGCTCTATCTTTCTTACTTTGGATGAGCCCCATTGAAGTCATTGGGACTTAATTCTAAGTAAGATTACCTAAAATGCGGTGATAATGCCTTATTCAAAGCAAACAGCAGCACATCCCCATACCTAAACGTATACCACATTTGGATGTTGAAATGAAAGCCAGGGAGCCAGTTTTTAAAGGCGGTTTTGATAAGCGTCATATTCAGCAGTATTGCTCAATAATTGTGGCTGTGTACTGCAATCCTATATGTCTGCTCAGAAGGAACCTCCAGCGGAGTTCAATGAGACAGTATCTCCCCAAAAGTGGTTGATAAGGTCCTACTTTTCCCTCTCCAGTCTGGAAGGGTTTTTAGTTTTCCCTACATGATGATGATACGTTATATTAAGTTTTGGGTGGCGTGAAATATTTCAAATGGGTTGGAATCCCACGCCTACTTACCACGTGTTTTATGATGAAGGCGCAAAGGATTAGATGCATTTAAATTAACAGTTCAAAGTATCTTTCCCTCGACTACAGCAATGAAATCTAAATTCACTCTGAAAGGGGGGGGGGCCCGGATAGAAAAGTGCACTTCCCGTCCCTTCTTTGAGTTCCGGCTAAGCACGTTGGAGGAAATAATGGCCACCATTTTGCTTGTGCCATGCTCATGGCATTTCTACGGCAGGCTACCAAAAGATCTGTCACATCTTCCGGACGAAGGGCTTGCCCCGCTCCAAAATACATTAAATTGGAAACCCCATTGGCTGCAAGTTTACTTCCAAGCAAATGCATGCAGATGCAAGGCTGTATTATTATTATTTTTTACAGAATGGTCAAGGGAAGTTGGAGACTGCAGTTCTATATGCAGCAGCACTTACCTGGGACTAAACTCCATGGACAATAATGAGACTCACGTCTAAGTAGACGTAATTTCGGAAGTCGCGGAGCCTTTGTCGCGCGTAATGAGTTTAGACTCAGGCTGCTTGGACTTCAAAATTAAACGCCACAAATAATTTGGATCGTCTTTTTATTATTGTATCTTCTCTAGTCAATGGCAATAACTTCGGCCCTCTGTGCAATCCTAAGTACGTACATACTCATACAAAGAAGCCCAATGTGCTTACTCTCTAGAAAGTGTATTTAGAATAGCTGCCCCGGGTTCTTTTCCTAACTTATCCAGAAAATGAGCTTGCCTTCTAAAATAATAACTTAAAAAATAAAACAAAAATAAACACGGCTAAGAATGCTGGTTTCCTAGATGGATGGCCCACGACGCAGATGATATCTTCCAAACCACCGTAGTGGCGGTGGGGTCCCTTCCTTGGAAAATGAGCCCGAAGCCCCTACTGCCTGCCCGTGTCTGTGTGTGGCCTAGTCTCATTCATCATTCGGCTGCCGGAGCCCTCTCCATTTTTAAAAAATTCTGCCTGATCCAGTGGAAAGACAATTTGGGCTTCCCCCACCACCTCTCTCTGTCTCTGTCTCTCCCTCCCTCCCTCCTTCCTTCCCCCGAAAAGGGGAAAAAAAGAAAAAGACAGAAAGCGAGCCCTTGTCCTCATTTGCATTTGCATTAAAAGCCCTGCTTCTGTCTCCGCTAAGCAAAGGGGGAAGGACTTGCAGCCTATGGGATGGCTTTAGGGCTCTGCCCCCTGCTTTTGGCTTCTCTCCCTCTCCCTTCTCTTTCGCATTCTCCCCGCGCTTTGATCTCTGCTTAACAACAGTCACGTCACGGGGGGACTCATACAGGAGAGTTTTGTTGGAAGTTAGAAAGTTTTGCAGCCTCCAGAGGGCTGTAGCAGCAGTAGCAGCAGCAGCAGCAAGCAGCATCAGAGGGACTCCTGGAAGGGGAAGAGCCAGAGAATCTGACTCAGTCCTTTGGAGCAAAGCTGCGCCTGCAGGAGAAGGAGCAAGGAGGAGGCGGAGGCGGCAGACATGGAACATCAGCTGCTCTGCTGTGAAGTGGAGACCATCAGGAGAGCCTACCAAGACACCAACCTGCTCAATGACAGGGTCTTGCAGACGATGCTGAAAGCAGAGGAGACCTGCTCGCCCTCGGTCTCCTACTTCAAGTGCGTGCAGAAGGAGATCTTACCATATATGAGGAAAATAGTGGCCACTTGGATGTTGGAGGTTGGTAAACGCGCTTTGCAAAAGCTTGCGCTTTCTCGCAATAAAACCATTCCGGAGTCCCAGTGTCTCTCTTCCTCTCTTTTCTGTCTTTCTTTACCCCCCTCCAATTTCCTGCACCCTAAAACATACTGTGAAGCATTGATTTCTACCCCCGCCACCCCCACCCTCCACGCCTTTCCCCTCTTTCCTATAGACTTGGGCTAGATAAGCTAGAATGCAGCCTTTACGCTGTCACCAATAACGGGGGGCTTGTCGAGTTAGTATATAGAGTCAATTCGTGCAAAAAAAGAGAGGGGGGAAACGAGTTTTGGAAGTTTCAGAAAGACGCCCCCCTTCCTCGTGCCTCTGCGGGATCCTAAAGGTGGGATCGGCAGATCCCTGGAGCATGCCCCCCTCCGGATTCTTCGGCAGCCCTTCAACCTTGCCATGAATCGGACTAGGATTTTATTTTAAATTAATATCCATGGACACGTATGCAAGTGCTCCCCGTGCCAGTATTATGCGCCATCTTTGTTCTTTTATTGCAAAGGCCAAGTGTTTATTAATAATTAGAAAGGCAGGAGCCCGCGGGAGGGGGAAGAGAGGAAAGTGGGGTTCCCGGGGGGACCCCGGGCAGAGGGGATCGGGCTCCTGGCTTGCAGATCTTGGGGAGTTGCTGCTGGAAACTTTTCTTTGTTCAGAGAGCAGAAGGAGCCTCTGGGCTTCCCCCTTGGAAGACATGCTTCTGCTGCACGAACTTGTCGGCAAGGTCGCCCGGCAAAAACCGGTGTGGATTTCGCCTTCCGTCGGCGACACGTGTTTGTGGGGGTTCCCATCAGGACCAGGGGCGTCTGGGCTACATTTTCAGCCCTTTTGCGAAGACCTGCGGGCTTGCGGTCTATTTTTAATTAATTTTTGAAAGCCGGGGCGCTGGCAAATGTCGCACGTTGCTTCCTGAGGGAGAGAGAGAAGAGGACTGGGGAGCCCTGGAGTTTGACTTCGGGGTGTCCCCCTGGAGAGTCCCCCGGGTCTCATCCCAAGGGGGATCGGTAAAGGACCCCCGCGGCGGTGTTTTCAGACTCTTTTGGGGGCTCTGCAGATTTTTTAAATATTTTTAAATATTTTTTGAAAAGATGACGTCTGGGGAAAAAGACTTGCAGCTGCCTCACTGGACGCCACCTTTGTGTCTCGACGAAAGCGGGGGTCGGCAGCTCCCAAGTCAGGGGGAGCCAATAGGGGGCATCTAGGCCGTGGCCCCCAACGGGTTGAAACCCCCTTCCCCAATTTTTTTTTTGGGGGGGCTTGCCGTTCAATAGGGCTCCCCTCAAAAGCTCCAATTTTCTTTTCTTTTTTCTTGCCCGAACGCCGACCACGTTTTTGAAAGCCACATTTTGCTCAACTTGCGACTTTCTCTTTCATTTCTTCTCTTGCACCGTTTCGTCGGTTTATTTGTTTTTATTCGAGGAAATTCACTTAATTTGTTTTGTTTTTTCCCCTTCACCACCTCATAGCCACTGAAAGCAAGTTGGTTGCCAGAAGGCATGGGGAACTCCTTGAGGTTTTTTTATTTTACTTTTTAAAGTGCTGGTTTCAACAGGCTTTCTTTCCCCCTGCAGGTTTGTGAGGAGCAGAAATGTGAAGAGGAGGTTTTCCCCTTGGCTATGAACTATTTGGACCGATATCTCTCCTTCGAACCCCTCAAGAAAACCCGCCTGCAACTGCTGGGAGCTACCTGCATGTTTGTGGCTTCGAAAATGAAGGAAACCATTCCTCTAACTGCAGAAAAACTGTGTATTTACACTGATAACTCCATTAGACCCAACGAATTACTGGTAATTTCCTATTTAATTTCATCAGGAAAACAAAGCTATAAACCTCAGCAAGGAAAAGAAATAGATTTATATCCCCATCATAACCCGCACCTCACATTTGAGGTTTGAGAACTGTGTCTGGCTTCCCCCGGCTTGCGCTCTTCCCGTGTTATCCAGACAAACTTCTAGACTGCCTGAATGGAAATAACAGATATGGCCAATATGGTTCTTGAGATTTCTGAATGACAAAGCCAGGGGTGCATAATATCCCTTCCACATTCCTTGTGGGGCGTGAGCCCTATTGAACTCCTTAGGATTTATTTCCAAGTAAACATGTGTCAAGGAGACAGACTTGCTGAGCTGCAATCCTAAGCACACTTTTCTTTCTTTTTTTGTGGCGGGGAGTAAACAAATATTTTTAGCAACGGTGTATAAAGTCAACCTCTGGACGGCTGCAGCCCATATTGTGCAGTAGATTAACTGAATGAAAATTCCCTAATATGTTAAACCCTTATTATTAACTCACAACGAGGAGAAATATAGTAACAAGATGGGGGAGAGGCGGAAAAATGGGTGGCTGGCGCCCTCTTGCGGTAGAAACTCATCCGGCCGCCCGCATGCCTGGTTAATGGAGCGCTGGTTCAGAGCAGCTGGGTGGTGGTGGGGCTGGAGTGGGGGGGGGGGGAGGGAGGGAACAGAATTATGTAATTTTCCTGTGGAAAGGCACCTTTCCCGCCTGCTTCTGTTCTCCTCCGGTGGCATTATGGCTGCTGCCATGTTTGGCAAGAGCCCATTTTCTGCTGGCGAGGCTCGCCCTCCTGCACAAAGCAAGGCACCTAAAGTGAAGCAGACTTTAGGATACAGTGTTAGGACAGCTACTCTGCCAACAAACGCTGTATTTCCAGGTGCTTATAAAGGGAACTTTGTAATCACATTTTTCTCTTTCTCTCCTTTCTTCCTCCACCCCCTCCCCCTTGTAGCAAATGGAACTGCTTCTGGTGAATAAGCTGAAATGGAATCTGGCTGCCATGACCCCTCATGACTTTATTGAACATTTTCTAAGTAAAATGCCTGTGGCTGAGGACAGCAAGCAGATCATCCGTAAACACGCCCAGACTTTTGTGGCTCTATGTGCTACAGGTATGAGCCTTGCACTCTCCGGAAGGCGTGTTGTGTGTCTGTGTACCCCAGCAAGCACACCCTCCTCCCTTTACCCGCTGCCCAGAATCCCATAGGCGCACCCTTTAAAACTGGGCACTAAATTTTCAGCTTAGCTCATGCACTAAGCAGGTGTCTCCTTTTCCAGAACCCGGATTACTTTTGCCAAAGGTGAGTTTGCCAGAAAGAGGCATTTCCTCTCTGTTTCGAGGCTGAAAATTGCTTTGCGGAGTGTGGTTCAGCCTGGGGGAAAGTGGCTAGATTAGTTGTCCGTTGCAGAGCGTCGTGCTCTCAGAGGTCTGCCCAAGAGCTTCAGGGCTGGATGGCCTTGGAAAACTGTTTTTTCCCTCTCTTGTTGTTGCTGTTCTTGCCATTTTAAAGTCATTGGGGTGCAGGGTTTGTGTCCGCTTTCTCTGGAACATTTAGAATTGAACCTCTTCCTGCCCCTTCCCAATCCTTAAGTGCTGCTGGCAGAGGGCAGGAGCAAAGACATAGAAGTGGGCCCAACGTAGAAGTTCTCTGGCCAAGAGCTGAGTCTTTGCTGTCCACACCCTGCTGACCACGTGCTGTGCTGAAGCCATGTGCGCTCGAAACCGCGGGAGGAGCCAGAGACTATGACAAAGCTCCAGGATTTCATAGAGAGGGGACTGGTTTTTTGTTTCAAGGGCAATCTTTGTGTGTGTGCGTGCGCATGCCAGCGCTTTTAAACACTCTTCCCCCGCCCTGCCACTTCCCTTGTTGCCGTTTCATTTCCTTGATTCCTTATTCCAACCACCCTATTCCTATTCCTTACTCCTTTCACCTCCTAAACGACAAGCAGGAGTCTGAGATTGGAAATGTGTTGTTGCATTCCTGATGTTCAGGTAGCACAGCTGGTGCTTTTTTGCAGCAGGCCAAATGGGGAAGGGGGGGCATGAATATTAAAAAAGGGAGAGAGAAATTAGTTTTCCTCCAGTGTGGCAAGAATGATTTGGAAATGGCTAAAGGACAACGAAGCAAAGGTCACCAATGCTCACGTTCCTTTGAACGGAAGCCTGCAGTGTTGACTCTTGAGGATCAAACCGGTGCTTTTTGCATACATTCTGGGAGTGTTTATATTGGTGAAATGCGATTTGTCATTTTCCCAGGTAGGCGCGGGACAATTGAGCTTGAATAGACTTCTCTGAGTTTGGAAACTTGAATTGCTCTTAAAATCCAAGTTGATGCTTGAGGTTAAAGCCCAGCAGTTTGTGATGTCACACCTGAGATGTATTTGGTGGAAAGATCCAAGAAAAACAACAAGCAGATTCCCCCCCCCCCTTGTTGGTTTTAAACAGGCCGTCCTACTGCAGAGGTTGGTTTAGAGAGGTAGCCGCAGACTCTCCAAAGAGAAATATGTAAATATTGTAAATATTTTTCAATCTCGCCTTTCATCCTGAGCCTAACTGTAGGACTGTATGCAGCTCAGGGTTTTCTAGAAAATGCATTCCTCACCATGCTCTTTAAAAACATTAGGGCATTTATTTGTTTTTTAAAAATAGTTTTTAGTCTTAAGCACAGTTACCTGGGAGTAAGCACCACTGAATCCACTGAGACTTGCCACTGAGTAGACATGAACAGGAGTGCTCTGTAAAAGAATCAAGTTTTGGGATATAAAATAGATTTGTTTAGAGCAAGTCCCAATGGTGAGACAAGCCTTGTAACCACAGAGTGGGGTTTTGAGCCTGTTTGTTTGTTTGCTTCTTACCCCCAAGCAGCGTCCTCTTTTGGATATGGGGATGTTTAACCTGGGTTATTGCGCTGGCAGCAGCAGTTCCACAGTGATGAAAACAAGACTAGTTCAAAGGTCGGAGGCTTGCAAAGAGCCAAGTTCTTTGATCTGCTGTCAGTGTCGTTACGTTTCTGGTTTAGAAGGCACGTCTAGAGGCCTATCTTAAACATTGTTCTAAACGCCATACGTAGAACCGGAAAATGAATTGGTGAATGCAAACCTTGTCCAGAAAAATGTTCTATGCAGGCTTTTAAAAGAAGTGTGTGGAGGTCAACAAGGGAACCCCCAATCCTAATGAAGTCAGTGGGAATTTTGCCTAAGTAAACAGTGTTTAATAGGGTTTTATGTTGGTGAATTTATCCTTAACAGCCACATTTTAGAAAGCAAGAAAGAAAATTAATGGAGGGCTGCTGAGACAGAGATCAGGAAATGGATGCATGGCCTTTCTACAGATAGGATTGGTTTTTACTGTTTCCTCATTCTGCTATTCTAATTTGCCAAGCTCCCATCTGGATGAGTTACAAACCCTGTTTTATTAACTACTGCTGAGGCTTCATCCAAAACCCCATTGAATTAAAGGTCCGATTGGCCATTAGAGCACAACTTCCACTTCATGCGGAATAAAGGGGGAAGGTTCCTAGAGGACTTTGCAATAGAACAACTTACTTTTAAACAGTGGGCGAAAAAGTTTAAATGAGGTGAAGGCAGGGTAAAACAAATGTTTGAGGATTTCTAGAAGTGTGGTTTTGTTCTAGATATATAGAAGATTACAAGCAAAGGTGATGCTAAAAGGAATTCCCTTTTATGTTCCTCCTTCAGCTCTCTGTCTAACCAGACTGGATTTGCCTTGTAATTTCTCTCTCTTTCACATGTGTGTGTGTGTTGTTTTGTTTTGTTTTGAATATGTTTCCTCCAAAGACTCCTTTTGTGTGGTGGGAGGCTTGGGACGGAAGAAGAAGAAGGGGGGAAAATTACGAGTTGTTTAGCCTAATGAATAGGGCCCTGGCATGGCCAAGGAAGGCACAGATCACACAAATGAAGTGAGCTTCATTGATCCAAGCTGAGACCACTGCTTAGGGAAAAGGCCCTGCTCTAAACAAGCAGAACGATTAATTGGGACAAATATTGGGAGATTCGGGGTTTCATTCTGTTCCTCTGGCTGTCTAAACATAATTGGGTCTGCCACTGCTGCTCCACCCCGCCCCCCCCTACACTTTTCTTCCGCGGAGGATTATTATCATTATTTAATGTGATTTTGCTGGAGAAAAGCCCTCCCTTTGAAATGCGTTTGCCACAATTCGCCTATTCTGCGAGCCTTTCTAAAATTGGAAGTCTCAAGGTATGCGACCAGTTGAAACCTGTTGCATCTCGCAGCCAGTGATTTATGTTCGGAGTTTTGATTTGCCTCAATGAAAAGATTTTCATTCATAGCCCCCAGCTCTCCAGACGGATGGAATTGCTGCTCCATTTAAAAAGGAAAAGGGGGTGACTTGCCTTGTTAGGAATTTTTTTTTTTTAAAGCGCTACAGCGCCTAGATGCCTGCTTTGTCCTCCCTTCAGGGTGGCTGGCATTCTTCTCTCTCCTCTTTCCTCCCCCCCCCCTCCTCTCCTTTTAACAACACTGAAGTTGTTTATTCTTTTTGGATGAAGTCTCAGATAGGCTACTGGGGATGTGTGCTTCAATTGAGGGGGCCCCTTCCCCATTGTAGCTGTGTCAGGTCTAATTCATCTCACCGAAGCCCCCTTGTTCCTGAGCGCTCAATAGCGCAAGATGAGGCAATGGAGGCTGACAATGATGCCACACTCTTCCCTTGGGAGCATCCAATTACAGCCGAGAGGGGCCCCCTGATTAATATGCTGAAATTAGTGGTCTCTGCCACAAATAATTCCTTGTTGTGTCGCAACAAAAAGTCTGTCCATGCCGCTTGTCTAGAGTGGTTATAGGGACAGGCACAAACCGGTCATTTAAACTTCATTATTGCTTTTCCACCTTGGGAAGAAAGAGGGTGTGACTAGGAATTCCTCTTCCTTTCTCTCTCGCCACTTTAAAAGGAAGTACTTTGTGCATTCCCAAACTTGCTACTCTTTGAATGATCTCATGATCACTTTGCCCATTTTGGAGTTGGGGTTTTGGTTTGGTTTGGTTTGGTTTGGTTTTAAAGGTGGGGCCTTCATTCCAAATTGAAAAAAAGCAAAGTTTCCAAGATTAGAAATAAAGAATCGAATCTGGGTGATGTAGAAGTCAGAATGCCAGATAAGGGTGGTCATTTCTGTACTTCTTCAAAACCCTTTAGAAGCTGTACAGCAGTTAATTGGTTTGATGTGTATTCATCCAGGGGGGGCTGATGTTGAAAATTTATTGATGCCTCGGCACAGGCCTTTGTAAAATGAAAAGTAGGAAGGTAATCTCAGGCAACATGGCATAGTGTTTAAATAGCAATACATATAGTCCATGTCTTAGGGGATCATTTAAGAGTTGAGGCTTTGAGCATTTAAATGTGTGTTGCTCTGCACCGCAGTGTGCAGATGCTCCTGAATTGTGATTTCCCTCAACAACAAACCTGAGATTGAGTCTCATGATCTACCAACTGAGCTATCTCTCATCTCCCAATATTTTAAAAGGGCATATTGCCCTACTGTCAACATTTTAAATTGGAACAAGGTGCCAATATTGGGTAGGGATACTCACAGTAGCCCTATTGAACTTAAAGGACATGACAAACTAAGGTATTTTCAATGGATCTACTCTTAGTAAGACTTAATTGAATGCAAGCCATTACATTTAAGTAGGAATGCGAAAGAAATGATTTTTTCATAGTCCTGGAGGTGATTTTGCTGATAAAATATTCTCACACTGGTTTTCCTGAAGAGCAGCTGCAAATCACAATTTAAAATATTTACGATTTTAAGAAAGTGTTCAGCACAGTAGACTATTGGAAGGGAAATTGCAATTCTTCAGATGGTTTGGGGTTTGTAGGTGAGCAGATGAATTGCCTCCAAGCTGCTGGGAGCGTTTCCTAAGTTGATGTACATAGGTTGGCATTTTCTGCTTTCATCCTGACAATCAGATATTGAAACATGTTCCCCCTCTCTTAATTCCTGGTCATGGTCAAATGAAGGCATGAATCAAACATGCCTGCTTAGAATGAGCCTTAGCCTCAAAATGTAAATGATTGCTTTTTTGTTGGCTGTAACATTCTCTATGGCAGCTATAGGCCAAGCAATCATGGGAGTGGCTTTGCCGCAAGACCTACAGCAATGCAGTTTGGAAGTGGGCCCAGGCTCTTGTCAGCGTGGTGTCATATCAGAATGTAGCTTATTGTCTGCCAGTTCTTGGGACCCCCTTACACTAAGTCCCCATTGCCCGGATGGAAGGCAGTCACAGATAAGGGAAAGGTTGAAGCAAAACATTTACCGGAGGAAGTGCCCATTTACATCCAATTTCTCTATTTCACTGTAGTGGTGAAGTTCTTGTATATGTGGTGTTCAAGTTTCCACCTTTATTTATTAGAAAGAGTAAAATTTTTGGTCAGCGTATGTGGTCAGAAGTATGTTTAATGGAGGATTGGAGCCTTGAACTGCAGTCCCCACTCACTTCAGAGTTAATCTCATTGAACTCAGCAGTGCTTTTAAAAAGTACTATACATTTGGGCTGTTGGATGCTGTTCTGCATAGATTGATTATATGAAACCACTTGAACAGAAAATTAGAAAACCTCTAAATGTGCTCTCCCTGAACAGTGTTGAAACCAGGATTCTATACTAGCTTTAAAAATTATTGGGGGGGGGGGGAGGATTCTATACTGGCTTTGCTTGCAAACTCATGGTCTGATGATGAATGCGTTCTTTTAGCTGCCGGAGACTGAACCATCCTGAAAAACAATAGAATGTAAGATGGTGGTCCAGTTTCAAAGGAATTGCTACAGCCTTTGGTGCAATAAAGTACCACAAAGCCCTAAATCTATGCAGCTACATGGGATTTGAAGAGAAGCTCTGATGGATTAGACCAAAGGACAATTTAGTCCATCAGCATGTTCTCACAGTGGCTGGCCATATGTCTATGGGAGGCTTGCAAGCAGAACATGGATGCTAATACCAACACATCTCGTTGAAGGAAACAACTGCATGGGTGAATTTATATGCAGGTTGGTTTTCATGGGACTGTTCACAGAGCTGGGCCAAAAAATGTTCCAAGAGATGCTGTACGAAAAGCACTAAGCCTAGATGCATATGGACACGCTCTGTTAAGCCACCTTAGCGCCTGCCCATTGGAAACCTTTGTGCACTGGGTCAGCCGCCTTTATTTGCACCCATGAGTGTAGGGTGGTATGGATATGCAAGCTCACTTCTATTTCTTTGTTTTCCCCCCAACAGATGTTAAGTTTATTTCAAATCCACCTTCCATGATTGCAGCTGGTAGTGTGGTAGCTGCTGTGCAAGGCCTTCACCTTGGAAACACCAACGCTTTCCTCTCTTACCAATGCCTCACACATTTCCTCTCGAAAGTCATCAAATGTGACCCGGTAAGTGATGCTTGATCCGTAGTCCTGGTGCCTCCTGGGTGGCGGCATCTAGTCTGTTTGTGGGCCTCAAATCAAAGCAAGGCTCAAAAGTTGCTTCACATTTGTCACCTTCATCTTCACCTTCACATTAGTACCCAAAAGTCTCCTTTATGTATTGTGTGGGCTAGTTCCAAGCCTTTCAATGAAGAAATACCAAGAAAGGAAAAGAGAAACTCTTAATTTAAGAGGACAGGTTCAGAGGCTGTATTGCTCTATAGATAATTAAATCGTGTGGACAAGTGCTCTTAAAAGTAAGTCAAGGAACTAGTGATTGCAGTGAACAGAGCTTTCTCTCTCTTTTTTTTAACTACTCCTGAGATTCTTTATATTGCTAAATTATGTGTGGGGAAAATGTTAACAGAATTTTAATGGTTTACAACAAGGTAGACCTGCACAGTAGATCATACTGAATTCCAAGCCCTCCCCATCCCAGCTGTTTTTGTTTTGTTTTTTAAGTGCCCCATTATTTCATGAAAAGGTAGATGGTCCTCATAGGACTCTTCTTTTTGCCCTGCAGCTTCCTGGAGATGCTCATCAGTGAGCAATAAACCTTTCATGAATGAATGGGCAGGAAGGGAGCCTACAAGGAAGACCTAAAGTCAATGATCCATGCCCTAATGGTGTGTGAAGTTGGGGCAGAGTTTAGCTTTGTGCTGGAACAATGTGAAAGCCCAATAAAAAGATGCTTGGAAAAAGGTTCTTGTGGGGTCTCCAAGCACCAACAATGAGTCAAATAAAGTCAGCCCTGAGGCTTGCAACCAAATCTTGGCGGCATGGCTAAAACATTCCTTGTTTCATATGTCCCTAAATATACAGAAAATATAAGAGTGCAGAAACGAGAGCTGTTGCAATTACAGTGAGGTTCCTTAACATCCTGAGACTTCATAATGAATGGTACATTTGATTGCAAATGCTTGCTTCACTGCTGCATTATACATGGGTTCATGATGTTATTTTTTATTTGTCTTTCATGCTGCCAAAGTTTTGGCTATAGGCAGTCTTTTTTTCAGGATTGGATGTGCTCAGTCAGTGCAAGCAACATAGATGCCTGCGCTGATCCATCACCTGCCTGCATAGCAAAAGAGAGAGAATAGCGAAGACACTTTGAGAAAAGCAGCCTGCAGAAGCAATATTGGCACTAGGTTCTTTTAAATCACATCCTGCCTACTTTTGATTTGATGCCAGATTAGGAGCTGAAGGAAGCACCACAGAGCTGTGTCTTGTTTTGTAGAAAGAAGGCTTCATTGAAGGCAGCGCTAGCTTACATTTAGTGTCAGGGTTGCAGGATGCAGTTTACCTGAGCCTGATCTACTCTCCTCATTTTTCGTGAAGCCTTTGCAGAGCTCACAAATGATCCCCCTGTTGTCTTGAATGAAGGATGTGTTTTGTGGTAGTGCTAGGTGGATTGAGTCACCTGGTCATGCTCAAAACTGGTTGATTTCAGTGGCACAACTTCAGCTTGAAGACTGTACCTGAAGCGCTTCAGTGGCACCAGGTCTAAATTCACTCCTGAAGTCTTGGCTTCATTTCAAATGTTGAAACAAAGTGGTGTCAGCCTTACACAGATGTTGAACTCACAAATAAGTAGAACATGTGAATGGGGAGAGCAGGGATGTGCACACTTGCTCTAGCCTTTTCCAGTTGCTCTCTACAAGTTTTGAGGGTGGCTGTCAAGACATGGAGGCTCCCTCAGCATTGTACAACGTCGATTTCCCAGGCTATACATTGCTTAGGGAGTGTGCCTAGAAAGAGCAGGGTCTCTACTGCATCCTGTTGACCTCAAACTCTTGAAGCCCAATGGGGGTTAGAGTTAATGCCCTTGCCTCTGCTGTCCCTCAACTTGTGTGGTAAACTTAAGTTGGCTTTAATACCTGAATTGCAGTCTTGTCTACCTATGAGCCAAGTAGGTTCTCCACTGTACTTTGCCTCTGTCCAGTGCAATACATTTGACTTAGGGGTTCCGCAGCAGTTAAATGACCTGCTATCCTGCACTGATCGTGATTTTAAAGGAAATTATATTTAAGCATATTTTCATGCATAAGATGGAACTGGAGTCTATTGCATTGTGGTCTTCTGAATCATGTGAAACAATACATTCTTATGTGGTTTGGTCAATATTTGAGCTTTTCTCAGAAAGAGGGATTTTTATAATTGAAAACAATGGTTTGGATCCAAAGGTCCTCTTCTGAAGGAGCGTTTTATACATCACACTGGAGTGTTACACAGGAAATAGGGGAGCGGGTCTAAACCACTGAGCCTCTTGGGCTTGCCAATTGGAAGGTTGGTGGTTCAAATCCGGACGACAGGGTGAACTCCCATTCCAGCTTCTGCCAACCTAGCAGTTTGAAAGCACACCAGTGCAAGTAGATAAATAGGTACCACTGCGGTGGGAAGGTAAAAGGCATTTCTGTGCACTCTCTGGCTCCCGTCACGGTGTTCTGTTGTGCCAGAAGCGGTTTAGTCATGCTGGGCACATGACCCGGAAAGCTGTCTATGGACAAAACGCCAGCCCAGGTCCCTCGGCCTGAAGCGAGATGGGCACTGCACCCCATAGTCACCTTTGACTGGATTTAACCATCCAGGGGTCCTTTACCTTTTCACCTTACACAGGAAATATAAAACCTAATATGCTTGGTTACTTGCTGAAAATCTTGCACAAACGGAAGCACGAGAAAATCTATGGAGCCTAGTACCTACAACACGGTGCAATTTCTTTCTGTTAGCACTTGTCCAAGCCCTTGGGAATAGCATTCACAGCTGCTTTCCAAAGATTTTCTCTACTTTGGATTCAACCCACCAGTGTCTTTCAAAAGAGCTATGATCCAGAGAACTCTGTTCAGTATGCACTGGGACTAAATTTTCCTGACCACAGAAAGGAGGTGAACCTCAAAAGGTGCTAGAGAAAATGGTTTGTGGTTTGTTTATTTACAGAAGCACTCAAATTTCTTGCCTCATGCATTTTGAGTTACTATGTTCATCATTAGACACAGCTACAGACAAGAGTGTGATTCAAGCAATTGTATTATAAAATTTGGCACATGAACGTTATGTAGAAACACATTCTTAAAAATCTCTGAGGTTCCATGGATGTTCTTTTGTAAAAAGAAATGGCTTGATGTGTCTGTACATAATTCCAGTTTGCTAAATTTTATGTTGTCATACTTTTGAATTGTTTTTAGGTGTCTCCAAGGAGTATGGTGTACTAAAAATGCATTGGACAAAAGAAAAATGGGGTTATTCTGTAAATAAAACATTTTTATTAGCTATTGAAGCTTACCGCCCTTTGGCAGTAGGAGCTGAATGTCAGTGATGCCTCCCCTTTTCAAGCTCAGTTTTTATCTAATAGCAGCTTCTGAACTGTAGGAAGATGGCAACCTGCCTTTAACCAAGTCAGACCACTGCTGCATTGTCTGCACAGGGGACCAGCTAACTTGTGGCCTTCCACAGCTGCCACCATTCCTGGCTGAGGCTGATGGTCCATAATCATCAGATGGATGGGAGTTGCAGTCCAAAAATCAGGAGGGCACAAAAATCCCAAGTTTTTCTGGGTTGCTTAAAGTGCTTAGAATTTGCACTTTATCTTCTACAAGTGCATGGGTTTTCATAATGTGTCACACAGTCGTCAACTTTAAAGTTTAAAAACCACAGAGATCAACATTTCATTTCATTTGAACATCGTAAAATATACTTAAAATTCTTGGCTGGAATAGATGAGCTAGAGGATTAAAAAAATAATAATTTACAGTTAATTTTTTACTTTTAACCACGAGAAAGTAAAAGCTAAAATTAATAGCACCTGACTGAAATTCCTTTACGGTTCATTTTGGTAGGAGTCCAATTTCCCATTTTGCTTTTGATCAGTGGTAATTAGAAGTCAGATAGCCACCATTAGACTCTTGGGCTGTCTTCCATCAGCTCTGTTCCTGACATCCATTTCAAGGCCAGAAAATTGCTACATTCAATTTGTTTTCGATGCTATCTGTTAAATACATTGGAATTTGTTTGGCTTCACACTGGGAGCATCTTGTCTGTAACCACAGTGGACCAAGCAATAAATATTGCAGGATTCTTAAGTTGTCTCTGTTACTTTCTTTGATCTCCAAATCCCAAATTGACTGACATACAGCCTGATCACAGCTTAGTTATAGTAAAAAGATATGTCTTTATGTTAGTAGAGCACACTCATTTGCTCACAACTCTCAGGCCTGGTCTGAACAAGCTCTAAGTAAACTTTCCCTAATCTGATGCCCTCTAAAGGTTGTTGGACTACAATTCTCATAATCCACAGGTTCCCTGTTTTAATGTCATTATCGATTGATGGTGCCAATAATTCAATACTAGGCAGTTGTAGCCCAATGCAATCAAATATACATTAGTTTCTAAGGAACAGGATTCCAAAAACATAATCACAGAGTCAGCACTGTATTTCTTCCCTGGATGCCTAGTGCAAAGTGAGAGCTTTTGGCAAAGTTGTTGAGCCTGCCATACATTCCAGTGATTTCCACCCGGACAGTTTCTGACTGCCGTATTCCGGCTATGCCCGGGAAATTATGGACGTATGGCAACCCTAGACTTCACATGAGGCTTTGGAGAAGATGGGATGCTGGATGAGTTTTGCTTGCTACTTTTGAGATTCCACAGTGTCTGGCACATGGTAACTCCCTTGACATTCATGTCAAGCATTGAGAAGGGAAAGCCAGAAACAGCAAGGTTCTAGTTGGTTCCAAAGCTCAAAATTGAGTTTCAGACATCAATACCAACTCTTGAGTTCCCTGCATCTGCTGAAAGATTTGCCAGTAATCACTGGGGAGAAAAAGCAGCGTGGAGCTAAAAATTGGCATGTCCCCTCCAGTGACAACGAATCTTTTGGTCACAATCCCTAAAACCATATGTGCTATGCACCCAGTTTTGTTTGTTTTTACAAATCTTGTGAGTGTCTAGTCACCCTCTAGCAAGCTTGATGAGCTTCAGCATTCCTCCAGCCCAAATCCTGGGAAAGTGTTGAGATATCAGCTCCACAATTGGACTGCACTTTGGAAACTCAGCATGACAAGAGCAGGCCCCAGCTGGCCTTTGGAGCTGGAGAAGGGAGTAGGGATCCCAGTATGGAATTTGCTCCCACAAGAAGCAGGGGTGGCCATCAACTCAGATGGCTTTAGAAGACATATTTATGGAGGAGAAAGCTTTCAGCAGCAACTATCCCTGATGGCTGTGTTCTACCACCACTGACTGAGGCAGTATGATTTTAGGACGGGGGAATGTTGCTGTACTCAGGTATCTGTTTGTTTCCCACAGGCTTCTAGTTGGCCACTTTGAAAACAAGATGCTAGGCAAGGTGGGCCACTGGCCTAATCCAGGAGATCCTTCCAACATTGCACTTTGCTTCAAAGGCATCTTCTGGTGGGCATGTGTTTGTGTGTGGCGATTTCCAAATCCAAGAACAGAACTGGGGGCTACATCACACTGTGTTTTCAAGTATCTTCACAGCATGAGTCCCCGTCAGGGAAAAGAGCAAAGGATAAATAAATAATAGTAGTAGTGGTGATGACTGCCGAGACCATTGTGTTCCTTACCTCCAAGCTTAGAAGAAGAGTTTGGGGCTTGTCTCTGTCAACACCATAGTTGTAAGATGTGACTGCCATATTGGAAGTGTGTGACAGAAATGAACTGCATGCTTACTGTGCATAGAGATGGGAGGGGGCTGAGGATTGTCCCTGATGTCATGCTGAGTTTTGGAAACTACAGCATGAATTTAGGGGTAAGACCTTGCCCCCTTGGAGCAGCTGGAATTTGTGGACGCCAGAGGTCTTGCTTTGTTTAGAACTCTGACCACGTCTATAGGTTTGATAATGCTTTCTCAGTTGTTAATGTGTGTGTGTGTGTGTGTGTGTGTGTGTGTGTGTGTGTGTGAATATGAGTTCCTCTTAAGTGTTATAGGTAAGCCTTCCCCAACCTTGCGCCCTGCAGGTGTTTTGGACCACAGCTTCCACCAGTTCCATCCAGCACAGCCCTACAGACTGGGGCTGATGCGAGTTGGTGTTCAAAACACCTGGATCTCATCAGGTTGGGAGCGACTCCTGATAGGTGGAATTGGTCTGGCCACTGAGCTTAACAGAGTCCCAACAGGGGACCTTCAAGTGATGAGTGTATCACAGGTGGGTGGCTAGGTGGGTGAATATGAGAAAAAATATAATATGCTTTCATTCAGTATGGAGTTGCTGACTATACTGTTCAGTTATGGTTGAATCAAACTCACAACTTTACCCAAACTTTCTGAAAGTGATAGAATTTGTTTTTAAAACCCTTGTGAAAATGCCTATATATTTCTTTTTATATTTCTTATTTGGGTTAAATAAGAATGTGTGAGATCAGAGTAGGTATGGAAACACCATATTTGTATCTATTAAGAAAAGCCAGCGCTGTGTAGGGTGCCTGTGGCATAATTGCTTTAGGATATAGGGTGTTTCTTTTTGCAATTTCAAATACTGTCTCTCTGTGAAGAGGAAATATTACACTAGAGTTTAAACCAGTAAAGGTCAAAGGTTATTTGTTTTCAGTGAGCTGTAACTGATGGTCTGATCTGCTTAGAGGTAGGATTAACCTCCCTCTCTCTCAGAAGAGACTTGCAGAGAATTGTTTGCTTGGGTTTTTAATCTTATTTTACCCCCCAAATGCCATGTGGTAGAGAAGGTTCTTGTGGCAGCGGAATCAGTGAAAAGCTGGTAGGTCACACAAGAAGCTTCTGAATGAAGGCAGAATTGAAACAGGAAAATAAAGAAAACAGCAGGCAGGTCACCATCTCAGGAAAACAACATTCATTCTCAGTCATGCACATCCTAACACTTTTGACGGCAATTTATCATGGAAGACTGGGTTCACCGCAAGGGCTAGCACATGTCATAGGTTAAATCAGAAAAGGCAATCCCAAAAGGAAACTTCAAAGTTCTTAATACACAGAGTTAAACATATTGAAAAAAGCTTCTGCGATGTTTGTTAGAAAGACAGGAGTAAACAGTGAGCCAAAGGAATTTCGGCAGACTGCTGTGGGATTGTTTGTTTTGCCTATTTAAAGCACTTGGCACTGAAGAAGGTATCCCACCAACACACAGGGATGCATGTGCTGGTGATGAACCAGGTCTCATTCCAGTCTTAATTCCTAGTTGGCATGGCTGATCCTTTTGGGACCAATTCCAGAAAAGTAGCCATGTTAGTTTGTTGCAGAAACAACAAGGAAGAGACCTTTGGCACCCAAAGTTCATGCCGCAATCAATTTGGTACTCATCTTAAGATGTCAAAACTCTCCTTTTTGCTGTTCCTACGCTGTTTAAACGTTTCCAAATCTCCTAAAATATCCTATCTCAATGCATTTTCCTTGTAGACAGTGTGGATGAGTACTTAGCGGTCGCCATATAAAATACAATAAAGGGGCTCTGGGTAGTATTTTGAAAACAGAAAAGTTTGCCATATTGTCAGAGTATGTTAAGTTCGTTGAGCTGCTTTTACAATGCCGGCATTTAACAAAATAGCTTGGTTCATCAGCTATGATGTACTCTTTAAAGCCCTTCCTGTAGTTAGACATCAATGGATGCTTACCATTTAACTACTGGCAAACCCCCCCCACACACACACACAACCCTATATGTTAATAGCTTTCTATACATTCTGACCTCTGTTGCATACATGAAATGGCCTAGTTCATGTTTTGTATATGAAATCCATAGTCTTCAGCCATTTCAGACCAGAAACCTACCTATAACCCAAACATGGATTTTTTAATTTTTTACTATCTGTTTACTTCTGCTACTTTAGATCAGGCCATACTCTGGTACTCTGTCCCCACCCATCAGTTGAAAACCAATGGTATATATTATAATAGCCATTGAATGGGAAACTAAAGATGGCTCTGGGCTTCATGCGGAATTATTTAATATGCTTAGTGTCATGTTAAGTTTTCACTTCAGAATACATTTGCCTGAAAAAGCCTATATCTGCAACGAGCATTTAAGGCTGGATCACACAGCAAATATGGACAGTGATTCAAAGTTCAGGCTCTCAGATTTGTTTATTGACTGGGTTGCGCACTACGGGGGGGGGGGGAGGAGTGGTCCTTCAAACATTGCTGGACTATAATTCCCATCATCTCTAGCCATGAGCAATGCTGGTGAGGCTGATGGGAACTGGAGTCCCAACAGTTCCCTATGGCCTGGAGGGCTACAAATTTCCCACCTCTACTCCACAGGAAGGCTTCTTTACTCATTTAGTTGTAAGTGGAGCTACTTCCTTTGAACTGGCTGGAGAAGCCCAGATCGGAGCGCCCTCGAAAGAAAGACAAAGCCTCAAAACCCAGCTGGTGAATCTTCCAGTGGTTACTTCATAGCTGTTGATGATACTTCTGTCCTGTAAGGAGACCTAGAGAAGATGCTCCAGTGGTCTGCTTGCTTACTGGCTTTTCTGTTGAGAATAATAGCTGTGGACCATTTAGATTAATTAGTGGTGACCTTTTATTGAAATGAACACTCGCACCCTCTGCCATGGGTGATACTTGCGTCTTCAGCCTTGGGTGACTTGGAAGTTATATGTGCATTCCGCAACTGGCAACCAGCCTTTTGCGAGGAATTGGAGACATCTGGGTGCCACGTTTGGCACTTAACATCTCTTAACTGGCTGGCACGGCTGCAATGCCACATCAGCCAGCTGTTATGTGGGGCACCACAGAGTTAAAAAATGCATGGCTTTTGGTGCTGCAGGGCCCTGCGAATCGCCTGGCTTGCGCAGCACCAAAAGGAGCACACATATCAGGCACGCCAAAAACAGTTGCTACCTGTATTCATTATTTCAATATTTTGTGTGAATTGAATTGTTGGTTGTTGGCTGCTTTGGGCTTTCCTTGGGGAGGAAAAGCAAGATACAAGGAATAAAGGAAATAATAACAAAGTGTGAACATCAGGGGCCAGGGTCACCAGGCATTCTCCTGTTTCTTCTACCTACCTCCAAATTCATATCTACACATGCATTGGGCTTTTGAGTTGGAGAGCACAGTGGTGGCCACTTCTGAATTATTATGGCTTCCTTATGACTTACACTTTTCCATTTGTTTATATGCTTTCTAGGGATAAGCTGTTTGGCTGTGCACACTTCTCTCTGTTTTGCTAAAGAGTTTTCCCCTTCTCTTTTGCAGGATTGTTTACGAGCCTGCCAAGAACAGATTGAATCCCTCCTTGAATCTAGTCTACGCCAGGCACAGCAACACAACATATCTTCAGAAACAAAGACTGTTGAAGATGAAGCTGATCTTTCCTGCACACCCACTGATGTTAGAGATGTGAATATTTAAGGAGGACTTCTGCAGTTGGGTTTGCTTGGCAGTACCAGCAAACAACGAAAGGGCATCTGAGAAGGAAGTGGAATCAGGATCTTCTCCCCCGCCCCTCCCTCCCCCCACCTAGGAAAACCTTTTCTCCAGGACTTTTTATACCAGAAGGGAAAATGTCATTCATTCTTTTCTTCGCTATTCCTTCCTACCCTTTGTGACTCTTAACAGACAACCCCCCCTTCACTCTCAACCGTCTTAAAAAGAAAAAAAAATAGTATTTGCATGATCTCCAGGGGTTTGTGCTACAAAAATAGAAGATTTTATACAATAATAATCAATTAGTTTTTTATATATTAAAGTGTTTTTGTCTTTATGTTGTAAAAATAGGCATTAACACACACACACACACACACACACACACACACACACACACACACACACACAGTCTCTCCAGGGGAGGTATTAGATTTGATTCTTGCATATTAAAAAGCCAACCATTTTTAAAGTAGAAGAGGGTGTGTTTTTTTAGATAGGTTATATGTGTTTTGGGTGTGTGTTTTTTTCCTTTAAAAAGCATAGCTTTAATGCAGTTCTAGGCTTTTCTGTATCTTGCTTGCTTATGCATTTAGTCACTTTATAATTCATCTGTAAATGTTTATTTTATCCCCTTAGGTTTTTATCCTCTTCACCTTATAAATGGTTTTAATGTAACCTTTACGTTAGTATATGTTAGCAATCAGCATTATTATATGTTAATCTTCTGTGCCTGTGGATTACCTGTGTGTAAGGCTTCTAGGGGTTCCAGCTTAGCATGGCCAGGAAAAGATCCGACATTCTGTTCCAACATTAAAGAGAAGTTCCAATAGCTATATAATATATTTTTGTAACCTTCCTATTTTTGTAGTGTACAAAAACATGCTGGTTTCCACCCAAACGATACACAGCCTAATTATATCCAGGTTGAATCCACAGTTTTATCTTCTTTTTTATTATTATTATTGTTTTAAAACCATTCCATTTCAAAGCACTTTCAGTTCATTAGGTATAGGAAATACTTTCTTTTTTTGTGTGTGGGAATTTTTTTTTTCTTCAAATGGAATGGTTTGGAAATTATATATATAAATATATAAATATATATATAAAGTGCTTGTGTGCAAACTCAGAATTGCAAAGCAAGTGCATTTAACTATGGTGTGAGGAAAGGTGGGGTTGTTGTTTTTTTCTGAAGGGTTGTGTTCCAGTCAGAGAAATTGCATTCACAAAATTGCCAGGATATCTTCCTAACCTTTTCAATAGAAGAGATGTTTAGAAATCTTTTGGTGCCAATTCATTTTTTTAAAAAAATATAAATTTAGGGGCCTGAAAGGTTTACCTATAGGACACATATTTTGAGAATTGTCTCTAGATGTTGTACAACTGAAGGCTATTAAACACTAAAATATATAATTTATAGTTAAGGCTAAAAAGAATATTTATTGCAGAGGATGTTCAGAAGGCCAGTATAATTTGTGAAATAAATCACCCCCTTGATTCTGAGAAAACAAAAAGATCTTTCTGCCCTTGATGTTGCAGTTTTAACTCATCTTACTAAGAAATGAGGACGTGTCAAGATAGTACCACATTCGGCCCAGATGATTCCAAAATAACCACAAGAAAGCGCCATAGTTAAAAGTGTAGAATTGGTGTACTTGAAAAGAAAAGAAAAGTTCTTAATCCAGTGTATTTCCCCTCCTTTTTTTTAATTTAGCTACGAATAGAAAATTTGCACATCTTGGCTATGTATCTTTTTTATTATTATTGTAGAAAGTAGCTGAAGGGACGTGGACATAGCTGTTGAAGTTGATGCTTGAGGAGAATGTGATGGCAAAATGTATGTGAGAAACTGCCGCTAAGGTGTTGATTGTAAAAAACAAAAAAAAAGTTTTAAAAAGGAAAAAAAAAGGAGCGGATGCTCCCATTTTTTTTATTGAGCTGCTATGGATAAATTCCCAGCATGAATTGAAAAGAAAAATTAACATTGCTTTTCTGTATCTTTGTCATTGTGTTTTGCTGCTATTTTGTGGTCTTTTTTTTTTTTTGTTATACAATGTCATATACTGCCATGTTATAGGTTTTAAATTTTCTCATAGAAAATTATATTATTGACATTTTTTGGTAGATTTTTTTTTATGTGATCAATTTTTACTTAATGTGATTTACTGCTCTATTCCAAAAAAGGTTCCTGCTTCACAATACCTCATACTTCAGTTAACCGTGTTTAGATCAGGTTTTAATGTTCGTTCACAATGCCTCATAGTTCTACTGCAAGCTGAAATGCATTGGACATTATTCTGAATGGGTCTCGCGATTTGCAACTAGTTTGTGCTAATGTTAAAACAGCAGACATTTCAGAAGATCGAGTAATGTCAGGTTCTTTTGGTTATGTGTTTTTTGTTTTGTTTTTTTATAAAGTGGATTCTTTTTTTCTGATCTGGGGTTTATTATCATAGTAGTTTTTAAGCTGTGTTATTAGCCACATTTGATATATGAAAGGTGCATTATAATATAACTCTTATATGCCCGATGCTTTCCATCACTGGGGAATCATCATGCGGTATGATAGGTTATCTTCTGGAATTTAAGTATTGTGTGTGTTTAATCTGTTATGATATATTAGGGTTTTTGTTGATGTTAATTATAGCATAATGCTAATTTAAAAAAAAATACAAACAACAACCTGTAAATCTCATTAAGTAAGCCAGCTAACAGAGTTGTATGGTGAAGAATAATCTAGTTGCCTGTATGCTGCTAAACCAAAACAGAATTAGAACTTCATTTTTGAGGGCAAACGCAGTTAAGATCCTACCTAAGCTTATTCAAATGGAAAAGGACAGCAGGCTTGTAAGGCTTCTAGCATTCGCAGGACCCACGAGGACTGGATTCATTCTGTCCAAATTTCAGGAACATTTCTTACTGCTTACCTCATAGACATTTCTGTTTGTGGCATCTCTGTGTCTCTGAACCAAACAAGATTATTGAGTTAGTGGTTGTTGGTTATATTATGTTTTGCTCACTGAGAAGCGGCAGCGTGTACTGCAAAATTTTAAGTATTGTATGTACTAAAAGGCCAAATGCTGATAAGCGGGTTCACGTGCCAACAGAGATGCTTTATTTGTCACATTGTTATAACGATCTATAGAAAGCAAAACAAATCAGATTTGTATCTTTAAAAAATAATAATATTGTACTTATTGGCATCACTGGTCTGAAATGCACATGTTCACCAACAGACCTGTAACAGATAAGTTTCCAGCAAAAGAAAGAAGAATAAAGACCTCCCCTAAAAGTCTAGAAATAAATTTGTAAAACCCAATGCTTGTGTCCTGTGCTTTTATTCAGTGGGAACGGTTTGTGAACCACAAATCTGCTGCACTCAATTATCCTTTATTTTTAGAAGCGTTCATGGTTCAGTATAGTTCAGTTTGGTATCTGTTCTATAAAGATTGAGAGGTTGAGTAATGTTTTCACACATTGTAAGAATAAAGCAATGATCAAAATATATTCTTGGCACAATCCTTCCCAAACTCACACAATGCAAAGTTTCTATATAATGGATCACATTTTTTAAAGAAGCCTTTATTTCATAAACATGATGCATTTACAAGGTTGTCTCAGTCCTTGACAGTGTTTTGCAAGGTTCCTAATAAAATATATGGGCCAGCATTTTCTTGCAGTTTGTTAAACATGACCAAAAAAAGCTTTCACTTTTCTATTAAGTGTAACACTAGATTCTCTACCTGCTCTGACTAATTATTTTAGTTTTAACATGTGGACCACATCCCATACCTTTACAATACAGTGGTACCTTGGGTTACATACGCTTCAGGTTACATACACTTCAGGTTACAGACTCCGCTAACCCAGAAATAGTGCTTCAGATTAAGAACTTTGCTTCAGGATGAGAACAGAAATCGTGCTCCGGCGGCGCGGCAGCAGCAGGAGGCCCCATTAGCTAAAGTGGTGCTTCAGGTTAAGAACAGTTTCAGGTTAAGTACGGACCTCCGGAACGAATTAAGTACTTAACCCGAGGTACCACTGTACAGTCTTCTGATGTCTAGGTCCTTGCGGTTCTCTTGCGTGCCTGATTCTGTGAGTTACAACAAGTCCTGATACTATGATCACCCTATGCTGGTGGGCAAGAGTCTCTCAATGGAGCTCCCTCTCTGAATGGGCCCTCCTCCCCACAGTTACCACTGCCCAGTCATTTCCTTTGCGGAGTCCACACAATTGCCCATTGGAAGGTACTGATCTATCTTGACAGCAGCAAAAGCCAGGGGACTCCAGGAGGTATGGCAGTGAGGACCCAGCCCTGGTGCCATCTTGGAAGATGCCAAACAATGCCAACCCCTGGCACTGGTCCTGCGTTTACCATCAAGACACCTTTGCAAGGTGAACATAATGGTTGATCAAGGATTTGAACTTGGATTTCCCTTGTCCAAACCTAACAAAATTGGTTCCAAATTTAATCCCCCAAGGCCATGCAACATGCGTAGGCTTAAGGAGGGATCCATTCAAAGCTAAGCAGTTTTAAAAGTCTTCATTATTTCAGTGTGAGAAAGTGGAGCATGTACTACTTGCAGCTGGACTTAAAAATTAAAAACGATTTGGACTTTCCTCCTGTTCAGTATCTGAATGATAAGGCATTAGAAATTGCACATACAGAAACTAACACTAGCAGAAGCCAATGCAACAAGCCCTGCTAGCACAACTGGACTCCTGTAGTTTTATGTTGCTGATACACACAGGCCAGCAAAAATATATCCACTTTTATTCAAATATCAAACAGAACCAGAACAAATTGAAAAGTGCATGATTAAGTGGGCACAAATGACAGGAGAGCTCTTGGTAGAAACGTACGGGAAGCGGCTCACAAATTTTCTTTGAACATAGGCATAAGGAGGAAACTATATAGTAATGACAAGATGGTATAGTACTCCAGCCAAGGTACATAAAATTAGTAAGAGCCACTCTCCCTTACGTTGAAATTTCAAGAAGAGATGGGGGGTTGTTCACATGTGGTGGAAGTGCAAGATGGTGAATAAATATTGGAAGATAATAAATCACAAATATGTTACCTATGAAATCCTGTTATGCCCAATTATAAAAAAGTATGTCAAACAGTGAGATCAGAAGACAAAGAATTTCTTATATAGTAGCAGAAAATAGACAAAATAAGCTTTTGCCAAATTGGTAGAAATTTATATACAATACAAAAAGACACCGTTTGGGACCATGTAAGTCTCCTGGGCTTACAATATATTAATATATTTGGGTAGCTGAATTAATGCAAATCAGATGTTAACATATTGGGTTCATTATAAAGAAAGGTTAATGAATGTTTGAAATGAAGTGTTAAACCTTTTAATAGATCAAGAGATTAAGATGATTGGGCTAAGAAAGCTCTCTGTTGGACTTGAGTTTTTATAGATTGAATATAGTTTTTGTTATGTACTTGATTTATTTATCGTTTGTATATGTCTGGTGATATGGATTCAACTGTAACTTTTGGAATATGGATGATTTGGATAGAGCTTTGGCAATCACTCGTAGCCGAGTAAGATTGTCTTCCATAAGCACGGTTTTAACAATGTGTCCGTAAGTGACTGTGGAGGCCAATTCTGGACCCACATGTCCTTCCACAGTGGGGACATTGGTTTCCGGGCAGGAGTTGATCACGGTGTGGATTTGCCAAGCGTGCCTTCCTCTTAGCACGTTTCTCCCTTTGGTTCTAAGTTGGAGTGTCTTCAAAGTCCAGAAGAAGAATGCACTTAATCTTTTTACGTGTCTCTTTAGGTTTTGCATGAGTAAAAGCATATTAAAAAGTTCACAACTCTCCCCTTAATTTTTGTTGTTACGCTATAGCAATGAGCATTCATCCTGATTTGCTTACAGGGTGTTTACACACCTTCCTGTAAATAATTCATTCATCCCACACTTTTTGATGCATCCAATGCATTTTTAATCACTTTCCAAATTGTTAAAAGATCGTTGTGTGTGGTTTTTATTTTTTAAGTAGATTTATTGCTCTGGGACATGCCCTATAATTCACTTTATTTGTGCAAACCCATGTACTCAAATCCCTGCTACAAAATAGTGACACAAGTCTAGCGGCAGCCTCTCTTTGGATTCTCAGAGATAATCCTGGAAGATCATTCCATCCAGCCTGACTGAGGAGATGCTCCCCAAGTGGTGCCAGTTAATTCCAGTGCTTCCTAGTATCCTTCCTGGGCAGTGAGAGAAGCTTGTTTCCCTTGCCTTAGGCTTGCCACCACGGACCCTGCATGGACAGCAGTAGCAACAAACGAACAAACTCCAGAGAACCAGAGGCATTCACTCCCCAGTCCCATTCCAGCATATCTTTTGCTGCCCCTGCCATCAAGAGAGGAGTTAATTTGCTTTGTCACAATCTGTTGCAAGGTGCATTAGGGAATCACCAGACTGAAATGCAGGGTCCATATGTACCTTAAAACGGAATAAGTGCATAATGAATTGGCTCAGTTTTTGGACTTCCGGGTTAGTGCCTCCGGCAATGGTGGATTTCCTCTGATCGGGAGGAATCCGCTCCGTGGAAACTAGGGTCTGGACCGCCACGGTGAGGCGGAGACCCATTAAAAACCACAGGCGGGAGAAGCCTGTGGACGTGGGATTCGGCTGGCACCTTTCGCGCCTCCCCTACTTGCGGGGAAATCCGGTTTCGGGGATCCGGAGCGACGTGGGGTGAGTGGCACGGTGCTTCGAATCGACTGCTTTTTTCGCGGAGTGAAGCAGCATTGCTGTTGCTGGAGAGCGCTGACTTTTTCCTGTGGACAATTGGACTTTAAACAACTACCCGTGAGTAGAACGGAAAATTGGATCTCTAAACTTCTTAATTTGGCATCGAAACGGGAAGGTTTCAAACAGGAAGTCCACCTTCCTCTTTTGTAAATAGATCAAAGCAAAGACGTTGCAAGCTAAAGTCTGGAAAGTCTTTTGTAAAGGATTAAATCTCCATTGGCTAAAAATTACTAAACCCCCCTTGGAAGCAGGAGAAGAGGGGGGAAATTCTAGATCGTTTAAGCCTGCAGGAGAGAGAGTGAAGAAAGTTAAATCACCACCGTTTCGAACCTGGGAACGGGCTGCCAGTAAGATTGACGTTTTGGGAAAGTTCATTGACTGTGAATAAAACGTATTTTGACAGATAGTTATATAAGAGAAATATATTGTTTCCATTGTTTCCTTTTGCACTTAAAAGGAGCAAAAACAGTAACTGAAAATCGAAACTAATTCTGCCACTGGATCTGCGTTTGATGGATACAAATAGAAATTGTTTCCCCTAGAGGGAGCTTTTGAAACTGTTGCAGGAGTGGAGCTGGGGAATTTTCCAGCTGCAGAGATTAAAGAGCGTGAGAATCAGAGTCTGACCTCGGACAAGGATGTTGACAGAAGAAGCCTTAGTGACTGCATTTTGCAAGACAAGTGCTTTATTGGAACAGCTTCATGAGAAGACGGATGTGTGGATTAATAAAATTGACAATTTGGGACAAAAAATGACTGAGTTGGGACAAAAAGGGAATATCTATACAGAAATTACTCAGGAATTGACCCAGGAATCTGTTTTGACATGGCAAGCTGTGGAGAAGACGAAGAAGAAAGTTGTTGTTGAACCTCAAGTAATTCAAGTGGAGAGAGCCCCGGCCTCACAGAAGCAATTTGATGATCATAAGCCGTTGCCCTTTATGATCGAATCTAGAGAAAGCCAGATTTGGTGGGATGGAGCCCTGCTTGGATTGGAGAAGGAAAGTTGGATAGATCCTCCAATGCAGGGATGCTCTGGCCTTTGGGATCTGGATTTGGGTCAGGGGGAGAGTGGTGCTTTGAAATATCTTTTGGACTTTAGTTTTGACTATGGAGAATGAGCTGATCCGTCGAGAAGGAATAAAGACATTGCTAGGTTGGAGTTTCCCCGAGATCTACTCCTCAGTGCCAAAGAAAGGAAATTAAGAACAAGATCAGCAGAAGATAAAATAAAGTGCATGTATAAATATGAAGAAGATCTGCAGAAGGGACATGGAAGAGAGTTAAGAGCCTCGGACAGAAGGTCACCAGGTTGATGGACTATATGGTATTGATAGAAAGGACTGACAGAATCCGAGACCAGGGAGAAGAGACGATGGAAGAAGATTGGGGGGGGGGGGAGTTTTTAAAAAAAATTATTTAGAGAAATGTTGCAAAATTAATGAGTGTTAGAAAAATGTTGGAATGAAATTATATGGCTTTAGTAGAAATGTTATAAGGAGTTAAGTATAAATAAGCTTTAGGGTTTTAATGGTAAGATAAAGTTAAAACAAATTAAGATAATTAAATGACAGAAAACAGTGAAAGATGGAAAGGATTTGCTGAAATAATTAATAACTAGAATACAAAAAGGGAGGTGTGAGGAGGTTGATGAAACAAGTTAATGAAAGATAAAGATATGGAAATATTGGATGTGTTTTTAACTGTTTTTGCTTTTGTTTTTGTTTTGATGTATTGTGTTTTTTGCTTTTTTATATGTATTCTGATGTATTGATTTGTATAACAGTATATTGCTTTTATGAAGGAGAAAATGCATTTCTAAAACATGCAACCACATAAAATATTATCTTATTTAAAACAGATTATATAAACTCACAGATTTTTTTTAAAAAAATAAGTGTGATCCGTGTTTACATTTTACAGATTGCATCACATGGCATAGCTCTTGCGGGCAAAAGATACGCTGGAGAGGCAATGTCAACAAACCAGTTATGCCATTGTTGCTATTTTCTAGTTTATGAGTTGGGGGCAAGGGGAGTAGGCTGTATGCAGAGACCTTCCTGAGCCCTGGATCCAGCAAGTGTTAAAATAGAAGTCAGGTTAGCTCCCTGATGAGGTGATCGCCTGGGTGATGGACCATTAAGGGAACCCAAGGAAAGGGGCTCTGTGTGAGATGGCAAATGGGAGGTGCCCCTCCACCAGCTCATGGTTAGTTAGCAGGAAAAGCCATAGTTGAGTTGCAGTGATGGTGGATAGAAGAAAAAACAGCAGACTGGAGACAGAGGCAGAGCAACATTTGATTTCTATCTGAATTCAAGGCTATGGGAGAAAGAAGGCCTTTTTGTGGTGTTGATGTTGTACGCTCCATCTTGCGCTCAGGTGGTATATATGTGTAAATAAACCTTATATCATAAAGACACCACAGTCTCTGTTGTGCCAAATGGAAACATGAACCCTTGGTAAGTGCCTGGAACCCCTGCAATTTTGGCACTGCTCAGGGATTAGGGTGGCATGTTACTCTATTATTGTCAAATCTCGACTGCAACGACCATAGAAAGATGCAGTCTTGCATTACTTTCAGGGAGTGGGCTACCTCTCTGGTAGCTGTTCACTATGACCAAATGGTATATGTGGCTGCATTTGCTTATAAAAATAGTACTGTAAATTGGGCCTTTAAAAAAGTGTGCCTATACAAAAATTTGTGTTGGTTTTTTTTAAAAAAAAAAAATTTAAAAGCCAGTTAGAGAACAATGTAGGCATGTGTTTTTAAACTACTGTTCGTGCAGTCTGGTCAGGACTGTGTGACACAGTATACAGTGTTTTGTCATCCAAGGAATGTCTTTGATCAAGAGTTTATGCAAGAAGGGGGGAGCCATGAAACCCTAATCCGTTCCCACAGTCCAGTAAACGTGAGCTGGACAAACACTGGACAATAGCAGTAAAGCTTGCTGTTGGAACAATAGCACCAACTAAAAAAATTAAAGGGCTGCTGACTCACAGTTCCTACATTCAAGAAAGATTCCATGCAATATTGATTAGTCCCCAGATTCAGAGGGGGCCGAAAGATTTAAAACTTTCATTATACCTTCAGATTATTTGAAGAAAGCACTCACTCATGCTCCAACGAAAAGCAACAACGTATGCAATCGATCTCCATTTTGTACCAATGCTAGATAAGGAGGCTGTCTAGGCATCACACAATCTTTTCCTCAACCAGGGCCCTAAAAATAGGCAGACCCATTGGAAAATATAATTGTTGTGTCTGCTATGAAATCATTGAGCCCCTGTATGAAACACTTCTAAATTCTATTCAGCAAGACAAAAGATAGATGCTGCTCCCAAAATGTATTCAAGCAGGATTTATAGTTAAGAAGCATGATGGGACATTATTTGGGGAAAGGAAAATGAACGCTTCGGGGGAAACCAGGTACAATTAAAAACAATAAGAAATGGTTGTTGTAACATTTCTGCTTTTAGCACAGTCTATCTAAAATTGGTATTCCCAAAATTGAAAAGGCTGAGGGCTACTTTGTACTTGATAGCTTCCTTTGAAGTGCAGAGTAGGCTTTTTCTACCTTACAAATACTAAGTAGAGAGCTGACATGTGCAACACTGTTTGTTGTACTCACCGTCACCTTATAATTTTTAGTTTATAGGAATTCTCTAAACAGGAAGTTGACATTTCTCAAGAGTTCTCCCGCTTCATTTCAGAGGTAGTTGAGTATACAAAGGATAAGTTTGTTTTCATTGGCAGGTGACATTGCCATTCATAAGAAAACTGTGTGAAGATGTTTTCATACAACCAAGCTATCGCTAGAGAACCATAATCATTTTATGAGACGTGTGGTTTTGTAAATGATGGTCATGGCCATACGAATTCTCTCATCCAGCTCTTTCAGAAACATCCCCAAATGTCAGGATTTGACACACAAACATAGCACCTGTAACGTTTTCAAACTGAGAAAGTTACTGTTAATTTGCTGACAATTTCTAGCTGATTATGTCATACCATACAATTGTACAGCATAAAAGCATGTTAATTACACATAGAGGGTTACCTAGCTGATAATTTCTTCCTCTCACTTCAAGTATCTATAGGACCATACCAAGACATTTTGTTGCCTGAAGTGAGGGACAATATGGCACCTCACAAGTTTATTTAATTTTATCAGAACACCGGTGATAGAATAGCACCCTCCACCACAGGACAGCTGGTTAACTTAGTGACACACACAGCTTGGCCCTTCAACGCCTCAGGACCATTCCTTATCCCCCAATATCTGCTGCCTGAGGTGGCCCTGGGCTCTGCATTATAGGAAGAACTACAAATAGGTAGAAGATGCTTTGAGGACACTGAGAAGATTTTGGGATGAAAGCAATAGTAGTACTGGTAATAAGCATATTACAAGTGGCAGGCACACTTGGTATATGGCACACTAGCAATCCTTGTAACAGCTTTGGGACAATATTTTTGTGAGGGTACGGTGGTGTTGGGAGCTGAAACTGCACACTACATTTAAAGCAGCACCATACCATTTGAAGCAGTCAGGGCTTCCCACCCCCCAAATGCTGGGATCTGCTGAGAATTGCTAGGAGACCGCCCCCCATAGAACTGCATTTCCCAGAGTACAGTGGTACCTCGGTTTACTGATGCTTCAAGTTCAAGCTTCAGCTTACAGACTCAACTAACCCAGAAATAGTACCTCGGGTTAAGAACTTTGCTTCATGTTGAGAACAGAAATTGCACGGTGGTTGCGCGGCGGCAGCAGGAAGCGCCATTAGCTAAAGTGGTGCCTCAGGTTAAGAAGTTTCAGGTTAAGAACAGACCTCCAGAACGAATTAAGTTGTAACCCAAGGTACCACTGTATGTTAACAGTCAGTCCCTCTTATCAGGGAACTGTAGCTTTCTGAGGGGAATAATAAAAGGTAAAGGACCCCTGACAGTTAAGTCCAGTCGTGAACGACTCTGGGATTGTAGCACTCATCTCGCTTTACTGGCCAAGGAAGCTGACGTTTGTCCACAGACAGGTTTTTTGGGTCATGTGGCCAGCATGACTAAGCCGCTTCTGGCAAACCAGAGCAGCGCACGGAAACGCTGTTTACCTTCTTGCCGGAGTGGTACCTATTTATCTACTTGCACTTTGACGTGCTTTCGAACTGCTAGGTTGGCAGGAGCAGAGACCAAGCAACGGGAGCTCAACCTGTCGCGGGGATTTGAACCACCGACCTTCCGATCGGCAATCCCTAGGCTCAGTGGTTTAGACCACAGCACCACCCTAACAACTTTCAGCACCCTTAACAAACTGCTGTTCCCAGAATTCTTCGAGGGGCAGCCCACAACTGTTCTAAGTGGCATATTGCAGATGAAATTTTCAAACTCATATACCTTATTTCTGGCCTCTAAACTGTTCCCTCATTTCTCATAAATTGTTTATCTTGTATTCACCATATTCTTCTGGTCATTCTGAATATTTTTATTTGCTGCTGTTTAAAAATAATCATGAAATAAAAACTGCAGCAATCGTATTACTCCCCTGCTGTTTGCTTCCCGCCGGGACTACTATGTGAAAAATTAATATTCAAGCCCAGAAACCAGATATTAAGAACGTCTGCAAGATTGGCTCTCTGCTCCTACTGGTATTCAAATGATGCCCAGAGATCTCTTACGCTTATCTGATTTACCCCCACAGCCCTTTGAACTACAAGGAATGTACCCTCACAGTTTAAACTCCGGAATTCAGGAGGCAGGAATTGGCCTCAGAGAACAAATGCTCTTGGGGAAGGAATTCACTGAACTCAGCCTCCAGATCTACTGGATTCTTTAAACTATGAGGGAGAATGTTCCATTCATTTTACCTCATTTTACCTGGCAATTTACCTCAGAATAAGATCCACTAAACATAGGACAGGTAGGTAACCTAATGCCAGGAGGCTGGATGGGGCCCAATCGCCTTCTCAATCTAGCCTGCAGACAGTCCATGAATCATTGTGTTTTTACATGAGTAGAATGTGTCCTTTTATTTAAAATGCATCTCTGGGTTATTTATGGGGTCTGCCTGATGTTTTTACATGAGTAGAATGTGTGCTTTTATTTAAAATGCATCTCTGGGTTATTTGTGGGGCATAGGAATTTGTTCATATTACCGTATTTTTCAAAATATAGTCCGGCCTCCCACATGGTCTGACGGATGGTGGACTGACCCATGGCTGAAAAAGGCTGCTGACCCCTGACATAGGAGGACTCACTTCTCAGTAAACATACATAGGACTATGCTGTTAGTGAACAAGTGAGCAGAATATTGCCACCCCTCATACATCCATATGCAAAAGGCTGAGGTGGGGCATGGCCCAAAAAAAGGCTGGGAACCACTGGTCTAGAGGTTTGTTAAAAGGGGACACAATGTTCTGCCCTAGACTCATCGTCAGGAATGGTGGGTTAGAAGGCTTTTAAATGAAATAAATAGTTCACCCTTAGGTCCCACTGAAATCAATATGTGTAATTAACACTCACCCAAAAATTGTGATTTTATTCATTTTGGGGTGAGGTGGTGTTGTTTTTTGCAGCTACCATGGATGGTTATTTCTATAGATGTCGGCTGTGTGTTTTTAATGTTATAAACACTCTTGAGGGCAGGATTGAGCTACTTTGGCAGGATATAAGTGATTAAAAAAATATTAAAATTAATTAATGGTCCGTTTTAAGGAATGTGAGCAATGAAGCGGCACTTGGGCAAAATTGCTATAAGGTCCTATTATATTTGCACTCATGAAAGTTATTGAAGTTATTTAACTCGTAATACCCAAAATTACCCCCCCCCCCTTACAGGCTGCAATCATATACACATATACCTGGGGGAAAGCTCCATTGACCTCAGTGGTTTATGGTAAATACACGGGGGTGGGAAACCTCAAGCCTAGGGGCTGAACGCAATCCTCCCAGACAGTGTCCCCTTCCAAGGTCCTTGAACTGTAACATTATCTTGCTTGCAAGGATGGTGAGTGGCGTGTGTCCAGCCACAGATGTATCCAGCAGCCATAATCCCCAGAAGGCTGCCCATGAAGGAATGCAGCCCTTGGGCTGAAAATGCCCCCCCCTGCCTAGGGTCACCCTTTACATATTAATGCATTTATTTACTAATATTTTTGTGATCTTTGGTTTGACTACTTTGCCAACTGTATAGACCTACATCCTTGCAAGGAAAGTTCACATGGCATTCTAACTAATAGTCAAAAGGACCATCAAGCCAAGTGGCATTAACGACGTTTAAAGTCTTCTAAACCTCAAGCTATTCTGCTCTAACCATTTTTTAAATAACCAAATTAACTAATTGGCAGAATGAGTTGCAGACAAGGAAACATAAAAGGCAGCATGCTACTTAGGATCAAAGCACAAGGGTCATTTTTGTCTGTGTCAAACATGAGTGTAATATCTTGTACAAGGGAGACATTTTCTTATATATTTTAATGGTCCAGGTTGTGTTACTCCTAAGTGTAGAGTCTTTGATATAATTAAATCTTCACCTTAAAAGCTGCCGCCTAGAAAGAGACATTCCACACTTGGCATGGTGTATATTTAATTTGGTAGTACCGAGAACAATAGGCGTAGACATAAAAGAGTTTATGGATCTTAGGTTTCAAAAACCTTGCAAACCGAGATTAATCTAATCTCCTTTGTGTAAACCAGATCCCATATAAAGGAATCAACACCTTTCCTAAGCTAGTCTGTAATATTAGGGGGCAGGTGGATTTGTTGCTAATTTACAACCATTCCTCCAAAGGTACACACTATACAGCTGGACAATAAGGAGGTCACCAAAGATTTTTACATACATAGTCATCAGCTCTTAACAAAAATTAATCTAATGTAAAAGTCTCAGTGGCTAACTTCCGAAGCAGAGGAACTCAACAAATGTCTCTAGACAGAAATCCATATGCAAATTAACTCTTAATGGATAAATTGCACACGAATCATTTTGGAAATAACTTTAAAGTTACAAATAAACTGTGATCCTCAGATGAAGGGCAGTATATAAATTTAATAAATTTAAATCAATAAACGTGTCTTTTACGAGTGTCAATTTGTACCTTTATATTTCCAAAATTGTTGTGTGCATTTATCGGTCCTACAACATAAATCAAACCATCAGATTTAATAAACTGATGATCTTCTTCTGGTATAGTTGTCCTGATTAGGTGGGGGAAGGAACTGCCAGAGGATCCCTTCTAAGCCCTCTCATGGTGCTCCAACCTATAGTCCCTTCTCACCTGTTGAAGCAATACAGATTTCTGTCAAGGAGGCAGAGAAGTCTCTGCAGTTGGCCATTTCTAGAAAAACAAAGAGATAGCTGCCATATATAATGCAAGGTTTTTTAGCCAAGAGTACAGTATTTTATAAAACTGAAAATTAAGTCTCTGGGCAACAAATGGCCTGTCTCTGTTACTGTACACATACATGGATTCAGAAATGTGCAACTGGAAAGTCACTCAGACAAAGGAACTTGTATGTCTCTTTCTCCCCACATCAGTCCGTTGCACCAGCCAAAAATATTCTCATGTGGGGTTGGAGCATCTCCAGAGTGGCAAAGGTGAGGCATAGGAGGTTGCAGTTCCACTGGAGCACATCTAGCTAGGTTGGGAAAAGGCAACATGTTGTTTGTGGGCTCTAAAGCCCATCAACTCTGAACACTGGCTAGATCCATGCCCTTGACTGCAAATCTGCAATATTATTTCAACCTCCTCAGCCATTATAATTAGGTAAATGTAAACGCATGAACAAATGCTCTAGCTCCATTCCCCCATTGCCATTTTCATTGCTTTCCTACTCAGAGCTGGCAAGCCTCTGTAGCGGGGAACCTTTTGTACCGGTGAAGGATTCCCATGTGGTTTAGAACCCTAGAAAAACCAGGATTTTAAAACAGGTAGTGATGGGGGGCCCTCTATGAATTGGGAAATTAAAAGACTGGTGATGGGAGTGGGAGAAAGCAAACATGCTACCAGCCTATGACCTGGTTGCATTAGTCTATTGTAACTTTTGAAGAAGGCTTATGTATACTGATTTTCTCAATTTTACTTAATGGGGCATATAGCTAAATTACTTCTGGTCCCCTTGCTAGAGACTCCTCCCCCTTCATTACGCCCTCACATTAGTTTATTTTAGCTAATTTGTGTCCCCTCACAAAAATCTGACTAAATTAAGTGGGTTAATAAATTCTCATGAGTCTACACTTTAGATAGTGAACTGGACTGCCACAAGAGAGAATATGAAGAAAAAGGTTTTAATACAAAGAAAAGGATATTCCAAAATGACATCTAACACCAGACAGTGGACACAATACAAAACAGGCTGTGGATGTGACCATCTCATGCAGTACATTTGAGTTCCACGATCAGCATTACAAACAATATTAAGAGGTGTAGTTATGAACAAAACATGAGTAAATGGTTACAACTGAACAATCCACCATGGACATGAATGAAGATTATCCTGCATCAGAACAAATGTCAGGGAGAAGAATATTTGCTTGTTTGCAATGGAAAAAATTCTGAAATCTCATTGAAATGAAAAGGCAAAGCTGGAAATCACTGTACTGCATAATACAATGAAGCTGTAAAAACATGGAAAGCTGTGTAACATAAAAATGGGTCTTCGGGGGGGGGGGCTGGTTTCAGTACAGTGGTGCCCCGCAAGACAAATGCCTCGCAAGACGGAAAACCCGCTAGACGAAAGGGTTTTCCGTTTTTGAGCTGCTTCGCAAGACGATTTTCCCTATGGGCTTGCTTTGCAAGACGAAAAAGTCTTGCGAGTGTTCCGATTTTTTTCGCCCCCCCCCTTTTCTAAGCCGCTAAGCCGCTAATAGCCTTTTAGCCACTAAGCCGCTAAGCCTTTAATAGCCAATAAGCCTTTAATAGCCGCTAAACCGCTAATAGCGCTAATCTGCTAATAGGGTTGCTTCGCAAGACGAAAAAACCGCTAGACGAAGAGACTCGCGGAATGGATTAATTTCGTCTTGCGAGGCACCACTGTATTTTATTTCCCCCAAAGCAGTTTAAGCATACAACGTTCCATTCATTTTGGAGGTTAGGTTTTGAGGATTACATGTCTACATATGAAAAAAGGATCTCTTGAAAAATTATCAACCGCCTTTGGAATTTCCAGTGAAACAGTTTTACATCTTTACATCCAGTGAAAGCAGTTTTACATCTTTATTTCCTAGATGATATATTTACTTTTCCCACTAGGTGGCCCTAAACTAGCAGCTTGCTTACGGAGATCTATTTGGTAGCTTAAACAGAAAGGATACCTTTCTCCTTGCATGGATGCAGCACATGTACATAGAGCAAAATAAATAGGGGGAAACCAGAGCCATGGGTCAGCTTCTTCTTTGCCCTGTCCCCAGCAAACATGCATGGGTTTTGTTGCTGTTGCTGTTGTTTTGGGGGGAATCACACCTAAACTGAGTTATTACATAATCATGTTCACAGGCACCCCCTCCATTTAAAAAGTGAATATTCCAAGTGCAGAGATGCTGAGATTAAAAATGGGTAGGGCAGAAAGAGTCAACACTGTCAGTGGGAATCTCAAAAACTGCAAGGAAACACTGGCTTTTGCAAGCAAACCATCCAACTTCCTTTAGCTGAGCATGTATGCTGGTCTCATGTTGTCAAGTAATGTGGCAACAAAGAATAGAGTGAAGAAATAGATTTTCCTAGCCAGAGCTGAGAGTTAAACTGGTACTAACTTTACTGCAACCAGTTAAGGGCACAGGTAGGAGGAAAAGGGGTACACTGGGCCAATTTGTTCCCTTCCCAAATGGATCCTTTAAAAAGCTTAAAGAACCGCAGCCAGGGCAGGTGTGTGTGTGTGTGTGTGTGTGTGTGTGTGTGTGTGTGTGTGTGTGTGTGTTGGCCCACAAAGGCACTTTCTGCAAAGGCTCCCACTTCTGTTTCCTTATTTTGATGAGAGTCTAATTGTATTTTCTAGAAAATGCATTAAAGCCAGGCTAAGTCATTTCCACATCTCAGTACTGAAGATATTTCTTATCTCAGTGTGTGAGATATTTCAAAGGAAAAGTGGTGTTTTGGAATGAAACATTCTTTGAGGGCCAGCAGGTCAGATATCTATTAAAAAGTATGCTTTCATCTGTGAACTATATCACTATAGTAATATCGGCTGAGACTGCACAGCATGTGGGGGGGGGGACGGGGACACACAACTACATATACGGATAACATCTGTTTTACAGATTAGGTTGCTGCATTTCTTGCACTAATATAGTGTGATATATCTTTACACACATTGCCAGCAGAATGTCAGGTTTACAAATGAAATTTTGAAAGTGTTTACAAGACCCAGATCAAAGTATCTGAAGTCATTTCAAAGTTACCTACTCAATGCAAATGACACCAGTATATTAACAAGCCACTGTGTTGTAGTCCAATTTCCAATATTAATTTCCCAAACCAGTACTATAGCTACTACAAATCACCATGGAGTTTACTCCACATACTGCCTGCTTTAAGCAGGACTCTGCAAACTGAACTGGCACTGCAATTCAATCAACATACAGACTTATTTATTGGTTCTATTCCTGTGAAGAGTTAAGTCTTCTTATCAGTGAGTAAAAAACACACACTTTCTAGCCTCATTTTCTCTACTCAAGATTTCACCACTTCTTTATTAGCCTGATGGGAGTTCGTTTCTCCATTTGTGGTCCTTTTCAGAATGTAAGCACAGATCCTTCAGCACCAAGTCTAATACTAGAAGGAATATGCAGCAATGAACGAACCTAAAATGAAAAACAGAAATTGTAAGCAATGGTTTTTATAGTTATACTGTGCATTATCCTCAAGTGATATAGAATGTCAGTCACACTCAGAACAGATCCATTACAACCAATGAACCTAAGGTTACTTAGTATGATTTAGTTGGATATTACCCGTTAGTTAAGTTACATTGGGCGACATCTTACTCAGTGCTTTCCCCCCTAGAAAAATAGGTGCCGGTATTCACCATGTTGTTACAGTAAGGGCCACAATTTTTAACATCAACAAAAGATGTGCCGGTACTGCGTGCCCCTTGAGTGCCCCCTGACAAAAAGCATTAATCTTACTGTGTCCACACGCCTCAGGAATGGCTTTTTGCAGTGGGACTTTCCCATCTTTCCCTCTGAGCTACAGCACCCTGCACACCTCCAAAATCTGTTCCATATTCTTCAAAGCAGATTTTGGGAGACATGGGAAGGTATGGAGGGGGGTGGGAAACAGGGGGGCGGGTCTGCTCATGCAACACTGGATATCAGCTATGATTATTACATTATTATTCCATGGGAATAGCATACAATTTGAATACAGCTGAAATGAATACTCCTTTTATTCCAACACTAAAATCAGTTTCTAACCTGTTTAAACCGTCCTCTGATTTTCTCCAGGTCTTCCTGAAGTTTTTCATAGGCTGGATCCTCACAAGGAAATGTCCGAATCATCTCTATTAATGACTCTAGAGCTTTTATCTTTTTACTGAAAAAATAAGACCATTTTATTTTACAAAGAGTATTTAATAATTTGATGTATTGAAATACAGACTTTGGTCACACAATTCCCTCAAATGTATTTTGCTACTGTTGTTCATTTCAGCATCATACCACCAAGATGGACAACTCACAAAAATCAAAGCTATGTTCACAAATATCTACCACTGAGATGTGGGACCCACTTTGACAATGGCCCTTTACGCCTTGGCATCAATAATACCTGTAAAGGCAAATCACGCAAGTCAGACTGTGATACTCAGACCAGCATTGCCTCTTTCTAAGGAATTGCAACAGAGGAGCCTTGCCATTTAACCAATCCACAGAATTTATTTTTGCCCCCCTTATTAGACCAGCATGAGATGCAGCCATGCTACCCTAGAATTATATGTAGTAATCCATTTGAAAACCTGTTCTTCTGAAATATCTTCAAAACATATATAGATAGTAGCACACTTTGGACATTCAAATTGAATGTGTGAAGAGAGTACCTTTCCTCACCTCCAGTGAAATGCTTTGCAAATATGTCTGCATTTCCATTTTGTCTTTTTTGCACAGGATCTTGGCTGAAGTCAGAAAAAGCTCACAACATGGTGCCCATGAGCGCACAAGCATACATGGCAGCCTTCCCTAGCATTCATAGGGTCTCCTCTCCACTGAAAATAGGTTTGAAGTAAGCATTCTACTGTAGCCAACAGAATAGGTAAGAGAGCTCATTTTCTCCAGTTTGCATATGGGCCCCCCAAGAGAAGCTTAATCAACCAACTGATTCCTTAAATCAAATGACAACCCTAAATTATTTCCTGTTCCATAGATGGGAACATTCAGTAACTAAAAAAGATGCTTGAACAAATGGAATTTGAACAAAGATGTTCCACACCTGTATCTTCTACCTGTATGCAGAACAACACCAGCTCAGAATTTTTTTTCATATACCTCTTAAAGAATTCATGTAAACACAGGTTTTCAGCATGCTTAGTGAGGGCAATTCAGCAACAAATGCAGCAGAACAAATGACACGGGTTAGGGCCACAGGTTACATCATGTATGCCATGCATTAGACAAAAAATACTACATTTCAGTTGTTTTTCAGAGTACTAACTAGCAATGCAATCAAAACTTTTAAATAAACATCCCTATTTAGCAATCTGGCACTTGCTGGGTCAGAGAGGCATCCATTTGCCAGGCAGCGAGCCCAGAAATGCTTGTCTATATATATAAAAAACCCTGATATCCTACACATGACCTCATCTCTTAATGTCTAGCAGTGGATTCCTGCCAGTTAACAGTCACCTCTGTATCTGAAGGAGGAATGGAAACTGCATCCACATGATATTTAGTGGTGGTCATTGCCAAAACACTTAAAAATACAGTGGTAATCCAGCCAGACCAGCATGAAAGCATGTTATAAAGAGGTGGTAGAGAGAGGAGAGACACATGGTTTAACTTACATCCCTTTGTTTCAGAAGGTAAAAACATCTGTACTGCCCAGTGAAAGTCAACCGAATACCACGCTTGAGCATTGCTAAATTTGGAAAGCCAGAATCATGTTTTCTGAATCCTGATATAGATGTAATGTTGCTGAACACAAATAAAATGGTACAATGTACGATACTGTGCTAAGAGTTATTGGTATGATATAGGTGTCACATAATACTCGCTCCACATTTGTTAAAACCCAATCACTTAGTGTGGCAGCATCTACACTTTGGAACTGTATTATTTTTGGCGCCAGCTAAAAATGTTCTTGTTTACTCAAGCCTACCCAGTTGCTTAGAAAAGCTGATGTGAATTTTAAACCGTTTTAGTATTTTAACTTCTTGTATGTTTTAATATATTGTAATTTCCCCCTCACTTTATGGTTCTATCTTTTTGTAAAATGTTTTGAGGGTGTGTTTTTTTACACAACCAAGCAGTGTATAAATTTCATGAAATAAAATTAATAGATATTTGATGCTTAAATCCTGGTCACTCTTAGTGCTACCTCCCCAGTTATTTTATTGTTGGTGTTATGGTCTTATGGTGTTACGTTCTCTCTCCTCCTTCTATCTGCTCTCTCGCTCTCGCTCTTTCTCTTTTTAATCTGAAGGAAACAAAGAGAACCAATGCATGATACACTGGCTTTATTTTTTAAAACCTACCTGTTTTTCTCATAAGAGCCTTTATGAAGCAATTTCTGCCATGTCATTGCAAAACCAAGATATGATCCAATCTACAAATTTGGAAAGAGATCATTTAATTTTCCTTGTTATGCCAATTATGTCTTTTTCATTTAAGAAAATCTCAGATATGTATTTAACGGGACTTACTTCCATGTAAATATACTTAAGAATGAAGCCTAAACGAACCTGTTTGAATCTAGGATTGTTACTACAATATGAACTTGGATATGTCCAATAACAGAACAGCAGAAACAGTGATGCTCGCTTTATAGATGAATATACATTCAGGCTCCAAGAAACATAGATTGTCATGTTGCTTCTTTTGATCAAAATGCTCATTTTATTTTTTAACACATACTTCTAAACCAATCTTTGCACCTTGTTGTATGCCATATTGCCTTCCTTCAAGGAGTCCAGCACATGTTCCTTCAGCATATCCTTCCTGATAGCCTTCACCATGAAATCTGAAATGAAAGATTTTGAAAGAGCTGTTAGGCTGAAGCAGCGAAAGAGTGCTTGCACCTTGGAGGCTAACAGCCCAATCCTATGCATGTTAACTTCAAAAGGAGTCCCACTGAGTGTTAACCAGCTTGAATGGGATTAACTATGTGCAGTTGATTTCTTCAAGTATGACCAAACTTCGCTACATCATCTTAGTGCTACATACTTTTTATTGGGTGGCATACAAATAAGGCAAATAAGAAAATAAAGTTATACAGTTAAGTAAAGCCATCTAGCTATATGGGTCCCCCCCCCCCAAAAGTAATAACTCATTGTCTTTGTCCATGGAATTTTCTTGGCAGGGATACTGGAGTGGCTTGCCAGCTCCTACTCCAGGTGGATGACGTTTGGTCAAAACTCTCCACTATGACCTGTCCATCTTGGGTGGCCCTGCACGGCATAGCTCATAGCTTCTCTGAGTTATTCAAGCCCCTTCGCCATGGCAAGGCTCACTGTAAGGACAGATCCTGAAGCTGAGGCTCCAATACTTTGGCCACCTCATCAGAAGAGAAGACTCCCTGGAAAAGACCCTGATGTTGGGAAAGATGGAGGGCAGAAGAAGAAGAAGAAGAAGAGTTTGGATTTGATATCCCGCCTTTCACTCCCTTTTAAGGAGTCTCAAAGCGGCTAACATTCTCCTTTCCCTTCCTCCCCCACAACAAACACTCTGTGAGGTGAGTGGGGCTGAGAGACTTCAAGGAAGTGTGACTGGCCCAAGGTCACCCAGCAGCTGCATGTGGAGGAGCGGAGACGCGAACCCGGTTCCCCAGATTAGGAGTCTACCGCTCTTAACCACTACACCACACTGGCACAAGGAGAAGGGGACGTAAGAGGACGAGATGGTTGGACAGTGTTCTCGAAGCTATGAACATGAGTTTGACCAAGCTGCGGGAGGCAGTGGAAGACAGGAGTGCCTGGCATGCTCTGGTCCATGGGTTCATGAAGAGTCGGACACGAATAAACAACAAGAATTCATATTTTGTTGAATTCATAAAACCTAAGGACAGGACAGAACTTCTGGAAAAAGAGCTTCAAGGGGATCCAGCAGCAAGCCATACTTTTAGAAAGTCATCTTAAGCTTCTTTGAGGCAGTTCCCCCAGCAAGCAAATTATATTACAACTGAATTCCCTTAGTTTAAGTCAAGTATTTATTTTAGGTGGTGTTGAGTCTATGGTAATGCGGAGGCACTTTACTAATTTCCCACACTTTGAAAGTACTTGTCCATGGGCAGGGAGGTGGTCGAAGTTATACAACGCTATGTTCTAAACATAGATGGAAGCTGTTAGATGCTCTTTAGGTGACAGGGTTGCACTTTTAGCCCAAACTGATTGAGGTCACACAAAAAGTGTTCAAGCTGCCAAGGTTACAAATGGTTTTATAGATTTAAATTTTCTAAGTTGTAAGGCAGATGAACTGGTATGGCAGATATGAGCCTGTGAGTACTGGAAGACTAGCCTTCCAGATCTTTTCCCATCTGGCCTGACAGAGCAGGGCCCTGACTCTGCAAAAAGCTGCAAAAGCTGAGGCTGCGGAACAGACTCTTGGGCTGGAGTATTATTTAGGGGCAGGGTCTTTGTTGTTGTTGCTGTTATTTGTTTGGGGAGTATCTCTACTTTTAGATCTTATGATTTATGTGGAAATTGTTTCAATCTGGTTGTGTACTTTTTAATGTGTTTTATATGTATCATTTACTTACTTTTGCTATGTTTGCATTCACATAATTGGTTTCATGCTGTAAGCCGCCTTGAGCATTGTTTTAACTATAGAATGGCAGCATAAATAAAGTGATGACAATGAGCCAGAATATATGCATTGCAATTTTATTGATATATGGTCATACAGTGAAACTTGACTGACTAGCCTAGTGCTCTTAATGCTAGTGAATACGAACATACTTTGTAAAAGCTACTATTCTCATTAGGGTTCTAGGGGAAGCAAATACAGCATTAAAATGAAAAGAAACAATACAATCACACAGAACAGCCCTTCTAAGGCAGGTCACATTTACTCTTATTTTACAAACTAGAGAATGGAGGAAAAGTAAAAACTGGCCAGGCCTACCCATGAGCTTGGAGCTCTCTCTCTCTCTCTCTCTCTCTCTCTGTGTGTGTGTGTGTGTGTGTGTGTGAGTGAGAGAGAGAGAGAGAGAGAGAGGGAACCACCACCACCCCATCATTCTCTGTGCAATCTCATATTTTTAACAGTGACACAACAGGCAGAAATCTAGCAGGTTAAACTTTCCTCTGGTATTGCATCTCTGGGAGGATGAGAAACTGCATTTCTAACACACAGGTGTTAAAATGACAGCAGCCACGGGGGGCATAATATAAGTTTATGACATTCTAAACTCTCTCATATAAGACTAGACCTCTTCGGCAGCCAACGAAGCTGAATGTTGGATGTTTCAGGAGGGGCAAAAGAAAGCACCTCTTCAATCAAACCACGGAACTCGCTCCCAGGAGCCAGCGATGGCCCCCAACGCGGACGGCTTCCAAAGAGGACTAGACAAATGGATGGGAGGAGAGAGGGCTGTCGATGGACGCAGCTGCGAGGCAGCAATGCTTCCGAAGACCAGTTGCTGGAAAGCACTGCAGGGGAGCTTGGATGCTGCTTGGCCGCTGCGAGAACAGGATGCTGGGCGAGATGGACCGAAGGCCGCATCCAGAAGGGCTCTTCTTATGGGGCCGAGTTTGAGCCCAGATCTCCCAAGGCGAAAGCAGTTTCCCTGAGAGAAGCAACAGCCTCAGCACAGGGTTCCTCCCCGAGGGGCCTGTAAAGCCAGGCTCAGAGCCACAAGCCTCATCAACGAGTCCAACGGGGCCCAGGGACGCCGCGCCTCTCTGCCCGATGCGGAGGCGAAGGAAGCGGGCAGAGCTCCCCGCAAAGGACGCCCAAGGCAGACCCGGGAACACCATCCGACCCTACCTCGTCTCCGCCATGACAATGGTATCGAAGGCGTCCGACCCGCCCGCGTCAGCCTCCATGGCATACGACGGCTCCTGCCTCACCGGCTCCCAACCACCGACTGGTTCTCTCACCGTGCGGCGACGTAAGGGAGCAACGGACGGCAAGCCGGCGGGGCCAAACGCGATCGCCCTTGTCGCGCATGCTCCAAAGGACTCGGGCTTTCCCTCGTGACGTCACAGCCCGACTGGCTGGAGCGCGGCGCTAACGGTGTAGTTTTGGGCCGTTTTCCTCAAGCGCCGCGTTTCTTTGCTCCTTCTCAGGTCAGCCGCTAGAGGGCGCCGGTATTCTTCGCGAAAACGCCTCGTCTCTTTAGAGAAGCTGAATCTGAGCGCGCCGCCTTTGACTGCTGTTTATCACGAGGATAAGGGCTTCCCCTTTCGCTGTGACGCGTCGGGCGTTTTCACACGTGACGCGCAAGGAAGGAGGCAAACTTTCTGCTTTCCGGATTTCTTTTTCTCTGATATATAATATGAGATATTCCAATTTAATTATCGTACTGCTTGAGTTTATTCAGAACTATCTGACACATTTTTATTTTTAGAAACTGCATATGTTGCATTTGGTTTAATTTCGTTTTGCACAAATTCCCCTTTCTAAACAAAACAACAACCGCAAGCCCCCTCCATCTCTTCTCATCTGTGGTTGGTTAAAGACTTCTGCTACCAATATTCATGCATGTATTTGCTCTTTCAAAAATGGCACAAAATGCGAAAACAAATTGTGGCATTTTGAACTGCATTGGTGTCTTTTACTGTGTTCTACTACACTGGCAGGGTTGCTGTGGTTAAAGTATGTATAATAGTTTGGAAGTATATGAGAGTGATGGATTAGAAATATTCTATAGTGAAATGTATGAGTTCTTTTTCTTTTCTTGGCTGGTTAAAAATTGACAAAGATTTTGGACAATTTTTGAGCAGTTTTTCAAGTACCGAGTGACCCAGACATGGTCATTCAAGTGCAGCGCTGAGACATCCATCTAATCTTCCCTGCTGAAACAACAGAGCAATTCCAGCCAAAGTTATCAGTCAAAATTTCCTTCTGTAAACAGTCATTTCAGCTGCTAAAACACATTGTTTATGGGGAAACTGGGAGAACTAGTAACTTTCACAGGGTGACACTGAGCAAAGAGCAAGGTCCAATTTAGTTGATTCTCTTGCAGCCTCCGACCTAGATGCAAGCAACACGTACCAAGAAGTACAAGATACTGGCTTTGATGCCTGAATGGGAAAGTGTTAATTAACATTTTTTTTAAAAAAAACTTACAAACTATATTTGCATAAGAAAAAAACCATCAAAATGAAATGGTTGGTATTCACTGAGTATTGGGAAAGGGCCATAGGTCAGTACTACAGCATCTGTCTTGCACGCAGAATGCCCCAGGTAGAGTTGGGAATGTTCCCTGTCTGAAATTCCAGAAAGCCATTGCCAATCAGTGTAGACAGCAAGATGGACCTAACTCTGTATAAAGCCATTTTCTATGTTCCCCCAAGGAAACCATGCTCATCAGCTGATGTGGCACATACAGTGGTACCTCGGGTTAAGAACTTAATTCGTTCTGGAGGTCCGTTCTTAACCTGAAACTGTTCTCAACCTGAGGTACCACTTTAGCTAATGGGGCCTCCCGCTGCCACCGTGCGATTTCTGTTCTCATCCTGAAGCAAAGTTCTTAACCCGAGGTACTATTTCTGGGTTAGCAGAGTCTGTAACCTGAAGCATCTGTAACCTGAAGCGTCTGTAACCCGAGGTACCACTGTACATTCCATCTGTTGTGATTTACGGTGGTTTCCAACTTATCATCTATTATATTTCTGTGTTTCTGTTTACAATCATTATTACAGTTTGTTGTTTGTATCTTTGAATACTTGCAGTCACTCCCTCTAAGTCGAGTGCCAAAAGGATTGGAGACAAGAGGAAGGTGAGAGATGTGAAGAGGGTTATTGGCTTGTTCTTGTTTTTCATGTATTTTGTGTTTTTTCATCTTGTACTTTTATGTTGTGAAGTGCCCTGAGATCTACAGATGAAGGGCAATATACAAATTTAATAAATGATAACAATATGATAATAACATCCTTGAGGTTTGCGGAAATACATTTATTTTAAAAAATAATAATCCTGAAAAAAGCCCTTTGAGGACTGAGATTGCTCAGTAGTCATGGAACATTTGGTAGCAATGGAGGGTGGGGAAGAATAAAATATAAGGGATGGGTGATGGAATTCCCTGTTTAAGAAGAGCCAGGCTGCTTGGAACACTCAATGGGGAGGATTCCTGTTAGGAGGTGAGGAACTACTGCAACATTTTGTTGCTGAACCCACTATGACGAACATGCATCAATAAGATAGGCTTGTTGATTTCCACAGAGCTTGGGCGCCTGTAAAAGCAGCTGTTGTGTTGGCAGCTATGTAGCCCATTCCTGCCCTTGCTTTAGCTGCTGCAGTGCAAATAGGCAAAACAGTAACAAAAATTGTAATCCTGTGCATGTCTACTCAGAGGTAAGCCTCCTAGTGTTTAATGGATGTGGATGGGAGACCTTCTGGTAACGATACCACCTTGGTTTCTATGATGGAAGAAGTGTGGGATAGAAATGTAAAGAAATAATACTAACTTTTGGTATAGAATAAAAAGGACAGCTATTTTCCTGAGAACGGGGGCAGTTAAAAAGAGTCAGACTGTCTGTTTAAAGGAATCAGTTATTTGATTAAGGCAGGCATAGGCAAACTCGGCCCTCCTGCTGTTTTGAGACTACAATTCCCATCATCCCTGACCACTGATCCTGTTAGCTAGGGATGGTGGGAGTTGTAGTCCCAAAACAGTTGGAGGGCCGAATTTGGGGATGCCTGGATTAAGGAAATGTAGACTACCTATATATTATATCTAGGGTCACAGGAAGACACAGCTAGTGCATTTTTCTAGTACATCAAAGGAAGTTAAGTGATGAGTGTTGCTCAAGGACAGAAATAAACTTCTCTTCTGCTGCAAAATTCCTTACTGGTAAGGAGAAATTTTCTCCGTGTTGTATTGCACAAGTGACTGATCCATTGTGGATGCTCCTGGGTACCTTTGAAATGCAGTCAGGTGACAGTGAGTTAAACTGACTAGACTGATCTGGTATGATGTTAATCTATAGCTGCATTCCTACACACACACACACTGCACACCTGCTTGGCAGCTGAGTCTATGAAGTCAATAGAATCTATTACTAAGTTTTCCCTGATATGTTACCACAGGAACATATAGGTGTTGTTTTTTTTATCTCCTCCAACTGGAATGCACAGAACATTGTAAGAATCTCTGTTTTCATTTGCAAACAACCAAGCTTCTATCTCAAAGGCTGCAACAATAGCCTTGAAACAATAGCAATATCAGACAGAGAAATCTGAGAAACTGGATAGGGGAGAGATACCACAGAATTCCAGTAATGAAGGGGTATGTTTTCAGAGTGCTACATAGTTCTTTAGCCTCTCCTTAGCACTGCCAGGAGCAAACTTAGCAAATATGCGCCCTTTCGATTAATGCACCCAGGACACAAATTCCAGGGTTGTTTTTTTCCTTGATGCCACATATAAACAATCTGAGTAACACCAGTACAGACAACAGACAACTGAACTTTTCATTCTAATTGGGTTTTTATTAAAAATGTTACATGCTAAAGCTACAGATTTTACACTCACAAACATTTTTACATTTCATTTCTGCTCACCCTTATAAAAATTACAAAGCTTTGCTACCTTTGGCCCAGACTGGTTTTTGTTTTAAAAAAAGACACTGTTGGAGTACATAAATAGAAATTTAAGTATAAATATGGTAACAAAATAAATGGATGTATGTGTTTAATAAATTAATCATAAATATTGTGTTGACAAGGAAGTCCTACATCAGGAAAATAATTATTTACAGAGCCATGCTACTATATACATACAAAACCCTTAGGGAAAGAATGTTATCCCATAGTAAGCTAGTTATTCACTAGAGGAAAATCTAACGTTAGTAAAAACTGCTATTTACAAAAAAATAATAATCCATGAAATATTACTCACAATTACATTTTTTAAAAATTCCATCATGTTAGTCTATAGAGATTTAAAATAACTGAATTATACCCAAAGCATCTCTTACAAGTCATAGGTGGCATTTATCCACATTTATCCATTAGGTCAAGGTGTGGAACCTCAGGCTCAGGATTTGGCCCTCTGTGCCCCTCAGTCTGGCCCTTGCCACTCTCCTTGGGCCACGCCTTCTCTCCCTTGGGCACATCTCTCACAGAACTTGCTTCACCCACTGAGTGTTTTTGTCTGGTTAGAATGTGAGCTATGATGATATCTGCCTGCCTGATCATCACAAATCCTTAGTACTAACCTTCTAATCAAATTCAGCCAGCCAGCAGATATATGATACAAAAAGTAACCTATCAGGGTTTTGTTTTGTTTTGTTTTGAAAGTATTTTAGTTACATACAATTCTGGGTCAGGCAAAATCAGCCTCTGGTTAGAGAATTGGTTACCTGTTCAAATGTTTTTACTCACTCCAGAGATTGCAGCCTTATCATACTTTTGCTCCTTCAACAAATAACGTTTTGGAATTGTGCACGTGTTCTGCCTGATGAAGAACCTGTGTAAATTGAAGGTTGGCATACTCTTTTGGCAACCATCATTCAGGTACTGTGAACTTCAGTTCACTAAACACTCAAAGGGGCAGCACAGCAAAGAGGATGCTATTTTCACCCCATTACCATTCTGGTCACTCTCTACAAGTTAGAGGGCAAATGTCCAAAGTGGGGAGCCTCAATTACTGATGGAGAACGCCCACTGTGTGCTTGAGAACCTTGGAAAACCATGGTTCTAAAATGTGGGGGGGGGGGGGGAGCCTCCATGAGCACAGCAGACTCCCCACTTCAGATTCCTGGATGGTAACTGGAATGGTGTCAGGGGACAGAGCTAGCGTGCATAGTGTTTCCATATGTTTAGTCAACTCCATAGAAGAAAACCTGAAGAGGCTTGCTAGAACACAACTGCTTGTTAGTTTCTTTTGTCCCATTCCCTGTGGTTCCTGTTACCTCCTGTAGGGATCAAACGTTCAAGGACAGAAATTGCATTTCAATAGCTGATCTTCTGAAAACCAGTAGCAGAGGTTTGTGAAAAGATTGTGTGTTAAGTTACTTGTTTAGCTTCCTTTAACTGGCTGCTCCTCTTTAATTTCTGACACTGATGTGTTTAAGGGTCTTGAAGAGAAGGACTTATCCCTCTTTGAATGAATTGCATTTGTTACATCTGTCATCAGGCCTCAGAGGTGAAGGAAGGAAGCAGTAAAGCAAAATATTCACAATCTTATCCCTCCAAGCATCCTCCAAGGCAGAAGAAATACCTGCACGCTACGCATTTTTGTCATTCCTGAATTAAATGGCATATTTTTGACAAATGCTTTCTAAATACCATGCCTGTGTGTCAGTAGTCTTCATGGCATTCGTATTGCCGTTTGACAAGAAAGGGTAGTGCCGCATCTGAATGTAGCCATGTGTGAAATATCACTGCTAGAAATAATATCCTTCTGGCAATGCTTTTTTTATGGAGCACAACTAACGTAAGGAGCACTTGTTCTCATTTCCCAAAACTAAGGCTTTTCACGGATACATCTGAGGTGATGCCGAAGGGATCCATGCTGTCAGTTTCAAGAGGGGGACTGAAAACTCCGGATTGCAAATGCTGCCCAGTGTCGCCGTAATCTCCAAAATCGGTTGACTCCACCGGCACAGTGTTGATCATTGGCAAGAAATGAGACAGTGGAAAGTCTTTCCCTTTATTTTGTTGCCTTTGCCTGGCAGTACTTAAGGACACCAAAACTCCATATTTCTTGGACTTGTAGATGTTGTAGCCATCTGGGCGCATCTCCTCTTCAAAGGAACAATCCTCTGTAGAATAACTGAGCTGAGAGGAAGTGAAAAATATTACACATTGGCTTTATACATTTTTTGCACTCTTAAATGGCATATGATGCAACAGTGTTTAGGGAAACCACCCGTCTTATGGAATTATCTATTCAGTGTGCTCTACGTGGCACTACCTTTGAAGGTGACCCGGAAACTACAACTAATCCAGAATGCGGCAGCTAGACTGGTGACTGGGGGCGGCCGCCAAGACCACATAACAATGGTCTTGAAAGACCTACATTGGCTCCCAGTACGTTTCCGAGCACAATTCAAAGTGTTGGTGTTGACCTTTATAACCCTAAATGGCCTCGGCCCAGTATACCTGAGGGAGTGTCTCCACCTCCATCATTCTGCCCAGACACTGAGGTCCAGCGCCGAGGGCCTTCTGGCGGTTCCCTCATTGCAAGAAATGAGGTTACAGGGAACCAGACAGAGGGCCTTCTTGGTAGTGGCGCCCGCCCTGTGGAACGCCCTCCCAGCAGATGTCAAAGAGATAAACAACTACCTAACATTTAGAAGACAACTGAAGGCAGCCCTGTTCAGGGAAGTTTTTAATGTGTGACACTTTAATATATTTTTAATCTTTGTTGGAAGCCGCCCAGAGTGGCTGGGGAAACCCAGCCAGATGGGCGGGGTACAAATAATAAATTATTATTATTATTATTATTATTATTATTATTATTATTATTATTATTATTATTATTATTATTATTATTAGGAACCATTCTTCCATAGAGCTAAATTTGATACAGACTAGTGCAGGAAGATACAAGGAGTCATTTATAACCCAAACATGGAGAATGGAAGTTCTCCGTGGGGTTATGAATAGGTGTGGTTCTGCTTTTATAGATTTACGCAGTAAGATTCAATTTGATTTCTCTTACTCTGCTAACTGGTTGTAAAGCAAGAACTGTTTTGAAGCCACAATGGCCCATCACAGCAACCCACAGTTCCTAGCTGAGAAGGCTTGTTTTCGCTAGGTAAATATAGCAAAAGCATTGCAGCTCAATGTGCACTTGAACCAAAGTTTACTGGAGTTCATGAGACACCCCAGGCTACCAGAAGCTAAAGGCAAATAACAGGGGAAAGGTTCACGGTAAAACAGATTGCTGCATAGTTAAAGCAACTGTCATACAGGTCTTGATTCTGATGAGGTTGCTGAACAGGCTGCCATTGCCAAGTCCTGACTGGACAACCTACCATATTTTTTGCTCTATAAGACTCACTTTTTCCCTCCTAAAAAGTAAGGGGAAATGTGTGTGCGTCTTATGGAGCGAATGCAGGCTGCGCAGCTATCCCAGAAGCCAGAACAGCAAGAGGGATTTCTGCTTTCACTGCGCAGCGATCCCTCTTGCTGTTCTGGCTTCTGAGATTCAGAATATTTTTTTTCTTGTTTTCCTCCTCCAAAAACTAGGTGCTTCTTGTGGTCTGGTGCGTCTTATAGAGCAAAAAAATACGGCACTTAAAACTGACATTTTAGCCCTGTTGAAAATCAATGGCTGCCAGTCAATGAGTTCTCACTGTGGTGTAAATATTCTAAAAACCAAATACTGTGGAGTAGGGGTCTGTCATTCTCTCTCAATGAGGCTCCACTTATGGCTTCGTCTTGTGCGACACTGTCATATGAGGAGATCCACAGTCATGTGTCAACCTATCCCAGCTATGCCCTCTCAAGTTTGTGGTGTTAGATTCTAGGGGGGATTTCTGTGTTTTATTGGAGTCCTAGGTGTCCTCTCCCATTTACCAGAACCTGATTTGCCTCCTTATATACTAGGGCAATGAAGCAATAGAGTTGACAACTAGAACACAAATGGAGAAAGATCTAATATGGGTTCGCCAAACAGACTAAACACTATTTTGAGACCATCTCCATGATGATGGTGACAGCAGAGCACTTTCATCTCCATCGCCATTGCATCGGCACAGCACTATCCAGACAACATTTTTCAGGGTGCCCCTTCCAGCATTATGTGAGAGAACCATTGATATTTTAAAATATAAAATTTAAATGATAAGCATTTTTAAACAGTGTGCACACAGTCCCTGCAATGTGGCCAGCATTTAAAAATTAGACATGAACCATGTTTAGTAAGCTAATTTAATTGAAAAAATCCCTTTGACTTTGACAAAATGAGGATTTGTATTTTATAATGTCACAGAGTAAGAATTGGTCATGTAGTGTTAACATATATTCTGATTATTGGAACCAAAAAATGTGCTCGCTAACACAGAAAGACTAGCACATAATAAAACAAAAATAAACAAAAAACAAAACAGGATGGTGGTTTTAGTCTGTTCCAGGTCCTCTGTGTCACTGCTCTTTTTCTTAAAACTCTGGTACTATTCTGGTTCGGTCATTAGAGGTGACTGAACTCTCTGTCAACTCAGAAGTATCGCTGATTGCGTCTGGGGCTTCGATGATAAGAGAAATGGTGTTCGTGCATGAACTCTTTACCTGCCAAGTCCCTGTGTCATACTTTCCTCCCTACACGTGTAACATATTATGCTGACAATCATCATTAAGAAGTAGAAGAGGCTAGAGCAGAATTCTCTTAATGACTAAATAGGCTTAAAGTGCAGCACTTCAGATGTGGACTGGGTTATCAGGCATGTGGAAAAACATGTTTTTGGTTTTTGTCTAGATTAGGGAAACATCTTGAGATGAGAGACTGCTGCCATGCAAGTCACTTAACTGCCTTTAACTGTTGAGTTAATTCCTTAATTTTCACACAGTCACAATGCAGAACAAAATTCAGTATGGCAATAACAGTTTGACTTGCAAGGCAGCCCTCAGGCATGTTTACACAGAAATGAATTCTAAAGTGTTCAGAGGGGCTTATTTTCAAGTGTAGCCTTACTTTTTGTAATGTGAATGATACAGATCTATACAGAAACTATACAGTAGTACCTCAGTTTTCAAATGTCTCCATTGACGAACATTTTGGTTTTTTAATGCCATAAACCTGGAAGTAAATGCTTCCATTTTCGAATGCACCTCAGAAGTCGAATGGCTTCCGCTGAGGTACCACTGTATTTTTCTCAATTTTCTCTATTAAATTTGCAGGCCGCCCTTTGCATCTCGGTTTCCAGATGTTTTGGAACTCGAATGATCTTCCGGAATGGATTACATTTCTTAACCAAGAGGTGGTTTACAACACGTTCTGTCACTATTTACAGACAGCAGCTTGAATGAGACTAAATTTAAAACCCATTATTTATATCTGTGTTTACTGTTGAAAAATAACATTGGGGCATGTAAGATATGCACGTTAGAGAGTTATGAATGGGGATGGAGATACTAGTGTATCCCAAGGTCCCTGTTAAATTTCTACATCCTCATCTGCTGGAAGACCACATAAACAGCACTTTGAAAGCATGCTAACCTGATTGGACTAGATCAGTGTTTCCCAACCGGTGTTCCCCGGCACACGAGTGTGCCGTGAGACACCGGCTGGTGTGCCGCGAGATGCCTGGAGGGAGGCGGGCGAGTCGGGCGGCGAGAGGCGGGGCAGGGGCGGCGAGGAGAGGCCGCGCCTCCTGCTGCTGCCTGGCGCTCCTCCTCGCAGCCGGCAGCGCTGCCTGGGCGCCTCCGCGCGACTCTGCCTCGCTGGGTTTGGTCTCCCAGCAGAGACGGGTCACACGCGCCCCTCCCTCCCTCCCTCAGCCTGCGCGGAGGCGGATTGAGCGCAGCTGAGAGGAGCTGCCGAGGGAAAAAACGTTCACTTTTGTGCGTCCCTCCCGGCGTGACGCTGCGCGCTGACGTCACGGGGCGGGGCTTTAATGGTGGTGTGCCGCGAGATTTTTTTTTAGTACACAGGTGTGCCGTTGCCCAAAAACGTTTGGGAAACACTGGACTAGATAACACTTGTGGTCCCTTCCAACTCTACAATTTGTTGATTAGCTAAGCTCAAGTGAAAATAGCTGCACTGCTCAATATGCATTCACATTTCAATGCACTGATTTCAATAGGGCACAACCATCTATAAGTGTGATTTGAGCTGTTGTGCTGGTAAGCAGTTATATGATTATTGGGCTGGAAAGGGACCTTGGGGATCAACCAATCCAGCCCTCCGCAGTGCAGGATCTGTAACTGCAGGATGCAATGGCGACACCCATGACCAATGACTCTTTCGTCTCTGCTTCATACCCTCCAGTGAAGGAGAGACCACCACTCCCCGAGGCAGCCTGTTTTGCCATCTTAACATCTCAGGCCATTAGGAAGTCTCTCCTAACGTGTAGCAGAAATCTGCTTCCTTGCAATTTCCACCCATTATTTTTAATCCTTCCCTCTTGAGCAACAGAAAACAAGTCTGCTCCATTGTCTGACACCACTTCAGATATTTGAAGAGAGCTCTCATATCTCCCCTTAATAGTCTCTAAACATACACAGCACTTTCATGCCTTACTCATGGGACTTGATGTCCAGACCCCTCACTATCCTGGTTAGATTAGGCTGATTGAGCTACTTAAAACTGACTCAACATCAATAAAACCGCAGCAATCCACCTCACAACAAATCTGGTTTCCCACAGAGCAGAGTGCCATATATTCTTAAATTAGTCTCCTTATGAAGTTAACTAAATAAGAATGACACATATCAGACTTTGAGACCTGACGCTGGTTATCTAGGGTGATTTTTCAGCAGCATCTCAGTTCTCAGGTATACAAGGGCAGGAAAGAATACATTATCCTCCAAGTAGGTTATGTAGGCTTTTCAAACCGAATGGGGATTAGAGCTCTGTGGACCTTCGTGATATAGGCTGCAATTCAAGCCTGTCCCCTCCTGGTGGCAGCACTGAGCAGTCACCCTATCCACAGCCCTGCTGCACACAGTAGCGGAGGCAGAAGCTCGGGGACATGAAGATCACTGTGCCAGCTTGAAGTTGCTCATGCAGCAACGTGGCCCAATGCCGTCATGCTATAGCAGTGAGACTGGCTCAGGGTTCAATGAATCATGGGGTGGCTCAGCTCTGCTTGAAGGTATCCCCTCCCCCGGTGGCACTCCTGCCCACATGACTGGTAGAAGGCTGACTGGTAATCTGTTATCCTGGGCACATACACACCTCGGAGTAAGCCCCACAGGGATTTTCTTCTGAGAAAACATGCCCAGGATTGCACTGTTAGAGACATTCAAACTAAAGGTGCCGTAATTGATTTTTGGAAATCCAGGCTTCAATCATGCACCCATTTCCTTGTACGCCTCATTGAACTCAATGGGAATTACTTTGGGCTAGACGTGCGTAGCTTTTGGGGTGCAGTCCGTGCTCCACTGAAGGCCATGGCCGGACTGCACCTTCTGTCCTTAGCTCATGATCTAAACATGGAAACGCTGTGGATCAGCTGAATGAAAATGGGTTGTGTAGAAGAGCTTAAGAATGCCCCATTACAATTGTAGCGGAGAACCTGTAGATCTGGTGAAGGCTGGTCTGTTAGGGTAAATCATGCAGCAGCCCGCCCATCTCAGCCAGCCCCCCCCCCTTTGCCTGCCTTTGTACTTTGAACTGGTCCATAGGGTGACCTTGGCTTTCGGCTTCTCCTCCTTAGTCGCTCTGTTGCCCTTTTAGGGCTTGGCAGGGAAGAGGATGAGGACAAACCCAGAATTAGCTCTACCTGGCATATTAGCTCTGCATCTGCCTACCATCAGTCTCCCTGCCTTCCTCCCAACAAGTCTCTGTGGGCATTGCATCAGCTACCACTGTGTAGACCAGCTTTCTCCCAACCTGATGCTTCTCCAGATGTTTTGGAATAGCTGTGCTGGCTGGGGCAGGTGGAAGTTGTAGTCCAAAGTGTCTGGAAGTCACCAGGCTGCAGACACTATAGACAAACTTTTGAGTCCATCACAGGTTCCCTCAACTGCAGTTAAGAAAGCAACAAAAGGCGCCGATTTCCTTCACCAATAGCTATATTTCTATAAAACCACAGCTAGAGTGGGGAGGAATACAGGAGCAATCTCTGGCAGATTATCTGCAGAATGACCTGAAGAGCAAGAAGATTTTGTGCTAATTTAGTAATTCCATGCAATAAATATTTGGCATATATCCCAGTCCAACTGGAGAAATTTAAGCCCATGATTAACTGTCCCATCAAAAATCACTGGAATTTATAAGTCCTTAACTTTGACCAAATTACACCAAGTTATTTCACACCAAGATTCAATAATGCCTTTCCTAGCTTTGAACATCGGGAATCATGTGTTGGTGCAAAAAGTTACACCTTCACATGCATGATCCTAATCAAAAACAGGATAAAAAGAGTAAGAAATTGGAGCTGGAACAAATGTTATGTAATAAAGATCTCAGGGTACAAACACCTTCTGTAATGTTATGGGTGTGATGTGCTGGTTGTATTTTGACATGGGAAGCCCTGCTCAAATCTCTGTTTAGTCGGGCAGGCTTACTGGGTGGCCTTGGGTACATCCTTATCTCTCAGCCTCACCTACCTTAAGGGTTGCTGTGAGGACAGAATGAGATAAAGATCAACCATCCAGCCTGGAGCCCCTTTAAATAGTTCAGAAAAGAAATCTAAACAAATCGTAAATCTTAGTAGTCCAAATTCTGGAATGCTGCTGGTTCTGCCACTATTCATAGAGGGAAAAAATACACAGAGTAAGTGCAAAGAAGAAGCTATTCCTCCATTTCCTCTTTTGTTCAGTTCAAAGTTATTTGTTATTACCTTAATGGTTATTTTATTACTATGCTACCTTAATCCTATCCAGCGTGGACTCTTCCCTTTGCCTGAACCTTACCACCAGCGAGACTGGAGTTCCCAAATTACCTCGTGATTGGATTTTAAAAATTCTTTCTGTTGCCTAATCACAGAGCCCAGAGCTTAACGAATAATAATAATAATAATAATAATAATAATAATAATAATAATAATAATAATAATAATATGTTTCCTTTCGAACCCGTTTAAGATCGTGGCGCGACGTGTTTAGACTGCTTTGTTGTGTGGGAGTAAAATAAAATTGGCCAGGCTGCTATTGTTTTGTCTGGCCCGGGAGCACTGGATACAAATCGCCAGGAGCCGTTGTGGGGGCGCATGCATGCAAAATCCTTTCCCCCTCGGGGCTCGGGGCATGCCTAGGTCGAGGGGGTCCCCGCCGCAACTTACAAGCCCGCGCAGCCTTCCCTCCGCTTCCATGCAGAGGTAGCGAGAGCTTTCCACGCCCTTGATCGCCACCGTACGAACGGACACGGCTCGGATCTCCAGCAAACCTGCGCAGCGAAACAAAACGCAGCGTTAGTACACGGTGAGGTGGAGACGGGAAAGTTGGCTCTGCGGGAAACAACCTCTCCCTCTCTTGCGCGCGCAGCTTTGCCGGACCGTCGGTGTTTTAGATCCCTGTCCCAACTGTACTCACCTATCCCCCTCCCCTAGATACACGTCAAGGACCCGCACATTGGCATAGCCAGGATTTATTGGGGGGGGGGGCAGGCCACCCACCTGTCACTATCCGCTGTCCGGCTCTGTCTAGCAGATTCGGAATGAAATATCTCAATAGCAATTGTTTTAAATTCTTTTCTTTTGTCCCCAAGTGCTCAGAAAAAAATGTATCAAAATCTTGTTACTTTTTTATTACATTTAGTTAATTATTTATTTATTTGATCTAGCGGGGTCAGCTGCCCCCCCCTGCCCCTGCCCATGGCTCAGGAACCGAAGAAGAGAAGTGGCCCTGCAAGATTGCGCGGCGCTTTGGCGAGCGCGGTTACTTACTATGCAGATTCTGGGCGCTGGCGCCGTCCACTCGGCCGTCGCTGTTGATCCTCAAGAAATAGCTGAACGAGCTGTGTCTGCCGGCGGTGTAGAGGTGCCTCAATCTTATGGCCTCTCCCCAGCCATAGTTGACATGTGGTCCAGCATCGGTGAGGGGCAGGGACCGGGCGAGCGTGACCAAGCAAAGCCCCACCAGAGCCAGGAGCGCGCCAGCTTTGCGCAAAGTCGGCCACATCTTTCGCCGAGGAGAGGAGTTCCACCGCAGCGCAAACGCAGGCAGAGGCGCAAAGGTTCCCGCGGAGAAGAAGACCGAGGTGGCCAAAAAAGACAGGGCGGGGTGGTGGTGAAGCTCAGGGCTTTGGGAGCGACTTGCTTCAGGAGCGATTGCAGGAGAGGCAAAGCCAATCCGCGGCCTTTTATAGGTCTCCTTATCAGCCCAATCGATAAGGCTAATTCCAATATAGACACTGCTCCATCGCAGGACTAGGGCCAATACCCGCCCCGCTGGATCGATAAGGATTACATCACAAGCCCCGGGACACCCCTTCGGGTTGCATTTCTGCCGCGCGCTTTATTTTATTGCCAAAGCAATTCGCTGACCGCTCTTCCAGCGTGGCTTTAAAAAACGCGCACGACGAGCAAAGTTTTCGGAAGACTAGCGAGCGTGCTTCCAAAGCTAGGATCAGAGGGAGGAGAAATGGGTGCGCGGGAAGCGAGAAAGAAAACCTTGAAAAGCCGAGTGCACCCGGAGGCGCGAAGAATAGGAAGAGCGAGGAAATCAATGGAGAAATGGAAGTAAAAGGAGAGATCAAAGGCAGCAGAATTCACCCGAGACGTTCCAAATTCTTTCCGGGAGGAGGGTTTGGGTGGGGGGCGTTGACCCTCCCTCCCCCTCAATCTGTTCGCTTTCCCCAAAACACATTCCCACGACCCACTCCTTGCAAAAATTCAAGCAATTTCATATGTGTTGAGAAAGGGTTGCTTTGAATTTCGCCCCTTTTATGGACGAGAACCCCAGCGCTTGTTAAAAAAATACCCCTTCCCCGTGCTGCTAAGGCAACAGCAGATCATCGTTTCGCCATTGGCATCTCTGGAAGTGGCGTGAGCGAGGCTGGCCCGGTCGCTCATTGTATCGCGCCAGAGACCACAGAGCTTGAAAAAAGGCCGGCTGGAGAAAGTCTAAATCTCAATGGAATTTACTAATGACCCGGAAAATCGCCCACTTAGGGGGCGGGGAGGTTGCCTCGCCTTTGTTCCACAAGGTGGCCAGAAACGCGTTGGCTGATGCAACGCCTCCCAAGATTGCAAAGCAAGGGAATCCCTACATGCAGCCTGGCCCCCTCCTCATCTCCGTGCCTCCGGGGTGAAGGAAAGAGCAAGCAGCACGTACTTGTATAGATGTCTAACCTTCCTTCCTTTTCTTTATTGCATTCATATCCCACCTTTCCTCAAAGGACCCCTCTCCTCCCAATTTACAACAACCCTATGCGGTAGGCTAGGCCCAAATAGTGACGGGCCCAAAGTCACTCTCAGTGAGAATCGTGGCTGAGGAGAGACTTGAACTGTGGCCCTCCAGGTCCAAGGCTACCCTGCTTTAAAGAAATCTTTTCATTTATATGCTTTTTATTAATATACTGTAAGTCATAGCATAACACCACATATCTCTGTATCTAGTTTATATTGTTATTATTATTTTTTACATATTTATCTTAAAGCCTTTCCAAACTGCTTAATATTTAAAAATGTCTAAGCTGTATACAAAAAAATACAGCATTAAAGACTTTTTTAAAAAAAGTTTCATAAAAACAGAGTTGCAACATAAAAAACCAGCAAAACAGTATTCTAAAAACAGATAAAACTGGGAATTCAGTAATAAAACAGTTAACAAGTTAGTAATGTAAACAAAAGCAATCAGAGAGTCTCACGGCACCTTAAAAGATGAACACATTGTTTTCATGGGCTCAAGCCCGCTTCATGGGATATGGGTGAAGTGAAATCCGTAGTTGGCAGGTAACTCAATAAAGGAGAAAATGGGAAGGTGGGAGCTGGAAGGTAATGAGATGCAATTTTGCAGTCAGTGTGATAATGATCTGACAAAGTGGGTTTGAGTATGTGGAAAGCATATGCCATTATAAATTTGTTAGTCTTGAAGATACCACAATTATTTTTTTGCCATTGACTAGCACACTCTGGATGTACAATGGTACCTCGGGTTACAGGTGCTTCAGGTTACAGACACTTCAGGTTACAGATTTGCTAACTCAGAAATAGTACCTCAGGTTAAGAACTTTGCCTCAGGATGAGAACAGAAATCACACGATGGTGGTGCGGCAGCAGTAGGAGGCCCCATTAGCTAAAGTGGTACCTCAGGTTAAGAACAGTTTCAGGTTAAGAATGGACCTCCAGAACGAATTAAGTTCTTAACCCAAGGTACCACTGTATATAGAATGTGTGCCTACATAAATGTATATGCATATGGTACAAGCATACACAGTGATATGTGTGTGTAAAACTGTTAGGTAAAAGTTACATAGTAAACCTCTGGGTGGCACTCCAAAGCCAATAGGCAAGGACTTCTCAGGCCATCTTTGGTTAACTTAGCATTCCACCCATTCCCAAAGTTCCTAGGCTGGACTGTCAAAACAGAGGTGGAAGCGCCGATTAGCTTTGTCTTTTTCCTAGTTAGATTTCCTGCTCTAGGAGCCACACAGTTGTTGGGTTTCCAGGTATCATGGGCCCAGCTCCCTTGTCCTGACAAAGGATAGTGCAGGTCATTTCCTAATGATGTACATTCAGGAGACTTTCTTCAAAGCCTCTAATGTCACCTTTCACTCAGTGCTAAAGCTCTTTACCTGGGAGTAAACCCCAAGAGGAAGTCCATGAATTTCAGTCGGCCTGCTCTCAGGATGAATTCATTGAATACAGCTCTCTGTTCACTAATGAGTTCTATTGATTTCAGTGGGACTTCCTTCCTGACAAATATGCTGCAATGACTGTCCTATTATAGTTTTCCTAAATAAAACTATGCTTGAAACATTTCGGTACTTGACTTTTACATATTTATACGCAAAAATGTCTATATCTCCAAAATTAAGAACAGCATAATATCAACATCAATCTCATAAAATGAGTACAAAATACATGAGTTCCTGGCAATTTTTTGAGCAAATTGTTTTGCTTTTTGCAATGATTGAAAGCTGTCAATAAACGTTTGAAGACGACCTGTAGGGCTACACCCTTACTGTTCTGTTTCTGTTTTTATTATGTATTTTGGTGCTGGTCTTTAAAGCCCTAAAGGACCTTGGCCCAGTGTACCTGAAGGTGTGTCTCCACCCCCATCATTCTGCCAAGACACTGAGGTCCAGCTCTGAGGGTCTTCTTCTGGTTCCCTCCCTGTGAGAAGCGAGATTACAGGGAACCAGGCAGAGGGCCTTCTTAGTAGTGGCTCCCTCCCTGTGGAACACCCTCCCTTCAAATGTCAAGGAAATAAACAACTATCTGACTTTTAGAAGACATCTGAAGGCAGCCCTGTATCAGGAGGTTTTTAATGTTTGATATTTTTATTATGTTTGTAGGTATGTTGTAAGCTGCCCAGAGTGGCTGGGAAAACCCAGCCAGATGGGTGGGGCATAAATAATAAAACTGTTGATGATGGTGGTGGTGGTGGTGGTGGTGATGGTGCTGTGTTCTGGCCTGAGATCTTTGTTGGAAGGATGGTATACAAATTTAATATATAAAATGAAATAATGCATTTGTGTGAGACCATATCCTGCTGAATTCAGTGGGGCTTATTTCTGAGTAAACACTGGGAAGTGTTCTGTACCTCTTACCCTTTAGAGATCCAATCCGTTAATTGTACAAGGGCTGCTTCTTAGTTACATTGCTTTTTACCTGCATGGCCTGCTTGCATAGGAAACAGTGTACATATAAGCGCCTGGTGCTGTCACATACAGAGTGTTGTGCAAGTCTTGGTTTCATTACTAAGACCAGGTGGATACAGTAGAATACTTGTAGCAAGATAGAATGCTTTGCTGCATTGGGGATTGAGCCCATTAATTTCCCCATGAGAATTAATGGATCTGCATTTGGGGAAAATCACAGATCAAGTGTTCCAAGTGCTTAGAGAATGACAATACAGAGATTATTTAGCTTTATAGGAAGGCTCTGAAATTAGATACATCTATGATGAATGGATTTATTTTGGGAATGGATTTATTTTGACTCAATATATGTTTGGTATTTAGGGACCCATCTGGCAGAGGCATGCTCAAATTCTGCAGCTAACCTTAATTCTTTGGTTGGCCACAAGATGGCACTTTAAGCCGTAAGACTTCTCTCCCTCTTTCTGATTCTACAGAAAGCAGTGCCAGTTTTGAAAGTGCCCTGTAAGCTTATTGCGGCTGCCTTCTCAAATACTTGGCTTTATGTTTTGTGTAGCAGAAGCTGTGGACACTATCATTGCCTCTGCTTTAGGCAAGACAAAGTCCATTAAGACAGCTATGTTAGAGCTCGTTCATTCACAAAGGGTCTGGTTCTCGGGGCATCAATTTCATTCACAAAAGTTTCCATTAATTGAAGTCAGGGGTGTTGGTGGGCTATTTATTAATTAAAACATATACACTTTTGAGCATAAAAACCCCCTCAAAGTGGACTACAGGTCCCACCATCCATGTCCAGAAAAGGCTGACCAGTGCAACTTGGGAGTCCCAGATAATGGGAGTTTATTAAAGGTGAAATAATGAATTTAGGCAGAAAGAGACTTAGGCAGGAAGAACCAGCTGTACAAATATAAGATGGGGGACCTGGATTGCCAACAGTACACGTGAAAAGGATCTAGGGGGTCTTAGTGGACCACAAACTTAACATGAGTCAACACTGTGATGCAGCAGCAAAAAAAGCTAATGCTATTCTAGGCTGCATTAACAGAAGTATGGTGTCTTGATCAAGGGAAGTAATAGTACCTCTCTATTCTGCCTAGGTCAGACTTCACCTGGAATACTGTCTCCCGTTCTGGATGCCACACTTTAAAATAAACTCTGCAAGGATATAAATAAAGGATTCCATTCTATGTTCTAACAATGTGAAAAGTAATATTCTGCTCTGACCACAGACCGGGATGTCATTTCAATCTCTAGTTACAGATGTCTTTCAAAAATCAATACAATTAGAAAGCCAATTTTAAGCGCAGCTGATGAAAAGGCACTGACAGATATTTTACGTAATGGATTCTTAATCACTGCTGGTAGTGAATATATTCCTAAGAGACGCACAATTCTTCAAACTTCTCAGAAACTCCGCTAATTAAAAAGAAAGGGAGCAGCTTTCCCCAAGCAATCAGTTTCAGAAGTCATTGGGACTATTTTCATTTTCTTCCGGGTGTTTTGAAAGCAGGGCTTAATTGAAACAAATTTCACAAGGTCAAACATGATTTGGGAGAGGACCATAGCTCAGTGGCTGAGTATGTCTTTTAGCCTGACCTACCTCACAGGGTTCTTGTGAGGACATCCAGGTAGGACTGGAAATCCCTGAAGAGATGTTGTCAGCCATTGCAGAGCAGATGGATGGATTAATGGTATGACTCAGTATAAGACAGTTTCCCATGTTGCTGTTTGCTTGCCCACTCACCATTCATTCCTACCGTAGATACAATTACCTTCAAGATGATGCAATTTGAGGAACGCATACATAAGTGATACAAATTTATTTTTAAGATCGTTTACCCCCTCCCTACATACACATTGTGGACAACTTTGAAATACATCTTTTAAAAAATCAGCTTTAAAAGAATCAGCTGATTTTATAAATTTATTTTTTCTCATTTCATCATCTTTTAATTGTAAGTTGACCAAGAAAAAACCCTGCGAAATATTTCTGTAAAAAACATTCCTTGGTTGGGATCTCTCTTGCTACAGAGAAAGAAACACAAAGAACAAGCAGCTGTACTGTTGTGTCACTTCATTTTTTAAAAAGTCACTGGAATCAGTTGACAAAATTACTTTCCAATATTATAAATACACTGGCCAAGATTCCAAGTTTCATTAAACCAGTTGCATAAATCTACTGGTGTTTAGACTTATTTCCTCAAACAACATCCCCCCTCATACACCTCTGCTATACCCCATGGCAAGCTGCTCTTGAAAATGAAGGGATTAGATCTGATAGATATAGATATAGATATAGATATAGATATAGATATAGATATAGATATAGATAGATAGATAGATAGATAGATAGATAGATAGATAGATGATAGGTAGATAGATGATAGATAGATATAGATAGATAGATAGATAGATAGATAGATAGATAGATAGATAGATGATAGATAGATGATAGATAGATAGATAGATAGATAGATAGATAGATAGATAGATAGATAGATATAGTGATAGGATATGAGGACTAGCTGTTCAAAGTCCCTCAGGCTATTTCTTCTCAACCTTGGGTCACCAGATGATGTTAAATTACAACTCCATCATCCTCACCCAGTTTAGCCAATTGTAAGGGGTGAGGGGACTTGTAGTTCAACAATATCTGGGAGCTCATGGTTGAATAAGGCTGGTGTAATCCCCTTTATAAATCTAGGCCAGGCATAGGCAAATTCTGGCCCTCCAGATGTTTGTGACTACAATTCCCATCATCCCTGACCACTGGTCCTCTTAGCTAGGGATGATGGGAATTGTAGTCCCAAACATCTGGAGGGCTGGAATTTGCCTGTGTCTGAACTAGGCAGCTCTTAGAATCCCAGTTCCTCCTGGTTCTGGACATGAGATAGATGGATTCCTTTTTTGTATACTAAATATTTTATGTACAACCTATTTTCCTTGCCCAGCACTATGGCTGGCTCCAGGTTTAAGGAGCTGTCAGCAAAGTGTCCTCTGTCGGTGGGCTTCCTTGGTGGTGCTGGAGAACAGCAGCAACACAACAGTGAGTCCAAGATGACTTGGAGTCACCATTTAAATTTCCAGAATGCCTCTGATGTTGCTCTGGGACCCTGTGGGAAATGTAAATGACAGCCAGGCTCCCTGCCCAGCAAAGTTTCCTTGTGTATGTGTGGGACTGAATCCCACTACAAACTTCTATCATGTTTTAAATCTAAGCATGCAGTTCCAAGTTCTTCTCTGGAATATATTTCCTTAGAGGAAATTCTGCATAATTAAAATAGATCGAATCTATTGCTGCAAACCTGCCCACATTTATGTCCCATTAGTCACAATGTGAATGACCTATGTGTTATTGTGGTACTATCCTAGTGTTTTTGGCCATATGTAACTTGACCTCTGGTTTAGAAGGAAATAGCCCTTCTGTTCCATTCATTTTCAGATTATTTGCTCTCACTGTTCAAAAACTGATTTCTCTTTGTAAGTTTACTTGCCAAACACTTTGGTTTACATGTGTTCTTTTCAGTTGAACTATGGATTAATGACCCCAGGTAGAGCTTACCCAACTCTTCTCTGGAAAAAGAAATAAAGGGGGGGGGGACATTTTCTAGCTCTCCTGAGAAGGGTAAATCGGGGTTGTTGACATTGTTTACTAGGGCTTTCTTCACACATTACATTCCAGGCATCCTGGGTTTGGCATGCTGGGAATGCTCGTAGACCAAAACAATGTTTTGTCTTGTTTTTCCACTCCTATGGTAAGATGAGTCTTGCTTGTTTTCAATAGAATTCTTAGTTGAGCTGGCCAGATGTTTGGTATACTACTATATCTCTGGAGAGTTCATATTGCCCTAGAGCAGGGGGCGGAACCTGTGGCCCTCCAGATGTTGGCCCTCCAACTCCCAGCAGTCCCAGCCAGCACTGCCAATGGTGAGAAATGATGGGAGTTGTAGTCCACCAGCATCTGGAGGGCTGCAGGTGTCCCACCCTCCTCTAAACAGACACCACTGGGCTGATTTCTACATGTGTATCCTGGTTCCAAGGTTAACTCAGGAATATAGAAATAGAGAAAGCTGCCTTATACTGGGTCTGACTGTTGATCCATCTAGCTCAGTATTGTCTGTTCTGATTGGGTGGGGTGGGGGGCAGGTCTTCAGGGTTTTAAGCAGAGGACATTCCAAAGCTAGAGATGTGAGCCTTCTGAACCTGGAACCTTCTGCATGCAAGGTGAATGGTTTCCCACTGAGCTATAGCCTTTCCACTCAATGGGTTATTTCAAACATTAACTCACCTGGAAACGAACCCTATGTAGTTCAGGCTAGTTAGCACCATATTGAAAACCCACTCATTTGGGTGGGACTTGCCTGAGAAACATGGGTGCTGTTTTGCACAAGTAGCTAATAATGTTGAGAAGATCCACATGGTTGATCTCCCTGGCAGCAACCATTCCATTAGGCTGGTGTAGCCAGTATTGTTATCAGTTGGGCCTCATGCAAACCACCAACTCTCTAATGCTTTGGCATTCCCACTATGTACCGTACTACCTTAGGTTTTGTTCCTTCATGCTTTCCATACTTGTGTGTACCTCTGAAGTACCCTGAGCCTAGTAGTCCTTCTTTCTGGGTAGGGACGTGGGTGGTGGTATGTTCTAAACCACTGAGTCTCTTGGGCTTGCTGATCGGAAGGTTGGTGGTTCAAATCCACTTGACATGATGAGCTCCCGGTGCTCTGTCCCAGCTCCTACCAACCTAGCAGTTCAAAAACACACCAGCGCAAGTAAATAGGTACTGCTGTGGCAGGAAGGTAAACAGCATTTCCGTGTACTCTGGCACTCACCATGGTGTCCTGTTGTGCCAGAAGCGGTTTAGTCACATTACCCGGAAAGCTGTCTGCGGACAAACACCGTCTCCCTTGGCCTGAAAGCAAGATGAGCACCAAACCCCCATAGTCGCCTTTGACTGGACTTAACCATCACGGGGTCATTTACCTACCTTTGCCTCTTTTGGGGTGAAGGGCGCACTTTTTGCCACATAAGCATGAGCATGGAGAGACTCAAAACAGTATAAGTTTACATTAGTATACTAATACAAATAGTCGTTTTGTTGCATATACTTTCTTTCGGAAGTAAATAGAGAAAAGCATTTTTGAATGTTATCCTTTCCCCCATCGTCATCATCATCATCAGGCCCTGTATGCAATCATTTATAGTCTTTATATTTTGGGCCAAGTGACATTTGCTGAAGGTTATTTAAATTGGGTTGACTCCAGAAGCTTTTGAAATCATTTTAATTCGAAAAGGAGAGCCATACATCCACTGGTGAATCATTTAACATTTCCAGAGTATGTTTTATAAATTATTTGTTGTGATGTGCACCGCCTCCTGCCTTCATGACAGTTTCTTAACTAATCATGTTGGGGGGGTTTTGTCGCCATGAGTCATGGCTCAGGCACAGTGGAGGTCAAGAATTGAAGGCCAAAGGTCACTGGAAGCATCCTGCCCATGGCAGCTATAATTGACCTTTATTTGACAAAACAGAAGTAACCTGGGATCTAAAAGAATGGTAGTCAAATGGCCATCTGAACATTGCATCTGAACATTGCATTTGGATTGATTGTAATCAGACTTAAATGGTCAATTAAAAGGCGAGTTGAAAGTAAGATGAGCAGAACAGATAACAAAAAGACAGAGAAACTTAACTAATAAAATGCTTCGCATCTTAATTTGAGTCTGCTGAGGTTGTACACTTGTATGAAAGCGGACCAGTGGTAGATATGCCTGGTCAGTGTTTTGTTCAATAGTTTTACTTTAAGTTGCAATAAAATAATTCATGGAGAGGAAAGGTCCGGGTTAAATAGACAAAGATATACTGGAGACAATTTTGGACACTCTGGTGAATTAATATGTCTTCACACTGTATGATGTGGGTAAGTTTCATGGCTCTTCCCATTTATTCCCTGTGTTTTATTTGACCCATTTTTAGATTATTATTTACAGTATATCTTTTATGACATTATAAGTTGTCTACTGCATGGTGCCATTCACTAAGATATGGGCTATAAATAGGATGAAAAAGTGTATGTGCACTGAAACTTCTTAGGCTCTTACTGCTTGTGTTGCTTTACCAATGGTATCATAGGAATGAATCCAGACACTTTGATTCATTTTGTTTAAAGTAGTTGATAAAAATATAGAGCATTTCTCCGAACAGCATCTACCAAATTAGAAGTCCATATCACTCCTTGGAAAACAAACTCTGTTCAGTTCAAAGGAGGTGGTTAATAAGTGTTCCTGAAGTGCTTGAGGGAGCTCAGTTTCTCTTAACCTCTTCAGGGATTTCTCTGGCAATGTGTAAGGATCTGATGCAGAATAAGGAACAGGACGGCTGCAGGAAATAGCACACCTCTTTAAAAGGATATATAATTATAACAATTATTTCTTTTGTTTGTTTGTCACTTTGTGCAAGAAAAGTAGCCAAGTGACTTACAACAGCATAAAATACAAAACAGCTGAAATCAGTGAGGAAAAGCCACATACAGTGGTACCTCGGGTTAAGTACTTAATTTGTTCCGGAGCTCCGTTCTTAACCTGAAACTGTTCTTAACTTGAAGCACCAATTTTGCTAATGGGGCCTCCTGCTGCCGCTGCACCGCCGGAGCCCGATTTCTGTTCTTATCCTGAAGCAAAGTTCTTAACCTGAAGCACTATTTCTGGGTTAGCAGAGTCTGTAACCTGAAGCGTATGGAACCTGAAGCATATTTAACCTGAGGTACCACTGTACAACAAATAAGAGGGCATAATCATATGAAGGCATCATCCAAAAGTAAGAGCCCAAAGCCTTGGCAAAAATGTCTTAGCTGGATGCCTTAAAGCCTATAATGATTGCATTAGGTGTGCTTTCCTGGGGCGAGCAAACAAACAGGGAGACGCCACTGAAAAAGTCCATTCTCATGTTGCCATGCTCCACGCCTTCCTTAGAGAAGGCACATGGTGAAGGGCCTCTGATGACAGACCTCAGGATCCAGGAAGGTTGATGATGGGATAAGCTGGTCCCTGAGGCAAGGCTTTATAGGGTTTATATTGGACCTGCTGGAAGTGCAACAGCAAGGATCATTTCATGTGTAACTTAAGGGTTAATTCTGTTATCAGTAAGCCAACTAATCAGAGCAGCGGTGGTGGTGGTGGAGGTGTTGCTTAGCAACCAGGCAGAATAGCATGATCCTTATTAAAGTAGCATATGCCCTGATTGGTTGTGTAGTTCTGAGGGAGTTTCCCATCAGCATGGTCCCTGCTATGTACAAGCCCTATACTAAGAAAGACAAAACCTCTGTTTGCTTATTTCCCTCCATATTATACACTATTTTTGTTCAGTTTCCTCAACAAAGTGCTATCAAGACTATATGCATTATTTTGCAATATTTTAACATTATTTATTAATTTTGTATACCGCCCGTACCTGTAGATCACAACATAAAATCACAATCAAAAACACAAAATGCATAATAAAGTGTATTTATTTAAGTGGCTTTTCTAACAGGACCAACTTTTTAAAGCCATTCAATAATTTCGATCAAAAGTGGCCAGACTTCAAGCTTGTGAGATCTCCCCCCTGTCCCTGGAATATAGAGATAAACCAATTTTAGAGCCTAACAGTGGCGTAGCGTGGGTTGTCAGCACCCGGGACAAGGCAAGTAATTTGCGCCCCTAACCCGTGGATTTGTGCCCCCTAACCCGTGGATTTGCGCCCCCTAACCCTAACCCCCAGATGTTGCACCCGGTGCGGCCGGCCCCCCCTGCACCCCCCACGCTACGCCACTGGAGCCTAATGCAAGGTTCAGAGCTGGCCAGAGGGAGAAGGAAGCTAGGTACAAAATGCTGCTCTGGGAATGAAGTCAGTTATCTCCTGCAAAGGGGGGGGGGGTTCACCTTGTTCTTCAGTTGAGGGCCACATTCATCCAGGAATAATTCATCAGGGGCCACATACTGGCGGTGGGCAGAACCAAAGCAATGATGGAGGGAGTCAGAGACAAGAAGTGTTCTGGATTAACTAAATTGGGCAAAAGACCACACTGCTTCAATTTTCACCATGACTACATTCAATTACAATTCCCAATCCTCTGAAGGTGTCATCAGAAGTAGTAGTTCAATATTACTACCATTCTGAAAAGCAAGTGATAATCTTCCTTTCTGACTTTGGTGTGACACAAACACACTAACTATTTTTACTTGAGGCAGCTGTGGGGCAGAATTTATACAACCAGGATTTTTTCCCCCTGCCCCCCCCAAAAGACTGGGGTGCCCTGCATACATCAGTCTACATCTGATTTAAAATAAACAGGTAAGGACAAGACTGAGTTACAATAAATAAGATACGTAACACACCTCAAAAATCAAGTCAGCAGAGCTTCTCAAATACCTGGTCAGAGGCAATTGCTCTAATGAGACTGGAAGACAATTGATGAAAGTAACAGAAGGCCAGCCTTGGCAGGACATTATTTATTTGTTTACAGTTTATTATTATTGGATTTGATTTTAAAGCATGTATATACTGCTTAATGTTTTCAAAATGTCTTAGGATACAGTGGTATCTTGGTTTAAGAATAGCTTGGTTTATGAATAACTTGGATTAAGAATGCTGCAACCCCGGAAGTAGGTGCTTTGGTTTGTGAACTTTGCCTTGGAATAAGAACATGTTTCGCTTCCTGTTGAGTGTGTTCCGTTTGTAGATTGAGTCCCCCGCTGTTATGGGAAAGCACACCTTGGTTTAAGAACGCTTTGGTTTAAGAACAGACTTCCGGAACAGATGAAGTTTGTAAACCAAGGTACCACTGTAGATCCACACAATATATTTAAAGCACATCCAACACATATTTAAAGTGCCCGATTTGCCCCAAAGAACCCAGGGAATTGTAGCTGAGCTACAATTCCCAGCACCCTTAACAAACAACGGTTTCCAGAATTCTTGGAGGAAGTTGTGTGTTTTAAATACACACCGACTGATCTTTAAGGGTATTGTGTAACACCCCCCTTTTTTTACGTGCTTTAGATAAACATTTGGGAGTTAGAGAATCCCTTACTGATATCCTGCAAATCTTCCCTTGCCTCCCATTCAGCTGTCTGCCAAGGACCTAGAGTCCCCCTCCTCTTTTTCTAATGTGTCACTTGTGTCAAGGTAGCACATCTTTTGGCTTCAGTATCGGCAAGGCCTCTCATCAATCATAGTATGTCACTGCCAACAGTCCTGGGCTGGCGAGATCTTTTGCATTTCTCCAAAGGATATGAAAGGCAAGCACACTTCATGGCTCCCCTCTTCTGTCACTCCATTGTCATTCAGCAAATGGGACCAAAGGGGAAAGCGATCAGCACATCAACTCTTCAAGCCTTCCCCAGTCTCCAGCTGTCATCAGTTTTCAGCTCTCTTGGCTGATCTTATCTGCTGCCGAGTGATTGAAAGTAATTTGTTTTGGTTGAAAGTAATTTGTTTTTGGAGAGTAATTAGATTATCTCTTTGGTGGCTTCCTACCTGGTGACCCAGAGCTTCTCTGCGCCTTGTTGCTCATTAACATCAATTACCATAGAGGCCTTCTTCAAAGAAAGGCATCCACTGCCCAAAGAAGGGAGCCCATTATGGAATAGCCTTCTTATTCCTGTTAGGAGATAATAAAGGTTCTGATGTTCACGAAGCATTTTAGGGTCAAACACATATGACCCTGCTGGGACTAAGCTCTTCCTTTTCTGTCTTGAGGAGGGGAACTCGTAGGAATTACAAAGCAAACTGTGGGGTCTGATTGGTTGCATGTCATGTGGAAATGTGTCTTGACATGAGCATAACAGGACAAATTTGGAAGGTGAACACTTGTGTGGCGAAGGGGCAGCGCTTTTTAAAAACTGGAACTCACTGGAACTCAGTTCCAGCACCTCTCAGGTTTGCGCCACTGCCATTCTAGGAGAGGAAGGTGTTCATGGTGTGTTCCAGCACCTCTTTTTCTAGAAAAAGAGCACAGCCAAGGGGTATTCACCGACACTCCTGAAGAAGGTCCACAGCTCAGTGGTAGAACATCTGCGTTACATACAGAAGGTTTGAGGTCCAATTCCTGGGGAAACTCAGCCAGATAGGCGGGGTATAAATAATAAATTATTATTATTATATCTCCTGGGCAAGATTCTTGCCTGAAACCCTGGAGAGCCACTGCTAGTCAAAGCAGATAATACTAGGCTAGATAAACCAGTAGTCTGACTTAGTATAAGGCAGCTGTTTATGCTAAGTAGCAATGCAGTTAATGCTCTATTGCACAGCCAGTTTCAGAGGTTCTTAGACCCATGGGCATCATGGATGCTATTAAGACAAGTCACAGGGTTAGAGCACCTGTGTCAAGGTTTTCTCCTCTGGTTAATTTACAAGGCACGGGTTTTATAAATTCTGAAAGCATGCGACTGGGTGTATGCTGTGTGTGTTTTAATGCCCCCCTCCAACTCAAGCCCTGTAACTTTGAATGAGCCTCTTGCACAACATGATGCTTGTCTTTCTGACACAAGGCCCAGCTCATGCAAGTGCTAGCCAGCACCCCCATACGTGTGGCGGGGCACAGGGTCCAGCTGCACAATCTTCTTTGCGTGTCAACAGTGCTGTGATATGAAAGTGACATGCATACATCTAGATGCACGAACAATTCATGTATGCTATTCTGCTACCAGTTTTGTTTTTAAAGAGGAAAGGTCCATAGGTATTGGGCAAATGTGCAAACACATATTGTATGCCCCCTGCAACATTTGATAGAAAATATATGGGTAAGTCAAGGTTTTAATGCTGTCTATACCTGCTACTGGTTTTGGACATTTTGGCCATTATTATTATTATTATTATTATTATTATTATTATTATTATTATTATTATTATTATTATTTACTGAATTTATATACCACCCTATACCTGGAGATCTCAGGGAGGTTCACAGAACAAAATCAAAATATATAATTAAAATATAAACAACAACCCAATAACCCTCTCCCAAAACCCCATATTTTGAAAGGCCATATGGGTTATCTTTGAATCTACATTTGTTGTTGTTGTTGTCTAATGTATTTATACCCCACCTCGCCCCAAGCTGGGATTCAAGACAGTTTACAAGATTTAAAAATAACACCATAAAATACAAAGTAATAAAAACAAACTAGTGAAAAAATAATTAAAATACATCAGAACACATGTAGAATCAGACATTAAAATACAGTTTACCTTGACAGCAGCCCAGTGGCCAGCATTGTCTGCACCTTAGTTTTGAAATGCTGGTCAGTTACTGCTTCTTTCTAGAAATGATTTTGACATGATACCCGCTGTAACATTGATTGGTAGATGTTTATATTATTTAGCAAAAACTGATCAATCAGAATAAACTCAGAAGGGTTTGCTACTTTCAACAAAGAGGGGCAGGGCTCTCCCACTGACTCCTCACCTGGACTGCGAATGTACTCCCAGAAGCCCCCAGCAGGGCTGTGGAAACCGTTTTTCATCCTAAGGGCCACTTTCCATTGCTGGTCACCTTCTGTGGGTCACATGGCAGGGAGGAATGGAATGAGATGAGTGGGCTAAGAGGTGAGAGGCGAAAAGTGGGCTCTTCCTTTTTCTGCAGTGGACTACACTCCAGCCGCGCAAAAGTGTGTTTCCACATACAGTGGTACCTCGGGTTAAGTACTTAATTCATTCCGGAGGTCTGTTCTTAATCTGAATCAGTTCTTAACCTGAAGCACCAATTTAGCTAATGGGGCCTCCCGCTGCCGCTGTGCAATTTCTGTTCTCATCCTGAAGGAAAGTTCTTAACCCGAGGTACTATTTCTGGGTTAGCAGAGTCTGTAACCCATAGCTGTCAACCATCCCTTATTTGGCAGGAAAGTCCCTTGGCAGGAAGTGTCCTGCTGCTGTCCCTTATTGATGATGTCCCTTAAATTTCCTGGGTTTCAAAGGAAGCAGCTCTTCTCCCTCCCTCCCTGCCGGCCAGGGAGGAGGGAGGCTCCAACTGTGTTGCTTGGCTGCGTTGCTCACCCGATAAGGGTCTAAGAACGACTGGGGGGGTGGAGCTTGCATGCCTTGTGCCGATCAAATCGGCCACGTTGCCTGGGGACTCGCCTTTGCTCAGCGCTTCCCAGCGGAGAGGTGACGGTGGTTTTCCTTGCTGCATCCCCTTTGCCGGGTTGCTGCGCTGTGGGAACCACCGCTTGAGGCTTCGTTTGGCTGCTGGCTGGGCTTTCTGCCTTTGGCTCGGAGGGGCTCAGAAGTTGAACATACCTGTGCTGGGAAAATCCCTTATTTTGGCTGCTGATCCCTTATTTTCAAGGCTGCTGGTCCCTTATTTTCAAATATGTAAGTTGACAGCTATGCTGTAACCTGAAGCGTATGTAACCAGAGGTACCACTGTATGCACACGCAAGCACCTCTGTCTATGCAACCAAGAGGCATCCTTACAGTTGAAGGACATATTGCAGCTGGGCAAAAGCACTCAAGGATTGTGTAGAACAGGACCCCTCAGGGACATGGCAGAGGGAAGGTGCGGCCTAGGAAGGAGGCATGACCTGGAGAGAGCCCCAAGGGTTAGAGAGGCTTGGAGGTTCACAGACAGCCCCTGGGCCTGAGGCTCCCCACCCCTCTTAAGCAATGCTGGGGTGCAGCTGCAGTGCTGAGGGACTACCAGCCATGTGTAAAACTCAGCATGCTGAGTGCCTAGATAACTGCCCAGCCTTCCCCTGAGGTAAATATGTTTTCAAAACCAAACATGTTTATTAGAAGAAGAAAAAGGGCACATTGAAATGATATTAAAAGCATCTTTTCCTGAAAGTGTGTAGGTTGTGATGATAATGTGCAAATTCCCACCACTTTTCCCCTTCAAGGAATCACAGAATTGTCGAGTTGGTAAAAGGCTCCAAGGGTCATCTAGTCCAACCCCCTGCAATGCTGGAATCTCAGCTAAAATATCCGTGACATCTGTCAAATGCCTCTTAAGTCAACGCGTAAATGAAGTAAACAACTTTCCGTTTTCATCTTTTCCTTTCGGGTGGTTATGTCAGTGCCTGTGAAAGTGATTGTTTTATATGTGTGCCAAAACAAGAATAATAAAGCGCTTTGAGGAGTACCGTTGGCGGGCGTGTAAATGGGGGGAAGGAATGCAGATGCAAAGTAGCTAAATGACCTTTCTGAAACAAGCACTCCCCCTCAACTACCATATTTTGTCTGCATTAAAGCCAGTTAATATGCTTTTTTTCCCCTTGCTAGTTTTCTTACAGTTTGTCCCCCCCCAAAAAAAATACTTCCTTTTCTGATAAAAATGCATTTGGTCTCCAGGACCGTTTAAAGAGGGACCTTTTTCTTTGTTTGTTAAATAGCAAGCCCAAGACTCCATGCCTTGTATAGAATTTGCAGGGCGTGCCTCTCATGTTAATTTCTAAAATGCTATATGAGGGGTCAGCAAACTTTTTCAACAGGGGGCCGGTCCACTATATTTTTTGGGGGGGAAATATGAACGAATTCCTATGCCCCACAAATAACCCAGAGATGCATTTTAAATAAAAGGACACATTCTACTCATGTAAAAACATGCTGATTCCTGGACCGTCCGCAGGCCAGATTGAGAAGGCGATTGGGCCGGATCTGGCCCCCGGGCCTTAGTTTGCCTACCCATGTGCTAAATGGTCTCAGGTACTGGTACTTTGAGGCACATAGGAAGCTGCATTATATATAACAGCTTAGAATGTTTGTGGCTGGACCTGGAAGCCCATACAAAGATTTTCACTAGTACAATGGGGTTTCTCCCCTCTCCTCCCACTGCATCCTCCAGCTTCCCCAAATTAGTTCTCTCTCTCTCTCTCTCTCTCTCTCTCTCTCTCTCTCTCTGTGTGTGTGTGTGTGTGTAGAATCACTAGAACATCACCATCTGGATAGCTCAGTTGGTTACAGCATGGTGTTGATAATGCCAAGGTTACAGGTTCATATGGGACAGGTGCATATTCTTGCACTGCAGGGAGTTAGACTAGATGATCCTCAGGGTCCCTTGCACCTCCGCAATTCTGTGGTTCTAGGATCACACATGGGGGAGGAGTGGGGGACCCTCTGTTAGGCAAGAAGAAATGCTTGTGCTGGTGGGACAATTTCCTTAGTGCTATGTTGAATTCCTCTCTGTTTTTTAACCAATTGCATTTTAATGTGCTCCTATCTTATCTGATTTTTATTGTTATATTGCTTACTTGCTTTTGAACTAGTTGTTTTATATCATGGATTTTATTGCCGATAGCTGCCTCCAGCACTTTTGTATGAGAACAGCCAGGTATAAATGGAACTAACAGAGGCATAAAGAAAGCTTCTGGTTAAAGCCTCCTTTTTCTGCCGAGGCTTGCTAAGGAGAACACATGTGCAGAAAAACAGGGCGTGGATGAAAGAACGAATTAATATAGGCCAATTAACAGGGAGCAGATAATTATTAATCTTCTCTTGGTTAAAACTGGCTTCCATGGACATGAAAGCATGACTTGAGGATGTGAATTTGCTTAGCAAAATGGAATGGAGCAAAATGACTCGTAAAATGGCCCTTTTGATTAGGTTTTGTATATTCTATGTGCAGTCTGAACAACTCTTACTTGCTAAGGCAACCAGCTGTCAGACCTGTCTTCTTCAAGCACCATTCCCAATACAGACCATAATAGTAGCCACTGGTGTGTGGTATGCTGACCCCGCTGACATGACAAGGGTATTAACCTTTGTGATCCTGACCCATGTCGAGTGGCAGAGGCCACCACTGCTCTGGTTGACTCCTTCACCACATGAAATCACAAACCAACTTCGTTCTTTTGTAAAGCTCAAGCACCAGCGTCCTCAGCATTTACAAATACTGATTACAGGACATGGTTGTGTGGTACCCGCCCAGTGCATCCTTTCCCCACAGGTATAATAGAGATCCAGAAATTCCTGCAAAATGAGGAAGATTGGAGTGCATATTATTTATTTATTGACTTCCGCAGTCAGCAATACCAGGGTACTTGACAATCCACAAGCCACCAAAATACCAACAATCTCAGTTAACCATCAGTGAAACACGAAGTATCCAAACCAATGTTCTTTTAATTGTACAGCAGCAGAAAATCAACTCAACGCAACACCCAGAGCACAAGTCAATTTGTCCCCAAAGTCTGGCTGGGTAAGAGCGTATTCAGCTGCTGTCAAGAAATCTCCACTAAAGATGCTTGGTGCAATTCCAGGGGTAGGATGCTCTATGAAGAAGGTCTTCTTGTGAGCCACCATCAGCCAGGAAGACCTGTTGGTGAGACCATGGCAAGGGACCCCAACCCCACTACCAGTTGGCAGCCACCAATCTTAACGACTGAGCTGGCAGATAACTGCCCTGCCCTTTAATTCCCAGTACAGTTATTAAAAGTATTGTATGCATTTTCTTTCAAGAAAGTAGAGGCTCCAGAGATGATGGCTAGGCTGGGAAAAATGTTCGCCCGTAGGCAATAAGTTATTAGCGTCCTCATAATTTTTCATCTGCATAAGTCATTTTCCACTCACATTGCCAGAACATGGTAAAATCCCACCGAGAGCAGAGTTTGGCACAATGAGAATGTCCCTGTGCATTAGATATGACTTCCTTGTTGGTACTTGAAAGCTTATTCAGCGCCTATTTTCCTTTTAATTGCTGTTGCCTCCTATTCCAGGGTTTGGGGCATTAAAAGACTGGGGAAATTCAGTGGGTTTCAAAAATCAGTTTTGTGACATTTTAGCTTGCCGTATAAAGATATTATGGATTGTGGAATGAAATTAAATGACTCCCAAGGCAAAAGTCTTGAATGAATAAATGAATTTTGTATGATAAATTCTTTTCTTTGACATCAAATTTACCAGTTTCTTATTCTGCTACTTCTAAATCCTCTGCATTTCTTTTTGTGTGTGTAGGATTTCTGTCAAAGATGAACGTTTTTGTTTTCTATTCCAAAAACTGGTAGGAGGCTTTTGTTAATGGTTGCATGGGTGAGAAAACAGAGTGTTAGATTGCCACTTACTATACATATGTCATGACATGGCTTAAAAAGATAAGAACAAATGATGAGTGAAATTTAGCATCTCTGCCTGAAGTAACTGTTGTTTGCCTATGCAACTGATGTACGTAATTCAATTATCAGGATTAGGCTTATTTTGCCCATAAAGGGATAAACAAATCTTTAGCCTTTACCTTAGTCAACAGAAAAACTCTATATACATTATTACCAAGTGTTCTTCATGTTGTTAAAACTGTTAAAATTAACCAGACTCTGCAGTGTTAATGTAGAGCAGTCTGTGATATTTCTACAGAATGAGAGCTATTTATGACCAATGCTAAACTGATTAGTGTTGTGCATTTCACCCTAATGTTATACCCTAGTAGTTCTTGCCCACAGTAGTAGATATGATAGTCATCCAATCTGAATTCACCCATTCACTCTGAATGCTAGTTGCTGGGAATCACAAGTGGAGAGATTGGGGAGAGCTTATCCCAAAGGCATCTGATCAGCCACTGTGGTGGGCCATTGACAGGATCCAGCAGGCTCAGTGATAAGTTGTGGGTGAACATATCAGATGACACAGTGATTCTTCAAACAGCTCTTGTTTATTCAGAGGCCAGAACAGAACTGAGCTGAAGGGTTCAGTCAGCCTGCTTATATAGAGCTCCAGTACACATAATTGTAACAACTTTCTAAAACTATCCAATCACTAAACGTCACTTTTGACCCCTTATTTGCATAACTATCTACAGTATCCCCCTGCTGGCCCAGGGTGAGAGCTTCAGTACATATCACTTCTGTCATGTGATCTATCTATCTATCTATCTATCTATCTATCTATCTAATTTTCTGTTTTACAATTTAGAATATTCATTTAAAGAGCCTTAAAATATCAATGACTTCACTTCTTCTCTTTCCATGGTTCACTTTGCATAGCATAAATCCCTGCATATTTTATATCAACTAAACCATTCCGTATTCCATTATTACATCCATCAAAACTTATTTACACTGTCGAATCTATCTTAATGCTGCCAACGTTTTCAAGTGTACGCAGTTTCCCCCCATATATTCAATAAACATTTTCCAGTCTTCTTTAAATGTACGTTCTTCTTGTTCTCTTATTCTATATGAATAAGATTCTATATGTTAGGTCTGCAAGCTGCGCATATTCCATCAGTTTAAGTTGCCATTTTTCTTTAGTTGGGACCTTGCTCCTTTTCCATTTTGGAGCTAACAAAACACGGGCCACAGTAGTGGCATACACAAATGGCCTTTTTTGACACCTGGGAATTTCCGTCTGAATTATCCCCAACAAAAAAGACTCTGGTTTTTTGGGGAAAGTACTTTTAAAGCTGGACCATAAAGAAGGCTGATCGCCGAAGAATTGATGCTTTTGAATTATGGTGCTGGAGGAGTAAGTTCCATGGACTGCCAGAAGATCAAACGTATCCATTCTTCAGGAAATCAGCCCTGAGTGCTCACTGGAAGGACAGATCCTGAAGCTGAGACTCCAGTACTTTGGCCACCTCATGAGAAGAGAAGACTCCCTGGAAAAGACCCTGATGTTGGGAAAGATTGAGGGCACAAGGAGAAGGGGATGACAGAGGACGAGATGGTTGGACGGTGTCCTCGAAGCTACAAACATGAGTCTGACCAAACTGCGGAAGGCAGTGGAAGATAGGAGTGCCTGGCATGCTCTGGTCCATGGGGTCACGAAGAGTCGGACACGACTAAACGACTAAACAACAACTTTTAAACATTTTTTTAATTCATTATGGATTATTTCCCAATACTTTTCTTTACCCTTTTACAGGTCTACCACATATGAAAGAACATTCTTACGTTCTCCATTAGGCGCTATGTGGAAATGAATCGCATTGGAACAAATGGAAATTGTTTCACTGTGATACACTAAGGAATGGGAGTATTGGCCATGGGTTCCTTATGTAAAAGTTGAGTAGATTAAGTTCTGTGGGGCTTTAGAAACTGCCCAAGAGGCAAAAATAGGAGAGTAATCTCAGCAGAGAAGTCTAATGAACATGTCAGAGAAATGTGTCAGAATTGAACTTGCACATTTTGACATATCAAGGTAGCACTTCATTAGTTTGTCCGAAGACACTGTATTTGTGTTTCACATATTATTATTGTTCCATTGAAATGCATTAAAGGGTCTGTCAATGGAAAAATGTGAAAGGATTATGCCTGCAAGAGTTTATATTACAAATAGTTTTGTTTTGTATGGTTTTCTTGATCTCACTCTTCCCTGTGGCTGTACTGCATAACTGCATTTATCTGTTACTGAGCACCTTTTATGCATATCAAATTTATTCTGAACCACATGCTTCCTACCAATTTAACCGCATTAATAAGAACTTAAGAAGAGCTGTGTAGGATCTGTGGGGTGTATTGCTAGAGCAGTCAAGTCCAACATTTCCTGTTTTCCTAGAATGGACACGTAGGGGAATGTGGCTTCAAAGAGGGAGGACTCCCTGTCATACAGGTTGGAAGCCACCTCCCCCTGCGTGTGACCAGGTAGATGGGTGTGACCCTAGCTAACCCAAGGCCAGGCACACAGCCATCTTTCTCTTTTGGACTTCTCTTTTGACCAGCTTTTGCTCCTGGCTCTTAGCCAGCACATGGCTGATCCATAACAAAGGATGCAAGCCCATGTTGTACATCTAAGACTTAGCTCAGACTTCTCTTCTCTATAATCTACAAATGTACCTGTAACTACAACTCAAGCCTGCCTTCAGATTGCTACTGGATGCGAGTAAACTTTATTCTTCTTTTTCCAAGAAGACTGTGTTGTGTTATTATTATTTTAAGAGGGAAATAAAGGGGAAATTACTAGGAAGAATGCAGTCTGCACAAAGGGCATCCTGGATTGCTTAGTTAAAAGGTTGAAACCAGTCATGAGCAGCTTCACTGTTTGCTGCAAGGAATGTGCTCTGCTGTCTGCTCACTGGCATGAGGAGGGTTCATATCAAATTAATATATCCTCTCCTACTTTCCTTAACTTTCCTTCCTACAGGTTCAGGCCCACCTAGACCAGCATCCTGTTCTCACAGTGACCAACCAGATATTTATGGAAAGCCCACAAGCAGGACCAAAGTCCAACAGCACTCTCACTGCTTGTGATTTTCAGCAACTGGCATTCAGAGGTGTAATGTCTCCAACAGTGGAGGTAGAATATGGCCACTGTGACTAGTAGTCATTGATCCTCATGAGTTTATCTAACCTTATTTTAAAGACATCCAAGTTGGTGGTCATCACAACAACTTGTGGGAGCTTATTCCATATTTTAGCCACTGGTGGAGGAAGAGGAATGCGGAGGGAGCACACCGCCCCTGGCAGCACAACCCCCAGGGTGCCATCGCTGCTGGCCCCCCCACCCACACTGGGCGCCCTGCCCCCACAGGCGGCGCCCCCCGCCCCCGGGATGTGCACCAGCCCCGCCCCTGGTGCCAGACCATGAAGCTCTGCCACTTAGCTATGCACTGTGTGCATAAATATTCTTTTTTGTCCGTCCTGAATCTAGCAGTACCAAGAACAATGTCCAAGCCTAGAAATTTATTTGCTCATATCTAATCGGACATTCAAGCTGAGGGTTGTTTGTTTTGTATTGGGCAACCTTTTTGCTTGGATGATTGATTTGTGAATGAATGAATCAATGCAATGCTGTAGAGACAAATTATAATACTTAACTCCAGTCAAGATGAAAAGATAACCTCTGTATGACACTCAAAAATTATTTAAAAAGTGGAGTTTTGCTCCTATCAGTTATAGAGGACTAGAATATTATCATGTATCACTCACTGTTGCTTTGAGCATCACTGTGGTCCTTCCACTACACTTCTATGGAGCATCATGCTTCTTCATTTACACTGTTTCATAGCAGTTGAAGAAAGTGATTTGACAATGTTTGTCTCCATTAGCATCTCACAGTTCAAACTGCCTGTTAATCAGGCTACCTCTTGAAGTACAAATCTGTCCTTCAACAGCTTAAAGGAGTCTGAGAAGTGTCAAAGTCACTTAGTAAAACACTATGGTTCCCAGTAAGTTGCTATTAGTATTTACTTCTCTCTTGCATTCACTCTACGCTTTGTCTCCAGTGGTTTCAAGAAATGTATTTGGGAATGTTAGCTGATGATCAACACAGCTGCTTAATGTCAAATGATGCACAGCAGGTCACCCTGAAAGAGCATGGGTTTTAGACCCACCTGGAGAAATACTTCTCATGCCAGTCCCTTGGGGTGGGGATGGAAGGCTAGAGAATGTTTAGATTCCAGGGTTTAAAGCAAAACTCTGTAAAGAGATTATGAGCAGAAACATGTTTTTCCATGGCCTGAATGATAGAGATTCCACGTGTTTGTGGGTGAAAATGCTCCTGAGGTACTGACCGAATACACCATGTTTAACAAAAGTTCAACAAACCCTTGTGGAACCCTTATTACTTGTACTTAAATATGGGATGCAAGCTTTATTGTTTCAGAGATCAGGAGCAGCCATTGCTTCTTCATTCCAGAATTCTATGTGTAGAATCTGATATCCGTTGTACTGAGGAAGGACTTATTCAGCCTGCTAACTGTATTGTGGAACTGAGTCTACAAGCTGACCTCATGGCTACATTATTGTTATTGTTGCCATTATTGCTCATCCCTGTCACCCCCTGCTTGGTATCACCTCTTGCCTAGAGAACTCAAAAGCTTGCCACATTCTTCTGACATTTTGGTTGAATCCAATAAAGGATTGTGGATTTTTTGGTGTGTGTGTTTCCCCCCCTTATGGACCAATCTTTGTACTCTCTCTTTCTCTCTCTAATCATTGTTCTTGCAATAAGCTGGAAAAATTCATTCCAGGAGCCTTCTTTACTTTGCTTATATTGTTCAAGATTTTGATTATTGATTTTGATTATAAAATATATTCTCATCTCCCCCATGTCCTTTCATTTGCTCCCACCCTAATCTAGTGATCAAGCCTTGAGGTGCATTCCTCATCAGGCATGAGAGACTCATCAAAAGGCCCAAGGGGGAAATGGGTGGGAGAATGAGGGCTAGCTTTTTTTTTTAGTAACTAGTGGTTGTGGATGTTTGTGGGGAAGAGGGAATCATAAAACTGAGTAGGAAAATCCTTATATTCTCAGAATATTTCTTATCAACAGAGTTCCCTACAATTATTTGCTTTAATTGTTCATCTGTATTCATCCACAACTTCTATATCCTCAAAAGTGTTTATTATGTCTGCTGAGTTTTGCTCTTTCACAATAGCAAATAGAAGGGGAAGAAATGGAGGCAGTGAGAGATTTTACTTTCTTGGGTTCCATGATCACTGCAGATGGTGACAGCAGTGATGAAATTAAAAGACGCCTGCTTCTTGGGAGAAAAGCAATGACAAACTAGACAGCATCTTAAAAAGCAGAGATATCACCTTGCTGACAAAGGTCCGTATAGTTAAAGCTATGGTTTTCCCAGTAGTGATGTATGGAAGTGAGAGCTGGACCATAAAGAAGGCTGATTGCAGAAGAATTGATGCTTCTGAATTACAGTGGTACCTCGGGTTAAGTACTTAATTCATTCCAGAGGTCTGTTCTTAACCTGGAACTGTTCTTAACCTGAACACCACTTTAGATAATGGGGCCTCCTGCTGCCACTGTGCCGCTGGAGCACAATTTCTGTTCTCACCCTGAAGCTCTTAACCCGAGGTACTATTTCTGGGTTAGCGGAGTCTGTAAGCATATGTAACCTGAAGTGTATGTAACCTGAGGTACCACTGTATGGTGCTGGAGGAGACTCTTGAGAGTCCCATGGACTGCAAGAAGATCAAACCTATCCATTCCTAAGGAAATCAGCCCTGAGTGCTCACTGGAAGGACAGATACTGAAGCTGAGACTCCAATACTTTGGCCACCTCATGAGAAGAGAAGACTCCCTGGAAAAGACCCTGATGCTGGGAAAGATGGAGGGCCCATGGAGAAGGGGATGACAGAGGACGAGATGGTTGGACATTGTTCTTGAAGCTACCGGCATGAGTTTGACCAAACTGCGGAAGGCAGTGGAAGACAGGTGTGCCTGGCATGCTCTGGTCCATGGGGTCATGATGAGTCGGGCACAACTAAATGACTAAACAACAACAACAACAAGTGTTACAAATGGGCAACCCATCTGAGATATCTAGCCATGTCATTGTCCCAGTCCAGAGATCTGCTTGTTCAGGAGACGGTACTGGAGTTTGTGAGACACTGGGAGATTTTCCTATCTTTTCATGAGAAAAGGACAAATTATCCATGCACATATGTCATGTGATTTGATGTCAAATCAGTGATTTGCTGTTGAATATGTGACCTGTCTGAGGTGACCTGAATTCTCTGGGGTGTTTTGATCTACTGTGACTTAGCACACATGTAATACCACACTTGATACTGCAATCATCAACTCTGCACTCCATGGTGAGTTCTGTCTTCCTTCTCCTTTGCTTTACATTATTGGGAAGCTCTTGCACTATTGTCCACAAAAAGAGGAGCTATGGGAGTCCCTTACAAGATAACTTGAGAGACATATTGACCAATTGCCTTGTGTCACTCTCTTCTGTGAAGTGCTTGGCCATATGCATCTGCTGGGATTGTGCTGATGGGAAGGCTACAGCACAGCTCATATATTTTTGCCTAAGCCTCAAGGATTCATCACGGGTGGCCTATATGTGACATAAAATCCTCAACCCAGCTCGGTCGCTCATACAATTCGGTTAAAGGCGAAATGCTTGTCAGCACCAGATATTTACAACAGGTCAGTGCATCTGTTTTGTACATCCAACCTGCTAGGGCCACACCGCATCCCATGCCGGCAGCCTCCATCTGCTTCCTGTCACTCAAAGTAGCTCGGAAGAGAGACCATTTCTCCCTGCTTTGTCTTCCTCTCCTCTCAGAAATGAGGTCTAGATAGAAATCCTGAATCAATGTGGAGACCAGACAGTTCAAGAAGAAACGTTTGTGTGAAGGTCTTTGCTGTGAACTATTATTATTAGTATTATTTTATTTGCATATATATGTGTGTGTGTTGTTGTTTTTTCATTTATTGTTGTCTCCTTTAAACCATGATCAACAAGCAAAGAACAATCCTTGGTTACCACTTGTGGGTCAAAACTTGGGTTTGGACATATATCAGGACAATCTGAACTCCGACTGGTTTCCTGGTGCCGCAGCAGGACTGGGAGTGGAATGGAACAATAACTTATCATTAGCATGCACCAGCATGCAGGACGTTCACATTAAACCACAGATTGTTTTTTAACAATGGTTTAGTCTGATGTGCAAACCAGGCCAAGAGGACATAGTGCTGAATAGGCATGCATAAGATTGCACTATTGGGGAGTGTAATTGCAGCCATTCCTGGTAAAGGGACACACTTATCAGGAAGTAAACTTCCATTGAACAGAGTGGAACTTATTTCTGTGTAAGGGAGCATAGGCCTGCACTGTTAGTCACTTAATAAATGATTAGTAACCCGAGCCTACGCATGCTTACTCCAAAGAAAGCCACACTATGTTCAACAGAACGTGATCCTCAGTAAGCATGTTTAGGATTAGGGAGTAAGTCCAAATGGACACAGCAGGACTTGATTCTGCATAAAAAAATGCTTCAACTTGTGCTGTAAGTGAAGCAGTCATTTTATTATACTTTATTATACTATTAAAAGGGGGGGGGATATAGTACTTTTGTTTTCTACCTGTGGACACAATGGCATTTGAAATAATTTCAGCCAGTGCACCATGCCCGTTGTAAACATTTATCTATTTATTATGCATTTAAATGTGCACAGCACATACACCACAATATTAAACAACACCTGTATAAAACTACAGACAGATCTGGTAAATGGTGAAAGCTTGTACCATGTAACATTGATATCAAAGTTTTACAACATTATCTGAACACTACAATATAAACTACCTCTGAGTACACCAAGGGTGAGGCTGTCAGCTGAGCACTGAAAGGAAGTCAAAAGGAACACTGAAGGAGAACTGTCTACACCCAATGGGTTTAGGCAAAGCCAATGCTTCCAGTTGCTTTGACTTTGGAGACAGAAATACTTGAGCTTCCAGATAGTAGTCATGATGGTTACAAATGCAAATACCCACATGTGAGAGGAAAAGAGGAGGAGAGAGAGAGAGAGAGAGAGAGAGAGAGAGAGAGAGAGAGAGAGAGAGAGGAAGGATACAGAAATACCTCAGACTGCACAGAAACACTTTAGCGTCCCATGATGCCAAGAGCTTATTTCACTTAGGATAAAATAAACAGAAGCAAGATGGTTTGGAGGATGGGAGAATCTGTGGTCTTCCAGGTTTTGTCAGACTCCTTTCAGCCCCAGCTGGCATGGAAAATGGCCAGAGATGATGGAAAGTGTGGTCCAACAACATAAAGAGAGCCACAGGTTGCCCATCCTATGTTTAAAGAAACCCTGGTCCAGCTATATTCTTGATCGCACTGATGGAATACTCCCATTGGCTCTGTTCAGAATCAGCTGGTTTTGTCCCAGCTTTCTCAAATAATGCTTGGGGAAGCCCCTTTGGTTATTTCCAAGTTACCATGGGGGGAAATAGGAAATGGGAAACCAATCTTTTGCTTCCAAACACAGTAGGGCTGACTTACCACATTTCTGGAGCAAAGTAACACACACTTAATGCAAGAGCATTAAGTCCAAAACATAAAATTGCCCGTTGCCACTGTGGTTACCCCCTCCTTTTCTCAAGGGTAAGGTTGTTTTGAGAGGAACCGGAGAGGGTAACTGGTTTTGAGAGAGAACTGGCTAGCAATGGGGATGGGGCAACCCCATGTTGTGCCAGACCCAACTTTGGAGGGGTCTGGCCTCACCTTATAATTGGGGTGTGTGTGTTTCAAACCAGTTAAGTTCATCTTCCATACTCCCCAAATTCTGAATTAGATTCCAACAATACCTATGAGTAGCTTTATTCTTCAAGGTCATCCATTAATTACAGTATCTATGCAAGTCATTCATAAGCACAATATGGTTCATGTTTGTGTAACTCTAGTAATATACAGGAATGTAAAAAAAGAAAAGAAAATGAAATGAAATGAAAGATGAATTTCTGCAGCCTTGGTATTTTGATGATACACACATGACTCCAGGACATAAGGTGTTGTTGTTGTTTTTTTAATGTAGCACCATGATTGTAGCTAGGATCAGTTTGCTATGTAATTTTATTGATTTTTATTGATTGGGAGCACAGCTGCCCCTCTTGGCTATGTCCATGGCACCAGTTACAGTTTACTGTTACGTGCATGGGCATGAGCTTATATGAGCCCCAGGCTTGAAGGCTCTCAGCTCTGCTTTCTGTGGCTCTCAGCAGAACAGGAGGAGCTTTCACTTTCACTTTTAAACTAAGCAGAATGCCCCGCAGTGTCTGAACTTGGTTAGCTTACTACAAGTAGTCAGCAAGTCAAGTTTATCAGACATGGTTTGATACTGACCAGCATTTAAACAAACTGGCTAGAAAGCTGCCTTATCTTCTCCTGCTAAGAAGGTCTATCTAGCCCAGGATGCCTACTTTGAATGGCAACAGCTCTCCAGAGTTTCAGACAGGAGCTGTTTCCAGCCCTGCGTGGAAATGTCAGGGACTGAACCTGGAACCTTATGCATGCAAGCAAATGTTTGATTGTTAAACTACAGCCCTTCCCGATGAATTTCACCAAGTTTGGGTAACAAAACTTGGTTACCTTAAAGACAAAATCTGGGCTCTGGCTGCCACCATCCCTCCCTCCCAGCAGATTTTGAAAGTTACAAAAGAAACGGGAAGATAGCAACCTCCCCCGCCTCAAACACAAATGTCTCAAACTGAAAAATCCCCCCAAATCCCCCCAATAGGGCCACACCTGATATGCCACCTGAAAAGGAGACAATGGCTCAAGCTCAGCCATTTTGATCCACCCTTGGTGGGCCAGGATCATCGCTTGCTTTGCATACAGAAGGTTCCAGGTTCAATCCCTAACTTTTTCCACTTACAAGGATTGAATAGGAGATGATGGGATAGACCTCAATCTGAAGCCCCAGAAAGCTACTGACAGCCACAGGGAGGCAATACTAGGCTGGATGGACAAATGGTTCGATTTGATATAAGTTGGCTTCCTATATTCCTGCGATAAAGAGGAAAGCAGAACAAGGCAGACTGAATACCAGGCGACTCAAGGTTTGTTAAGCTATAGATTAAAGACATAACGATCTCAGTTTGCATATATACTCAAAAGAAACCACACTGAAGTCAGTGGGAATAGTTTATGGATTGTGGTCTAAAGCAGCCCTATCGAGACAAAGTTTGCCCACTCCCATCATAAATCTCTGTGGCAGCAAGGCTGCCTGCAGTAACAGCAGCATAATATTGCATTTGTGATATTGCTCTTCTGCAGCAACTAGAATTATGCCTCATCATAACCCTTGATTTGCTGGTTCTCAAGTCAGTGCCGTGTGAGCTATTGCTAAGGCTTCCTAACTGTTGTTTCCAAGAACTTTGTATATTGCTTTCAAAGTTTCACTTCTATTTAAAAAAGACATCCAATCAGCTCAAAACTTAGTAGAAGTTTCAGACTTCCCTTTCCCCCCGCCTCTCCATCCCCCTGCCATCATTCTTAAACCTGCCTGCTCATTCTTTGCTTTAAAGACATGGTTTACATTCACAAAATATATAAAGAAAAATATAGGGTTACTGGATGGCCATATAGTGCTGCAGCCTGACAGCTGTCTGCAAATATTTTCACCATGATTATCCTTACTAAAAGTAAATCACTGGGTAAAGATAGCACAAACGTGACAAGGCTCAAATTGGATGCAACCAGCACTATCTGGAATACTTCTGGCTACATAGGGAGTGGGGGATTTTGGATGCCCCCTCTCACAGGGGAATTACAACACTGAATGAACAGGGAGGGGGGGTATGAGAGAGAGAAATGTATGCACCTTCCATGCAGACTGTGTTAGAAAACTGGCTTCAAGAATGAGTGAGGTAGACATGAATCAGTTATGTCAGGGAATGAAATCCTAAGGCTGCAACCCATAAGCCGTTTACATCACAGTAGGTCAACTGCATAGGGATAAGCCTATGCAACAAACAGGCAGAGCAATCCTATAGTCCATTGATGCTGTGGGAGCAATGCACCATATCCTTTACTCCATCATGCCGGGGGCAAGAGAGAGGGGGAGTAGTTTTCTCTCTCTCTCCATTTCATCCTCAGTATGGAATTTTCCTTATGCCCACTCTACAGCTGGTGCAAAGCTGCACTGTCATTGGAGGCAGTTTGGCTCTACATCTGCATCTGTTCTGCCCCACCCATTTCCCTTCCCTGCAAAACAGATATGCCAGCGTTGAGATGTGCCAGCGTATTCATGCATTTGCACCAGATTAGTCCAGGAGCAGATGCGGGTGGCGCTGTGGGTTAAACCACAGAGCCTAGGACTTGCTGATCAGAAGGTCAGTGGTTTGAATCCCCGCAGCGGGGTGAGTGCCTGTTGCTGGGTCCCTGCTCCTGCCAACCTAGCAGTTCGAAAGCACATCAAAGTGCAAGTAGATAAATAGGTACTGCTCCGGCAGGAAGGTAAACAGCGTTTCTGTGCCCTGCTCTGATTTGCCAGAAGCAGCTTAGTCATGCTGGCCACATGACCTGGAAGCTGTACGCCAGCTCCCTCGGCCAATAAAGCGAGATGAGCGCCGTAACCCCAGAGTCGGTCACGACTGGACCTAGCGGTCAGGGGTGCCTTTACCTTTACCTAGTCCAGGAGCAAAGATATAATCCAGGTCCTGCTAGTGCAACAAGGCTTCCACCATATCCCAGAGCCCTTCAGCTGCCATATCCTGACTGTACTCTCAGCAGATTTCAGCCTCCCCAGAAGCAGCCCTGTGATCCTGGCTTCTGAAAGCTGCCATCGACAGGCAAGGCTTTCTCACAAAATTACGGAGGTCCAGGATAATCAGCTATTGCTATGCCAGAAAGTAGGAGAGCTGTATCTCCAGCTGCTAGCAGTGCCGGCGATCACTGGAATGACTCATCTCCAAAGCGTACCACTAACAGGCCCTTTCCCAGCGAGGGACTGCCCTCGTGCATCTCTGGCGATCACTCAGATGATCACTTTGCAGCAAGCACAGCTCCCAACCAGAGCATCAAAGCCAGTTTCTGTTACAACAATGTGCTCTAAGGTAACTTAGACATACTGTAGTGGGTTATGGATTGCAGCCTTAAAGGCAGCAGCACATTTTCTCCTTCTAAATATTGCATTAAAAACAATACATCAATAAGGAAGTAGAGGAACAATACATCAATACATCAATAAGGATGTAGAGAAACTTCAGTCATCTGGCCATATCACAGAGAGAGAGAGAGAGAGAGATATCTTGTTTGATGACATGCTCTTCAGACATTGCCAGAATTACACATTTGGCAGAGAAGAGGAATAGAGTTATCACATTTAAATTAAATGTTACTAATTAATTGTGGCCTGCTGGTTTCACACAGTGTGAATCTTGATGGGGGAAAGAAAGTGACCACACAGTTACTGATGGGTCAAAAGGTTTGCTTTTGTCCAGTTTTTTGTTTTTGTTTTTAAAGTTAAAATAGAACAATATTCCTGGAAATTGATTCTACATGTTTAAGAGTTGTCTGCTAAGGGCACAGTTCACCCAGCACTGCTGCTGAGCAGCCTCCATGTTAGTTCAAAAGAGTCATTCGCCCATATTACTTGGTGAAGCGCGTCTCAGGGGCTCCGAAGAGATTGACTGCAGGGAAGTTCAGAGTTCAGCAGCAGCAGATCTAAAAACAGCTTTTCAGGGTGGTACTTCAACACTGCACTTTCTGCCCCAGAAGTAAACTGATACCATTTCAATGAAACAGCAATGCTGCACAAAAGGAGGTCAGACATTGTGCATTGCTTGCAACAAGCTGGCATTAGAACAAGAGGGAGGTTTTGCCCACTCATTCTTCAAAGACTAAAGACCTTACCTGGCAGTTATCATTGGTTTCTTTAAAAAAAAAACCAAACAAAAAATCATGTTCACTAGCCAACACTGTACAAGACAGAGAACAGTGCAAAACATTGTAAATATAGGAATCGGATTTCACGTTTTAAAAAACAACAACACATAATAGCAGCACACCTGTGATAACTTACCGAAAACAAAGTAAAATAAGCCACAATGCAAAAGAGTCCTCTGTCGTTGCATTGTGCAATGAATAGCTTAAGTCGGAGGATTTTGTTTTATGCTTTTTTTGTCTTTTTTTTTTAAAGGAATTTCTTTTTTAAAAATCAGAACTATAAATAACTTTCTGGCAATATATACAGAATTAAATAATTTAAATATCTTACATCTACTCTTGCATAAAACTCTTAAAAGAAAAGTGCACCATAGGTTTCCCCTCCTCCGCCTCTTGGGTCTCTCGCCTCCTCCCCACTTCCCTGAGGTTAAGTCTGAAGGGACAAGCGCTCAGATCCTAGGAAGAAAATGTGTCACTGTCATGGTGGGAGAGACTTTGTTGCCTTTCTTTGTTCGTCCGTTTTTGCTCAGGGCTATGTACATCCCGGGGTAGATCTGGGATTCGTAGGCGTTGTAGTTGTTGGGCAGCAGGATCTCTTTGAATTTGCACTCATCGTTGAAATGGTTCTGAAATGAGAATTTGGGGGTAGAGGGAGGGAGGGAGAGAGAACGATGGAAGTTTTCTGTTAGGGATCAGAGGTCAGAGATTTCTGCTGAAAAACAAAGCGGTCTACAAAATGAAATAAAGATAAAAAATAAATATGCTATTATATTTCTCTTAGCACATCTGTATACCACTTTTCAAGAATAATATATTTCTCAAAGTATTTGACAGGAGAATTTAGAGGTTGCCAACTTTTTTGGGGGGGGGAGGACTCTTGTGCCTTCTCACAGCTGCACAGCAGACAGAAAGTTAACTTCACACAAGTGGTATTTGATGCTCCATTTTGCATTCATTAATATTTCCTGTGAGCCACAGAGACCACAAGCTCTTTCTTGCAGAACAGGGAGTTAGATGTAGAAAAGATTTGTTTGTTTTGTAGAACAGGTGCAGGGACGATATACCTCAGCAGCTGACTTTTTTTCTAGTTTTCTTTTCAAGTGTATCATACTGTACAACTGAGGCTTCAAATTGCCCTTTTGAGACAGAGACCATGATTTTTTTTATAAAAAAAACAAACCACAGGCTTTGAATCACGCTTGGAGGGCTGCTCAAGAATTTCATCCCATCACCATTTTTAAACATTACATGAGGGGGCACTGTGGTTTCTGCATTTTTCTGAAGTTTGCAATACAATTCTTGGGTAAAAAAAAAAAAGTACCAATATGCAAATGAAATGTGTATTTTAGGTTGTGATGCAGAAAATATGTATTTTTCAAATGAAATATGTACAAAAAAATTGTAGATACTGAGGGGAAAATACTTTTAACAATGCAGTTTTTAAAAGGAGTTTTAAAAACATGCAGATTGTCGAGGAAATTGGACAGAACAGATTTATGAATGAACACAAATAATCCATGCCTAGATTAGGAGCACTTCCACATGGAGATTTTATTGATGTGTCTTGGACACATTCAATCAGGCTCAGTCCTCTGAGATCCACAAGCCGCTCATGAGCAGCCTGCCGTAACGGCACATTCACCCACATGATAGATAAGAGAAAACAGGATAAGATTGGGTACCTAAATCCATGCACAGGGATGGCAAATGCTGTAGGTCTGCTGTGGATTCCCTTCTGAATGCTGCATGCCAGTGGTTGGTGTGGTCATAGGCAAAAGTGGGTGGAGCAACATTAGGCTACATTGCAACCACACGAAAACCAGAGGATTGCGCATGCAGACACAGACACACACACACACACACACACACACACACACACACACACACACACACCTCTCCATCACATGATCACAGTTTAAGGGAACATTCCAGCCAAGAAAAGCACTAAAGGAGAACACAGAGCAGGGGAAGTGAGGGGTGTGGCCTGGGAGAGACGCACAGTCCACAATCCATGCCTGTCAAATCTGTTGCGAAGTGTGTTTCTGAGATCTTTGGTGCCGATTTAAAATAATGCAGACGTGAAGCTGTTTGTCTTCCCATTCCTTGTAACTCTGTAGCCCCAGCACCCATCCTTCTGAAATGTTACATCTTACTTTCCTGGTAAGATGCCATTTTCATACTAATCTCATGGCCTACAAAACCACAGGGAGGGAAACAGATTCGCTCCCCCCCCCCAACAACAATTTTTAAATGCACCTAGCACATGCACCCCAGACCTGCTTGCCTGTAATTTGGCAGGTTTCTTATATGAGAGCACTGAATAACATACATTACTTTTACGCAAATTGCCCACAAAATAAAAGGGGATCCACCCCCACAGTTCTCCTACCCCACTATAAGGTGCAACCAGGCAGAGGGGCTTCTCGGTAGTGGCACCCATCCTATGGAATGCCCTCCCATCAGATGTCAAGGAAATAAACAACTATCCAACTTTTAGAAGACATCTGAAGGCAGCCTTGTTTAGGGAAGTTTTTCATGATTGAAATTTTATTCTGTTTTTAAGGTTCTTTGGAAGCCGCCCAGAGTGGCTGGGGGTAGAAATAATAAATTAGAATATAATTATTATAACCTTGCCTGCAAATTTTACCCAATTCTGCCAACAAATATAGAGAAGATATATGGACAGTTCCATTAAAAACAAAAAGTAAAGGTGTCCAGAACAACAACAACAAAACAATCCTCTATACCTATTTTTCTGCAAGGCCTTATTCACACACATCTTTATTTATTGCATTAGCCGTGTGGCCATAGCATAATATACATTGAGATAACAACATAAAATAGGGGTGGGGAGGTAAAGGTAGATATCGTCCTGGGCGATTACTTAAACAAACAAACAAAAAAAACCTGTTGAGGCTGGAGGAGGACCATTAAAGGGTCCTTCAGCTCCTCAGATATGTCCTAGTTCGATTGTCCTTGTACAATAAGGCTACTTGGGACTTCGTTCGGTTGTGCGGCGTATCGACTGCAGCTGTGGTGTTAAAGAAGACGTTGGTGCCGCTTTCCTCTTCATCACACTAAGCAGGAAGTTTGCTGTCATCTCGGTAATCCAACAATCGGAATCCTGCAGAAAGAGGGACACTATCCAAGGCTGGATTGGGAGATGAAGCTTATTCACTAGGGGGGTTAAAAACCGAGATCTTTCATCTGTCCAGTTGGGACAGAAGAGCATTACATGGTCCATAGTCTCCAGGGCCGTGTCATTACAAGAGCATGTTCTATTTGCAATGGGAACTCTGGAATAACGACCCGACAGAACTGCTGTAGGAAAACAGTTGAGACGGGCACAGGTAAAGGCCCTACGCTTAGCCTCCGAAGAAATTGTGAAGCAGTATAGAGGGATCCCTTCAGGGGGTGGAATAGCTAAGGCTAGGCCTGAACACGGTCCTCTTGCATAGGAAGCTGTGTTAGAAAAATCAAGTTGCTGTAGTTTCTTTTTAATTAGAGGTAGGGCCGCCGGGCTGATACACTCTAAGTTAAGGACAGTTTTACAGTTCAAATTGAGAAGAGAGCGGAATTTGAGGTTAATTGTAGTTTTCCAAGGAGAATTATGAATATCTCTTAGGATCAGATTGGAAAAACCACCTCTAATTCGAGCATCCGATGTTAGTAGGTGGAAGCTGTAGGAAATGGCTCGGCTCCATGCTCGTTTAACAACTGAGGACTGGGCGAACTCGAGTCGTAAGGCTGCACCTGAGACACATCTCGGGACGCCGGAAAGAGATCTCAGAAACATATGAAGTGGGCGATCCAAGTTACCTGATATTGCTGTAGTCCATACTTCACATCCATATAATAATTTTGGGACAACTTTGGCATTAAATATTTGAATTGCTGCTGGAAGATGTTTGCCGCCCTTCTGGTGGTAAAATCGGACAATGGTGTTAGAGGTCGTGGTTGCAGCAAGAAAAGCAGATTGTAGATGGGTGGTCCAGGAGAGATTATAAGTGAATATTACGCCTAGATATTTAAAGGCTTTTACCTTTTCTAAGTAGCCACCTGTGATCTTAAGCGGCTCCAATTTGAGTTTGCGGGAACGAGTGAAGTGGAGGACTTTCGATTTTTTATAATTAATGTTAAGAGCTTCCGCCTTACAATAGGCGATAAATGCGTTAACTGCGTTTGCTAGATCCGCAGCTGTTCTGGATAAGATGACAGCATCATCAGCATAGAAAAGGGAAGCAACGGGGTGGCCTGCAAAGTGAGGAGGGTACTTCGATGCTAGCTTCAAAGTGGAAATTGCATCGTGAAGATAGAGATTAAACAATAAAGGGGCCAAGAGACAACCTTGTCGGACGCCCTTGGCCGTTGGAAATGGGGTAGTGAGGGAGCCGTTTGGACCACTTCGGACGCGAGCTGTGGTGTTTGAATAAAGGGAAATAATTAGGGAGAGGAGGTGCGAATCAATTCCCAGATGGGCAAGTTTGGACCATAATCTCTGCCTAGGAATGGAATCAAAGGCGGCCTCCAGGTCCATGAAAGCGGCAAATAGGTGGCCTTGCCTTGGAGCAGTGTATTTACTGGCAAGGTGATAGAGAGTTAGACAGTGGTCCATGGTTGACGCTGACTTTCGGAAACCAATCTGTTCCAGTGGTAAAATGTTCCTCTCCTGGACCCATGAGAGAAGTTCCTCCAATAAAACAGCGGCAAATATTTTCCCCGGGATGGATAATAAACTGATGGGGCGATAGTTCCTAGGGATGTTTGGCTAGCCGCCTTTGAAGATCGGAACTATTATAGCTTCTCTCCAGGAGTCGGGGATGTCTAGGGCGGAGGAGATAGCGGTGAATACAGGAGTCAGGTGTTCGCTCCACCAAAGAGGATCAGTCAGGAAAAGGTCTAACGGGACCATGTCTGGGCCTTATTCATTTAAGAAGACACACGGTGCATGAAACTTTCACCCAATTTTGTCAAAAGGGAAAGGCTACAGCCATTTTTAAAAATCCCCTTAATGGGAGAGGCCTGGCACTTCATTTTTTTCTGAATAGGAATTCAAATTCAGACCCAAGTCAAACTGGGCAGCCTCCAAAGCGTTTGAGATCAAATTGGGCAATTTTCCAATGTGCCAAACTGTAGGCTGTACTGAATCTTTTGTTTGGTGCACAGCCCAGCGTCTCACTTCATGCTCGTTATTTGAAATGGTTAGAAGCAGCAAAATAAAAATCTACATTGTCTCCAAATTTTTCAGTTTCTTATCGGTGGCACTCCAGGCCTAGGAGATCTATTTCTGGGCTCTTGGCCTTAAAAAAGCACTAGTATTGGTAATACAGTGTTGGCAGAAGCTGCCCACCCCAGTGACTGTAATGTATACCTTCCCCCTGGAAATGCTTCTTACATATCTGCTCACACAAACCACCACCACTGGGACTCAGCACCTGGATATCCTCAGGTGCCTGCATTCCTACCTGTATGTTTCATACGGGTTTACAAAATGATTCATCTGTGCTTGGTGCACAAACACAGCATCAAGTCCGCCTGCAGTTAAGGATATTGGCATGCTCTTTCAGCTGCTAGTACATAATGCTTTCCAGTAGCATGTCTCCATCCAGCAACACGGTACAAACTGCAAATAGCCTCCGCTATCTTCTGACCCACATTGAGGGTAGATCTCAGTATCCACCTCAGAAATCCACCACAATAATGATTCCAGGGATATCTACCCCAACAGTGATTCCACCACGGAATCTGCTCTCTGATTGTTTGGCCAGTCAGACCTCCAGCCTCATCTCAGCAATCTATGGGTCAAAGTCAACTAAGATTTACTCTGAGTTACGTATTTAAATTATGAAACATGATTAAGTTAGGTCTATTAATTTAAATGGGTCTACTCTGAGTAGTGCATAGCTGAATGCTACACACACACACTAAACTAAATGAATTGGCTGCTTGAAGCATGTGGGTGCATGCACTCAACTGCAGGGAAAAGTCTCCTCTTACACTTGCAACTGTAAACCCTCTAGGATCTGTACATGCATGGAAAATCCTCAGGCAGCTGCCTTAAAAATGAAGTGGGAGGGAGACATCTTTCCATTACATTAAGGCTGTTTCGAAGAAGGGAGATTGGACTCGAAGGGAGATTTTTATCAGGGGAGCTATGCACTCTAGTACTAGAGAGGGAGAATTCTCAGCCCCGGAGGAGTAAGCTAAAAGGGTTGTATAACGAGGCAAGGGTGGGAGAGGGGCAGGGAGAGTTTTGCTTGTGTTCCCAGCATTCTTCCTAAATAAAGCTGCTTGGTGGCTTGCTGAAATAGGGCGTTTCAAAGTTACAAAATGGCATAGGGAAAAGAGTCGTGGGGCTATCTCCATACATATCGCAGGCAAAATCTGATAGGTGCCCCAATGATACCTGCACTACCACATTCCACAGTGCAATCTTTATTGTATCGATGCACTATCTCGGGTAGGGAGTGAAAGAGAATGGTGTTTTCCCAGGTTAAAAAACATATATGGAATAGCCAGCGCTGGAGGGGGGGGGAAACACCCATATATCTCCATCATAGAATGCTGATCACCATCCAAGGGTCAAAGTCAGAACTGTTGGTTTATTAGAAACAGATTTTCTGAAATTGATGGGAATCCTCCAAGCAAATTGCAAAGAGTTGTTGAAGTTCAGAACAGCACACTGATGAGGAAAATGACTAAACCTAATGGGAAGATATAGTAAAACAGGAAGCTAGACAGAGTTACTGACAGGTACACAATTCTACGCCTTGTCCATTGTTTGATTTTGCCCCATCTCCTGGGAAATCAAGATCCCTGGTCACTGGAACACAGACCTTCACATTAAGTTCACTAGTTCTCCCCTCCACTTTGCTAATCTTGAGCTGATCTTGACTTTTGCAAATGTTGCAAATAGCAACATCACAGCTAGAGGATACATTACAAGCCCACGGCTTTGGCTTTTCCCCAGAGACATTGCAAGAAAAGATCTTGCACTATTCCAAGTCTCCACTGACCTGCATCTTCTCTGCATGTAGACTTTATACTACAACCCAAAGACTACATATGCCATCGCTCAATATGCTTCGTAAATGCAAGTGTGGCATCTCAAGGCCCTTGTGAACCACAGTAATCCACAAACTACTTTCTCCAACTGGAACTAAGGTGTTGTGGACTGTGGTTTGGACATTTTATACTCAAATGTTCTTATATGGCGTGCAGTAGCACAAAGACGTGGTGATCATGGCCACTGGTTTAGATTGCTTTTGAAGGTGAATGAGACATTCATGGAAGACCAGGCTATCAATAGTCACAAACCATGATGACTATGAGGAATTTCTGGAATCAGTAACCCACTGAATACCAGCTGCTGGGGGAGCAACAGTGGAAAGGGGTTCCTGCCTTTGAGCCCTGCTAGAAGGAATAGAAGGGCCTTTGAGCCACCGCTGCCGCAGAGCTGCTCTAAGGGCTTTTTCTGAGATGTAGAGCAAAGGATGCAGCCTTTGCTCAAACACACTAAATGTTATAATACTGCAGAAGGGAAAAGATAATTGGTGACAAATCTCTATAGACGCATAAAACAAAAGGAAGTGTCACACTCAATTATATCTCCCAAAGTGAGAAGAAGTCCAAGGTTAAAGACTTTTGCAATGAAAGCCTTGAGCCTTTTGCATCCATAGCTCCCTTTAGGACAAGTCAATGCAAAAGTGATCCTGTTGCGGAATCATTGGACTAAAAGCCCTGCTCACATGAGCTTAGACAAACAGCGAGGCCACAAGAGAAGGACAGCTGGAAATGACCATAAACAAGACTTGTATTATTTTTAGTAACCAAGTGGGCCTCAAGAAATGAGATGCCTTTGGCTATTTGTTCTCAAGATTGTGTATGGTTTGTTTGTGTGTTTTTTGTAAAACATTTTTTTTTTGTAAAAATGCAGATACAAACAACTAAATCCTTCTCCAGAAGATCAGATGAATATTTGTGTATCTGAAGTCTGAATATCATTTATTGATTTGCTTTGTCCCTTTTTCAAATAATGGCCAATAAGCAAATGGTGCAATTGCTCATCAGATTGCAGCACAATGTGTTTCCCCCACTTTAGATAACTCCAATACATGTTCTTTTTAAATTAAAATTGGAAACCAAACTTCACCTTACAAGGGACCAAATCTGTGCTGGAGATAGTTCTGAGCCATTGCTAGATTTTATATTTTCAAAATATAGGAAGCAGCACTTCTTGCTTCTTAGTTTCAGCAGCTCCTTGTGCAAGAGGAAAGCTCTTTTGAACTTTGCCGGGACTTAGCTAATTAATGGTGCTTGGTGCTTCCAGATTGGGATTGCTTCCAGACTACAGCTGGATCATTCAGATCCAATTGTTCTCTGTGTGTGTTTGGTTAGCTTCAACACATTCCCATTTTTCCTGTCATAGATCTTCATTGCTATTCCACTGCTTGCCATCCAAATTAGTGGGTTGACCATAATGCAATATATCCATAGCCATCTTCAGTACTGGGCATTCACACAGGTATTTCTGTACCTGTGAATAAGCACCAAAAATTGCCACTTAGTGCACAAGAGCAAATGTTTCCTGACTTATTTATCATGTGTCATGATAGACAAATTGAAGGCTTGTGCTGTCAAGGGATGATGGTAGAATATCCATTTCCCATTGGTTGTTTGTTTGGTTGGTTGGTTGTTTGTTTGCTTGCTTGAATAATGTTGACTGCTCAAGCATTCTGAAGAATTATTATTAATATCATTGCAATCAATATTATTATCATTATAGCATGCTGTATGTGCTACATTACCAACTGCAAGGTAATGTCTTGGATGGAGATCTTGAGAGAGCAGCTCTTCCTAACTAGATTGTTGAAATCAGCATCCAGCAATTGCTGGCATGGTCCTATCCTTTGGGCCACTGAAAACAAAATGGCTTCCTCAATGAGGAAGAAATGGAAGTAAGAACGTAGCATTAGAGGCCACAGAAACATCATTACACATGTGACAATATACCTATCGGGGGGGGGGCGTGTTGTTTTTCCATGTTGGATTTTCTGAAGTAAGGGGGAATGCAGATTAAAATGCCAGCAATTTGATGATGACAATGTTCAGCAGACCCTGCAAATACCGGTGTGGATGAGCAACACCAATTCCACAACCAACTTCGACCTGGGAGCTCCTTGAGACTATCTAAAGCAGGGATGGGAAGCCTGTGGCCCTCTTGATGTTGTTGAATTCCAACTCCCATCACCCTTGACCATTTGCCATGCTGACTGGGGCTGATGGGAGTTCAGAGTCCAACAAGTTCCCCATCCCAAAATCTTCTGGCACTCCATCTTAAGATTAGTAAAAGTGGCAGGCTTTGGGACTCCAACATCATATCCAGCTCTTTCTCCCATGTTTCCTTCCCTGAGCTCATTTTACTTAACACCCAGGTTGAAGAAAAACTCCGGAGAACTCAAAAGCTTGCTCACCATTTTGTGATGTTTTGGATGCTCTAAATCAAGTAGCTTTGGGGAGCTTGTGGCTCTCCTCGGAACTGGTGTACAATAACATGTCACTGCCCTGCACAGGCTCTCTCAGAGGGCAGATAATTCTATTGGACCTCTGCATCAGAATGACTGGTGCAGTCATACTCAATGCAGCCTCCAGCAGAGGCTAATTGAAAAGGGGGGAGGCCAGAGCATCAGATGACGTCAAGACACAGTAAGCACAGCCCCCTCTCTTTACAGTGGTACCTTGGGTTACATACGCTTCAGGTTACATACACTTCAGGTTACAGACTCTGCTAACCCAGAAATAGTGCTTCAGATTAAGAACTTTGCTTCAGGATGAGAACAGAAATCGTGCTCCAGCGGCGTGGCAGCAGCAGGAGGCCCCATTAGCTAAAGTGGTGCTTCAGGTTAAGAACAGTTTCAGGTTAAGTATGGACCTCCGGAACGAATTAAGTACTTAACCTGAGGTACCACTGTGCTGCTACTTTGTCCCTGTGGCAGACTCTCGGACCTGCACTGCTCCCAGATAAGCATACTGTATGTAGGGTTGCATCCTTATTTTATTTTATTTCAATATATTTGTGCAATAGCACCACACAAATGGGTCCCTGGAACACAGTTTGGAATTTGTTTTTTATCGCCTCGTAAAAACAAATATGTGTAAATCCGTATATTATCAGATTGAAGCTTTTTGTATTGCCCTTTAACTTGCCAAACAAGATAACCAGGTGCTTGTATTTTGTTGTTGTTGTTTTTTTGCACATTAAGCTTGCACATTAAGATTCCAGTGGCAAGGGCGGTACCCAAGCACTTCGAGTTCTCCACCATAGACCACCTCCAAGATAACTGAACAGCTGCCACTGGGACTTGCTCAGTAACCTAACCTGACTATTAAAATATGCATTGGTTCAAATATTTCTGTGCTGGTTTTCCTGCAGTTTAAAGTGTTGTTCATCAAATAAAAGAGGGTGTTAGTATTGCTTAGAGCAGTGTTTCCCAACCTTTTTTGGGCAAAGGCACACTTGTTTGATGAAAAAAATCTCGAGGCACACCACCATTACAGCCCCGTGACGTCAGCGCGCAGCGTCACGCCGGGAGGGACGCACGAAAGTGTAAGTTTCGATTTTTTTCCCTCCCCCTTGCCGGGGAACCTCCAAGCTTTGGGGGTGGGGGGGGGAGGAGGCAGCAAAGCGAGGCAGGAAGGAGAGCGTGGCTTGGCTGGGTGAGCTTTGGCAGGGAATGAGAGCCGCGAGGCGGGCGCTGCGGATGGAGGCGCTGCCCGCCGAGCTCGCAAGCAGCCAGGCAGGCAGACAGCAAGAGCCCCGCGCTGGGCGGCCTCTCCTTGCCGCCGCCGCCCCGCCTCTCGCCGCCCGACTCGCCCGCCTCCCTCCAGGCAACATCTCGCGGCACACCAGGCAACATCTCGAGGCACACTAGTGTGCCGCGGAACAGTGGTTGAAAAACACTGGCTTAGAGCAGAACCACTAAAAACAATAGACTTCTTCAATACTTATTGCAAAGTATTGGAAGACACAAGATCTACCCACTCTGGAAGAATGGCAGATGAGGGTGATGGACTACATGGAATTGGCGGAAATGACTGGCAGAATCCGAGACCAGGGAGAAGAGTCGGTGGAAGAAGATTGGAAGAAATTTAAAGACTATTTACAGAAATACTGCAAAATTAATGAATGTTAGAATGATGTCAGAATGAAGTTAAGTGGTTTAAGCAGCAATGTTATAAAGGTGTATGTAAAAATGGATTGTTAACAGGTGAGAATCCAAAGTTATAATATATTATGTTAAAGGACTAAGATAAAAACAAAGAGGGAAAGAAATTGCTGAATTAACTAACTGAATTGGAATACAAAAAAGGGAGGTGTGAGGAGGTCAGGAAAACAAGGAAATGAATGTAAGGTATAGAAAGATTGATGTATTTTTTAAAGTGTTTTTTATCTTTTTTGTAATTTGTATTTTTTCTTTTATTTTTTCTTTTGTCTTTCTTTTTCTTTTTTAATTCATGTAATTCTTTTCTTTGAAACCTTAATAAATATCATTTAAAAAAATAAAAACAATAGACTTCTTCTCTGAGCATTACTTAGCTGGGTATCTCTCATTGGTTTCCATGTTAATATATTTTGAGAGGGTCAAGACTCAGGAGCACTCCATTTTACATCAAAACAACACATCCACACTTTAAAAAGGGGGTTAAAGACACATAGTTGAGCACGTTCATGACTACTTACAGCTCCATAGAGTTTGCCTTTACTGTTCATGGCTACAAAGAGTCCACTTTTAACACCAAAGAGGCTCACCACTCCTCTTTCCACAGGAGAGATTTCAAGCAAACCTGTAAGAAGGGGAAAAATGCATAGGGAGCCAGCTAAGAGATATATCTGAGTGTAAGCCATTGCTGTTCTCTTAAATCACAAATACCAGCAGCTGAGAATAACATTTCATACATCTGATGAAATAGACCATAGTCCACGAAAGCTTATGCCATCATAAATATATTAGTCTTTAGGATGCCACCAGTCTCTGTTGTTTTTGCTCCAAGAGACTAACATAGATGTCCCTCTGGGAAAGGATAAGAGGATGCTATACTGATTTAGCAGCAATGATACAATTCTGAATCCATTTTCTGATGTCATCAATGGGGCTACTCAGAAGTAAGTGTTTGGGAATAGTCCACTCCTAAGCACATCCTATGTTTTGTGAACAGGTGACTTTGGGCAGCAATCTCCAAGGTGCTCAACTTCAGAGCAATTCCTTTGATCTCTTTGGGATACTCTAGAATTAATGAGTTGTGATCTAAAGGCTTGGTTTCTTTAAGGCAATCTAATTGGTAGATGTAGGCTTGCTCTATATGTTACTGCCACTTTGTTGAATATACTTTCAGTTGCCCCACTTGGTGGTGACTCTCATGTGGTAAACTGTACAGAGCAAGGTTGATGTGATTTTCTCCTATGATTGTGTGTATGGTGGAACATGTGAATGTACAACTTGGTGTCTGTCAGTGTGTGATAATGGAGGTTGGAGGGACATCCTACTGTTAATAATTCTATGTCTACTGTATATACCCTTTTAAAATATGTTGTGGAAGGGGGGAATATTGTGTTGTCTTTGTTTTTGTTTTTATTATGTATTTTCTGTTTTTTATATTGTGGTTTTCATGTAGATCATAAGATCTACAGGACTGTAAAGGGACCCCTGACCATTAGGTCCAGTCGTGACCGACTCTGGGGTTGCGGTGCTCATCTCACTTTATTGGCCGAGGGAGCTGGCGTACAGCTTCTGGGCCATGTGGCCAGCATGACTAAGCCGCTTCTGGCGAAGCAGAGCAACGCACGGAAACGCCGATTACCTTCCCGCTGGAGCGGTACCTATTTATCTACTTGCACTGCGTTGCTTTCGAACTGCTAGGTTGGCAGGAGCAGGGACTGAGCAATGGGAGCTCACCCCTTTGCAGGGATTCAAACTGCCGACCTTCCAATCGGCAAGTCCTAGGCTCTGTGGTTTAACCCACAGTGCCACCCGTGTCCCATCTAGGACTGTATACAAATTTAATAATAAATAATAATATATCCAGTGCTTTTTTTTCTAGAAAAACAGTGCTGGCATTCACCATGAAGTTGTTACAGTAAGTACCAAACTTTTAACATATCCATTAAAAAAATGCTTGTACTACAAACTGTTGAGTACCCCTGCGAAAAAAGGCACTGCCTATATCTAATCTATCTATCTATTTATTGAACAATCTTCTAATAAGAAGAAAAATTTGCTTTTCTCACTGAGTGAGCCAAAGTAACTTACATTAAAATCACTGGAAAAGTTGTGGTGATGCAAGCAAAGGACCGTTACACGATACAGGCTCAGCTCCTAGAAGCTGGCAGCATCTAGCAAGGATGCAAGCTAATGACACAATAATACTGGACAGTAGGAATCACTCTCTGGGTGCCAAGCTTCATTCTGCAGCCTTGAACACACACGCTTATCAAGGCACTATGCTTCAGCAGAGTAGGGTCAATCTCTACTCAGGGGCACAATTTAATCTTCCTCTCCCCATATACATCTACTCATGCATGCACCACCCATCATTATTTTCCCCATGATCACCCAGATATCTGAAAAGGAATGAACTGTGTTGACATGGTCAAACTACCCCTTCTGGTTGGCCACATTGAATGACTTTCCATGTGTTAAACATTGCACATGGACTGGTTTGAAGTGGTTCTCTGTGGCAGTTGTCATGTGTGTAGATTGACCCTGATGAGGTTTGCTGCCTAATAATCAGTCTACATTGGCAACTCTATGCATGCAGGCTCAGAAGTCAGTCCCATTGAGATGAATGGATTTGCTCCCAGGTAAGTGTGTACAGGAGTCCTATGCAATTCCATTCCGTAAGTGAACAGAACTTTAAACCCCTTCCATTCATTAAGTGACTGCAGAGCACCACAAAAGCACCCGGATATGGTTAAAGAGTTTGTGTGTGTGTGTGTGTGTGTGTGTGTGTGTGTGTGTGTGTGTGTGCGCGCACATGTTTTAATGGTTGGCAGTGATCCCCCACATCGTCCAGGTTAAAATAAGTAACAATATGTTTCAGGACATGTGAAACATTTGTCATGCTTCTGTCTCTAACCCTTCCTCCCCAGTCCTATTGTTTCAGTTGGACCGTAGTTAGAATTAGAGCCACAGGGCCATGAGGTTAAGTCACTAACAGATGCTTTTCCTAGTGGACTGCCCTAACTTCTTGGCAGAGCTTCTGTGGGATCTGGAATCCCAAATTAACTATTTGCAACCCTCTTGCAAAAGGAAGGGGGGTGCGCTATTTGAGCAGGGTCTCACTGCAAACCAGGAGGCGTCCCGCTGGGACAGTGAAAAACACCTGATTCCTTTTGATCAGCAGTAGTATGGCTAGGAGCCCATGCAACAATTGCTTCAAGACAGTTTATTCTGTTCACAGTGGGAGTGACGCAACTTTTTATTTCTGTGTAACCAGTTCCTGAACTCAGAGCTGGGGACGAGCAAAGTGGCTTATTTTCTAAGACTGAACTCCATTTGAAATACCTAATGCAACCAAGCTTACAAATCCAGAATTTAGGAATGCTTTTTTTTTTTTTACATTTTAGATTGCCGTCCTCACGTATCCCACTCTAGAGCAAGAGTAACTCAGCCAGCCACAGAATATATAGCTGCCTAAATCATAGAGCAGTCACCCCCAACCTGTTGCCCCCCGGCCCCAAACTCTGTGCTGGCTGGGGCTGATGGCAGTTGTAGCCCAAAACATCTGAATGGCATCGCGTTGGAGAAGGCTGTTATACAGAACATAAAATGAATAGTTCCCAAGATGGCACTTTGCATTAGGTATTTTAACACTTTCCCTATGCATTCATGAGGACTAGTGGCTTTAAAAATGGAATAATTTGATCATACTCTTCTGCCATATATGACTATTTTTTCCCCTTCAAAATTGAGTATGAAGGTAGAAATGCCTAACAGATCCCATTAAGAGACTCTTCACACATTGCAATTCCCCTTGGACCAAACACACAAAATGCCCAAGGAATAAACTTATTTATAAGGGAAACAGCATGAAAATGGCAAATCAACAGGGGCGATCATCTGCACATGCATACGTTTTGCTGCATATGCGCAATGCGATGAAGCAACACACAGTAAAATCGCCACACCTGACATATTTCTCCCCCGTCTGCAGAAGTGTTTTCTAACCATAGAAACCTGACAAAACGCCCTTTAGTTCCACCAGTTTAACGGAGGCATCTCCGAAGTTGCTGGCTTCCGAATCTGCAGTCTGCTTTTGGGGAGGCTTGGTCAATACTATTTGTCTGAGGGACTTGATCACCTGGGTGGCATCGAAAGCAGCGCAGGCAGGCCCGCTTTGCTGAGACCCCGCGCTCTTTCCCTTCCTTTTCCTTGCATTGCTAGACTAAGCACCTTTGCTCGGGCGATTCTAGGTAGAATTACAGAACTGTCGAGCTGGTGGAAAAGACCTCAAGGGTCCTCTAGTCCACCTCCCTGCATGCAAGAAAATGAGCTCCAGACCAGACCGGAGCATAAGGGACCGATGACATCAGATGATCATTATTCCCACACCCTCCAGCGGGTCCCAGGAGAAAACTGCCCGGTGAGCTCCAAAGTGGTGAGATTTAACCCTGTCGTTAAAGGAACGGCAAAACTCCCCAGAAGGCAATTGTGAAATGGGCTGGCGGGGCTTTGCAAAGCGACCAGATCCCACGCCCGTGGAGAGTGCCACAGTCGCTGGCCAGGTGGGCGCAGGTGGCGACTTACTGTGCCGGTTTTCGTTGTGGATCCCGTTGATCCTGCCGTCTGGCAGCACCTGGATGTGGAAGCCGATGCCGACGTTGCAATAGAGACGCCTGAGCCTCTTGATGCCCAGCAGATAGTCGCCGTCGCGGTTGGGCTCCCTCCTTTCCCCGGGGATCCTGGCCATGGAGCGCGAGAAGAGCGTCTCCCAGCGCCACTCCAGGGTGTCGTTGTGCTGGGGCTGCTGGTGGGGCTGGTGGGGCTGGGCGAAGGCGGGCATGCAGCGCCCGGCCAGCCAAGGCGACAGCAGTCCCAGGAGCAAGACTGGCAAGCAGGCCGAAGAGGGGCCAGTCATTCCGAGCAACATGGGCAGCACACGTGGTGCCGAGCAGGGAGGCGATCGCTCTAAAAATATACCCTCTCCGCGCGCCCAGAGAGAGAGAGAGAGAGAGAGAGAGAGAGAGAGAGAGAGAGAGAGAGAGGAGAGCTTCCCACTTCGGACTGGAGAGATCACAGGAGGAAAGCGGGGGGGGGGGGAGGGCCCGAGAGAGAGAGAGAGAGGGTGGCAAAGAGGGAGCCCAGGCAGCTCAGTCCCCCAAGGAACTGGAGACACTCTGGTCAGGTTGCACGGGAGAGCAAGCCACGTTGGGAAGGGGCTGGGCGAAGACCCAGGGAGGGGGCGCCCGGCAGAAGCGTCGTGGTGCAGAGAGAGAGAGGTGGGGGCGTTGGGGAGATCGCCTCAGCCCCAGCTCCTTCTGAACTTGATCTCCGTCCCAGAGGGCTCCTGTCGAGTGGGGATCTTCTGGTCCGGCTGCTCAGCCATCAGCCCCTTGACCCCCCTCAAGCCACGGCATTTATAGATCCATGTGCCTCGCTTGCACCTATTACATCACCACCGAGTGCTGGAGGCAGCAGCTGAGTTGAGCGGAACGCGAAGTGATCACCCCGAGATGATCATCACCCGCCACTTCCAAGCGGAGCTGGGCAGAGGAAGAAGGGCAGAGAGTATTTTTAAAAAGTCCACTTTTAATAAAAAGAGTGTATTCCACACACACCCTTTGAAAGAAGAGTTAACAGGGCACTTTCCGCCGCGGTTCCCTTTTCTGGTTGCCAAGCGCGCGCCAAGCGCGACCGAGTCCCCAAAGGCGCAGAAGAATGCCCAAGACGCCTGCCTCCGTCTCCCTTCCAACAATGTCATACTTTGTGGAAGTCTGTGGAATTTAAGCTTCGGCTGTTTCCAAGTAACATTGCTTTAGAGTGCGCAAAAAACACACAACAACCACCAAAAAACAAAACAAAACCCTCCATGAAAGGCCAAAACAGTTGTTGCAAGAAAGGAGAAGTTGGAAGCACTGAGAAAACCGAACTTGAGAAAAGTTAGTAAGGGAAACTCTCCGCACAAAAGAGAAGGTATTAAAGGGCTCAGTGGAGACAAAACGAGAATCTGAACGGGACCTTTTAAACTGGGGGAAACCGAGAGCGGGGAACGGGGGGAGGAAGGCCAGACTTTGGGTTAAACTTGCACTCTGAGAACCCAAAAATGCGCTCTAGCAGCTTGGAAGAGCAAGGAGGCAAATTCTCGAGCGATCACCCGGATACATTGGAATGGTATCTTAAAGATACTTTTGGTATCTGGTCGTTTTAGGTTACACAGACGCTTCTTCAAGTGTCAGGCTGACAGCCCAATGGAGGAGCTGTTCTCTGGTTACATATATGCTCCTTGGAGTCATTTTTCTGCCTATATGTATATATAGAATATAGATATATATGCTATTCTGGCAGCACCAGCCCAAAGACGTTTTCCTTGGAAGGGGATCCCTGTTAATTTCAGAGGGTTTTTACTTCCAAGGAAGGACGCTCAAGACGCTGAGAAGAAGAGGAACGTATATTTGGAGAAACTATTCTTTTATTACTATATTTCCATTTACGCGCTTCTAAATTCTAAGATCCGCCAAAACCGGAGCTCGAGCATATTCGAAAAACGACGCAATAACACCATCAGCATCATTACCGGAGGAACCTCCTTTGGTTTCTGGCGGGCAAGCCGGACTGTTTTAATTCTTGGAGGCCGGATTTTGTATACTCCAGTACGATCATACATTGCTAGGCTGGCTTTCCTGTGTTGTGATCCTATTATATTATGATTTTAATAAACGAACAAATACACGAGCCTCCCCCCTCTGTAGAAGTTACCGCCCTGGACTTTCTGAAGCAAGACAAGGGTTGGAGAGGTAAATGATTCAGTAGATGTACAGTTAAGAGAGTGAGCTGTGGACCGCACCAGTGCGCATCCCAGCCTCAGCCTGGAACGGGTGAGGTGGCTTGGATGCGAGCCGCGTGGACGTCAGAATGCCGGCCTCCCTTACAGGGCTGTTGTAAGTGCCAAGTGCGCGAACATTCTAACCTCTACAAATTATTTCGCGCGTCGTCTACACAATCAATGTGATTTCATTCTAAAGGGCATTAACGTCCCACTGGAAACAAGAGGCGTATGAGCTATTTCTTTCATGTTCACCTGGGGGGGGGGAGGTGTTTAGGTTTCAAGGGATGGCTACAACGCAGCGTACCTAGAGCAATTCTAGGCGTGTATACGTCCCCCCGCGCGCCCACAATGCCCTCAATGAGGCTCAGGCTGCAATCCTGAGGCCACCTGTACCTGGCCTGCGAGTAGGCCCAGCTGAACTCAGAGGAGCCTTCTTGGTCGTGCATTTTCGTGAGTACAGTACATAAAAGGAGCCCAGTGGCCATGGGCATAGCCAGGACTGGGGGGCAGAACTGACGTGATTGGTCAGTTAGTTGAATATTTCTATTGTTTTACTTGATGGCGGGGAGCAGCTGCCCCCCGTGGGAAGCCCGTAAGCAGGAGTTGGGTTCAAGAAGTGTCTCCCCTCTGGTGATTCCCCAGCAACTGGCATTCAGAGGCATGCCACCTTCGAAGAGTAAATTCAGAGAAATTCAATTTTTTATTTGTCTGCCTCAACACCATTCAAGAAAACTGTTGCAATGCAAAAATAATGATAATCGATCGTTTTATACTAATTAAGCAATGGGTATTTTTGCTCCCAGGTAATCTTAGGATGGCTCGGGAGGGAGCCCAGACTCGTCCTTCAGAAGCAACAGGTGGGAGAGTCAGAAGTGTTCTCTGCGATTCTGAATGAATGAGCGAATGAATGAATGGACAGCAGACGACAGGCCGCTGCGCTGCGCTGCGCTGCGCGGTGTGAGTGAGTCAGGCCTTTCTCGCTTCCCGCAGGCTTTCCTCCCTTTCACGCCAGCGAGGTTCCCCGCTGGTCCAGCACAGATGCGAGAGGAGAAAGCGAATTGCCCAGAGCCAGATGACAGCTCACCTAGGTGCGAAAATCGCCGACCTTCGCTAAATCCCAGCACAAAGCGACCCGCCTCCCACCCCTCACTCAGCCTGACTGCTATGAGGCTCAGCCTCAGATTTACGTTGTTTTTCTTCATCATTCAGGAGCGGTGATTAATACTCTCCAAAATATGCCCATACCCCAAATTATTGAAGTTAAAAAATTTAAATCTCCCAACGCAGATTATTTCTGTTTCTGCTATGAATTTTGTTCGTATTCTTTATATAGGTTTTTTAAAAGCCGTTTTGTGTACACCCCTTAGACATTCCAAATTTTACGCAGTCTATAAATACCTGAAATGAATATACAAATAATGTCCATGCACAAAATGATGCACATATATTTAAAATATCTCAACACAGTTTATTTCTGTTGCTTTGATGAATTTTATTTGTTCTTATTCTTTGTATGGTTTTTTTTTTAAAAAAAGAAGAAATATGTCTGCTGTTTTGAAATTCTAAATATTAAGAGGTAAACATGGTTTGGTTCTCCTTCATTCCCCTTTAACTCCCTGTTTAAAGTGGTGCTCATGTAATCAGCTGTGTTAAGTGGGGATCCAATAGCATAAGAAGGGACCATGGCCACTAACAGGGGCTGCTGTTTCTAAAGAGCCATTGTGGTCTAGTGGTTAGAGTGTCAGACTAGGACCTGGGTAGACCAGGGTTCCAATCCCCACTTGACCATGAAGTTGACTGGGTCACCTTGGGCCAGTTGCTGCCTCTCAGCCTAACCTGTTGTGGGGATTAAATGAAGAATCAGAGAGCCATGTGTGCCACTTTAAGCTCCTTGGAGAAAAAGGTGGGATACAAATGCAATGTGTGTGTGTGTGTGTGTGTGTGTGTGTGTGTGTGTGTGTGAGAGAGAGAGAGAGAGAGAGAGAGAGAGAGAGAGAGAGAGAATGAGAATACACACACACACATGAATATGACAACAGGTCTGTCAGTGGTTTTATTGGCTCTGAGGTTTATGCCATCTCCATATGTGGAGAGGCACACAGTCCTTGGGATGAGCAATAGGAGATGGCTGTGGTTATTGCTTCCTGCCCTTGTGACTTTCAAGGACAGACCTGGCTTTGGCCAAAGCCTTTGAGTGAGCCCTGGTTGAAAATAAGTCTTGGTCAGAGCTAAAGGGCTAGGGTTTGGGTGGATGGATGGTCCATGTGGAGTTGAGCATGCATTTTTATGATGTGCAGAACCCTGATCAAATCCTTCATAATGTGAATTCATAATATGAATTAGCTTTGGGAAAGGCAAACTTAAAAGGGGCTTCAGCATGTTACAGAATTTTGTGAATACATATTTGTATACTGCTAGTACTGATAGTGTCCTTGTAAAACAGGAAAACTATAAAATTGCAGCTCCCCATTATATGAACATACTATCATGCGTGTTACACCTTTGTGGTGTAACAGAGTGTTGGACTATGACCTGGAAGACCACTCAGCCATAAACCTCACTGGGTGACATTGGACTAGTCACTATCTCTCAATCTAACCTACATCATCACCATCACCATTTTATAATTTGGGGGGCTCACAGCATACTGTATATCAGAACATAATAAAACATCAAACATTTAAAATTCCTGATACGGGACTGCCTTCAGATGTCTTGTAAAGTCAGATAGTTATTTATTTCCTTGACATCTGAAGGGAGGGCATTTCCCAGGGTGGGTGCCACCACCGAGAAGGCCCTCTGCCTGGTTCCCTGTAACATCTCTTTTGTGGTGAGAGAACCAGAAGAAGGCCCTTGGAGGAGGACCTCAGTGTCTGGGTTGAACGATGGGGGTGGATATGCTCCTTCAGGTATACTGGGCCAAGGCCGTTTAGGGCTTTAAAGGTCAGTACCAACACTTTGAATTGTGCTCGGAAACGCACTGGGAGCCAATGAAGATCCTTTAGGACCAGTGTTATATGGTCCCGGCAGCCACTCCCAGTCACCAGTCTAGCTGCCGTATTCTGTGTTAGTTGTAGTTTCTGGGTCATCTTCAAAGGTAGCCTCACAGGGTTGTTGTGAGGATAAATTGAGGAGGGGAAAACCATGTACACCAGCTTGAGCTCCTTTGAGGTGGGGTATGTGAGATATAAAATGTAATAAACACACACACACGCACCATGCATAACCCCCATAATTCCCAAGGGAGTGGGAAGAGACCAAGTATGGTCAACCCATGATGTTCTCTGCACTCCAACTCCCATAATCTGTCTGGCTATGTTGGACTAGATAACCCCTGTGGTCCCTTCCAACTATACCATCCTATGATTCTATGAAACCCTGGAGAGGTGTTGCCAGTCAGCACAGACCACTATTCTTCAACTTTGGGGCCTCAGATGTTGTTGGACTACATCTCCCAGCATCTCATCCTGGCTGGGGATGATGGAAGTTGTAGTCCAGTAACATCTGAGGAGCATGTACTGGTGCTATATTGGATTGACTCAGCATAAAGCAGCTTCCTATATCCCTAGAAGTGGCGAGTGTTGATCAGCCAAACACAGTAGACCAGGCTTCTAGTAAAGACCAGGCCTGAGGTTTTATATTGTTTGCCTAATGTAAGTGCCATGTTGAATATCAGACTGGGAGACTTGAATACACACAGAGCTCCAGGAAGCTCATTAATTATAGCACTTCTTTCCTTTGAAAAGTACAAGGTGGCTAACAACCAGGCCAGTGTAAAATACAATAAGCAAAAGCAGAAACTGACAGCAGCCCACTATACAAAGTTAACCACTGGAGATATGACAGGGCAGTCAGGGAGTCAAGTATGAAAAGCCATAAAAGTCAGGTGGCTCCATCCAGTTTCTAAGGACCAAAAAACCTTCCTGAAGAGAAAGGTCTTTGCACTACTTTGACAGAGGCCATGGAGGAAATGGCAAGGCAAGTTTCCCTGGGCAGGGAATTTCAGAGGTTCAGTCACAGACATGACACTCTCAGTGGCCCTTCCTAAGCTGGGACATGGAAACTGAGAAGTCTCTTAGGTTGCATTCAATATTCCTGGATCCTCTGCACAAACTGTCAAAACTGTGTTATTCTCTCTTTGGCTGTCTTGGGGCTCTGGAGAATGCCTGTCCTGCCAGTATCTGGTGCTGCCCCTGCTATGGCATCACCTGCAAGAAGAAGCTGAGCACAGAAGTCCTCCTTTCCCTTCACAAAGCAGAGAGGTGTTTCCCATACATATTACATACTGTTGTGTGTTTGAGGGTTCCATTGTTGAAGTAGCCAAGCCAGCTCCTTGGTGATGGCTTTCAATGCAGGTCTGGTAGTGAGAAGGACCAAGCCAAAGAGGAATGTATGTGTGAGAGAGCTGGGCTTAGAAGCAGGCTGCTGGCAGAAGCCAGAGAATGAGAGCCATGGCTGATTTCTGCTTAAATCCAAGGCAGTGGCTATGAGGGAAGCAAGACCTTCTTGGGGTGTTAATGCTGTGAGCCCCTCCATTGTACACTCAGGTTGTATATATGTACCTGTATAAAGAAACCATATATCATAAAGACATCACAGTCTCTGTGGTCCCTCATTCCAAGGAAATTGAACCCTGGGTAAACTCCTGGAACCCCTGGTATCTCACACTGCTCAGAGATTGATGTGCAACAATATTTTGGCATCTCCATCAAAATGTGTGGAAAAGGACTTGGGAGCTTGATGAGCAGAATGAGTATAGTTCATAAAAGGGATAAATTATTCTAGAGCTTTGAGCTTACAGGTCTAATCTTTGCTCCATCTAACTACAGTATTCATCACATGCAGACATACAGTGTATCGACTGGGTATACCGTCCGTCTTCGCACAAACAGGCATTTATCTTCAGTGACAATATTTTGAGTTAACTTATATTGATGATTCACTCCGCTGAATGGATGCTAAATTGGCACAATTTGTAAACTCCGAGACTGAAGGAGCGCATTGTCCCAACACCCTTTGATCTGCCTCATTGGGGCGAGCGGGATAAATAGATCAACCTTTCGTTAAGTATATTGTTGGACGGATTCCCCTCCGCCCCGTATTTGTATGTAACTAGGTCAGTGAAAACAAATGGGCCCGTTCCTCAGCTTGCGCCTCCTCGCAGGCCCCTCATCGCACCTCTTTTGATGATTATCATATCAGAAGCCAACAAGCAGCAGCAATCAGTGGAAGAGACTCGACTGCCCAAGCTTTCTCACGTTCACGTCTGGCTGATTCTCTATGTCGGAGGGGTGTGTGTGTGGCTGGGAGAGAGGAGAACCAGCTGGAATGCAGACCAGTATTGGGGGGCCCAGTGGCCAGCGAGTGTCTCTGGGAGACTCCTCACCAGCTAGGCCTCAGGAGGCCGCGCCACCTATGAAATGCGCAGGCACATTGAGGCACAGGCTGACAATCTGAGTCGATGGACACACAAACTCTCTTTCTTCCTCCCTTTCATGCTACTGCCCTATTTGATCTCTGTGCTTCTTTGTTGCCTGCCGTTGTTCACGCCTTGCCCTGATCAAAAACGTCTTCCTTCAGATGAGAGTGCGCTGGAATATGTCGGCCAGAGGCAATGGAGTATGGCAAGAGCCAGCCACAATGGGGCATTGAGCAAACAGGCAGCAGTAAGGTGGACAAAATGTGTTCAAAGATACACAAAGCCTTAATGGGACTTTATCTCCCGCCTCCCCTCACCACTTTTTTTTTTTTTTAAAAAATTGTAATGCATATAGACAATCTGAACAGCTATTACCTCATTCTCTGCATTGGTGAAACTGAAGTTGTGCTTCTGGAAATGACATCAGTTATCAACGCTGTGGAAGACTGGTCTGCCTCAATGGATTTCAAAGCCTTGCCCACAAGTCTAGTGGCTTTTGAAAACATTTTCAGTCTTATTAGGGAGGATGCTACTCTAACGTTCTTCTGCCTATGTGAGGTGCAAAGGACTGTGGGAGGTGACTTTCAAGCAATCTTAAATACAGTGGTACCTCGGTTTTCAAACATAATCCGTTCCAGAAGACCGTTTGAGTTCTGAAAAGTTTGAAAATCAAAAACTCAAAAGCTGACAGCTAGGCCTCAGGATCTTGCAATCAGCGGAAGCTGCATTTCCCGTTCGACTTCCAAGATGTGTTTGAAAACTGAAGCATTTACTTCCAGGTTTATGGCATTCAAAAACTGAAATATTCATCAATGGAGACGTTCGAAAACTGAGGTACCACTATATTATTGATGATGCCAAAGCTTTTGAAAATATTTACAAGTCTTAGTAGGGAGGATGCTACTCTAATATTCTTCTGCCTATGTGAGGTGCAAAGGATTGTGGGAGGTGACTTTCAAGCAATATTAAATATTATTAATGATGCCAAAGCAAGTTAAAGTAAATATTATTAATGAGGCCAAAGTAAGGCACAGCCAAGCAGCACAGGTTTGAAGTACAGGACCATGGTGGAGCCTAATCCTAAGTGTGCACACTCAAAAATAAGTCCTATTGACTTAGAAAGAATGCACAGGGTCACTTGAAACCATACCGTTTGATTGAAGTGACTCTCACTGAGTTCAGTGGGGCTTACTCCCAGGTAAGTCCACAAGGTTGAACCTGAAGTCAGGAAAGTCAGCTGACGTGACCATCCTGGGGTTCTCTGTCCATGCAGTCTCTAGATCTCTCATCTATGTTCATCTGACTTTCAGTGTGAACTATGTTCAAAATATGTTCATCCAACTTTCAGTGTGAACTATGTTCAAAATAAATAAATTGTTGGTGTGGGCACTGGCCTAAGTACATGAGGGGGGAGGTAGAAATGAAGGGTTTCCACAGTGAGCTTTTCATTAGATCAATTTGAACATATTTACTAAATTGCTATCAGTCAATCTACTCCAAAGAGGGAGGTTGTGAAAAGATACAGAATTGTTTAGGCAAGGAATAGAATGACAGAGCAACATTGCTAACCTGCAAACATTCTCTGTGTTAAGTGGTCTGTGTTTGTCCTTGTTTTGTGGCTACTTTTGTGTATTCTATATTGTTATTGTCAAAACACCTTCCAGCCTACATTTCTGTTGTAAGAAGTACTGTAGTTAAGAAAACTAAAAGCCTTTTAATTAAAAATGTGTTTATGTTTTTGGATTCTGTTGTGTGTATGTATGTATGTATGTATGTATGTATACACACACACCACCACCACCAATTTATAGCTTATTGTATAGTAAAAACAAAAATGGTGAGTTCCCAATGATGGCCAAAGAAAAGGCAACAGATCTCAATCAACTCTTGATCTTCAAATAGGAAGTGCAGTGGTTCCTACTTTTCTTGACCTTGAAAGAAGGGTCAGATTTCTCCTATTCTGGAATCTCTAAAGATTCAGTAAAGAGGCTCCTACTATTCTTGTTTTTGAAAATGTAAGCAAAGTGATGGGTACTATTGGTGCACATTTATGTGAATGTACTCTTCTAGTATTCCTAAAGCACTTCAGGAAATTTTGCTGGGCAATATGAATTAAGGCTTTTGAATTATTTGTTGGTTGGTTTTGGCCTGAAAAAGTGGCCTGTGATGTTTTAAAGTTTGTTCCTCTTCATTATGGGCACAGTCCTCTGGGGTGTTCCATTCAAACGGATGCTCTTGGTTTTCCTTGCACGATTTCTAGACAATTCCAGTGCTTCAACAGGCAAACCTTCCCAGTGGATTGTTCTCTCAGTCAGTTTGGTTCTCTGAAAACAAAATGCTCTTCAGATCTCCTTTGTTAGTGTTTTGTTGAAATGGGGTGGGTGTGGATTGGTCTTCCAGACCCGCATTTTATGACATATACACACTGTCAGAGGTGTTGTTAGGGCGAACGAGAATGAACCCCACATCTTTTTCTAACTGGAGAGCAGGATCTGGGTTACTGGGTAGGATAGCAATTTGGAAAAATAAACTGAGGTGACTACAGATTACTTGGAGATTAATAAATGGAAGTAATCAAAGGGGAATTGAATTGATTTGGAGCAGGATCTATTGGGAAATTAATGAGGTTAAGCCATTCATTCATTCATTCATTCATTCATTCATTCATTCAATTTCTTACCCACTCTTCACCATAAAGTCCCAGGGTGGGTTAGCAGCAATTTAAAAACACAATATTAAAAACAAATTAAAGCAAATTACAGTTGTAAGATTAGGGCAAGTTTTAAAATATCTATATCTCAAGTGTCAAAGGCCAGGGTAAAGAGACATGAGTTCAGCACAGAATGGTAACTATATAATGAAGGTGCCAGACTTTGTGGGGAGGGAATTCCACAATTTAGGGGCCACCACAGAGAATGCCCTCTCCCGGGCCTTCGTTTTGAACTATTGGGGGTGATAAAATTACCATGAATCATAGAATCATAGAATCATAGAGTTGGAAGAGACCACAAAGGCCATCGAGTCCAACCCCCTGCCAAGCAGGAAACACCATCAGAGCACTCCTGACATATGGTTGTCAAGCCTCTGCTTAAAGACCTCCAAAGAAGGAGACTCCACCACACTCCTTGGCAGCAAATTCCACTGTCGAACAGCTCTTACTGTGCTCTTTGCTGATCTTAACACCCAAGAGGGTCTGATGAGAAGGAGGCATTCTTTCAGATATTCAGGGCTAACGTCATTTAGGCCTTTAAACCTAAAGCACCTTGAATTGGGTCCAAAAACGAACTGTCAATCAGTGCAACAGCTTTAAAACAGGGATAATATGAGTTCTAAGCAACTCCAGCCAAGAATCTGGTTCTGCATTTTAGTCCTTTGGAAGTTTCCAAGTCATCTTAGAGTGCATTGCAAGAAGAATGAGGCCAAGGAGAGGCTGGCACCGCCGCAAAAGACTGCTGAACATGCCCCCTCGAAGGCACCTGGTTGGATGCCTGCCGAGGGGGCGTGGGCGCCAGCCAGGTGAGAGGAGGAGGCAGGGGGCTAATGCCCCCTGCTAGGGGCGGTGCTCGGGCTCCCGCCCACAACCATTCCCCTCTCTTCCAGGGAGGAGAGTCTTTGCCAATACTGTGGCTAATGAATTAAAGAGGAACTGATTTAGGATAAGATACAAAGTAAATGAAGAATTTATCTTGTGTGATTTGGATGGGAAATTAATTGGTTCTCACTTTCTTTGGCATTTAAGTTATAAATGTGTGTTTGTGCACATTTGGGTCTATGGGTCTACACCCCAAATCTTTTATGTATCTAGCAATGCACCATGTCTATGAACAAGGAAATGTTTCATAAAATGCTAGTCTGGTGGACGGATTTTGCCCCTTCCTTGGTTTTTGTGGTGTGTTCTGTTCAACAACTCTTTGCAATAGCTCATTACCATATTCCATTAAAAATGTGCTAGCTCCTTTTATCATTGTCACTGATCCTTCTTTAATTTCTCATGCTTATACTGTTTGTGTTTCGTTCTTTTTGAAATTAATGAATGAAAATATGCATTCTGCTTTCTTGCCAGCCTATAAAATGTATTTCTTTCCTGATCTTTTACAAGAAAGAAAAATAATGTTGCTGTTATTGTTGTGGGAAACAGTAATAAAAGTTAGCTCGCTGAGTTTTCTTTTTATTATTACTTTTAATATTTCATGAATTGACCTTACAGTACAGCATCAGTTCCTTATAGAAGTGGCATTCTCCACATGGGGTGACCTCTGTTTTATGATTCATCTTCATATACTTACGCAGCAACCTCGTTGTTGTAAGCAAATGACGCGTCTTGCTGAGTTTTAAAAAACCTTCACCATATACCGTAGCTTAACGTAAAATCTGTCTCTACACATACAGAGATAACCATGGAAATCATAACCATCTTGAACAGTACCAATATCTAAATATAGATATAGATTTTCCAGCTGACATTTCTTGCCACAGCTATGAATGAAATGAAACTATCTTTCATTTCAATTTATCCACCCATCCATTTTCTAGTGGTCTCAGAGGATTAGCCATCAATATGATCTAGGACTAAAACAAAAAGACACAATGTAATACAGAGATGGCCAATTGCTGGGTTCTCAGGGGCTCTATTTTCCAGATAGTGGTCCCAGAAGTCTATTCATTCATTCATTCATTCATTCATTCATTCATTCATTTTTGCATCAGGGTCTCTATCTCTAGCTACAATATATCTATATCTATATATCTATGCTGTTTACATAAAATGGGATAATACATTCATTGAAGTCAGCAATAAAAACAGTGGGCATAATACAATTATCAACATATACATAAAATCGACATTTTATTAAAACACCACCACCACCAAATGTGCATAACATTTCATGCATAGATAGTGTTGCCTAAAGGAAAAAGTTTTTAGTAGATGTTTAAAACAATACAAGGGGAGTGCCAGCCTATTATTAAAAGGCAGGAACTTTAAACTGCAACACAAGCTGACCCTACATAATTCAGTGCTGGATCTTGCCCATCAGGCAATAGCCCAAAGGGTTGACAGATCCAAGGCCACTCGCACTGCAGTAAAACCTAGGAACCGTGGCTGCTGTGTGTGGAGCAAAGGCAGGAGAACGCTGATCAAGATTTCATGTTGATCATGCCTGGCTCCCCAGGGCTTTGCCCATTCTCAGAGCATCTGATACAATTGTAATATACAGGTCTTGGAGCAGCAGATGACCTGAAGACATCCCCGTATAGGGAAGGTGTTATGTACTGAGCTTGGATCCTAGAACAACAGGCAAGTAAGATCCTAGAAGCCAGCATCCTGATTGGTCTGCAGGAGCCACCCAATCTGGCTCCAGGAGGAAATGAATCAGCAACCTGATTGGCCTGCAGCAGCAGCCCAATCAGGCTCCAGGAGGGGAGTTGAATCAGCCAATCACACGGGAGCCATTGTGTAAATAATGTATATATAGCCAGAGGTTTTTGGGAAGACTCACTCCCTGTTTGCCATGAGCTGAAATAAAGAGCATGAAATCGACACTCGACTCCCAGTATATTTCAGAAGTTTTTAATGTTTTGTTGTGTTTTTAATATTCTGTTGGGAGCCGCCCAAAGTGGCTGGGGCAACCCAGTCAGATGTGTGGCATATAAATAATAAAATTCTTACTGTTGTTGTTGTTTGCATCATCTTAGCCTTTATGATGCCCTTCCTCCTCTGATGCAAATCCTGAGGGAGCTGCCAGGGCTTATTACACGTGGCTGCAGTGTAATGTGCAATTTGCCCCTGAGCCAGTGAGTGTTACATGTGAACCTGTGGACATGTGAGCTTAGTCTGGGCAAATCTCTGTGCACAATTCTTTATGGAAGGATAGGAACAAAATCACTGTCTAATGCCGCAAATTATGCTTTAATGAAGCAAAACTTCCCTGCCTAGGGAATTCAGACAGTGACTGCACAGTCACTGCTGTGCTATTTCCCGAATGCTATATACAGGCACAAAATATTCCACTCAGAGACATGGCCAGAAAAAGCACTTCAAGGCCCAAAGTCTCATCAGAGTCTTAAATAACTTAAATGTACCACTCCCTCTACCTCCCAGAAAACAAAGTGGTAACCCGGTTTGTTGAAAAAGAACAGATTACATGGGATTTATTTAGCTATACAGTGGTACCTCGGGTTAAGAACTTCATTCGTTCTGGAGGTCTGTTCGTAACATGAAACTGTTCTTAACCTGAGATACCACTTTAGCTAATGGGGCCTCCCGCTGCTGCTGTGCCGCCACACGATTTCTGTTCTCATCCTGAAGCAAAGTTCTTAACCTGAGGTACTATTTCTGGGTTAGCGGAGTCTGTAACCTGAAGCGTCTGTAGCCCGAGGTACCACTGTATCAAGATCGAAGCAAAGGACAGAGTTTTGTTTTGGAAGGTGGTGAACATTCTTGGCGGGGGGGGGGGGGAGGAGGATATTGTGCTGAGTGGTCGTATAATCACATGCAACCAAGCATGGAACTTCAGGTGATATAAAGTTGGGTGACTTAAGATGTTGATGATACTACAGACTGTTAAATAAAAGGCAGCTTCCAAATTGCAACTTTTATTGTTTAGGAGAGGGGTGGGGAAGCTTTTTTCAGCTCAATGACCACAAATGGGGTACAGGGTCAGAGGCAAACCCATCAGGCTATTTTCTTTATCTAATACTAAGGATGGGGAGTTCCCAGTTTTCAGTATCTGTGCCATTGGGAGCTTTCTTTCTAAAGCTATCTGCCCCCCTTTTTTGGGGGGGGGTCATGAGCAGTGCCAGATTTAGGGCAGTGTGGGTGGCTCCCCCCAAAGGGTGCTGAGCTGAGGGGGCACAAAATTGAGAAAACCCATAATTCAAAAGATCCATTTGGGGCATCAGGTTGTGGGTTCGAGCCCCATGTTGGGCAAAAGATTCCTGCATCGCAGGGAGTTGGACTATACAACTCTCGCGGTCCCTTCCAACTCTAAAATTCTATGAAATAAATACCAGTTAAAAAAAAAACGGCCTTGCTCAGTGTTCTCTATTACCAAGGATAAAGTCCTCCCCTGTCATGGCTAGGGAAGAATGGTCAAACCGCCCCTTCACACAAGTGGAAGTCAATGGAAATCACCCCCTGCAACTATCATTATTATTAAAAAAACAACACCCCAAAATAGTCATTGACTATACAGTATCAATTAAAGTACCATCTAGTTTACCCTCAGTTCCAGTCCAGAATCATGCAGTCAGATAAACCTTCCAGAATCATTTAATTTGGTTTCACAGCTACCCCATACAGCAGATCTTTATTGTAAGAAGATTCAATAAAGATCTGCTGTATGGGGTGGCTGTGAAACCAAATTAAATGATTCTGGAAGGCTTACCTGACTGTATGATTCTGGGTGCTCCATCCTGAACTTGCTATCTGCATCTTATTCCAAGCTCCATTGATTCAGGTTTGTCAAAGAAATGCATTTCCTCTGAAGAAAGATGAGCTGCGTTGAGCACATTAAGAATGTGATTTGATTCAACGCATCTACACAGGGGGATGCACTTAGAAAAGGGCAAAATTATTATTACAGCATTGGACATTTCTACAGTTTCCATGACCTTTGGGCTGGGGAGGGGTTGAGCCAGCGTTATGAAAACAACAGCTTTGTTCTGATTTCAATGACATTTCCCCACAGATTGCTGATAATAATTCTGAAAAGAGCAGTCCATTCTTGAAGGTGCAGATCTTTCCGAAAGTTTAAGTAATGTTGGTGCCATCTATAGGAGAAAAGGAAACACTGGGTAAGCTGCTCCCTAATGTCATGGGATAAGCGGGCAGGCCATCTTATTCTGGGGTGGGGTGGAGAAGGAAGGAAACTATTTCAGCTTCCTAGAAATCACAGGGTGCATTTCAACAGCAAAATAAACCTGGATAAGTCTGAAAGTAGGTGTATCAACAGCTGCAGTAGGCTACCTACTTTTCCTTTGCCATTCCGGAAAAAAAATAAATGGTGCAGACACAATTACGATCATTTCCAGGGATTGTAGCAGTAGTGCACTCGGGACAGGGCCTCACTAAGCAGGACAGTACAAAAACTCAGCAGGACAAGCTTATCACATTTTGAAGTGAGTGAAGTAATGCACACAACCACCTAAATAACAGGCTCCCATTGAGACCCTTTAGTCCAGAATCAAAAATTACCTAAGTGCACTGTGGGATTGTAAGGAAGGTAAGGGCACTGATGGGCAGCAGCCAGGCATGAACAAGGTGCAGATTCTTGTATACCGTCCCTTTTAAGACTTGGAGTAGAGCATGCTATTGCTGAGAAAACACGGAGTTGAAACCATGAACAATTGGAATCAAAGTTTCATAAACTTGATCTGTTCTGTATTTAGGGCAACTGTCTACCAGCTTCACCTGGTACACCAGCTGAGACCCTACCTGCCCATGTATTGTCTCGCCAGAGTGGTGCATGCTCTGGTTATCTCCTGCTTGAACTACTGCAACACGCTCTACGCAGGGCTACCTTTGAAGGTGACCCGGAAACTACAATATTTTTTTAATAATAATAATTTTTATTAAGTTTTCCATTTAACAATCCAATCATATCACCTTAATTATTCCAAATTACATCAATACAAATCATAAAGTCCAAATATTTTGCCAAATTATAAATTTTTGTTGGGGGTTCCCATGCTTCGAGTTCAGTAAGCCTGGAAACTACAATTAATCCAGAATGCGGCAGCTAGACTGGTGACTGGGAGCGACCACCGAGACCACATAACATTTGAGATCTACATTTGCTCCCAGTACGTTTCCAAGCACTGTTCAAAGTGTTGGTGCTGACCTTTAAAGTCCTAAATGGCCTTGGCCCAGTATACCTGAAGGAGCGTCTCCACCTCCATCATTCAGCCCGGACACAGAGGTCCAGCGCCCATCTTGTCATCCGGAGGAGCCCTGGCTGCCTATAGTCCCACACACCTTTACCTGGGAGTAAGGCCCACTGAACTTAGTGTGGCTTTCTTCTGAGTAAACAGCCATTTACTAGATGCAAGACAGCAGCACCAGGCAGTGGCGTAGCGTGGGGGTGCCAGGGGTGCCGGCCGCACCGGGCGCAACATTTGGGGGGGGCGCGAGTCCAGAGGGAAGGGACAAGCAATCGAGGCTTGGTTGGGGTGGGGGTCGTCGTCTCCGCCACTGCTTCTGTTTCCCACGCGCCGCGCTGAGGCAAGCTGGGCGCGGCCAGCCATGCAAGCGCGGCGCCTGGCCAAGCGCTCCAGCCTGGGGAGCCGGCGCCTTAGCGCCTCGCCGTCAGCCGCGCAGCCGTTGCCCAAGCTCGACAACTCGTGGAGGCCGCCCTGGCGGGAGGGCTCGGCGGCCGCCCTGGAGGAGGAGGACGAAGAGGAAGACGTGGTAGTCGACGTGGAGGAAAAGCGCCGTCGAAGCCGCTGCCTGCCTGGGCCGGTGGGGTCGTCGTTCGTTGCTCTAGTCTCCAGGCTGCGTTCCGGAGGGGCTTCGTAGGGCGACCTCTTGGAAGTTTTGCGGGAGGCGGGCCTCGCTTGCGCCCCCACACCGGGCACAACATCTGGGGGGGCGCTCCACGGGTTAAGGGGTGCAAAATCCACAGGTTAGGGGGCGCAAATTACTTGCCTTGCCCCGGGTGCTGACAACCCACGCTACGCCACTGGCACCAGGTGACCCTACATCCCTTGGCAACATCCGAAGGCCCTGATCCGCTAGGCGAGGGGGGGGTTGCACCCTGCACCTGGCAGAGTCAGGCCCAGGCTGCTACTGGGCCCAGCACTGGCAGCAGCAACAAGCAGCTCTGGCTTCCCGGTTGGGAAACACTGCATTAGACTACACATATTCCAGCACTGACAACAAGGCCTCTCATTCCTGATTTTTCAGTACCTAACGTTTCTTAATGAACTGAAGTCAAGATTCACTGCTGTGTTTGCTTTTTAAATAATAATAATGAATAAATAAATAATCACTGGTGCTATAAATTATGAAGCTAAGAAGACCTGAATCCAAAGACCTAAATACTGTAAAAAGAAAGAGGGAGAAACCTTCTTTGGAAGGTTTCCCCTTTTTAATCTAAATTTAAAGAGATGCATAAATGCTGAATACATCCCAGTAAATGTTTCCAAGCACAATTCAAAGTCTTGGTGCTAATCTTTAAAGCCCTAAATGGCTTCGGCTCAGTATACCTGAAGGAGAGTCTCCTCCCCCATCACTCAGCCCAGACACTGAGGTCCATCTCCGAGAGTCTTCTGCTGGTTCCCTCACTGCGAGAAGTGAACTTACAGGGAACCAGACAGAGGGCCTTCTCGGTAGTGGTGCCCGCCCTGTGGAACAGGGTGCCCGCCCTTCAGATGTCAAGGAGATAAAGAATTACCGTATTTTTCGCTCTATAACACGCACCCGACCATAACACGCACGTAGTTTTTAGAGGAGGAAAATCCGTAGGCATGCCACCCGTAGGCATTCCCTCCATAACACTCACAGACATTTCCCCTTACATTTTAGGAGAAAAAAAGTGAGTGTTATGGTGCAAAAAATACGGTACACAACTTTTAGAAGACATCTGAAGGCAGTCCTGTATTGGGAGGCTTTTAATGCTTGGTGTTTTTATGTGGTTTTTATGTTTTTATTATGCTTTAAGATATGCTGTAAGCCGCTCAGAGTGGCTGGAGAAACCCAGCTAGATGAGCGTGGTATAAATATTATTATTATTACAGCCGTGATGCAATCAGCCTCTAAAGGATATGGGTTTGGGAGGGGTTTTCCTCTTTTTTGCAAGTCTAAATCCTCACAAAATAACAGAATTAGGTGAAGGGGAGAATTGTACCCGATGTCACCAATGACATCACAAGCACTATCAAATTGGTGCCTGTGACATCAGAGCTACCTAATCAGTCCACATGACACTTTTTCTGAGGGTACTCAGAACCGTACCGGCACTTTATTATTATTATTATTATTTTGCAAATGTTAAAAGTGTTCACTTACTGTAACAACTACATGGTGAGAACCAACACCCTTTTTTCTATTTTAAAAAAGGACTGGTTATTTTTATTTTTACTGCTATTTAATTTCTTACCATCCCTTTACCATAAGGTCCCAAGGCAGGTTTCAAAAAATATATATCAAAAATTAGTTCAAACATGTTTCAGATTGATTTCATTTTTTTGGATACACTGCACAAGAAAGGCAAGCCTGGTGGATAATTATTTGTGAAAAATAACATGCTATACAAAGTTCCATGGTTATGGATTTGTTTTGTTCAGACTTTCATGCCTTACCCCATGGTTGAGGATCCATTCTCCCTGACATCTGTTCACTACCAAAATCCGACTTTTCCCTTCACCACCTCTTGGCTCCTCTTCTTCCAAATTGCCCACAGAACCCCGGATCGTTGTCTCACAATCATGACATGTAACATGGCCGCTGAGGTGCCTAGATCTGGGCACAATCCTAACTGTTGCAACACAGAGAAAATGAATACTGTGCAAATTTCCCAAGGCCAGAAGTACTGGATATTTACAAGATTAAGGATGAAACTCTGCCCCCCTGAAGTTAGCAGTAAAGTTTGTCTTGACTGTATAGGCCAAGAGTTCATCTTAAAACCGCAGTTCTGCCTGTCAGCTCAATCCGTCCACCCATTCCTGCATCAGGGTGGCACAGGTGTAACTTGCGGGCAGAATTCAGCTTCATAAATCATCCTGGAATGAGGCTGAAGGCTGCTGACATAGTGTTGCTGAGAAACTTCCTGTGTGAAATAGCAACTGGGATGGTGCTTTTTGTCCCTCTTGTGCAACCTCCCGAACCTCAGCAATGCTCCTGCCCTCTGCTCTGCCCGGTTACTTTTGATGTTGCTCATTAAACAACACAGGCCTACTCCAATGTGGAGATCAATCTTCATTCCCCTCATTCCTGGGAACTTTCGGAGTTGGGCTTGCGAGCTATTGAAATATCATCTCCCTCTCTCCTATCTGTTGCTATTTGCAAAAGAAGGGCTCTTTTTATTTTTGTGACCCATGGAATCTGAAAAACAAAACAAGGAAAGCAATTCATAAACCGAGTGAGTCTGAAACGCCTGAACCAAACATCCGTCAGCAGTGGACAGACTATGACAGACTTCTACTCCATCAAGAGAGATCTAGGTGCTCAAACGTTAATGCACACAGGTAGTGGGCTGCTTTGTATTATTGTTGTCATTGCACCATCAACTCATTGCCGTAGGAGGTAGACATGATCATTGCCTACAATCATTGGTCCACTTAGTTCAGCACTGCCTGCATGCACTGGCAACAGCTCTCTAGGGTTGCATGCAGTGGGGGTCTCTCAGCCTTAACTGGAGATGTTAAGGATTGAATGGGGGACTTTTTGCACATAGAACATGGATGTACTCTCCCATTGAGCTATGGCCCTTGCGCTTGAGAACAGCACCACACCACAGACTTCAGCTATTTATTATTTGCTGGGGAAAGCACTAAAGCAGGAAGGTCTGGAAAAGACCCCGTCGCAAACCCTGCTAAACTGTCCTGATTTCCTGGCCCATCTGGACCCAGAGCTGTTCAACTCTGGCGGGTGTCTACTGGAAAAGTGAACTGAGCTGTCCACAACAGAATCTGATGGTATAGATCAGGGATGGGGATCCTACAGCCCTTCAGTTGTTGCTTGAGCCCAGCTCCCATCAGCCTCAGGCAGGAAACACAACCAGTGCCCAGGAATGATGGAAGTTGGAGACCAACAACATCTAGGCGGCCAGGGGTTCCCCATCCCTGGTATATGTATTGTTGCCTGCCTCCCCAATCTCTGATTGGTGCAGGTTTCCAGGGTTCTATGTGCATACCCATGTGTCCTTTTGGAATGAGGCACAGTGGAGTCTGTGGTGTCCTTATGATATATGGTTTATTTACACATGTATACAACCTGAGCCTAAGATGGAGGGGTTCACAGCATTAACGCCCCAAGAAGGTCCTGCTTCTCCCATAGCTGCAAACCTTGGATTCCAGCATAAATCAGGCCTGGTTCTCTCTCTGCCTTTCTAGCCTGCAGCTTTTGTATCCAGCTTCTAGCTCACATGACTCAACTCTCAACTCTGGCCTTTTGTCTTTCTAACTAAACGGGGGGGGGGGCACCCATTTTTCCTCTGGCACAGAGACACTCTCTTTGTTCCCTTAATGATTCATACTTTTGGGGGGGTGCATTACCAGGCTGGTAGTAGATTATACCTCTCATCCTCTTGCATGCTTTGTTGTCCATTATTTGTAATACTAATGGAAATAAATTTCTCTACTGGTTATTGACTGAAATAAATATACGGAATAAAGAAAAAGGCTTATTTCATTTCAGTGTTTTACCAACAAGTGGAAATGCATTGATAATTAGAATGTGCACTGGTTTAGTAATCTTTCTAGGACCTCTGCTACATTCTCCTTGCCTGCTCTTCTACATAAGTGATAGGGATGTGGGTGGTGCTGTGGTCTAAACCACTGAGCCTCTTGGGCTTGCTGATCAGAAGGTTGGTGGTTTGAATCCCCGTGACGGGGTGGTTTCTGTGCGCTCTGGTTTCCATCACGGTGTTCCATTGCGCCAGAAGCGGTTTAGTCATCCTGCCTACATGACCCAGAAAGCTGTCTGTGGACAAACGCTGGCTCCCTCGGCCTGAAAGCAAGATGAGCGCCGCAACCCCATAGTCGCCTTTGACTGGACTTAACCGTCCAGGGGTCCTTTACCTCTCCCCACATAAGTGATATATTTACCAAAGTTCCACTTAACATGTTCAGATGTCTCCGGTGCTCTCAGAAGAGTTTTATTATTTCTTTAAGGATGAATATATGATCAGTATAATAGGCGCCAACTTTATGGGGGCCTGGTCCCTTTGCCCCCCAATAAAATACCCCCCCCCCATTTTATGCAAGTTGATGTCTTCCTCTCTCCCTTGGGCAGCCATCTCCCCACCCCCACCCCTGGCATTGCTGTCTTTACCCAGCTTGCTTCCTGGCTTTCAGTGCCAAGTGTGTCTGAGCTGGAGCAACTAGGGAGAGGAAGGTGGACAGGCCAGTCAGCTGGCCGGTAGGAGAGGCAAGGCGGGAGCAGTCAGGCAGAAACTTCTTGCACATGGGTGGGGGATGAGAGGTGAGCAGGAGCAGGGTGGGGGCACAGGGGAGGCCTGAGTCCAGTTGCATGCAGTTGAGGAAGGTGTGCTCTGCAGAGAGAAGAGGCGCCACCCCCAATATTTTGTTCATGTTGGTTCCTATGAAGTATGTCCAAACCCTCTACTGAGGTGACATTAGCTTTCCTACTGTCTGTCACCCAGGTGTCCCTGAGTTCCTGTTTAGGAGCAAGAATTTCCTCAAACATCTCTGAGAAGCTTTGTGCCTCTTTTACACTCAGCCCTGCCATCCCTCCCTTGTCCTGTGCCTAAAAGGGAAATGTCACTGCCCCTTTTTCTTTCTAACCATATTTGCACAAGGTTTTTACAAAGCCTTGAGGCAGCTTCAAGGCAACCTCTTTAGTGAGCATTTGTCCTGTTTGTTTGCACAAAGTTTGTCGGGAGGCTATGAGAGGTCGGCTGTCTATTGGGCCTTCATTCTGATTTGTTTTTACAAAGAGGTTATATGACATCTCAAGCAATTGTAATCCTATATTTTCTTGTGGATTTTCTCATCACTTTATTTATCTCAAAAAATTCCAGGGCTGTTTTTGTTTTTTGTGTGCAGGTGGGGGCTCTTGTTGGGTATGAGTAACGTTGCATGCCTCCAGTCAGCAGAGGTGAAACTAACAGATAGTCAGGGGGAAATACATTTTGTTGTTTCCCACTAATACTGAAGCTCTGCTCCTTCCTCTTGTGCTCTCTCTCTCTCCTTGCACAAGATTGCTATGATACTTCCTCCAGTGATGTAAACTTTCAAAGCCATTTCAAAGCCATCCTTGTGAATATGAAGTAACTGTAAATAATGAACTCTTTACCATTGGAACTTCTGCCTGTTTTATCTTTCCCCATTAAGCAGTCTTAGGTAAAGAGTAAAGGGACCCCTGATCATTAGGTCCAGTTGTGGCCGACTCTGGGGTTGCGGCGCTCATCTCGCTTTATTGGCCCAAGGAGCCGGTGTACAGCTTCCGGGTCATGTGGCCAGCATGACTAAGCCACTTCTGGCGAACCAGAGCAATGCATGGAAACGCCGGAGTGGTACCTATTTATCTACTTGCACTTTGACGTGCTTTCAAACTGCTAGGTTGGCAGGAGCAAGGACCAAGCAACGGGAGCTCACCCCGTCACGGGGATTTGAACTGCCGACCATCTGATCGACAAGTCCTAGGCTCTGTGGTTTAACCCACAGCACCACCTGCGTCCCTTAAGCAGTGTTAGTGATGTGTGAATGGGTCAGAATGGACAGTGGTAGGACTGAGTAACTCCAGGCAGCTCTAGTTTCTAGGTTTTACAATTCTGCAACACACACATTATAAGCCCACTAATTCTATTTTTAAAACCTATTGAGGGTTTATTGTCAAAGTGCTCCAAATCCACTTTAAATGTGCAATCATAATTTGCTGCTATGGGACTGCATCTCACCTACAAAATTGTATTTCTTTATTTACTATGTTCAGTACCTGCCACTGTGGCTTGTTTCATGCACACACACACACCCAGACAATGCCAATATGCAGAGGGAAAATAATATTCTGAATGTGGCAGGGAGGAATACAATTTCATGGAATAGTACGGCATTCCAACTCTTGTCAAATCCATGGAAGCTGAAGGTCTCTTTATACAGTACAATAATTTTGAATTCTGTATCTGGGAACATAATCAGTGTTAGAACATCTGCCTTGGATGCAGAAGGTTCCAAGTTCTATGCCTGGCATCTCCAGGTAGGACTGGGAGAGCACCTTGAATAGGACCCAGGAGAGCCACTGCCAGTCAGTGTAAACAATAGTGAGCTAGATGGCCCAGTGGGGTGACACTGTATAAAGGAGCTTCTCATGTTCCTATGAAAGGAACAATCCAGTGTCTGCAAAAAAAAGGGGTAGGATGGGGGGATGTAAGGCTTTGCTATACATCTATATTGAGAATATGCTCAGTGGCAAACCCTGTGAAATGTTTAAAGAAGCCCAGCATGGGAGCCAATGCTTAGTCACTGATGCCCTGCCCATTCACTTTCCTTCTCCCTTTGTGCCAAATTTGCACAACTGCTCAGAGGGAGAGTGCAAGACAGGGAAAGGAAGAGGCTCGGTCCCATGATCTTTGCAGGCTCAGAGAGGGAAGGTGAACAAATAGTGACAGCAAGGAGCTGCTGCAGAGGTGCAAACCTTTGCAGCTGCCCAACAACGCCTACCTTTGATGCCTCTCAGCCTCGTTTTTTGAAAAGTGCTTTAAAATATATTTTATTTTGTGTAAAACCTAAGAGGATTTTACAATTAAGCAGCAGACAAATTCCATTAAATAAATATACAAATAGGTGACCTGACCAACCTGCTACTGAGTTTTCAGTATAAACAGTGGCATAGCGTGGGGGGTGCAGGGGGGGCCGGCCGCACCGGGCGCAACATCTGGGGGTTAGGGTTAGGGGGTGCAAACCCACGGGTTAGGGGGCGCAAATTACTTGCCTTGCTGACAACCCATGCTACGCCACTGAGTATAAATATATAAAAATAAATTATCATTATATGCTGTATGAATTGCATTCCTTATATGACAGCATCCATTTCTAAAAGCATTTTTACATTCAATTTTTTATTGTAGTTCTTCCTATTTTAGTACTTGGAGGTTATACGTATGACAAATGCATTTATAGTTGGAGACGTCTGTGCATAAATATATTTATTCTACTCTATTTTTGTTATGCTTTCTTTTCTTTTTTCTTTCTGTACAAGAGCCAATTTCAGCATATTTTTGCCCCATTAAGATGATGTCAATATAAAATCCTTTGGGCTGATCTAGTTGGTCCTTTATGTACACCTGGCACAGCTAGCCAACAACTGCTGCCCTCTACTTGAAGGAGGGCTGTGGGCTGATGCTATGGGGATGGTTTCAGCACCAAGAATTCCCTTCCCATGGAACAACATGCATGGGTGTGGAGTGAGGGGGGTCTGGTGAGCAATGGGATTCTGCCTATTGTTTTTAAATTTTAAAATGATTACAGATCAATTTTATGTCTCACTAGTCCCCCCCCCCAAAAAAGAAATAACAACTCCAGGAAAATATTATGACCACAGATTAGTTATCTCTCATCACCTCACTTTCAACAAAATAGCACATAAGGATCTTGAATAAATATTTTCCCCCTCCTTTTGTGCCAGAAATGGATGTTAAGTATTTGGAATTCCTTCCATCTCCATAATTTAAGTGAGCATCTGCCTTCTTCCATTGCTTTTTTTTTTCTTTGTTCCTTCTGTGCCAGGTCTTATAAAACAAGATACCCTAGGATTTCATTCTAAAAATCTTATATTACTGCCTTGTGGTATACTGGACACGACAGATTCCTGCTTAATAATACTGTCTTACAGAATTCCTGCATGGTAACTGAATCCCAAGGGATTCCTTCCTGGTAATCATATCTCCCTGGGCTTCTGCAGCAATGCTTCCCAACAGGATATCCCTAGCTCCACCAGATGACAAGTTATGAAGCTTTCTTACCATTTCAAAGATAGTCTAACAACGTAAAGAACATGGACACAAAGGAATTGCATCATGGTTGCATTCCTTCATTTATATGAGCGCACGAATGCTAAGATCTTCCTGTTTAAATTAGATTTAGGACCATGAGGGCACATTTGGAGCTGTGTGGAAATGGAGCAGGTATATCCCCCCCCCCTTCATACATTCAACAGATCCAGTGCTCAAAGTATGTGGGATGTCCTCATGGGAATTCAGTCATATTTAGTCTCCAACCCATCAGAGTTGTCTCTCCATTCCCTCATATTGCCAGGCAGCAGTGAAAAAAGTGGTTAGCCTAAGCTTAGCTGCTCTTACAGAGCAATCCAAGACGTGCCTATTCTGAAATAAGCTCCAGTGATGTCAATCCCAGGTAAGTGAGTATAAGATTGCAGCCTTAAGCAGCTGCAGTGGGACTTCTGTGTAGTTAATCCACTCAGGTGACGCTAAAGTGAAATTCCCATACAGGCAAATCTTGAATGTATGCCACTGAGTCCTCCAGAGCTTTGGCCTGTTGTCTTGTTTCTTGTTTTATTGGGCCTCCATACATTGTGGACTCCAACATTAAACTTGGTCAACCTGGCCAATGGACAGGTGATGATGTGAGTTAAACACTATCTGGGTTGCCCATCCCCGGTTAAAATGCATCATGGTCAGAAACCATGCTAAACAAATCATTTCCCCTTAAACTAGAAAGAAGTTGTTTATGTCATTCTCTGTAACAGAACAAATACTGATATGCAGCAGATATAAAGGCAGAGGTATCATATTTGCACTACTGTAAAAGAAATACAGTTGGGCATTTCCCATTTGTCAAGCTCCTCCATATAGACTATTGTCATTGTTGGAATTAATTATGTCTATGATCGGCTGCAGTGGCATGGCCTCTATGCCCCGGTAAACTTAAACCAGGCTCATTTACACCAAAAGAAATCACTGCAAGCTGTGGGCAGGCTGGTTCAACTGCCAAATGCAGCTCCTGGAGGTTTCAAAAATGTGAAGTTACAGAACAGATCCACGCCAACTTCTTCTCTTGCACCCATGAGAAGAAAGAATGCAACAGTTGTATTGCAATTACTGGTACATCTGACCCCAGTATTGCAGGCATGGGACTCCTAATTTGGTCCACAAGGCCATTTCTTGCCCACCTGTCACTCACCTGAAGTCCTATGGTATCAGGTGTGGGAGAGGCGAAGCTGCAGCTACAAAGGAACCATCAGGAGGTTTCAATGGCACTCCTAGTTGTTCCCTAGCAAGTGTTGCTTCCATTCAATACCATATAAATTTGACCCCAAATGCAAGCCCAGGAGTTATATCCACCTGATGCCTTGTGATGTCAGGTAATTGACTGGTGGCAGGGCCGTCTTTACCCAGGGGTGCAAGGGGTGCGGGGCACCTGGGCGCCAAATTCTGGGGGGCACCAGGCACCCACCACTGAAGGCACCTAAGCTCTTAACTACTATCTACCTGTTATGAAATAATAAATAATTTTGATCAAGCTAGAAAAACAAAATACATATATACCTAGGTATTACCGAAATGCATACCTACTGTTTCACTAAAGGACTTTCGACTTTGTGTGCTCATTTACCAAAGACGCGCCGCACCAGTGGCACCGCTTGTCATTCACAACAGCGGCATGCACGCGAAATTAACTCTTACAAAACATTATGTTACGTATTGTATTGAGCTGCTATGCGGCAGCAGGGTCAGCGGCAGCTTTGACACGACTGATCTCGCGCCGCCTGCCTGCTGGCTGCATGCAAGCCACGTGAGATCAGTCATGTCAAAGGTGCTGCTGATCCCGAGTGAAGCATTGCAAATTGCATTTTAATTTCATTACTTACAGTTCAAATTCGTTTAGAGAAATCATTTTTTAAAAGTGTGGTGTCTGACACAAGCATAATAAAAGTTAATTTGGGGGCTAAACTAAATTTGGGGGTGCTGGGCGGATCTTTGCACCCCAGCGGCCTTGACTGGTGGAAAGCACATTCCCTCCTTTCAGATGTGGCCCCAGTTCTCTGTGACCTGCTGTCCAAATGGGATTCCACACTCCTGAGTTAAATGGCTAAGAGCCCAGTCCTGCACTTGAGTTCTGCCAGCTGAGAGGCTATAGTTTAGAAACCCCACTAAGCTTGTGAAACCCAAGAGATGCCGCCAGGGTGAAAGACACCCTGGCATACCTGTCTGGATAAGCAGGGAGACACTTGCACTCTATCCAGTACTGCCTCTAACCACATCCACATCCGATCAATGATGCAACTTTACACCAGCCCCAGACCTGACGCAATGCATTTCCTTCTTAACAACTAACGGTGGAAATAATCCCTAACAACAACAACAAAAACCCTTGACAATCAACCACAGAGTTATAGATTTTTAAAATTGCAACAACTATACATTTATCTGCATGGTTTTTTTGCCTTAAGTATGTTTTTGGGGGTTGCAATCCATTTCCTTCCCACTGGCTTCAATGAGAAGAGCAGGGGGAGGGGGCACAGAATTGACAATCGCCCCACCCACCTTGCCATGACAGAGTATTGGATGGGGTGTCATAACATCCAATCACAGCACTCCACCATTAGTATAAGAGCCATACACAGGGAGGTTTTGGTTGTTTCCTCAGAGGAGACCCATTGAAATCAATGCACCTAATTTAGGCATGTCCATCATTTCAGTGGGTCTACTCTGAATATGACAAACACTGGATGCTTTGGCTGAGATTCCTGCATTGCAAGGGCTTTGCCACATGACCCTCGGGGTCCCTTCCACCCCCACAGTTCTATGATTCTAACCCTATAACTCATATTAGAAATAGTTGTGGGTTGTTAACTGAGAGAAGTTACTCTATGCTGAGCAGCAGTTGCAGTGAGAGCAAAGGAACGGACCTTTTGGATCCTCAGGGTACAAAGTAGGAGGGGAAAATAAGTATATTAAATATTAAATATATTAAATAAGTGGGAGGGAATTAAGAATGTCATTCCATGCTTCCCTTGCCCACAGCTTTCAGAATGTTTTTGATGCACATCCTCAAGACTGAAGATGTTGTGCACAAAGAAAGAAAAACCAAGGAGGGGGAAAAACTGCACACCCTCAAAGTGTGAGAAAGAGAGAGAGAGAGAGAGAGAGAGAGAGAGAGAGAGAGAGAGAGAGAGAGATATCTTAAATGTGTGCAAAGTTTCAGGCTTACAGCTGTGGTCAAAAGAGAGTGTTGCTTACACCAAGACTTCCGAGAGCCCCTTAAGGAGCCCTCATAACTGTCTTGTGAGTCACCACCCCAAAATACTGGGAATACTATTGGCTCCGTGAGGTTAGCAATGCAGGATTGGAAACAATCTAGAGAACTTCAGGTCAGAGGGGAGTGATGGCAGATTGCTGGGTGGGAGGGGGGTGGGAAGGGTGTCATCCTCCGGCTCGAAGACACTCTGTGGTTGCTGGCTGGTACTGCAGGAGCGAAAGGGTTTGTTTGCAAGCTGAAAAAAGCTGGCCACCAGTTTCTTCACAGGTATGCATTGACAGGGAGGGCAAGGGAAGGGAAGGATGCCTCATGGCCACTGTGCTGGAGAGATTTATTTAAGCAGCTAAGGCTGCTAGTGTGAGACTGCAGAGCACACATGCAGGAGCCCGAGAGTCCGTTCCTGGCATCTCCAGTTAAAAGGCTCAAGTAGCATGTGATGTGAAATGCCTCTTTCTCCCTGTGGCCCTGGAGAATGGCTGCCAATCAGCAGAGGCCATGCTGAGCAAGGTGGCCCAATGGCCCAATCGAGTACAAGGGAGCTTCTTAGTTGTGCTTAGTAAACACTGAAACGGCAAAGCATGGATGCAGCAGGATGCCAACTTGAATAAAATAAAATCAATCCATGACACAGTGTGCACACCCCATTTGAATGCAAATGCCCATCAACTTTGCGGGGGGCAGCCCCCTCAGATATTTTATTGTGGGGGGCCAAAGCCCCCACAGTCCCTAGGAGTTGGCTCCTATGGCAAGAGAGTGAAGCATTTATGTAAGGGGCAGCTCATATAGCTACTGTACTCTCCTTGTGACCAAGGACTTTTACCCGCCATCCCAGAATGAGATGAGCATGTGGTGAATGGGTGAACTGAATCATTGGTCACGGGCAGGCTGATATTCAGATGATCCATTGATGGTGTATCCTGAATTTGTTTGGACTTGGGGGGGCGGGGAAGCAATTTATTAGACTATACCACATGATCCGAAATGACATTGGTTTGATTTCACAATATCACCTGCCTTCGTGTGAAAACCAAGCAAAATCAATAAATCCAAAAGTGCAGGAGGACAAAATGTAAATATTAATAGCAGCAAGTCAGTAACTATTAAATAGCTGCAGTTAAAATGTTAGCAAAGGGGGGGGGGAATGCAGCGGATAGCATGCAAGGTGTAAAACAGCAACCTTTATGGAAAAAGCCAATTAGATTTTTTGTTTTAAGTATTTGCCAGTGATAGAGAGAGGCAAAGAGGAGCCCAGTGGAGATCATCTAGGAGGGAATTCTACAAAGTCAGTGCCTCCACTTAAGTTGCTATAGGATTATAGGATGCTGTATCCAGACAGCTATAGAAAAAAATGTGCTGATCCCACCCCTTCTTCTCCTGACTGCATACTTTTATACCACCAGTGTTCTTTCTGCCTTTGAACCCTACAGATGTATTTGTGCATTTAATGTTCCAAGTACCCTAAAGTGAACAGAGGATGTGAATTCATGATTCTGAGCAATTATTAGGGAATCCACAGGAACCATCCACCTTTCTAAGATGGACATAGAATTTGCAAATTTTCATCTAAATGGGAAAATTGCCTTGCATGTCAACTCTGAGTGTGATGATGATGATAATTTTATTAATTATATGCTGCCCATCTGACTGGGTTGCCCCTGCCACTCTGGGCAGCTTCCATCAAAATATAAAAACACAATAACAGATCAAACCTTAAAAACTTCCCCATACAGGGCTGCCTTCAGAGGGTGTTCCATAGGGTAGGCACCACTACCCAGAAGGCCCTCTGCCTGGTTCCCTGTAACCTCACTTCTTGCAATGAGTGAACCACCATAAGACCTTTGGAGCTGGACCTCAAGTGTCCGGGCTGAATGACAGGGGTGGGTGGAGATGCTCCTGTTACAAAAGTTAGCCACAGCATTGGTCCTTACCCTATTGATAGCTACCAAAACCCCACAGGCAACTCTCGGGTACCGTGAAGCTGTTCCAACATGCTCCCCTACTGGTCTTCCTTCTTCCACTTACCACACAAGCTTGCCAGGTTATGAAGGAACAATCAACCTATTTAACAAACCCAATCCCCAGCTAAATCAATTACCTGCTCACACCCCCACCCCCAGTTCTCAGGTACAGAGTAGATGGGAAGAGAAAAAATAGGAGGCCAATGTAAGCATGCCAGCTAATCCTCTACTGATATCTTAGCAAGGGAGGACTGGGTGTCACCAGAGGAGAGAGGAGGGAGCCAACATAAATACCCTGGTTGAGCTCCACCCCCATGTTGTCACGCAGCACTTCTCTGCCCTCAGTTCTGTCCCTGCCCACAAAGAGATAGTCTCCCATACCTCTCCAAGGTTGGGCAAAGGAGGGATAATGTGACAACTGCAGCAGCAAGCTTGGATCTTAGAACTTTAGGGATGTTTCTTCAGACCCTACTGAATGCTCTTAGATGCCTGGAGCCTATCCACTGTAAAAATAGGGAGAATCCATAAAAGCAGCCTCATGCTACAGATATAACAATTCTCCTCTTACAAGTCAGACAACTAGTTAATTTCCTTAATTAGAAGTCTGCATGTAGTAGTAGTGACACAGAACATGGACTCCTGATCAAATACCAGGGCCATAAATCAATAGGGAGCCTTTGCTTACTGCTCATGAAATGCTCCAGTTGTGCACTCCTAAGGATTATGGTGTCAACGAAACTCTTGATTTGGATCACAGCCTCGCCTTCACTCAGGGGCCATATATTAGTCTTGAAGAGCAGGCAGTGTTTCATTGCTCAAAGCCAAGAAAACCGCTGAGCTGAAAATAAAGTTGTGATGTCAACGGAGGGGGAGGGAAGCATTGAGAAATACATCACAAATGTCAACAAGGTCCAGCATGAGGTCGAATGTACTCTAGAGATATGAAAACAGACCTGGGAGTTAATGTGAATGGAATATGGTTAGAAAATAGAGCACTAAAGGAAATTAATGTAATTACTCCTGGTGATATCATGATACATTGGGCAGAGAAAGTTGGTGGAAGGGTAAAAGTGGCCAGCAGAGATACTTACACATTTATAGCACACTATATTTGGATCTGGCTTGTAGATCTATAAATTCCAGCCTTCAGTCATATAAGTTACTTCCTTTGTCAAGCAGTCTCAAGGAGATGATCTTATAGCAAAGACATGAATCGCAGTACAGCTCAGTTATGTGCACTTACGTATTATCAATTTCACTGAGACTGAAGTGGACATAACTATTTTGGCCTTAATCAGCTGAGCAAATGGCCTGGCAGGGCCATCATTAATGACACAATCACACTGATAACAACACAGCAACTTCCTGCTTCTTGGGAACTCTATGCAGAAAGAAGATTGGCATTTACTACAGCCGATCAAATGGCAGATCATGTAAAGTGAAACATCAGATACAAGATCTCAGATCTGGGTGTCAGAGGTGAAGATACTTATAAATAGGCTTGATTTCAGTACAGGCTTTGCTTGGGTATTGCTCTTGGGAAATAAAGTTTGAGACATAAATGGTGCATTGGATGTGGTACAAATATTCCAATAATAGACTATGTGCAAAACAATACATTCCTACCAATGTTAATAGACACCAACCTTATACATGGCAATAGTGCATCTATTTAGTCTATTCTAAACCAGTCCTTGAATTATGAGGAAAATGGAGGAGCCTCTTAATGAAATCCATGAGCACAACCATCAACTTCCTCCAATTTTAGAGCAGTCACTGCCCTCCCCCCCCCATAGCTAAAAGAGTAACTAAGGGGGTGAGCATGAAGGGGGCAGAACCAGGTCCACATCAGGTCACGTCAATATGGACATGAATGCATTTACTAATAGTTGAAACGACTGGTGGGTTTATGGGTATGCACAGAATTGGGGCCCCATGTATCTGAGGGCCCCCCAAGATACTCGTATTCTTCAGGGGCGGGCTTTCGTAATCTTTGGCAGAATGGCACCTTGAGCAAGGCCAAAATTTAGCAACCCCATTGGATCTTCTCAGTTATGGGTCTTCTTGATTTCCCCTGTGTGGGGGAACCACCTGCACTGCCCTCAGTCTGATGCTGTATACATTGTTAACTGAGAGGATACCTTTGAAACATGACTACAGTGAATTACTGTTGTTGAATTCTAGTTTGTTAGTTTGTCGCACTGTTTCCACTCTTCATTTTTCCTACTCCCTGATTAAAACAAGTGAAGGCTGGTCTATTGGGGCAACCAGGGCTTAGCCCTACCAAGCGAAAAATAAAATAGAATACCCCAAATCTCAAAGCCACACACATTCCTGTTCTACAAATCCTTCCATAATCCATTAGAATTTAGAGAGGCTCAGTGCAATATTTCTGTCAATCTCCCATTCTCTGGATAATAAGCGCTCTGCACCACTCAGCCAATCTCATTCTAAAAGCATTGCTCTAACCAGGAGCTCCCACCAATCTGTCTCCAGGCACAAAAGCAATGTGATAGTAATTTGGATCTATTCTGGGTAAGATTAACATTGGCTGCAACCCAATAGTTTATATTTCAGACTGAAGTTACTGCTGTGGGATCATCAGGACATCACCAGCACTCCATGCATCAGCACTGGTGACCACACACTTGAGGTGGAAGACAATTTTGTCTACCTGGGTTCCACCATAACTGACAACCTTTCCATTGATGCCATTGGTAAAGCTAGTTACAGCCATGGCTCACCTCTCCAAAAGGGTATGAAAGAATGTGATGCTAATGACCAATACCAAGATGAAGGTCTACCAGGCTTGTGTGTTGAGCACACTTCTTTATGGAGGTGAGCAGTGGGCAAGTTACAACCGTCAGGTATGATGCCTCAATGCCTTTCATATGTGCTGCGTCAGCAAGATTTGGGGCATCACAAGATTTTAGGACACAGAGCCTCAAACAAAAGATGTGCTCTTCCAAGTTCACATTCCCAGCATGCTTGCACTCCAGTCTCAGTGATGTCTACACTGGGTTGGTCATTCCAGATGCAGCTACTACCCTTCCAACTGTATGTAAGCAACACACCTGTCAGGCCATTGTAAAAGCAGACCCATGTCCAATGATGGCAAGTGTGCTCCTGCAAACAATGCAGAGCACACATGAATTTTCCTGCACAAATAAATTCCTTGCTATTAAGGGATTTTGGAACATCCATGGCAATTCACCTGTTCATTGAACCACAAATGGGGAATCTCCCTTGCTAGATTACAATACCCATCCTGGGACATTGGCCACAGTAGATGGGGCTGAGGCTGATATAAGTTGTGGAGTCCAACAGGGGCCATAGGTTTTATTGCATCAAATCATTCCTCTGTCCATTGCCTGATTTACAGCTGATCTTCACAAGCACCAGAATCATGTAATACAGTTTCAGCAAACTATTCAGACTCTTATGAATGCTGCATGTTTGACTACTCCTTTTACAAAAAATAAAATGCTGCACATCAAATTAGAAATTCATAGAGAAGGTTTTTGGCTATGTACATGGATATTTTTTTTCATGGAAACAGAATCCAAATAGGTGGATATTTTCATGGAAAAAGAATCCAAATAGATTATTCAAACATGAAGATGATTTCTGCAATAGGAATGCTGAATAGCCGCTTAACAGAAATCACTTGTACCATGTTCATAGCTGTCGTTGCTTTTCCAGCTGGAATGCAACTGAATTTTGACAGCGGGACCATGGAAGAGGGCCGCTGTTTCAACTGCCTCCATTCCATGCACAATGCTGACTTATTTGTAAGATCAGCTTCTAGGGTGGAGAGGCTAATCGCTGTTGAATACAAAACATTGATGCAAGCTTGGCCTGGACCCTGGTTGGTCATGGCCTGTTTTTCCAAGAAAACTCATCCATAGGGGCCTTTACAATCAGAGCATACAATCCCACTACCACCATGCCTTGAGGGAGGTCTGTTCCAGTTTGTATGCCCTATAGATGTGCCCAGAGTTTCTTTTGAAAAGCAAGGCAACTCATTATTCTCTCACATGGCCCCTCCTTTGAAACAGTCTCAGCGTTTCTTTGAATTTATCCCACAGTGCATAATTACACATTCTGTGTTGCGGAGTACAAGAGATTTAGCTGAGTTGTGAGCTTGAGTATTCTGTTCTTGTAATGGCATTAAATCTTTATTTGATTTGATTTTTACTTATTTAATTTAAAATAACATGATGTCACGTTTAAAGGAAAATGCTCTCCAAAGCAACAACAAAAGCTCTTTTAATGACATTTATGGATGTTCATGTTCTAATGTTTCGTGGATTATTATCTGTAAGACCTTTTTTTAGAAATAAAAGAAAATCATTCTGATGTATGGGTATGCTTATATACACATGGAGTTAACTTCTGAGTAGAAATGTAAAGGATTGTGCTGTTATTTTTTTTATAGTAGCATTTATTACCTACCTTTCTAAAACATTTTATGCAAGGAGGGTGGAGATAAACACAGAGGCAAGGAAGAAGACATAAACATATCTGTGCACAAATTGCCCACATCAAAACATTTCAATCCATGGTATGCACCGCCCCCCCATACCTCCCTCATCTTTCTCACCAGTCAACCCTCCCAACCAATTTTTTAAAATTCAGTGTTCACAGAAACTTACAGTGCAATCCTAACCACGCCTATTCAGAAGTATGTCTGATATAATTCTGTGTGGCTTACTCCCAGACAGTGACATAGCATGGGTTGCCAGCGCCAGCAACCTCCCCAAGTGGCAGATTTAGCACCCTGTGAGTGTAGAGCACGGCGGAGGGCGGGACGGAGGATTGGTCAGGAGTAGGTATCTTTCTTAATTCCTGCAGAGAGCGCCCTCACAACTGGCCATCATCCAAATGTGCTTCTCAGTCATCCCACACGAACACTGGGAGGTTTTCTGTGTGAGGGGAAGGGCACGCTATTTATATTATTATTATTATTACTACTTTCTGTGTATGCCCTCAGCTTTTCAGAAGGCCTTTCTTTCTGCTCTGCCATTGAGGCATCTGAACTATTGCAAGCCTAAAATGGGATGAAGTTTTCTTTTGCAGTCTATATTTGGAGGTGGCTTGAGAATGCTAACCAGGAGGGGATGGTTACCATCAACTGTTCTTTAATTATAGCTTTGCTTGTTCACCTTCCCAAATCCTTCAGATCTTCCAAAAGGAAACAGGAGACATTTGAACTTGAGCTTTGCTGAAATCTTCAAAGGCCTATTTAAAATAGCTTTTCTTTCTTTCAAAGAGGGGAGGATGTCTTAAGCATCCAATACTTATTTCTATATAGAAAGGGTTTTACTAGTGGGAAATGAAAAGAAAAAAAGAAGAAAGGAAGAGGAAATGGATAGGTAGAATGGAAAGCATAAAATTGCATCCTTCTTAAAGCCAATTCAGTTCGTTATGGTCATATTTCTCTGGAACGACACATTACAGAGCTGCTTGTTTCTCAAGCCTAGCAGTCAAGAGAGTTCAGGTAGCTATGAGATCCTTAAATTTATCTCTGAAAATCAGTATAGCTTTGAGGCCCTGTGATTTCTCCACTTTCTGATATGATTGTGAAATGATCGGTTTGGCCTGAATATTGCAAGACCTGTCTATTTTGTCAACCACCATGACAGCTCTGACATTAGCCTTTGCATCCAACACTGTGCAACGTTCCCTCATGTGGCATCAGGGTAAGGCTGGGGCTGTGGGTTGCCATACATTAATCCAGACACAGGGATAAAGATCCCTAAGCTCAGTTGCTGAAGCCAGGGTTTTCAAACAAAATCAGTGCCTGGAGTGCAGCCTGTACAGTACAGTATGCAGAAGAGAAGTTACAGCTGATGAAATTCTACGCCACTAAGGTGCAGAATCCCCTGTCCCCTTGTACATGCACACTTACATATGAGCACATTTAAAGCACATGACTTCCCCCAAAGAATCCTGGCAACTGTAGTTTTACCCATCACAAAGCTACCATTCCTAGCCCTTAACAACTACAATTCCCAGGATTCTTTGAGTGAAGTCATGTGCTTTGAATGTACGTATGGTGTATATGCAGCCTTCATCCTTGACCCTGACAGATAGGAAACTTCTCCTTTCACCTTAAAGTTGAATCCTATCTACATACCTTCAGGGAGCAGGACTGAATCCCTACTGATGAGCGGAGAAGTCAATTCTGCTCGATGCTGCTTTGTCAGCATGTTCTCTGCAGGGAATGTGCTGCAGAGTGGACCCCCTGCCACGTGAGTCAACTTTGAGAGGTGAGTGGGACTGCCTATCAGTCATCATGTTGTCAGATGTTTGACGTGTGGGCAGCCCTGCTCACCTGTCAAAGTTGGCCTGGGGGTGGGAGGAGATAAAGATCTGGCCCATTGAGCTAAAGTGGATCTCTATCCTTGCATCAGATCAGATGATCCAGATCTCCAACCAAGTCCTGTGTTCCCTACAAACCTTTCCCCTCCGCTCTGGCTTAACACAACATGTGATCCAGGCTAGAGAGAGAGAAAAACAAAAGGACCAGCTTAGCATTGCTGATAATCAAAAGAAGTTTAAAAAATATTATTTATATATGCTTCATACATCAAATGAAACAAGCTCTTGCCTGGGAAAAGGCATACCACAATAATTGTGTATCTAAGGTACCAAAACTCTTTTGACCTCCTTGCTGGTAGGAACCTAAATAAAATTACACACAAGACTCTGAAATTAGTTTGGGTTTATAAAGAAAAGAAATATCCTGTAGCGGCCACTGGCCAGTATTGCATTTGATCTCATCCCACATTCTATCTCACACTGAATATGTTAACAAGTGGCACAAACACCATTTCAGAAAGCCTCCAATGTACTTTTAAATGTTGTGTGAGATGATATTTGAACTTTGCTATTCTCTTTCAACGAAGTGATTTAACATAGTTCCACGTCAAAGCAGAGAAGCTGTTATAGCATTTAGCAACCTGTTTTGAATATTCTCCTGATGCCTGATTTTAAATAATGTATATCACACTTCAGCAAGCTTTATAGATGCACAGGAAGTTATTTTAAAATATCCTCAAGTTTTGAACAAACAAAACTAAAAAAAGAGAACAATAATCTTAGCAGCATGCATCTTTCCCGAAATGCACTCTGCTTAGCATTTCACATTAATAAAGAGTAATGACTAATATCTGGTAGTTACTGTTGATTAAAATGAAAGGCAAATTAATTTAAAGAAGATTTTACAAAATAAATCATTCTTAAATTGCAGTTCTTAATATTCGTTCTAAATTGGAGCAGGGGAATATTATGTTTGCACAATGATAAGTACCTGAAAGCCAGGGCTGCAACCTTTTCCCTATACCCAGATATATGAGAGTAAACTCCATTGAATTCAATGGGACTTACTTCTGAGTATGCACATACAGAATTGCGCTGCATGATATTTTTTAATAAACTCAAAAGGTATCCCAAATTAACTATGCAATACTTCTTTTTTCAAAGCTAATTTTTTAAAAATATAAAACTGCATGTTTATGCCTCCTCTAAGGTGGTACTTCCCATGACACATACATACACTGTCTAAAAACACTGGGCTGGATTCAGATGTAAAGATGTAACATTAGTTGACCCAAAGTCTCACTGAAATCAATGGGACAGGTCTGTCATCCCATAATTTTAGTGGGAACTAGGTTCAAGTGATGGGAGGAAGGAAGGAAGGAAGGAAGGAAGGAAGGAAGGAAGGGAGGGAGGAAGGAAGGAAGGAAGGAAGGAAGGAAGAGAGGGAGGGTTTCTTCAACTATTGGTTTGTCATAAGCCAATGTATACAAATGTAATTGATTAAAACAATTTGATTTCCATCAGAGTAAGTTTTCTCTGAACAGATGACAACCCTATGGAGGAATGGAGATGACTGTGTTTAAATATTCTTAATTTAACAAAATGGCGATACTTAATGAAAAAGCAACTGAGAAAGAATAGTCAAAGACAAACAATGAGAATTGTTGCATCCATCTAATTTACACGTGGACATGCTGTGATTTATTATATCATATGCCCTTAACAATGGATTATAAGTCTAAAACACCTATTAGCAAGTATGTTTGGTGAGACAACTGGTAAAATATATACATACAGCGTAACATTACTTTCTGAGTCCACACTGATCACGCAGTCATATTTGTTAGATATTTAGTAGCACTATGAACACTGACTTGTCTTCTTGGTTCTCCATCCTTTGCCCTCCCCACAGAGCATCCCTTAGTGTCCTCTGCGTCTCCTCTGGTTCTTGCTCGGAGGCTTTAGCAGGCTCTCTCTGTACTTAGCATTTGTATGGAATAGTCGGACCATATCATGGTCTTTGTTATCCAACACCCGCGGCAAAAAGAGAGAAGATTTCTGGGTCCGACGGGTTTTGAAGCTTCTTCTGGGTCGTCCTTTCCCATTGATGGAGACATACCAGAGTCTCTCAGCGCTAGCTTTGCGCCTACCGCTGGCTCCATTGGGCACAGTCCGGTATATGCGGGATGCATACGTATTATAGCCTAGCTCGTGAATCCTTTCCACAAACTCACACTCAGCATTGTAGGTTTCCTGTAATGTAATGAGGAGAACCATCAGTTCCAGAAATCCAAAAGAAGAACTAATGGCTATTTCAGATCAAATGTAGCTGTCTTCATGCAAGCTAACAGTGGCACATAAAAGAGGATACAAGTCGGGACCTCCAGGGATCAAAAACTCTGTATGCATGCAGAATCAATTTGAAAACTATTCACACAATTTAAGCAAAACTAAGGGCTCTGGCATGTGACCCCAAAAAGTTGCCCATGAAGTAATGTGGACCTGAGGCTGAAAATTAGCTTCTCTACTTCTGCTCTGGAGAATATTAGACATCTTAAATTCCAACAAAATCAGCACTTGTAGAGATGTCCAGTTCAATAGTCCATGGACTAACTGTCTGTAGGGTATGCCCATTTCCCATAGTTTCCTTCATCTGTTTTGTAGCTCTCCACATATTTTACTTCTGATGCTCAGAGCTCTGATTCCCCTGGAACTGGGAGCACGGCCACTGGCTACTCTCCTAGCATGATGTGATTGAAAAGGCTACAAGAAGGGAATTATCGGTTAGCCCAGCAGAGGGAGTCAATAGGTCCATTCTTCAATTGTACTACATCAGGGACCCCCAGGTAGACCCCAGCTGTGAATCCAAGGCTGCAAATCTCACAAGGATAATGCATAAGAAAAACACTAATAAAGAGAAGTTTAATGAAGCAATTGCAATTATTTTATATAATGGTTTTCTACAGGCAAACAAGTTGCCTTCTTGTTGTTGTTGTTGTTGTTGTTGTTGTTGTTATGTTTATTATCTGCTCTTCAAGCTAAGGTCCCAGGATGGGTTACAACATTAAAACACAACATAGCAAGGAAGGCAACAGTGTCAGAAGACTAAATGAAGCCTGAGTGGCTGCATTCAGACTTAATGCTAAACCATACTTTGCCATTATGGCAACAAGGCTGGGTAAGGCCTGGGCTCACACACTGCTCCATGCCTTCTCCCCTGTTGGCATAGACATGGGAAGATCAGACATTTTTGCTTCTGTTTTCAGCTAACCACAGTTATAGTTATTAGGGAAAGCTGCCTAACAGAATAGAGGTCTATGGAGATATGGCAGAGTTGTGGACAACTCTTCATATATAAAAGAACTGTAAATCATCCCCTAAATATGGCATATTTATATATCTCTTTATGAAAAGTGGGTTGTGTTTGGCTTGGTGGGTCACAATTTTTGTGGCCCTCCAAGTTGAAGGATAAGTGCTGAAAAATACCTATTGCTAATAGAAAGTTGCAGGTGGAAACTGCAGATGAAAAATTAACAAAAATAGGTAGAATTTTAATTGCGACTGTTGACCTAAATAATTCTTTAGTCAATGTATCGTGAATCAATGACTTGTATAAATTTATAATCACTGAATTGCATTGATTTATATTGTGTGTATGCATTTGGAGATATTTAAAGATGCCTAAATTACCAAAACCAAAAGAACAAAAGCCTGCCATTTGCTCTTACGAGGAAAGTTATCTTCTCTCAGCCCAACTAATTAAAATTTGTCCTCACAGATGCAGTTTGGCCTCCAGCAATTAATCAGTTGCTGCTCTAGCTAGTTCACCCACTGATTCTAACATCTCATCTAGAGCATTGGTTCCAGAACATTTCTTCTCATGGACCATTTGAAAATTCCTGAGGGGCCACTCAATGATTTGTTGGTCTTTTGTAGCAATTTTAATGTGCTGTGCTAGATGCTGTATGTTGTGGGGGTTTTTTTAATTGTATTTTTACAGACACTGAAACAAAACTGATGGACCACTAGGGGTCCAAGGGGTAGTTTAGGAGCCCCTTGATCTAGAGCACAATAATCCCTAATGCTTGGGAAAATACTTGGGAAACTCATATGCTCCATTCTGAGGGGGGGAGTTGGCTAACCGTGGAATCCAGTAATTAATTAACTAATGCGGCCAACTCACATCCACGCCATACTTTTAAAGCACTCTTTAAAAGTGGTTTGGTACTTTAACTGTCATGGCTTTCCCCAAAGAATCGTGGGAATGATGGTTTGTTAAGGGTGCTGACAGTGGCAGTCTCTCAGCCACATGTTGCACGTGGGTTATTGAGAGGGAAGATGGAGTCGTTTCCTCATCTTAACACTACAGGTTAATGCTTTTCTCTTACTTTTCTCCCAGTTCTTTCTCTCTCACACACACCCCAACATTGCACTGGGTTCCATTAAATAATATGCACAGTAAATGTGTGTTTAAACCCTTCTTCAGCCTTCCTTATCTGGCAGTGCAGTATCTCTCAAATCCTCATTGTAAAGTATCCTATCATATACATACCAGGAAGTCGGATTAAAGTACAGAAGGGTAATTGGAAAGTGTTGGAGGAAAACTTCATTTCATTTACACATTCTTTCCGTCTGTTAGCAGCTTTGGTGCTGCACCTCTCTGCTGTGTTAGATCCCAACTTAAATTACTTTACGCACACTGGGAGCCCATTCATAGCATTGTGCAAATGGGACTCCCATTGACATCCCCAGGAGATTTTTCTTTTGAGAAACCTTCCTGATCACAATGTGAATTGTAGACTTCCTTACCTCTTTACACTTATTCACCTGAGTGAGTTACTTACAGTCTCTAAAAGGATATCTTGACATGTAAATTTATGTAGTTATAAATCCTTCTCTCTCTCTCTCTCTCTCTCTCTCTCTCTCTCTCTCTCTCCCCCTCCCTCCCTCCCTCCCTCCCTCCTTCTTTGGCTGATCAGCAGCACACATGAAAGGAAAATGAGCATGCCTGGCGCTTACCATAATAGTTTATCTAGAGGCCTCCAAGCACTGGCTACTTAATCCCCACATTAAAACCAAAGGACATATTTCTGTTCTCTATAAACGTTTGTACATAGGCACCAGTATTTGCGTCCTTTGGACTACAATGGTATTAAATCCCCATTGAAAATGACTGGCACTCCAGTGTAGGATGCTTCAGTTTCCTTGCCATAGTTAAGATGCTTCTGTTGTAAATAGCACTCACGGAAGCATAAAGTCTGCCTCTTTTGTTCATGGCCAGGTATCTGCCGGAGAAACAGCCTTTGATGGCAACAATTCCAACGTCCACTGCAGTAATCTCAAGGATGCCTAAAACAGAAAAGGAAGGCTTTAGCTTAATGATATACAATGTTGTACAATGAATTATTATTATTATCATCATCATCAACAACAACAACAAATTTTATAGCACTTTTACATCATGAACCTCCCATGTTTACCTGCAGGTAAAACCACTTGTTGTCACTGGGACTACATACTTGTCTCAGATCTGTGCTGTCAGGCACACATACCCAGAAGCTCTGGGGGTCACTGGATTGCAAATATGAAACCCAACACTGTAATGGACGAGGCACCCCAGAGATCCCTGCATCTCCTACTTAATTGTGTTCATAATTGACATGTTGCTCTGCAAAGTGATTTGTTTCATTTCATTTATTTATTTCATTTGTAGCCCATCTTTCCTTCAAGGAGCTCAAGGCGGCATACACAGTCCCCCCCCCCCCACATATTATCCTCACAACAACCTTGTGAAGTAAGTTAGGCTGAGAGCAGATGGCTGGCACATGGCCACCCAGTGAGCTTCACAGGTGAGAGAGGATTTGAACCCTGGTCTGCCAGGTCCCAGTCCAACACTCTAACCACTACATCACACTGGCTGTCAGGAGCTCTGGTTCCGTTCATCCTCCCAATAAGTTGATGAAGTTGATTATTACAATTCCCACAGAAGTGAAAAAATGATGCAGAGAGGCACTTGTCCAAGGCTATGGACTGAATCTAGAACTGAGCAAGAATTATGAACCTGGGTCTCCCAGGGAATGGGCTGTGTCTTCAGCTGTTAATATTAAATTGCCCGAATGCTACTTCCATCTGGGAAACATTCCGTTTAAGGACACCATCTCACAAGATACCTGCATTCACGACTTAGTTCATAAGCAAACCCTTTTGTATTGAAAAGAAAAGGGGAAGGGGAAGAAAAATAAAAGCATGGGAATTGTTTGAAGCAAACTCTTGCTAGTAAATCCCCAGCTGTTTGATTGAGACTGAACTGCCTCAGAAAAAGAAAGATCTGACATTGAACTAGAGGGCCACCTAATCCTATATGTCTATAAAAAGTTTAAATCCCCTTTAATGCCTTTCTTAGGGGACACAAGGGTGCTTGACTTACTGAAGCAAACCACAAAGCTGCCCATTTCGGGACAATGCTTCGGCTGAGATCTCCAGAGGGCAAAATGGAGTTCAGACGAGAGGCTGAAGCATCTTAGAAGCCACGTATGGAACCATGAATGGAGTCTGTCATTTAGAAAGTCAGCGCAGCCCTTGCAGGGAAGGACAATGTGGCAGTCTAAGCCACATTCAAAGAGTGGAACTATTTCAGACCATCAAAGGAAAGAGTCTCATCGCCCAGACAAGTGAAACAACAAGAAAGCCAAAGGTATGCATGTATCCCGGACTGCTTCACACATTAAAGAGCAACCAACTCGTGTTTCCCACTATGTTAACATTCAAAAGAGAGTGTGCAAGCAAGCCTGGCTCTCTGAGCAGAGTAGCCATGTGACACGTATTTGCCTGCTTGCTTCCGTGTGTGTTTTAAATGCATTCTGCATTTAAAGCCCAAGACTCACAAAGCATTGTACAATAAACAGTAGAAAACACAACATGTAAAAACAAATAACTAGACATATGCTTTCAAACACTTGTCCATCACATTCATGCAAGTCACATGATGGTTTTAGACATTCCACGGAGTGGGGTGGGAAACAGATTTTATATGCACGCTGAAAAAATGTTATATGTACGGAGACCCAACAGATAGGAAAGCACTTGGGAGATGCTGTCAGAATAATCAACATCATTCACACACAGATTTATTATTTTCATTTCAAATCATGACACCAATAGTTTAAAAGCTTGTTGCTTTCAATACTGAATTTGTTATCTCATGTACTAAGAAATTGTTCCTGCTTAAATTCAGTTAAGGTCTTTTAACAGTTTTTGAAAAATACTGCCTTCTCCTTCACAGGAAGGATGGTGGAGCTATTTTGTACTCTCTTTTGCATTGAAACTGTCTTATGGCCAGTTCACCTGCATGTATGTACATCACTCAGAGCATCATCCTATACTGGCAGAGAAGCCTCAAGACTTGGTGTAAGTCCTCTGCACTGGCAGATCATAGAAAAACATCATTGATGTAACTTCAGGGATGGACTGGCAAAGCAGAGATATGCTGGCAAATCCCCACCACTGACAAAACTCTGCTAGTGGAAAGACTCGAGAGTGGTATCAATGGGGGCATGTCAGGGCAGGAATAGCCTCAGTCCACACCTTCTCCCAGTCCACCTGCAATGTCATTACATAGAACAGGATTCTGGCTATAGCCCCATTCCAGTGGTACCTTGGTTTATGAACTTAATCTGTTCCGGAAGTCTGTTCTTAAACCAAAGCCATTCTTAAACCAAGATGCGCTTTCCCTAATGAGGCCTCCCACCGCTGGTGCCCTTCCACTATTTAGCTTCCATTCGTAGACCGAGGTAAAGTTTGCTAACCGGAACACTACTTCTGGTTTTGCAGAGTTTGTATACCAAATAGTTTGTAAACGGGGCTGTTCTTAAACTGAGGTACCACTGTACTAATAATGTGAAGAGGGACCATGCCTAGACAGGACAGGGAGAATGGACCACTCTCCATGCTGCCAATATCATGCAGCTTCCCCATGCTCCATCCTGACATGTTACACGTGGATTTCTGAACCAGGGTAGCCCTCTCTCTGTGTAGCCTTTTATGCAGGCTTTCAGCTTCTAGGTGGGCTTTCATCCTGTATGGATATTTTTAATGCCCCCCCCCGGTCTTTATGAATGTATGGGTTTCTTGTTTTTGTTTTGTTAGCTTTTTGTCAAGTTGCTTTGAGCTGCCTGTGGCAAGAAAATTATACTAATAAATTTAAACAATAATATGAATATGAATAGGAGTCCAGATTCAACGTGTGGATATCATGGGATGACTGCAGAAATTAGAAACCTGCCTGTGGGCTTGATTTGGCCTGCCAGTCTGTTCTGGCCAGGCCAGTCACCTGCCCTGTAATAAAGTCACGGCTGGACCAAACAGGGATTTACAGCTGATCATTGTACAGTTGCAAGGCACTTTCAAGCCATGCTTTCTGTTGAAGCCCATTCAAGAGATTGTTGGGGCTTCAAAGCACAGCATGGATGCCAACAATAAGCTGGTGGTTGGTGCTTGAATAGAGCCCTGCAAAACTAAAGCCCTGGCAATCAGCTGGAATCAGCGGCACTATGGTTTTCCCCTTCAGGGACCCTTTAAAAATGTTCCATTTTTAGGAGTATTTCTTCCTCTACAGAGACGTCAAAGGGGCTCCCAGTAACTGATGACCAGCTGATCAATGGTTACAGGGATCCTCTTTGAAGGTGCACTTCCAGACCAAACAGGTGATTGGCACTAAAGACGCACCTGCTGTTACCAGGTGACCGACAAAGTTGCTCATTGGGGTGTGTTATATGGTTCTGGCCCACCAGCTCCCTCCAGCTCCCCACCTCTGAATTACTATAATGAGCTCTAAGCCTTTAAGGTTAGTTCAGAAGCTGCAGGTAGCACAAAATGGCAGTTAGGCTGTTGTGTGGGGCTGTCTACTGTGAGCATATTACACCAGTGAGCATAATACACTGTCTACTGTGAGCATATTACACCAGTTCTAAAAGAATTCCAATGGCTACCTATATACGCTGCTGTGCTAAGTTATATATATATATAGCTCAGGACACAGATGCCTAATGGAGAGACAGGGCCTTTATGGTACTGGCACCCCATTTACAGAATTCCCTCCTTTCTCAGTTATGGCTAGAGGAAACTCTTTTTAGTTCCAGATAAAGACCTATTTATTTGTCCAGGCTTTTCTGTGAGGACTCCTGAATCATTTGTCATTATATTGATAAATAAATAGATAATAGATAGATGATAGATAGATAGATAGATAGATAGATATAGATAGATAGATAGATGATAGATAGATAGATAGATGATAGATAGATAGATAGATAGATAGATAGATAGATAGATAGATAGATAGATAGATAGATGATAGATAGATAGATAGCTAGATGATAGATAGATAGATAGATAGATAGATAGATGAACCAATTTTCTTCCTGCCCGGTTTGTTTTAATATACATCGTGCATTTGATTTGAATGTAACCTGCTTTGGGATTTCTATGGCAATGAAGAAGTAAGCCATATTTTAAATACTGCTCCTTCTGTGCATATATCCTTTTCACCCACGTCACATGTGATGGTGGGTAATGTACTGACAATATGTGGGCATAAACTGGCTGCCAGCATGGCAGGACCATAGAATTGCTTGGCACTGGGATGTGACTAGATGCTAGGAGAGGGTATATTTAGTAGCTATCATTCTTCCTCACGTTTGTGAGTTCAGCAGAGTGCTAGCCCTTTGCAGCTTAAAAGGGAAGCTAGATAGGCTAGTTTTAGCCTTTTAGTTTAAGAAATCCAGGATGATTTAAGGCAAACTGGATTCTCCTTGTATTTCCCTCTTTTCTCCCCCTTAAAGCAATAATCAAACAAGCAATATTTTAACAGGTAGAAATAACATTTACTCACTCAGAATACTTGTTGAAGAGTAACAGATAACCACAGCTTTGTTCAGGCAGACTTAAAATGGTAATGCAGTTACAAAGACATACTTAAGTCCAGCTTAAGATGCAGTCCAAGCATTGGAGCTCAGACCCAGCAGATGTTCTCACGTTGCTGGCAGAGCAGAAAGAGATGGAAAGAGAGAAAGAGGGTGTGCCCAGGCAGGTAGGAGAATATATAGCTATGCCCTCCTTCTGGCAGGGCACAGTGGGAGTGTCTCTCACAGGGTTCATTCTAGCAAGTTTACAGGAAAACTCGGTGAGCTTCAGCTCCTATCCTGTGCCTATCTAGCAAAATTGTTGGCTCGACTGCATTTTAAATATCCCACAATTGGCACATTCACAATTGTGCTATGGCATCACTTGATGGTTTTAAGTTACATGTGCGAACTGCCACCACTGAAAAGTATTGTGCTATTAAATCTCTGTCTGAAGTGTTTGATCAGTGAGGGCTGTTTCACACATTCAAGCTGTCACTTGAATGAGTGCCACTGAGTGGATGCATGTGTAAATTTACCCATAAGTAGATTTTCTCTTCTTCTCTGTGCAGGTGAACCGCAAGCATTCAAGAAATGATATTCCTTTCCTTTGAGATCAAAGGAAAAAAGATTGGGTAGGCATGTGTCAAAATGGGAAGCTGCTTTAAACCAAATTAAACCATTGGCCCATCTAGTTCAGTGCTGCCTGCATTGGTCGAAAGCAGTGTTCCAAGGTTTCAGGTGGGAGCCTCCCCCAACCCTACCTGAAGATGCCTGAGATTAAACCTCTTGAAGCAAGAGATTAGGACTGAAAGATTCACCTTCTACAGTACAATTCTATGATGTTGTGGTACAATGGAAGGGTTATGCTGCACACAGTTGACCAAGATTTGAACATCTCAGTGAGTTTAATTCTTATCTGCTTAATCTGTTTCATTTAATCTGCTTCACTTATACATTAATTGAAATATATTTCCTCTTTCCACAGAGTCTTGAGGAACCTTTGTGAAAGTTTTATACAATGAATATAAGCTGGTCATAGCAGAGGATAGGAGATATGATAGCCACCTTCAAATATCTCAAGGGCTGTCACATGGAAGAGGGAAGAAACTTGTTTTCTCCTGCTTTGGAGGGTGGGACCCAAACCAACGACTTCAAGTTAGGAGATTCCGGCTAAAGATCAGGAAGAACTTTCTGATGGGAAGAGCAGCTCAACAGTGGAACGGACTCTCTTGGAAAGTGGTGGACTCTCCTTCCTTGGAGGTTTTTAAGCAGAGGTTGGATGGCCATCTGTCAAGGATGCTTTAGTTGAGATTCCTGCCTTGCAGGGGGTTGGAGGAGTTGACCATTGGGCTCCCTTCCAATTCTAAATTTCTATGATTCCATGATCCAGGGATGTGATGCACATAGTCAGGTGTGGCAAAACCGAGCCAGAGCTAAGCACTTTTAAGTCCCTTTGATGTGCAGGAGTTGCTAGAGTGTTTTGCTTTGGCCTGAACTGCTTCCACTGAAAATTACTGTGCTGCCTGAAAGCACTGCTTGAGATGGCAGTTATTATGCCACCCCTGCACCCTTGCCACCGAGTGATGGGTGTCCATGTCTGAGTGTGCCCTGACTTCTGACTGCAATGTTCCTCCTTTTGCACAGGATAGTCTTTAACACAGGCAGCCTGCCTTTGATAAGCAAATGTGCCCATCCTACCATGTCCACAGCCCATTCAGAAAATGTGCCCTAACTCTCCGAAGACAAATCAAACAAGGTGAATAGGAGGGGAAGGGAAACCAAACAAACAGGCTGAGATGAACAGGCGGAAGTGTGAAAGTCATCTTGACACATTATTTACAAACCAGCCGCCTCCCTCTCCAGGATTAGTGCCTGCAATCTGACCTGGTGTCATAAAAGGGAAGAGGGATTTGAAAGCTGGTCCTGGGAACTCACACCTTAGGAGACGGATAAGCTAAGGGGCAGTTCCCAGTGGATCCTCAACTTTTGTCAATCCCAGAGAGCTTCTTTGCTTCTTCTCGCACTGATTCTCCTCCCCACAGGGATGTATATTTGGAGAGATGAGGAGGAGTGAGGGGGAGAGAAACAAATTAAGTCCAGGAAAGATTTCCAGGAAGAGGAGGAACAAAAGGGAGAGGAGAGGAAAGTCCTTTGGGCTCCCATCCGCTCCTCTCCTTTTGGGGAGAGACAAACCTGAAAAGACCTTTGCTGGGGATTCTTGGCAGCCCCTTCCTTTGTGCCCTTTGCTTTCTGTCTGGAGCGGCAGAGGAACAGCCTAGTTGGGGGGGGGTGTAATTTTAGAAGCTGCTTTCAAAAACAAAAAAATTCCCCACTCGCATCATCCAGAGGCAAAAAAAGAAAAGGATCTCAGCCTCACTAGTCCTAGTTATGATGGAACTAGCCTTTCTCCATCCATACCATCCATTAAAGTCCTTTCAAAAGCCATGGCTTCCACCCAAAGAATCCTGGGAACTGTAGGCTGCTAAGGGTGCAAGAGTTGTTAAGGGTGCAACAGTTCCGAGGAGTCTTTGAGGGAAGCCATAATGGTTAAAGTGTCATAAGAGTGTTTTAAATGGATAGTGTGGATGTGACCACACACACACACACACACACACACACACACACACAGTGGTTTGTTTCCCATTGTGTCTTATGTTTGGCTGTAGGGAGTATTTGATATGTAAAGTGCAAGGCAGAAAATACAGGAAAAAATGAAAAATTAAATATGTGGAAGCAAAACAGCCACAATTCTTAGACTAAGACGTGCCACAGAAACAGATTTAATTTCCAGAGCGGTAGTGTTGGTAATATCTCTCTCTCTCTCTCCTTTCTTTCTTTCTTTGTAGCAAAACCAACAAATGTGTCTCATGGCCCCTTAAAGACTAATACAGTGGTACCTCTGGTTAAGAACTTAATTCATTCTGGAGGTCCATTCTTAACATGAAACTGTTCTTAACCTGATACCTCACTTTACCACTTTTGCTAATGGGGCCTCTCGCTGCTACCGCGCGATTTCTGTTCTCCTCCTGAAGCAAAGTTCTTAACCTGAGGTACTACTTCTGGGTTAGCAGAGTCTGTAACCTGAAGCGTCTGTAACCTGAAGCGTCTGTAACCCGAGGTACCACTGTACATTTATTAATCCACTGCATCAGTGGTAGCCACTGGAAGATGACTGACAAGCACAAGATCTCAAAGTAGCTGTTTTACTACAAAGGAATTTCAGAAATAGACTGGAAAGAGAAGCTGCTGAATTGCAACTCATTACCAAACTTAAAACCATGGAGAGACCTGGTTTGAACAAAGACATTGGATTCTTATCCCATTATACATGACTAAGCCATTTCTCACCTTCTCACCCCTTGCCTTTTCCTGTAAGACCTATTACAGTCGTTAAGAGTCGTCAACAGGCTCATCTCAGCTATCTGCCAATCTCCCATTCCCACCACCCTTCTGAGTAACACCCCTCCCCACCTTCTCACTATATAGAAGGATCTGGCAACTTCTGTTTCAGTGTATCTGAAGAAGTGTGCATGCACACGAAAGCTCATACCAAGAACTAACTTAGTTGGTCTTTAAGGTGCTACTGGAAGGAATTTTTTTATTTTGACTATGGCAGACCAACACGGCTACCTATCTGTAACAAGCACAAGAACATAACTTAAGAAGAGCCCTTCCAGATCAAGTCAGTTGCCTGTCCAGCCCAGCATCCTGTTCTCACTGGCAAACCAATGGTATCTGGGACCTTCCATGGCTTCCAGCAGCTGAACTTCAGAAACATACTGCCTGCACCCATGGAGGCAGAGTATAACCACTGAGGCTGGCAGCCACTGACAGCCTTTATCTTCCATGAAATTGATCTTTAACCTACTTGCCGTGTTCCTTTGAGGGGTATATTTATAATGTCTTCTGGACTGGTTGCTTGAGGGTGGGTGGGTAGAATAACCTTTCTAAAATTTATCCCTAAAAAGACAAGCACTGCCAACCATCTATCATGCACATCTTTTCAGCCACTGCCTTATCTGGAAGCTGGTGGTGGTTATCCAATGGCCAACAGAAAATACTTTGCACATGGTCAGAAGCATTGTCTTGTTGTCGTATCCTTATGGTTCTCACTTGCCCTGGCCAGACCCTTTATCCCAAGCATCTCTCTGTACAGGTTGCCAATCATTGCTTAAAATTTCCAAGGCTGAACTGGCAAAGCCAGAGAATGCCTGCTTTCCCCCCATTGTGTACAATAGGGACTGTTGCTCCTCTACGTTTCGCTCAAGCTGAATTGGCAAAAGTCAACACATGCTACAGTATGTTTCCGGAGCTAGGTGCGAATGTTTATTTTTTTTTTTCAGCGTGCCTCCCCCACCCAAAAAACACAATGTGCTTGAAGACCCATCAGGGTCTTGAACTCAAATTTTAGTCCCTGGCTCAAATAAACCGAAGGTATTATTACAACATATCAAGATTGCACAAAGGACGGGACCGGCACGGGGATTTCGGCAAATGTGGAGTTGGAAGGGACCCTAAAAGTCATCTAATCCAACCACTTGCAGCGCAGGAATCGCCGCAAAAGAATCCCTAACCGATGGCCATCCAACCTCTGCTTTAAAACCGCCCGCTTTGATCTGATTTTTAAATTTATTTTTTTTAAAAAAAAATCTCACCTTGGGTGAGAAATTTCCCGTGGGTAACCTCTCAGCGCACACGTCTGATCCCTTTTGCATGCCTCTAAGCGGCAGCCTTTAATTTTCGACGGCTCATGGGGTTCATCGGGTGGGTTTCTCCAGGTGTCGTGTCACCCGGACCCGAAAAGCGGGGGCCGAAGAGCAGCCGTCGAATCGCCGAGAGGCGGCGGCGAGGCCCGGTCGTCGGGGCTGAACGCGCCTCGACTTGGGAGCCAGATTTTGGGGGGGGGGGCTGGCTTCCACGTCGGGGCTCGGGGAGCTCGGCTAGCGGGTGTGGGTCGGGCAGGGGGCCAAGCGGTACTCACTGAAGACGCTGTTCTTCTCCAAGGTGCCGTTGATCCTGCCGTTGGCGTGGATCTGGAGGTGGTACTTGGTGGCGCAGTAAAGCTTCCTGCGCCGCGGCGCTCCGCCGAGATGCTCGTAGACGCCGCCGCGCCCGCCCGCGTCTCTACGCCAGCGCGGGTCGCACGACGGCCCTCCCCGGGCACACGGGGCCCCCACGGGGGCCCCGCCGGCCGCCGCTGGCCCGGGGGAGCCCCGCGCCGCCTGCAAGGCGCTCAGCAGGACGAGCCAGGCGGTCACCATTGTGGCATGGCGGGGGCCGCAGCGGCACTCAGCTCCGGGCACAGCACAGCCCCGACGGGCCCATCAGGGAAGAGCGCCGGGCTGCAGCGGCCGAGGCAGCTCTCCTAGGTGGCCACCGGCGCGCCGGGTCCAATCGGGACGCATGGACGAGGCGGCCGCTAGGTTGTGGTTCTCGTCGGGCGGGGGGGGGGCTCCTTGGCTCCCTCGCTCGCTTGTTTGCTTGCTTGTTTGTTTGTTTCAATCCAGGTCGGTTTCCTCGTCTTCTTCCCTCCCTCTTCTTCCTCTCCCCCTTCTTAATTGGTTGTAGATCTCTTTAAGTAAATAGACGTCGTCGAGGAAAGCAAACTGGAGAGGCCCAGCTGTTTGGATTAAGTGGCGGTGCTGCGATCAGGGCAGTCTTCAGGGCTCCAGAATGACAGAGAGAGAGAGAGGGAGGGAGGGAGAGAGGCGGGGGAGGAAAAGGAGGGGAGGGGAGAGGAGGTAGGAAGGGAAACGGGGGTCCCGAAATGCCAGGAGAGAGGCTAGGGGGACATCGCATTAATCGACGGCTCGTACATAGGAAAGGCGCTCCCGGCCACAGGAGACTGATCTGATAATAGCGCAAGAGAGGAAAAGAGACAAGTCCCGGGTGAGCTTCCAGACCGCATCCAAGATGAGAGCGCACAGGCTCGCAGCACTGCGTCCAGCCGCGAGGGCGCGCGCATCTACACGCGCGCACGCTCCCGGGTGGCCTTTTTCAGAGCACCACATCGCCCCCTCACACCCACCCAGCCACCCACACGAGGGATGGGGCGGGTGGTTTCCTATCTCTCTCTCCCCCCCAAAAAAAACCCCTCAATTCCTAACTGAAAAAGTGATTTTGCATCTGAAAATGTCTACCTTGAGAGAAACGCGCTCCTGGGGTCGGGCACCGGCTTTTCTCGATCCCCACAGGCTCACAATGCGTGACAAGGACGGACGACTTGGCGTCCAAATAGACGTTTAAAACGAAAAGGAAGCATGAGAAAAGAGGTTTGGACAGCAGCTCAAGAATCGCGGGGGGA